>NC_092165.1:20301864-21561864 GCF_045791955.1 Oncorhynchus clarkii lewisi | reverse complement strand
TGTCCTTTGGGTGGTGGACCATTCGTGCCAGGAATACAGGATCAAATACTCAACTTTTGACAGCTTCAATACACATATACAGAGTGTACAAAACATGATGAACACCTGCTCTTTTCATGACAGACGGACCAGGTGAATCCAGGGTAAAGCTATGATCCTTTATTGATGTCACTTGTTAAACCGGTGTAGATGAAGGGGAGGAGACCGGTTAAATAATATTTTTTTAAGCCTTGAGGCATGGATTGTGTATATGTGTCATTCAGAGGGTAATAGGCAAATTATTTAAGTGTCTTTGAACGGGGTATGGTAGGCAGTGTTGTATTCGAGACCACCTAAAGCGAGAATGATTCAAGACGGCGCAAATTGACGGAGCAAATTGAGTCTGAGTCAAGACCGGGGGGAGACAGACAATACCGAGAGAGGGACAAGGGGTCTGAGACAAGGTCAAGACCATGATTGTAATTTTGTCAAATCATCACCATAAGGGTTCAAAATGTCCAGTATTTGTGTGTTCCTATTTCAGAAGGACATATGGATTCTTTAGACATTCAGAATAGTGGAAAAATGCATGCCGAGGGAAAATAGAGCCACTCTACAAATGATTACTAAACCAAACACTGTGGGGAACAATAGGCCTTCTATGCCTTCAGAGAAGGGCTAAGGATTTTAAAAGAATGATTATAATAATATAATAACGATAATTATATTATTTTCAATGATGTTCTGATTTAATGTTTTCAGTTTTTGTTGGAAAGGGTCAACACTGAAGAGAAAAAAAGACCCAATCAGTATTTTTGCTGGTCTCTGGGGAGATAACGCTAGCTAGCTAAGTCAGCCATTGGCTATGCCATCAGAAGAATTTGATCCTTTTTTGTACCCCCCAGGGCTATTGAACTTATCCCAGAGTCCGCTCCAAGACGCCGCCAGCGGGCACCCCTTCCAAGTATATTACTTGCTAATGTTCAGTCTCTGGACAATAAAGTAGACGAGCTCAGGGTGAGGATCTCCTTCCAGAGAGACATCAGGGACTGTAACATACTCCGTTTCATGGAATCAGGGCTCTCTCGGGATATACTGTCCCCGTCCATACAGCCAACAGGGTTCTCAGTACATTATGCAGACAGATATAAAGAACTCTCCGGGAAGAAGAAAGGCGGGGGTGTATGTTTCATGATTAACTACTCATGGTGTGATAACATACAGAAAGTCCTTCATTCACCCGACCTAGAATACCTCACAAGCAAATACTGACTGTATTACCTGTAATTTTCAGAGTAAAAACTCAACGGACATTATGAAAGCTTAAACCAAGTTTATTCTTCTCAGGGGATGAATACAGCTGCATTAGACAAAGACACTGTTCACACAAGCGCTGATATTTAACCCTTTATCCGAGGCGGAGTCTCCTCCAACACATCTGAACAAACATTGTATCTTGACTGCTAGGCAGGAAACTAAGTAATACGTCAAAAAAATATTATTTCCAACTTAACGTGACCTCAACTCTCTTCATCAGTAATCCATGTCTCTCTCCCCTTATCAACGCCTGCCACATGATTGCTTTCCCTGCACTCAGCACATTCCAAGCTTAATTGCACACACTATTTACTTTCCTCCTACAGATTAATTAACTTAACCATTAACTTCTGGTGTAGACCCTCTAAACCTAAGCACTCAATATTTCAATAGGATACCTGATAATTAACCCTATCCCAAGTTTATGAGTTAATACCCAGAATCAATCATCTTCCAAATAAATTATTTTAGGTTAGTCACAGCCGTGTGTATTCCCCCTCAAGCCGATACCACGATGGCCCTCAAGGATTTAACCATGGCAAGCAAACATTTAACCATAGCAAGGAAACCACATATCCTGAAGCCGCATTTATTGTTGCTGAGGATTTTAACAATACAAATGAGGAAAACGCTATCGAAGTTCTATCAACAAATTGACTGTAGTACTCGCTTAGAAAAAAACAGAGCAAAGGCTACTCGCTTGAGGTGCCTACAAGGCCCTCTCCCGCCAAATCAGATCACGACTCCATTTTGCTCCTCCCTTCCTATAGGCAGAAAAACGCAGGTCTGACCAATCGGAATACATTCATCAAGATTGTTTTGATCACGCAGACTGGGATATGTTCCGGGTAGCCTCAGAGAATAACATTGACGTTTACACAGACAGTGACTGAGTTCATCAGGAAGTGTATAGGGGATGTTGTTCCCACGGTGTCTATTAAAACCAGAAACCATGGATAAATGGCAGCATTAGCACAAAACTGAAAGCGCAAACCACCACATTTAACCATGGCACAGTGACTGGGAATATGGTTGAAAACAAAAAGTGTAGTTATTCCCTCCCTAAGGCAATCAAACAGGCAAAACGTCAGTACAGAGACAAAGTGGAGTCGCAATTCAACGGCTCAGACACGAGACGTATGTGGCAGGGTCTACAGACAATCACGGATTACAAAGGGAAAACCAGCCACGTCGCAGACACCCCGACGTCATGCTCCCAGACAAGCTAAACACACTCTTCGCTGTTTTGAGGATAATACAGTGCCACTGACGCAGGACGGTGGGCTGTGGACGGTGGGCTCTTGTTATCCGTGGCCGCCGTGAGTAAGACATTTAAGCGTTTTAACCCTCGCAAGGCTGCCGGCCCAGACGGCATCCCTAGCCACGTCCTCAGAGCATGCGCAGACCAGCTGGCTGGAGTGTTTACGGACACATTTCATCTCTCCCTATCCCAGTCTGCTGTCCCCACTTGCTTCACCATTGTTCCTGTACCCAAGAACGCAAAGGTAACTAAAAATAAATGACTATCGCCCTGTAGCACTCACTTCTGTCATCATGAAGTTCTTTGAGAGGCTAGAGGGACCATATCACCTCTACCGTACCAGACACCCTTGAGCAACTTCAATTTGCTTAGTGCTCCAATAGATCCACAGACGCAAATCACCATCACACTGCCCTATCCCATCTGGACAAGACTAATACCTACGTCAGAATGCTGTTCATTGACTATAGCTCAGCATTCAACACCAGAGTACCCTCCAAGCTCATCATTAAGCTCGGGTCCCTGGGTCTGAACCCCGCCCTGTGCAACTGGGTCCTGGACCTCCTGACAGGCCATCCCCCAGGTGGTGAAGGTAGGAAACAACTCCACCTTGCTGATCCTCAATACACAAGGGTGCATGCTCAGCTCCCTCCTGTACTCCTTGTTCACCCATGACTGCGTGGCCACGCACGCCTCCAACTCAATCATCAAGTTTGCAGACGACACAACAGTAGTAGGCCTGATTACCATCAATGCCGAGACAGCCTACAGGGAGGAGGTGCGGGCCCTGGCGGAGTGGTGCCAGGAAAATAACCTCTCCTGAACGTCAACAAAACGAAAGAGCTGATCGTGGACTTCAGGAAACAGCAGAGGGAGCACGCCCGAACCCACGTCGATGGGACCGCAGTAGAGAAGGTGGAAAGTTCCTCATCGCACACGTCGCTGTGCTCGCGATGTTACTTTGTACATTTGTCATTTTGAGTAAAAGTACCTTGATTACTCATATTTGCTGTTCTGCGCCTGACTCTCTACACCAGCTATACACAGGACCCTTACAGCTTCTCCTTTTTCAAGAACAAGACATTTCAAATTATCATCATATGGTGAGAGTTTTATTGAAGCACACTTGCAGTTAGAAAATAACTTGTGTAAATGAAACATTGTTGCATTTAAAATGGAACTGACAGCATTTGAGCAACATGAAATCTTATAAAAATATGTTTATATACACCCCCAGGAATAATTAAACTTTTAGTTTGACATTTTCTGACAAGCAGCCACTTAGATATGGTCCTTTTCACGTTCTCATAAATTCTTAGAACATAAGGTATTTGTAAAAATTCTATAGCAAACTAGAGTGGGAAAATGGCCGTGGGTTAGGACAATTAAGACACTGCAGTAAATAAAACATCAGTGTTGTCCAGGACCAGGGTCTACACAGACCATTGCGCTATAGCCAAATCAGAGCTGACTCAATCATGGACACTCTTATTGACAGTGGTGGCTGCTTTGTGTGATGTTTTGTGGTCTCTGCCTTCTTGCCCTTTGTGCTGTTGTCTGTGCCAAAATATTTTGTTCTGCTACCATGTCGTGTGGCTACCATTCTGTTGTCATGTGTTGCTGGCATGCTATGTTGTGGTCTTAGGTCTCTCTAAGTAGTGTTGTGTTGTCTCTCTTGTCGTGACGTGTGTTGTCCTATATTTATATTTTATTTAAAAAATATGTAATTCATCCCAGCCCCGTCCCCGCAGGAGGCCTTCATTGTAAATCATTTGTTATTATCTGACTTTCCTAGTTAAATAAAAGGTTTAAAAAGAGCTATAGTTGAAGTCAGAAGTTTACATACACCTTAGCCAAATATATTTAAACTCAGTTTTTCACAATTCCTGACATTTAATCCTTGTAAAAAATCCCTGTCTTAGGTCAGTTAAGATCACCACTTTTATTTTAACAATGTGAAATAATAGTAGAGAATGATTTATTTAAGCTTTTATTTATTTCATCATGTTCCAGGTGGGTCAGAAGTTTACATACCTAATACTAATTGAGTGTGGCATTGCCTTTAAATTGTTTCACTTGGGTCAAACGTTTCAGGTAGCCTTCCACAAGCTACCCACAATAAGTTGGGTGAATTTTGGCCCATTCCTCCTGACAGAGCTGGTGTAACGGAGTCAGGTTTGCAGGCCTCCTTGCTCACACACGCTTTTTCAGTTCTGCCCACAAATTTTCTATGGGATTGAGGTCAGGGCTTTGTGATGGACATTCCAATACCTTGACTTTGTTGTCCTTAAGCCATTTTGTCACAACTTTGGAAGTATGCTTGGGGTCATTGTCCATTTGATAGACCCAAGCTTTAACTTCCTGACTGATGTCTTGAGATGTTGCTTCAATATATCCACATAATTTTCCTACCTCATGATGCCATCTATTTTGAGAATTGCACCAGTCCCTCCTGCAGCAAAGCACCCCCACAACATGATGCTGTCACCCCCATGATTCACGGTTGGGATGGTGTTCTTTGGCTTGCAAGCTTGAAGTTTGAAGGTAGGCCTTGAAATACATCCACAGGTACACCTCCAATTGCCTCAAATTATGTCATTTGGCTTTAGAAGCTTCTGATAGGCTATCACAATTTTCTGGAATTTCCAAAGCTGTTTAAAAGGCACAGTCATCTTAGTGTGTGTAAACTTCTGACCCACTGGAATTGTGATAGTGAATTAAGTGAAATAATCTGTCTTAACAATTGTTGGGAAAATGACGTGTGTCAAAATGACGTGTGTTGCCAAAACTATAGTTTGTTAACAAGAAATTTGCGGAGTGGTTGAAAAACGAGTTTTAATGACACCAACCTAAGTGTATGTAAACTTCCGACTTCAACTGTACATATACCTTTATACAAACAAGTAATTTACCACACCGGCCTGCCATCATTCACTTTGTGTGTTTACAGGCAGTTGCAACAGTGCAAGTTTAGATCATTGGAATGCATTCGCCAAAAGCCACAAAATACACCGGAATAGACTTCTGCAAATATTTAAACACCACGGGAGTCCTTGTACATTTAGAAACTTCACAGTCCTATTGATCAAACAACCATGAAATGGAAGGCTCTCTCTCTCAGTTATGCATATCAACAAGATCAACAACTAATACTAGCGAGAACAAGATCTAAAAGATCTAAAAATCTAAGGAAAGCAACATTAAATAAACCCTCTCAAACTTTTACAGCTAGTTGGCCATCAAAATTGCACTGATAAACGATGGGGAATTATAGCATCCTCGTCCTTCTGCAGCTTGGCTGCCAATGCATGCTTGTCCCAACCAAGCTAGCTGGCTAAAGTTGGCTAACTACTTAAAGGCACAAATGAGAGAACACATCACTCTGACCATAGGCTGTTTAAATGTTGTTATCTAGACTGTTCTTGGCGAACTATATATATTTTTTTGCCTAACTATATATATATATATATTTTACTATGTTTACTGACACCGGTCATTTTCAGAGGGTGTTGCGCGTTGGTAAATTAATCAGCATTTCTGCGCTCTGGCACACTCAGACAAGTGCTCGGAAATCGGAGAGCTAGAGTGAATTTGCTAATTGGATAACAGTCGCTTAACTTCGAGATAGGGGGCGCTCTTTTAATTTTTGGATAAAAAATGTTCGTTTTAAACAAGATATTTTGTCACGAAAAGATGCTCGACTATGCATGTAATTGACAGCTTTGGAAAGAAAAAACTCTGACGTTTCCAAAACTGCAAAGATATTATCGGTGAGTGCCACAGAACTGATGCTACAGGCGAAACCAAGATGAAACTTCAAACAGGAAGTGAGCAAAATTTTTGAGGCGCTGTTTTCCATTGTCTCCTTATATGGCTGTGAATGCGCAAGGAATGAGCCTACACTTTCTGTCGTTTCCCCAAGGTGTTTGCAGCATTGTGACGTATTTGTAGGCATATCATTGGAAGATTGACCATAAGAGACTACATTTACCAGGTGTCCGTCCGCCTTGTGTCCTGCGTCGAAATTGGTGCGTAATCTCCAGCTGCAAGTATTCTTCCATGTGATTCAGAGGAGAAACCAGACTTCCACGAACGATATATCATCGAAGAGATATGTGAAAAACACCTTGAGGATTGATTCTAAACAACGTTTGCCATGTTTCAGTCGATATTATGGAGTTAATTTGGAAAAAAGTTTGGCGTTTTGATGACTGAATTTTCTTTTTTTTTTTGGTAGCCAAACGTGATGAACAAAACGGAGCGATTTCTCCTACACAAATAATCTTTTTGGAAAAATTGAACATTTGCTATCTAACTGAGAGTCTCCTCATTGAAAACATCTGAAGTTCTTCAAAGGTAAATGATTTATTTGAATGCTTTTCTTGTTTTTGTGAAAATGTTGCATGCTGAATGCCAGGCTTAATGCTATGCTAGGCTATCAATACTCTTACACAAATGCTTGTTTAGCTATGGTTCAAAAGCATATTTTGAAAATCTGAGATGACAGTGTTGTTAACAAAAGGCTAAGCTTGAAAGCAAATATATTTATTTAATTTCATTTGCGATTTTCATGAATAGTTAACGTTGCGTTATGGTAATGAGCTTGAGGCTATAAATAGGATCCCGGATACGGGATTGCTCGTCGCAACAGGTTAAGTTCTTACAAGCTAAGCAAATAACACCTGCATCTATCTCTAGCTGTGTATAGCCACCAAAAAAATTATATGAGTGCCTTCAAGGCAGAGTTCCTCTGTCCAGTGTCTGTTCTTTGGCCAATCTTACATTTTTACTTTTTATTGGCAAGTCTGAGGGCCTCCCGCTCCTCTTTCTATTCAGCCAGTTTGCTGTTCTGTGAAGGGAGTAGAACACAGCTGTGTCCGAGATCTTCAGTTTCTTGGCAAGTTCTCACATGGAATAGCCTTCATTTCTCAGAGCAAGAATAGACTGATGAGTTTCAGAAGAAAGTGCTTTGTTTCTGGCCATTTTGAGCTTGTAAGTCGAACCCACAAATGCTGATGCTCCAGATACTCAACTAGTCTAAAGAAGGAGAGTTTTATTGATTCTTTAAATCAGCACAACCGTTTTCAGCTGTGCTAACATAATTGCAAAAGGGTTTTTTAATGATCAATTAGTCTTTTAAAATGATAATCTAATATTGGATTATCTAACACAACATGCCATTGGAACACAGGAGTGATGGTTGCTGATAATGGGCCTCTGTACGCCCATGCAGATATTCCATTCAAAATCTTTCCAGCTACAATAGTCCTTTTCAACATTAACAATGTCTACACTGCATTTCTGATCAATTTGATGTTATTGTAATGGACAAAAAAAAAGTGGTTTTCTTTCAAAAACAACAACATTTCTAAGTGACCCCAAACTTTTGAACGGTAGTGTATATAGGGCATCAGCCTCTAAGGTGCAGGGTTGAGTAACCGGCAATGCACCTGAACTGACCTCGCCTTCTGGATGATAGCGTGGTGAACAGGCCGTGGCTCGGGTGGTTGATGTCCTTGATTATCTTTTTGGCCTTCCTGTGATATTGGGTGCTGTAGGTGTGCCCCCGGTGATGCGTTGGGCAGCCCGCATCACCCTCCGGACCATCACAGAAGCTCCTTGTGCATGATTTCTTGATTGTACTACATAATTGATCAATCAAATACCTCCACTACACTACTTTGATACGCATCAGTAGGGATTCAGAAGTAGGGATACACCACTTGCCCTTTGAGTTTTACAAAAAGTGCACTCCTATATGAACGAGCTGGTATTACGGTTGTGGTCCTTTCAGAATAACAAACTTGTCACACACTTAAGGCCTGTATGTTCACCACTGCGCAAACATGTCTATAATAGATATAAAGGCTGTTAAGATAATGTTACAAGAAAGCTGTTTCATGCGCTGGCTACATTAAAGCTGATAATAATGAGTTTTTTACTCTGCTGGTTTCGGCAAGAAATTACAAGTCCTCACTGTCTGAGACCGAGTCAAGACCAAGTACAAATGTATCCGACACAAGACCGAGACACTCAATATGTGGCCTCGAGACCGGACTGTTAGTAGGTGCCAGGCGCACCGGTTTGTGTCAAGAACTGCAACGCTGCTGGGTTTTTCACTCAACAGTTTCCAATGTGTATCAAGAATGGTCCACCACTCAAAGGACATCCAGCCAACTTGAAGCAACTGTGGGAAGCATTGGAGTCCAACATGGGCCAGCAACCCAGTGGGACACTTGACACCTTATGAAGACAATGCCCCAACGAATTGAGGCTATTCTTGATGTTTCGTATACAGGTCCCCTAAAATGGGGGGACTACAAACATTGCTGTAATTTCTAAAACGGTTCAACTGATACGGATGGAAATACCCTTAAATTAAAGCTGACAGTCTGCACTTTAACCTCATGTATAATTTCAAATCCAAAAGTGCTGGAGTACCGAGCCAAAACAACAACAAAATGTGTCACTGTCCCAATACTTTTGGAGCTCACTTTAAGTAACGTCTGCCTTCAATTTAGGTTGGCACAGCAGTGCCTGCTGGTCTAGCAGGTAACGCCACTGCCTGCACCACATATACACCACCCCAGTGTGGGTACAAATCCCAGCCCCACCTCTAGTCTCCCACTCATTTAGTGCTGTTTCTGTCTGAATAAAATGAAAACACCAAAGAAATTACAAATCAAAATGTAAATCCCATCACCCACCTGGCAGGCATTTCAAAGTGGAGGATGTCATTGACCTTGGAAAGCATGTACTTGTTCAACTCTCTGGGCAGGTTTCCGATGGACAGGAGCATGTTCTTCACCTCCATGTAAGAGGGGTTGCTGCTGAAGACCACATCCGCAGCTGCTGCCCTCACATTCTTCTCATAGACCCGGCGGTTCTGGTGGTACACTCGGTTCACCGTCTGCTTCACCTGAAATATATGTACACACAGTTGAAGTCAGAAATTTACATACACATAGGCTGGAGTCATTAAAACTCTTTTTTTAAACCACTCCACCAATGTCTTATTTTTCGTGTTTCGGCAAGTCGGTTAGGACACCTACTTTGTGCGTGACACAATACATTTTTCAAGCAATTGTGTACAGACAGATTTTTTCACTTATAATTCAATGTATCATAATTCCAGTGGGTCAGAAGTTTACAAAATTCCAGAGAATGATGCCATGGCTTTAGAAGGTTCTGATAGGCTAATTGACATCATTTGAGTCAATTGGAGGTGTACCTGTGGATGATGTATTTCAAGGCCTACCTTTAAACTCATGGGAAAATCAAAATCATGGGAAAAATCAAAAGAATTCAGCCAAGACCTCAGAAAAAAAAATGTAGACCTCCACAAGTCTGGTTCATCCTTGGGAGCAATTTCCAAACGCCTGAAGGTACCACGTTCATCTGTACGAACAATAGTACGCAAGTATAAACACCATGGGACCACGTTGCCGTCAAATCGCTCAGGAAGGAGACACGTTCATCTCTAGGAGACAGAACACATGTGTGAAAAGTGCAAATCAATCCCAGAACAACAGCAAAGGACCTTGTGAAGATGCTGCTGGAGGAAACACGTACAAAAGTATCTATATCCACAGTCAAACGACTCCTATATCGACATAACCTGAAAGGCCGCTCAGCAAGGAAGTAGCCACTGCTACAAAACTGCCATAAAAAAGACAGACTACAGTTGGCAACTGCACATGGGGACAAAGATTGTATTTTTTGGAGAAATGTCCTCAGGTCTGATGAAACAAAAATAGAACTGTTTGGCCATAATGACCATTGTTATGTTTGGATGAAAAAGGGCGAGGCTTGCAAGCCGAAGAACACCATCCCAACCGTGAATCACGGGGGTGGCAGCAACATGTTGTGGGGGTGCTTTGTTGCAGGAGGGACTGGTGCTCTTCACAAAATAGATGGTATCATGAGGGAGGAAAATTATGTGGATATATTGAAGCAACATCTCAAGACATCAGTCAGGAAGTTAAAGCTTGGTCGCAAATGTCTTCGCAAATGTCTTCCAAATGGACAATGACCCCAAGCATACTTCCAAAGTTGTGGAAAAATGGCTTAAGGACAACAAAGTCAAGGTATTGGAGTGGCCATCACAAAGCCCTGACCTCAAATTCACCCAACTTATTGTGGGTGGCTTGTGGAAGGCTACCCGAAACGTTTGACCCAAGTGAAACAATTTAAAGGCAACGCTACCAAATACTAACTGAGTGCATGTTAACTTCTGACCCACAGGGAATGTGATGAAAGAAATAAAAGCTGAAATAAATCACTCTACTATTATTCTGACATTACACATTCTTAAAGTGGTGATCCTAACTTACCTAAACAGGGAATTTTTACTAGGATTAAATGTCAGGAATTGTGAAAAACTGAGTTTAAATGTATTCGGCTAAGTTGTCTAAACTTACGACTTCAACTGTGTGTGTTTCTCTAACATGGAAATACATGGACAACACACACGCGGAAAGTATTCAGACCTTGACTTTTCCACATTTTGTTACGTTACAGCCTTATTCTAAAATGGATAAAATAAAAAATACATCTACACAAAATACCCCATAATGACAAAGTGAAAACAGGTTTTTCGAAATGTTTGCACATGTATTAAAAAAATAGAAATACCTTATGTATTCAGACCCTTTGGTATGAGACACGAAATTGAGCTCAGGTGCATCCTGTTTGCATCCTGTTTCCATTGATTTCCATGTTAGAGAAACACACACAGTTGAGATGTTCCTACAACCTTATTAGAGTCCACCTGTGGTAAATTCAGTTGATTGGACATGATTTGGAAAGGCACACACCTGTCTATATAAGGGCCCACAGTTGACAGTGCATGTCAGAGCAAAAACCTAGCCATGAGGATGAAGGACTTGTCCATAGAGCTCCGAGACAGGATTGTGTCGAGACACAGATCTGGGGAAGGGTACCAAAAAATGTCTGCAGCATTGAAGGTCCCAAAGAACCCAGTGGCCTCCATCGTTCTTAAATGGAAGAAGATTGGAACCACCAAGACTCTTCCTAGAGCTGGCTGCCTGGCCAAACTGATCAATCGGGGGAGAAGGGCCTTGGTCAGGGAGGTGACCAAGAACTCGATGGTCACTCTGACATAGCTCTAGAGTTCCTCTGTGGAGATGGGAGAACCTTCCAGGAGGACAACCATCTCTGCAACTCTCCGCCAATCAGGCCTTTATGGTAGTGGCCAGACGGAAGCCAATCCTCAGTAAAAGGCACACGACAGCCCGCTTGTAGTTTGAAAATAGGCACCTAAAGGACTCTCTGGTCTGATGAAACCAAGAATGAACTCTTTGGCCTGAATGCCAAGCGTCACGTCTGGAGACAACCAGGCACAGCTCATCACCCATCTAACACCACCCCTAACGTGAAGCATGGTGGTGGCAGCATCATGCTGTGGGGATGTTTTTCAGCGGCAGGGACTGGGAGACTAGTCAGGATCGAGGTAAAGATGAATGGAGCAAAGTACAGAGAGATCCTTGGTGAAAACCTGCTCCAGAGCACTCAGGAACTCAGACTCGGGGTGAATGTTCACCTTCCAACAGGACAACAACCCTAAGCACACGGCTAAGACAACGCTGGAGTGGCTTCAGGATAAGTCTCTGAATGTCCTTGAGTGGCCCTGCCAGAGCTCGGACTTGAACATCTCTGGAGAGACCTGAAAATAGCTGTGCAATGACGCTCCCCATCCAAGCTGACAGAGCTTGAGAGGATCTGCAGAGAAGAATGGGAGAAACTCTCCAAATACAGGTGTGCCAAGCTTGTAGCGTCACACCCAAGAAGTCTCGAGGCTGTAATCACTGCCAAAGGTGCTTCAACAAAGTACTGAGTAAAGGGTCTGAATACTTACGCAAATGTGATATTTAAAAAATAAATAGCTAACATTTCTAAAAACCTGTTTTTGCTTTGTCATCATGAGGTATTGTGTGTAGATTGGTGAGGGGGAAAAACAATTGAATCCATTTTAGAATAAGGCTGTCAAGTAACAAAACGTGGAAAAAGTCAAGGGGTCTGAATAGTTCCAGAATGCACTGTACATACAACAGAATATACAGTGCACTTGGAAAGTATTCAGACCCCTTGACTTTTTCCACGTTTTGTTACTTTACAGCAGGTGTCCACATACATTTCTCTTATTTCGATATACCCTTAGTATGCATCTAAATATATGGCTCTGGGAATGGCAATCGTCAAATGGCCTCACCTCGTCTGTGATGAGGGCGACGTCGTATCTCTGCAGGGCTGTGAGGGAGATGGTGCAGTAGGCTCCGACCTCCGACTCAGCATATTTGGAAAACAGGGGAATGGCCTCAGGCAGCAGGGAGTTCTTCAGCGCTAGCAGGTACATCTGAACGTCTGACTCCACCTGCGTACTGTCGGGACCTTCCAGAATCATCTTCTTCACCTCAACCACAGTCTGGGTTGTACATGAGACAAAAACACACACAATAAGTCAGCCATTGTATAGTTCAGGTGTGTGCCTTTTAAGAAATTGTGACTTTCTTTGGTCACAACAGGATCATATTTATTTTCTTTTATTTAACTAGGCAAGTCAGTTAAAAACAAATTCTTATTTACAATGACAGCCTACCCCGGCCAAACCCTAACCTGGATGACGCTGGGCCAATTGTGCGCAACCCTATGGGACTCCCAATCATGGACAGTTGTGATACAGCCTGGAATTGAACCAGGGTCTGTGGTGATGCCTCTAGCACAGAGATGCAGTGCCTTAGACCGCTGCGCCACTCAGAGCCCAAATCCATCAGAGGGATAATTTCTGTATCTTTTCAAACCATTAGACACAGCTACGTCTCACTATTGTATCACTACACTATTCCAGTCTGGCATTCTAATAGTTGTACTTGGTTCAGTTAAAAAAGTCCAATCAGTATTCTCTTGGTTGAAGATTATTCAATTGCTTAAAAGGGACATTTAAACTAATTTCTACTTCACATTCATCGAGACAATGCCTACTCATAGTTGGTTCAAATTACATGATGTTCAACAGATGTTATCAGAAACAGTTATCTTCCTCCATCTTTTGAACTATGAAACACACCATTTTCACATGTTGATGTTGGGGTGGTGCTGGAGATGAATATTAAGTAAACAGAATTTATGAATCCCTTTAAGAACGAGTTTTGTACATCTCCCCTCATTACAGACATAGGGTCAAACATATTCAATACTCACTGGTAGCTCACAACCCCCTTTCTGACAGAGCTTGTGCACAAGGGCACCCATGATGATCACCACCGACTCTTTGATGTCATTACTGACAATCTTGCCCTTTGAAATGTCCTGAAAAAACAATGTGCGTAATTAAAATCGCCATATGTTTCATCATACAGTACACACATTTTTTTTTTTTTTTTAAATATAATTGTAATTTTGAAAGTCGTAGGTGGAAAATCGAAGAGAAAGAAAAACAACTGCACCACAAATTCTTTGTGTACACACTATTGGTCAAAAGTTTTAGAGCACCTATTCATTCAACAAGGGTTCTTCTTTATTTTTACAGTGTTCTACAATGCAGAATAATAGTGAAGACATCAAAACAATGAAATAACACATATGGAATCATGTAGCAACCCAAAAAATTGTTAATCAAAATATATTTTATATTTGAGATTCTTCAAAATAGCCAGCTTTTGCCTTTGACATCTTTGCACACTCATGGCACTCTCAACCAGCTTCGCCTGGAATGCTTTTCCAACAGTCTTGAATAACTTCCCACATATGCTGAGCACTTGTTGGCTGCTTTTCCTTCACACTGTGGTCCAACCCATCCCAAACCATCTCAATTGGGTTGAGGTCAGGTGATTGTGGAGACCAGCTTATCTGAAGCAGCACTCCATCACTCTCCTTCTTGGTCAAATAGCCCTTACACAGCCTGGAGGTGTGTTGGGTCGTTGTCCTGTTTAAAAACAAATGATAGCGCAAACCAGATGGGATGGCGTATTTCTGCAGATTGCTGTGGTAGCCATGCTGGTTAAGTGTGCCTTGAATTCTAAATAAATCACAGACATTGTCACCAGCAACACACCATCACACCTCCTCCGCCATGGTTCACGGTGGGACCTACACATGCGGAGATCATCCGTTCCCCTACTCTGCGTCTCACAATGTAACACTGCGTTTGGAACTAAAAATCTCAATTTGGACTCATCAGACCAAAGGACAGATTTCAACCGGTCTATATGCCCATTGCTCGTGTTTCTTGGCCCAAGCAAGTCTCTTCTTCGTGTCCTTTAGTTGTGGTTTCTTTGAAGCAACTCGACCATGAATGCCTGATTCACACAGTGTCCTCTGTACAGTTGATGTTGAGATGTGTCTGTTACATGAACTCTGAAGTATTTATTTGGGCTGCAATTTCTGAGGCTGGTAACGCTAATGAACTTATCCTCTGCAGCAGAGGTAACTCTGGGACTTCCTTTCCTGTGACGGTCCTCATGAGAGCCAGTTTCATCATAGTGCAGGATGGTTTTTGCGACTGCACTTGAAAAAATGTTCAAAGTTCTTTCAATTTTCCATATTGACTGACTGCAGGCAAGATGGCGTACTGAACACACCGGTGCAAAATCGCCTCAAGATAAATTCATAATATTTCAATATTAGTAAGTTAGACCAAATATTAGCACTTCATATATTCGAGGGTAATTACAGTGCCTTGCGAAAGTATTCGGCCCCCTTGAACTTTGCGACCTTTTGCCACATTTCAGGCTTCAAACATAAAGATATAAACTGTATTTTTTTGTGAAGAATCAACAACAAGTGGGACACAATCATGAAGTGGAACAACATTTATTGGATATTTAAAACTTTTTTAACAAATCAAAAACTGAAAAATTGGGCGTGCAAAATTATTCAGCCCCTTTACTTTCAGTGCAGCAAACTCTTCAGAAGTTCAGTGAGGATCTCTGAATGATCCAATGTTGACCTAAATGACTAATGATGATAAATACAATCCACGTGTGTGTAATCAAGTCTCCGTATAAATGCACCTGCACTGTGATAGTCTCAGAGGTCCGTTAAAAGCGCAGAGAGCATCATGAAGAACAAGGAACACACCAGGCAGGTCCGAGATACTGTTGTGAAGAAGTTTAAAGCCGGATTTGGATACAAAAAGATCTCCCAAGCTTTAAACATCCCAAGGAAAACTGTGCAAGCGATAATATTGAAATGGAAGGAGTATCAGACCACTGCAAATCTACCAAGACCTGGCCGTCCCTCTAAACTTTCAGCTCATACAAGGAGAAGACTGATCAGAGATGCAGCCAAGAGGCCCATGATCACTCTGGATGAACTGCAGAGATCTACAGCTGAGGTGGGAGACTCTGTGCATAGGACAACAATCAGTCATATATTGCACAAATCTGGCCTTTATGGAAGAGTGGCAAGAAGAAAGCCATTTCTTATAGATATCCATAAAAAGTGTCGTTTAAAGTTTGCCACAAGCCACCTGGGAGACACACCAAACATGTGGAAGAAGGTGCTCTGGTCAGATGAAACCAAAATTGAACTTTTTGGCAACAATGCAAAACGTTATGTTTGGCGTAAAAGCAACACAGCTGAACACACCATCCCCACTGTCAAACATGGTGGTGGCAGCATCATGGTTTGGGCCTGCTTCTCTTCAGCAGGGACAGGGAAGATGGTTAAAATTGATGGGAAGATGGATGGAGCCAAATACAGGACCATTCTGGAAGAAAACCTGATGGAGTCTGCAAAAGACCTGAGACTGGGACGGAGATTTGTCTTCCAACAAGACAATGATCCAAAACATAAAGCAAAATCTACAATGGAATGGTTCAAAAATAAACATATCCAGGTGTTAGAATGGCCAAGTCAAAGTCCAGACCTGAATCCAATCGAGAATCTGTGGAAAGAACTGAAAACTGCTGTTCACAAATGCTCTCCATCCAACCTCACTGAGCTCGAGCTGTTTTGCAAGGAGGAATGGGAAAAAATGTCAGTCTCTCGATGTGAAAAACTGATAGAGACATACCCCAAGCGACTTACAGCTGTAATCGCAGCAAAAGGTGGCGCTACAAAGTATTAACTTAAGGGGGCTGAATAATTTTGCACGCCCAATTTTTCAGTTTTTGATTTGTTAAAAAAGTTTGAAATATCCAATAAATGTCGTTCCACTTCATGATTGTGTCCCACTTGTTGTTGATTCTTCACAAAAAAATACAGTTTTATATCTTTATGTTTGAAGCCTGAAATGTGGCAAAAGGTCGCAAAGTTCAAGGGGGCCGAATACTTTCGCAAGGCACTGTACATTGAATCTGGATAATAACAAAAACAAGAAGGCTAGAGAAAAGTTGACAAATATTCCAAAAACAAGCAACACTCAAACATGCCTTCTTTAGACTAGTTGGGAACAGCGCAAACTGGCTCTAACCAGAATAGAAAGAGGAGTGGGAGGCAGAGTTGCAAAGAAAAAGCCACATCTCAGATTGGCCAATAAAAATAAAATATTAAGATGGGCAAAAGAACGCAGACACTGGACAGAGGAACTCTGCTTAGCAGGCCAGCATCCCGGAGTTGCCTCTTCACTGTTGACGTTGAGACTGGTGTTTTGCGGGTACTAAACTCAGCAAAAAAAGAAACATCCTCTCACTGTCAACTGCGTTTATTTTCAACAACTGTAAACAAAAGTAACAGTCAGCATCTGGTGTGGCCACCAGCTGCATTAAGTACTGCAGTGCATCTCCTCCTCATGGACTGCACCAGATTTGCCAGTTCTTGCTGTGAGATGTTACCCCACTTTTCCACCAAGGCACCTGCAAGTTCCCGGACATTTCTGGGGGGGAATGGCCCCAGCCCTCACCCTCCGATCCAACAGGTCCCAGAAGTGCTCAATGGGATTGCTGGCCATGGCAGAACACTGACATTCCTGTCTTGCAGGAAATCACACACAGAACAAGCAGTTTGGCTGGTGGCATTGTCATGCTGGAGGGACATGTCAGGATGAGTCTGCAGGAAGGGTACCACATGAGGGAAGAGGATGTCTTCCCTGTAACGCATAGCGTTGAGATTGCCTTCAATGACAACAAGCTCAGTCCGATGATGCTGTGACACACCGCCCCAGACCATGTCAGACCCTCCACCTCCAAATTGATCCCGCTCCAGAGGACAGGCCTCGGTGTAACGCTCATTCCTTCGATGATAAATACGGATCCGACAATTACCCCTGGTGAGACAAAACCGCGACTCGTCAGTGAAGAGCACTTTTTGCCAGTCTTGTCTGGTCCAGCGATGGTGGGTTTGTGCCCATAGGCAACGCCGTTGCCGGTGATGTCTGGTGAGGACCTGCCTTAAAACGGACCTACAAGCCCTCAGTCCAGCCTCTCTCAGCCTATTGTGGACAGTCTGAGCATTGATGGAGGGAGTGTGCGTTCCTGGTGTAACTCGGGCAGTTGTTGCCATCCTGTACCTGTCCCGCAAGTGTGATGTTCAGATGCACCGATCCTGTGCAGATGTTGCTACACGTGCTCTGCCACTGCGAGGACGATCAGCTGTCCATCCTGTCTCCCTGTGTAGCGCTGTCTTAGGCGTCTCACAGTACGGACATTGCAATTTATTGCCCTGGCCACATCCGCTATCCTTATGTCTCCTTGCAGCATGCCTAAGGCACGTTCACGCAGATGAGCAGGGATACTCTTTAGTGTCCTACGTTTTCATAATTGTGACCTTAATTGCGTACTGTCTGTAAGCTGATAGTGTCTTAACAACCGTTCGATAGGTGCATGTTCATTAATTATTTATGGTTCATTGAACAAGCATGAGAAAGGGTTTAAGCCCTTCATAATGAAGATCTGTGAAGTTATATGGATGTTTACAAATTATCTTTGAAAGACAGGGTCCTGAAAAAGGGATGTTTCTTTTTTTGCTGAGTTTATTTAATGAAGCTGCCAGTTGAGGACTTGTGAAGTATCTGTTTCTCAAACTAGAAACTAATGTACTTGGCCTCTTGCTCAGTTGTGCACCAGGGCCTCCCACACCTCTTTCTATTCTGGTTAGAGCCAGTTTGCACTGTTCTGTGGAGTTGTACACAGCGTTGTACCAGATCTTCAGTTTTTTGGCAATTTCTCACATGGAATAGCATTCATTTCTCAGAACATGAATAGACTGATGAGTTTCAGAAGAAAGTGCTTTGTTTCTGGCCATTTTGAGCTTGTAATCAAACCCACAACTGCTGATGCTCCAGATACTCAACTTGTCTAAAGGCCAGTTTTATTGCTTCTTTAAATCAGAATAACAGTTTAACTGTGCTAACTTAATGCAAAAGGGTTTTCAAATGATCAATTAGCCTTTTAAAATGATAAACTTGGATTAGCTAACACAACGTGCCATTGGAACACAGGAGTAATGGTTGCTCATAATGGGCCTCTGTACACCTATGTAGATATACCATTAATTAATTAATTAATTAATTATTGTTTACAGGAAACTCAATCAACAATTTTAGATGAAGGTGAGAAAATGGACTGTGGGTGAAAAATACTTCTCCCATGGGCAAAGAAACTCAAAAGGGATGATGATATTAGCAGTAATTTTGATCCGAATGTGCAAATTGTCAAAACAGATCCACAAGGTAGATGGATGATTTTAAATATGTTGTTATTGGACCATAAACAGATATGGCTCATTAACCTTTACGGACCAAATAATGATGATCCACGCTTCTTTGAAAATATATATATATAATAAAGTATCAACCCTGCAAGCAATACAATATTATCATGGTGGGAGATTATAATACGGTTTTAAATACCTCAATGGACCGTAAAGGAAATCACACTATCACCCTCATGCTCTTAAGGAAATCACAAATATCATGGATATATTGGAACTAGTGGATATATGGAGGCTTAAATATCCTGACCTAGTGAGATATACATGGCGGAGGCTTAATCAAGTTAGTCGTCTTGACTTCTTTCTTATGTCAGTCTGGTTGGCACCGAAAGTGAAAAAAAGTGTTGATAGGGGACAGAATGCGGTCGGACCATCAGATAATTGGCATATATATTACTCTAACGGAATTTCCACGTTGGCGAGGATATTGGAAATTTAATCAATCATATTGGATGATAACTTGTTTTTAATATATATATAACTGCTTTTTTCGGGCATAACATAGGTACAGCAAATCCGCTTATTGTACAAGACACTTAAATGTGCCTTTAGAGGTCATGCAATTCAGTACTCATCTCTAAAACAAAATAAATTTAGATCAAAAGAGTCCATATTAACAAAGGAAATTGAAGGACTAACAGTACAGTTAGACAGCAATAAAAACTGTACCATAGAGGCACAGAATAAGTTAGAGGAAAAACAAAAAGAAATGGAGGAACTTATTCAAGAGAGATCCAGTGTAATATATTATAAAAATAAAGCGAACTGGATGGAAAATGGGGAAATAAATGCACCAAATGATTAAACAATCTTCAACATAGAAATGCTACAAAAAAATAATTTTATGAAACTTGTTGCAAATGACAAAGTCACCTATGATTCACCAAATTATATTTGAAAGAGGAAGCAAAGTACGTTAAGGATATGTTTTCGTTTCAGTCTCCTCCATCTCCTCTAACCGGAGCTAATTGTATGGATGTTTGCCCTGATGATGAGCATAAGGGTACTTTCAAACCAGAAAAAACAGATAGGTAAAAAACTAAGTAATTCAATGATTTAACTGGGAGCAGAGCATTGGGGGAGGGTCTAGTGTTGTTGCGGTGCCTGTCAGAAGTCACAATGACATATCTGTCTAACCAACTGAAAACGTTGAACGGACTTTTACCGAATAATTTCTCCCCATCCCGCTGTGTTGGACATGCATTTCATTCATTTTGGTTTGTAGAGTTTAAGCAAGTGGCAGCCATTGGCCACTCACCACCAAAGCCTGGAGCATTCTTTCGTTGGGGTGCGAGGCGAAGCCGCAGGCGTACAGGAACCTTTCCTGCAGAACCAGGCCTTTGGGGTCGGCAAAGTTGAGGAACTGCAGCATGGCGTCCAGGGAGGCGGGCGTCTGGGACGATGTCACGGCGTCCACCACCTGAGGTCTGCAGACCCCGACAGAGTTGGAGAGAGGCAGTGAGTCAGAAGTCTAAAATGTCGCAATATTCCCTATATAGTTAACTATGTGGCTCTGGCCAAAAGACCCACGGGGCGAGAGACAGACAGCAAGGAAATGGGGTGACGAGTCACTACATCTCATAAGAAAGCATCACAGCCTGAGAGAGAGAAAAAAACACAAACATACATAAAAAAAGACGAGAAAACAAGAGATTGAGAAGAGAGAGCGATAGAAGAGAAGTGAAAATAGAGAGAAGGAGTGAAACAGGAAAGACAAAAAGAGAAAAAAAGAGGAGAGTGAGAGAAAGAGGCAGACAAAGAGAAAGGGAGAGAGAGAGAGAGAGGTGGGTAAGTGCTAGGCCTTACAGGGCAGTCTTGGTGGAGCTCTTCAGCACTTGGAGGATCTCGTCCTTGGAGGCTTTCCTTATGCTCTGGATGAGAGCCAGGAAGCGTCGGGGAGCGATAGCCTTTGACAAGCTATCTGGTTCAAACTGCTTCTTGACCTCTTGCCAGTGCTCAAACAGCTAGCGGGATGAGCAGAGAAGAGGAAAAGAAAGGGGGAAAAATGCTAATTTCTTAATTACATGTTTGGTCAGCAAGGACATGCATCGATAGTGTGGTATAGCGTTGGTAAATTCAGATTTCACAAGGGCTTTTTACACTATTGTAACACCCTGTACTGTGTTGGTTCTGATTATTTCATTCTAGCACCATTCCAGCAATCAACCAGGCCAGCATCGTACAGTTTTCCTCTGCCCTTTTTAATTATTCTATAGCAAAGAGTCATTTTTGAAGCATTTAGTTTGGGAGTCAATACCGTCAATGTAAAAGCTGAATTGAAGATTATATTGAAGGTTATATTGGAATCTTTCAGAGGAAAAAGTCAGTGTCCAAGGTTGAAAACAACGTGAAGCACTTTACTTTATTGCTTCTCACAACCACTCACCGATTGACAGCCCTTGCATTGGGATTTGACCTTCTCAGCTGTCACACCAACAGCATACAATTTCTCATCAAGTGATTTGACAACACTGGCGACATTCTTCCCCGCAGCCTCAAATGGCCCAGTCTCAATTGTTACCAGCGTCAAGTTTTGCCTGAGGACAACATAAATTAACAAATCCAAATCAATCAATCAGTTTCTGTTCCATGCAATTGATGCTCTCAGAAAGCCTACTCAAATCAGTAAGTGAAAAAAGAACATTACTTTTACAATGAAAGAACGCATGTGTTGGATTAATGTAGTAAACAAAAAGAAGAAATACAACTATTGCCTCAATGTTTACAGCAGAATTTCACCATTAAAATTCCATTTGACTCCCGTGTGTCATATTTTTCTTAAAGCCGCATTGTTGGTTAAGGGCTTGTAAGTAAGCATTCCTGTTGTATTTGGCGCATGTGACAAATAAAATGTGATTTGTGTCACACCTTACCTGGACACTATTTTAGCGGCGGTGGTGCGGCGTGCGTTGACTGCTAAGATGTGAGTCTCCTTGGCTGTGGCTGACTTAATGAAGCCATCCTCCAGGGTGAAAACAGTGACAGAGCTGGACTCCCCACTCACGCCCAGGACCTGAATGTAGGTGGTGAAGCCGGTCTCTGCGGTCTTGCAGGTCTCCAAAGCCTTGGTCCTTGTCACCTGGCCTTGGGCAGCCTTGTACTCTACCGTACACCTCCCTGACACATCATTCTGTTCCCAGAAAGATCAGTCAGGCAACCAAAAGTACTCACACAGAAAACCATAGAAAAACAGTTCAGCATTTGTTCAAATGATTTACATTGAGAATTCATTGCAAACTTACAACTGTGTTTATGGTAAAATGTTATTTTACAGTGCATTATTATTATTTTTTATTTTTTTGATGACATGACACCTGCTCATTCAAGGGTTTTTCTTATTTTTACATTTTAGAATAATAGTAAAGACATCAAAACTATGAAATAACACATGGAATCATGGAGTAACCAAAAGTTTTAAATCAAAATACATTTAAAATTTGAGATGCTTCAAATATCAAGGCAAAGGGTGGCTGACAGCTTTGCACACTCATGGTATTCTCTCAACCAGCTTCACCTGGAATGCTTTTCCAACAGGAGTTCAAACATATGCTGAGCACTTGTTGGCTGCTTTCCCTTCACTCTGCGGTTCAACTCATCCCAAACCATCTCAATTGGGTTGAGGTCAGGTGATTGTGGAGGCCAGGTCATCTGAAGCAGCACTCCATCACTCTCCTTCTTGGTTAAATAGCCCTTACACAGCCCGGAGGTGTGTTGGGTCATTGTCCTGCTTAAATACAAGTGATAGAGCAAACCAGATAGGATGGCGTATCGCTGCAGAATGCTGTGGCAGCCATGCTGGTTAAGTGTGCCTTGAATTCTAAATAAATCACAGACAGTGTCACCAGCAACGCACCTCTACACCATCACACTTCCTCCATGCTTCACGGTGGGAAATACAGATGCGGAGATCATCCGTTCGCCAGCAACGCGTCTCACAAAGTTTGGAACCCAAAATCTAAAATTTGGACTCATCAGATGAAAGGACACATTTCCACCTGGCTAATGTCAGGTGGGGTGATTACCTCATGAAGCTGCTTGAGAGAATGCCATGAGTGTTCAAAGCTGTCATCAAGGCAAAGGGTGGCTATTTGAAGAATCGAATTTGATTTGTTTAATACTTTTTTGGTTACTACATGATTATGTGTGTTATTTCATAGTTTTGATGTCTTCACTATTATTCTACAATGTATAAAATAGTAAAAATAAAGAAAAACCCTTGTTGAATGAGTAGGTGCTCTAAAACTTTTGACCAGTAGAGTGTATGTATGTATATATACACACACACACACACACACACACACACACACACACACACACACACACACACACACACACACACACACACACACACACACACACATACATACATACATACATACATACATACATACATACATACATACATACATACATACATATATATATATATAGAACCAATTTGGTGGTTACCAATTGAGTTAGTTAAGTGTATCAAAAGTACTCATTGTTACCACATCATCTCTTAGTAAGTGCCTGCTAAAATAGGACTGCAGATTAAATGTTTCCACAATTTCCTGTAACTGTATATGCATTGGGTCTCATTTACCTCTATGACCTTCCCAGATCTGGATTGCACCTGCAGCAAGCTAGCCACACCCCTTTTCAAGTTCTTAATGGAAGCAGGCTCCGCCTTATAGCAGTAAAAGCTGCTCACCTGAAACAGAGGCATGGAACAACAAACAAGTCAATATGATACGAAACAGTGCACTAGAGTCAAGTGACAGAACAGCAAAATTAGCAGTACTTCTCTCCGATTAATATTATCAAAGTGCCTCAGATAATGATGAGATGTCAACAAATGGAAAAGGGTCTGACTACGTAGGGTCTGACTGAAATGCATCTTGAGGGAGTTCCTTTTCTCTTGGCAAGGTATGTGTCAGACCCTGATCTGTTTCAGCTGTCAATGTGCTTGTCTCCATCCCCCTCCAGGTGTGTATTTATACCTTTGTTCTCTGTTGCCAATTCATTTTGTTTTTGAAACTTAGCAGCGTTTGTTCCCCTGTACCTGCTTTCTAGTCCGTCCCAGTTTTGACCATTCTGCCTGCCCTGACCCGAGTCTGCCTGCCGTTCTATACCTTGGGGCAGCAGCGTGGCCTAGTGGTTAGAGAGTTGGACTAGTAACCAAAAGGTTGCAAGATCAAATCCACCGAGCTGACAAGGTTGGCACAGGGGCCAATAAGAGTCATTCTCTTGGCAAGGAATGCCCATGGCAATCTGTCGTTCTGCCCCTGAACAAGGCAGTTCTTGAAAATAAGAATTTGTTCGTAACTGACTTGCCCCACGTCACTGGATTATTGACCCCTGCTTGCCCCCCTTGTACCCTCTCTGGATTACTGACCTGTTGTTTGCCTGCCCCTGTACTAGAAATAAATGTTTGTTTCTTCGACACGGTCTACATCTGGGTCTTACCTGAAACCTGACAGTATGGCCATGGCGTGGCACAGGGGCCAATAAGAGTCATTTTCTTGGCAAGGAATGCCCATGGCAACCCAATGCACATTCTGCAGTCAGACACTATCAAACAAATGTCTTATTCACCTTCACAGCGTATTCCACTCAACTCAGGGCATCACACTGTAAAATCACACTTTAAGGTTTAGATTAAACCACTAGATTTATTAGGTTTTAGTTATTATATTTGTTGAAGACAATCATTCTTCAACCTTATTTTGTCCATACTCAGCCATCATCAACTCAGAGAGATAGAAAGCTTAATTTGAAAAACCATGTCTAACATTGCAGAGACTACAGCATAAAAAGTAAAAAAATACAATACAGAGGTACAAAGGTTGCAGACAATAAATCACATTGTAGTAAAAACAAACAGTCACCCTGAGGTCACTATTATCACAAAAGTTTCAAAATCATGTCACTCATTATCTTAAAGGCATCAAGGCAATCAGTTACTGTTCGATTGAACGTTAGAATGGGCAACACAAGTGACCTAAACAACTTTGAGCATGGTATCCTGGGTTTTTCCACGCACAACTGTGTCTAGGGTTTACCGATAATGGTGCGACAAACAAAAACATCCAGTCAACGGCCGTCCTGTGGGCGAAAACAGCTGTTGACGAGAGAAGTCCAAGGAGAATGGCAAGAATCATGCAGGCTAACAGGCGTTCAATCTGCATCAACTGCGTGATGCCATCACGTCAGCATGGACCAACAACCCTGTGGAACATTCCTGTTGAACGCAAAGGGGCGTCCGACCCGGTAGTAGATGGGTGTACCTAATAAAACTGGCCAGTGAGTGTATGTAGTCACTTATTATAGTTCGTAATACTATGAGATACATTTAGTTTCAATATATACAGTCCCGTGCTAAATTCGCAATATTTTCATAACAGATTTAGCTGATCACAATGCATTCAACAGGACATTCACTGATCAACTGGTTCACCTATTCACCTCACCCTGTCTGTGTCATCCAGGAACGGCACCCCTTTGCCACGTCGATGCCCCCACACTTCTCCAGTGAGATCTGATAACCGGCCGGCCAGCAATCTGAAGGATTGACCCTTGCCCTGTACTCACCATCTGTCTGGTATTTCCCCTTCCAGCATCACCACACCAACACATTGCCAATTACGGTTCCATTAATAGTCCCCAGCAATACAGATGTCATCAATGATGCTCCAGAAATGGCTCCCATACTAGACTTAGTATTTATTTATTTTTTATCTTAACTGATTGTAGTAAAATTGATGGTTGATATAAATGTACAATTGCACAATACTTTTATGACTATTGACCTATGAAGATATAACAGCAATAGTACTCTACAATGATAGAAAAATAACTATTTGTAGTATATTTAGTATACTTCTGGTAACAATTAAACTTCCTACGACCTATGGCAGATAATCTCCACTACAGTATACCCAAAGCACATTCATGTTCCTAGTAACTGCCTTAAGTTAAAGCAATAATTTTGCATTATGCATCAATAAAAACATACAGTAACACTTTACTTAGCTGCAAGTATAATGCATTATGTTGCAGTAATTATTTGTAAGACCTGTTATGAGTTTAAATGGGCCCCTTAATGATGTCTTACAATAGACACAAACCAACATCCACAGCTCTTACCTTTCCGTTTTTCAGGTGCACCATGAACGGCCTTTCCAGTGCTGCCAGCTTATTCTCTCCGAGAAGGCTTTGCGTTGTGGCGCCCTGGAATATGTTCTTCTTGGCTGAGCGTTGGGCCACACTTTTTATCTTCACGTTTGAGATCTGCAGATGGGAATGGAGGAGATTGTTAGATGATTAGGACACTTCAAGCAGCTCAATATCAATATTCTCCATAGAATACAACCAGAGTGGAAGTTATAGACTTTGAATTATACTATTTGAACCTATTCAAAAACCGTCAGCGTTTGGTTTAGCCTGTCTGGAATTCCAGGCAGGCATGTTGGCACTTTTGAGATGACTGCTTGTGGGCCAGGCACACACAATTAAGCACAACTTAAGTAATTAACAGAATTCAAATACTATTTGAACCCAGGCCTTTTTAAATACAATTTTTTTTAAATTCTTAGACAGGCCCCATAGGGAGTTAAGTACTATTTTTACACAATCAGACCATGCTTATTTTCCTATTCTTTCCAATTACAGGAGGCATTAAGAACCTCTTTCCCAGGATCATATCAATACAGTGCCTTGCGAAAGTATTCGGCCCCCTTGAACTTTGCGACCTTTTGCCACATTTCAGGCTTCAAACATAAAGATATAAAACTGTATTTTTTTGTGAAGAATCAACAACAAGTGGGACACAATCATAAAGTGGAACGACATTTATTGGATATTTCAAACTTTTTAAACAAATCAAAAACTGAAAAATTGGGTGTGCAAAATTATTCAGCCCCCTTAAGTTAATACTTTGTAGCGTCACCTTTTGCTGCGATTACAGCTGTAAGTCGCTTGGGGTATGTCTCTATCAGTTTTGCACATCGAGAGACTGAAATGTTCTCCCATTCCTCCTTGCAAAACAGCTCGAGCTCAGTGAGGTTGGATGGAGAGCATTTGTGAACAGCAGTTTTCAGTTGTTTCCACAGATTCTCGATTGGATTCAGGTCTGGACTTTGACTTGGCCATTCTAACACCTGGATATGTTTATTTTTGAATCATTCCATTGTAGATTTTGCTTTATGTTTTGGATCATTGTCTTGTTGGAAGACAAATCTCCGTCCCAGTCTCAGGTCTTTTGCAGACTCCATCAGGTTTTCTTCCAGAATGGTCCTGTATTTGGCTCCATCCATCTTCCCATCAATTTTAACCATCTTCCCTGTCCCTGCTGAAGAAAAGCAGGCCCAAACCATGATGCTGCCACCACCATGTTTGACAGTGGGGATGGTGTGTTCAGCTGTGTTGCTTTTACGCCAAACATAACATTTTGCATTGTTGCCAAAAAGTTCAATTTTGGTTTCATCTGACCAGAGCACCTTCTTCCACATGTTTGGTGTGTCTCCCAGGTGGCTTGTGGCAAACTTTAAACAACACTTTTTATGGATATCTTTAAGAAATGGCTTTCTTCTTGCCACTCTTCCATAAAGGCCAGATTTGTGCAATATACGACTGATTGTTGTCCTATGGACAGAGTCTCCCACCTCAGCTGTAGATCTCTGCAGTTCATCCAGAGTGATCATGGGCCTCTTGGCTGCATCTCTGATCAGTCTTCTCCTTGTATGAGCTGAAAGTTTAGAGGGACGGCCAGGTCTTGGTAGATTTGCAGTGGTCTGATACTCCTTCCATTTCAATATTATTGCTTGCACAGTGCTCCTTGGGATGTTTAAAGCTTGGGAAATATTTTTGTATCCAAATCCGGCTTTAAACTTCTTCACAACAGTATCTCGGACCTGCCTGGTGTGTTCCTTGTTCTTCATGATGCTCTCTGCGCTTTTAACGGACCTCTGAGACTATCACAGTGCAGGTGCATTTATACGGAGACTTGATTACACACAGGTGGATTGTATTTATCATCATTAGTCATTTAGGTCAACATTGGATCATTCAGAGATCCTCACTGAACTTCTGGAGAGAGTTTGCTGCACTGAAAGTAAAGGGGCTGAATAATTTTGCACGCCCAATTTTTCAGTTTTTGATTTGTTAAAAAAGTTTGAAATATCCAATAAATGTTGTTCCACTTCATGATTGTGTCCCACTTGTTGTTGATTCTTCACAAAAAAATACAGTTTTATATCTTTATGTTTGAAGCCTGAAATGTGGTAAAAGGTCGCAAAGTTCAAGGGGGCCGAATACTTTCGCAAGGCACTGTATGTGGTTGAGTTTCCTTTCACATTGTAAAGACAGCATACACACGTACACATGGATTTTGTACTGTATACTGTGTAGTGGTGGAGCAGGGGCCTGAGGGCACACAATCTGAATGTATGGTAATGTTTTTAAAATGGTATAAACTGCCTTAATTTTGGAAGATCAGCAGCTATTGGGGATCCATAATAAATATAAATACACAATATTTTGCATGTATAAACTCCAACATGTATCCTCCCAAAACAAGAGGTGGGTTTTTAATTTTTTTTATTCAATATCCCAGGGAAACATGTAACCAGGTTTGACAAAAACTGTCTCTCAGTCTGTCCCTGAATGAATCCTAAATCAACCCCTAACCCCTACTCACTGCATTTGTGTAGATCTGAAAAGACTGGATAGGTCTAAGCGCTATGGCAAAAATTCCAACAAGGCTATCATATGGCGAGGTAGGGTTATTGCCATAAAACAGTTACACCTATCCAATCCTCTCAGACCTACACAAGAGCATAGGGGTCTAGGGGCTGGGGTTCTAGGAGCTGGGATTCAGGTACATCCAGCCAACACACATTTAAATTTCAATTAGAGTCAATTAGCAGACACTCTTATCCAGAGCGACTTACAGTTAGTGCATTCATCTTAAGATAGCTAGGTGGGACGACCACATATCACAGCCATAGTAAGTATATTTTTACTCAATAAAAGTAGCTATCGGCAAAGTCAGGGTGAGGAGGTGGTGCTGTGGGATTACTTACCACCAGTTGGATGAGCTGGTCGTCCTTGCTGCTGGGGTCTCTCCACACTAAGTTGACATCCACGTCACTGGAGATCCTATAGCCGACACTGCCATCCTTTGATCCCTTGGCCCTGTCCACCAGCACCTCGGTGGTGTAACTGAATTTGTACAACTGGGCATTGTTCAGCCTGGGTCCAGCAGCGCCAGCACCTGAAACAAGAGGGGGCATGCAGGAATCGCAGAGTGAGATCAAACGTTACAGTGATGAGTGACTTAGAGCAGATGTTCTCAAATCAGTTCTCTTGCTGAGCACCGCTAGGCCTTTTCAAACGGCATTCTCTTAGCCCAGGGCTATCTTTAACCCTGGGTTGAAATTAGCCCCGGGCCAGTTTAATGTCCTTTTACACAAGCATTTGTTAACCCTGGCTAATTGGAACCAACTGTCACTTTTCTGGAGTAAAATATTCCTGTGTCACTTTTCTGGAGTCAATTGGGTGACAACCAAGGGTGTTTGCACTGGGCTACGGGCAGTTTTAACATGGCTACTGAGACCCTGACAACTCACGGAGGACCCCAAATGGTTGGGATTCACTATATAAATGTGTTTCTCTATATAAATATCACGGTCTTTAATCAGAACAATGTCAACAAGCTGGTTAACACCAAATGGCCCTCACTGCTGAGTGAGATGTCTGTCAAAACATCTAAACGAAATAGTTGGTATATACCATTAAGCAGTGATTGAATTAAGGTATTTCCCTCAAATCATCTGCTTTACGGCAGTCAAATACTTCCCCTTTGTATGTCAATCATAACAAAAAGGCTTGAGTTCAGATTGGATTAATTTATTACTCTGTTAGATTTGTAATGTTTTGGCTAGGCAAAAATTAATTGTTTAACCATTACACACGTTACCTGGTCCCCTGGCTAATTGCTACTGGTTCGACAGAGAAAGATCAGGCAGGTGGATGAGACTGACACTTGTAAAACCATGTGTAGCTTTATGCAAAATACTTCCAAACATCTTATCCTCTGTAGCAGATGATTTAAAAACGAACAGTAATATTTATACATTCATACTGTCAGGCATCCTGGATTTAGAAGGTGAGCCCTTTATCGTGGTCCAATTGCAACTTGTAATAATGTGTCATTATTACGAGAACCCTTGTAAGCTAAACCTACTATGGTCTACGTTTCTGATGGGCACAATCAACACTGGAGACAGAACGTTGTGGGTGGACTATTAAAGTCCTTGATTGCTCTAATACAGTGTAGCATTACAAAATAATTGACATTAGGTCATGAGTCAAGACTGACGTGTCACTTTCGGGTTGCATCACCAATCACAAAGTGCTGAATCAAACATACAAAATCTGCCACAGACAGCTGTATTCAACCACTTTGTCAACTGCCTTAGCTTCTACTGACCAAGTTGAACAGGAAATCATTTCATTCATATCACCTATGATTCATAGAATTGACACCCAAAAAACAACTTTACCACCAGCTACAGTAATATCCACAATATCTACCCTGCAGGTTGCCTAAATGTTCAGGGGAGTAATTACTATTGGTAGTGTACTTTATTATTATTTTTAATTTAACTAGGCAAGTCAGTTCGGAACAAATTCTTATTTACAAGGATGGCCTACCCCAGGCCAACCCTAACGACGCTGGGCCAATTGTGCACTGCCCTATGGGACTCCCAATAACGGCCGGGTGTGATACAACCTGGAATCAAACCAGAGTGTATAGTGACGCCGCTATCACTGAGATGCAGTGCCTTAGACCGCTGTACCACTCGGGAGCCCACCTTACATCACCAGGAAACTATTTGACTGATGAATTTAGGAACAAACATGTGCTATGAAATTATGAATCTCCTGTGAAAGTGATTTGTTGGTTGTTGCAAGACCATTCAAAAGGTTGACAGAAGTTCCAAGGTCACGGACTGTAAGCATAGAGCCCAACTGCTAACATACTCTCTAAGCAAATCACACACCAACACAATATACAATAACATATTCATCACACATATCCGTACATGGAAAAAAACAAAAACAATAACTCACCTCTAGTAGAAGCAGAAAATGAAGATGTTATGCAGAGCAAAAGCACAAAGAGAGCTAACATTTTGAAATCTATTAGGAGCAAGAAGGTGGCCGCAGGTAAAAGTTGACTGGATCAGCGCTCACAGGCCAGAAAGAAAGGCTCCGCTACCCGAAACTATTCGAATTATGGTCATCGGCGTGGAGGGCAGAATCCAAACTCCACGCTCAAGTACTAAGTACGAGGTAAAGAGCAAATCATTAACTTGTAGAGCTGAGATTTGACAATCCCTTCGCAATGCCCACTGTTGGCGGGAGATGATACTTTGTACGCGATCAGTTCATTTATGTTACGACATACCTAATGGTCATGACGATCAATCGGATGAGAAGAGGACGATAGCTTTATCAACAGCGCATGCACAAGTGCGAATTGACATCGAGGTTTCGTCCTCAAGTAGTAGCCTATCATGATAAAAATCAGAGACAATTACATATAGGATAAAACAGTAACGTTAGTTTCACAGCTGTAGCGATACTGCCGAATTCTGCCCAACTTTCAGCAACAAGTTCAAAACAATAAAATACTCTTAACATTTTCAACGTACGACTAAAATGTTGAAAACAATGGTGACATTTACCCCTCGGTAGTGAGACGACGTCATTTTGAGATTGAACCTTTCACCTAATTTAGCAATAAACACTGACATTGTTGCACACACCGTTGAAGGAAACGGAATATATACGTCACTCTATAACAGACAGCATATGAGCCAATGGTAGGTGCTTGGCGTTCTGCGGTGTTTGTGTGGAGGAATTTATAAGCACCGATTTGAGGTCAGTTTTGCGTTTCCCACTCTAATGGTAAGGATGGATGTGGGGATTTGTGGGAGGGGACGCTGACTAATCCTTGACCTGTGACCCCTATCTGCATCAAGAATTACATTTACATTACATTATGGATGATTCTTATCTTTGACTACATTGGGAGGGAAAGGGAAATAACAGTTTTATCAAGCAGTGAAGTAATTTCCTTGACATTGAAGTCGTTTTTTCTCATAGTCTTTATTGGAGAATCCTATTTATATACACTTCAGTTCAAAGGTTTGGGGTCCTTGTTTTTGAAAGAACATTTTCTGTCCATTAAAATAACATCAAATTTATCAGTGTAGACATTGCTAATGTTGTAAATGACTATTGAGGCTGGAAACAGCTGATTTATTTTATGGAATATCTACAGGCCCATTATCAGCAACCATCACTCCTGTGTTTCAATGGCACGTTGTGTTAGCTAATTCAAATGTATCATTTTTTTTTTTTTTGAATTTTACCCCTTTTTCTCCCCAATTTCGTGGTATCCAATTGTTGTAGTAGCTACTATCTTGTCTCATCGCTACAACTCCCGTACAGGCTCAGGAGAGACGAAGGTTGAAAGTCATGCGTCCTCCGATACACAACCCAACCAAGCCGCACTGCTTCTTAACACAGCACGCATCCAACCCGGAAGCCAGCCGCACCAATGCGCCGGAGGAAACACCGTGCACCTGGCCACCGCACACTGCGCCCAGCCCGCCACAGGAGTCGCTGGTGCGCGATGAGACAAGGACACCCCTACCGACCAAGCCCTCCCTAACCCGGGCGACGCTAGGCCAATTGTGCGTCGCCCCACGGACCTCCCGGTCACGGCCGGTTACAACAGAGCCTGGGCGCGAACCCAGGTTGCGCCACCCGGGAGGCCTCACAAATGTATAATTTTAAAAGACTAATTGATCATTACAAAACCCTTTTGCAATTATGTTAGTGTAACAGTATAGACTTTAAGTCCGTCCCCTCGCCCTGACCTGGGCGCGAACCAGGGACGCTCTGCACACGTCAACAGTCACCCTAAAAGCATCGTTACCCATTGCTCCACAAAAGCCACGGCCCCTTGCAGAGCAAGGGGAACCACTACTTCAAGGTCTCAGAGCGAGTAACGTAGAAAGAGTAGTGGGAAGCCCCGGTGCACAACTGAGCAAGAGGACAAGTACATTAGAGTGTCTAGCTTGAGAAACAGATGCCTCACAAGTCCTCAACTGGCAGATTCATTAAATAGTACCCGCAAAACACCAGTCTCAACATCAACAGTGAAGAGGCGACTCAGGGATGCTGGCCTTCTAGGCAGAGTTTCTCTGTCCAGTGTCTGTGTTCTTTTGTCCATCTTAATATTTTCTTTTTATTGGCCAGTCTGAGATATGTCCTTTTCTTTGCAACTCAGCCTAGAAGGCCAGCATCCCCGGAGTCGCCTCTTCACTGTTGATGTTGAGACTGGTGTTTTGCGTGGTAACACTTACGTTACATTGCCATTATTACTGTGTAACTACTTATGTCATTACAGTGTAAAAAGTATTGTTGTAACTAATGATTACACTCAAATCCCATTTTAACTCCCTTTCCACCTCAATGAAACACTAATTCAAAATCTAATTCAAACCAAATCAGAACAAAATGACTACCAAAATGACCGATTGCTGAATAAGAGGTCTATTGAGATGCACAGGAGGGGTTCATTCATTAGGGCACAACGTTCAGAGTGTTGCAGATATGAATAGAATCACTAGAGCTGATACAATAACCTATTCAACATGACAGACAATGGTATCTATTCTACATCATACATTTCTATCTGAACGTTCAGTAACGTTGCAACTTCCTGAACCAGCCCCAGGTGTATTGCCAGAGTTGTGTTTTATGTCACGAGTGAGCCAGGTGCCTGCTGGGTATAGTTGGGCCATTCGGCCTGAAACACTTCAGGTGGTGTGTGAGGCATCAGGGCCCGCTTGGTGTAACGTAGGACCACCTTTTGGTTGAGGTGGCACACGGTGGGGCTACACAGGGTCCTCTGGGTACTCAGGGGTCTGGCAATGTGTCTCTGCCTGTGGGTCTTGGACTCTGCCCTCTCTGTGCCTGCATCCTCCAGTTTACCTGGGAATGGTGTATCATAAATAGACAGACAGACAGACCTCCAGAAATTGAGTGAATCAATCAACATATTAATTACTATGTTAACGAATTATATTATTTGTTAGGACTTTAACCTTGGAGACTCACCTGAGTCACAGTTTGGCATAATTTCTAGGGAATGATCTCTGTGAAGAGTAAACATAATATATTTTGTAAATACATTACAGGCTGTCCTTTTTGAACAGGTTAAATGTATTGGCCAGTGGGTAGCAGTATTTCTATACAGCACCTAGTGCAGGGGTGCACAACTTCCAGTTTTTGTCCAGGGGGGAAGTGGCAGCCAGATATTGACATGATTCAAGTGGCCAGAAGATCGTTATAGCGGGATGTACTATTTCTTGGCAGCATGGCAATTTCATGCTCCATGGCATCATCATTCATCCAATTTCAAATAGATTTCCTTAAGAACTAGGATTTCCTCCCCCCCACATCATCAATTACTTTTTAGGCTGCATTTGGTTCTGGGGCTGTATACTGTGAAGTGTGCAGCCAACTTCCAATGTGCAGTGATTCCAAAACATCATTTTTTTGCTGTGATCCACTAAAAGCTTTTGCCATCTTCCATTGACCCCAAAACAACCAAAATGTTTCAACAATCGATCCTCCCAGTAGACAACATTTGGCATAGGTGTCTTACAATGCCGTCAATTTTTGGTTGGAAACACTAACCTGGTGGTATCCTCCTCACTGATCAAAGCCATTCTGGAGGCAGGAGGGAGGTTTTGAACCTCCTTCACTGTCAGCTGCTCTCTTCCCGGAGCCTCATAGGCTGAGACAGGGTCCTTTGCCAGGGCGGAAGACAGCAGACTTAGAATCTGGTCCTTTTCTGGACAAAAGTAAATACCACCACAGGTTAACGCCATGACAGATCAATGTTTACATCCTGATGGATCATAGTAGGGACTTGGGATTATGGTCCCGAATAACACTATTTTGGGGACTTTTAAAGTCTTTGTGTGAGTGTATCATATACTTTGTGTGAGGGTGTCTTGCATCTCACTCCTCTGCAATATTATTGGTTCATTCTGCCTGTGGCAATGCTAATTGCGTAGTCTCACTTTAATGTTGTGATAAAAATGTTTCTTGGTAATGTACCCTTTTGTTACTGTTCATTTGGATGGTGCTATCAAATGTCCTTTGGGGTATGAATAAAGAGCTATGAATAAAGAGCTATCTTATCTATCTAATCTTGTCTTTCCCTCTCTATGCTCTGCAGCTGGATTTCAACAACTAGAAAAGGGCTCTAGATAACAGTGACAGCATGCTAAATGGATTGGTGTATATGTGCAGTCCAGTGCACTTACCTCTTTGACCAGCTGTCAGAATCCATTGCTGGACATCTCCTATAGACTCAGTTTGCAGTATCTGACACAACATATCAATCACCTACAACATATAAGAGTTTTCAAACTATGTCATAACGTGTTACAAGCTGTAACTCGAAGGCCATCATGAAGGCAACCTATAACTGAAACATGCAAGTTGCAATTGTTTTTAACATTCCTTGCAGTATGTTATACAGTATGCCAATGTAATAAAGACATTCAAATTGTAATTTACTCTATCTGACAACTCACTGGGCACACACTGGTTGTGTAAACGTTCTTTCCATGTCTTGTCAATGAAATGATGTTGAACCAAGATGGAATAGACGTTAAATTGATGTCGTTACCCAGTGGGAAGTGCCTTGGAATTTTTTTTCAAACATGAATATCACTTGTGCTCACCATCAGCTGTAGTTTAAGGTTCCCCTCTCTGTCATCTCTAGACCCCCCGAGGGCTGACACACAGCTGGACTGGGGAAAGAAGGGGACACCACTGCCTGGAGGTCAGAGGGCAATGGGGTTACAACCAACAACTCTTACCTAAACCTAACCCTCAAACCAAAAATGTTTTTCACCAGACAGAGAATGTACATCTATAACAATACTTACAAATGTTATAATTTTTTTTTTTAATAATGTGGGTATTTTACACCCACTTTCGATCTTGTCTCATTACTGTAACTCCCTAACTTGCTCAGGAGGTGAAGGTCGACTCATGCATCCTCGCTCCTTAACACCTGCCCCAACCACACTCCTTAACACCCACCCATTTAACCCGGGAATCAGCCGCATCAATGTGTCGGAGGAAATACCATTCACCTGACGACCAAGGTCAGCTTGCCGGCCTGCCACAAGGAGTTGCTAGAGCACGATGAGTCAAGTAAAGCCCCCCTGGCCAAAGCCCCTCTTAACCTGGACGATACTGGGCCAATTGATCAAGGATCAATTGGATCAAAGCCAGGTCTGCAGTGATGCCTTTAGCACTGCAATGCTTTGCCTTAGACCGCTGCGCCACTCGGGAAGCCCCAAAATGATTTTGACTGAGATGGTTTCCTCTTAAGTGTTACGATTACATTATTAAACAACATTTTATATTTTGCAGCAGTATGCAGCAGTTGGGGTTGGGGTCAATACAATTTCAATTCAATCCCACTCCATCTTTCTCTTATCGATGGCAACATCTGGAGTTAAGAGATCTCCAGTTAGGATTCAGCCTTTCTTGTGGTGGAGTTGAAGTGGAATTTACCTAGACCTGGCTGGGCAGTATATAATAATAACATTTCATCTTCTGAAAAAAATATATTCCATCTCACCTCTTCCACCTGGTCCCAAAAGCCCTGCCCTCTCTGTCAACTCTCGCAACTCCTCACGCCAGGCCTTGGTCACTTGGAAGAGAACAAAAAAGCAGCAAATTAATTCTCTGCTAGCACTGAGGATAGGAGATGCTCATGTTCATAAGCCTGCAATAAGGCCTACATATGCCTTATTCAAGAACTGACAAACACGTGTGACACCTGCATATATGTGATTTCGATGTTTACACTGTACAGTTACTGTGATTATTTTGTATTTTTTCCTGTACAATTATTTTCCTCATGCAACTTAATTTCCCAAATACAATGTCGATAACAACACATGCACACACACATATACAGCACACACACACACAAATACATACATACATTTTGAGTGTCTTTAGGGCACCATCATGAACATAGTTTTAAATAATTGTTGTTTTCCATTCATCGTCCCTACCATTTTATCATTTGTATTGAATGAGCTGCTTTGTGCAGCAGTTGTAACATGATAGGGTAGATGGATACAATGAAGTGCTTAACCGCCACACTGATATCTGGTTACCTGTAGCCTGTAGCAGAATGCCCTAGAGTCTAGTAGGGGCTAGAGTTTCATTCTCACTCTACATGCCTGTTTTTACTTTCAGAAACACTATAATATCCAAGGCATAACATGCAGCTAAAATACAAGATCAAAATAACGCCATCGTAACTTTGTTTACCAGTACGTAGGTACATCATAGTTGTAAACACAAAATAATGTACAATAGGCTACTCCACGGGAATACAGCTGGATGCAGCAGGGCAAGAACCAAAGCACATCCAGTTGACAAGAGAACTACTTTGTTACAACACCATATCACAGGATCAATAGGGCTGGTTTTGTACATAAATGACATCACCATAAAAAAAGAGAGAAAGGTTCATATTTACAGAGACTTGCTGTATTGAAGGAGTCTTGCCAACTCCTATGGCCATTGCCATGACACAAACAGATCTGGGGCCAGACTGCCAGACTGTCTGAACGTACATAACCTCAGAGAGGGGGAATCCGTCTGCTTCAGGGGGAAGAACTGGAGGCCTGTGAGGACGTCAATAGGGAGGTAGGTGCTGTTGGTGCCGATGGCCGCTGTCGGTATGTTTGACTGCAACACCAGATTCTTCTCGAGGGTCAAGACCCTGCCCAAGCAGTACTGGGGAAACTGGCCAAAGGTGACATCATTGACAGCACAGATTTGTTTGTCATTGATACCTGTGCAAACAACAGACATGGATTAAAAATGTGTTATATGAAGGATGGAGGCATTGTTGAATTATCTGTAAATTCAATAATATTGAGGCACTGTACCAATGCTACTCATCATCTGCTAGGTGGGAATGTGACTCAACTATTAGTAAATTAATAGACACTGTGTGTGTGTGTGCGTGCGTGCGTGTGTGCGTGTTTGCATGTGTACAAATGTGAATGCATCTTTGTGTCTCTGGGTGTATCAAACTAACCCTTGATGTGCCTGACCCTCTGTGGGTGGGGGTTGTTCCTACAGAAGAAAGGGCTGTGGCTGGGCACTCCGAAGCGGGCACTGCTGTGGATCACTCTGGGCTTGTGGCATAGCGGGCTATCCTCTGCCACTTTCAGGGACACAGTGGTGAGCTCACGATTACCCAGGGAGAAGGGCGAGGTGTGGGGATGGCTGGACACACTGGGCTCTGGCCTGGTAGAAAGGTCTCACAGTTAAGGTGTAGTGGTAAGGTAGGCTAGCAGTGTATGTGTGTGTGTGTCCTAGGCTACCTGGCTAAAATGCTTGCTCGCTAGCCTAAATTCCTTTCATGGGCAACGTTAGCTAGTTAACATGAGCGTTCTACATCTAGATAAATATTGAACTTCTATCTTCTCAGGCTAGAGGCACAATGTATAAATTAATGGTTGGATCACCATGATAATCATTGGCCGGTACGGAGAATTAAGTAAAACCACAAGTCCAAATCCCTTTCTCCATCAATGGCTAATTTAGGAAAGGGCCAGTTTTAGCTAGCTAGCCACCGGAGGACAACAACACAACAAAATGCGAAAATTCAAGTTGTTTCTGTCAATTAAGTATACTCTCAATTAGATTTGATAGGAGTGATGCCAAATCCAAACTGGATTTGTATTTTTTTACCATTCACAGTTGAGCTCACTCAGTTTAGCTTAACGCTGATTGGCTATTATTTTATACTTTTTTTTATCAAGGGAGGCCAAATGCTCGCTGGTTGCCCCAGGGGCGCCCCCCTCCTATTTACAGTGAAATGGTTCGGTCCTGCCCCCTAACCAGGCGCGAACAGTACTTGCTAGCAGTGAATTGCGAGTGAGGAGTGCCGGTGGAGCATCATGTCTCAGCGTCCTAAAGAAAAATCTGGCTTCCAAAAATTATCAGAAAGAAAAGAAAAGGCGACAGACAGTATGTCACCCAATTTTTCACGAAGAAAGGTGGGTGTAGTCCGCGAGTGGTGGAAATGAACCTGTTAGCTTAGGACATAGTGAAATATGGTACTTTTGCTCCCCTAGCATTAGTTACTTAATATCTTAATCGATCTTAATCAATGCAGGCAAACTTTTAGCAAGCTATTTATACTAAATCAGTTGTCCCTGAACCTGCCTGGTGCCAAGGCCAACAGATGCAGCTTCAGGCTCCGCAGCCCGGTCTCCCCATACCTCTAAACCAGCCCTACTCCCATCTGAAGTGTTTTCTACTGCTATGGACAGCATCATAAGGACACTAGGTTCCACACCACTGTAAAAATTGTATGAGAATTTTCTGCTGTTCTGAAAGTTGGGCAGATTAGTGAGGATAAAGTCCCTTCTGTGTGCCAACCACTGATCATGAAGTGTTCCACCTGAACACTGTATATGCTGCCCTCTTGGTCTCCTGAATGCAGTTTGTAAGATACAGTTGCAAAGCATTTTTGGAGAAGTGTGCATTGCTTTACTATATTTTGCACACTGCACTGACTGTTGCTCGTGGTGAGAGAGCTTTCAGTAAGCTAAAACTGATAAAAAACTATTTAAGGTCCACTATGTCCCAGGACAGGCTTTAAGTTATTCATTAATGTTAAGATAATGTTACCATTAAAATCACATTTAGACTGTACAAGATGGCCTTTAGCACTTTTCTTATAGAGGGTATCAGTCTTGCATCAAATAGTGAATTCCACTGTATGCAGAATGTTGCGTGCATGTCTGCACAGTGTTTTATTTTCACAGCTCACTGTCTGTAGTATGATCTAAAATAAGGACGCGCGACAACGAGGTTCTAGCCCTCACATGTCCTACATAGGTACGGGTACCCCCAAGGGACATCCTACTACATCTTCCTCTCTCCCATGAACAAGAACTTAACATGCATAACCACTGAAGCATAACTGACATGCAATTTGGAAACCAGTATTATTCTCTAACATGCTACTTCCCATCCGGAAACAGTATGAAAGCATTAAATCACAGAGTATGTACATTAACTTAGGTACAGTCTCTTTTTGCTGGGTATGGTCCCCAACAGTATGTTTTCTCTTCACGTAACATAGTCTTTCAGCCACTCTGGTGGCTTCACATCCCTTTTTGCACTGCTGCACTATCTGTTGGCAGATGTGGTCTCGTTGTTGCTCCTCTGCAATCTGCTGCAGTTTGCTCTGAGATGCAGGTAGACTGTCCCTTATTGCATTATTGGACACCTGTACCTCACCCTCTAGACATTGCTCCTCCTCGGATAATGGATGTTTAATTGGGGCCCTGGAGAGTGCATCTGCTGTGATCAGTGCCTTCCCTGGCACATACACCATCTTATAGGTGATCCTCAGTAATCTGAGGCGGAAGCGCAGAACTCTGGGAGTCAAGTCGTCCAGTGCTTTTGTCCCTAACAGAGCCAACAGTGGTTTGTGATCAGTCTCTGCTGTAAACTGCAGGCCAATAAGGTATTGGCTGAGCCTTTCACATGCCCATGTGATAGCCAACGCCTCCTTCTCCACTTGAGCATATCTTTGCTCTGTGTCGGATAAGCTTCGGGAGATGTATGCTATTGGATGCCACTCCATGTTGTCCTGCATCTGTGTGAGGACCACCCCTAGCCCAAAGGATGATGCATCTGCTAATACTTTTGTCTTAGCGTAGGGACGGTACTGGACCAGCACTCTCTGTGAGGCCAGATCTCCTTTGATTTTGTCAAACGCTACCTGTTGCATGTGACCCCATGACCAGTCATTCTCTTTGGCTAGTAAGTCTCTCAGAGGTTTGGTTGTATCTGAGAACTGTGGGAGGAACTTACCCACATATGTGGCCATGCCTAAGAAGGTCCTGACTTCAGCCACATTCTGGGGTCTGGGCATATCTGTGATGGCGCTGATCTTCTCTGGGTCCGGCTCTATTCCAGCTGCACTGATTTTGTGTCCCAAGAACAAGACCTCTGATTGTGCAAAAGTGCATTTTTCATTGTGTGTCAGGCCAGTCTCCTGGAGTCGGGTCAGAACTGCTGTGAGCCTTACATCATGTTCTGCTCTGTCCCTTCCGCACACGAGCACATCGTCCTCGTGGACTATGACGCCACGCTGGGATATGCGTCTTTGGAAATGCTCAGGACCGGAAGCGATTCCAAATGGCAAAACATTACAACAGTAAACGGCCAAACGGTGTTATAAACGTTGTGAGTGCCCTACTCTCTGATGACAGCGGTATCTGCCAGAAACCTGAGCGGGCATCCAGCTTTGTGAAGACTTGTGAGCCATCCAACTGAGCCAGTGACTGCTCAACTGATGGTAAGATGTGTCTCTCACTGCAGAGTGCCTCATTCAATTTAGTCATGTCCACACAGATCCTTATTTCCCCATTGGCTTTTGGGACCACTACCATCCCTGCACACCAGTCTGTGGGACTCTCTATTTTAGACACCGCCCCAATTTCTTCCATCCTCCCCAACTCTTCCTTTACTCTGGCCAATAATAGGTACCCGGCAGGGGGTGGTAAGGGCATAGGGGACAGCATCCTCTTTCAGGCGGATTTTATAGTCACCTTCTATCCTTCCTAGACCAGAAAACACTTTGGGGAATTTATTTTTGAAAATCTCACCTGGGTCCTCCAGTTCGCTCACTCTCTCAATGAGTTGCAATGCTTCAATTGCTGGCAGCCCCAGCAACGGTCTGGCTAGAGAGTCAATGACGAAGACAGGCTGGATGGCACTTTTGTCTTTACACTCCAGTTTAATCACCAAGTGCCCTACCACTGGTAAAATGTTATTACTGGGCCCGTACAGTTTTTTGTTTGTAGAGAGCAAAGGGCCATCTCTGCTATAGCTATACAGCCTAGTTGGGATAGCTGTCACTGCTGCCCCAGTGTCTAGTTTAAATGACACAACCTCCCCATTGAGTTTAATGTCTGATTGCCAGCCAGCATTGTTTTCCTTTACTTCTCCCAGAAAGATGCTGTCCTGCTGTACCTCCTCTGAAACCTCATGCATTTGCTTTAATCGACAGAGCTGAAAAGTGTCCTCTCCTGTGACATTTCCTGCATTCCGCATCATTTGGAAAGGGGATTTCCCACATTTGCGACAAACACTTGAACTAGCTACTGGTGCTGTCTGTGATTGTTTTCTCCACGTCTGTTCTGTGTTCCCCTCCGTTTTTTTTTAGCTCTGTATGAAAATGCATGTATTTCCCCACTCTCTTCGTTCTGCAAGGAGCTACTGTCGCGCAGTATCGTCTGCTGTCTTTTCACTGTCTCACTCTGCCTAACCTGGTTTACAGCTTTGGACAAGGTAAACTGGGAATCCAACTGTAACTTTTCAGAAAGTGATATATTTCTTATTCCGATTTACAATCCGATCTCGGATCAGCTCTTCCCTGAGCGCGCCAAACTGACAATGTTCTGCTAGTTTGTGAACAGCTGTGATAAAACTGTCCGTGGTTTCACCCTGCTCCTGTTTGCGCATATTAAACCTAGCGCTCTCAAAAAATAATATTGTGTCTCCCTACAAAATGCGTTTCAAAACAGTCTTTAACGGCACTGTAGTTAAGTTTCTCTTCCTCGGTCAACGTTGAAGCATTTAATATATCCTCGGCTTCATCACCCATAGAGTAGATCAGTGTATTAACTTGAATGCTACGGGCGCAACAACGTCATACTCTTTTGGAACAGACTGCATCAGATAAATGGCCTACACATACAGAGACAGAGGGGCGCTGATGCTTTCTCCGGTGAGATACAGTGCATTCAGCCTCTTGTGAATTGAAGGAAAATGATAAAACAAAGAGAGACAAAATATACATTATTTTATGTTATTTAAAAAAAATCATTGGTCAATTTTGGGGGGAAACATGGAAGCCTTATGAATACACGCCACTGCAGTAAACCCATGGATCGTGAATCTTTCTAATACGTTTGATTTTTAATCAAATTAAACGAAACACCATACATCTGGGTTTTTTTAAACAAACAACAATATTCGTAAATTGGATCTGGTCAGAAGCATGATATTGTTCCATGAGCATGAGGCAATGTGCGCACACTAGGCCTAAGGGCTCTTTGGAAGGAGGCACACACTGCATTTGCATTTCGGAAATGCACTGCATGTTCAACCCATGGATAATTGGACATTGCCCAAACGTTATAATAAGATTAGCCTACCATCATCGCCTGATATGGCCTGTTAGTGACTTTGCCACGTAAAAGGTAAACAAACGAATAGGAAAATAGCCTAGGCTACAAGCGGATTCAGCACCAAGGACAGCGATCGGAATTCCCACGATTTGACAGTTAGGTCCAACAGATGAAAGTGGAAGGTGCCGTTTGTTTTTTGAATGATAAAGGAGACACAATAAGAAGTCTATTGTAATAACTTGGTGATTCCTAAACAGACTTTCTACAGTCACAGACATCTTCCATTCAATGGGCATCACACACAGGCCAAACTTTTCACAGAAGCTGAACGGGAATGTCTGTTGACTGTTTTGCTGCTCGTGATACTTTAATACAAAATGTGTTTTATAGGCTACTGATAACTGATGGGCTTGACTGATTAAATGGGCAGTAAAGCAACAAAAGAGGGTGGGTTATTGTTTTTTTTACCAACTTAGTATGCAAACATGGTAGGCCTACCATCTACATTATTTGAATTTGATCTCGAGTTTGACAGGAAATTATTGTGTTACTGTAAAGTGGCCATGAGATCACGTTTTAAATATTCATAACAACCATGAGCCTTAAAAAGCTAAAAGTAACAAAATGTTGGGAGGAAAAATACAATTTTTAAAGTAGGTCAGTAAAAATCCAGTAGGTTATATGAATGACAGATAAACAGAAGACTCACGTATTTTCCCTGAAAGGTTCGAAAAATGGTCTCTCTGACATTTTGAAGAATCAAAAGATCTAATGGGAAGTATAAAAATATTGTCTAAATGAGTTTCAACAGAAATTCGCACATTGAGCCTTTCACCTTTAAGATGACAATCACAATCAAAGAAAAAGCCACTACATGCAACAAGCGGGGCTCACTTGCACTTACCTTTGTGCCTTATTAATGTGGCCTAGCTGACAATATGTATTGTGTAAAGCCAGCACACATTGACAACCTACAGCCCCAATGCAACTCGATCACAAAATATAACCCATCATAACCTAATTAATCAGTATCCCCATTATTTTATACGTGTGTAATAGGTAATTTACGTAATTCATCAGTGAAAATACCTTTTCGAAGTCAAAGGACTGTTCCATCTACTTCCGCTCTTCAGATGTGGAGTGCTCCATAAATCCTTGGACTACATTTGCTCCATTGGAATTGACGCCATGGAAACGTGACGCGTGCGAAATAAAGACTTGATGTTAATAAAGGCTTGATGACGTTGAACAGATCTGCTGTATCAGAGTCCTCTCTCACGCTGGGCTGCACCCAGCTGTCACTGTATGCATGCTATTCCATTTTAACGTCAGCCCATCTCTAAAACACTGCTAACGTTAGCTAACCTTACAAGACAGGATATTTAATTTATTTGATTATTTATTAATGTATTATTGTGTATATGTTGATCTTACACAATAGTAAAAAAAAATGTTTTGGAAGTAAATGTGCACTTTTAAATTGGGTTGACTACATCTATGAAAAACATTGCCATAGCCTATAGTAAAATCGAATTATTGTATAGCATGAGATATTCTCTGAATAAGGGACCATCTATCATAGAATATTTAGGACTGCAGAGACTGTCACAAACTTTAGCTTGCAAATGATCTAGCAAATTCGATGACTTGGAGGTTTAATCTCAACCCTACCCGCAACCTTACCCAGGCCAGGTAGCATTTGAAAACAGACCCTCAAGCCTTCAGCTCTCTTGTTCGGAAATTACATTGTTTTGATAAAAAGCAGTAGTGCAGCTTAATGAACACTTTACATTTAATTTGACTTCTGGAGAAAAAAAAAGTTTATGATACTGCAGTACAGTTTAATTGAATTGAATACTATTACAAAGCGTCACTTTGACATCACTGTCATATCATTACACAGGCAAACCGTTCAGAACTCCATAACAATAATGAACCTATCCAAGGGCCTAGAGTCAACTCACCCCTATTTCAAAAAGCACCAGCGCTGGCCACCAGTTCAAGACATAATATACTTTGAATAAACAGCGACTGCCTTTCAAAAGCATGAATCCCTTTGAAAACTGCCTATTTGTCATCGATATAAGTCAGAAACAGTTATGTTAGTGTCAAAATTGACTACAATGTGTAAAAAGGAGAATTTTGGTCATAAAGTCGGTCTAGTCTAAAACGGAGTTTGGAAAAATCTATGTGTCAACGGGTAAATAAATGAAGGTTGGGTTTTGATTTGACAATGTCTATTTACCCACTAACATGGGATGAACAACTGCGGTGATTAATCTCTATCCAATAGCATAGACAGTGAGACAGACCTGTCCAGCAGTTCCGATTATTATTAACATAAGAAAACAACAACATGTGATGCATTTTTTTACTTGAGAAATACTGTACCAAACACCTTACTTAGATGTAAAATATCACAACTAAAACATCCTCGGCAAAAACGTCAAAATTCATTACAGATTTCTTGAGTTATCTTAGATTTATTCTGGGGATTTTGAGGAAGTGTCTCATACATAATTGGTCAGGAAACACACCTCCGAGACTGAAAACTAGTTTTTCTGACGAGCAACAGAAAAACACACGTGCCAATCAGCTTTTTCTGTGGCTCTTTAAATACTTCTACCGGCATTCATTACTCACTGTGGTCTTATTCCAAATGACAAGGTAGTTCAAAGTCATAATGCAAAATGTAACATACTGTATTCCCAATATGGCAGATAGAAAGGTACTGTACCAGAGATAGATGAACACCTTTTGGCCAGTTGCGACAAACTCGTTACAGCCAGAGTTCCAAATATGATGCAAACAACTTAGATTTGTCTGCTACAAATCGTTGCAGTTATCGTCACTGTAGAAAAGTCCCCACCCACTCCTGACATTTCAACCATTCGCCAGTCATCCTCATTTATGCAAGCAAGAACTTGTGTCCTATATGGCTCATTTGTTAGAGCATGTGCCTTACAACGCAATGGTTATGGGTTCATTTCCCATGTGGGAACAGTATAAACCAATATGGAAATATATGCACTCACTACTATAAGTCAGCACATGTGATAAATAATGTAAATGTAGCCATACTAGGTAAGTGTGGCTACCTACTAGACTGTTTGTGGATGGGGTTTAAGTCTTCTGTGGGCAGTGTTAGGAAATTTGGATGAATGATGTGCCCAAAATAAATCTGCCTGTTACTCAGGTCAACAAGCTAGGATATCCTTATAATTAGCATTGGATAGAAAACACTCTGAAGTTTCTAAAAATGTTAAAATAATGTCTGTGACTATAACAGGCAAAATCCTTTTTTAAATTAATTTTGCTCCCGGCCATTCCTATGTTGGCCTATTGGATTTCCAACCAAAAAGGACCCAGATTGCAGTACTTATGGCTTCCACTGGAGGTCAACAGTCTTTATAAAAATGTTTCAGGCTTGTTTATTGAAAAATTAGCAAGTAGTTGTAGTTTTTCCAAGGTGTACCTCATTAGAAAAGTAGTCTTCGTTATTTATCTTCCCTATTGAACATACTATTCTCCATCTTAAATTTGAGCATTTATTTAGATATTAGAGTACCTGAGGATTAATTAGAAACATCGTTTGACTTGTTTGGACAAACTTTACCAGTAACTTTTTGGATTTGTTTGCAAGCACGTTGAACGAGTGGATTAGTGAAGTCAATGGTGCCAACTAAACATGCTTTTTTTTAGATATAAAGCTTTATCAAACAAAACAACCATTCATTGTGTAGCTGGAACCCTTGGGATTGCAAACAGAGGAAGATCTTCAAAGGTAAGTGATTTATTTATTTTGATGTGGGACGCTGTCCTCAGATAATCGCATGGTATGCTTTTGCCGTAAAACCTTTATGAAATCTGACAACGCGTTTGGATGAACAAGAAGTTAAGCTTTAAAATTATTTAAGACACTTGTATTTTCATGTTTAATATTCTGATGAATTTCGCACTCTGCAATTTCACTGTATGTTGTCGTAGGTGTCGGCCTAGCGGTTCATGCGCCCTAATTAAAGGGGAACCACCTGCTGATTTGACCTTGTTTAATGGCTCCTCAAGGATTGCTGGCAGCCATGACAGAAGCCAAACATTAGTTGGTTTCATACAGATACCGTGCCAATAGGCATTTTGTCTGGTGCTAATGGGGTTACCTTGGCAAACATGTCAGAGTGGTCATACCTTCCTGTGTGGTGTCCGGTATACAATAGGAGTTCCCTGATCTTGTTGCAGAATACACAGGGGTTTTCACCCCCCATATTGACTGATACCATTCAATAATTTAACAAAAAGACAATAAAAGTAAAATTAGTCTAGTGCAATTTTAATGTTGAGTGCCAGGTCTCTCTGTCACGAATCCCGTTTCCTGAGTCTGTTTTTGCCTGTGTTCTGTCCTGGAGTGTTTTTTCCGTGGTCCTGGAACGCACCCTGTCTGGTTGCCGGGCAATGTAGCCAGTTGGGAGTTCTGATTACCCGCACCTGTATCCCATCAGCTATCTGCACACCTGGTCCTGATCATCATCTCTCCTCTTCATAAGCCCGGACCTGACATCCATTCCCTGCCGGATCGTTAGCCATGAACATTACTCACCCGGATCATTTACCCCATTCCCGCCTGGTCGTCGGAGGATTCCGCTACCCCATTGGATCCACCTATTTACTCCCATCAACTCACCACCGCTGCCCGCTACGCCACCTGGATATATCTACCCATTCACATTCACTTGTAAATAAATACTCACCTTCTTCCTACTCTCCTTGTCCTGGTCTGCTTCTGGGTTCGATTTTGAAAGAACGTGACACTCTCTCCATTCAGAGATATCAGTTTCAAGCCCATCTGTCATTCTGGACTTCATCACATCATTTTGCAAGTCTCCATGTGCTTGCAAGTTAAATAAAGGTTCAATAAAAAATAAAAAACTTGCTCCATACACATTTCTGTGAACCAATACACACATAGTAACTGTTGTATTACCAATGGCAGTCAGGACAGGCTCCCGAGTGGCACAGCGTTTTAAGGCACTGCATATCAGTGCTAGAGTTGTCACTACAGACCCTTGTTCAATTCCAGGCTATATCACAACCGGCTGTGATTGGAAGTCCCATAGGGCGGTGCACAATTGGCCCAGCGTTGTCTGGGTTAGGGTTTGGCCGGGTAGGCTGTCATTGTAAATAAGAATTTGATTGTAACTGACTTACCTATTTAAATAAAGCTTAAATAAAACAAATATATCTGACACACAAACATATAGTACGTTGCAGTTTGAACAGGTCAGACTAAACCTACCTAATTCTGTTCTTCCTATCAATGATCATTGGTGATGCTGGAGTGGAGGTCTTTGCCAGAGCCCCATAGCCTGTATAGCAGCATAGATCAGCTAGCTACTGGTTGGCAGGGTTGGGGAGTAAGGGATTACAAAAAATGGTAACTGCAATACGTTACTAACAAAAATATTTTAATCAGTCAGATTACAGATACTTTAAAAAAACTAGATGATTACTTTGAGTAATACTTTTAAATTCAGAAAGGAGGTTTACGAAAAAAATATATTTGGCACAAACAATGCGCTCTTGCAACAGCTGCACAGTGCGGATGCCAGCCTATGGAATAAAAGTGGGGCTTTTATTGCTCAATCATCTGACCTCAACCGAATTGAGTTGGTTTGGGATGAGTTGGACCACAGAGTGAAGGAAAAGCAGCCAACAAACGCTCAGCACATGTGGGAACTCCTTCAAGACTGTTGGAAAAGCATTCCAGGTGAAGCTGGTTGAGAGAATGCCAAGAGTGTGCAAAGCTGTCAGCAAGGTAAAGGGTAGCTACTTAGAAGAATCTAAAATCTAAAATATATTTTGATTTGTTTAACACTTTTTTGGTTACTAGATGATTCCACATGTGTTATTTCATAGTGTTGATGTCTTCACTATTATTTTACAATGAAAAACCCTGGAATGAGTAGGTGTATAAAGGTGTCTAAACTGGTACGGTATCCATTGATTCTTAAAGAATATAACTTATAAATGCCTCATGAGCTTAGTTCAACTGTCACACTCCATGAGAGCCCAAAATGTAAGCTTGTTATTCTCCAATGTTTGTAAACATTGTACATTTAAACAAACACTGTATAGCCTCAAAACATGGTTAAAACAATAATGTGATATCATGGACGGTCAGTACTTGCATCCATAGCTCTGTCTATTAATCTGAAAGTGGTTACATTTCTCCAGGCCCATCCATCAGTTATTTACCAAAACAGAGGCAGGGCGACCGTTTTGTTATTGTTTCATTTGTGGATTTGCCCTTAAAACAGCTGCATATTATCAAGATGACAAAGTGTCACCAACAAAAAGGTAAACAATAGGCCTATAGCTAATGCAGCATATGGCATTCATTTTTCACATGTAAATAGCACTTTTCACTTGTGCTCAAATCTGCCATTCCTTGAGCACAGCATTTATTTTTCAACTCAAATCAATGAGCCCATTCATAAACAACAGAGTAGGGCTGGCTAATAAGTCCTTCGTTGTGGGGTCATGCGCAGGTAAAACAATTTGGCCAATCTATACTTCCATATTTCCAAGTCCTACTCTTGAAGATCAAGGAGTATAACATGTATTGAAATGACTGCAATTCTGATAGACTTTGGTTTTTAATGTAAAGATATAATTTCATTATTATATGTAGTAGAAAACTATGGGTTAAAAGAAACCTAACATGTAACCTTTATTTAACTAGGCAAGTCAGTTAAGAACAAATTCTTATTTACAATAACAGCCAACCCCAGCCAAACCTAGATGATGCAGGGCCAATTGTGCGCCACCCAATCACACCAGATGTGATACAGCCTGGATTCAAACCAGGGACGGTAGTGACACCTCTTGCACTGAGATGCAGTGCCTTAGACCACTGCGCCACTATACTTTTCCACTCGGGTAAATTATATATAAAAAATATATGAACATAACATGTAAAGTGTTGGTCCCATGTTTCAAGAGCTGAAATAAAAGATCCCAGAAATGTTCCATATGCACAAAAAGCGTATTTCTCTCAAATGTTCTGCACAAATTTGTTTACATCCCTCTTAGTGAGCATTTCTGATTTGCCAAGATAATCCATACACCTGACAGGTGTGGCATATCAAGAAGATGTTTAAACAGCACGATCATTAAATCAAATCAAATTATATTATATTTGTCACATACACATGTTTAGCAGATGTTATTGCGGGTGTAGCGAAATGCTTGTGTTTCTAGCTCTAACAGTGCAGTAATATCTAACAATAGTATCTACCAATTTCACAACAATACACACAAATCTAAAGTAAAGGAATGAAATTAAGAAAATGTTTATTTTACATTTATTTAACTAGGCAAGTCAGTTAAGAACAAATTCTTATTTTCAATGACGGCCTAGGAACAGTGGGTTAACTGCCTGTTCAGGGGCAGAACGACAGATTTGTACCTTGTCAGCTCGGGGATATGAACTTGCAACCTTTCGGTTATTAGTCCAACACTCTAAACACTAGGCTACCCTGAATATATAAATACTTGGGCGAGCGGCAAAGACTAAAATACAGTAGAATAGGATAGAATACACTATATATATATGAGATGAGTAATGCAAAATATGTTTAAAAAAAATTGTTTTTTATTATAATTTTTGTTTGTTATTTATTTTTTAATTTATTTTTTAAATGTATTATTTATTACAAGAAACACAAGAAAGGGGTAACATTAAAGTATTAGAACATGGACAAACAATACAGCATCAAGACACTCAAACATGTATCAGTCTTTCCACAACAGAGCCATCCTTATGTGTGAGGGTGCGTGTGCATGATAGTGATATAAAATATATGTCCTAGACTCCTTTTTCATGATCACAATCTTGAGAAACCCGAACCCTCCATCACACCCTTTGAGTTCCTTTGTCCATGACAGGAAATGATTTCACCACCCCATTCCTTTTTCCACGCAACATCATCTAAGGATGTAGAGTAAGTTTCCTGTAAACAGTATATGTTATATTCCTTTTCTTTTCGCCATGTAAAATCGTATTTTTTTATAATCTGCCAAACCGTTACAATTATAACTAGCTATACTTATTTCAACCCTTACCATAACTAGATACTATTCTCAGGCTAAATTGACCATAATTAGTGCTTGTAAAGTTACTGCCATCAGAGATATTATGAAGGTCAAAACTAGAGCTTTCAAATGTCTGATATTTAGAATTCAAGAAATAGGTTCTGGCAATATTTGTTTTATTCCCTTGCCTGTTTGCCTGTGAGCCAATGCCACAGATGTTAGAAAATTGAGACAAATTATGTGTCTAACAAATCTGAGTATGTTGATGTGTATGATATTGGATATGATATAATGAGTGTGTATGATGTCTGTATAAGGGTAAGACTATAATGTGTGATGTCCAAATAAATAATAACTCTGCCAATTTGCAGGTTTGAGTGCCTATGTGTGTAACATGTAGTGCGTATAGCCTTAATATTCATAATTGTAATCCATATCGTATCACCGTCATAGTTGCATCATAATTACATTTAACATCATTCAAAAACACACCCCAGCATTTCCATAGCAATTGACGTTTCACATGATCATGGAAGAGACCTTGCATTACTCTAGAGACGGCTTCACTTCAGTACAAATGTATTCCGTACAATATGTTATTATTCCCCAATGCCCCTATTCTGATATCTTCCCCTTGCTTGTTGTAAACATATATAAACGTGTAGACAAATACATTAAAAAAAATAGACAAACACATTCAATTATAAAACAGTTCTCGACAATAGAAAGGGAAAGAAGAGAAGAGAGCGAGATCAGGTGGGTGTGTGTGTGTGTGTGTGTGTGTGTGTGTGTGTGTGTGTGTGTGTGTGTGTGTGTGTGTGTGTGTGTGTGTGTGTGTGTGTAAGCAAGCATGTAGTTCAGTACATGTGTGTTCATATCCACTTCATAATGTTCAGATATTTTCTGAACAGTTCCCATACCTTCCCTGTAGAATTTAGTACAGCCACGGTGTTATGGAACTGTCTCGGAATAGCTGTCCATCTATAAAGAGTTTGTCCACAATGATAAAGGCACGCCTACCATCCTTCCTTTGTGGTCTTTTTACCGGATATAGTCTCTTACAATGTTCGTTTATCTCCTTTGGAAATTGGTCATTGAGACTGAATTTGGTCCCTTTAAGCTCCCTTCCTCTGCTTTTGATCAGCTCCTTTTGTTGGTAGTGTTCAAATTTTGCGATGATCGGTCAGGGACCCTTGGTCTTGTCGCGCTGAGCTCCAAGTCTGTGTACTCGGTGGAAAGCCACCTTGTTTACAGTCTCTATAGGAAGTTTAAAGACGGATTGCATGAATTCTCTGATCGCGCTCTCTGGATTATTGGATGCGTCCTCAGGAATACCAGAAAAGAAAACAATTTTACGCATGCTACGACTTTGTATGTCTAGTAGGGTCTCTTTCATCACCCTGTTTTCCCTGAGTAGACAATCCATGTTGGAATCGTGTATTTTTACCTTGTCTGTGAGTGTCTTGTTTTCTCTTTGGAGCTTGAGAATTTCACTCTGGCTGAATTCCAAACTCCCCCTCAGCCCTGCTACCTCCTCACACAACTTTTCCATTGTTGCATGGATTCCAGCCAGAGCACTAGCCTCTACCTCAATGGTAAGTAAATCGTCCGCGTCTGTAGATTAATCTGTTTTTCTTTATTTTGTAAAGGTGGTCGGATCTTTCCACGAAGGAGTATGTTGTTCCTCCGTAGCGTAAAGCTGTTGGTACTCGTCGATTTCCCTCAGGATCTCCTTGGTATCCTGATTGGCTCTATACTGCAACTAGTTGATTTACGAAAAGATAACAATGAGTCTTTCCCACGATGACGACAGGTGTCTGTAGTACAGCCAGTTAGCATTTGCGGATTCCACGCACAAAAAAGTAACACAAACTTGCAGTCCCAGCCGTAAAGGCTAACCGCTTCCATTATTAAAGTGGCCAGTGATTCCAAGTCTATGTATATAGGGCAGTAGCCCTATTGATGACTATTTAACAGTCTGAAGGCCTTGAGATAGAAACTGTTTTTAAGTCTCTCAGTCCCAGCTTTGATGCACCTGAACTGACCTCGCCTTGTGGTTGTTGTCTTTGATGATCTTTTTGGCCTTCCTGTGACATCGGGTGCTGTAGGTGTCCTGGAGAGCAGGTAGTTTGCCACCAGTTTTGCGTTGGGCAGACCGCACCACCCTTTGGAGATCCCTGTGGTTGCGGGCGGTGCAGTTGCCGTACCAGACGATGATACAGCCCAACAGGATGCTCTCAATTGTGCATCTGTAAAAGTTTGTGAGGGTGTTAGTTGCCACGCCAAATTTCTTCTGCCTCCTGAGGTTGAAAAGGCTCTGTGCTGCCTTCTTCACTACACTGTCTGTGTGGTTGGACCATTTCAGTTTGTCACCGAAGGGTACAACGAGGAACTTGAAGCTTTCCACCTTCTCCACTGTGGTCCCGTCAATGTGGATAGGTGGTGTTTCCTGAAGTCAAAGATCAGCTCCTTTGTCCCGTTGATGTTGGATGAGATTGGGGCGGAGCTAGCATGTTGGAGTGAACGGCTGTGCGTGAGAGGCTCCTGCAACTTTTTTGCGAAATAATCTAATTTAACCTACTTTATGGCACTTTTTACAACAAACGTTTCTTTCTAATACAAGATTGTAACTTTTTATATGAAAATGCCGAGTAATAAGCGACCAAAGGACAATAAATCCACAGCGGAGGCCTACTCCCCACTAAACAACGAGACAGACATGGCGGGAGGCACCTGCAACAACGTGACACTTACAGAACTTACCCGGGCTTTGGGGGAGCTACGTGTTGCTATAGCTGAGGATCTTAAGACCACTATTGCTGAACTGGACACCAAAATCGAGAGCATCATTTGAACGGTCGCTTCGCATGGCCAGAGTATTGTGGACCTTGAGAAAGCTTCTGAATTCAACGCTGGTAGGATCGACGAGTTAGAGAAGCTATGCACGTCATTGCAGGATACTGTGCAGAGGCTCTCTGTGAAAGTGGTGGACCTGGAGGGCCGATCCAGACGTAATAACCTTCGCGTTGTTGGTCTGGCAGAGGGGGTAGAGGCGGGCTCTCGCCCCACCGACTTCTTCGCCAAGCTATTGAAGGATGCAATGGGATCGGATGTTTTGGATTCGGATCCCCAGCTGGACCGCGCACATCGCTCCCTTGTCCCAGTGCCTGGACCGGGCAAACGTCCTCGCCCAGTAATCATCTGCTGTCACAGTTTCAAGACCAAGGATCTTATCCTGCGTGAAGCTCGAATGAGGGGCAACCTGTCACATAAAGGACATCCATTCCGTGTCTATGAGGATTATGCGCCCGATGTGGCAAAGCATCGCGCCGACTACAGAGATGTCATGACCAAACTCTACAAACTCCATCTTCGCCCAGCCTTACTCTTCCCTGCAAGGCTAAGAATTACCCCGCCTTCCGGTGAGAAGATTTGGCTCTCCTCGGTTTTGGACGCAGAGAAGTTTATCCGGGGATATACACCAATCCCCCGTACAGGTTAGAGTGCCTTGTTATTGCGTGTTAGGGTCTGCTCATGGACTCGAATCCATACTATACCATACTGGGTGAAAACGTATTAAACGGGCTCAACAAGGGCTACCGAACATGTAAAACGCTGAGCAGACCAAGGGATGGCGGTCAGAGCTCTCAATTAACGTTACATTCACTTTCATCCCGGCTGTGCTCAGCGATGCATATTTTTTACTTCCAGGTTTGATCACTGACACCTTCGGACGGATATACTTATATTCCCCCACTTTTGTTTTGTTTCGTTGTTTATTTTACAATCCTTACATTATTCTTACTACCATACCATTTATTTATTGCTTGCAGGGGACTGGGGGTGATGGTTGGGAGGGGGCAGACACCTGGTTAGCAGGTTGATGTTTTGTTCCGTTCTGCCTTTGTCTGGCCGTGGGCCTCTCTCCCGACTAGAGTCCCACCAGCCCGCTGTAGGGTTTATGTCTGTGTAGGTGTGCGTACATATAATTACTATTTGTACTTTATTACTACTTTCTCTTAATACTAAAATGCTATGTATGTGTATATTTTAAATCAGGGTAGATTGTTATTCTGAGGTATGAATGTTTGTATGTGTATGTGTGCATGTGGATGTATATACATATTCTTTAAATATATATTTTTATATATGATTTTGTTTTTTGTGTATGTATACATACATGTATATATGGGTGTGTATATGTGTGTATGTATGTGTGTATGTATGTATGTGTGTATATATGTATGTATGTATGTATGTAAGTATGTGTGTATGTGTATGTATGTGTGTGTGTGTATGTATATGTATGTATGTGTATATGTATATCTGTGTGTGTATGTATGTGTATATGTATATCTGTGTGTGTGTATGTGTATATGTATGTATGTGTATGTGTGTATGTATGTATATATATATATATATATATATATATATGTATGTGTGTATGTATGTATATGTGTATGTATGTGTGTACGTGTGTATGTATGTATATATGTGTGTGTGTATGTGTGTGTATGTGTATATATGTATATATATATGTATATATATATATATAATGTATATATTTGTATTTATTTTTTATTAAACATATTTTGTTTATGGGGGGAACGTTTAATTTAACAAATCCTTGTTCCGATCTCCTGACCCACAGTATGTAAAGGTACGGCTGACTATGTCGGTTGCGGATGGTTTATTTTTTGACCGGCAGTGCTTAGCAATATAATCTTGAGGCTATATCTTGCTTATCTCTGGGATTGACCCAGGATGACGCTTAAATTCGCAATATGTTTAAGTTGCAACTTATTCTGTTTAGGTTTATTAGATGTTAACTGAACACTTAACTCGCGGGAGCCTCCTCAGTTCATATGTTAGTAGAAGTTCTAGGATAGTGAGAGGTGAACGTATAGTTGGGATTTTATTTTTGTTTTACCTCTTGTTCGAGGTCGCGCCGTGCTTTTTTGGCATCGGCCAGACAATGTGTTTATTATTTTTATTTTTCCTTTTTTTTCTCTCCTGTTTGTGCATGCCTGTTAAATGTGGGTTGATGGGGGGGTAAGTGTTGGGGAAATTAGGGGAACAGGGTGGGAAGTAAAGGTGCTTGCAGGGGGGGAGGGGTGGGTTGGATACTGCTCGGGTGTTGGTGCTACATATGCTGATCGTGATGGTTTGGTGCGCTTTCTTACCTTTTTATCAAGTTACATGGTATGCAGGCCACCATAGGAACTACAAACGAGAGGAGGGCGGGGCTTACATTCACTTCCTGGAATGTCAAGGGTTTAAACGAACCAATTAAGAGGGGCAAGGTCCTAGCCCACTTGAAAGCACTCTCGTCTGATATTATATTTTTACAAGAAACCCATCTGAAGAATAACTCTCATGGCAGACTTAAGTGTAGGTGGGTGGGGCAAGTGTATCACTCTAACTTCTCTGCCAAAACTAGAGGCACAGCGATTCTGGTACGGAAAGGAATTCCCTTTCTACATAAAACGACTATTGCGGATAAAGAGGGTCGGTATGTGATCGCAATAGGAGAAATCCACTCTACCTCAGTAACTCTACTAAATATCTATGGGCCAAACATTGACAACCCCTCTTTTTTCAAAAGAGTCCTTGCCCTGATTCCAGATATCTCCCATACTAACCTGGTCATTGGAGGGGACCTTAACTGTGTGCTAGACCAATATTTGGATAGATCCTCTACCCGGCGAACCCCTACCTCCTATTCAAGCGAATTCTTGAATACCTACATAAAAAATTCGAACTTATTTGATATATGGAGGATCGCTAACCCTACGGGTAGGGAATACTCCTTTTACTCTCATGTTCACAAGGTTTACACTCGAATTGACTACTTTTTGTTGGATGCTAGACTACTCCCCTATACCTGTAATGTGAGGTATCATGATATTATAATCTCGGACCACAGTCCACTCACCTTCTCCCTGAGATTGGGTGACATTGTACCAAACGAGAGGGTCTGGAGGTTGAATCCTCAGCTCCTCACAGAACCAACATTCTGTGAATATCTTAAAGACCAAATTACATTTTTCTTTGATACCAACGACAACACAGAGACCTCCCCAGCATTATTGTGGGAAACACTGAAGGCTTATCTGAGAGGCTGTATCATCTCCTTTCAGGCTGCCAGGAGTAGGCAAAACAGAGGAAAACTGGAAGAACTGGAGGGACAAATTCACTTACTGGATAGGGAGAATGCTAGCCACCCATCTATGGAGAAACATAAAAAAATTACCTCTTTAAAATTTGAATATAATCAGATTCTCTCAGCTAAAATTGCTAAATCTTTTCTCTATGCCAAGCAAAAATATTTTGAGTTTGGTGACAAACCACACAAATTACTCGCCAGACAACTTCGAAAAAATGTGAGTGACCGAATGATTCACAGGGTTAAATCTGCATCTGGGGAATTACTCTCTTCCCCCAAAGACATCAACGACAGATTCCGGCAGTTTTATGAGACTCTATATACATCTAAAGCGGATCCTAACCCCTTAATTATGCAAACATTTTTGGAGGACTGTAATCTTCCTGCCCTGAACCAGGAAGATTCTAACTTCCTGAATAAGGAAATATCTCTTGATGAAATTCGAGAAACAATTCAATCTCTAAAGAGTGGCAAGACCCCAGGCCCAGATGGATACCCTGGTGAATTCTATAAAACTTCAGCAACATGCTCTCTCCCTATCTGCACAAAATGTTGGTTCAGGCCAATGAGGATGGAGCTCTCCCTTCTACTTTGGACGAAGCGTTCATTACAGTTATACATAAGAAGGGTAAAGATCCAGAAGAGGTAGGGTCATACAGACCAATTTCTCTCCTTAATACAGACCAAAAGATTTTAGCAAAAACTCTGGCTAACAGGCTTAGCACTTTAATTGGCAAATTGGTCCATTCGGATCAGACCGGCTTTATCCCTAACAGAAACTCATTCTTCAATCTCAGGCGCCTCTTCAATATTATGTATTCTCAGAGGTTACCCAACGTGGACCTTGCCGTCATATCTCTTGACGCCGAAAAGGCCTTTGACCAAGTTGAGTGGCCCTATCTATTCAAGGTCCTACAGAAATTTAATATTGGAGATAGGTTCATAAATTGGATCCAGCTTTTATATAGGAACCCCTGTGCCAGAATACTCACTAACCAATCATTGTCGCCCCGATTTAACCTCAACAGGGGGACAAGGCAGGGTTGTGCGCTGTCGCCTATGCTCTTCGCCCTAATTATCGAACCGCTCGCTCAGACGATTAGATCTCATGCAGCAATACACGGCTATAATACTAAAGATACTCTAAATAAGATCTCCCTATACGCAGATGACATCCTCCTCTATGTAACAGAACCCCAGGCTAGTATCCCAGCTATTCTTGATGTGATCAATTTGTTTGGTACCTTCTCGGGATACAGAATAAATTGGAACAAGAGTGAATTAATGCCCATACGGTCGCAAAATACCTCCTGGCTAGAACATCTCCCATTTAAGTTATCTTCAGAAAAATTTACCTACCTAGGAATTGTAGTTACCAAACAATACTCCTTACTGTTTAAAGAGAATTTCCCCTCTCTGATACAAAAACTCAAAGCAAACATACTATTTTGGAGAACTCTCCCAATTTCTCTGCTCGGAAGAATTAATGCCATTAAAATGGTCTTCCTCCCACAACTGCTCTACCTATATCAGAACATCCCAGTATTCATACCTAAATCCTTTCATAAACAACTGGACTCAATTATCAATCCTTTCATCTGGGATTATAAAACACACAGGATAGGTAAAAAACACCTCTGTAAATCTAAGATGGAAGGAGGATTGTCTCTCCCAAATTTTATATTTCATTACTGGGCCGCTAACCTCCGCATTGTTACGTTTCTGCTGGATGACGTACTTCCGGCATCCAGCTGGCTCAGTATGGAGCGTGAGGAGTGTCACCCCTTCTCTATTGGCGCTGTGATTTTGTCGCCTGTCAATCTGGAGATGTCACTTTATTGTAACAATCCTATTATACATAGCACCGTTCGAATCTGGAAGCAAATTAAAGTCCACTTTGAGCTTAGACCAATGTCATTCATGCTCCCTGTCGCCAGGAATCCCTCCTTTGCCCCTTCTAACCTTGATAACACCTTTGAGCGATGGGGAGAGTTGGGGATAAGTACCATAGGGGATTTATACATAGAAGGGACCTTTGCTTCCTTTGAGTTGCTGAGGGAAACTTATAACCTTCCCAGAAGTAATTTTTTCAGATACCTACAAATTAGAGACTACGTTAGAAAACACCTCCCAACATTTGGGAATGCTAAACCTTCCATGTTTGACGGATGCATAAAAATATGCCCCACCTCCGATAAACTGATATCGCGTCTATATGATGCTTTTCAATCTGTTAGCACACCTTCCACTGATGCCATCAAGGCAAAATGGGAGGAAGAACTAGGGACTGACATCTCGGTGGCAGACTGGGAAGAGAGCTTGGAGTATATCCACACATGCTCCATTAATTCCAGACATCGTCTCATACAATTCAAGGTATTACACAGATTACACTATTCCAAAACTAAACTGCATAGGATATTTCCTGAGACATCCCCTACATGTGATAAATGTCAAGCTACGCAGGGTACACTACTCCACTGCTTTGCCCTATGCTCTAGCTTGCATGGTTATTGGAGTGGAATTTTTGGGATCCTCTCTGAAGTTTTGGAGACTTCAATAGATCCAGACCCGCTTCTGATAATCCTGGGAGTATCTGAGTCCCTAAACGGATTAACCTACCCCCAAAAACAACTAATCTCGTACGGTCTCATCTCGGCAAAAAAACTAATCTTGTTGTTTTGGAAGAGGAGGGAAGCGCCCTCTACCAAATTATGGCTCAGTGAATTGGCAAACACGGTACACTTAGAAAGAATTAGATATATTCTGAACAATAAACTATCAACATTTGATCAAATCTGGCAGCCTTTCCTCTCCTACTTGGACGAGTCGGCGCTATGAATTTGTACTTATTAACGCACTCTCAATTGTAATATTTTAATCTACCTTTGGGCAGCATGTGCTGGCCCCGCCACCCGAGCAGCTGAGCATCTTCCCTCTTTCTTTCTACGTGTCCTTGTTTTGTATGTCGTGTTTTGTATTATTTGTTCTGCACCCAGGACTCTGGGTCTTGTTCCTTTATGCTCTTTTATGTTTAGATGAGAATTGTATACCTGTCTTGTATTCCTTATACACCATTCTTGTGTGTGTTTAATAAAAATATTTGAAACAAGATGTTGGATGAGAGATTATTTTCCTGGCACCACAGTCTGAGGGCCCTCACCTCCTCCCTGTAGGCTGTCTCATCATTGTTAGTAATAAGGCCTAATACGGTTGTGTCATCTGCAAACTTGATGATTGAGTTAGAGGCATGCATGGCCACGCAGTCATGGGTGAACAGGGACTACGGGAGGGGGCTGAGCATGCATCCTTGTGGGGCCCTAGTGTTGAGTGTTTTTTCCTACCTTTACCACCTGGGGGCGGCCCGTCAGAAAATCCAGGACCCAGTTGTACAGGGCAGGGTTCATACCCAGAGCCTCAAGCTTAATGATGAGCTTGGAGGGTATGTTGGTGTTGAATGCTTGGGGCGGCAGGGTAGCCTAGTGGTTAGAGCGTTGGACTAGTAACTGGAAGTTTGCAAGTTCAAACCCCTGAGCTGACAAGGTACAAATCTGTTGTTCTGCCCCTGAACAGGCAGTTAACCCACTAGGCCATCATTGAAAATAAGAATTTGTTCTTAACTGACTTGCCTAGTTAAATAAAGGTAAAAAGAAATGCTAAGCTATAGTCCATGAACAGCATTCTTACATGGGAATTCCAGATGAGATTGTGCAGATCCTTGACTAGTCTCTCAAAGCACTTCATGATGTGCTACGGGTCGATAGTCATTTAGTTCAGTTACCTTTGCTTTCTTGGGTACAGGAACAATGGTGGACATCTTGAAGCATGTGGGGACAGTAGACTGGGATAGGGAGAGATTGAATAGGTCCGTAAACACTCCAGCCAGCTGGTCTGCGCATGCTCTGAGGACACGGCTAGGGATGCCGTCTGGGCCGTGTTACCCTCAAAGCGGATTAAGGTGTTTAGCTTGTTCGGAAGCAAGACGTCGGTGTCAGCGACGTGGCTGGTTTTTGCTTTATAGTTCGTGATTGTCTGTAGACCCTTTCACACACGTCTCGTGTCTGAGCCGTTGAATTGCGATTCCACTTCGTCTCTATACTGATATACTGTTTAATTGCATTATTCCCTCCATAACTACAGTTTGTATTCGGCCATATTCCCAGTCACCTTGCCATGGTTAAATACGATGGTATTTCAGTTTTGAACGAATGCTGCCATTACACAGGTGTACCTGGTGCTGGGGACTATAAAAGGCCACTCTAAAATGTTCAGTTTAGTCAAACAACACAATGCCACAGATGTCACAAGATGAGGGAGCATGCAATTGGAATTCTGACTGCAATGGACAAATGCTCACCTTCGATGACTAGTGGCACGCTGGAGAAAGTGTGTTTTTCACAGATTACTCCCAGTTTCAACTGTACATGGCAGATGGCAGGCAGCATGTATGGAGTTGAGTGGGCAAGAGGTTTGCTGATGTGAACGGAGTGCCCTGTGGTGGTGGTGGGGTTGTTATGGCATAGGCCAGGGGTGGGAAATTCCAGTCCTCGAGGGCCTAATTGGTGTTACAGTTTTGCCCCGGCTAACACACCTGACTCCAATAATCACCTAATCATGAACTTCAGTTTAGTATTCAATTGGATTAATCAGCCTTATTTGCTAGGGATGGAGAAAAAGTGTGACCCCAATCAGGCCCCCGAGGGCTGGAGTTGCCCACCCCTGGTATAGGCAGACATAAGCAACGGACAATGAACACATTTGCATTTTGTCAATGGCAATTTGAATGCACAGGGATACCATGACGAGATCCCGAGGCCCATTTTCATGCCATTCATCCGCTTCCAGCATTATCAGCGTGATAATGCGCGGCTCCATGTTGCAATGATCTATCTGTACACAATTCCTGGAAGCTGAAAATGTCCCAGGTTTTTTTGGGCCCCATTGGACCTTTAAAACAAATGTTCAGCAATTCTACGCATTTTGCCATGGGGTGGATAGAACTTTTTGCCGTTTTCACCTGCAGGTGGAGACATTTAGCAGGAAACGGCTAATGATATCTGAGATGACACGGTTTGACAGATCTTGTTCAAATAAAGTTTCAAAGCAGCACAACAGTAGGCTGAATCAATCTGTTAGCCTCTTAAAATTAGCCTAACATGCCATTTGACAGTCTTATAGGCAGACGTCCAGGCCCTTCTTACATTGCCAGAAGAAGAAAAAAGAATAATAATTATGAATTGGGCGGTGGTTCATGGTCAACAAACATGTTACCTTTTACACAAATACATGAATGAATCACCTCTCAGACCCACTAAAACAAAGCAGCATACATTTATTTTGACATATTTAAAACTTCTTACTATCCAGTTATTTACATAATTTCAAACACATATGAAATGAAAGTACAGAACATCATGATCACACCTATGGCACAGGGGAAATGTTTGTTTTTGAGTTGTGAGATGGCGCAGTGAAAAGTACAGACCTACATGCAGTCCCCCAAAAAATCACTCAGCATTTGCAAAATATACAGCTCATAATAATGGCTGGAATGGAGTATATGGAATGGTATTGGTATAAATTGAACATGACAATGAAATGCAACACTTGTGTCTGAAATATAGTTAGTTCATGGTTATTGCTAGTCAATAGGCTGGTATTAGCAACACAAATTCTCTTTAGAGACTGACACTTCACACAGTATGGCATGACATTACAATACATGTTACTGTTACTTTATAACAGTGTACGAAGTGCTACCCAGCCAATTCACTCCTTACTGGTAATCTGACGTATAATGTACAATACATCAGACATCATAACATTAAAGAATACAGGTAGGAGAACCAATGCCCTATGAATAGGCATGCAGTGCATTTCCAGAACCACCTCAGCTCTATACTGTACATGACCAGAGCCATATCGACACATATGTTTGGCTCCCATATATACATACATGTGGCTTTGTACACGACCCTTCCAGGCAGTGTTTGACACTGCATGTCAAACACTGCCTGGAAGGGTCATGTTCAAAGCCATATGTATATAAAAAATAAACTCTTACAAAAGTATTATATACAGAGCATAAAGGAAGCAGCGAGACTCTTCGTTTTGTACATTTCCCAAGTGTCCTGATCTTCTCCCTTTAGAAGGTGGCAAAACTGAAGAGATCTGCATGGGAGATACAAAATCAAATCAATATTTCATTGAAATGTCACATATGGATGAAAGATGTGGGTCAAAGTATGGTAGTTAATCTGAGCATGATCAAATATAATGTCTTAAGGACACTAAACTAAGACCCAAATCAAGAGAATACAACTGTAGCGGGGAGGACTTATTTCACCTTTATTTATTCACTATAGTTTTATTGGTTCTCCAGACATATTTGTCTTTAATAGATGAGATTAAAAAGATTCCGGAGTCTAGAACGATTGTAGAACAAGAATAAAGGGGCTTACCTTCGTTACAACCTTTAGTTTGCTTGAGATGTTTCAGGTAAACAAACTGATGTGTGACGGGGGGAAGTGAAAATAAATTAAAAGAGCACTCACCAAACCTTGGGTTTATATTTAAAATGTTTTTTTTCAATAGATAATCTCTATGCAGTCAACAAAACATCAACAGTAGTTCATCCTGTAGTATCAGTTATGACAACCAGGTGGCATAAATACATTATACTGAAACCACCATTTTTTTGTTTGTTTAAAGGAAAACTCCACCCAAAAATATGTAACTTTCAAAATACAGAACTCTGCAGCATCATATGATTCAAAATGCATCATAGGGACCAGATTTCTGTATTTTGAAAGTTACATATCTTGAAAACTTGATTGAAACAAATGCCAAAAAGTAGTTTTTGGGTTGTTAAAGAGTTTTCCTTTACTACATGGAGGTAAAAAAATAACGTTTTTTTTCTCTTCTCAATGATCAATTGTGGTTCTTACCAGCTCTCTCTCACTACTTCAATGTCGCTCACTAGATTCTGTGCTAAACAGATCCCAAAAATCTGAAAAAGGGCACAAAGATCAGGCGGGACATCTCTACTTTTGAACGGCTACTGTGGTGATAGATCTAGTTGATTTCAGTGTTTCATGGTCAGTTTTATGATCAGCAATACAGTTTGTTTAATGTCTAAATTATATTCTCAGACAATAACCTAAGTCATCATTTAGTAGCAAGTAAAGTTCACAACCACATTCACCAGCATAGCCAGCTATGAACACAAAAAGCAGATAAACAATGTTTCAAGACATCTTAAGAAATTGAGCATTGACACCACTCTCAAATAATAAAGAAAATCTGGCTATTTCAAGTACATTCCATTCCGACGACAAGTCAGAAGAAACATAATGTTGAAAGTACAGCCCCTTAAAGCTACATTCTGGGATTAGAAAAATTACAACAAAGGGGGTGCCCGCTATTTGTTTGGTTATACATCTGAGGGATGGGGGTTGGGAAATATAACCCCTCTCAAATTCATAGACAGGACTCTAAATGCAAGGTTTGACAGTCGAATACATCTACATGATAATTTCAACCAAAAAACAATTGAAGTCGGAAGTTTACATACACTTATGTTGGGAGTCATTAAAACTTGTTTTTCAACCACTCCACAAATTTCTCGTAAACAAACTATAGTTTTGTCAAGTCAGTTAGGACATCTACTTTGTGCATGACACAAGTCATTTTTCCAACAATTGTTTACGGACAGATTATTTCACTATATCACAATTCCAGTTTAAATACACAAAGTTGACTGTGCCTTTAAACAGCTTGGAAAATTCCAGAAAATTATGTAATGGCTTTAGAAGCTTCTAATAGGCTAATTGACATCATTTGAGTCAATTTGAGGTTTACCTGTGGATGTATTTGTCACGTTCTGACCTTTATTTCCTTTGTTTTGTCGTTATTTAGTATGGTCAGGGCGTGAGTTGGGGTGGGCAGTCTATGTTTGTTTTTCTATGATTTTGGGATTTCTATGATTTTGGGATTTCGGCCTAGTATGGTTCTCAATCAGAGGCAGGTGTCATTAGTTGTCTCTGATTGAGAATTATACTTAGGTAGCCTGGGTTTCACTGTTTGTTTGTGGGTGATTGTCTATGTTAGTTGCTTGTGTCAGCACAGTGCTCGTTATAGCTTCACGGTCATTATTTGTTTATTGTTTTGTATAGTTTGTATTCAGTGTTCAGTGCTTTCTTTAATTAAAAACTTCATCATGAATACATACCACGCTGCATTTTGGTCTGTTCCTTACGACGATCGTGACAGTATTTCAAGGCCTACCTTCAAACTCAGTGCCTCTTTGCATGACATCATCGGAAAAAATCTAAATAAATCAGTCAAGACCTCCGAAAAAAAATTGTAGAACTCCACAAGGTACCAATGGTAGCAATGTCCAAACGTCTGAAGGTACCACGTTCATCTGTACAAACAATAGAACGCAAGTATAAACACCATGGAACAACGCAGCCGCCACACCGCTCAGGAAGGAGACGTGTTCGGTCTCCTACAGATGAACGTACTTTGATTTGCACTTTTCTCACCAATCCCAGAACAACAGCAAAGAGCTTTTTGAAGATGCTGGAGGAAACCGGTACAAAAGTATCTATATCCACAGTAAAACGAGTCCTATATCAACATAACCTGAAAGGCCACTCAGCAAGGAAGACGGCACTGCTCCAAAACTGCCATAAAAAAGCCAGACTATGGTTTGCAACTGCACATGGGGACAAAGATCATACTTTTTGGAGAAATGTCCTGATCTGATGTCCTGGTCTAATGAAACAAAAATAGAACTGTTTGGCCATAATGACCATCGATATGTTTGGAGGAAAAAGGGGGAGGCTTGCAAGGCGAAGAACACCATCCCAACTGTGAAGCACGGGGGTGGCAGTATCATGTTGTGGGGGTGCTTTGCTGCAGGAGGGACTGGTGCACTTCACAAAATAGATGGCATCATGAAGATGGAAAATTATGTGGATATATTGAAGCAACATTTCAAGACATCAGCCAGGAAGATAAAGCTTGGTCGCAAATGGGTCTTCCAAATGGACAACGACCCCAAGTATACTTCCAAAGTTGTGGCAAAATGGCTTAAGGACAACAAAGTCAAGGTATTGGAGTGGCCATCACAAAGCCCTGACCTCAATCCTATAGAACATTTGTGGGCAGAACTGAAAAAGTGTGTGCGAGCAAGGAGGCCTACAAACCTGACTCAGTTACACCAGCTCTGTCAGGAGGAATGGGCCAAAATTCACCCAAATTATTGTGGGAAGCTTTTGGAAGGCTACCCGAAACGTTTGACCCAAGTTAAACAATTTGCTACCAAATACTAATTGAGTGTATGTAAACCTCTGACCCACTGGGAATGTGATGAAATAAATAAAAGCTGAACTAAATCACTCTACTATTATTCGGACATTTCACATTCTTAAAATAAAGTGGTGATCCTAACTGACCTAAGACAGGGAATTTCTACAAGGATTAAATGTCAGGAATTGTGAAAAACTGAGTTTAAATGTATTTGGCTAAGGTGTATGTAAACTTCCGACTTCAACTCTATGTCGTTTGTTCACATTATTCTTGTTTGTAAACAATGGAATAATGAAACCTTGGAGGGGATTCAACCTTGGGGTCGATTTATCCTATGTAGAACCCTTTTTCGCTGTCGACAATGTGCCTTTTAAAGCCAATGTTACCACATACATGGAGATCGCATTCAAAGTAAACATGGCAGATGTCGTCTCAATTGGAAATTATCTTAATATGTCACGTGCCCCATAACGCAGTTTCGGATTGAATTCCGTCCCTTATATTTTGGATTATGGTGAAGACAGACAGTTGTGCTAAACTCATGAGGCATTTACACATTAAATTCTATCAATGCGTCAAATATCAAGAATTGAAATGACCATTGAACAGCTTCCCAAATCCCAGGCTGTAGCTTTAAGACCCAAATGCAATGAAAGGAGACCCAGGTAAAACCAGGGTTCATACGCCGGTGTATTTGGGGCTTATGCATCAGACATGTGTTCCCAACCTGTAGTAAAGCGATTCCTATGAAGATCCCCGCCACCACTGTCAGGTTGTCTTGAAGCCACTTCTCAAACTGAGGCACACAGCCTTTGATGTAGATAAAGGTCCTCTGCTCCGAGACCTAACACAGCAGAGACGACACAAAACAATGACCTTTAATGCTAACACTTTTCTCTTACAGTCTATAATTGAATTGGTGTTTACTCTGTCATCAAGTGTAGCTCAGTTGGTTAGAGAATGGCGCTACCACCACCACGGTCGTGGGTTAGATTCCTGCGGGGGTTACATATATATAAAAAACAGTTACTATACTAGAAGTCGCTTTGGATAACTGGGTCTGCTAAATGGCACAGCTACTTTCTAGTATCGTTATATTATTATGTGAACTGTACACCAGGTTAATCACGCTTCAGTAGCCTAGATGTTAAAGGTCAGCTTTTGTTAGCCACCTTATGAGTCACCTCAAGTGTTTTCACTAGGGGGTGAAGTTTCTCCTAGGTATAGATCTAGGATCAGCTTCCCCTCCCCCAATCCTGAACGCAAAACAGACCAAAGATCAGCGTGTAGGGGCAACTTCAACCTGACCTGCATGCCATATACAGTGAGCTCCAAAGGTATTAGGACAGTGACACATTTTTTGTTGTTCTGAATCATAGGGGACCAAATATTACACTTTGACTACTTTAAACATGTCACAATTACGGCTTGGCTGCAGGTGATTGTCAAGCAAATAACTGTCTGTCTCACGGTAATTGACCGTTAATTAACAAACACATTAAGCATCTACTGGCATACACACACAGCCTACAAGCCACTGATGCAGACCAGAGGAACATCTACACTTTTTTTTAAAGTCTAATTAATCCATGTAATATAGCCTACACCATCACAATAAATCCATTATTTATTTTAGACAGGTCTAAAGAAACATGATATGAAGAAAATCTAGTCTGTTCCAGAAGAACTGAATAGCATACTGTGAGTTGTCCTTATGTTAGGTACTGATCTGGCTATGGGCTACACTAGTTCATTTAGCAGACATGATTTTCTTAGAATTCCATGGCATTGTTGTATAGTATGAAGAATGCAATTGAATAAAATAGAAATGTTATTTTCTCCAAACGATTTGAGGGAGTGAGCACATGTGGCTATTCTGTGTTGATAGGTTAACAAAGAAACAGGTACTCCTATATGCTTCATTTAGAGTTACTAATGTAACTTTAGTTGTGATACAAACATTGAGCTGCTATATGTTTTGATGTTTAATACATTCTAAGGCTGCATGATGCGACTCCAATGATGATTTGAAAGGCATGAGCTCTGCTTTGTTTTTTGCACAGGCTGTACAGTCGTGGCCAAAAGTTTTGAGAAGGACACAAATATTCATTTCCACAAAGTCTGCTGCTTCAGTGTCTTTAGATATTTTTGTCAGATGTTACTATGGAATACTGAAGTATAATTACAAGCATTTCACAAGTGCCAAAGGTATTTATTGACAATTACATGAAGATGATGCAAAGAGTCAATATTTGCAGTGTTGACCCATCTTTTTCAAGACTTCTGCAATCCACCCTGGCATGCTGTCAATTAACTTCTGGGCCACACACTGATGGCAGCCCATTCTTGCATAATCAATGCTTGGAGTTTGTCAGAATTTGTGGGTTTTTGTTTGTCTTCCCGTGTCACACTCTGACCATTATTTGCGTTGATTGTTTCTATGTTTTGTTTGATCAGGGTGTAATATGAGTGGGCATTCTATGTTTCTATGTGTTTTGGCCTGATATGGTTCTCAATCAGGTGCAGGTGTTTGTCGTTGTCTCTGATTGGGAACCATATTTAGGCAGCCTGTTTTGTATTGTGGTTGGTGGGTTATTGTCTATGTGATGTTGCATGTTTGCATACAGTAGTGATAGCGGTCGTCTTATTATTTTGTTTGTTTGTTTGTTTGTTTAGTGTTTCATTCGTCTAACATTAAAAGTATGTATTCACACCACGCTGCGCTTTGGTCTCCTCACTACGACGATCGTGACAACCCGCCTCTTGAGGATTGACCACAAGTTCTCAATGGGATTAAGGTCTGGGGAGTTTCCTGGCCATGGACCCAAAATATCGATGTTTTGTTCCCCGAGCCACTTTTGCCTTATGGCAAGGTGCTCCATCATGCTGGAAAAGGCATTGTTCGTCACCAAACTGTTCCTGGATGGTTGGGAGAAGTTGCCCTCGGAGGATGCGTTGGTTCCATTCTTCATTCATGGCTGTGTTCTTAGGCAAAATTGTGAGTCCACTCCCTTGGCTAAGAAGCAACCTGATATAAGAGAAATTCATATGATTTATATGTTTAAGGTAATGGTAAGATAATGACAATTATTTATATGTTAAAGGTAATGTTAAGGTAATGACAAAGTATTCCACCCTGTCACTGTATAATGGAGTGAAATGTAATGGAATCATAAGACTAGAATTGTTATGATTGTGTGTGCATAGGACAAGTTAAGACTTACCATTTGAAGTATAGGCGAGACAGTGTGTGCCTAAGAAAATACCGAGAACAATTTCAACTGTGTTTGACCCGACCTGGCTAGAACTCTGAGAAATGTATGATAGGACATGGAGTACTTCTCAAGGTTTCTCTAATCTCGGGGGAATGGAACTGTCGGCTGGGTAATGATACACAGTGGTGAGAACTCTGGAGAAGGACACAACTCACCTACTGTTCGTGTGTATGTATGTGCGTAGGATATCTACTGTTTGTGTGAAAGTATGTGCGTATGTAAGGAGCAAGGTATAAAATGGATGTCTTTGTATAATGGACTTCAGAACGTTCTCGTGAAACTGTACTAACCTTTTGCATAAGCTGAGTCTTTGCCTAATTATTATTAAACCCATGGTCTTACAAACCTTGGGGACTGGTCAAAGTTATTGATTGTTAGTTATTATCATTGGGATTGAAAATTCGTATGACACAACCCCACACATGAATGGTCTCAGGATGCTTTACTGTTTGCATGACACAGGACTGATGGTAGCGCTCACCTTGTCTTCTCTGGACAAGCTTTTTTCCGGAAACAATTTTGCCCCAAACAATCGGAAAGGGGATTCATCAGAGAAAATGACTTTACCCCAGTCCTCAGCAGTCCAATCCCTGTACCTTTTGCAAAATATCAGTCTGTTCCTGATGTTTTTCCTGGAGAGAAGTGGCTTATTTGCTGCTCTTCTTGACACCAGGCCATCCTCCAAAAGTCTTCGCCTCACTGTGAGTGCATGCCTGCTGCCATTCCTGAGCAAGCTCTGTACTGGTGGTGCCCCGATCCCGCAGCTGAATCAATTTTAGGAAGCACCGCTCACTCACATGGCTACAAGTGAAGACAGACACGTCGGGGACACAACTGTCCTTATCTGATTCCGAGGCGCAAATTGAAGATACTGGAAGAACTGTCCACATTTACATTTTGTCAGTCAACAAGAGAAGTAGGCCGAACGAACAGCAAAAGCACTAGCCTATGTCAATCTACTATCCCCCATAGAACAAAAGTTGACCTATTCTGTGCGAGAAATAAATATTCCAAACATCGTCTGGGACAGTTGTGGGATGCGATAGATCCCAAATTAATACAACCACTAGCATCAAAAAAACTTTAAGTAATGATGCTGAAGCAACAGATCAGAACATTTAGCTTCAAATGTTGATAAACTATTAGAATATTTTTTCACATTCAAAGCTCAGCAATGTGCACAATGCAGTAGGCTATAAGCACAAATGTTCCATGAAAACGCGGGAAAACACCATTATCAAAAGTGACTGCAAATGCGATTATGCATTTTTATTTTTTTGAATTTTACCCCTTTTTCTCCCCAATTTCGTAGTATCCAATTGTTGTAGTAGCTACTATCTTGTCTCATCGCTACAACTCCCGTACGGGCTCGGGAGAGACGAAGGTTGAAAGTCATGCGTCCTCCGATACACAACCACGCTGCTTCTTTAACACAGCGCACATCCAACCCGGAAGCCAGCCGCACCAATGCGCCAGAGGAAACACTGTGCACCTGGCCACCTTGGCTAGCGTACAGTGCGCCCAGCCCGCCACAGGAGTCGCTGGTGCGCGATGAGACAAGGACACCCCTACCGACCAAGCCTTCCCTAACCCGGGCGACGCTAGGCCAATTGTGCGTCGCCCCACGGACCTCCCGGTCGCGGCCGGTTACGACAGAGCCTGGGCACGAACCCAGGACTCTGATGGCACAGCTGGCGCTGCAGTACAGCGCCCTTAACCACTGCGCCACCCGGGAGGCCCATGCATGTAATGCTTTTATTATAAATGTGTATTTTTTTGGTGCATGAAAGGCATGAGCTCTGCTTTGTTTTTTTTTGTGCAGGCTGTACACACTTCATCAGTCTCTCATTCACAATTTGACAAGCCCTTGATTATGTCTCGAATTTTCCGGCAGCAAATATATAATTCACAGGCTAATATGGTCAACCATCAGACTATTCTTGTTTTAATCTTGTCTTTACATATATTATTTAGTATGTGTGAATTTTATTTATTTAGACTGGACAATTATCATATCTCGAAGCAGGGGCAAAAATATATGTAATCTATGCACTTAAATAGACAGTACCGTGCAGTATCGAAGAGCCCTCACTGCTGCTCAATCATCCTATTTTTCCAACTTAATTGAGGAAAATAAGATCAATCTAAAATGTATTTTTGATACTGTTGCAAAGCTAACTAAAAAGCAGTATTCCCCAAGAGAGGATGGCTTTCACTTCAGCAGTAATAAATTCATGAACTTCTTTGAGAAAAAGGATCACGATCATTAGAAAGCAAATTACGGACTCCTCTTTAAATCTGAGTATTCCTCCAAAGCTCAGTTGTCCTGAGTCTGCACAACTCTGCCAGGACCGAGGATCAAGGGAGACACTCAAGTGTTTTAGTACTATATCTCGTGACACAATGATGAAAATAATCATGGCCTCTAAAACTTCAAGCTGCTTACTGGACCCTATTCCAACTAAACTACTGAAAGAGCTGCTTCCTGTGCTTGGCCCTCCTATTCCAACTAAACTACTGAAAGAGCTGCTTCCTGTGCTTGGCCCTCCTATGTTGAACATAATAAAGGGCTCTCTATCCACCGGCTGTGTACCAAACTCACTAAAAGTGGCAGTAATAAAGCCTCTCTTGAAAAAGCCAAACCTTGACCCAGAAAATATAAAAAACTAATCGGCCTATATCAAATCTCCCATTCCTCTCAAACATTTTAGAAAAAGCTGTTGCGCAGCAACTCACTGTCTTCCTGAAGACAAACAATGTATACAAAATGCTTCAGTCTGGTTTTAGACCCCATCATAGCTCTGAGACTGCACTTGTGAAGGTGGTAAATTACCTTTTAATGGCGTCAGACTGAGGCTCTGCATCTGTCCTCGTGCTCCTAGAACTTAGTGCTGCTTTTGATACCATCGATCACCACATTATTTTGGAGAGATTGGAAACCCAAATTGGTCTACACGGACAAGTTCTGGCCTGTCAGGATCTTATCTGTCGGAAAAATATCAGTTGGTCTCTGTGGATGGTTTGTCCTCTGACAAATCAACTGTACATTTCGGTGTTCCTCAAGGTTCCGTTTTAGGACCACTATTGTTTTCACTATATATTTTACCTCTTGGTGATGTCATTCGGAAACATCATGTTCACTTTCACTGCTATGTGGATGATACAGCTGTACATTTCTATGAAACATGGTGAATCCCCAAAATTGCCCTCACTGACAGCCTGTGTTTCAGACATAAGGAAGTGGATGGCTGCAAACTTGCTACTTTTAAACTCGGACAAAACAGAGATGCTTGTTCTAGGTCCCAATAAACAAAGAGATCTTCTGTTGAATCTGACAATTAATCTCGATGGTTGTACAGTCGTCTCAAATAAAACTGTGAAGGATCTCGGCGTTACTCTGGACCCTGATCTCTCTTTTGACGAACATATCAAGACTGTTTCAAGGACCGCTTTTTTCCATCTACGTAACATTGCAAAAATCTGACATTTTCTGTCCAAAAATGATGCAGAAAAATGTATCCATGCTTTTGTCATTTCTAGGTTAGACTACTGCAATGGCTCTACTTTCCGGCCATCTGGATAAAGCACTAAATAAACTTCAGTTAGTGCTAAATACGTCTGCTAGAATCCTGACTAGAACCAAAGAATTTGATCATATTACTCCAGTGCTAGCCTCACTACACTGGCTTCCTGTTAAGGCAAGGGCTGATTTCAAGGTTTGACTGCTAACCTACAAAGCATTACATGGGCTTGCGCCTACCTATCTTTCCGATTTGGTCCTGCCGTACATACCTACACGTATGCTACGGTCACAAGACGCAGGCCTCCTAATTGTCCTTAGAATTTCTAAGCAAACAGCTGGAGGCAGGGCTTTCTCCAAAAGAGCTCCATTTTTATGGAATGGTCTGCCTACCCATGTGAGAGATGCAGACTCGGTCTCAACCTTTTAAGTCTTTATTGAAGACTCATCTCTTCAGTAGGTCCTATGATTGAGTGTAGTATGGCCCAGGAGTGTGAAGGTGAACGGAAAGGCACTGGAGCAACGAACCACCCTGCCTGGCTGGTTCCCCTCTCTCCACTGGGATTATCTGCCTCTAATCCCCAGGGGCTGAGTCACTGGCCTACTGGTGCTCTTCCATGCCGTCCCTAGGAGGGGTGCGTCACTTGAGTGGGTTGAGTCACTGACATGGTCTTCCTGTCTGGATTGGCGCCCCCCCTTGGGTTGTGCTGTGGCGGAGATCTTTGTGGGATATACTCAGCCTTGTCTCAGGATGGTAAGTTGGTGGTTGAAGATATCCCTCTAGTGGTGTGGGGGCTGTGCTTTGGAAAAGTGGGTGGGGTTGTATCCTGCCTGTTTGGCCCTGTCCTGGGGTATCATCGGATGGGGCCACAGTGTCTCCTGACCCCTCCTGTCTCAGCCTCCAGTATTTATGCTGCAGTAGTTTATGTGTCGGGGGGTTAGGGTTAGTCTGTTATATCTGGAGTATTTCTCCTGTCTTATCCAGTGTCCTGTGTGAATTTAAGTATGCTCTCTCTTTCTTTCTCTCTCTCGGAGGACCTGAGCCCTAGAACCATGCCTCAGGACTACCTGGCATGATGACTCCTTGCTGTCCACAGTCCGCCTGGCCGTGCTGACCTGTTGCACCCTCGACAACCACTGTGATTACTATTATTTGATCATGCTGGTCATTTATGAACATTTGAACATCTTGGCCATGTTCTGTTATAATCGCCACAGCCAGAAGAGGACTGGCCACCCCTCATAGCCTGGCTCCTCTAGGTTCCTTCCTAGCCACCGTGCATCTACACCTGCATTGCTTGCTGTTTGGGGTTTTAGGCTGGGTTTCTGTACAGCACTGAGATATCAGCTGATGTAAGAAGGGCTATATAAATTTGATTTGTAGCGAATGGAGGACGCTATTCCTGTGGTTAATCTTCATGCCATCCTGTTGTTGTCACGTTCTGACCTTAGTTCCTTTGTTTTTGTCTTTGTTTTAGTATGGTCAGGGCGTGAGTTGGGGTGGGCAGTCTGTTTTTTCTATGTTGGTTTTTGTGTTCGGCCTAGTATGGTTCTCAATCAGAGGCAGGTGTCGTTAGTTGTCTCTGATTGAGAATCATACTTAGGTAGCCTTTTTTCCACCGGGTTTTGTGGGTGTTTATTTTCTGTCTAGTGTGTGTTGTCACCTTACAGAACTGTTTTGGTTTTGTTGATTCACGTTTATTATTTTGTTCCAGTGTTCAGTTGTGTTTTTGAATAAATCAATATGGACACTTACCACGCTGCGTTTTGGTCCGATCCTTACTCCTCCTCAGACGAAGAGGAGGAAATCCATTACAGTTGTAAAGAGAAGCAATGTGCTTAATATTAGAAAAGTTGAGAAATAAATATAGTAGGCATAGCTTATAGAAAACTGATGGGATCCTGCTCTTTTCAAGAGACCATCACTCTGTTTTCTCACGCAATTAATTGCATAACCTATAGAAATGTTGCGATCTCATGAAGTGCTTGATTAGCTTTTCGATCATATTTGCATTGATGTCAGAGTGATTAAAGGGACAATATAGTGCTGAGTACCAGGTAGTTTGCAAGTTTGGTAGGCTACTGATGACCATCAACAGCATCCGAGCTTGGAGAAGCCTAATTACTGTGACACAAACGTTCACGTGGAATTTGACTCGTGACCGCCGGTTTAGCGGTAATACAGTCACGGTAACAGCCCTAGTCACAATACTCTTGGTCCCCCTAAAATGGGGGGGACTATGTACAAAAGAGATGCTGTAATTTGTCAACAGTTCCTCCGATATGAATGAAAATACCCTCAAATTAAAAGCTGACAGTATGCACTTTAACCTAGTTTTCTTTGTATCATTTCAAATCCAAAGTGCTGGAGTAGAGAGCCAAAACAACAAAACATTTGTCACTGTCCCAATACTTTTGGAGCTCACTCTCTCACCAAATGGCCATTCCATTAACATCCTGTAGTTCCCCGTGTCCTTTTGTTGAAATATCTCTAATTTCCCTGAACTGAATCTTGTCAAAACAGCTTCTACATTATGCTTTTCTCAGTTTGAGGGTAATCATCAATACCCTCTCCCATGGTACTTGGCCAAAAGCACATTTCTCCATTTCTCTCATTTCTCCATGAGTAATTCCAGGCAACCCATAGTACTGAGGGAACCAGCTGTTGTCAAATGGGGGCTGGGAGAGTGGTGATGGACTGTGAGACCAGTGTTGTGACTTAGACTTGGGTGGGGTGCAGTAAGAATGACCTCATCTAGCTCAACCAACCTGCCATTGGCATTTTTCTTTTAAATGTAACCTTCATTTAACTAGGAAAGTCAGTTTAAGAACAAATTCTTATTTACAATGACAACCTACCGGGGAACAGTGGGTTAACTGCCTTGTTCAGAGATAGAACAAGGCATTTGTACCTTGTCAGCTCTGGGGATCGATCCAGCAACCTTTCGGTTACTGGCCCAACGCTCTAACCATTAGGCTAACTGCCTCCCCTAATGGGAAACAGTTTTCCACAATTCCTATTTTGCAATTCCACTGTTTTATTTTGAGGACTGCCTTTTGATGAAACAACCCATCCCCATGCTGTGGAAAAAACTCTGGAAGCTTGCTTCCAAGTGAACTGATACCTGGCTGCCATAATGATGGATTCTGGGTCTGTTTGTATCAAGTGTCTCAGAGTAGGACTGCTATTCTAGTATAAAGTCCCCCCTTTCCACGTGATGGATTCTGACTCCTAAACTTGGAATAGTGTTAATTATCAGGTATCCAATTGAAATATTGAGTGCTATGGTCTAGAGGGTCTACACTAGAAGTTAATGGTTATCTGTAGGAGGAATGTATATGGTAGAGGCAATAAAGCTTGGAATGTACTGAGTGCAGGGAAGACGATCATATGTTCGCAGGCACTGATAAGGGTGAATAGGTGTGGATTAGTGAGGAAGGGTGTCGAGGTCAGGTCACATTAAGAGAGAAGGAACAGTTTACTAATTGTCTGTGAGTTTAAATAAGTTCATTTAGAAATTAACACATGTAATATTATTCCTTTTGATCTAAGAGTCAAGACAGCAGGTCTCTGAACAACGTTTTCCCCTCTAATACTAAGGCATTGCACCGGCCTCAGTGTGTCAGCTCAACACAAATAACAGCAACTTTCAAATTAGAATATTGGTGCAGACTCTTTGACAAAGTACTTCACAGCATTTCCAGGAATCTTAAATAACATTTTCTGCAATAAGAACGATTCAACTCACCGCTTTAGCTCGAATGTCGTAGCCACACTGGGTGTTAATGACATCCTCCTACAATACGAAAGAGAGGATATTTATAAACGGTATATTCACAGCATTCGCCTAATTGACTCAATACCAAACCTGTGACAAGTTTGCAAACAGTAGATAGAAATGGATGCAGGGACTGCTAAGTGAGAGGATGGTTTAAAACAGGGGTTATTAATGAGCTTGATATAGGCATATGTATATTGACCTGTATAGTGAGCCAAACCATTAGCTTTTTTTATTTTATATAATGGATAATGTCAATGTCAAGGACTTATATTTTGTATGTGCATGTAGGCAAAGAAATGTAATTTGAAACTACATGCCATCTGGTCTTGTTGCATGCTAAAAAAAAAGAGATTTCATCATAAACATCTTCAAATAAGGCTCAGCTAGGGTTATGTAGCCTATTTGTATGCCGTTTGGCTGTAGTATGAGTGAATTCTGTGCGGCACAGGCTGGTTGTGTCCCTCCTTGTGTGTGTTGTATGAGTATGATTTATGGTTATGTGAAGTTAGCAACCGTGAAACGTTAGCCCCTTAAAAAGGGATTTGAGCTAAAATAGGAACACTGCCATCTAGCCAGTGCTTTTGACAGAGAGCGATTACGACATGGCTTCTGACTAGTCACAGAGAAACAACTAGGAAGGTATTGAGCTTTAAGCTACAGACTCTGCTAAGTGTGTTTGCAGGCCACTTTACTATTTCAAGTGTATTGGTATGGACTAATGCAATACGCTGGTGGCTGGACATTAGAATGGAGCATTTTGATAACTCCTCCAAATTAGTTTTTGCAATTGCACTAGTGATGTACTGACTGATCAACTCCAATAAAAGCAGTCTGTATTTCAGAGGATACTGGGTATAGTTCAGTGAAGTGAGAGTGGTGAGAGAACACGTACTGCCGGGTCTTTGGTGCAGCATGAAAAGGGCACTCCGCACTTCTCGCGACTTGGGTTGGAATCTGTGCAGTTGAAGTAGATGTTCAAGTTCCAGTCATCTGCCCCAAAGGCTCCACAACACTCCCACTGGAAAGGCCAAAGAGACAGAACAACATCCCGTTCAGACATCAACAACCTCTTCAAAGGGATATTCAGTGTCTTTTTTTATTTTTACCCATCTACCATTAGGTGATCTCTTTGCAAGGCATTGGAAAACCTCCCTGGTCTTTGCAATTGAATCAGTGTTTGAAATTCACTGCTCGACTGAGGGACCTTACAGATCATTTTATGTGACTTGTTCAGCAAATTTTTAGTCCTGAACTTATTTAGGTATTTCCGCTTTTAATTTTGTATTCATTTGTACAAATTTCTAAAAACATAATTTCACTTTGACATTATGGGGTATTGTGCGTAGGCCTGTGAAACAAAATCTCAATTGAATCCATTTTAAATTCAAGCTGTAACACAGAAAAATGTGTAAAAGGTCAAGGAGTGTGAATACTTTTTAAAGGCACTGTAGTTTTTTCTAGGTGTTCACTCTCAAAATCACACTTTTTAATTTTTTTATATAACAAAAATTGGATGTTCTAAGTCCACAACAATGCTTAAACCATATCAGGAGACCATTTTTGGATGTCTGTGAAATTTTGTGAAATCTATAAAACCTATTTTTTTGGAGGGTGCAGTTGCCCTTTAATTCAACTGAACACTGAGCAACTGATCATTTGGCTAGTGGTGTTTCTGTATTGGAGGCCTATAACAATGTTAGGAGCTGATGGTGGACTATAGGAAAAGGAGGGCCGAACAGGCCCCCATTAACATCGATGGGGCTGTAGTGGAGCGGGTTGAGAGTTTCAAGTTCCTTGGTGTCCACATCACCAACTAACTTTCATGGCCCAAACACATCAAGGCAGCTGTGTAGAGGTCAAGAGACTGAAAAAGATTTGGCATGGGTCCCCAGATCCTCAAAAGGTTCTATAGCTGCACCATCAAGAGCATTCAGACCAGTTGCATCACCGTCTGGTATGGCAACTGCTCGGCATCTGACCATAATGCGCTACAGAGGGTAGTGCGTATGGCCCAGTACATCACTGGGGCCAAGCTTTTTTTTATTTTTAAAGACTCGTCACCAAAGGCATAGACTGTTCTCTCTGCCACCACACGGCAAGCAGTACTGGAGTGCCAAGTTCCCCTTTGTTTTTACACTGTTGCTACTCGCTGTTTATTATCTATGCATAGTCACCTTACAAATTACCTCAACTAACCTGTACCCCCGCACATTGACTCGGTACCGGTACCCCCTGTATATAGCCTCGCTATTGTTATGTAATTTTTTTGTGTTACTTTTGACTTTATTATATTTTTTGACTTTAGTTAATTTAGTAAATATTTTCTTAACTCTTATTTCTAGAACTGCATTGTTGGTTAAGTAAGCCTTTCACAGTAAGGTCTACACCTGTATTCGATGCATGTGACAAATAAAATTTGATTTGAATGTAGACCCATTCTGTGGCAGCTTGCCCGTTAGGGAATTAGGGCTGCGCCCCACTTTTGATTGCCTCCCCCGCACCCCAAAAAAAATGGTGATTAAAAAAAAGTTATATTTTTCAATAAAAATAGTGTATTATATAATTCATAGATTATGTTTTAAATTCTCATAAAAGTGTGGTAAATGTTCAAAACAAGCTGTTGAGCTACTCTGCACCTCAGTGACTGCCAGCAGCAGCAGCTTCGACTCTGTGGGCGCATAGACTGTGCGAGCATTGCTTGGATTGTTTTGCCAGCTATTTGCTATGATGGGGAACTACCCTGGATTGTATTACAAAGCACCGGGTGTATCACAAAGCATGATCAATTAGCCAGCTACAGTAATTTTCAGAAACAGTTTGATGTTTTTGTCAAATTAACCAGTTATCTACCTATAAAAAGCAGCTAGCTAGCTAGCTCCCATGCCAATTTCAAGTCTTTCTAAACTAATATGAAAGTTAACTGGCTAGCGAATCATGCTTTGTGACATTGTTAGCTATTAGTTACATAATGTGTTTTCACTAATTGCATCTGCATGCTTTTTGCATTCTCCCTGGTGCACTTCTTCGTTGGTGAGCTGGCTGTTCGTTCTAAATAGTACAATCTAATCGGTTCAAAAAAAGCGGCAGCATGTGCAGCAGTGGTCATTCGGTTTCTGACATACAAAAGTGAAATAGGTGTATTTATACTTTTGTTCAAATGCACAGATCACTTCATACAGTATATATTTTCTAAGAAAATAACGGTAGTTAAACTTTGCATCATGTTTCTGTCATGCTGCTTTGTTGACAACTACCTTGCGCCGCGGATATTCAGCCAATAAGCAGGCCGCCGCTGCCCACAGTTTGTGAAACAAATGCCCTCCGATTGATACAAATCAACATGATATCATTCTGCCTTGAAGTATCAAAAACATATATAAAAAAAGAAAGATTTAATTAACATTTTTTATTTGGCCTTACTGCTATTAGCCCATACAAACGCATTGAATAACAGATTCCCCAAATGGAACAACAGATAGTTACCCCCCCAAAAATCTAAAGGAAGTTTGTTCTGAAGTGTCTGTCCTATATCTGAGAGATATTTTTTATTAAATGTTTACATGTATTTTATACCTTATTTTTGGCACTAAACAGTCTCCATATATACAGTTGAAGTCGGAAGTTTACATACACGTTAGCCAAATACATTTAAACTCAGTTTCACAATTCCTGACATTTAATCCAAGTAAAAATTCCCTGTCTTAGGTCATTTAGGGTCACCACTTTATTTTAAGAATGTGAAATGCCAGAATAATAGTAGAAAGAATAATTTATTTAAGCTTTTATTTCTTTCATCACATTCCCAGTGGGTCAGGAGTTTACAGATACAACTATTTTCTTTCTCATCAATTTACACACAATACACCATAATGACAAAGCAAAAACAGGTTTTTAGAAATGTTTTCAAATGTATTAAATAAAACACTCAAGTACCTTATTTACACAAGTATTCAGACCTTTTGCTATGAGACTCAAAATTGAGCTCAGGTGCATCCTGTTTCCATTGATCATCCTTGAGATGTTTCTACAACTTGACTGGAGTCCACCTGTGTTAAATTCAATTATCTGGACATGATTTGGAAAGGCACATATCTGTCTATTTAAAGGTCCCAGAGTTGACAGTGCATGTCAGAGAAAAAAAACAAGCCATGAGGTCGAAAGAATTGTCCGTAGAGGTCCGAGACAGGATTGTGTCGAGGCACAGATCTGGGGAAGGCTCTGCAGCACTCCAACAATCAAGCCTTTATGGTCGAGTCGCCCAACGGAAGTCACTCCTCTGTAAAAAGGCACATGACAGCCCGCTAAAGTACTAGGACCATGAGAAACAAGATTCTCTGGTCTGATGAAACCAAGATTGAAATCTTTGGCCTGAATGCCAGGAAACCTGGCACCATCGCTACAATGAAGCATGGTGGTGGCAGCATCATGCTGTGGGGATGATTTTCAGCAGCAGGCCCTGGGAGACTAGTCAGGATCGATTGAAAGATGAACAGAGCAAAGTACAGAGATCCTTGATGAAAACCTGTTCCAGAGCGCTCAGGACCTCAGACTGGGGGCAAAGACCCTAAGCACACAGCCAATCAACGCAGGAGTGGTTTCGGGACAAGTCTCTGAATGTCCTTGAGTGGCCCAGCCAGAGCCCGGACTTGAATGCGATCGAACATCAAAGGAGAGACCTGAAAATAGCTGTGCAGTGACGCTCCCCATCCAACCTGACAGAGCTTGAGAGGATCTGCAGAGAAGAATGGGAGAAACTCCCCAAATACAGGTGTGCCAAACTTGTAGCGTCATACCCAAAAAGACTCATCTGTAACCGCTGCCAATGGTGCTTCAACAAACTACTGAGTAAAAGGTCTGAATACTTATGTAAATGTGATATTTCAGTATTTTATTTTTTATAAATTAGCAAAAATGTATAAAAAACTGTTTTTGCTTTGTTATTATGGGGTATTGTGTGTAGATTGATGAGGGAATGATCATTTAAAAAAAAACAATTTTAGAAAGAGGCTGTAACGTAACAAAATGTGGAAAAAGTCAAGGGTTCTGAATACTTTCAGAAGGCACTGTACCTGCGTATAGCCCACACTACACCACTGGGTGCACCAGTAAATTATTAATCTTATCACACAGAAAGACAGTTCTGAAAAGATAACTGCTCTTACGTATTCTTGGGTGAAATCTATGAGATTCTGCAGGTCAATGTCATCCCGGTACGCCCGGATGTTGTTGTTGATGAAGAAGTTGAGCTGGTCCTTGATCCAGTCCTTGAAGACGAAGGCCAAGACTCCAGCTGTCAATTCCAGGAAGAAGATGATCCCCAGGAACACGGAGAACTGGAACAGAGCAATGTTGGCCAACACTTAATATGGGATACCCAGACAGAAAAATTGGCTCAAATTACTTATGATCAGGTGGTATACTGTTTTGCGATAGGACATTTTGTAAATGTATTTTTTGTTATTTTCTATTTAAAAATGTTTGTGGCCCATCCCCCCTCTTCGGAGGACAAAAATAACATTATTTGTTTTGTTACATGTACATTCTACACAGGTTTACGTATATGGCACTTTTTTCACACTAGTTACATAGCAAGAATATAGTTATTTGATATACAGTTGAAGTCGAAAGTTTACATACACCTTAGCCAAATACATTTAAACTCAGTTTTTCACAATTCCTGACATTTAATCCTAGTAACAAGTCCCTGTCTTAGGTCAGTTAGGATCACCACTTTATTTTAAGAATGTGAAATGTCCGAATAATAGTAGAGAATGATATATTTCAGTTTTTATTTCTTTCATCACATTCCCAGTGGGTCAGAAGTTTACATACACTCAATTAGTATTTGGTAGCATTGCCTTTTAAAAATGTTTAACTTGAGTCAAACGAGTCGGGTAGCCTTCCACAATAAATTGGGTGAATTTTGGCCCATTCCTTCTGACAGAGCTGGTGTAACTGAGTCAGGTTTGTAGGCTTCCTTGCTCGCACATGCTTTTTCAGTTCTGCCCACAAATTATCTATGGGATTGAGGTCAGGGCTTTGTGATGGCCATTCCAATAACTTGACTTTGTTGTCCTTAAGCCATTTTGCCACAACTTTGGAAGTATGCTTGGGGTCATTGTCCATTTGGAAGATCCATTTGTGATCAAGCTTTAACTTCCTGACTGATGTCTTGAAATGTTGCTTCAATATATCCACAATTTTCCTCTCTCATGATGCCATCTATTTTGTGAAGTGCACCACTCCTTCCTGCAGAAAAGCACCCTCACAACATGATGCTGCCACTCCCATGTCCGCGGTTGGGATGGTGATCTTCGGCTTGCAATATCTCCACCTTTTTCCTCCAAACATAACAATGGTCATTATGGCCAAACAGTTCTATTTTTGTTTCATCAGACCAGAGGACATTTCTCTAAAAAGTACGATCTTTGTCCCCATAGTCTGGATTTTTTATGGCGGTTTTGGAGCAGTGGCTTCTTCCTTGCTGAGCGGCCTTTCAGTTATGTCGATATAGGACTCGTTTTACTGTGGATGTAGATACTTTTGTACCTGTTTCCTCCAGCATCTTCACAAGATACTTTGCTGTTGCTCTGGGATTGATTTGCACTTTTCGCACCAAAGTACGTTCGTCTCTAAGAGACAGAACGTGTCTCCATCCTGAGCGGTATGACGGCTGCATGGTCCCATGGTGTTTATACGTGCATACTATTGTTTGTACAGATGAACGTGGTACCTTCAGGCATTTGGAAATTGCTCCCAAAGATGAACCTACAAAAAAAAAAAAATTCTCTGAGGTCTTGGGCTGATTTCTTTAGCTTTTCCCATGATGTCAAGTAAAGAGGCACTGAGTTTGAAAGTAGGCCTTGAAATACATTCACTGGTACACCTCCAATTGACTCAAATTATGTCAATTAGCCTATCAGAAGCTTCTAAAGCCATGACATAATTTTCTGGAATTTTCAAGCTGTTTAAAGGCACAGTCAACTTAGTGTGTGTAAACTTCTGACCTACTGGAATTGTGATACAGTGAATTATACGTGAAATAATCTGTCTGTAAACAATTGCTGGAAAGATTACTTGTGTCATGCACAAAGTAGATGTCCTAATCGACTTGCCAAAACTATAGTTTGTTAATTAACAAGAAATTTGTGGAGTGGTTGAAAAACGAGTTTCAATGACTCCAACCTCAGTGTATGTAAACTTCCGACTTCAACTGTACATTATATCTGGATAGATAGTACTTAAACACATTCGGTAAACATTATATATCGTGTTTTCAGTCATAACTATTATAGAATATGAGCTTTTAAACCCACCCCACAGCCCATCCCACCTATCTCCGTAAACCACCCCTTTATGATTTCCATGTGCCATATATTTTTCAACTGCTGTTTCACATAAATTCTGAACCTTTCTAAATCGCATAGTATCTACAGATTGTAAGTTAAATATGAATATTTCTAATAAAAGTATTATATTGTTGACTGATTTCAATATGGCTTTCCAAATCTCCAAACAGTGCTAAACATCTTTTTAGCAACCAGAAAAACATGTCCTTTAACTGGTTGTTATCTGACTTGGATATGTCATCGTGAAAAAAATTATGTGATTTCTACAACCAGCAAAACAGTTTACAGCCAGGACATGAAGTCATTATTTAGCATTCCAAATGTTTCCCACTGGATCAAAGCATATCACAGTATATGAAACATGAACATACATATTTGTAGATAAAGCAAATTAACTTTAAAAAAACTGAACTAATCAACACTGCCAGCCAAATATATTATGCAAACACATTAGTAATCACTTGTTGTTTTCAAGCTTTCTACTTTCAGCTACCCCCTGCATCACCCAGTTCAAGAGAGAGAATGAATCCATTCTGGACCTCTAACAATTCATTGCCAATCCATTCAACATTCCATTGACATTTTATAATAGAGCTCTTCTAAGATGTTGACTTGGTTTATAAGACTCAATATAAAACTTTTTGTCATAAACCTAAAACCCCCTTTCCTCTACACTCTTTGAAAAAAGACTTCCGAAAGGGTTCTTCGGCTGTCCCCATAGGATAAACATTTTTGGTTTCAGGTAGAAGCCTTTTGAGTTCCATGTAAAAATCCTCTGTGGAAAGGGTTCTACCTGGAACCAAAAAGGATTCTTCAAAGGGTTCTCCTATGGGGACAGCCGAAGAACCCTTTTAGGTTCTAGATAACACCTTTTTTCTAAGAGTGTACCTCATTTCTATCAAAGGCCCACCAATCCCCAGGGGGAAAAATGTTTCTGGTTGTTAAACTGGTTTTCTGGTTGAGAAGTCATCATATAACCAGGTTACAACCAAATGGTCTCTGTTACCCAAGGTCTCTTTCAAGACGACATCAAGAAGTCATGGGATAGAGGTCATATTTTGGTTGATATTACAACCTGATAAAGACATTATTTTCTGGATGTTAAAAAGATGTGAACAAAACGCCCTTATACTGACATAACCATGACTTCATAAAATACATCACAATGTAATAAAGAAGTCATTAAGACATAATTGTGAGCAATAATTCACCAGTCCAAACAACAAAAAACACACACTTGCTCCGTAAAGCTGTGGTTTAGTACACACATTGAGTGGCCCTATAATTGCTTGGTAGGGTAGGGTTAAGTATTGACAGGGGGATGAAAAATACTTCCAATGTTATGTCATATCAATGTAAAATATAATGCTCTCGTATAACAAGGAGAACATACAAACTTGAGAAGGAAAGAGTTCTCCCTCAGTGCTCCGATACAACCAGCAAAGCCAAGGATAAACATAACTCCTCCCACCACCAGGAAGAGCCAGACGGGGTCAAAGCCCCCCAGGTCTGTGATGGATGAGATGTTGGAGAGCACACCCTGGGGGGGAGAGAGAGGGGGGGGGGGGGTCACTAGATATAATAGTCAATAAGTTATGTTTTTTATTCATAGTCAATCATGTCAACTGTTTTATAGAGTTTGAAACACAAAGCTTGAGCAATGGAGACCTAATTGGACATACTAAAATGATTCCACTCTAGGATTCTCATGACAAAGACACAAGCATACAGTATATTGTACAAGGGCTCACACATGCACGCATGCACAAATCCACGCCCGGATATGTACACGCACACACATATATGCATGCACATACACACCGCCTTCATGACAGCTTAGAAATATAAGCCAAAATAAGAGCAAACACAATGAAGAAATTGGGATCCCTAAAAAATACAAATGAACCTGTGAATGTGTCCAATCCATTCAGGAGTCATTGTGAAGTCATGCTTCCCACTGGAAAACTCCAGTGTTTTTTTTTTTAAACATAAATAAATCACATGCAGGGCAGATGGGTGTGGAACACTATTTAACATGGGTCAGTCTCGTCATAGACTTATAAACCTGTGATCTATTAATATGACATATGATACTTCTTTATTGGTAGAACAGAAATAATAAATAACACTAGTATCTCTTCAGTAACACTTTACTTAAAGCCTGCAAGCATAATGCTTTATAACTTGTTATAAGCATGTATATGAGCCTTTATAATGTCTTATAAACAGGCTTATAATGTCGAAAGTCTATGTATGAACATTTCAACTAACTCAAATTGGCTGGTATGTAGTGTGGATCACTATTAAATAATTCTAAGACATTATGCTCAAAAAGTCTTACAATGCATTATAAGTGCATCATAATGCACTATTCCTGCAGACACTTGAAAGTGTTACAAATTCTTTGAGCAGTCAGCTAGCAGATCTTTTTTTTCTCCGCCTTTATTTAACAAGGTAGGCTAGTTGAGAACAAGTTCTCATTTACAACTGCGACCTGGCCAAGATAAAGCATAACAGTGTGAACAGACAACAACACAGAGTTACACATGGAGGAAACAATAAACAAGTCAATAACACAGTAGGGGGGAAAAAAAAGAGTCTATATACATTGTGTGCAAAAGGCATGAGGAGGTAGGCGAATAATTACAATTTAGCAGAATAACACTGGAGTGATAAATGATCAGATGGTCATGTGCAGGTAGCGATACTGGTGTGCAAAAGAGTAGAAAAGTAAATAAATAAAAACAGTATGGGGATGAGGTAGGTAAATTGGGTGGGCTATTTACCGATGGACTATGTACAGCTGCAGCGATCGGTTAGCTGCTCAGATAGCAGATGTTTAAAGTTGGTGAGGGAGATAAAAGTCTCCAACTTCAGTGATTTTTGCAATTCGTTCCAGTCACAGGCAGCAGAGAACTGGAAGGAAAGGTGGCCAAATAAGGTGTTGGCTTTAGGGATGATCAGTGAGATATACCTGCTGGAGCGCGTGCTACGGGGTGTTGCCATCGTGACCAGTGAACTGAGATAAGGCGGAGCTTTACCTAGCATGGACTTGTAGATGACCTGGAGACAGTGGGTCTGGCGACGAATATGTAGCGAGGGCCAGCCGACTAGAGCATACCGGTCGCAGTGGTGGGTGGTATAAGGTGCTTTAGTAACAAAACGGATTGCACTGTGATAAACTGCATACAGTTTGCTGAGTAGAGTATTGGAAGCTATTTTGTAGATGACATCGCCAAAGTCGAGGATCGGTAGGATAGTCAGTTTTACTAGGGTAAGTTTGGCGGCGTGAGTGAAGGAGGCTTTGTTGCGAAATAGAAAGCCTATTCTAGATTTGATTTTGGATTGGAGATGTTTGATATGAGTCTGGAAGGAGAGTTTACAGTCTAGCCAGACACCTAGGTCCACATATTCTAGGTCGGAACCATATAGGGTGGTGATGCTAGTCGGGCGTGCGGGTGCAGGCAGCGAACGGTTGAAAAGCATGCATTTGGTTTTACTAGCGTTTAAGAGCAGTTGGAGGCCACGGAAGGAGTGTTGTATGGCATTGAAGCTTGTTTGAAGGTTAAATAGCACAGTGTCCAAGGAAGGGCCAGAAGTATACAGAATGGTGTCGTCTGCGTAGAGGTGGATTATGGAATCGCACGCAGCAAGAGCAACATCATTGATATATACAGAGAAAAGAGTCGGCCCGAGAATTGAACCCTGTGGCACCCCATAGAGACTGCCAGAGGACCAGACAACATGCCCTCCGATTTGACACACTGAACTCTGTCTGCAAAGTAGTTGGTGAACCAGGCAAGTCAGTCATTAGAAAAACAGAGGCTACTGAGTCTGCCGATAAGAATATGGTGATTGACAGAGTCGAAAGCCTTGGCCAGGTCGATGAAGACGGCTGCACAGTACTGTCTTTTATCGATGGCGGTTATGATATCGTTTAGTACCTTGAGCGTGGCTGAGGTGCACCCATGACCGGCTCGGAAACCAGATTGCACAGCGGAGAAGGTACGGTGGGATTCGAGTTTCTGTTTGTTGACTTGGCTTTCGAAGACCTTAGAAGACCTGTTTGTTGACTTGGCTTTCGAAGACCTTAGATAGGCAGGGCAGGATGGATATAGGTCTGTAACAGTTTGGGTCCAGGGTGTCTCCCCCTTTGAAGAGGGGGATGACCGCGGCAGCTTTCCAGTCCTTGGGGATTTCAGACGATATGAAAGAGAGGTTGAACAGGCTGGTAATAGGGGTTGCGACAATGGCGGCGGATAGTTTCAGAAATAGAGGGTCCAGATTGTCAAGCCCAGCTGATTTGTACGGGTCCAGGTTTTGCAGCTCTTTCAGAACATCTGCTATCTGGATTTGGGTAAAGGAGAAGCTGGGGAGGCTTGGGCGATTAGCTGCGGGGGGGGTGGAGCTGTTGGTCGAGGTTGGAGTGACCAGGAGGAAGGCATGGCCAGCCGTTGAGAAATGCTTGTTGAAATTTTCGATTATCATGGATTTATCGGTGGTGACCGTGTTACCTAAACTCAGTGCAGTGGGCAGCTGGGAGGAGGTGCTCTTGTTCTCCATGGACTTTACAGTGTCCCAAAACTTTTTGGAGTTAGAGCTACAGGATGCAAATTTCTGCTTGAAAAAGCTGGCCTTTGCTTTCCTGACTGACTGTGTGTATTGGTTCCTGACTTCCCTGAACAGTTGCATATCGCGGGGACTATTCGATGCTATTGCAGTCCGCCACAGGATGTTTTTGTGCTGGTTGAGGGCTGTCAGGTCTGGAGTGAACCAGGGGCTATATCTGTTCTTAGTTCTGCATTTTTTGAACGGAGCATGCTTATCTAAGATGGTGAGGAAGTTACTTTTAAAGAATGACCAGGCATCAACTGACGGGATGAGATCAATATCCTTCCAGGATACCCGGGCCAGGTCGATTAGAAAGGCCTGCTCGCAGAAGTGTTTTAGGGAGCGTTTGACAGTGATTAGGGGTGGTCGTTTGACTGCGGACCCATAGCGGATACAGGCAATGAGGCAGTGATCGCTGAGATCCTGATTGAAGACAGCGGAGGTGTATTTGGAGGGCCAGTTGGTCAGGATAACGTATATGAGGGTGCCCTTGTTTACAGATTTAGGGTTGTACCTGGTGGGTTCCTTGATGATTTGTGTGAGATTAAGGGCATCTAGCTTAGATTGTAGGACTGTTAAGCATATCCCAGTTTAGGTCACCTAGCAGAACAAACTCTGAAGCTAGATAGGGGGCGATCAATTCACAAATGGTGTCCAGGGCACAGCTGGGAGCTGAGGGGGGTCAGCAGCAGGCGGCAACAGTGAGAGACTTATTTCTGGAGAGATTAATTTTTTAAATTAGAAGTTCGAACTGTTTGGGTATGAACCTGGAAAGTATGACATTACTATGCAGGCTAACTCCTCCCCCTTTGGCAGTCCTATCTTGACGGAAAATGTTTGGTGGCCTTCCTAAGCCAGGATTCAGACACAGCAAGGACATCAGGGTTGGCAGAGTGTACTAAAGCAGTGAGTAAAACAAACTTAGGGAGGAGGCTTCTGATGTTGACATGCATGAAACCAAGGCTTTTTCGATCACAGAAGTCAACAAATGAGGGTGCCTGGGGACATACAGGGCCTGGGTTTACCTCCACATCACCCGCGGAACAGAGGAGGAGTAGGATGAGGGTGCGGCTAAAGGCTATCAAAACTGGTCGCCTAGAGCGTTGGGGACAAAGAATAAAATGAGCAGATTTCTGGGCATGGTAGAATATATTCAGGGCATAATGCGCAGACATGGGTATGGTGGGGTGTGGGTACAGAGGAGGTAAGCCCAGGCACTGGGTGATGATAAGAGAGGTTGTATCTCTGGACATGCTGGTTGTAATGGGTGAGGTGTGGGAGGTGGGACTAAGGAGGTATCAGAGGTATGAAGAGTGGAACTAGGGGCTCCATTGTAAACTAAAACAATGGTAACTAACCTGAACAACAGCATACAAGGCATATTGACATTAGAGAGAGACATACAGCGAGGCATAAAGTAATCGCAGGTGTTGATTGGGAGAGCTAGATAAAACAACAGGTGAGACAACAACAGCTAATCAGCTAACACAACAACAGCAGGTAAAATGGCGATGACTTGGCAGAGAGGGTCGGATTAACTACACACAGAGCCTGAGTTCGCGACTGGGGCCGACAGATAAAAAATAAATAAACAATTAGTTATCTAATGATACAGGACACCCAGGGATCTCAGCTGGACTCACCTTCTCGCTCCATGCCCAAAGCCCTATGCCAAGGAACGCCACTCCAAGTAACTGTGAACAGACAGACAGACAAGTATTTTTGATATGAGTTATTAATATAAAACTAAAGACATGCTCTCTGGCTTATCGACTGAGTTGTGGTTAAGGAAAATGATTCCAACATTAAATCAACCATCAAGATATGAGAAATGTACTGAATGTTGTTAAGGTTAACATCAACCAATTATTTCTCAAATGTAGGAGGATTCGTGCAATTTTCCAGACAGGAATTTAGAACTGCCATAACTCTATGGAGTGGGACTAAAATGCAAAATTGTGTAACCCTAAAATAATGTGAACAAAAATATTAAAGAACAACAGCCTCCTGCATTTCCATCAATGCATACTACCAACACCCCTAAAAGCTATTGATGAGGGAAAACAGATCTTAGACCAGGCTCGACTAGGCCTGGACTAATTCTGGACTAAAGAACACTCTAAGGGCCAGTTTCCTTGATACAGATTAAGTCTACTAAAAACCATGTTCAAATTGAGATTGTCCATTGAAAATTATTCTTAGTCAAAGAGGCATATATTCAGGAAACTGGCCCAGAATCTCCAAATAGAAAGCGCTTTTTAGTCCAGGACTATGCTTAATTGTGTCCAGTGAACCTGCCTATAGGTTTTATTTCAATGGATGGATCTACATCCTTACAGCAGAAGTCAAACATAAGTGAATTAATATAGGGCACATCCATCTGTAACAAATAGATTTGCCTCACAGTGTATTAGAGTGCTGTAGTGTACATTTAACCTGAAGTTCATATCATCTGTCAGGTTATGCTGTACAAGATGTGAGGATCTACAGTACATGAAAATAAATAATTAGCCCAAAATTATTTGTATTATTTTTTGAAAAGACAAGGATTCCGTCAGTAGTCTATTGAATGTAGAATCTAACCTATCAATCAGCACGGGAACATCTTACAATGGCAACAAATGGTAGGCACTGTGTCAACAGATATCACAGACTATACTGTACGACTCAAACAATCAATCCGATGTATAATGGTTCACTTCAGAAGACATAGTCGAAACACGTCGCATGCACCATATCTGCATTTGCTTTCTGGTCTTTTTGGAGTGTATTGATGGTAAAAATGATATAATGTGTTACAACGTCAATACATTTGTATTTACATGTAATCTCTTATCTCTTTAGATATACTGTAGATGTAATTCATGCCCCCTTATCCTTTAGTGCCACTCAACCTATTGTCACTTGGCAATCATGAATTTTGGGTCCCACATTACATTGTCCCTTAGGATAGATTTGAATAGAATAGATACACTATTGTCCATTTCATAAGAAACTGAAATTTGTATACTGTATATATCAACCTGCCCCCATATACTGTATATATACACACATGTTGAGAGGTGCAGTGTCAGCCACAGAGCTGGAGAGCAGTTTAAGTGTAAATGGCTTGCTCAGATGCACAAATGCAGTTGATGGTACCTGCCAGTATACTTCTGTAATATTTGTGTTGTGGAGAAATGACCAGGCAGGAGACGGGAGTACAGTTAGTTTTCGTTTAGTCAAAACCCCTCGTGCTCTACAGTTCGCGGTACCCCAGTGCGCATGTGCATTTCCTATTAGGTGTAGTAACGTAACACTGCCGTAATGCATTACTGCTTAGTAACAGCACAGTAACTAATATAAACAGATGTAGATCCCAGATACTACACTCCTCCCCCATAGTGTTTAACTCCCAGAGAACAAGGTAAATATGTTAGGTAACTACTAATGCAATATCTGAGCAATGCATTCTTAAACATGTTTCAACTACTGGGTTGAAGCAGACTTTTCAGAGCCCAGCACAAATCCAGGGGATTATTCTGCCCCGAAGATGGAGTTTGTGTCCTAATAACTAACCCAGGTAATGTCCTTTTTCTTTCCTTTTATCTAGGACATATTAAAGTGTTTGTTTTACTGTCCGTTACCTCCTTAACCAGCTCAACTCACAGGTCAAGCTTTTGAGGTGCCCTTCGCTGTCGAATAGGATATCTCCGCTCCTCCTGGGCTTCCTGTGGTGGGCCAGGTTCGGGTGGAAGGTCAGGCTCTGTCTCCGTACGTCCACAGTCAGGAGAATAGTCCTGGGGGTCGTTATTGTTCTTGTTCTCTCGGCATGTCTCTGCTGGGGCGTTGGACCGTAGCAGATGATCCACATGAACGTTGACCTGGCGATGACCAATTTGGACTTGGTAAGTCAAAGGTCCTCTGCGTTGCAAGATCACACCTGAGTTCCACAGGCGCTTGGGGTGTCTGAAATCACGTACCATCACCCTCTCTTCCTCTTTGAATTCTCTGACAGTCTTTGAGTGTCTGTCATGAGCTTTCTTCTGCTGTAGCTGGTGCTTTGCCACAGTGCTTGACAAGTCTGGTTTCAACAATGTCAGGCGGGTACGTGGTTGGCGTTTCAGAAACAGTTCAGCTGGTGTACATTCCGTTACTGTGTGTGGTGTGTTACGGTAAGTAAACAGGAACCGCGGAAGCCTTTGGTGGGTGGGCACAGACTGAACCTCGAGTCTAGTCCAGGCCTTCTTAAAGGTTTGCACAGCTCTCTCCGCTGCTCCGTTTGATGCCGGATGGTAAGGTGGTGACAGGATGTGCCTTACTCCATTGTTCTTGAGAAACATTTCAAAATCGTTTGACGTGAACGGAGGGCCATTGTCCGATACGAGCTCCTTGACTAGTCCAAAGGATGCAAACAGGTGTCTGAGAAGATTGATGGTCTTCTCAGCTGTGGTCAGTTGAGTAGGGAACACTTCCATCCACTTGGAATGGACATCAACGACAACAAGGAAATGTTGCTTGTCAATTTCGGCGTAATCCACATGGATGCGTTCCCAAGGTGTAGCAGCCCAGGACCATGGATGAAGAGGCGCAGCAGCAGGCTTGTTGCGAACAGCTTCACAAGGTGAGCAGTGGCCTACATGCTGTTGAATGTCCTGATCCAGTCCAGGCCACCACAGATAACTGCGAGCGAGTGCTTTCATTCGAGTGATCCCTGGATGTCCCTCATGCAGGTCAGATAGCAGTCTCCTCTGGAATCTGTGAGGTACCACCACCCTTGATCCCCACAGAACACACCCTTGATCAGTGGACAACTGGTCTTTCTTGGAGATGAATGGACGAAGGTTATCGTCATTTACGAAGGTTGGCCAACCGCCTAATGTTAAGTCCAAGACTTTGGAAAGCACTGGGTCTTTCCTTGTTTCCTCTGCTATGTCAGAAGCAGATATGGGCAGTTCATCAATGAGATAGATCTGGAAGACTGCTCTATCATCTTCACTGTCGGAGTCACTATTGCATGGTAGTCTTGATAGTGCATCGGCATTTGCGTGATCACTGGATCGTCTGTACTCAATCTCGTAGTCGTAGGCTAACAATATCAGAGCCCAACGTTGCATTCAAAGTGCAGCAAGGGTTGGTATAGCTGATTTTGGTCCAAGGATGGCCAACAGAGGCTTGTGATCTGTCAGCAGTTGGAACTTCCTTCCGTACAGGTATTTGTGAAACTTCTTCACTCCGAATATTATGCTCAGGGCTTCCTTCTCAATTTGAGCATAATTTTTCTCGCTTGGTGACAGAGTCCGTGATACAAATGCAATAGGGTGTTCTTCACCTGACGGTAGAACATGTGAGATGATGGCTCCTACTCCGTATGGAGATGCATCACACGCAAGTCTCAGCTTAATCTCTGTGTTGTAGTGGGCAAGCCACTTGCTCTTTAGCAGATGCTGTTTGCAAGTCTTGAATGCTTCTTTGCATTGTGGGGACCAATTCCACTTTGTATTGGCCTGCAGCAGTTGGTGAAGCGGATGCAACAATGTGGACAAGTTTGCCACAAACTTTCCGTAATAGTTCAGGAGCCCCAAAAATGACCTCAGCTCTGAGATATTAGTGGGTGCTGGTGCGTTTACGATTGCTTCCACCTTGCTGTTGGTTGGGTGCAGGCCTTGTGCATCAATCTTGTATCCGAGATACTCCACTGAGTCCTGGAGGAACTCACACTTGCTGCGTTTCATTCTCACTCCGTATTTCTCCAGTCTTGACATCACTTTGTCCAGCACTACAAGGTGCTCTGCAATGTTTGGTGCTGACACGAGGATGTCGTCCATGAAGCACACAACATTGTCTATACCGTCCAAGATCTGATCCATTTTGTGTTGGAATATCGCTGGAGCTGTCGAGATTCCATAGGCCAAGCGATTGAATCTGAATAGCCCCTTGTGTGTATTGATGGTCAGATACTGTTCTGACTCCGGATCCAGCTTCAGTTGCTGATAAGCGAATGCCAGGTCCAGCTTACTGAAAACCTTCCCACCAGCTAGAGTGGCAAACAGATCTTCAGCGTTTGGTAGTGGATATTCCTCTGGTAGTATGCAGCGATTTACTGTGACCTTGTAGTCACCGCACATTCTGACGGTCTTGTCTTTCTTTGGGACTACAACAATCGGAGCGGCCCAGTCGTTCCTCGCTACTTTCGTGATTATGTTATTCTTCTGTAGGCGGTCCTGTTCCTTCTCTACTGCTTCCTTAAGAGCATAGGGAACTGGACGTGGTTTGTGAAAGATAGGCTTGGTTCCTTCTTGCACTCTGACTTTTGCTGTGAAGTCTTGTATTTCACCGTAGCCATCTTTGAAAAGTTATTTGTGCTTCTCCAGCATGTTAGTGAGTGTAGCCTGACTCACTGGTTTGTCATTTCTCAGACTGAAGATTTCTCCCCAGTTCAACTTGATCTTTTGTAGCCAGTTTCTGCCTAGCAAGGCTGATTTTTCTCCTTTAACAATGACAAGCGATAGCGTCCACTCCTTCCCTTCATACCGGACTGGTACCTGGATCTGCCCTAACACAGGAATAGTGTCACCAGTGTATGAAGAAAGGCAGATGGACGCGGGCTGTAGAGGGCACTCTTTCAGTTTTTCTTTGTAGAGTCTCTCTGGAACCAGAGATACAGACGCTCCGGTGTCCAGCTGCATTTTAACCTGTTTTCCAGCTAACTCCATATTGAGATAGATTCCATATTTTAGTTGTTGAGCTGTGTACACTGTGAACAGTTCCACTACTGTTTCAGTTGTACCTTCCTCGTCTTGTGCTGCGTCTGACACTTTGTGCGCTCTTGCTGTGCGTTTTGAGGCCTTACACACTCTCTGTAAATGTCCAACCTTTCCACAATTGTGGCACTTTTCATTTTGGAATCGACATTCACTGTGCTGATGATTATCTCCCCCACATCTGTAGCAAATTGGCTTAGACCTTTGAGATGTGGGCTGCTTTGTTCTTGTGTAACCTTGAGGACGGGACTGAAAAAAGTGTGACTTTTGTGAGCTTTTTCCACCACGTGCATCACTGACCTTGTGAACACCTTTCTGACGTTCTGCATGTCCCGATAGCTCAACAGTATCCCTGTGGGCAAGCTCGAGTCCAAGTGCTATATCACAGGCTTTCTTAAAGGTCAGGTCCTTCTCTGAAAGGAGCCTTCTGTGATATGCTTCACCTGTGAGACCACATACAAACTTGTCTCGGAGAGCATCATCAAGAAATCGTGCAAACTCACATGTACTTGCCAGCCTTTTCAAAGCAAGGATGTAGTCAGCCACGGTTTCCCCTTGACTCTGGTGACGTTGGTAAAATCTGAAACGTTCTGCAATGAGAATTGGCTTAGGCTTGAAATACCTTGAAAGAGTTTCAGTCAGTTCTGCATAGTTCAACTCCACTGCTTTCATTGGTTCAATGAGACCTTTCAGCAATCCATACTCAGTTGGACCCAAAACACTGAGAAATACGTCTGCTTTCTTTTCATCTTTGATTTCATTTGCAGCCAGCCAACGCTCAAAACGCTCCAAATAGGAATCAAAATCCTCTTTTGTAGCCTCAAACTCTGGTACTCGACCAATGGTTGCCATTTTCACAGTTAATTGTTCAGTTTCCTTATATTCCTTAATTTTCTGAATTTTCATCTAATTCTTCACTTCAGAAGTTTCTGCAATTACTTCATTCACTGCACTCATTTGTAATAATGTACACACCGTGTTACGTTCCTTCTTCCTTTTTCTTCTTGCCAATATTTCTCCACTGAGATCGCCTAATTTCAATGGGTTCAATGAGACAGTTTTTTTATTTAACCACCAGAGGGCAGTGTCGCTATTCTGGACTCCAATAGTCTTGCTACTTGGCAGCTCCTGAATACTGTACTAGCAGTGCTAGCAGTGCTTAGCCTTCTCTACTGGCGAAAATAATAATAAAATAACTGACGAATTACATAATTATTTTGAGTTTCATTACTCACGCAACATTCTTCCCTTCAAGCAATGTCCGTTTATGTAGTTTAATCACCTCGTCGCCACTGTAATATTTGTGTTGTGGAGAAATGACCAGGCAGGAGACGGGAGTACAGTTAGTTTTCGTTTAGTCAAAACCCCTCGTGCTCTACAGTTCGCGACACCCCAGTGCGCATGTGCATTTCCTATTAGGTGTAGTAACGTAACACTGCCGTAATGCATTACTGCTTAGTAACAGCACAGTAACTAATATAAACAGATGTATATCCCAGATACTACAACTTCCAGTTCAGTTGCCACTTTTTTGCTTGAACCAGAAATATTCCAGTTACTGGTCCATCTAGGCAACCTGCCGCCATGGTAGGCAGGCACAATGAAATTACCGTAGAGAAAAATATGAATATGATAGAGTATTGTGACAGTAGACTACTTAGGCTATAACTTGAGTAATTACATGTTAACATTACATTTGAAATTTTGCATGTTGCAAACATGTACGTTGAAAACGTTGCGCTGTAGCCGACCTGCCAGTTTATTAGGTACACCCATCTAGTACTGGGTTGGACCCCCGTTGCCTCCAGATCAGCCAGAATTCTTCTCGGCATGGATTCTACAAGTCGGAAACATTCCACAGGGATGTTGGTCCGTGCTGACACGATGGCATCATGCAGTTGCTGCAGATTGGACAGCGGTACACCACCACCACTAGCCTGTGCCGTTGATACCAGGCAGGATGGGTCCATGGAATTATGTTACTTACACCAAATCCTGACTCTGCCATCAGCATGACGCAACAGAAACCACGACTCATAGGACCATGCAATGTTTTTTCCCACTCCTCAATTGTCCAGTGTTGGTGATGGCGTGCCCACTAGACTCGCTTATTTTTGTTTTTAGCTGATAAGAGTGGAGCCCCGGTGTGGTCGTCTGCTGCAATAGCCCATCCGTGACAAGGATCGAAGAGTTCCGAGATGCCGTTCTGCACACCACTGTTGTACTGCACTGTTATTTGTCTGTTTGTGGCCCGCCGGTTAGTTTGCAAGATTCTTGCAATTCTCCTTCAACCTCTCTCATCAACAAGCTGTTTTTGCGCACAGGACTGCCGCTGACTGGATGTTTTTAGTTTGTCGCACCATTCTCAGTAAACCCTAGACACTGTCGTGCGCGAAAAGCCAAGGAGGACAGCCGTTTCTGAAATACTGGATCCAGAGCTCCTGGCATTGACATACCACGCTCAAAGTTGCTTGTTCTGCCCATTCTAATGTTCAATCCAACAGTAACTGAATGCCTCGATACCCGTCTGCCTGCTTTATATAGCAAGCCATGGCCACTTGACTCACTGTCTGTAGGAGCAATCCATTTTCATGAATGTGGTGATGTACCTAATAAACTGTCCGGTGAGTGAAAATCTACTCTAGGCCATAATTACATATAGGCCCCAATGCAGTATGGCTATAGGGTTCAGTGGAGAATGCAATTCATTTTCACAGATTTGGAGGCAAGGCCTCAGTTCATGCATTCTACAGCCTACTGACAATTGATTAGATGTACGGCCAGAAGGAAACATTGTATCAGATAAAGTCGTTATTTTTCTAAATACCCTGCATGTTGACATAATTGTCATGGACAGTGATGTTGCCAACTTTCTCACTACCAAATAAGGGACAAAATGTGGCGTGGCGCCAAGGCGGTGTGGGTATGGTGTTGTGTGAATAAATATACAGTGTATATCATATTCTTATTCAATTGGAAAGGCAAAACATTTGTATATTCCATTTACTCAATAGCTTTACTAAAACTGTATCATTATGTAAACTTATGTGAATAAACCTCAAAATAAATGATCAAAGAAATCACAATTTGGACCTTTACAGCTATTTTTTTTTTTTTTACAATTCAAATGCAAAACAGGAAGAAAGGGCATGAGTCACTCACCAAGTCTACTTTTTCTATGGATATTTGTTGCTGCTCTTGACTGATTCAAGCAGCCCTTTGTATAGCCAGAGAGAAGTCATTACATGACAAGTCACAGTTCACAGATATTTGAAGTTCATCAGAGAGAAAATCCTCTCCACAAAGGCATTTGAGCCTCCTGGCACACTGAGGACAAATGAGACAATCCTGAACATGTTGATCAAGTTGGCTTTCCCTAGGTTTTGGAAAACTGCCACCCACTTCTCACTGGTGGATGTTCTGGTATCCTGTCTGGCTTTCTGTATTTCCTCCCAGCTAGCACAAAACTCTTCAGAGTTGGTCCATACTGACTGTCTCTGTCATTTTGAGGGCTGCTCCAGGTCAGTGAAGGAGAGCTCCCCAAAGAGGACGATTGGTTTCAGTTTCACCATTACATATTCTGGTGAGAAATCAAACCACTTGTCAATGTATGTAATGACAGTGTCATAGAACTTCCCGTTGCTGCTTGGAACTTTGTGCTGACAGTTGTTTGTCAATCAGCTGCTTGGTCTGTGATCCCAAAAAACAAAACTGTCCTGTTTCCGCTGAAGCATCTTCATTTTGAACTTTTAGACTTCCTCGTAAACATCTGATGCAGAGCGTTGATTCCTCCAGGTTTTTTATGAGTTGGTCAAAAACACACCCCACGTTGTGGAGAAAGCACAGATAAATCTCAGCAGCTTCATACTCATATTGCTAGCACCGATATTGCTAGCACCTTTAGCTAGCGTGGCTTTCTTGTGCATTTCTGTGGCTGCATGCTGAGTTAGGTCATTCTTCCCTCCATGGCCAATTGAGAATACAAGACGGAATAACGCCGCCACCTCTTATTTCCTTGATATGCCACACCGACCGAACAACAACAGACATGACTTTGCAGGAATTGCCGCGTTTACGCTATACTGTGATTGGATGAATATAGGACAAACCAATTTCGCCCAGTATAAATCCTGGCTAATACGAGACAGTTGGCAACCCTAATTCATTGTTATATGATGTAAACTATAGCTTGCATTTAATTTAAGGAATGCCATGAGCAGTAGGACCTACAGATTTAATGACCAAAAACATATCCAGTATGACGTAATCACATATGGATACTTATAATGACAACGAGCAGCAGGGGGAAAGCTGTCTGTATAGGTCCGGACCCCGCGTTTATCAAAATAAACCATAATTATACTATTTCAGTTCAACATTGCTGCACCTACCATCGATTCGGCTATTATTGGAGTCCCGTACGTTAGTCTCCTGATAAAGCCCCTATTCAACGCTAATAACGGTCGACCAATAACCTAATGTGCACTGCATTCATATTTCAATTCGTTCAATTATCTTATTTATTGCATCCCTTGATGTAAGACATAAAAAACATTCATGACACAAATTCCTTGCCCATTTGCCCCCATATATGAAACGCAGGCCAAGGTTAAAAAGCATTTCAATATGATGTAGGCTAGTCTACAAAGCCATTATAGACACTGAACACGTGATTTAGCACACTTACTTACCCAAAATATTATATTGAATCCAAATATGAAATATTTGATACAGCAACTGACTTCATGAGCCTTGAAATGCTTTCCGGACATCATTTAGCTCGTATTTACAAATGTCGCCCACCAGAATAGGGTTAAATCATATCCAATCTGGTTTACTTTCGACAGATCGTTTCGTAAAACCCACAGTTAACGGTTCAACCAGTAGAAATGCTCTGACAATTGTTCAACATCTTGCTTCCTCTTTGACATGCGTAGGGTCACAAACTATCTGCTTCAAAACAAATACAGAAGGTCGTATCCTAAATATATTTTTCCACCATACAGTATATAAACCGGACCAAATTAAAACCTTTCGTCATTCGAGTCTAGTCCATGATCTAGACATGGCTGTTATTTGATAGACGTGTCCGCCGACCAACGAGAGTTATATATGCTACGTTCAAAACAACCGGGAACTCGGAAATCTACAACTGCCGAATTCAGTGCGTTCAGAAACACTGGGAAAATCGATTTGAACGGTTATTCAACTCTGAATTCCTTTTTCTCGAGCTCCGACTTTCCGACCTGAAATTCACTGAGGTCATGATTTTACCTGATTTTACACTGAGGTCGAGTTCCCTGTTATTTTGAACAAGGCAATAGATCTATACCAAATATGTTTATAACTAACCCAAGATAGATCACAGCCTGTCGTTTCCAGTGGGAACAAATTAGTCATAGTTGGCAGAACAATTAGGAGGGGGGCAGAGCCAAGCACCATCTAGCGAGATCCTATTGGCGCGTTCTAGCAGTATTTGCATATTTACGTAAGAGAACGCCTACTCTGTGAAGTGCGCGTGTGCAAAACTAGATTCGCCCTAGCACTCCTTCAAATCAACGCTTCTTTTTTTCCCTTTTTCCTGGACTAAATTAGTTTAATTGTTTAGAAACTATGTAATCTGGACAATTGTCAAATTGTTGTTTGGGGACATGTGTGTGTGTGCGTGTGAATGGGGGGAATTGTAAATTTATGCCCGGATTTTATCCCCAGATGTTGTGTTAAACACTATACAACAAAGCTTTCTTAGTGTCCTACAAGCTTTCTCTGCCCTTAACCTTGTTCTGAACACCTCCAATGTGGTTTGGTAAGAAGAATGCCCTCTCACCATAGGTGTGATTACTACCTCTGAGGGTTTAGAGCTTGAGGTAGTCACCTCATACAAGTATTTGAGAGTATGGCTAGATAGTACACTGTCCTTCTTTCAGCACATATCAAAGCTGCAGACTAAAGTTAAATCTAGACTTGGTTTCCTTTATATTAATCGCTCCTCTTTCACCCCAGCTGCCAAACTAATCTTGATTCAGATGGCCATCCTACCCATTAATCGCTCCTCTTTCACCCCAGCTGCCAAACTAACCCATCCTACCCATGCTAGATTACGGAGACATAATTTATTGATCGGCAGGTAAGTGTGCTCTCGAGCAGCTAGATGTTCTTTATAGGTACTGAGAGAAGGACAGTATACCACCTAGCCATACTCCCAAGTACTTGTATGAGGTGACTACCTCAAGCTCTAAACCCTCAGAGGTAGTAATCACACCTGTGGGGAGAGGGACATTCTTCTTACCAAACCACATGGCCTTTGTTTTGGAGGTGTTCAGAACAAGGTTAAGGGTAGAGAAAGCTTGTAGGACACTAAGAAAGCTTTGTTGTGGAGCATTCAACACAAAATCTGGCTAGGGGCCAGCTGAGTATAAGACTATATCATCTGCATATAAATGGATGAGAGAGCTTCCTACTTTCTGAGCTATGTTATTGATGTAAATTGAGAAGAGCGTGGGTCTAGGATTGAGCCTTGGGGTACTCCCTTGGTGACAGGCAATGGCTGAGACAGCATATTTTCGGACTTTATACACTGCAAAGGTAGTTAGCAAACCAGGCCAAAGACCCCTCAAAGACACCAATACTCCTTAGCCGGCCCACAAGAATAGAATGGTCTACCATATCAAAAGCTTTGGCCAAGTCAATAGAAATAGCAGCACAACATTGCTTAGAATCAAGGGCAATGGTGACATCATTGAGGACCTTTTAGGTTGCAGTGACATATCCATAACCTGAGCGGAAACCAGATTGCATACCAGAGAGAATACTATAGACATCAAGAAAGCCAGTCAGTTGAAAGTGTTTTTCCCAACACTTTTGATAAACAGGGTAAAATAGAAATAGGCCTATAACAGTTAGGATCAGCTTGATCTTCCCCTTTAAATAAAGGACGAACCGTGGCTGCCTTCCAAGCAATGGGAACCTCCCCAGAAAGGAGAAACAGATTAAAAAGGTTGGAGATAGGTGTGGCGATGATAGGGGCAGCAACCTTAAAGAAGAAAGGGTCTAAAACATCTGACCTAGATGTTTTTTTGGGGTCAAGTTTCAGGAGCTCCTTTAGCACAGACTCAGTGACTGCCTTTGTAGCGGGCAAGGGAAAAAGAGGGAGAAGGGTTGGGAGATGAGGAAATGTTGGACGGGCAAGGAGGCATGGCTGAGTCAAATAGGAATCCTGACTTGATGAAGTGGTGATTAAAGAGCTCAGCCATGTGCTTCTTGTCAGTACCAACCACATCGTCAACATTAAGTGACCTGGGCAGCTGTGAGAAGGGGTTATTTTCCAGAACTTCTTGGGGTTAGACCCACAGAGAGAGATCTGCTCCTTAAAGTAACTAACTAGACCCTCCTCAATCCCCAAATCACATTTAAATCCCCCCCACCCCAGTCCAACCTCAATGACACTATACTTCGATCTTTCTCTCTCTTCAACATACTTACAACAATATAACAACTAATAACAACATGCTCCACCGTTTCATGGACCATACATTCCAGACACAAACCATTCACATGCTTGCCAACCAGATGTAATGACGAGTTCAATGTGCAATGTCAATTGCACAATTGAGCAAACACCACCTCTTCCTTCCTAATCTGACCTTTGAATCTTGGTCCACAACCTTTCTTTGGAGGGCATATAAATGCTGGCGCTTGGGCTCCGAGTCCCATCTTTTCTGCCACACATCTATCAAAATGGCTCTGATCTAACATTTGGCCTCACCTCTACCCAGTGGAACATTAATATCAATTATATATTGTTTCAAAGCTCTTTTTGCTAACTGGTCTACAATTGAATTTGCTGTAATTCTTCTTCTTCTTCTGTGGATTTTATATGGCAGTTGGCAATCAACTTCGATGTGCATTACCGCCACCAACTGGACTAGAGTGTTGACCAGAGACAGGGAATGTCTAAATTCTACCCATTATTCTCGTCTCCTGAAGGAAATGGAATACATAATTAAATACTAAATCCCTTGAAGATTTCCTCAGCATTTCACTTAATCTTGGCTCTTCCACCCCATTACTCCATAAATCTACCTTTCCCTCCATGTTTCTGGCACTGAAGTGTGGTGTAATCTCTGGTAGGCCTACTCTTGAATACAGCAACAAATTGTAACACATGCATGATGATGCAGAAGTATACTTTTCCAGACAGACAAAAAAAGTGAATTTCAGTATATTGAAAAGCCTATAGTTGACAATAAAGAAGGCTGGGGAAGGCTGTCATTGTAAATAAGAATTTGTTCTTAACTGACTTGCCTGGTTAAAAAATGTTATTATTAGAGACCAGGTTCATGGAGGATTTAGTTTTATATTTACATGTTTCATTTAGGAGTATTAAACTGAATGTTTCCATTACATTTATGCATGCAGTTTAAAATACTGATGAATCATCTTTTAGTCTTTGCTAGGTAAAGCTCCGTCTCACTGTTCTCGATAACAACACCCACACGAAGCACGCGCTCTAGCAGGTATATCTCACTGGTTATCCCCAAAACCAACACCTCTTTGGACGCCTTTCCTTCCAGTTCTCTGCTGCCAATGACTGGAACGAATTGCAAAAATCACTGAAGCTGGAGACTTACATTTCCCTCACTAACTTTAAACATCATCTATCTGAGCAGCTAACCGATCGCTGCTGCTGTACATAGCCCATCTGTAAATAGCCCATCCAATCAACCTACCTCATCCCCATATAGTTTTTATTTACTTTTCTGCTCTTTTGCACACCAGTATTTCTACTTGCACATCATCATCTGCACATCTACCACTCCAGTGTTAATTTGCTCAATTGTAATTACTTCGCTACTAAGGCCTAGTTATTGCCTTACCTCCGCACGCCATTTGCACACACTGTATATACACTTTATTTGTTTATTTTTGTATTATTGTAGGCTTGTTTATTCCATGTGTAACTCTGTGTTGTTGTTTGTGTCGCACTGCTTTGCTTTGCCTTGGCCAGGTCGCAGTTGTAAATGAGAACTTATTCTCAACTAGCCTACCTGGTTAAATAAAGGTGAAATAAAAGTAATAATAAAAAATGATTCATATGAGAAAAACGCAACGTTGTAACTTCATCACGTGTTATCGCGATAGCCTATGTTGCCTATGTGAGACTGCGAAGCCAACATCCGGTCTCTTTCGGTGGCAGGCTGTCGTCGAGTCAGTTTTAGAAAATGAAGGTAAGAGAAGTCAACTCATGTACTAAATAACAAATCTCTCCCTGTTAATGTCCAGGCCGAATTGAAGTAGTCCATTCAAATATTATAAATCCGTATCTCGTTTAGTCAGATATTGCATCGTCTTTTAGGATGCATATTGATTTTGTTGCTAGTTAGCTAGCTGGCTAGCTATGGCTGACAACGTTAGTACATGAACCTGAAAATATGTCCGTGTGCATGCATGTTTGACGGGCGTCATTCATATAACGGCAACAAAGTATATTCTGTTCTTGGGTGGGGGAATACGAATATTATCCTTGATGTGGGTTTGTTCACGTCCATATTTCGCGAATCCGTTGCAACATAGTCACCCTCAAGGCCACTTCCAGCCAACTAGCTTCCAACATCACTTAACTGCGTGTCATTTGATCGTTCCAAATAGTGTAGCTGCAGAATTAATTTCTGTATAACTATTATTGTTTCTAGGAAACTAGCTAACAAGAGTTAAACCAATTGCATTAACTAGCCAACATGCTAGTATCTGCCAATTGCCCGCATCCCGTTTACAGCTGCATCATGTTGAACTCAATTCAGAGGTCTCGCCATACAGGCATGTGGTTAGGTAGTAGTTAATTATTTGACTCATCTAAATTTGTTATGGATGGGTAGCTTAGGTGTAAGGTGATCGTCTAGCAGGTAATCTGCCTGATGTACATTACTATGTCCTCAACTAGGAAAGCTTGCTACATCTGGTCAATCTACAAGCACTGATCTGTATGTCTGTCTCTCAGCTGAATATCTCGTTTCCTGCCACTGGCTGTCAGAAGCTCATTGAAGTTGATGATGAGCGCAAGCTGCGAACCTTCTATGAGAAACGTATGGCAACAGAGGTGGCTGCTGATCCCCTGGGAGATGAGTGGAAGGTAAGCTGTGGACCCTAAGAAAGCTACTCAGTTTTCAGATCCTTCTGGTTATGTTTTTTTTAAATTTTTTTTAAATATAGTTCAATTAATTAGTCCCAAGCTCGTGATTGTGATCTTCACTTTATGTCAAGTTCATTGACTAACATTGGGTAATTTTGGAATAGTCAACTTAATGCCTTGGATCCCAGTGTCTTGAAACAGAATGTTGATACTGCTCATGTTCAACTCAACATGATCTTGCACACCTTAGTAGACCCTTTCTGGCTGGTCTAGCCTCAAAGGGGGGACAGTGTTGTGCTACAGAAACTGCAGAGCTGCTTTACCAGATGCAACCTTACCCTCTGACCATGGCTGGTTGAACTGCATTGCTCTCCCAAGCCTTTGCCTATTAAATTCCACTAAACAAATGTCTAACTGTTGTGCGATAAACAAATCCTTGTACAGAACAAGTTTTTCTTCATTTTGGCACATCTCTCCCAGGGCTACATGGTGCGCATCAGCGGAGGTAATGACAAGCAGGGCTTCCCCATGAAGCAGGGTGTGCTGACCCACGGCCGTGTGCGCTTGTTGCTTGCCAAGGGCCATTCCTGTTACCGCCCCCGTAGGACAGGAGAGCGCAAACGCAAGTCTGTCCGTGGCTGCATCGTTGATGCCAACCTCAGTGTGCTGAACTTGGTTATCATCAAGAAAGGTATGGAGTTATAATGATGGTAACCACTTGCTCTGGCACACCTTAGTAGACCCTTTCTGGCTGGTCTAGCCTCAAAAGGGGGACAGTGTTGTGCTACAGAAACTGCAGAGCTGCTTTACCAGATGCAACCTGACCCTCTGACCATGGCTGGTTGAACTGCAATGCTCTCCCAAGCCTTTCCCTGTTTAACATTTGGTTGTTTTAAAGGTTATACATTTTTTATTAAACCTTTATTTTGACAGGGAAGTCCTACTGAGACTAGGGCCTGTATTTTTATTGATTAAAAAATATTTTTTTTTACAGATGAGTCCTGCATCACACATAAAATATACCTTATACAAAAAGACAAAACATATTAAGAAAAACGACATGCGCATGTTTCATGACTATTTACCATTGAAACTTACTTGAACATCATCAGTGCTGGTCTGTTTCCGCTGCCAGCGCTTGGATGTGGTTAACCATTTGGGTGGTGACTCTGTATAGACTGTTTTGAATCTAGTGGCTTCACATTTTTTCCTCCATCTCCCAGGCGAGAAGGACATCCCCGGCCTGACCGACAGCACCGTGCCCCGCCGCTTGGGACCCAAGAGGGCCAGCAAGATCCGCAAGCTCTTCAACCTGGCCAAGGAGGACGATGTCAGGCAGTACGTTGTGAGGAGACCACTGACTAAAGAAGGTGAGCCCAGCACTGCTTCTAAGTGGTTCTGTTAATGAATGGATCGGTAAACTCATCGGTGCTCATAAACCCTTGACTGTGATTTTTATTTTTAACTCCTATTATTTCTCCTTGCCAAATTGTGCGAAAATTGTCTGGCACACCAGTAGACCCTTTCTGGCTGGTCTGTAGTCTCTAAGGGGGGACAGTGTTGTGCCACAGAAACTGCAGAGCTGCTTTGCTAGATGCAACCTTACCCTCTGACCATGGATGGTTGAACTGCAATGCTCTCCCAATAAGTCTCTATTCAATACGTGTATTGTCTAAAATCTGATTTGAGTTAACTTATAATTCTGTGTGGGACATATTAGAAATTAATGGGATGTTTTGTCTGTCATATGTGAATGTTGGTTGGCCAAATGAGTTGACACACACAAAATGGTCAAACATTCCCAAACTATTCAACATTTGGGAATACTGGCTAGACTGAATAACAGCTGCAACTCTCAATCGCTAATCTGGACAGACATTTCATAAACATTGAAACCCATAACACTTTTTCCCTTGTTCATGCTTTGTAGTAAATTCCACTGGTAACACCTCTCCTCCCACACCTTTTGAAGGTAAGAAGCCCAGGACCAAGGCTCCCAGGATTCAGAGGCTGGTGACACCCCGTGTGCTCCAGCACAAGCGCCGCCGCATTGCCCTGAAGAAACAGCGCACCCAGAAGAACAAGGAGGAGGCTTCCGAATACGCCAAGCTGCTGGCCAAGAGGATGAAGGTATGGAAAGGGAGACCACTAAGGCATTTAGCTGTAATATTAGTCATTATCTGTTCTAATGTGTAATGAATTGCCCTGAATGTTGTGAATCCCATTCATTTTAATCCTACAATTGCAAGCGAGTTGATATGGTTGCAAGTTGATTCATAAAATGGTTAAAATATTACAATTGAAATGTCCATAGGTATAATATCACCCATGAAGTCAGCAACATTGCCATTGAATAACTTTTAGTCCGTAGGAAGGCTAACACATCCCGTTTGTTTGTAGGAGGCGAAGGAGAAGCGCCAGGAACAAATTGCCAAAAGGCGCCGTCTCTCCTCCCTTAGGGCCTCCACATCCAAATCTGAGTCCAGCCAGAAGTGAAATGTGGAATTGAATTAAAAAATGTTTTGCTGAAATTCTGCTTCTGGTGTCTTTACTCAGATCAAAAAGAATGTCCATGCCTGAAACACATCCTGATTGTATTTCTAGTGATCAGTCACATCCCTAAGAGGCTCCATGGCTCTCAAAACTGCTAAATAATTGGTGAACGCTAAAATCTAATCTGTAAAGGCCTGTAGAGAACAAGACTTGTGATGGTATCTGTTTTAATGACTGCTGCAAACCAAAGGGCAATCAATCGTAAATAAATGTAGGTATCCACTGCTATGATTTGGAGTGGATTCTCATTCAACTGTGGCCATCTTTTGGGTGCTGTGGTAATGAACAAAGATTGCATGACACTCATGCTGATTGATGTGCCTGAAGCTGGGGCCAGACTGAAAAATCGGTTTGTGCGTTGACGTGGAACTTTTGCATATACATAACTACATTTCAGATTCTCTTGTTAAATTAAATTGTTCTCTTAGTGTGTGTCAATATTAGTCCTGCACTTCCACTGTCTGCTGAACAGGAGGATCTGAAAATGGTGATGCTTGTGGATAAGCAGTCTAATTCTGATCATTTTCAATTGGTATTTTGACCAATCTGAGCTTGGGCTGCCTGTGTAAATGCAGACATAACGTGACCCAGATATACTGACTAGGGAGAAACTACATAGTGGCTCTGGTAGAAAATTCGAGGATGTCCTGAGGCATGGATAACATCCACAAAGAAACGGGATGAATTTATTCTGTCAAATTAGGAATTGAACAGGTTGGCAACTCTGGATCATTCATGCTGTGGGTGTCAGGTTGATGGCTGCATGCTGGTGTTGTATACCAATAGAGTATGATTTAATTTGAATGAGGTAAAGGTCAAGTAGTACACAGTATTGTAGGAAGGATCCCATGGCTGCATTTAGTCTTTTCACGTTAGAAACATTTCGTTAGAAACATTTCATTTCAGGAATTAGCCCTGTCATTCGTTTGATCTCAATCTCGTGGACAGACACGTAACTGGTGTTGAAGCATCAGTCAAGACTGGAATGTGACGGTTAATGTGGAGCTTTGCTCCTGTACGCAGATTTTTCAGCACTGATCATTTTGCCTGGCTTGGTTAACAGGCTAGACCTTTTGACATAACCTCATTCCACTCCTTATCATGCAAAACAGTTTTGCATGACAGTGTATTTGCACCACTGGTGTAAAGTACATAATTAAAAATACTTTAAAGTACTACTTAAGTAGTTTGGGGTATCTGTACCTTACTATTTATATTTTTTACAACTTTTACTTCGCTACATTCCTAAAGACTTATGAACTTTCTACTCTGATTTTCATGACACCCAAAAGTTGTTTATGCTTTCCACCGTCGAATCCAGTGCTTATCAGTCGTTCATACACCTCTGATGAGTGCATACTCGGAAAGCTGTGACTGTTCAGCTGAACTCCAGGCCTGCAGTTGATACAGATTGTTACATCAATGTGATTTAACTGGGAGTTACAGGTTAGTTACTGTTTGGTATAGGACAGTGAATTTGACCAACCTTAACTTGGCAATACTATCTTCGTTCTCGATTCGGTCAAGCATATCTTCTAAAATGTGTCCAGTTGCAGGTGGGGCATTTGAATTTAGAAAATGCTGAGTTTATTTAAAATGGGTAATCCAACAATTGTACGCTGCCATCTTGTCTATATAAAATCTTCTCTCATTGAGATGGGTGGGTCCACCCCAAAGTGCTGCATGTCATAATCAATGAGAGAAGATTTGAAATAGACAAGATGGCTGCGTACACCAGGATTGAATATTTTCCTGGTATTTTACATATGTCCCATCCTGAGAATCAATCACTTTTCTTCTGGGTAACCCGGTATGTCATTCAAAGGCATTATAACGCATATAAATATCTGGAGGGCCTCCCGAGTGGCGCAAGGCAGTGCTAGCTGTGCCACTAGAGATTCTGGGTTCGAATCCAGGCTCTGTCACAGCTGGCCATGACCGGGAGACCCATGGGTTGGCACACAATTGGCCCAGCGTCTTCCAGGTTAGGGGAGGGTTTGGCTGGCGGGGACGTCCTTGTCCCATCGCGCACTAGCGACTCCTGTGGCGGGCCGGGCGCAGTGCACGCTGACACGGTTGCCAGGTGTACGGTGTTTCCGCCGTCACATTGGTGTAGCTGGCTCCCGGGTTAAGTGTCAAGATGGGGCGGTGGGGCTTGGTTGAGTTGTGTTTCGGAGGACGCACGGCTCTCGACCTTTGCCTCTCCCGAGTCAGGGGCGTGAGATGCAGCGATGAGCCCCAAAAAAAGTCTGGATTTGATTAGAGCTTTGATCAACATGAAAATGCTAACCTGATGCTACTTGAGCCATATATAAAATACATTTTAGAAGCCCTACATTAATGACATGTATCAAGCCCAAGCCCCAAAAAAGATTACATGATTGTGCATTTGGAAAGTTTTCAGACCCCTTGACTTTTTACACATTTAGTTACGTTACAGCCTAATTCTAAAATAGATAAAAATCCTCAAATGACAAAGCAAACAGTTATTTTTTTTATTTTTGCAAATGTATAAAAAAAATTTAAAAAATAAATATTTACACAAGTATTCAGACCCTTTGCTGTGAGACTCAATTGAGCTCAGGTGCATCCTATTTCAATTGATCATCCTTGATGTTTCTACAACTTTCTTGGAGTCTACCTGTGGTCAATTCAATTGATTAGACATGATTTGGAAAGGCACACACCTGTCTATATAAAGGTACCACAGTTGACAATGCATGTCAGAGAAAAAAACCAAGCCATGCGGTAGAAGGAATTTTCCATAGAGCCCCCGAGACAGGATTGTGTCTAGGCACAGATCTGGGCAAGGGTACCCAAAAATATCTGCAGCACTGAAGGTCCCCAAGAACACAGTGGCCTCCATTATTCTTAAATGGAAGGCGTTTGGAACCACCAAGACTCTTCCTAGAGCTGGCCCCCTGGCCAAACTGAGCAATCAGGGGAGAAGGGCCTTTTTCAGTGTGGTGACCAAGAACTCGATTGGAGGTCTGTCAGAGCTCCAGAGTTCCTCTGTGGAGATGGGAGAACCTTCCAGAAGGGACAACCATCTCTGCAACTCTCCACCAATCAGGCCTTTATGGTAGTGGCCAGGCGGAAGCGACTCCTCAGTAAAAGGCACATGACAGCCCGCTTGGAGTTTGCCAAAAGGCAACTAGATTCTCTGGTCTGATGAAACCAAGATTGAACTCTTTGGCCTGAATGCCAAGCGTCACATCTAGAGGAAACCTGGCACCATCCTTACTGTGAAGCATGGTGTTGACAGAAACATGATGTGGGGATGTTTTTCAAAGGACCTCAGACTGGGGCTAAGTTTCACCTTCCAACAGGACAACCCTAAGCACACAGCCAAGACAAAGCAGGAGTGGCTTCGGGACAAGTGTCTGAATGTCCATTGAGTTGCCCTGATCAAACTCCTCTGGAGAGACCTGAAAATAGCTGTTCAGTGACGCTCCCCATCCAACCTGACAGAGCTTGAGAGGAATGGGAGAAACTCCCCAAATACAGGTGTGCCAAGCTTGTAGCGTCATACCCAACAAGACTCGAGGCTGTAATCACTGCCAAAGGTGCTTCAACAAAGTACTGAGTAAAGGGTCTGAATTGGGGCTGGGCGATGTGGCCAAAATATATCATATGGTATTTTTCAAATGTTTATGTTTTTATTTGATGTATTTTATGCTTTTGATTTAAAAGTTCTAAATTTGCTTTATGAGTAGTGCACGACCCTTGGGTGGCAACACATATATTCTAAATTATTTCAATGGGTCTTTCTCCATTTGGATTGGTTTATACTGTTCAATTCAACTTGAAACTAAAATAATTTCCCGCATTTCCATCAATTTCTGCATTTCCTTCACTCATTTGAGATAACTTACACTGCCACAATATGGCCAAAAATACTAGGCCTTATTTTTAACCAAGTTGCAATTGCGATTAAAATAAACACTTTGGTGAACTTTTGGAATCATGGAAATAGGATGTTTATTATAACTCTATAGTTAGAATATAAATAATAGTGGGCACTTTGAATTCAGTGTTGTTTGACATGACGAATGAAAATGCCATGGATGAGTTATTAGCTAGCCAGCTAACTAGCGATTAGCATTAGTGGCTAACACGATTTAGCTTAACTTGCTAAGAAAATACAAACTAGCTGTTTGCAGATGTAAGAAACACAAAACTAACATTGTAATTATAGAACGCTTGTGGATTTATATTTAATGGAAACAACATCGTTGTCATCAACATTGTTGCATGTGCTGCATTGTGATGACGACGACTCTTTCAAGCTGTTGGTGGGAGATGGCTTGAAAGAAACAAAAGTGATGACGACGACTCTTTCAAAGTTATCAAAATTCAGCTCACTGCTGCATACAAGCACATCATTCAAAGAGGTGTTTGAGGCACCCCTGCTGCTGTCAACAAAAGATGGAACTCAAAACAAGTGAAGGCAGTTATCCAATGAGACCATCTAAAGCTCTGTCATATTCTGGAAAAGTCTGGGCACAAGGAGTTGTTGTTCACAGTACGGGAGTGGAATGAATACGTTGAAAGAGTTGGGCATCCTGAAGCCATTTGGAGAAGCAACAGATTTGACACAGGGGGAGAAGATAGTCACAATCAGTTCCGTTGTTCCCCCTGTCCTGTCCCTGAATCACTGCCTGGAGCAGCGGAAGCCTCAAGTAAATTTCCTGAGTGGCCTGCTCAGAAGTCTCCAGAACAAAACATTTTAAAACAAAACAAGACATTTCTTGGAATCTTCATCAATGTGAAAATATCCAGGACACAAGATGGAATCACTGCTCCTTTTTAGATCCAGTCTACCTCAAAGAAGCTGCCTTGGCTTTTTCTCTATGAGTGGAGCACCATGTGCTGGTCAAGGAGGTGGTGGCACAAAGAGTGAAAGGTAACTTTTTATCATAATTTAATCCAATTGACTGAAACAATAATACTTTTTCAGTTTAACCCACTGGTCTTTTTGTTTCTGCTTTTACATGTTTTTCCAGAACCGATTCTGCAAGATGCTGTAGGGACTGAGCAAGCTGTGCCTCTTGTTGATGAGGAAGAGCGAGAGGACCATAGTCTTAGACAATAAGGGCTGTTTGCAGCATACTGTAAGAGGCAGAAGAAAGCTGTTGGGACCACCCCAGCACTACAGCTAAGTCACTACCTTGACATATGCGAAGGACAAAATGCCCTCTTGTTCTGGGCAATGAACATGAAGGCTCTTTCTTCACTGTCCCGAGTGGCCATCAGGGTCTTGGTAGTGCCTGCCTCCAGTTCTCCAGTGGAGCGTGTCTGCAGCCATGGTGTCATTGTGCACAAATGACTGAGACTTTTATCGATTTGGTCTTTTGCAAATGCAATGCATCATAGGGCGCGGAGATAAGAGGAAAAAATGAAACTGTTTATGCATTACACACACGTAGTCTCCATGTTCAGGTTTATTCTCCCATCTTTGGGATCTGTATTTCTCTCAGACATTCAGGCCAGTGTTCAAATTGTAGGCCTACTCAAAGTTCAGTAGCAGTTGTTTTGATGTACCTTTTAATAAATGTATGGCAGGATTGTTTTAGGTGCCTAGATTATATCTGGAGAGGGAAAGCACTACAATATTTTGTTATATTGATGTCTTTCTCATGGCTACCCATGTATTTCCATGGAAAAGCATTCATGATTTGTATATACTAACTTACTCGTTAAAAATATGAAATGGTATTCAATTTGGTGAAGAGCACATTGACTTCTTTAGGACTCGAAACTTGACTTGTCGGTCTTTACTTCAGACTTGACTCGGGACTTGAGTGCTAAGACTTGAGACTTTACTTGACTTGTAAAACAATGACTTGGTCCCACCTCTGCCATTTACTGAGGTAAAAGGTATGAGACTTCAAGAATGACTAGCCATTAAGTTTACACCCAAGACACTTAAAATAATTGTGACAGTCACAGCACATAGATACCAATAGCAGAACGTATTGAGGCCTATTGAAAGTTTATTTACAGTTTGACTAATTCCCATGACGAGTGGTAGAATTAAACAGATTAGACAACTCTAGATCGCACAAATGGGCTAAATAATATTTTCCATCGTCAGTTGAACATAAACAAGTATGCCATACTACAGAAGATAGGATGATTCAGATGAAGAACCACAATGCCAATGTGCATTTTATGAAATGGAGATAAACATGCATCATTACATCATTATTAAAAATGAATAAAAACAAAATAGTGTATTATTTGGCAAGTATCTTTCAACTATGCTAATGTGGAATACAAAAACATTTCATTATTCTAAAATGGACCAATATGCACAAAGGCCTATATGGTTCTTCACTGCGAGGATTCAATTAGGCAACATGAATTATAGCTTCCAACTATCTTATTTTGTGACCTTTGGAAGCAAAAAAAAAACTAAGACAGCGGGTGTTCAAAACCTGCTAATATACAAACACTTTAAAAAAAAGTCAGTGACAGCATCCATAGCGCTTCCAAAATCTCAATCTAAGGAATTTAACCAGAAATTGATTTCATCCACTCAGGCACACGATCCAACTAAAAGGCAGCCAAGTCGCATTGGAACGTAGATCCAGGTATCAGGCCCAAAGGACCGCTTCAGCACCACAGTTAGCATTGTAAGTTAAGAGAATAAAAAATTAAAGATGCAGATTGTGCACGTTTCCGGAGGGGCCTGGGGTTAGAGGTTGGAGTGAGGTGATGGGGTCTTATGAGGTCTGGCACTGGACCCCACCAGCAGACGGGTAGTCATCCTCCACCATGTAGTGGTATTGACTGCGTCTTACTCTGGCCGGGTCGCAGTCTTCCAGGTCGGCGTAGATGTAGAGGTCGTCGTCCATACTCTCGGGCTGCTCCGCCTCACTCTTGGCAGGAAGGTAGTGCTCTAGCTCCTTCAGCTTGTGCTTGGGGAGGAAGTTGGCTGTGGGGAATACCACCTTTGGAAAAAACAAAACAAAAAGGAAAATGGTTTTAATTTCTACACCATAACTTTTTCTTTAAATGTCATGAAATTAAGAACCAACTGAAACATTCACAAATCAACGGTTAAAGTGCAGACTTTATAGTGTCAATTACATAATCAAAATAAAAGTGCTACGACAAAATGGCCACTGGCCAGTAGTTTTCCAGTGGTTTAATAAAACAACAATACTGTCTGTTGCAGTTTAAAACTGAGGGAGTGAATTAATATATATATAATATATATATGCAAGTCCTCAATGGGCTCGGGAGAAGCGAAGGTCGAGTCATGCGTCCTCCGAAACAAACTACTCGCTTGATCCGAATGTCATCCACACCAATGTGTCGGAGGAAACACCATTCGATTGACGACCGAGCTGAGTCAGATCGCAGGCGCTCGTCACAAGGAGCACGATGAGCCAAGGAAAGCCCACCGGCCAAACCCTCCCCTACCCTGGACGGCGCTGGGCCAATTGTGCGCCATCCTGTGGGTGTCACAGCTTAATTAGGACGCCATTTCAATAAGATAACCCAATATAAATCCAAACAACTTCACAGATCTTCAAGGGTTTAAACACTGTTTCCCATGCTTGTTCAATGAACCATGAACAATTAATGAAGACACAGCTTACAGACAGACGTAAGGCAATTAAGGTCACAGTTATGAAAACTTAGGACACTAAAAGAGGCCTTTCTCCTGACTCTGAAAAACACCAAAAGAAAGATGCCCAGGGTCCCTGCTCATCAGTGTGAAAGTGCCTTAGGCATGCTGCAAGGAGGCATGAGGATTGCAGATGTGGCCAGGGCAATAAATTACAATGTCCTTACTGTGAGATGCCTAAAATAGCGCTACAGGGAGACAGGACAGACAGCTGATCGTCCTTGCATGGGCAGACCACGTGTAACAACACCTGCACAGGATCGGTACATCCGACCTGCGGGACAGGTACAGGATGGCAACAACAACTGCCCGAGTTACACCAGGAATGCACAATCCCTCCATCAATGCTCAGACTGTCCGCAATAGGCTGAGAGAGGCTGGACAGAGGGCATGTAGGCCTGTTGCAAGGCAGGTCCTCACCGGCAACAACGTCGCCTATGGGCACAAACCCACCGCCGCTTGACCAGACAGGACTGGCAAAAAGTACTCCTCACTGACGAGTCGCGGTTTTGTCTCACCAGGGGTGATGGTCGGATTTGCGTTTATAGTCGAACGAATTAGCGTCACACCGAGGCCTGTACTCTGGAGCAGGATCGATTTGGAGGTGGAGGGGCCGTCATGGTCTGGGGCGGTGTGTCACAGCATCATCGGACTGAGCTTGTTGTCATACAGGCAATCTCAACTCTGTGCGTTACAAGGAAGACATCCTCCTGCCTCATGTGGTACACTTCCTGCAGGCTCATCCTGACATGACCCTCCAGCATGACAATGCCACCAGCCATACTGCTCGTTCTGTGCGTGACAGAAATGTCAGTGTTCTGCCATGGCCAGTTTAGAGCCCGGATCTCAATCCCATTGAGCACCTCTGGCTGGGACCTGTTGGATCGAAGGGTGAGGGCTAGTGCCATTCCCCCCAGAAATGTCTGGGAACTAGCAGGTGCCTTGGTGGAAGAGTTGGGTAACATTTCAAAGCAAGAACTGGCTTATCTGGTGCAGTCCATGAGGAGGAGATTTAATGCAGCTGGTGGCCATACCAGATACTGACTGTTACTTTTGATTTTGACCCCCCGTTTGTTCAGGGACACATTATTCCATTTCTGTTAGTCACACTGAAATTGTTCAGTTTATGTCTCAGTTGTTGAAACTTGTTATGTTCATACAAATATTTACACATGTTAAGTTTGCTGAAAATAAACGCAGTTGACAGTGAGAGGACGTTTATATACACACACTGGTGAGGATGATGAGCATGCGGATGAGCTTCCCTGAGACAGTTTCTGACAGTTTGTGCAGAAATTCTTCAGTTGTGCAAACCCAGTTTCATCAGCTGTCCGGGTGGCTGGTCTCAGACAATCCCGCATGTGAAGGTCCTGGGCTGGAGTGGTTACACCTGCGGTTGTGAAGGCCAGTTGGAAGTACTGCCACATTCTCTAATATGACTTTGGATGTGGCTTATGGTAGAGAAATTAACATTCAATTCTCTGGCAAAAGCTTTGGTGGACATTCCTGCAGTCACCATGCCAATTGCACGCTCCCTCAAAACTTGAGACATCTGTGGCATTGTGTGGTGACAACTGCATATTTTAGTGGGCTTATATTGTCCCCAGGACATGGTGCACCTGTGTAAAGATCATGCTTCTTGATATGCCACACTTGTCAGGTGGATAGATTATCATGGCAAAGGAGAAATGTTCACTAACAGGAATGTAAACAAATTTGTGCACAACATTTGTGAGAAACAAGCTTTGTATGTATGGAACATTTCTGGGAACTTTTATTTCAGCTCATGAAACATGGGACCAACACTTTACATTTTATGTTTTGTTCAGAATAAATACTAAATAGTTCAACATCTACAGTTTCAAGTCCTGAATGGTGTGTGTGTTTTACCGAAAAGAGGATAATAAGGCGTCCCTTTTCAAACGGCCGGCGGTGTATGGGCATCCCCTCATTCAGGACACACTTCTTGTCGCCAGGTTTGATCAATTCCCCTGCAAAGGTTAAAAAAAAATATATATTTTAGAAACTATCAACTGGTACGGTCACAATACCAACATTTTACTAAACCGAGTAGTATAGCGATACCATTGGGAATTTTTTTTAGTGGCCTAGCATCCTGTTCGCCCCCCGGACACTTGTTCCCATTTTCTAAACATTATGTGCTACCCAAAAACCCTGTCACTGATATTCACACTTCTAATCAATACAACACATAAGGAATGAACTTCACACTGTTCACTGCATAATAGAATGCTGCGTAGAATGTCTGATTATCTCATATTTGCAAAGGCTTACATCTAATCTGGCTGTAGCAATGGGAGGAAGGAATATACTGTACATGCATAATGATGTGCATGTCAAATAAAATCTAATATTATGCAGTAATATTATGCAGTTCAAGAAATAGAGTTTAACATTTGTTTACTAAATAAAACAGAAAATAAATAAACAATAAAATGACATATCAATAACGAGGCTATATACAGGGGGTACCGGTTCTGAGTCAATGTGCAGAGGTACAGGTTAGTCGCGGTAGTTTGTACATGTGGGTAGGGGTAAAGTGCCTATGCATAGATAATAAACAGTGAGTAGCAGTTGTGTAAAAACAAGGGGTGGCCAATGTAAATGATCCAGGTTAATTGTTTAATTGTTCAGCAATCTTATAGTTTGGGGGTATAAGCTTGCCATGCGGTAGCAGAGAGAACAGTCCGACTTGGGTAACTGGAGTCTTTGATAATTCTTTGGGCATTACTCTGACCCCGCCTCGTATATAGGTCCTGGATGGCAGGAAGCTTGTCCCCAGTGATGTATTGGTCTGTACGCACTACCCTCTGTAGCGCCTTACAGACGCCGAGCAGTTGCCATACCAGGCGGGGATGAAACTGGTCATGGCGCAAGCTGTAGAACTTTGAGGACCTGGCGACTCATGCCAAATCTTTTCAGTCCCCTGAGGGGGAAAAGGCCCTCTTCACGACTGTCTTGGTGAGTTTGGACCATGATAGTCTGTTGGTGATGTGAACACCAAGGAACTTGAAACCCTCAACCCACTCCACTCCAGCCCTGTCGAATTTAAAGAGGGGCCTGTTCGGCCCTCCTTTTCCTGAAGTCCATGATCATCTCCTTTGTCTTGCTCACATTGAGGGATATGTTGGCCTACCACTGTTGTGTCGTCAGCAAAGTTAATGGTGTTGGATGCTTGGCCATGCAGTCGTGGGTGAACAGGGAGTACAGGAGGGGACTAAGCACACACCCGAGGGGCCCCCGTGTTGAGGATCAGTGCGGCAGATGTGTTTTTGCCTACCCTCACCACTTGGGGGCGAAATTGTGTTATGATAAACTGTAAGCTCTCCTCTTCAGGAGACGTGTGTGTGTGTGTTAAAACCTGTTTTGAGTGTTGTGCCCTTCAGACACTATCAGAAGACAGAAACCGTCTACAGTACGTTCATACTCCTCCTATCTGGGCCCCACCTGGCTATCTGAGGTTCTGAGAATAGGACTGGTTTTCTGAGAACACAAGGCTACCGCAGGCCTGATGAAAACAGCCACCTGTCGGAAGATGCTTGGACTCGTTCACCTTGTTATGACTCTATACTTGTGATGAAAGGTCAAGTTTTGGCAAACCCACTTCTGAGCTTTTAATTGCTGATGTCAGGGGAAGGTTAGATTTATTCAAATGTTGTTACCAGGGAAACTCACGCAAAGAGGACTGGGAGAGGCTATATGAGTTTCAGGATGTCTTAGACATTTTGCAGAACCTGGGGAGGAGAGCTATTATGTACTGTACTCTGTTCCAACTTCTGCCTACAATTGTATTAATAAATTAGTATTTTAATACTTAAACAAAGAGTCTGTTTCCTTTCCATTACTAATGTATGTTTGATAATTATTTTGACCTGATCATTTGTTGAAGAAATTGACCAACACTAGTTGGTCAGCGCATGCTCAGAGTACACGCCCTGGTAATCCATCTGGCCACGCGGCCTTGTGAACGTTGACCTGTGTAAAGGTCTTGTTAATATCTGTTACGGAGATCACACAGTCGTCCGGAACAACTTGTGCTCTCATGTATGCTTCAGTGTTGCTTGCCTCGAAGCGAGCATAAAAAAGCATTTAGTTCATCTGATAGGCTTGCGTCATTGGCTGGGTTTACCTTTGTAGTCCGTAATAGTTTGCAAGCCCTGCCACATCCAAAGAGTGTCAGAGCCGGTGTAGTAGGATTCAATCTTAGTCCTGTATTGACGCTTTGCCTGTTTGATGGTTCGTCTGAGGGCGTATCGGGATTTCTTATAAGCGTCCGCCTTGAAAGCGGCAGCGCTTTCCATGGCTTCTGATTCGGATATGTACAGTCTGATGTGGTAGCACAAAAAGGGGCTCTGAGGACACCTCCTTCGCTGGATCAGCACACACCGTCACCACCGGCTCCGCCTCGAGTGGGGGCCGGATAGCTGGCCTGAGGAGATGCCTTGCATTTGGGCACCGCCCCCAGAAGGGGGAGAGAGCGTGCCATCGATGGAACGAGGAAGAGCTAGACTAGCAGTAGAATTTGAATGGGTTAAACTGATGCAAGGGTTGGAGATAGAGGATGCATCTGTCATTAGTAATGTTTCACAGTAACATGTCAAACTAACCCTTTACAGAAATAGCTCGCCACAAGGTTAGAATATGACCTGGTCCCGAAAAGGGTATAAGGAGAGTGCCTTCCTTAAGAGGGCATGATAGTGCTGCTTGGCTTATCACCGACAGACAGCTCGTGATACTTCAACTATCATCAACCTAAAAAGGTCATATCTGACTTTCATACTCTAGAACATTTGTATCTCTTGACTTCTGAACGAGACATACTGAGACAACTACTCTCCACACTCCCCGTGCTGAATAAATCCGCCTCCTGGTGGTGTTATAATTTTTTTTTGTCTCGAACCGTTCTCTTCACTAATCAGTAAATCATAGTACAAACTTCTAGTAGGAGAAACAGATACTAAGTGATTGGATAAGCCTCTGGAGAAATTGTGAGTGGAAGAACATACTCTTTGGGGACCAACCAGGTCAACCTGCGCTAAGGTAATTAACCGCTTGTTGTAATACATACATAAAGGCATTAATAGTAGTAAGTGTTTTGAGGATTGTTGATGTTATAAATTAAGGACAAAGAAGAAACTGTAATAACGTGTAGAACTGTGTGACTTGCAAACATTGAATAAAAAGTAGAAACTAGACCCAAAACCCTAGGGGAGAGAACGCCTCTGACACTGCCGTTCTAGGGGAACAAGTCTAGTTTCTACACAAAAGACAATTTAAAGGATTGGACAGCCAACTCATTTATATTGTAAAAAGCAAAGTTACTCTATATTAATATTCAAGCAGTATTAACCGACGGGTGTAGGAATTAAATCGTAAATTGTTTGTCTAGATACTAGAGTGATTGGGAACCCTATAGAGCAACGGCGAGTTGAAGAGTCTACTCTTTGAGAACTAAAGATGCCTGGTAAAGGTACCACAGGGAAGAGGTACTCTAAGTCTGATTGATATTATCTAAGATCCCGAAACACGCCTAACGGCACCACATAAGGCTAATCTCTGAATAAAAGTGCAGGATACATAACCAGGCCAGTCCGGCGGGCCTGTGAATCACCTGTTAGCCGGGTGACAAAAGAACTTGAGTGAGACGACTTGTATCATTCTCGACAGGGGGTACCTTAACGGTCCTATAGCAAAATCCCCTACCGTGACAAGTCGTGGCCAAAAGTTTTGAGAAGGACACAAATATTAATTTTCACAAAGTCTGCTGCTTCAGTATCTATAGATATTTTTGTCAGATGTTACTATGGAATACTGAAGTATTTTTCATTTACATTTTATTTCACCTTTATTTAACAAGGTAGGCTAGTTGAGAACAAGTTCTCATTTGCAACTGCGACCTGGCCAAGATAAAGCAAAGCAGTGTGACACAGACAACAGAGTTACACATGGAGTAAACAATAAACAAGCCAATAACACAAAGAAGTCAATAACACAGTAGAGAAAATAAAGTCTATATACAGTGTGTGCAAAAGGCATGAGGAGGTAGGCTATAAATAGGCCATAGGAGCAAATAATTACAATTTAGCAGATTAACACTGGAGTGATAAATGAGCAGATGATGATGTGCAAGTAGAGATACTGGTGTGAAAAGTAAATAAAATAAAAACAGTATGGGATGAGGTAGGTAGATTGGGTGGGCTATTTACAGATGGACTATATACAGCTGCAGTGATCGGTTAGGTGCTCAGATAGTTGATGTTTAAAGTTGGTGAGGGAAATAAAAGTCTTCAACTTCAGCGATTTTTGCAATTCGTTCCAGTCACTGGCAGCAGAGAACTGTAAGGAAAGGCGGCCAAATGAGGTGTTGGCTTTGGGGATGATCAGTGAGATATACCTGCTGGAATGTGTGCTACGGGTGGGTGTTGCCATCGTGACCAGTGAACTGAGATAAGGCAGAGCTTTACCTAGCATAGACCTATAGATGACCTGGAGCCAATGGGTCTGGCGACAAATATGTAGCGAGGGCCAGCGGACTAGAGAATACAGGTTGCAGTGGTGGGTGGTATAAGGTGATTTGGTAACAAAACGGATGGCAGTGTGATAGACTGCATCCAGTTTGCTGAGTAGAGTGTTGGAAGCTATTTTGTAGATGACATCGCCAAAGTCGAGGATCGGTAGAATAGTCAGTTTTACTAGGGTAAGTTTGGCGGCGTGAGTGAAGGAGGCTCTGTTGCGAAATAGAAAGCCGATTCTAGATTCGATTTTGGATTAGAGATGTTTAATATGAGTCTGGAAGGAGAGTTTACAGTCTAACCAGACACCTAGGTATTTATAGTTGTCCACATATTCTAGGTCGGAACCGTCCAAGGTGGTGATGCTAGTCGGGTGGGCGGGTGCGGGCAGCTAATGGTTGAAAAGCATGCATTTGGTTTTACTAGCGTTAAAGAGCAGTTGGAGGCTACGGAAGGAGTGTTGTATGGCATTGAAGCTCGTTTGGAGGTTAGTTAGCACAGTGTCCAAAAAAGGGCCAGAAGTATACAGAATGGTGTCGTCTGCGTAGAGGTGGATCAGGGAATCGCCCGCAGCAAGAGCGACATCATTGATATATACAGAGAAAAGAGTCGGCCCGAGAATTGAACCATGTGGCACCCTCATAGAGACTGCCAGAGGACCGGACAACATGCCCTCCGATTTGACACACTGAACTCTGTCTGCAAAGTAGTTGGTGAACCAGGCAAGGCAGTCATCAGAAAAACCAAGGCTATTGAGTCTGCCGATAAGAATACGGTGATTGACAGAGTCGAAAGCCTTGGCCAGGTCGATGAAGACGGTTGCACAGTACTGTCTTTTATCGATGGCGGTTATGATATCGTTTAGTACCTTGAGCATGGCTGAGGTGCACCCGTGACCAGCTCGGAAGCCAGATTGCACAGCGGCGAAGGTACGGTGGGATTTGAAATGGTCAGTGATCTGTTTATTAACTTGGCTTTCGAAGACTTTAGATAGGCAGGGCAGGATGGATATAGGTCTGTAACAGTTTGGGTCTAGGGTGTCACCCCCTTTGAAGAGGGGGATGACCGCGGCAGCTTTCCAATCTTTAGGGATCTTGGACGATACGAAAGAGAGGTTGAACAGGCTGGTAATAAGGGTTGCAATAATGGCGGTGGATATTTTTAGAAAGAGAGGGTCCAGATTGTCTAGCCCAGCTGATTTGTACTGATCCAGGTTTTGCAGCTCTTTCAGAACATCTGCTGTCTGGATATGAGTGAAGGAAAATCTGGGGAGGCTTGGGCGAGTAGCTGCGGGGGGGAGCTGTTGGCCGGGGTTTGAGTAGCCAGGAGGAAGGCATGGCCAGCCGTTGAGAAATGCTTATTGAAATTTTCGATTATCATGGATTTATCAGTGGTGACCGTGTGACCTAGCCTCAGTCCAGTGGGCAGCTGGGAGGAGGTGCTCTTGTTCTCCATGGACTTTACAGTGTCCCAAAACCTTTTGGAGTTAGAGCTACAGGATGTACATTTCTGCTTGAAAAAGCTAGCCTTTGCTTTCCTGACTGACTGTGTGTATTGGTTCCTGACTTCCCTGAACAGTTGCATATCGTGGGGACTGTTCGATGCTATGGCAGTCCGCCACAGGATGTTTTTGTGCTGGTCATGGGCAGTCAGGTCTGGAGTGAACCAAGGGCTATATCTGTTCTTAGTTCTGCATTTTTTTTGAACGGGGCATGCTTATCTAAGATGTTGAGGAAGTTACTTTTAAAGAATGACCAGGCATCCTCAACTGACGGGATGAGGTCAATATCCTTCCAGGATACCCGGGCCAGGTCGATTAGAAAGGCCTACTCGCAGAAGTGTTTATAGGAGCGTTTGACAGTGATGAGGGGTGGTCGTTTGACAGCGGACCCATAGCGGATACAGGCAATGAGGCAGTGATTGCTGAGATCCTGATTGAAAACAGCGGAGGTCTATTCCTTGATGATTTGTGTGAGATAGAGGGCATCTAGCTTAGATTGTAGGACTGCCGGGGTGTTAAGCATATCCCAGTTTAGGTCACCTAACAGAACGAACTCTGAAGCTAGATGGGGTGGCGATCAATTCACAAATGGTGTCCAGGGCACAGCTGGGAGCGGAGGGGGGGGTTGATAGCCGACGGCAACAGTGAGAGACTTATTTCTGGAGAGGTACATTTTTTAATTAGAAGTTCAAACTGTTTGGGTATAGACCTGGAAAGTATGACAGAACTTTGCAGGCTCTCTCTGCAGTAGATTGCAACTCTTCCCCTTTTGGCAGTTCTATCTTGACGGAAAATGTTGTAGCTGTGTATGGAAATCTCAGAATTGTTGTTGGCCTTCCTAAGCCAGGATTCAGACATGGCAAGGACATCAGGGTTGGCGGAGTGTGCTAAAGCAGTGAGTAAAACAAGCTTAGGGAGGAGGCTTCTGATGTTGACATGCATGAAACCAAGGTTTTTTCGATCACAGAAGTCAACAAATGAGGGTGCCTGGGGACACGCTGGGTCTGGGTTTACCTCCACATCGCCCGAGGAACAGAGGAGTAGGATGAGGGTACGGCTAAAGACTATCAAAACTGGTCGCCTAGAGCGTTGGGGACAAAGAATAAAAGGAGCAGATTTCTGGGCGTGGTAGAATATATTCAGGGCAAAATGTGCAGACATGGGTATGGTGGGGTGCGGGTACAGCGGGGGTAAGCCCAGGCCCTGAGTGATGATAAGAGAGGTTGTATCTCTGGATAAGCTGGTTATAATGGGTGAGGTCAACACATGTGTGGGAAGTGGGACAAAGGAGGTATCAAAGGTATAATAAGTGGAACTGGGGGCTCCATTGTAAACTAAAACAATGATAACTAACCTAAACAACAGTATGCAAGGCATATTGACATATGAGAGACATACAGCGAGGCATAAAGTAATCACAGGTGTTGATTTGGAGAGCTAGCTAAGACAACAACAACAGCTAATCAGCTAGAACAACAACAGGTAAAATGGCGATGAATGGGCGGAGGGTCGGTTAACTACACACAGAGCCTGAGTTCGCCAGATAAAATTAAAATAAAAAATAAAAGTAAATAAATATATAAACAGAATGGAGTACTGTGAATAATGGACAGTCCAGCGTGCATCAGCTATGTAGCCAAGTGATCATAGGGTCCAGGGGGCAGCAATAGATGGAACAGGGAGGCCGCGGAGTAGTCGTTACTACGCTAGCACGCGGGTGACGCAGCGTTTAAAGTTAGTAGCCCGGGGCTAGTAGAAGTGTATGCTCCGACGGAGGCTGGTTGAAGGCACAGCGGATGGAGTATTTGTCGGCAGACCTGTCGTGGTGGTGCGGCAGGGCGCTGTGTCGACTAACGATCCAAGCCAGGTGGCGAAAGAGGTATTGTAGTAATTTAGTTCTGTCCGGGAGATGCGCCTGGCTCACGGCTAACTGGTGCTAGCTTCCGCTCGGTAGCAGGGGTGTTCCGGTGCCACGGTCCAGAGCTTACGGAAAGGATCCGGTGGAGTAGTGTGTTCTAGCCGTGTTTCGGTGGAGCCCGGTTGAACAACTGAGTAGGCCGGGAGGTGGGCCTCAGGGATAGCTTTGGTACTGGGTAACTCGGTGGGTGCTAGCTAGCTGTGAAGATCAGGAGAATATTCCAGGGATTACGGCAGGAATCCGGCGTTATAGTGGAGAGACAGTCCGATACTGGTTGGCTGGCGAGTATTATCCAGGCTAAAAAAAAATATATATATATATATATATATATATATATATATATATATATATATATATATATATATATATATATATATATATACATATATATATATATATATATACAGTGCCTTGAGAAAGTATTCGGCCCCCTTGAACTTTGCGACCTTTTGCCACATTTCAGGCTTCAAACATAAAGATATAAAACTGTATTTTTTTGTGAAGAATCAACAACAAGTGGGACACAATCATGAAGTGGAACGACATTTATTGGATATTTCAAACTTTTTTAACAAATCAAAAACTGAAAAATTGGGCGTGCAAAATTATTCAGCCCCTTTACTTTCAGTGCAGCAAACTCTCTCCAGAAGTTCAGTGAGGATCTCTGAATGATCCAATGTTGACCTAAATGACTAATGATGATAAATACAATCCACCTGTGTGTAATCAAGTCTGGTTGATTCAAGTTGATTCTTCACAAAACAATACAGTTTTATATCTTTATGTTTGAAGCCTGAAATGTGGCAAAAGGTCGCAAAGTTCAAGGGGGCCGAATACTTTCGCAAGGCACTGTATATATATATATATATATATATATATATATATATATATATATTTTTTTTTTAAAGGGCTGGTACTTGTGCAGAAGGTAAAGGCCGCTAGCAGTGGCTAACAATGACTAAATAGCTTGTAGCTAATTAGCTGGTGGCTGTGGTTCCTGCTATAAGGTCTAAAAATGACAATAGCGGTTCCGTATTACATTGGGTGAGGCAGGTTACTGGAAGGTATAAATGAACTAAAATGGAGAAGAGATTGAAAATAAAATTGAAATATATACCAAAAAATAAAATAAAAATACAAAAGTACACGAGAGGACGAACAAAACACGTCTGCACTGCTACGCCATCTTATAATTACAAGCATTTTTTAAGATGTCAAAGGCTTTTATTGACAATTACATGAAGTTGATGCAAAGAGTCAATATTTGCAGTGTTGACCCTTCTTTTTCAAGACCTCTGCAATCCGCCCTGGCATGCTGTCAACTAACTTCTGGGCCACTGATTGGCAGCCCATTCTTGCATAATCAATGCTTGGAGTTTGTGAGTTTTTGTTTGTCCACCAGCTTCTTGAGGAATGACCACAAGTTTTCAATGGGATTAAGGTCTGGGGAGATTCCTGGCCATGGACCCAAAATATTGATGTTTTGTTCCCAAGCCACTTAGTTATCACTTTTGCCTTAGGGCAAGGTGCGCCATCATGCAGGAAAAGGCATTGTTCATCACCAAACTGTTCCTGAATGGTTGGGAATAGTTGCTCTCGGAGGATGTGTTGGCACCATTCTTTATTCATTGCTGTGTTTTTAGGCAAAATTGTGAGTGAGCCCACTCCCTTGGCTGAGAAGCAACCCCACAGATGAATGGTCTCAGGATGCTTTACTGTTGGCATGACACAGGACTGATGGTAGCGCTCACCTTGTCTTCTCCGGACAAACTTTTTTCCGGATGCCCCAAACCATCGAAAAGGGGATTCATCAGAGAAATGACTTTACCCCAGTCCTCAGCAGTCCAAACCCTGTACCTTTTGCAGAATATCAGTCTGTCCCTGATGTTTTTCCTCGAGAGAAGTGGCTTCTTTGCTGCACTCACACCTGCCTGCTGCCATCCCTGAGCAAGCTCTGTGTACTGGTAGTGCCCCGATCCCGAAGCTGAATCAACTTTAGGAGATGGTCCTGGCACTTGCTGGACTTTCATGGGCGCCCTGAAGCCTTCTTCACAACAATTTAACCTCTCTCCTTGAAGTTCTTGATGATCTGATAAATGGTTGATTTAGGTGCAATCTTACTGGCAGCAATATCCTTGCCTGTGAAGCCCTTTTTGTGCAAAGCAATGATGACGGCACGTGTTTCCGTGCAGGTAACCATGATTGGCAGAGGAAGAACAATGATTCCAAGCACCAACCTCCTTTTGAAGCTTCCAGTCTGTTATTCAAACTCAATCAGCATGACAGAGTGATCTCCAGCATTGTCCTCGTCAACACTCACACCTGTGTTAACGAGAGAATCACTGACATGATGTCAGCTGGTCCTTTTGTGGCAGGGCTGAAATGCAGTGGAAATGTTTTTGGGGATTCAGTTCATTTTCATGGCAATTAATTGCAATTCATCTGATCACTCTTCATAACATTCTGGAATTTATGCAAATTGCCATCATACTAACTGAGGCAGCAGACTTTGTGAAAATTTCTATTTGTGTCATTCTCAAAACTTTTTGCCCACGACTGTACATACGGTCACTGTGGGGACGACATCATCAATGCACTTATTGATGAAGCCGATGACTGAGGTGGTATACTCCTCAATGCCATTGGATGAATCACGGAACTGTACTGCAGTCTGTGCTAGCAAAACAGTCCTGTAGAGTAGCATCCACATCGTCGGACCACTTCCGTATTGAGCGAGTCACTGGTAGTTCCTGCTTTAGTTTTTGCTTGTAAGCAGGAATCAGGAGGATCGAATTATGGTCAGATTTGCCAAATGGAGGCCGAAGGAGAGCTTTGTATGCATCTCTGTGTGTGGAGTAAAGGTGCACGTTTCCTTCTGGTTGCACGTGAAATGTTGGTAGAAATTAGGTAAAACGGATTTAAGTTTGCCTGCAATAAAGTCCCCGGCCACTAGGAGGGCAGCTTCTGGATGAACATTTTCCTGTTTTCTTATGGCCTTATACAGCATTGGTTTGTGGCTACGGATAACATAGATGAGAACTCTTGGTAGATAGTGTGGTCTACAGCTTATCATGAGGTACTCTACCTAAGGCGAGCAATACCTTGAGACTTCTTTAATATGAGACATCGCGCACCTGCTGTTGTTGACAAATAGCCCCTCGTCTTACCAGATGCCGATGCACGGAAAATCCAGCCAGCTCTATATTACCGTGTCGTCGTCCAGCCTCGATATTGCAGTTAATGTCCCGCTGGTAGGACAGTCTCAACCGTAGATCCTAAAGTTTTTTTTCCAATGATGTTGCACGTCAGCCAATAGAACCGATGGTAATAGGGATTTACTCACTCGCCTACGAATCCTAACAAGGCATCCCAACCTTCTCCCTCTGTATCTACACCTTTTCTTCAACGCAAATGACTGGGATTTGGGCCTGGACTCTGGAGAGCAGTATATCCTTCACGTCAGCATCATTAAATAAAAACAACTTTGTCAGGTACAAGGTGAGTAATCGTCGTTCTGATGTCCAGAAGCTCTTTTCGGTCATGAGAGACGGTAGCAGAAACTTAGAAAAATAAGTTAAACAATGCGGGGAAAAAAAATAGCACAGTTGGTTAGAGGCCCGTAAAACGTCAGCCATCCCCTCCGGTGCCATTATAATGTAATTGTGGCAGTAAGGGGAAAACACTGCATGAAACCTTTACTCTTCAGTTAACACTCTCCCTCCCTCCATTTCCCTCTCTCTCCCCCAAACACTTACGCACAGCGCTCCCAACTTTAAAAACATTAGGTACCAAACATAATTTAAGATGTAAAGTCCCCAGTTTAGGGGACCTGTGTGGTTCTGGTACCGGTTCCGACCAACATTTTCATTTAAATCGATCTGTGGACACCATAGATCGAAATGGCTTGCATTGAGCGTTCTTAAGGACACAGGAAGGAGTATGTCTCTTGCCTGTGTGAAGCAGGATGTGAAATCTGACATCACTTGAGACTTGAGGGATGTCCCTCCTAACATTTCATTCACTCTTCAGACTGTCCATCAACTCCTGGCTGAACTCTATGTCACAGCCACTAACAACATTAAACACTAACACCATATGCCTGAAATCCTTACATTGTAACACAGGAGAGAGTGGTTTCATCGCTGTAGCACATTCAGAGAGATTTATAGTCAGTAATCAAAAATACTTCAGATTTGAAACAAAAAACACTCATAGACAAGATTAATATGAGATGAAAGGCGAATTCAGGAAGCTAGAGCTATGGGAGATGTTCACAGCGATGGGGGCAGACATTTTGATCAAGAGAGACCTTTAGAAAATATGCACACTAACACTAAATATACAAATACGTATTTTACAGTTGTAAGGAAGGAGAAATCTTATAGTTGGTCGTTTTATGAATTGAATATACTATATTTAGAAAAAATGTAAGTAATTTCAAGCCTTATTCATAGAGTTGTCGAAATATTTAATATTTTCATACTTTTATCATTTGTACTGTACTTGAGCTTGTGTTCTCAAGTGACTACACCTAAGCAATTTATAGTAATTTTTTACCTGAAAGGTTAGATTTTAACCTTTGTTTTGGAGTATGCAGCATTACTAGTTATTGTTTATGGCCCTTTCATGATAAATAATTACTTTTGGGGATTCCATTTATTTACATTTGAGGTTAATGAGCACCAGAAATATATATTTTTTATATATACAGTGCCTAGCGAAAGTATTCGGCCCCCTTGAACTTTGCGACCTTTTGCCACATTTCAGGCTTCAAACATAAAGATATAAAACTGTATTTTTTGGGGAAGAATCAACAACAAGTGGGACACAATCATGAAGTGGAACGACATTTATTGGATATTTCAAACTTTTTTAACAAAACATAAACTGAAAAATAAGGCGTGCAAAATTATTCAGCCCCTTTACTTTCAGTGCAGCAAACTCTCTCCAGAAGTTCAGTGAGGATCTCTGAATGATCCAATGTTGACCTAAATGACTAATGATGATAAATACAATCCACCTGTGTGTAATCAAGTCTCCGTATAAATGCACCTGCACTGTGATAGTCTCAGAGGTCCGTTAAAAGCGCAGAGAGCATCATGAAGAACAAGGAACACACCAGGCAGGTCCGAGATACTGTTGTGAAGAAGTTTAAAGCCGGATTTGGATACAAAAAGATTTCCCAAGCTTTAAACATCCCAAGGAGCACTGTGCAAGCGATAATATTGAAATGGAAGGAGTATCAGACCACTGCAAATCTACCAAGACCTGGCCGTCCCTCTAAACTTTCAGCTCATACAAGGAGAAGACTGATCAGAGATGCAGCCAAGAGGCCCATGATCACTCTGGATGAACTGCAGAGATCTACAGCTGAGGTGGGAGACTCTGTCCATAGGACACCAATCAGTCGTATATTGCACAAATCTGGCCTTTATGGAAGAGTGGCAAGAAGAAAGCCATTTCTTAAAGATATCCATAAAAAGTGTTGTTTAAAGTTTGCCACAAGCCACCTGGGAGACACACCAAACATGTGGAAGAAGGTGCTCTGGTCAGATGAAACCAAAATTGAACTTTTTGGCAACAATGCAAAACGTTATGTTTGGCGTAAAAGCAACACAGCTCATCACACTGAACACACCATCCCCACTGTCAAGCATGGTGGTGGCAGCATCATGGTTTGGGCCTGCTTTTCTTCAGCAGGGACAGGGAAGATGGTTAAAATTGATGGGAAGATGGATGGAGCCAAAACAGGACCATTCTGGAAGAAAACCTGATGGAGTCTGCAAAAGACCTGAGACTGGGACGGAGATTTGTCTTCCAACAAGACAATGATCCAAAACATAAAGCAAAATCTACAATGGAATGGTTCAAAAATAAACATATCCAGGTGTTAGAATGGCCAAGTCAAAGTCCAGACCTGAATCCAATCGAGAATCTGTGGAAAGAACTGAAAACTGCTGTTCACAAATGCTCTCCATTCAACCTCACTGAGCTCGAGCTGTTTTGCAAGGAGGAATGGGAAAAAATGTCAGTCTCTCGATGTGCAAAACTGATAGAGACATACCCCAAGCGACTTACAGCTGTAATCGCAGCAAAAGGTGGCGCTACAAAGTATTAACTTAAGGGGGCTGAATAATTTTGCACGCCCAATTTTTCAGTTTTTGATTTGTTAAAAAAGTTTGAAATATCCAATAAATGTCGTTCCACTTCATGATTGTGTCCCACTTGTTGTTGATTCTTCACAAAAAAATACAGTTTTATATCTTTATGTTTGAAGCCTGAAATGTGGCAAAAGGTCGCGGGGGCCGAATACTTTCGCAAGGCACTGTAGTTTAGGCTTACATTAGGCCTATATGAATCCTACCTTTGAAGCACATCTCATGAGTAGCAGAGTCTTTTCCTTTCTTCCTACACCTAGGGAATTTGCCTAGACTTACTGTAAAGTGAGCAGGTTGTTAGCTAGCTAGGTAACTTGACAGAACGTTGTTTGTTATCAAACCAATAATTAACGACCCAGGATTAGTTTGAAACATCCCGCAACACGGTTGTGAAATTCTAACCAAATGCATGACCGCAAACTTGCTATTGCATAGTATAATTAGACTGGCCTGTGCTCTTGATTATACCAGGCAATAAAATGTTCCAATGTATCAACTTTGCTCGCTCTGCTCCAATGTAACAGAAGAGTCATCAGGGTCTGCGTCCCCGCTCGCCATTAAATTATATATTTTTTTAAACTGATGGAGGAATAGAGATGAGCAGGAAGAGTGGACAGAGACAAGCAGGTGATGTTGGTATAAGTATCATGACGTTTTGGTACCGTTATATTATGATGGTACCGGTATAACGTGCAATACGATCAACAACAAAAATAAAATGCATATTTATTTTAAAAAATTGCCCAGTTTCTGTTAAGTGAAATAATCTAGGAAGTGTACCTGGGTGGCAGGTGATGAGGAGGCTTCGGTTGTCCAGAGTTTGAACAGGCTTCTGGAAACCACACAGGGCCTCCACCAGCTGCAGCTCCACAGTCATGGTCAGATTTTCCCCTTGCCTGGAGAATAGAGCACAGTCAATAGGGCTGCGATCGATTGCATTTCAATTCAGGAAGTGAAATTCAAGAACTTATTGGCTGTCAATGAGGATTTTTTTGTTGTTGTTGTTGAATTGGCCAAATTTAAATTTTGCTACATGCCTGGATGCATAGACCTTTTTTCCAGTACACGACACACTGACGTCACACAGATGCGTGCGACTCTTGGAGCATTAAGAAAGCCATCGCTATCTGTGCCCATTCAACAGCCTAGATTTACGTTTTTATTACTGCTAAACAAAATATATTTTTGGGGTTCAAATACGCTTACAATGATGTTTGGATCCTTGCTTGAACAGTTGCTAAGATTATATTTGGTTGTGATTTTTGCTAAATAACTTTGATCCACAGTTGTTAGCTAGAATGCCAACCCTCATTGATATAGGCTGAAGCAAAAGCTAGCCAGAGAGCCATTTTACTGGTTGACGTGTTTAAGTAAATCCTATTATAATCCAAGAGTAGTGTGAAATGCACTCATAAGCAACATGTAAATAGAGGCTTTTTTGCTGGCATTCTATAAGAACTCCCCCTTGTTCTGCCACCAACTTCCGCGCATCGCCCTCATGCGGCAATGTTTGCAAACACAGAAAGAGTTCTATAGGCTAGTACAGAATACAGACCAATACAATACTGAAGAATATAAAAAGTATTGAGTAGAACAATGGAACTGCCAAATTTGTGCACAAACACATTTGTTGGTCCAATTAGACAATGTAATATAGACATAGGGTTGAGGCTGGTAGTGAATAAGGACTAGCATGAGAGGTTTCATCTTTTACCTGGTGAAGACAGGATGGACTCTCTGATCCAGGACAATAATGATGTCACCAGGCTCTAGTTCTGGCTCCTGATCTCCCTCCCCATGGAAAACTAACTTCTGTCCATCCTTCATACCTGCAACAAAAATGTACGATTTATTTAACTCAACTGGCCCATATTTAACTGCATTAAGAGAAGACGGATCAGAATTATCTGGTAAACGCCGTTGACACGCAACCATGCCTGGAAACATTTAGGGCACTTCCACATATCCCTAGATGATTTGGATCCTGGAGCGTTTGGTAACCAGATCCACGCTATAAAGCAGATGTGGAAGTGCTAACCAAACCTGGCCCTGTAATGCAGTAGTGCTTGTCGCATGAAACTTAGTTACAGAAATTATATCCGGAACCTGTACATTTCCATTATTGTCAAAGCAAACCTTTAGTTGAATTCTCAAAAATGCTCCAGGGTACCAAATTCATATGTGAAAAAGTCCTGACTGTTGCCTTGGACAACCAGCGCCAAAGAGTAGGGGGACAACCAACCACAACAGAATTCACAGTACACACTACAGTTTGCTTCAGTATAGGGATGTCACTATGGCTGTCTATTGGATAAATTCACAAAAAGGTTTTAGTATCACAACTCAAGGATACACTAAGTGAACTTGCTGAATGAGCTTTCTTAAATGGGCAATTCCACCCCTTTTGATTATTTCCAGCACAATACCAGTGTCTACATGTGAAAACGGCACATTTCTACATTTTGTAGAAAAAAAAGTTAGTTCTACCGATGACATCAAAAGTTAACATTGATTTTCAAACAGGTTCGTGGGGAGCAAGAAAATACCCTCCTTCTGGCTAGAAACTTGTTGCAGGTTTTGAAAATTAACGTTTGAATTACTTTTAATCAAACCCTGCAATGTTATAGAAACATGTATTTTTACTTTTTAACTACAGATCATAGAAACACCATTTTCACATACAGGTAACTACCAAAATAAAAGAAAATGCAAACATAGTGTCTTAATAGGACGTTGGGCCACCCAAGCCGCCAGAACAGCTTCAATGTACCTTGGCCTAGCTTCTACAAGTGACTGGAACTCGAGGGATAGAGTTCCAGACCATTCTTTCATAAGATATTCCATAATTTGTTGATGGTGGTGGCAACGCCGTCTCAAGCACCGCTCCAGAATCTCCAATAAGTGTTCAATTGGATTGAGATCTGGTGACTGACACACTTTAAACCCCCTATGCTCCTTTGAGAACCATCTTTTAAAATCACAGATCTTTGCTAGCCATGGTAGGCAAAAATAATGTGCAACTGGGCATTTTTATACATGACCCTAAGCATGATGGGATGCTATAATTGTCTAACTCAGGAACCACACCCTGTGGAAGCACCTGCTTTCAATACACTTTGAATCCCTCATTTACTCAAGTGTTTCCTTTATTTTGGCAGTTACCTGTATGTAGACACTGATTTGGTGCTGGAGAAAAATGAAAAGGGAGGTTGAAAAGTGACCCTTTAAGCTGTGTGTGAAGTACAGTGCATTAGGAAAGTATTCAGAACCCTTGACCTTTTCCACATTTTGTTACATTACAGTCTTATTCGAAAATGAATGAAATCGTTTTTTTCCCCCAACACACAATTCCCCAAAGCAAAAACAGTTTACATTTTTGGGAATGTATATAAAAAAATAGAAATATCCCATTTACATAAGTATTCAGACCCTTTACACAGTACTTTGTTGAAGCACCTTTAGCAGCGATTACAGGCAAGTCTTTTTGGGTATGACGCTACAAGCTTGGCACATCTGCATTTGGAGAGTTTCTCCCATTCTTCTATGCAGATCCTCAAGTACTGTCATGTTGGATGGGGAACATTGCATTACCGAGGAGCGTCTTCCGTCTGGCCTCTACCATAAAGGCCTGATTGGCAGTGCTGCAGAAAGGGTTGTCCTTCCAGGAAGGTTCTCCCATCTCCACAGAGAAACTCTGGAGCTCTGTCAGAGTGACCATGGGGTTCTTGGACACCTCCCTGACCAAGGGAGGTCTCCCCCAATTGCTCAGTTTTGCCTGGCGGCCAGCTCTAGGAAGAGTCTTGGTGGTTCCAAACTTCTTCCATTTAAGAATGATGGAGGCCTCTGTGTTCTTCAATGCTTCAATGCTGCAGACATTTTTTGGCACCCTTCCCCAGATTTGTGCCTCGACACATTCCTGTCTCGGAGCTCTGCAGGCAATTCCTTCGACCACATGGTTTGGTTTTGTCTGACACTGTCAACTGTAGGACCTTATATAGACAAGCCTTTCCAAATCATGTCTAATCAATTGAATTTACCACAGATGGACTCCAATCGTTGCAGAAACATCAAGGATGATCAATTGAAACAGGATGCACCTGGGCTCAATTGAGTCACATAGAAAGGGTCTGAATACTTGTGTAAATAACGGTTTTGTTTATTTTTTAAATACATTTACAAACCTTTCTAAAAACATGTTTCCGCTTTGTCATTATGGGGTATTATTTGTAGATTGAGGAAACATTTTAATTTAATACATTTTAGAATAAGGCTGTAACGTAACAAAATGTGAAAAAAGTCAAGGGGTCTGAATACTTTCCAAATGTCGGCACCTGTTAAATCCACTTCAAATCAGTGTAGATGAAGGGGATGAGACAGGTTTAAGAATGATTTTTTAAGCATTGAGACAATCGAGACATGTATTGTGTGTGTGTGTTTGCCATTCAAAAGGTGAATAGGCAAAACAAAAGATTTAAGTGGTTTTGGACAGGGTACGCCAGGCGCACCAGTTTAAGTGTGTCAATAACTGCAATACTGCTGGGTTTTTCGTGTGTGTTTTCGTGTGTGTTTTCGTGTGTATCAAGAATGATCCACCACCCCAACGACATCCACCCAAACTGTCAACTGTGGGAAGTCAACATGGACCAGCATCCCCTTTCGACACCTCAAGGCTGTCCTGAGAGCAAAAGGGGTGCAACTCAATATTAGGAAGGTGTTCCTAATGTTTTGTACACAAGTTGATATGTAGCCAGCATTTTGTCAATTGACTGCCATTCTACACTATAGGGTCAAACTGAGCTGTACGGGGCTGGCCTGGTTAAGGATCCGCCACAGATCCTGGAAACGTTTTGGAAAGGACAATGTGAAAAGGAAATATGTGAGCCAGCACACAGTATGCTTTCGTTGGCCCTGTATGGTATAAATCAGGAACTGATATGTCACTCCCTATGTCATCTTATCACAATGCTCTTCATTCCTGGTCCTAGAAGACTGCAGTGTGTTGCATGCCTTTTTCTAGCCCTGGGCAGAGACATACTGATCCAACTAATAATCAAGATTTTGACTTCAAGAATCGGGTGTATTAGCCATGTAGCTCTCCAGGACCAGAAGTGAAGAAAATGTAGGTTGTATCACATAACAGACATCCAAAACTCTGGTTAAATGGACAAACATCTAAAACCTCCTACATCCTCAAAATGGAGTAAGAAAATCTTCACAATTTTAACTGGAAAATTGGCAGTCACTCTGCTAGCATTCCCATCCACAGGTAGCTTGGTCTGTCAACTAACGATGTCAACAGGGCCCAGGGCCATGGTGCATCCCGTGTCAACATGCTTAACCCCCCCATTGCTAAACAAAAAATACATTGAAATAAGTATATGTAAATTGTAAGCTGTGGAAAGGCTTCTCTTGATGGACAACAACGAATCAACCGCCTCACCTTTATCAATGTGGACCTCCAGGATCTTCTTCTGCCGCAGGATCTTGCGTCCACTGCAGGCCTTGCAGCGGTCCTTGTGGCTGATGCGCTGACCCTGGCAGCCCCCACACACGGTGGACACCTGCTGCACCATGCCCGGGCCCAACTGGTGGAGGCGCACCTGTATGCCTGTGCCCCGACAGGACATGCACATCTCCACCGCGCCCTTCCTTCCCCCGCGACCTACCCCAAAACACAGCCATGTCAGTCCATATCACCCCGGTTGTTTGCAGCAATAACTCTATTATTACATCACCTTTTACTATGCATGCATGTATGCATTTTAAATGTATGCATTTTATAATCAGAGCAACAAAAACAATGGAACCAAACAATACAGTTTGGGCATCGTATGACAATGATCTTGGAAATGTTTTATCCTAGCAGAGGCATTTACCTCCCTCTAACAGTCAATTGTTTAATGTGATCTTGTAAAAACCTTAAATCACTACAACAAAGTAGAATGACATCCAATCCATGCACGATCACACAGGGCTATTGAACCCGATGACTTTAGGGTCACTACACTGGTCATTTTCATCCTTTTAATAAGGGACTGATCAAGACCTAGGTTAACCAACAATGTAACATGTGTAGTAATGTAGCACCTTCACATCGCTCGCAAATAACATTCTTCTGGACAGCAAGTTTCCTCGTGGCGCCATTGAAGAGGTCTTCCAAAGAGACAGTGAGCTGATGAACAACATTCTTTCCTAGGTTTAGAGAGCACATTGGGGCAAAGCATTAGCTTTATAGATGTTAAGAAGAACCACAGAAAACCAAAGGCCAGAATTTGAAGTCTGACGTCTGTGGAAGGTAATATTTGTCTCTGTACTATTCTGTACTATTTTGTTTTACCTCTCCTCTCCCGGTGCATTCGGCCACCTCCTCCAAAGAACATGTCAAAGATGTCCATGGGGGATCCAAAACCCCCGCCACTGCCCCCTCCTTTTATGGCTTTCTCCCCACCCCGGTCGTACACCTCTCTCTTCTGGGAGTCCGATAGCACTTCATATGCCTGAGAGATCTGCTTAAACTGGGAAGAAAAAACAGAATTATCAATTCTCAGAGCACAAACTACTAATAGAAATCTCAACTAGTACTCAAAAATATTAATGTCTCACAGAACTGTAGAAACAATGTATGTATTTTCCATATTCATCTCTTAAATTAACCTTGCACAACTGGTATCAGTGTGCTGGATTAGCATATAGCTGCCTCCCTGAACTTGCCTCTGACTGGGCTTGAACCAGGGTCCTCTACCTTGCCAACACACGTGACCACCCGCTCAATAATGTGCAAACCGTTTGTGCTATACAAAATGTACCAATTGGATAGCCCCGTCTGCGACATTTCAAGCTGGCTGTGGAGTGAGTTTACTGTAAGTTCTTAATACCGCTACACTGGCATGCATAACTTTTCTCCACTCAACCACTGGTAATAAATCAGAACCTATTCACAGAAGCAGTCTCACATTGTTTATAACATACACAGCTCAGAAAAGTTAAAGGTGGTATGGAAAAATTTACTCTGTGACTATGGTGGATGCAAAGTGGTTTTCTGAATAAATCCACTCACTTTCTCCCCCTCCGTAGGGTTCTTGTCAGGGTGGTACTTCAAGGCCAGCTTACGATAAGCCTTTTTCAGCTCATCTGGAGTGGCATTGGGCTTAACACCCAACATATCATAAAAGCCGGTTTCCTTCACCATTGTTGTTTGTTACAGACTGCAGAGGGGGAAAAATGCTGTTCACACAAGTGTCCGTTTCTCTTCCTGTATGACATATAGTGCTGAGCCATGTACTTTTTGAGGTCGGTTCAGTTATGGCTCGATTAAAAAAATGTGTGGGGGGGGGGGGGGGGGGGGTCTTACGCAGTCTTATGAAATCACTATTTAGTAGTTCAAAGTAAATTTGGCATACTTTTACGACTGCTGAATACCAACTATCAATCTCTATCTCTTTCGATCGTGCGTTCTTGTCTCTTCTCTCCGTCTCTTACCGGACAAGTAGGCGCGCAATTGGTTATGTTCATTGCAGTTAATTACCACCTGTTTTGTTCTAAACTATGTAGAATATTGGCCTGTTGGAAACATTGCACAGTTTGGGCTTGATCTGATCAAGAAAAACTGCAGATTGCACTCTCACAGAAAAAAAACCAAAATGGAAATCAAATAATTGAACCGAACTTAGACAATTAGTTGCTTAAAAAAAACAACATTTTGGTTAATCGCTCAGAACTAATGACATTATTTGCATTTGTAACCGCTTCTTGGTATGACAACTTCCTCCCCCACCACAGCAATTTGACAATAGAAATCTCCAATCAGATAGCATTAGAAACCAAAGTTGGTGAATAGCAACATGTATTTCAACATGAAGGGTTAGCTCTTAACATCTGATCTAACCAATACCACAAGAGTTTCTGAACCCAGAAGCGCAACATGGTGAGACTTCTGAGAACGCTTGTGAAACAGGTCAGAGGGGTGTCCTACAAAGCAAGCTAGATCTACTCAGGGTTTTCTAAAGCCAACCAGCTTCGGTTAGCTTCACATTCCACCTTCATCCGTCCTACAAAAGTATTTATTGCTCATCCACCTGCCACTAACTCTAGCAGGCTTGTAAGTGCACATGGCTAGTCAAAACACTGAACTCTTCATTGAGACTATGCTGAAAAAATCCATGGGCAAGTCCATGCCACATTCATTTGTGCCGAAATCAAAATGGGAAAAATTATCTTGCAAATTTGGCAGGCTATGGTGTAAAATAGAAGTGCCGTCTTTATTATTTTTTTCTTACCATTAATGCTGTCTTGCACTTTTCAAAGCACAACAAGTATATTCCCCCCTCTCCTATCGATCAAATAATTGTATTGTCAAACAAAAATATTACTGTGTGTGAAGTTTAAAATGCATTCTGTCTTTGCTAAATGTGCAATGTGATTTTAACATTACTCTTTTTTTAACACAAACATTTGATTTTTCCCTACAGTTTTCAGCCGTCAGCTTCGCCCAGGACTTGTTCATGTGAACTACAATCCTGACGCTGTGTTTGAACATCAATAATCATCCCTTGGGAAACGGCTTTCAAAACATATGGCTTTCATCAGCAAGAAATAATCTTTAAATAAAGAGATACACTTACTGTAGCAGTTATGCACAGATCCATACAGCTATGGTAGCCCAATATTGGACTAAAGGAGCCTAACACTACTCCTTAAATAAAGGATATTAAATGTTCTGTTTAAAGGGCGAATTGGCTCTTTCAGCCAAAACAGCCAAATGTGCCATTTAAACGTGAATCGATTCTCAATTGCGGTATGGTTCTAGAAATATAAATAGCTTTACTTTCATATTAACAAAATAATTTCACAAATGCTAAAAACAATTACTGTACACTTTTAACACAATTGCAGAGGACAGTATTTTCAGTGACACATTTGGGGCCCCGAGAGGCACATCGGTCTAAGGCACTGCATCTCAGTGCAAGAGGCGTCACTACGGTCCTTGGTTCGAATCCAGGCCGTATCACACCCAGCCGTGATTGGGAGTCCCATAGGGCGGCGCACAATTGGCCGTCATTGTAAATAAGATGTTGCCTAGTTAAATGAAAGGTTAAATAAATAAAGTTTTTTTTAAAATGTGGCGTTTGTCTTCAGTTTACTCACAGGTAACACGTTAGGTGTTCAGAGACGAAGATAGCTAAGTAATTAGAACAGGTAGTCCACTGACTTGTGTCCGTAAACAAAAGCGCTATTAATATCAAATAAAAATCCTCATGCTTCCACGCATTCTTCCAATTACTCTTGTATGTTTATTGGAACTGTGTCATAATCAAGGGCTAGTAGTAATGGAAGGGAACTGTGTCGTGATCAAGGGCTAGGAGGTGATCTCTCGTATTGGAGAAGCAGTTTCTGCCAATCTTCATACTGTAACGTTACTGTCTTTGCCAATACTCTAGAAGCGCTAGCTAGCGTCGAGCGTTAGCTACAATAACGTTAGCTAACGCTGGCAAGCTACATTATTTTACAAAACGCTTAAAGGACAAGAGACCAATCTAGCTAGTTTCCAGTATCCAATATAACATTAAGTTAGCTAGGTAACTTACCTAGGTTTGATAGCTAGCTAGGCTAACGTTAGCTGGCTAGCAATCCCAGACCTAGCTGAGAGTGATAGTAGTAGCTTAGCTAGTAGTTTGTTACCAATTAGGAACACTACTTTTTTTGCAGAAAGAAAACACCATTATATTAGCTACCTGTTACAAAAGACGTCTGTAGAGAGAAATTATTATTATTATTTTTACTTAGACCCCCCCCTCTCGTCCTGGCGATGAACTTCCAGAACCTTCGACTTGCGCCGCCTACTTTGATGCTGCTTTCAAGACAACTCGGGAAAAAACGAGGTCAAACCATGATGTCGGTAATCTTCAGGGCGGAAAGTCGGAGCTATAGAAAGATGCCCTAGTTTCCGACTTGGGATTCCGAAGTTGATGGCCGTTCAAAACGATTTTTTCCAGTCGGAGCTCGTTTTTTTGTCCAGAGTTCCCAGTTGCCTGTAACCCACTAAAGTCGGAGATTTCCCAGTTCAGAGTTCCCAGTTGTTTTGATTTCCAAGGGAAGCCAGGCCTCACAAAAAAATTGACCAAGGATTTTTAATTAAAAAAATAAAAAAATTGTGTTTCATAATTTTCCTTAAATTCACAAGAGGCTGAATGTATATCACCAGAAAAAGCATCCGAGCGGGTGAAACAGAGCCCCGCTGTCTCTATGTGTAGGCCATCTATCTGATGCTGGCTGGACCAAAAGAGTAATAGGCTGACCACACCGGTTGCGTCACGTACAAAATATATTTAGAAATCAATGTTATTCAATTATTGCAACCACACTGCTCGCACGCGCCAACGAGCGCCTTCGTTACCAAGGGCTAAAATAGAAACCAGTTCTATTTCTGACGCAGATCACGCTGCAAGTCCTGCCTCTCCCATCTCCTCATTGGTTTGTAGAAGCAGGTACCCACATGCCTTCTCTTCATTGGTTATACCCACATGGGTGATCATCCTACCCTGCCTTTCTAAAGTATTTCGAAAGCTAAGTTAACAAACACATCACCGACCATTTAGAATCCCATCGTACCTTCTCCGCTATGCAATCTGCTTTCCGAGCTGGTCATGGGTGCACCTCAGCCACGCTCAAGGTCCTAAAAGATATCATAACCGCCATCGATAAAAGACAATACTGTGCAGCCGTATTCATCGACCTGGCCAAGGCTTTCGACACTGTCAATCGCCGCATTCTTATCAGCAGACTCAACAACCTTGGTTTCTCAAATGACTGCCTCACCTGGTTCACAAACTACTTATCAGATAGAGTTCAATATGTCAGATGCCTCCAACTGCTCTTAAATGCAAGTAAAACTAAATGCATGGTCTTCAACCCATCGCTGCCCGCACCTGCCCCCTTGCCTAGCATCACTACTCTGGACGGTTCTGACTTAGAATATGTGGACAACTACAAATACCTAGATGTCTGGTTAGAATGTAAACTCTCTTTCCAGACTCACATTAAGCATCTAGAATGCATCTCATGCTGCCAAACATACCCTCAAAAAATGGACTATCCTACCGATCTTTGACTTTGGCGATGTAATTTACAAAATAGCCTCCAACACTCTACTCAGCAAATTGGATGTAGTCTATCACAGTGCCATCCGTTTTGTCACCAAAGCCCCATATACTACCCATTACTGCGACCTGTATGCTCTCGTTGGCTGGCCCTCGCTTCATATTCGTCGACAAACCCACTGGCTCCAGGTCATCTATAAGTCTTTGCTAGGTAAAGCCCCGCCTTATCTCAGCTCACTGGTCACCATAGCAGCACCAACCCGTAGCATGCGCTCCAGCAGGTATATTTCACTGGTCACCCCAAAGCCAACTCCTCCTTTGGACGCCTTTCCTTCCAGTTGTCTGCTGCCAATGACTGGAACAATTTTTTTTTAAATCACTGAAGCTGGAGACTTATATTTCCCTCACTAACTTTAAGCATCAGCTGTCAGAGCAGCTTACCGATCATTACACCTGTACATAGCCCATCTGTAACTAGCTCACCCAACTACCTCATCCCCATATTGTTATTTTTTTTGCTCCTTTGCACCCCAGTATCTCAACTCACATTCATCTTCTGCACATCTATCACTCCAGTGTTTAATTGCTAAATTGTAATTATTTCACCACTATGGCCTATTTATTGCTTTATCCCCTAATCTTACATTTGCACACACTGTATATAGACGTTGTGTTATTGACTGTACATTTGTATATCCCATGTGTAACTGTGTTGGTGTCACACTGCTTTGCTCTATCTTGGCCAGGTCGCAGTTTTAAATAAAGGTTAAATAAAAAATAAATATTATACAATCTCAATCGTACTCCACACTGCCCTTTCGCACGATGAGACAGCCTATAGGGAGGTGAGATACCTGGCTGTGTGGTGCCAGGACAACAACCTCTCCCTCAATGTGAGCTGATCGTGGACAATAGGAAAAGGAGGGCTGAACAGGCCTCCATTAACATTGACAGGGCTGTAGTGGAGTGGGTCGAGAGTTGCGTTCCTTGTTTGACAGTTCTGCAAACAATTTTACTTAAAGAGTGCATTAAAAATGATTTAGACCTTGTTTATGGAAAAGTGCTTATTTCTGTATTTCATGGATTCAGCTTGCTGAAAATTGTCCACAGTGTTCCTATCATCTAGTTCAAACAGCACTGCACAAATAATTACTTAGAGTGTATCAAACATGATTTAGACCGTGTTTATGGAAAAGTGTTTATTTCTGTTTTTCATGGTTTCAACTTGTTGAAAATTGTCCACTGTGTTCCTATCATCTCGTTTAAACTGTACTGCAAAAAGTTTTACTTACAGAGTGCATCAAACATGATTTAGACCTTGTTTATGGAAAAGTGTTTATTTTTGTATTTCATGGTTTTAGCTTGCTGAAAATTGTCCACAGTGTTAGTATAATCTAGTTCAAACAGTACTGCAAAAAAAAATACTTACAGGTTGCATCAAACATGATTTAGACCTTGTTTATGGAAAAGTGTTTATTTCTGTTTTTCATGGTTTCAACTTGCTGAAAATTGTCCACAGTGTTCCTATCATCTAGATTCAACAGTTCTGCAAGACTGTTGTTGTGGTCTTCATGGACTGTTGTCATTTTCATTGTCCATTTAATTATAGACCAATGCTATAATTTAGCGTTGTTGCCTTCCATTGAACAAGACTTGTATTCCCCAGTTAACAAAGACTAATCTCAAATCAAATGAATAATCACAGAAATGGCTGTTATTTAACCCAACACTATATCTGCGTCACAAATGACACCCAACTTCTTATGGTTGTACTCCTTTTGACCCTATGGGCCCTGGTTTAAGGTATTACACTATGTAGGGAATAGGGTGCCATTTGGGATGCACAATATATCGTGGGAGGACTTTATTGTCAGTCATTAAGTCCATAATATCCTTTGACATTATGGATCATCCAAATACTCTCTAGCAAACTTCAGACGGGCCTGGACATGTACTGGCTTAAGCAGGGGGACACGTCTGGCACTGCAGGATTTGAGTCACTGGCGGCGTAGTGTGTTACTGATGGTAGGCTTTGTTACTTTGGTCCCAGCTCTCTGCAGGTCATTCACTAGGTCCCCCCGTGTGGTTCTGGGATTTTTGCTTACCGTTCTTGTGATCATTTTGACCCCACGGGGTGAGATCTTGCGTGGAGCCCCAGATCGAGGGAGATTATCAGTGGTCTTGTATGTCTTCGATTTCCTAATAATTGCTCCTACAGTTGATTTCTTCAAACCAAGCTGCTTACCTATTGCAGATTCAGTCTTCCCAGCCTGGTGCAGGTCTACAATTTTGTTTCTGGTGTCCTTTGACAGCTCTTTGGTCTTGGCCATAGTGGAGTTTGGAGTGTTACTGTTTGAGGTTGTGGACAGGTGTCTTTTATACCGATAACAAGTTCAAACAGGTGCCATTAATACAGGTAACGAGTGGAGGACAGAGGAGCCTCTTAAAGAAGAAGTTACAGGTCTGTGAGAGCCAAAAATCTTGCTTGTTTGTAGGTGACCAAATACTTATTTTCCACCATAATTTGCAAATAAATTCATTAAAAATCCTACAATGTGATTTTTTTGATTTTTTTTTCTCATTTTGTCTGTCATAGTTGAAGTGTACCTATGATGAAAATTACAGGCCTCTCTCATCTTTTTAAGTGGGAGAACTTGCCCAATTGGTGGCTGACTAAATACTTTTTTGCCCCACGGTATCTGCACTTTTTGAAAAGGAGACTGTGTTTCTTGGTGTGAGGCATCTCAACTTGAAATTTGCGGGCAATGAATTCAATCTACGCTTGTACAATTGCCCTTATTGGTACAGCTCACGCAATTAACTTCTATAAAAGCCTTCCCAGTCTGTCCATCCATCCATCACACATGACCTGATTCTAATTCCTCTAGATGTCTACTAGCCTCCCAAGCATCCTGGTAGTCATGCAGTACTGTCCAGAGCCGTGGTCAAGTGAGTAACACTCCTGGCCAGTACATGCCTCCTCACTGGAGACCAGGCTTCAATCTCGATCTACACTCTTCCTCCTGTGTCTCCTTTTTTTAATCTCCCTATCGGTTTCATGCTATCTAAACATACTAAAGATAAGAGGGAAATTCTTGCCTGAGTACCAGTCTGTTTGTTCCATCATGCCACTCCTTGGCATGACAAGGAATTCCACTTTCCTTTTTAATCATAGTACTTAAGGACCTGCTCAATGAGGTGACAGTGTCACCCTAATAATGAATTAAGTGGAGAGTGGGATGAAACCTGGTATTTCATTACGCAAGAGCAAAGAGGGTGGTTTGTCCCAAATGGCATCCTATTCTCTACATACAGTAGTGCACTCCTTTTGAACAGGAACCAGGGACTATAATAGAGAATGGGATGCAGCCCAAGTCTATGCAGAAGGCTTGAATTGTCACGTGCATACTGTCATTTTTCTGGATGCCCTTTCAATATTTGATAGCTCTTCACTGTAGTTATAGGCTATGTTATCTAGGCAGAAGCCATCAGCTTTGACATATCTTAGTTTTTTTGTGATCAGATGAAGTGTCTTGTGATGTCTTCTAATGATCGTACTACGTAGCGAGTTTCCGTTGACCTTAATTCCCTTCTGTCGCTGTTTAATGTTGACATTTGCATGCATGTGTGTGTGTGTGTGTGTGTGTGTGTGTGTCCAGCTGTGTCTGCGAGTCACAGTCTGTGTGCGTGTTTATCTATGTGTGTGTGTCTATTTGTATGTGCATGCATTGTGCCATTGAGGCTGCCTTTTTGATCTAAGCCGACTGGCAGCACACTTCTTCTCCGTCTCTCTCTCTCTCGTCCAGTATTTCCCAAACTCGGTCCTCAGGACCTCAAGGGGTGAAAGTTTTGGTTTTTGCCCTAGCATTACTCTCATTAGTCAGCAATATGTGTATACACACGCGCACTGCTGCTCCCTTTAATCATGTTAGTTTCTGCCTCATTGGTTGCCGAGCTGACCCACGCCGGCTACTCCCTGTCTCATTGGTCGCTCTTCAAGATGCCAGCCAATCCGCACCCTGCAGCTTACTGACGCTGCTGCATCCCTTTCCCAGGAACCCTTGTTAGCTCTTCTGCAGTGAGCCAGCATTAACTTGAGAGAGAGAGAGAGAGAGAGAGAGAGAGAGAGAGAGAGAGAGAGGAGAGAGAGAGAGAGAGAGAGAGAGAGAGGAGGGAGGGATGAGGAGAGGGGAAGTGTGAGGGGGAAAAGAGGGGTAGAGGGTGAGTGGGAAACAGGGGAGGGAGACAGAAAGAGGGTGAGGGGAAAAAGGAAAAGCGACAGTAAGAGGGAGGGAGGAAAGCAACAGAAGGAGGGAGGAAGAGGGGAAGAGATGTAAGAAATTGATTGGCTAAGAGTCCAGACATAGGTCCACACTGTTGGCTCTTGCTATTAATCCTGCTCTCTCACTCTCTCTCCTCTTGATATGTGTCGTCATCTCTTTTCAAGTTTAGCAGCTCTTTATGCAGCTCCTAATTTCTCTGCTACCTGGACAGGAGCGTCTTTAGGGGGCAGAAGCATGCGCTGCGTTTTACTCAGAGGATGACTCAGCGATGGTAGGGCTCCTACAGAACGTGGTGGGTAAATGGCATGGTGGCACAGTCTTATGTTGGCAAGGGTAGCACTGGGTGGGTGACAGTGTCACTGACTTTATCAGCTTGGTGGTGACGCCTGTTGATTGTTTCACAGATGCTGTGACTGTGTTTGGGATAGGGATTTTAGAGTGATTCATATAGTGTCTTTGCAATGTCGTCATATAGTCGGGGGATGGACTGTATATGCTTGAGTAATGGATTTGTGGTTTTGTTTATTGACTTGATTGATTAATATTGGGCATTTTCAAATAGGGTCATTGTTAATGCTGATATCTACAGGACTTAAGGACTTTTAACAAATATGTTTGTTCATGTAAGTTGCACTCGGCTTCTCTGATTGGTCAAGATAATTTGACATCTTCAACAGTAATGTACCTTTGTCATCTGTCATCAATCATCTTTTGCCCATGAGACTCTGCTTGTGGTAAATTGATGGATTAATCAAGCAAGATTTATTTAGTTGCATTTCAAGCTGCCTTACATAAAGATTATGTAACAGCGAGACCTCCCTTTCTGAGACGACAGGAGTTTTGTATGTGTTCTGTATGTTGTTTGGTGTTGTTTTCGTTTGTCTGTTGTGTCTGACTTATTGTGCCCTTGTTGTGTCTGTGTGTCTCTGTTGTGGCTGTGCTGTGTCTGTGTCTGAGAGAAGGATTTGTGGAATAGTTTCATAGACACATTCATGCGCTGCAAATCCACCTAGATATGCAGCTACATTTCATGGGAATTGATAAATCAGTGAAGGAGCTGGATTTTGATTAATCAAATCATCTATTTGATTGACGAGGCTTTCGAGAGATATTGAGTGTTATGATAAAAAGCATGAGCTGACGCACACCCAAAAATATTCCTACATAACCTGGTTCAAGCATTCATTATGCAACCCTGAAGAAGGCACTGCGTTGCCAAAACATTGGTTATTAGGTTTACCCATTCAATTGTTGGGAGCATATAAGAGTGTGCAACTTTCTTTCTTTATGTTTGAGTGTTATGGTGTCATAAATATTCGGTGGTATCTCAATACACCATGAACCAGATTGTCATTCTCTGAAAGGTCCCCAGTCCCCACATGTGGAGCGTTAACCCTTAGTTGACACAGGAAGTGAAAAGGATTGTGCATTGATGTCTTTCCAGATAAATCTAGCTTGATTTGACCGCAAATCTTTTTTTTGTAAATTTGTAAAATATTTTTTACATCAATCCACCAATTTGTCTGAAACCCACTAAGCTTCAAGGGCCGCACAACCAAAGTTATGTAAATATTGTAGGTTAGATAAACTAGCGACAGACACTATGAATGACTTGACCCCTGCTGTGTACTGTCGAGTAGTTAGCATTTAAGATTTAAACAAACTATACGTAAAGGGTTAAACCAAGGGTCTCCATCCTGGTAGCTATGGCAATGGTATTTTTCCTGTCAAGCTATTTTCTGGCACATACTATACGAGACATCTGCAAGGGAAGGAGAGTCTCCCTCAGGGCCTTTTTCTACAAGCGGGCAGAGGCATCCTGTTTCTTTGCCTGTCTTAAATACATCCTGAGACCGCTAGCTAGCTGACACACATGCTTTGCTTACTCTGCTCACACAGTCTTGTCTGACAAGTGTCCCCTATCCTCTAGCCAGCCTTGCAACATGTCAGAAAAAATATGCTTTTACTGACTGTGGTAAGAAACTACTATCCTTATGACTGGCACATATGAATCTGATGATTCATGATGACAGTCTAAGAGAAAATGACAAACTGCACGTTGACAATGTAAAGTCCTATGGTGGTGGTAGCTGCATTACATTAATTTAATTTAATAAACTTTATTCATAAAGGAAGAAATTGGATTCTTCAAAAAACAGCAACAACATATGCATACATGCATATAATACAGTAGGGTATTTCCTTCGAAAAGGACCCATGAACACCAACATGTGAAGTTCATAGGAGCATGTCAAATTAAAGCATGCACTCAGTGGCCAGTTTATCTAGTACTAGGTCAGACCCCCCTTTGCCTCCAGAACATCCTGGATTCTTCGGGGCATGAGAACGTTGCTCAAATGGTATTAAGAGACATAATGTGTGCCAGGAAAACATTTCCCACTCCATTACGCCACCAACCTGTACCGTTGACACCAGGCAGGACGGGGCCATGGACTCATGCTGCTTACGCCAAATCGATGATCATTTTTAAAAAATGTATTTCACCTTTATTTAACCAGGTAGGCAAGTTGAGAACAAGTTCTCATTTACAATTGCGACCTGGCCAAGATAAAGCAAAGCAGTTCGACACATACAACGACACAGAGTTACACATGGAGTAAAACAAACATACAGTCAATAATACAGTATAAACAAGTCTATATACGATGTGAGCAAATGAGGTGAGATAAGGGAGGTAAAGGCAAAAAGGCCATGGTGGCAAAGTAAATACAATATAGCAAGTAAAACACTGGAATGGTAGATTTGCAATGGGAGAATGTGCAAAGTAGAAATAAAAAATAATGGGGTGCAAAGGAGCAAAATAAATAAATAAATTAAATACAGTAGGGAAAGAGGTAGTTGTTTGGGCTAAATTATAGGTGGACTATGTACAGGTGCAGTAATCTGTGAGCTGCTCTGACAGTTGGTGCTTAAAGCTAGTGAGGGAGATAAGTGTTTCCAGTTTCAGAGATTTTTGTAGTTCGTTCCAGTCATTGGCAGCAGAGAACTGGAAGGAGAGGCGGCCAAAGAAAGAATTGGTTTTGGGGGTGACTAGAGAGATATAACTGCTGGAGCGTGTGCTGCAGGTGGGAGATGCAATGGTGACCAGCGAGCTGAGATAAGGGGGGACTTTACCTAGCAGGGTCTTGTAGATGACATGGAGCCAGTGGGTTTGGCGACGAGTATGAAGCGAGGGCCAGCCAACGAGAGCGTACAGGTCGCAATGGTGGGTAGTATATGGGGCTTTGGTGACAAAACGGATTGCACTGTGATAGACTGCATCCAATTTGTTGAGTAGGGTATTGGAAGCTATTTTGTAAATGACATCGCCAAAGTCGAGGATTGGTAGGATGGTCAGTTTTACAAGGGTATGTTTGGCAGCATGAGTGAAGGATGCTTTGTTGCGAAATAGGAAGCCAATTCTAGATTTAACTTTGGATTGGAGATGTTTGATATGGGTCTGGAAGGAGAGTTTACAGTCTAACCAGACACCTAAGTATTTGTAGTTGTCCACGTATTCTAAGTCAGAGCCGTCCAGAGTAGTAATGTTGGACAGGTGGGTAGGTACAGGTAGCGATTGGTTGAAGAGCATGCATTTAGTTTTACTTGTATTTAAGAGCAATTGGAGGCCACAGAAGGAGAGTTGTATGGCATTGAAGCTTGCCTGGAGGGTTGTTAACACAGTGTCCAAAGAAGGGCCAGAAGTATACAGAATGGTGTCGTCTGCGTAGAGGTGGATCAGAGACTCACCAGCAGCAAGAGCGACCTCATTGATGTATACAGAGAAGAGAGTCGGTCCAAGAATTGAACACTGTGGCACCCCCATAGAGACTGCCAGAGGTCCGGACAGCAGACCCTTCGATTTGACACACTGAACTCTATCAGAGAAGTAGTTGGTGAACCAGGCGAGGCAATCATTTGAGAAACCAAGGCTGTCGAGTCTGCCGATGAGGATGTGGTGATTGACAGAGTCGAAAGCCTTGGCCAGATCAATGAATACGGCTGCACAGTAATGTTTCTTATCGATGGCGGTTAAGATATCATTTAGGACCTTGAGCGTGGCTGAGGTGCACCCATGACCAGCTCTGAAACCAGATTGCATAGCAGAGAAGGTATGGTGAGATTCGAAATGGTCGGTAATCTGTTTGTTGACTTGGCTTTCGAAGACCTTAGAAAGGCATGGTAGGATAGATATAGGTCTGTAGCAGTTTGGGTCAAGAGTGTCACCCCCTTTGAAGAGGGGGATGACCGCAGCTGCTTTCCAATCTTTGGGAATCTCAGACGACACGAAAGAGAGGTTGAACAGGCTAGTAATAGGGGTGGCAACAATTTTGGCAGATAATTTTAGAAAGAAAGGGTCCAGATTCTCTAGCCCGGCTGATTTGTAGGGGTCCAGATTTTGCAGCTCATTCAGAACATCAGCTGAGCAGATTTGGGAGAAGGAGAAATGGGGAAGGCTTGGGCGAGTTGTTGTGGGGGGTGCAGTGCTGTTGACCGGGGTAGGAGTAGCCAGGTGGAAAGCATGGCCAGCCGTAGAAAAATGCTTATTGAAATTCTCAATTATGGTGGATTTATCAGTGGTGACAGTGTTTCCTATCTTCAGTGCAGTGGGCAGCTGGGAGGAGGTGTTCTTATTCTCCATGGACTTTACAGTGTCCCAGAACTTTTTTGAGTTAGTGTTGCAGGAAGCAAATTTCTGCTCCTGTAAAAGCTAGCCTTGGCTTTTCTAACTGCCTGTGTATAATGGTTTCTAGCTTCCCTGAACAGCTGCATATCACGGGGGCTGTTCGATGCTAATGCAGAACGTCATAGGATGTTTTTGTGTTGGTTAAGGGCAGTCAGGTCTGGGGAGAACCAAGGAACCAGGAACCAGTATCTGTTCCTGGTTCTAAATTTCTTGAATGGGGCATGTTTATTTAAGATGGTTAGGAAGGCATTTAAAAAAAATATCCAGGCATCCTCTACTGACGGGATGAGGTCAACATCCTTCCAGGATACCCCGGCCAGGTCGATTAGAAAGGCCTGCTCGCTGAAGTGTTTCAGGGAGCGTTTTACAGTGATGAGAGGAGGTCGTTTGACCGCTGACCCATTACGGATGCAGGCAATGAGGCAGTGATCGCTGAGATCTTGGTTGAAGACAGCAGAGGTGTATTTAGAGGGGAAGTTGGTTAGGATGATATCTATGAGGGTGCCCGTGTTTAAGGCTTTGGGGAGGTACCTGGTAGGTTCATTGATAATTTGTGTGAGATTGAGGGCATCAAGTTTAGATTGTAGGATGGCTGGGGTGTTAAGCATGTTCCAGTTTAGGTCGCCTAGCAGCACGAGCTCTGAAGATAGATGGGGGGCAATCAGTTCACATATGGTGTCCAGAGCACAGCTGGGGGCAGAGGGTGGTCTATAGCAGGCGGCAACGGTGAGAGACTTGTTTTTAGAGAGGTGGATTTTTAAAAGTAGAAGTTCAAATTGTTTGGGTACAGACCTGGATAGTAGGACAGAACTCTGCAGGCTATCTTTGCAGTAGATTGCAACACCGCCCCCTTTGGCAGTTCTATCTTGTCTGAAAATGTTGTAGTTTGGAATTAAAATGTCTGAATTTTTGGTGGTCTTCCTAAGCCAGGATTCAGACACAGCTAGAACATCCGGGTTGGCAGAGTGTGCTAAAGCAGTGAATAGAACAAACTTAGGGAGGAGGCTTCTAATGTTAACATGCATGAAACCAAGGCTATTACGGTTACAGAAGTCGTCAAAAGAGAGCGCCTGGGGAATAGGAGTGGAGCTAGGCACTGCAGGGCCTGGATTCACCTCTACATCGCCAGAGGAACATAGGAGGAGTAGAATAAGGGTGCGGCTAAAAGCAATAAGAATTGGTCGTCTAGAACGTCTGGAACAGAGAGTAAAAGGAGGTTTCTGGGGGCGATAAAATAGCATCAAGGTATAATGTACAGACAAAGGTATGGTAGGATGTGAATACAGTGGAGGTAAACCTAGGTATTGAGTGATGAAGAGAGAGATATTGTCTCTAGAAACATCATTAAAACCAGGAGATGTCATTGCATGTGTGGGTGGTGGAACTAATAGGTTGGATAAGGTATAGTGAGCAGGACTAGAGGCTCTACAGTGAAATAAGCCAATAAACACTAACCAGAACAGCAATGGACAAGACATATTGACATTAAGGAGAGGCATGCTCAGTCGAGTGATCAAAAGGGTCCAGTGAGTGGAGAGGTTGGTTGGGGGTCACGGCGATTTAGACAGCTAAATCGGTAGCAAGCTAGCATAGGAGCAAGCTAGCATAGGATGGAGGTCTGTTATTAGCCAACTCTTGCGTTCCGTCAGTAGATTAGTGGGTTTCCGTGTGGTAGAGGGGATTAATCCAAATCACACAACAACAACAAAAATAAAAACAATAGATATAGTTATAGAGGCCCAAGAAGAAAAATAAATAAATCAATAAAAATAAAATAAAATAAAAATCGTACCACGTTCAAGGTTGCTACGGTCACTCGTTTTGCCCATTCTTATGTTGTCGAACAGTAACTGAATGTCTCAATGCCTGTCTGCCTGCTTTATACAGAAAGCCACGGGCATGTGACTCACTGTCTGTAGGAGCGAACCATTTTTGTTAACGGGGGGGTATGCCTAATAAACTGGTCAATGAGTCTATAATACTGCCATACCAAGCAAAATAGCAGTAACTCCACATTTGGTCAAAAAATAGGTTGACATTTTCTATCCATTAATAAATATGTTTAAGGATCTGACCCTTTTTAAAATGTTCGCCTAAAATTACATACCCAAATCTAACTCCCTGTAGCTCAGGACCTGAAGCAAAGATATGCATATTCTTGATACCATTTGAAAGGAAACACTTTGGAGTTTGTGGAAATGTGAAATTAATGTTGGAGAATATAACACATTAGATCTGGTAAAAGATAATACAGACACAATACATGCGTTTTCTATATATATTTTTTTGAAAGGCAAGAGAACAGCGATACATTAACATAGGAGCCTTGATGTCATTTCGATTTTGTCTGCAAGTTGGCAGCAGTGTGTGTGCAAAGTTTCAGACTGATCCAGTAAGAATTACCTCACTACACAACATTTTGCACCATAACTATAGAGAACATTCAAAAATGCTATGGTAATACAAATTTAAGTTTACACACTCCCAGGAATGTCATATATGATGGATCATTAGCTTCCCTACAGAAAAGACACATCTAGATGGCAGAGTGGGATGGGTGTGGAGCCAGAGACAGCAGTGGGGTCAAACTGTAGAACCCAGTTCCTACATTTGAATTATTTTTTCAAACAAAACTACCTACATTTTATCTCTGGGACCCTCAGGACGACAAATTAGAGCAAGATTACTGAATGTTATACATTAGTTACCTTTAGAGGTGAATGTATCAAACCAGTTGCCGTGATGGTGTTTTGTTGTTGTGCACTATCCTCAAACAATAGCATGGTCTTTTTTTTAATGTAATAGCTACTGTAAATTGGACACTGCAGTTAGATTAACAAGAATTTTAAAGCTTTCTGCCCATATATATGACATGTCTATGTCCTGGAAATGTTTTCTAGTCACATTATCGCATATTGAGCAACAACCATCCCGGTTTAGGGACACCGATCCTGTTAAGTACATGCTTTATCATGTGGACAAATACCATGCCTCCATTGTATAGTGTTATGGAGGAAATGGGGGGGGGGGGTCATGTTTGCAGTAACTGCAAAAAAGTTACAGTGATCAGTTCAGGTACTGCCTTTTATATGTGTGTGTGAACCCCTCTAACCCCCCTCTCTCTGTCTCTCTCTGTAGGGCACAGGGTGAGAGGAAGAGAGAACTTTATGACAGAATATTAGGATGGCCAGTGAAGGCTCCAGTAGCATCTCCAGCCCTGTGGTGCGACAGATCGACCAGCAGTTCCTGATCTGCAGCATATGCCTGGACCGCTACGACAACCCCAAAGTGTTGCCCTGCCTCCATACCCTCTGTGAGAGGTGAGTTGTGTGTGTGTGTGTGTGTGTGTGTGTGTGTGCGTGCGTGCGTGCGTGTGTGTGCGTGCGTGCTCCCTGCCTGTCTCATTTTGTTCTTCATGTCCAGTTTGGGAGAGTGCGTGAGCTTGATTGTCTTTGAGATTAAATGTGATTAAATTAAATGTGAAATTAAATGTGAAAGTCACATTTCGGTTAGGTCATATTTAAGGAAAGGGGGACGGACACCTTGTCAGTTGAATTCCACAGGGAACAGTGACCAGTTCCAATTGGTGCCAGTTGGGATGCAGGCATGTAGCCTGTATTTTCTGTCATGACAGGTATTAGGGCTGTGGCGGTATAAAAATAGTCTAGAAACACTAGTAAGTATATCCACATCTCAGACATTTGACTCCACCCTTCTACCCTCCCTCTCCCCTATCCAGGTGCCTGCAGAACTACATCCCCGCCCACAGCCTGACGCTGTCGTGCCCCGTGTGCCGTCAGACATCTATCCTGCCGGAGAAAGGCGTGGCGGCGCTGCAGAGCAACTTCTTCATAACCAACCTGATGGATGTGCTGCACCGGCCCCCCAGCGACAGCTGCAGCCAGGAGAGCGCAGTGTTGGAGACCATCAACTCTATGGCCACGGGACAACCGCTCTCTTGCCCCAACCACGTAGGATATAACGACAGACAGACTCTCTCTCTCTCTCACACACACACACACACCTAATAATGTCCATCCATCAGTGTCCATATAACGTTATTGCAGGAGTAAATTATTCTACCGATCGGTCACCTTATTGAAATTACAGTGATGGTCGGGGGGAGTGTGATCGATGGCATTTAACAGTCTAGACATGTCTGTGGCACCTCAGCAGGAGATTCCATGACATTCAACTTTCTTGCTTATCGCTCTAGCTCGTCACCATAGCAACAGGTTTATTTTTATGGGATACTGGCTGGATGGATTCTCATACCGTTTCTTCACCTTGACCTTTAAACTCTTGCCTAGGTGGTGGAGTTCCACTGTCCACCGTGTGAGACAGCCATGTGCCAGGAGTGTACGAGCGCCGAGCACTCCACTGTGCCCCTCAAAGATGTGGTCGAGCAGCACAAGGCCTCGCTGCAGGACCAGCTTGATGCCGTCAAAAACCGGTAGGGGCCAATACATACCCCTGGGGGACACCAAGACGTTATAAAACATATTTACAACAATAAAAACAAATTACAACCCCAAAAAATAAACATGTAATAATAATTATGACATCCAATTGTATTGGACAAAGTAAAAAAAAAGGTAATGGCCCAACACACACCCCTGGGGAAAGTGGGTTAATGTGGGTTAATAGACTCAAAGTTCTTCATCTACCCAAGTATTCAGACCCCTTGACTTTTTACACATGTTGTTACGTTACAGCCTTATTCTCAAATGGATTAAATAAAACAAATTCCTCAGCAATCTACACACAATACCCCATAATGACAAAGCGAAAACCGTTTTGGGGAAATCTTTGCAAATGTATTAAAAATAAGTAAACCTTATTTACATAAGTATTCAGACCCTTTGCTATGAGCCTCAAAATTGAGATCAGATGCATCCTGTTTCCATTGATCCTCCTTGATATTTTTCCAGAACCTGGAGTCCACCTGTGGTAAATTAAATTGATCGCACATGATTTGGAAAGGCACACACCTGTCTATATAAGGTCCCACAGTTGACAATGCATGTCAGAGAAAAAAACCAAGCCATGAGATCGAAGGAATTATCCGGAGAGTGCCAAGACAGGATTGTGTCGAGGCAAAGATCTGGGGAAGAGTACCAACACATTTCTGCAGCATTGAAGGTCCCCAAGAACACAATGACCTCCATCATTCTTAAATGGAAGAAGCTTGGAACCACCAAGATTCTTCCTAAAGCTGGCTGCCTGGCCAAACTAATCAATCGGGGGAGAAGGGCCTTGGTCAGGGAGGTGAGTTCCTCTGTGGAGATGGGAGAACCTTCCAGAAAGACAATCATCTCTGCAGCACTCCACCATCAGGCCTTTATGGTAGAGTGGCCAGACGGAAGCCACTCCTCAGTAAAATACATGAAATCCCATTTGGAGTTTGCCAAAAGGCACCTAAAGCCTATCAGACTATGATAAACCAATATTTAAGTATTTGACCTGAATGCGAAGCTTGACATCTGGAGGAAACCTGGATTGAGGTAAAGATGAACAGATCAAAGTACAGAGAGATCATTGATGAAAACATGCTCCAGAGCACTCAGGACAACGACCCTAAGCACACAGCCAAGACAACTTAGGAGTGGCTTCGGGACAAGTCTCCGAATGTCCTTGAATGGTCCAGCCAGAGCCCGGATTTGACACTGAGCGAACATCTCTGGAGAGACCTGAATATAGCTGTGTAGTGACGCTCCCCATCCAACCTGACAGAACTTGAGAAGATCTGCAGAAGAATGGGAGAATCTCCCCAAATAGAGGTGTGCCAAGCTTGTAGCGTCATACCAAGAAGACTCAAGGCTGTAATTGCTGCCAAAGGTGCTTCAACAAAGTACTGAGTAAAGGGTCTGAATACTTATGTAAATGTGATATGTTTTTTATTTTTAATAAATTAGCAAACATTTCTAAAAAAAAAAAACAATGTTTGCTTTGTCATTATGGGGTATTGTGTGTAGATTGAGGGACAATTTTAGAATAAGACTAACCTAACAACGTGTAAAAAGTGTAACCTAACAACATGTGTAAAATATGTGTCAGAGGCAACCTAAGAATTATCTCCGATGGCCCAATAGTTTGAGGGTCAAAACACTCCAGCTAATTTTGACCTATGACTGATCGCACCCACCCTCTGACTCCCTTCCTTCAGGCTGCCTGAAATCGACTCAGCTCTGCAGGTGCTGTCGGAGATCCTGCAACAGCTGACCAATCAGGAGAGCTCCATCGAGGGGGACATCAACACCACGTTCGACGAGTTGCAGAATACCCTGAACGTCCGCAAGAGTGTCCTACTCATGGAGCTTGAGGTCAACTACATCCTCAAGCAGAAAGTGAGGCCCCAATGTTTGATAAATGGGGGGGGGGGGGGGAATTTATTAGAACCTTTTCTTGTGGGTTTCTGTTTCGTCAATCTGTTTGGTGCACACAGACAATATGATACGAAATTAGAGGCAGGTGGTCCATGAAAGTAAACAGATATATGATTAGGAGAAAGGAAAAACATTTCTAAACATGGGCATAGTTTTTAAACCAAGAATGAACGGCATTATACTCATCATGTGAACAAGAAAAATACTGAAAATAGATGCTTCCCAATTTGAAAATGTAGTATATATTGAAAGTAATAGGTGGTAATTTTACAACAACTGAAACATTTTCTGTGCCTTCCTAAAAGAGATTGTTTAATCTCAATTAAATTAAACCTGTACTAATAAAGGATAAATAACATAGAAATAAAGTCCTCAGTTAGTTCTACTATCCCACACAGCTGCAGAGGCTCTGTTTACACTGTTTCTACTTTGCATGCCTGTGGCTCAGCTGTCGATGAGGCAGTTCTCTGATAAATTATTAAATAAAACATGGATTGGGGAGGGCTGGAGAGACGGACTGCCAGGGCAGAAAAGCTGATGCCTTACCCAGCCCAGAGAACCAATCACCCAGGCTGGCCTAATAGGAATGATTCACAAGTAGGACCGGCTGGCTAGAGCAGGCAGAGTGCTGCATAAAGGAAGATAGGACTTTTATGTGTCTGCCCTTTCCTATAGGGAGTGGACACTTTCTACTGTTCTTTGGTGTTGTCATTATGTCTATCTAGTTGGTAATTTAGGCTTTGAAAGTGCTGTATCTTCTAGCTAGCTAGCTGAGCTGTTCATGTTTAAAGAGAGGGTGAGTCTTGGAAGCAGAGAGGGGTTATTCTGCCCTTGAGTTGCGTTCTCATGCAAAACTAGACAGATAGCTAACAACTAAGTCTTCAATAAAACTCCCAAGGCGTGACTTTTCTTGAATGAATATATTGAAAACGTTTGTTGTGAAACTGCAAAATATAGAAAATAATATACTTTAGACATACTGTAGCTGTACATTATACATTTGAAGTTGCATAAATACAAAACACGTGCTAAGGTACCATGCATCTGGCATGATGCCAAACCATATAGCTAATTGTTACTCATATGGTAATTGGATAACTCCTTTCATTACTCTAATGTACAACCATCTATGTAGAATAACAAAGCATATTACACTAGAAACAGTAACAAAACTACAGTATTGTATATTTTACAATTCGTTTACGAGCAAAGTAATACAGCTAACGACATACATGAAAGGCATTGCAATTTGTATGAGTAAATTCAACCAACATTGATATGTAAGCAACTCTATCAATAACAAGATTATAATCATTAGCTAAATGCTTGAATCGAACTTACAAACAATTATTTTCCAAGGCTGAAGCATGACAAGAAATAACTACACTGAAGGACCTGCAGTTTTTAGCTGCTTCTATGCGTGCAGAACAAATGATCTACTTCCTGTTTGCGTAGTCTTTCTAAGTACCAGAAAGCTCCACTATGGGGGCGAATAACACCATGGAACACAATGAAAATACATTTTAACCATTGTGATAAAATAATATGTTACCTTCTAACAGGATGGCAGCACAGGGGTTGATAAAGTGGGTAGGTACAGTGGTGTAGGTTTCCACAGTGCACTGCACTGAGTAAGTGTGCACTGCACTAAGTAAGTGTGCACTGTATCTCCCTGCCTTTATGGCGTCCTCTTTCTCTATCTGGAATATATTTGTGTTAGTCTTTCAGAGTGTGAGTCTTATACAGTATGAAGCAAGGGTTGATATAGATAGTGGTGGAGAAAGTCGTTTTGGCTGGGGGCTTTGATAGCTCAATGGCCGCTCGTGTTGTCGAAGAGGATGAGTGTGGTAGCCAGATGCAGGTGAGTGTGTGTGTGAGGGAGACAGTGAGACTGTGTGCGTGTGTGCAATGCTCAGTGTTTTGACCCAACCCTGTAGCATTTTTGTGCTGTGGTGTTATGTTAACAAGTGATAACTATGATAGTTAGTCAACACTCTACCATATGCCTATACCAGTGGATGTGTCAAAAGTACACTTAGCATATTCTGCACTTCTATGCTTATTCTTGGTAATGGAAAACGTAGCTTTATTCTCAATACAGCAAATTGACTGGTATTCATGTGGCATGTGGACAGCTGTCTAAAAGAAAATGTGTGTTTTAATTTGTTGTGTATGTTTCCAGTGCCCTGCTTACAGTATATATTTGCATGTCTGTGTCCGCACATTTGTTAGGTGAATGTGTTTGTTGATCAGATGTTTGTGTGTTTACATTGACAGATTGCGTGTGTACATTGACAGATTGTATACAATGTTTGCACATGCGTGTGTGTGTGTGTGTGTGTGTGTGTGTGTGTGTGTGTGTGTGTGTGTTGTCAGCCCCTCACACTGACAGATGTTTGCATGTCCACATGTGCATCTCCATTCACACCCACCTGACACCCTTATACACCCTCACCCTCTCTACTATCCCACCCCTTCACTCTTTTTCCTCTCTCTACATCGTGTTTCTCTCAGGTGCTCCAAGCCCAGCTGGACTTGTTATTCCAGGGCCAGGATGGCATCAACAGCAGCTGCAACTTCACCGAGCAGGCCCTGAGCCACGGCGCCGAGGTCCTGCTCGTCAAGAAGCAGATGAGCGAGCGGCTCAGTGAGCTGGCCAGCCAAGGGCTCCCCCTCTAGCCCGGTGAGAATGACCAGCTGTACTTCCTGGTGGAGACAGAGGGCCTCAAGAAGTCCATCCACAACCTGGGAACTATAGTTACCACAAATGCCGTGGCGTCCGAGACGGTGGCCACAGGCGAGGGCCTGAGGCAGTGCGTAGCGGGTCTGCCCACCTCTGTCACCATCACGACCAAGGACAAGGACGGTGAGCTGTGTAAGATGGGGAAAGCCAACATCACGGCGGAGATCGCCACGCCGGACGGTAGCGTGGGCGACGGCGAGATACTGGACAACAAGAACGGGACGTACGAGTATCTGTACACGGCGCCGAAAGAGGGTAGTTTGACGCTGTCGCTGCGTCTGTACGACCAGCATATTAAGGGGAGTCCATTTAAGATTGAAGCGACAAAGTCGGCGGATGTGTCGCCCAGTACGGAGAGCGCTAAGAAGAGGCTGAAGTCACCGGGGAGTAGCCACGTCAAGCAGAAGGCCATCAAGAGGCCAGCCAGTATGTACAGCACGGGGAAGAGGAAAGAGAACCCCATCGAAGATGACCAAATTTTCAGGATCGGTAATTGGTGTTTAACACATTTAAAAGGAACAGTTCACCTAAAACATTTAAAAGGATAGTTCACTTATGGTCTGGCGGACTCACTAAACACAAATGCATCTTTTGTAAATAATGTGTTGGAGTGTGCCCCTGCCTATCCGTAAATTTTTAAAACAAGAAAATGGTGCCGTCTGCTTTGCTTATTATAAGGAATTCGAAATTATTTATACTTTTACTTCTACTTTCAATACTTAAGCATATTTGAGTAACTTTTAATACTTTTCAACTTTTACTCAGGTAGTATTTTACTGGGTGACTAACACTTTGACTTGAGTTTCTATGAAGATATCGTCACTTTTACTCAAGTATGACTATTGGGTACTTTTTCCACCACTGCGGTATACCGAAACATCAGTACTTTTTCGATACTAGAACATGAAAATTGGTTTGGTACTTGAATTTTCGTGATGTTCAGTACTTCTGTAAAAATGTATCTCACGGATCAACTCTATCAGCTCAGCGATGTCCAGTTATAGTGTGAGGCGCGCGTCGTGCCTGCTACACTTACTCATTGCTAGCCTGCACTGGGAATCTGGACTGCATCATGTTAGCTCCCCACTCTGCACAGAAGTTAACACACTTGAATAATGCGAAACGGCATGTTGAAATGTTGAAACTGTTAATTACTGTTCTCAAAACAATGTCCATACAGGCTGAACACTTTAAAATGCAAGAAGATACGAGATAGAAGAAAACCGTTACAGAATCACCCACCACCAACGGACCAAGCAGCGTGCCAACAGGCAGGAGCAGCGCGAGGAGAAGCGCAATAAGGATTTCTGGACATGGGAGGAAATCCTCGACGGGAGAGGACCCTGGGCTAAACCAGGGGAGTGTAGCCGCACTAAGGTGCAGCGGGAGAAGAAACAACAACAGCAGCGTAAAGAGGAATGGACATGGGAGGACGTTTTGGATGGCAAGGGCTGTTACACTTGGGAGGAGATACTGGCTGGAAGAGATCGCCTCCCATGGGAACAGGTGGAGGCACTTAGGAGAGCTGAGGCAGCCGGAGAGATGAGCCGGCGATATGAGGGAACACGGCTGGCAAGGAAGCCCGAGAGGCAGCCCCAAAAATTTCTTGGGGGGGGGCTAACAGGGAGTATGGCTACGCCAGGTAGGAGACCTGCGCAAACTCCCTGTGCTTACCGGGGGGCTAGAGAGACCGGACAGGCACCGTGTTATGCAGTGGTGCGCACGGTGTCTCCAGTGCGGGTGCATAGCCCGGTGCGGTATATTCCAGCTCCGTGTGTCTGCCGGGCTAGATTGAGCGTCGAGCCTAATGCCATGAAGCCGGCTCTACGCAGCTGGTCCCCAGTGCGTCTCCTTGGGCCGGCTTACATGGCACCAGCCTTGCGCTCGGTGTCTCCGGTTCGCCTGCATAGCCCAGTGCGGGCTATTCCACCTCTCCGCACTGGCAGGGCGACCGTGAGCATTCAACCAGGTAAGGTTGGGCAGGCTCGGTGCTCAAGAGCTCCAGTGCGCCTGCACGGTCCGGTTTTTCCAGTACCACCTCCACACCCCAGCCCTCCGGTAGCAGCTCCCCGCACCAGGCTTCCTGTGCGTGTCCTTGGCCCAGTACCACCAGTGCCAGCACCACGCATCAGGCCTACAGTGCGCCTCGCCTGTCCAGCGCTGTCGGAGCCCTCCTCCTCTCCAGCGCTGTCGGAGTCTCCCGCCTGTTTAGCGCTGTTAGAGCCTTCCTTCTCTACAGCGCTGCCGGAGTCTCCCGCCTGTTCAGAACTGCCAGTTAGCATAGAGCTGCCAGTTAGCATAGAGCTGCCAGTTAGCATAGAGCTGCCAGTTAGCATAGAGCTGCCAGTTAGCATAGAGCTGCCAGTTAGCATAGAGCTGCCAGTCTGCAAGGAGCTGCCAGTCTGCAAGGAGCTGCCAGTCTGCAAGGAGCTGCCAGTCTGCATGGAGCTGCCAGTCTGCATAGAGCTGCCAGTCTGCATGGAGCTGCCAGTCTGCAAGGAGCCGCCAGAGCTGCCTGTCTGCAGGATGCCGCCAAAGCTGCCAGTCTGCAAGGAGCCGCCAGAGCTGCCAGTCTGCAAGGAGCCGCCAGAGCTGCCAGTTAGCATGGAGCAGCCAGGGCCGCCAGTCAGCATGGAGCAGCCAGGGCCGCCAGTCAGCATGGAGCAGCCAGGGCCGCCAGTCAGCATGGAGCAGCCAGGGCCGCCAGTCAGCATGGAGCAGCCAGTCAGCATGGAGCAGCCAGTCAGCATGGAGCAGCCAGAGCAGCCAGTCAGCATGGAGCAGCCAGAGCTGCCAGTCAGCATGGAGCAGCCAGTCAGCATGGAGCAGCCAGAGCTGCCAGTCAGCATGGAGCAGCCAGTCAGCATGGAGCAGCCAGAGCTACCAGTCATCATGGAGCAGCCAGTCAGCATGGAGCAGCCAGAGCTGCTAGTCGTCCAGACTCTTCCAGATCTGCTAGTCGTCCAGACTCTTCCAGATCTGCCAGTCGTCCAGACTCTTCCAGATCTGCCAGTCGTCCAGACTCTTCCAGATCTGCCAGTCGTCCAGACTCTTCCAGATCTGCCAGTCGACCAGACTCTTCCAGATCTGCCAGTCGACCAGACTCTTCCAGATCTGCCAGTCGACCAGACTTTTCCAGATCTGCCAGTCGTCCAGACTCTTCCAGATCTGCCAGTCGTCCAGACTCTTCCAGATCTGCCAGTCGACCAGACTCTTCCAGATCTGCCAGTCGACCAGACTCTCCCAGATCCGCCAGTCGACCAGATTCTCCCAGATCCGCCAGTCGACCAGATTCTCCCAGATCCGCCAGTCGACCAGATTCTCCCAGATCCGCCAGTCGACCAGATTCTCCCAGATCCGCCAGTCGACCAGATTCTCCCAGATCCGCCAGTCGACCAGATTCTCCCAGATCCGCCAGTCGACCAGATTCTCCCAGATCTGCTAGTCGACCAGGATCTGCTGAAACCGCCAGCCAGCCAGGTTCTGGTAGTTTCTACTACCTGCCTGGGCTTCCTCTCAGTGCTGAGCTTCTTCTCAGTGCTGAGCTTCTTCTCAGTGCTGAGCTTCCTCTCAGTGCTGAGCTTCTTCTCAGTGCTGAGCTTCCTCTCAGTGCTGAGCTACCCATCTGTCCCGAGTTACCTCTGTCCCGAGCTGTCCCTCTGTCCCATGTTATCATTGTGGTGGGTAACCTATTTAGGGACGTTTAGGAGGGGGATTAAAACTGTCATGGAGTGGGGTCCACGTCCAGCGCCAGAGCCGCCACCGCGGACAGATGCCCACCCAGACCCTCCCCTATAGGTTCAGGTTTTGCGGCCGGAGTCCGCACCTTGGGGGGGGGGGTACTGTCACGCCCTGACCATAGTTTACTTTGTATTTTCTATGTTTTGATTGGTCAGGGTGTGATCTGAGTGGGCATTCTATGTTTCATGTCTTGTTTGTCTATTTCTATGTTCAGCCTGATATGGTTCTCAGTCAGAGGCAGGTGTTCGTCATTGTCTCTGATTGGGAACCATATTTAGGTAGCCTGGGTTTCACTGTGTGTTTGTGGGTGATTGTTCCTGTCTATGTGTTTTTCACCAGATAGGCTGTTTTTTCGGTTTTCATTACATTTATTATTTTGCACTGTTTGTATTTTGATTCGTGTTTTACGTTTGTTCATTAAAACATGGATCGCAATCTACACGCTGCATTTTGGTCCGATCCTTGTTCTACCTCTTCATCAGAGGAGGAGATAGAAGAAAACCGTTACAATACGGGTAGCATCAAGCTTTGTAGGCTAACTTTGCTAGTTTACAATGGAAGCAAACATCAATTTACTACCATAGTACTTTGTTTGTGATTGAATATGGAAACTATAATGCAAAATGTACGGATTTCAAAACGGATTGCCACCAAAACTATATTCATTCACTTTATTGGTCTCCTATTTATTATGCATTCACCTGTATTGTGAATAGGCCTAGGCTACATTTACATTTGAGTAATTTAGCAGATGATCTTATCCAGAGCGACTTACAGAGTGAGTACATACATTTTGGAACCAAACCCACAACCCTGGCATTGTAAGCGCCATGCTCTACCAACTGAGGAACACGGGGCCTAATTTTATCAATAGAGATTTACAATTTAAATGAATTATTACCATTTGTGTTATTTCGTTTAGATTGGTAAAAACAAAGTCAAATTGATTTCATGACTGTATAATTGATTCAAACATTTTGATGTAAAAAAAACCTCAAAAGATGCCAAATGATTGAACAGAGCAGTAGCTGAGTTTCTCTGTCTGGATCAAGTGCCATTCAGTGACTTTGGCTAATATACCTTTTTTTGTTGCTGTGGTATGTTTTTGGTGTAGATTATTGTGATGGTATTGGGTATCATGATACTAAACCTGGTATTGGTATCGAAGTCAAAATTCTAGTATCATGACAACACTAATATGTTATGAGTTACTTGTCAAAGTTATACATGGGTGGAATTGGAAAAAAGTTTCTCCGGGAACTGACCAATGTAAGAATAATACAGTTCACCTTAAAAAAAATAATATGTCAAAATGTTTTCACTTTGGAAACTTAATCTACACTCATATGATGAATAAGCATTACGGGGGAATTTGACACTTGTTTATTTCATGCCTTCCAGGTACAAAGCAAAGAAACAAATGGGAATTTACCAATCTACAGGGTGTGGCTGCCTCCTCAGTAGGCAAGGTGTTGATAGCAGACAGCAATAACCAGTGTGTTCAGGTAAGGGAACTGTCTGGAGAATGCCATCTCTAGCTTCATTTCATAGATCATTAATTAAACCCATGTTATTGACGCGACTCAAGACCATGTCTGAATCCCAAATAGCACCCTATTCCTTAGTGCACTGCTTTTGACCAAGGCCTGTTAAGCTAATGCTTTACTGTTAGAGCTAACAGAGGTCTCAAGGCAAGGTTACTTGTCACACAAATGTAGTTCAGCCAACTACCTCACTAAAATAATTTGGCTTCAAAAGATAACTAGCGGTCATATAATGGATTGCAATAATAGATTGAGTTTACATCTCAAAGTGGTTAACAATGTACAGTGGAATGTCTTATATTCGGATGATACCAGTTGTTCAGGGTAGGATCAACAAACACATTATGCTTCTTCTCATGGCCTGAGGGAAATATCTGAAGGAATTGTGGGATGCCGGTAGGCTGAGGACAATGACTCATCATCGCTATTGAACATAATCAGCTTGGTGAGAGCTGCACTTTGTCATCATCATGGAGACCAAACATCAGCTGTCCGTCCTCCCTTTAATGCATTTGAGTTGAACAGGGCTGAGAATATGTTCCATCAAATGAACATACAGGCACTTGTGTCTTGATTTTCTTTTGTAGATTTGCGATGTTGATCTGTGGATTTGCATGGCTTGAATACCAGATGAATAATAGAAATTGACAAAGGTTTTAATTAATTAATTTACTACAGCACACATTCATTTTGAGTGAGCACATAACATTTCTTATTTCATGTAATACAAGTTAGTGGGGCACGGCAATGGTGAGTGTACTAACCAGTATCAAGACTTTTGATACGGGTTTTTGATCGATCTGTAGGAGGCTTCCACCCTGTCTTCCCTATGTCAAGGCAATCGATCCATAACAGACTACTCTTTATTTCCACTCTTGCTGTCTCCAGTGGCTGGAACGAGCCGGCCTTGCTCGCTCGTCTTCTGGAGGGTTTCCGCGCAGAGGTAAAGGATGAGATTCCAGGTTCCTTCCAATTCCTTGAAACTCGCTATTCGCATTGAGCGACGGGTTGATCTTCTTCGTGGAAAGGAGCTCGCGCTCTCCGTCGCCTCCCTCTCCGCATCACTACCATCTTCCTCTGCCGGCTCGGGTGCTGAGTCCATGCAGCTGGGAGGTATCCGCATCTCGACTGAGGAGAGGGAACGGAGAATCACCAACCGCCTCTGTCTCTATTGCGGTTCCGCTGGTCATTTTGTCACTTCATGTCCAGTAAAAGGCCAGAGCTCGTCAGTAAGCGGAGGGCTACTGGTGAGCGCTACTACTCCTGTCTCTCCTTCAAGATCCTGCACTACCTTGTCGGTCCATCTACGCTGGACCGGTTCGTCAGCTTCCTGCAGTGCCTTAATAGACTCTGGGGCGGAGGGCTGTTTTATGGACGAGACCTGGGCTCGGGAACATGACATTCCTCTCAGACAGTTAAAGGAGCCCACGGCCTTGTTCGCCCTGGATGGTAGTCCTCTCCCCAGGATTCAGCGTGAGACGCTACCTTTAACCCTCACTGTTTCTGGTAATCATAGTGAAACCATTTCTTTTTTAATTTTTCGTTCACCTTTTACACCTGTTGTTTTGGGCCATCCCTGGCTAGTTTGTCATAATCCTTCCATTAATTGGTCTAGTAATTCTATCCTCTCCTGGAACGTCTCTTGTCATGTGAAATGTTTAATGTCTGCTATCCCTCCTGTTTCCTCTGTCTCTTCTTCACAGGAGGAGCCTGGTGATTTGACAGGGGTGCCGGAGGAATATCACGATCTGCGCACGGTGTTCAGTCGGTCCAGGGCCACCTCTCTTCCTCCACACCGGTCGTATGATTGTAGTATTGATCTCCTTCCGGGAACCACCCCCCCCCGGGGTAGACTATACTCTCTGTCGGCTCCCGAACGTAAGGCTCTCGAAGATTATTTGTCTGTAGCTCTTGACGCCGGTACCATAGTCCCCTCCTCCTCTCCCGCCGGAGCGGGGTTTTTTTTTGTCAAGAAGAAGGACGGGTCTCTGCGCCCCTGCATAGATTATCGAGGGCTGAATGACATAACAGTGAAGAATCGTTATCCGCTTCCTCTTATGTCTTCAGCCTTCGAGATCCTGCAGGGAGCCAGGTTTTTCACTAAGTTGGACCTTCGTAACGCTTACCATCTCGTGCGCATCAGGGAGGGGGACGAGTGGAAGACGGCGTTTAACACTCCGTTAGGGCACTTTGAATACCGGGTTCTTCCTTTCGGCCTCGCTAACGCTCCAGCTGTCTTTCAGGCATTAGTCAATGATGTCCTGAGAGACATGCTGAACATCTTTGTTTTCGTTTACCTTGACGATATCCTGATTTTTTCACCGTCACTCCAGATTCATGTTCAGCACGTTCGACGTGTCCTCCAGCGCCTTTTAGAGAATTGTCTTTTTGTGAAGGCTGAGAAGTGCACTTTTCATGCCTCCTCCGTCACATTTCTCGGTTCTGTTATTTCCGCTGAAGGCATTAAGATGGATCCCGCTAAGGTCCAAGCTGTCATTGATTGGCCCGTCCCTAAGTCACGCGTCGAGCTGCAGCGCTTTCTCGGCTTCGCGAACTTCTATCGTCGTTTCATCCGTAATTTCGGTCAGGTGGCAGCTCCTCTCACAGCCCTTACTTCTGTCAAGACGTGCTTTAAGTGGTCCGTTTCCGCCCAGGGAGCTTTTGATCTCCTCAAGAATCGTTTTACATCCGCTCCTATCCTTGTTACACCTGACGTCTCTAGACAGTTCGTTGTCGAGGTTGACGCGTCAGAGGTGGGAGTGGGAGCCATCCTTTCTCAGCGCTCCCTCTCTGACGACAAGGTCCACCCATGCGCGTATTTTTCTCATCGCCTGTCGCCGTCGGAACGTAACTATGATGTGGGTAACCGCGAACTGCTCGCCATCCGGTTAGCCCTAGGCGAATGGCGACAGTGGTTGGAGGGGGCGACCGTTCCTTTTGTCGTTTGGACTGACCATAGGAACCTTGAGTACATCCGTTCTGCCAAACGACTTAATGCGCGTCAGGCGCGTTGGGCGCTGTTTTTCGCTCGTTTCGAGTTCGTGATTTCTTATCGTCCGGGCTCTAAGAACACCAAGCCTGATGCTTTGTCTCGTCTCTTCAGTTCTTCAGTAGCCTCCACTGACCCCGAGGGGATTCTCCCTGAGGGGCGTGTTGTCGGGTTGACTGTCTGGGGAATTGAGAGGCAGGTAAAGCAAGCACTCACTCAAACTCCGTCGCCGCGCGCTTGTCCTAGGAACCTTCTTTTCGTTCCCGTTCCTACTCGTCTGGCCGTTCTTCAGTGGGCTCACTCTGCCAAGTTAGCCGGCCACCCTGGCGTTCGGGGTACGCTTGCTTCCATTCGCCAGCGTTTCTGGTGGCCCACCCGGGAGCATGACACGCGTCGTTTCGTGGCTGCTTGTTCGGTCTGCGCGCAGACTAAGTCCGGTAACTCTCCTCCTGCCGGCCGTCTCAGGCCGCTTCCTATTCCCTCTCGACCGTGGTCTCACATCGCCTTAGATTTTGTCACCGGACTGCCTTCGTCAGCGGGGAAGACTGTTATTCTTACGGTTGTCGATAGGTTCTCTAAGGCGGCTCATTTCATTCCCCTTGCTAAGCTTCCTTCTGCTAAAGAGACGGCACAAATCATCATCGAGAATGTTTTCAGAATTCATGGCCTTCCGTCAGACGTCGTTTCGGACAGAGGTCCGCAATTCACGTCTCAATTTTGGAGGGAGTTTTGCCGTTTGATTGGGGCTTCCGTCAGTCTCTCTTCCGGCTTTCACCCCCAGTCTAACGGTCAAGCAGAACGGGCCAATCAGACTATTGGTCGCATCTTACGCAGTCTTTCTTTTCGCAACCCTGCGTCTTGGTCAGAACAGCTCCCCTGGGCAGAATACGCCCACAACTCGCTTCCTTCGTCTGCGACCGGGCTATCTCCTTTTCAGAGTAGCCTCGGGTACCAGCCTCCGTTGTTCTCATCTCAGTTCGCCGAGTCCAGCGTCCCCTCCGCTCAGGCTTTTGTCCAACGTTGCGAGCGCACCTGGAAGAGGGTCAGGTCTGCACTTTGCCGTTATAGGGCGCAGACTGTGAGAGCTGCTAATAAGCGTAGAACTAAGAGCCCTAGATATTGTCGCGGTCAGAGAGTTTGGCTCTCCACTCAGAACCTTCCCCTTAAGACGGCTTCTCGCAAGTTGACCCCGCGGTTCATTGGTCCATTCCGTATCTCTCAGGTCATTAATCCTGTCGCAGTGCGACTTCTTCTTCCGCGATATCTTCGTCGCGTCCACCCGGTCTTCCATGTCTCCTGTGTTAAGCCCGTTCTTCGCGCCCCCGCTCGTCTTCCCCCCCCCCCCCCCCCCCATCCTTGTCGAGGGCGCACCTATCTACAGGGTCCGTAAAATCTTGGACATGCGTCCTCGGGGCCGTGGTCATCAGTACCTAGTTGACTGGGAGGGGTACGGTCCTGAGGAGAGGAGTTGGGTTCCCTCTCGGGACGTGCTGGACCGTGCGCTGATTGATGATTTCCTCCGTTGCCGCCAGGTTTCCTCCTCGAGTGCGCCAGGAGGCGCTCGGTGAGTGGGGGGGTACTGTCATGTACTGTCATGTTGTCTTGTCTCTGTCCTTTCCCTTCACCCTGTCTCCCTCTGCTGGTCGTGTTAGGTTACCTTTTCTCCCCCGCTTTCCCCCAGCTGTCCCTTGTCTCCTCTAACTACCCATTCACCCCGTTCCCCACCTGTTCCCTTTTTCCCTCTGATTAGGTCCCTATATCTCTCTCTGTTTCTGCTCCTGTCCTTGTCGGATTCTTGTTTGTTTGTGTCATTCATGCCTGAACCAGACTGTCGTCATGTTTGCTGTAACCTTGTCCTGTCCTGTCGGAATCTGCCGGTCCATCTGAGCCTACCTATGTTTGGTAATTAAAGAAGCTCTGTTTAAGTTGATTCGCTTTTGGGTCCTCATTCACGCACCGTAACAAGTTAGGCATGGTAAAATACTTTTCTACTGTAGTTACTCTTTCATTCTAATATTTTATCCCATTTACAGTACCAGTTAAAAGTTGAGACACACCTTCTCATTGCAGGGTTTTTCTTTATTTTTTACTATTTTAAAAATTGTAGAATAATAGTGAAGACATCAAAACTATGAAATAACACATGGAATCATGTAGTAACCAAAAACAATGTTAAACAAATCAAAATATATTTGAGATTCTTCAAAGTAGCCACCCTTTGCCTTAATGACAGCTTTGCACACACTTGGCATTCTCTCAACCAGCTTCTTGAGGTAGTCCCCTGGAAATCATTTAATAATTAACAGGTGTGCCTTGTTAAAGTTAATTTGTGAAATTTCTTTCCTTAATGCGTTTGAGCCAATCAGTTTTGTTGTACGGATGGTATACAGAAGATAGCCCTATTTGGTAAAAGACCAAGTCCATATTATGGCAAGAACAGCTCAAATAAGCAAAGAGAAACGACAGTCCGTCATTACTTTAAGACATGAAGGTCAGTCAATGCGGAAAATGTCAAGAACTTTGAACGTTTCTTCAAGTGCAATCACAAAAACCATTAAGCGCTATGATGAAACTGGCTCTCATGAGGACCGCCACAGGAAAGAAAGACCCAGAGTTACTTCTGCTGGCAGGAAGCTTGGCCCGGTGATGTACTGGGCCGTACGCACTACCCTCTGTAGTTCCTTGCAGTCGGAGGCCGAGCAGTTGTTATACCAGACAGTGATGAACCGCATCAGGATGCTCTCGATGGTGCAGCTATAAAATCTTTTGAGGATCTGAGGACCCATGCCAAGTCTTTTCAGTCTCCTGAGGGGGAATAGGTTTTGTCGTGCCCTCTCCTCGACTGTCTTGGTGTGCTTGGACCATGTTAGTTTGTTGGTGATGTGGACACCAAGGAACTTGACGCTCTCAACCTGCTCCACTACAGCCCCGTCGACGAGAATGGGGGCATGCTCGGTCCTCTTTTTCCTGCAGTCCACAATCATCTCCTCTGTCTTGATCATGTTGAGGGAGAGATTGTTGTCCTTGCACCACACGGTCAGGGCTCTGACCTCCACCCCAACAGTCTGTCGGTGATCAGGCTACCACTGTTGTGTTATCGGCAGACTTAATGATAGTATTGGATTCATGCCTGGCTGTGCAGTCATGCGTGAACAGGGAGTACGGGAAGGGGCTGAGCACGCACCCCTAAGGGGAGCCCGTGTTGAGGATCAGCGTGGCGGATGTGCTGTTACAGTGGGGCAAAAAAGTATTTAGTCAGCCACCAATGTGCAAGTTCTCCCACTTAAAAAGATGAGAGAGGCCTGTAATTTTCATCAAAGGTACACTTCAACTGTGAGAGACAAAATGAGAAAATAAAATCCAGAAAATCACATTGTAGGATTTTTTATGAATTTATTTACAAATTAAGGTGGAAAATAAGTATTTGGTCACCTACAAACAAGCAAGATTTCTGGCTCTCACAGACCTGTAACTTCTTCTTTAAGAGACTCCTCTGTCCTCCACTCGTTACCTGTATTAATGGCACCTGTTTGAACTTGTTATCAGTATAAAAGACACCTGTCCACAACCTCAAACAGTCACACTCCAAACTCCACTAATGCCAAGACCAAAGAGCTGTCAAAGGACACCAGAAACAAAATTGTAGACCTGTTACGACAGAACCTGGGCGCGAACCCAGGGTCTCTGGTGGCACAGCTGGCGCTGCAGGACAGCGCCCTTAACCACTGCGCCACCCGGGAGGCCATGACCAGCCTTTCAAAGCATTTCATGGCTACAGACGTCAGTGTTACGGGTTGTTAGTCATTTAGGCAGGTTTTTGGGCACAGGGACTATGGTGGTCTGCTTGAAACATGTTGGTATTACAGACTCAGACAGGGATAGGTTGAAAATGTCAATGAAGACACTCCAGTTGGTCAGCGCATGCTCGGAGTACACGTCCTGGTAATCCGTCTGACCCTGCGGCCTTGTGAATGTTGACCTGTTTAAAGGTCTTACTCACATTGGCTGCGGAGAGCGTGATCACACAGTCGCCCGGAACAGCTGATGCGCTCATGCATGTTTCAGTGTTACTTGCCTCAAAGCGAGCATAGAAGTTATTTAGCTTGTCTGGTAGGCTCGTGTCACTGGGCAGCTCTCGGCTGTGCTTCCCTTTGTAGTCTGTAATAGTTTGCAGTGGTTCACCGATGGTTCATCGGAGGGCATAGTGGGATTTCCTATAAGCTTCCGGCTTAGAGTCCCGCTCCTTGAAAGCGGCAGCTCTACTCATTAGCTCAGTGCGAATGTTTCCTGTAATCCATGGCTTCTGGTTGGGGTATGTACGTACAGTCACTGTGGGGACGACGTCATTGATGCACTTATTGATGAAGCCAGTGACTGATGTGGTGTACTCCTCAATGCCAATGGAAGAATCCCGGAACATATTCTAGTCTGTGCTGGCAAAACAGTCCTGTAGTTTAGCATCTGCTTCATCTGGCCTCTTAAAAAAAAATGTATAGACCAAGTCACTGGAGCTTCCTGTTTAAATTTTTGCTTCTCAGCAGGAATCGGGAGGATAGAATTATGGTCAGATTTGCCAAATGGAGGGTGAGGGAGAGCTTTGTACGCATCTCTGTGTGTGGAGTAAAGGTGGTCTCGAGTTTTTTCCCCTCTGGTTGCACATTTAACATGCTGATAGAAATGAGGTAAAACTGATTTAAGTTTCCCTGCATTAAAGTCTCCGGCTACTAGGAGCGTCACCTCTGGATGAGCGTTTTCCTTTTTGCTTATGGCGGTATACAGCTCATTGAGTGCAGTTTTAGTGCCAGCATCGGTCTGTGGTGGTATGTAGACAGCTATGAAAATACAGATAAAAACTCTTGGTAGATAGTGTGGTCTACAGCTTATCATGAGATACTCTACCTCAGGCGAGCAAACCTAGAGACTTCCTTAGCACCGGCTGTTGTTTACAAATATGCATAGGCCCCTGCCCCTTGTCTTAACAGAGGCTGCTGTTCTATCCTGCCAATACAGTGTATAACCCACCAGTTGTATTTTATTAATGTCGTCGTTCAGCCACGACTCGGTGAAACCTAAGATATTTGTTTTTAATGTCCCGTTGGTAGGATGTACGTGCTTTCAGTTTGTACCGTTTATTTTCCAGCGATTGAACGTTAGCTAACAGTACGGATAGCAAAGGCAGATTAGCCAATCGTCGCCTGATCCTATTTCCCAGAAATCTCAGTTTCTTTCTCCAGCGAATGACGGGGATGAGGGCGAGGGTGTTGAGTATATCCTTCCCGTCCGACTTATTAAATAAAAATTATTCGTTCAATTCGAGGTGAGTAATCGCTGTTCTGATGTCCAGAAGCTCTTTTTGGGCATAAGAGAGCAACATTATGTACAAAATAAATAAATAAAACACAATAGCTTGGTTGGTTAAGAGCCAATAAAATGGCAGCCATCCCCTTCGGCGCCATCACAACCAATGAGTGGTAGTTAGAATCTAGCTCAGGGCTGTTCAATTCCAGACCTGGAGGGCCAAAACATTTTTTTTTTCTACCTGGTAGTTAATTGCACTCACTTAGTGTCCCAGGTTTGAATTAGTCCCAAATGAGAGGATGAAAAACATAAGTGTTTTGGCCCTCCAGGAACGGAATTGAACAGCCCTGCATCTAGCTCATCTCTTTGAAGTCGTTCTGCCTTGACTTAGTCCCAGTGATATCTTTTGACTGTGAGTTCTCACCAGAGCTCTTTGAGGTGTGTCTGAAGAATAGTCTTCTGATATAGACTGGATGATAACAAGACTTGGTTAGGAGCTCTGACTGCTCAGATGGTTTGTATTGATTTGCTGTATATCATGGTACTTTTGCAAATTTGCAAGTATGGCAAACATACCAACTCTAAATTGGTATTAGGGCAATAACAATTCCAGTTCATAAAAATTGAAAAGTGTCATTTATCATATCAAAGAGGATTTTCTAATTATTTCCTTAAAGGACCATTCGGCATGATGGCACTGACAGAGACGGTCGCCTCGCTTTGAGTTCTTAGGAAACTATGCAGTATTTTGTTTTTGTATGTATTGTTTATTTCATTGTTACCCCAGGACATCTTAAGTCTTATTACATACAGCTGGGAAGAACTATTGGATTTAAGAGCAACGTCAACTTACCAACATTATGACCAGGAATACGACTTTCCCGAAGCGGACCCTCTGTTCAGACCACCACCCAGGACAATGGATCTAATTCCAGTAGTCGACCCAAAACAGCGGAAGGGGCAGACGAAGCGACTACCTGGTCAGGCTCCGTAGACGAGCACATCGCCCAACTCTCCTGAGTATACTACTAGCCAATGTCCAGTCTTGACGACAAGGTAGATGAAGTTCGAGCAAGGGTTGCCTTCCAGAGAGACATCTGAGATTGTAACATTCTCTGTTTCACGGAAATATGTCTCTCTCGGGATATGATGGCGGGAATCGGTTCAGCTACCGGGCTTCTCCATGTATTGCGCCGACAGAGATAAACACCTCTCTGGGAAGAGGAAAGGAGGGGTGTATAATTCATGATTAACGACTCATGGTGTAATCTTAACAACATACAGGAACTCAACTCCTTCTGCTCACTGACCTAGAATTCCATACAATCAAATTCCGTCCATTTTACCTCCCAAGAGAATTCTCGTCAGTTATAGTCACAGCTGTGTACATTCCCCCTCAAGCAGACACTAAGATGGCCATCAAGGAACTTCACTCAACAATATGCAAACTGGAAACCATATATCCTGAGGCTGCATTTATTGTAGCTGGGGATTTTAATAACAAAGCAAATTTGATAACAAGGCTACTTAAATTCTACCAGCATATTGATTGTGCTACACATGCGCAATACCCTCAACCACTGCTACTCTAACTTCCACGATGCATACAAAGCCCTCCCCCGTCCTCCCTTTGGAAAATCCGACCACGACGCCATCTTGCTCCTACCGTCTCATAGGCAGAAACTCAAACAGGATGAACCAGTGACGAGAAACATCCAAAGCTGGTCCGACCAATCGGAAGCCACGCTTCAAGATTGTTTTGATCACACATACTGGAATATGTTCCGGACAGCCTCAGAGAACAACATCGACCTATATGCTGACTCTGTAAGTGTGTTTATAAAGAAGTGAATTGGAGATGTTGTACCCACTGTGACTATTAAGACCTACTCTAACCAGAAACTGTGGATGGATGGCAGCATTTGCCAAAACTGAAAGCGCGATCCCATGCCACGATTTAACCATGGAAAAAGGTCTGGGAATATGACTGAATATAAACAGTGTAGTTATTCCCTACACAAAGCAATCAAACAAGCAAAATGCTACTATAGGGACAAGGTGGAGCCGCAATTCAACGGCTCAGACCGTATGTGGCAGGGTCTACAGGAAATCACGGACTACAAAAAGAAATCCAGCCACATCACGGACACCAACGTCACACTTCCAGACAAACTAAACACCTTCTTTGCCCGCTTTGAGGATAATACATTGCCACCGTTGCGGCCCGCTAACAAGGACTGCGGAAGGCCAAAAAGATCATCAAGGACATCAACCACCCGAGCCACTGCCTGTTCCAAACGCTACCATCCAGAAGGCGAGGTCAGTACAGGTGCATCAAAGCTGGGACTGAGAGGCTGAAAAACAGCTTCTATCTCAAGGCCTAAACAGCAACCACTAACTCAGAGAGACCGCTGCCTACATTGGGTCTCAATCACTGCCGCTTGAATAAATGGTTCACTAGTCACTTCATACAATGCACTCTAAATAATGCCACTTTCATAATGTTTACATCTTACATTATTAATATCACATGTATATACTGTATTTTATACCATCTATTGCACCTTGCCTATGCCGCTCGGCCATCGCTCATCCATATACTTACATGTACATATTCTCATTCACCCTTTTATATTTGTGTGTAGTTGTTGAGGAATTGTTAGATTACTTGTTAGATATTACTGCACTGTCGGAACAAGAAGCACAAGCATTTCACTACACTCGCATTAACATTTGCTAACCATGTGTATGTGACAAATAAAATTTGATTTGAATAAAAAAGAGCCCTGACTATCCATTGATTTAAGTTTTATATTTCAAAGCATTTTGACAATCAGATCATCTTCAGTCATGTGATTCGGCCCTGTGTTTCTTTCGCAGATTTTCTCTAACGACGGTCTGTTCAAGAGCCGCTTTGGGGTGCGTGGACGGTCTCCAGGGCAACTGCAGCGGCCCACAGGAGTGGCGGTCCACCCCAGCCGACTACAACAACAAGTGGGTTAGCATCTTCTCCAGTGATGGGAAGTTCAAGGTGAGTTCAAAGTTTATACAATGCTGTCATTTATCCTGGAATCCACATTAGATATCGCTCTGTTCCACCGTACTGATTCAGTCTGGACCTGCCTTCATTGAAATCCGTTATGCTGCTTTCTAGCTGCCCCAATTGTCGGTCCGAGTGCCTCTCTGTTGGAGCAGGTCCAGACTTCATCATTTACGTGAAAATATATTGAAATGGAGGGCTATTCAGTTTGGATTCCAGTCTTTTCCGTCATATCAACTAATAACTGCTGTCAGAATTGCTTTATCCTAAGTGATGCTTTGGATGGCTGATGCTTACTGATAATGGATAGCTCAATGTGGGTATGTTTTCTGACTTAATTAGTCTTTTTCTACCCAGCAGCACCTGGAAAATATGTTCCCATGCCACTATGAGACTTTGACGTTAGCCTGAAACATTAACTTGCGAGAACCTGTTTGTTATTTCTTTATATAAAATCACCAACAGCAATACTGGGGTATTATCCCACTGTCCTTCTGTAGAAAAGGCCCATGGAGTTGGTGGAATACTCCTTTAATTCATTGCCATTTACTCAGCTGGACCAGGGGCGCTCTAATTAGGTCAGGTGGAAATGTCCGACAGATCTCAACTCCATAAAAGGAGGAAATTGCCATCGCCTGATCTCGCTGCTTTCTCTTCCTTAACTCCATCTGATCCAGAAGTTCTGTGCGTCCATGAATCCACGTAAGTCCACCGACTATGTTACCTTTCATCTGAATTATCTGTGGCGATCGGGAGAGTGGGCCATTCAGTTATTGTTTATAGGTTTTACCGCGGAGCGCACGCTTCAAACATATTGTGTAATGTGAATTGTCAATGATCACGGCCCTACGGATCCTCATAGGCCAATTATGCAATCGATATGGTTCATATGTATTGAAACGAATTATATGTACACATGAAGACAATTGAAAGAGTGAAATGAGAAACGTCATTGTTTGCTAACTGATTGACTTTGATGGGGATTATAGATTGTATAACTGATAAATAGTTACGAGCCTAAATGACTCGCGGATGATTACTATTGACTTAATGAACTGAACTGTTGACCTCCCTAACTTGTGTTAATAATGAATGATATGATTTGATCTTTGATTATGAATCTGATTGGATACATGTTATTTGTTTCCTTTGTGATGCAGCACAGACTACTCAGTAAATATACCACTTTATGGTTAAAGGAATTCCTGCCTCAGTCTCATCCATTCCTCTGTCACCTGACACGTGACCACCTGTTCACCTTCACTGTCAGTCATCCTACCTGTCCAGCTACTCACACAGATTCCACTAATCTTTCACCTTCTATCTCAGAATAAGATTGGCTCGTGCAAGCTGTTGGGCCCCAAAGGCGTGTCGGTGGACAGGAACGGCCACGTCATCATCGTGGACAACAAGGCGTGTTGCGTCTTCATCTTCCAGCCCAACGGAAAGCTGGTCACCAAGTTTGGTAACCGTGGAAACGGCGACTGGCAGTTTGCAGTTACACTCAATGGTAATGGTGTTGCACTCCCCTCTCAGCTCCCTCTCTTATGCTCTCACCAAATGCATGCGGAATGAGGACTCCCCCAGGCGAGTGACCTTTAGAACGTGACCGTGACCTTTGACCTTTTATTTGATCAAGGGGGACTTCCCTTATGCTCTTCCTACTGTCTCGAAGCCAATTGCTTTTGTCAGTCATGTGTGTTTGTGTGTGTGTGTGTTTCAATTCAATGTTTCAATTTTAAATTAACCTTATCTTAAAGGGGCAATCAGCAGTTGTGACATCCATTTTTGTACTTAATGATATGTACCCATTGATTCCTGAAGAATGTAACTTTTGCCTCATCAGCTTACTTCAACAGATATACCCAATCAGAACCCAAAATATAGCTTGTTTAACTCCAATGTTTGTAACCACAGTAAATGTAAACAAACACTGTATAGCCTCAAAACATGATTAAAACTATACATATTGAATTTGAGTGGTTACATTTCTTCTGCTGCATCCCCCCCTTTTTACAGAAACAGTGGTGGGGAGTACGCTTTGTCATTGTTTCAACTGCTGATTGCTGCTTTAAAAAGGTATGGGTTAACCTTACCTAGACGTGAAAGAGTCCACTGGATCACTTGTCACTTTATACAATGCACTCTAAATAATGCCACTTTCATAATGTTTACCTATCTTACATTACTCATATCACATGAATATACTGTATTTTATACCATCTATTGCACATTGCCTATGTAGGGTTGCACATTTTGGGGAATATTCAGAGGTGGAATCATTCCGTGGGAATTAACGGGAATATATGCAAATGAATATAAATACCATTTAAATATAGATGTTTTTGCATTGGATATATTTACCATATCATATGGAGAAACTGAAAGGGAATATTGAATGATCCCAAATGATCCATCGCATCTCCCAAAAACGTTTTCAACATACATCTGTAAAATGATAGTCTAGCTTTGGTTGTCTTCCTCTCAGGCTTCCATGTCTTCGCCCTGGACCTCCTCAATGTCCACTTCTGAACATCAGACTCTGAGGCCTCATCTTCACTGTCACTTTCCAACCTTGTGGATGATGGCTCGTTGTCAGGCTCAAATTTGCCCGGATGGCCGTCCATTTTTCAACCCTTGTATTGGTCAGCCTATTGCGTGCTTTTGTGTGCGTGTTCCCAAACAAGGACCAGTTGCAATCTAAGGTGGCTGATGTTGGTGGGTTTGGAGGATGATGGAGGCAACAGGGGAAAGAGCCTGAGATCCACAAAGTCCCTTCCACCAGGTGGCTGATGAGATGTGTTGGCATCTCCAACCCAAAGCCCTTGCTTGGAAGTGTACTTCGCAAGACTGCCAAGAACCGAGACACGGTAGTGATGACACCATAGGCCTTGTTGATCTCTGCACCAGACAGGATTCTATTGTCAGCATACTTGGGGTTCAACATGTACGCTGCGGCATGTATGGGCTTCAAGCAGACGTCTTCACGCTTTTTGATGTATTTCAGAACTGCAGTTTCCTCTGCTTGGAGCAACAATGAAGTGGGCATGGCAGTACGGACTTATTTTTGTACATCTGCAAACAGAGTCTGAACATCACAATAGATGGCATTGTTTCCCTCAATCAGTGCAATGGCTACTGCTATAGGTTTCAGGAGTTTCAGGCTGCTTTACCGCTCTCTCCCAAAATACATCATCCAGGAGGATCCTCTTGATTGGGCTGTCCATATCGGCAGACTGTGATATGGCCATTGCTTGGAGAGACTCCTTCACCTCCAGGAGACTGTCAAACATGATGACAACACCACCCCAACAGGTGTTGCCAGACAGCTTCAATGTGGTGCTCTTATTCTTCTCACTTTGCTTGGTGAGGTAGATTGCTGCTTTAACTTGATGACCCTTCACATTTCCATGGCTCTTGTAGTGTATCCATTGTTTTCAGTGCCATGATGTCCTTGAGGAGCAGATTCAATGCATGTGCAGCACAGCCAATTGGTGTGATGTGAAGGTAGGACTACTCCACTTGAGACCAAGCAGCCTTCATGTTTGCAGCATTGTCTGTCACCAGTGCAAATACCTTCTGTGGTCCGAGGTCATTGACTGCCTTCAGCTGATCTGCAATGTAGAGACCGGTGTGTCTGTTGTCCCTTGTGCCTGTGCTCTTCAAGAATACTGGTTGAGGGGTGGAGATTATGTAGTTATTTATTCCTTGTCCACGAATATTTGACCACCCATCAGAGATGATTGCAATACAGTCTGCTTTCTCTATGATTTGCTTGACCTTCACTTGAACTCTGTTGAACTGCATCCAGAAATTGAGTAGATAAAGCATGTCTGGTTGGAGGGGTGTATCATTGTTGCATTCTTTACATATGATTTGGCACAGTATTTGCAAATGTACACAGCTTTTACTTCTACATTAGCTGCAGTGAATTGTCTCCACACATCAGATGGTGCCTGTGGCATTTTCCTGTAAAGATTAGAAACAAATGAGTAAAAAAATAACAAAATACAATTCCATGTACAGATAAATAGTTAAGCAGTTAGAATATACAACTCCTTTGTAAGGTAAATGTTTTCAAATTAAACATGTATGGAAACAGGTGAATTGACAGTCCTCAGTTAGCAGGCTCAAGCAAGCTAAAACCCACATGGTAGCAAAAACTAACATGCAGAAATTGTTAAGTTGGAAATTATTTAAACACACTTTGCTGTAGGCTACTATTTACTAGTTAACAAAAAATCATGTATGTCATAAAATATATTCACCCCGCCCAGTATTGTAATCAAAACTTACCAGAAAGCATGTAGTCCTTGGCTCATACAGTGTAGTAGTTAGTGTGGGTTCAATAGCATCTCATTAGTGTGCAAGATCTTAAGAATCAGCTGTACATGTGTACTGTGCATGCAGAGGGTTGCAATTCCATTGAATAGTTTAACCAAAATATGCCACAAGACCTAGAATTGCCTGCCTTGTGTATCCCACAAAAAAAGCTAACTTAAAAAAAAAATGAAAAAAAAATGTAAGCAAAATTCCCAAAAGTTTACCAGAAAGTTTACAACCCTTTGCAACCCTACTTCCATGTACATATTCTGATTCACCCCTTTAGATTTGTATGTATTAGGTAGTTGTTGGGGAATTGTTAGATTACTTGTTAGATATTAGAAGCTCAAGCATTTCGCTACACATTACCATCTGCTAACCATGTGTATGTGACAAATAAAATGTGATTTGATGTTTTTTTTTTTAAAGAAATGCTTTATTGAAGTTGCTTCATTTGTTTTCTTCTCCTGATGTAATTGTCCTATATAATGTACTATTCTTAATTCACATGACAAATTTAAATGTCGAAATATTGTCCACTTGAAATCCAATCATTTGTATTTAACTTAGTGGCAGCCATGAAATACCCATTTGGAGCAGCAGGCTGGTTGGAGATGATCACCAGGTTAGGGTTGGTCCTCTCCTTGTAGCGGTCCATCCTCTCCTTGTTTTGGTTCGTGAGGAACTTGACACGCTGAGCCTTGTGCTGGGGCCACATATATTGGCTTGGTGTCCACAAATGACCTCTGCCTTGCTAGCACACATGGCCACCCTACTGCAGCATCTTACCAGTCTGCCCCATGCAAAAAGTGAACTATTCTGTGGCGCAAGTGGGGACACTTTAGGCTGAAGAGTAAGCGCTACACTGTGCTACACTAGCAGCATTCCGTTTAATTTTGTTATAGCTCTTTCAGAAGTCTCCTTGGACGAAGGCATAGCCTTTAGACTGCCTATTCTCGTCACAAACCAGCTTACTGGACACAATGTCTGAAGGCAGATGGTCTTGTCCAGGTTCTTCACAAAAGTATTCCCTCTCTGCTCTTTCTCAAGGATGGGTCACGCTGAGACCACATGATCCGCATAAGTTTTACATGGATGCTTTCAAAGTTGCTCGTGTCCAGGGCACGCTCTGTATTGGCTGGGCTAAGAAAGTTGACCTATGTGCTTGTCATTGAATAATGGGTGATTTGGTCCCTAACGACCTGGATAGAGTGTATACCCTGAAAGGCCTAAACTTGCAATACAAAACAGCGTCAGTAACCTCAAAATGAAGATCACCAATGGAAAGGGGAGGCCCTGGGGTTTCTGGGCCCATTGGGAGCCATGTATGACAGAGCATACATTCTTGTGTTGTCCACATTGGTTTGCTGGCAAATCCTGCTGCTGATGTAAAGCTTGGAGAAAAAAAAAGATATTGAAAAGTTTATGCTTTGGCTGTTGACTGATCGTTGCTCAAGATAACAATGACTGGAAAATGAAAGAATCTCAGGTTCTGGAAACCCCGGAATGTCCTCGTTTGTTATGTCATAACGTAAGTCATGTTTGATACTCCAAGTCGATATTCGCGCCATAAGGAATTCCCCTCAACCACGCCCACAAATTGGAGAAAATAAAAATGATTTCCCATTGACCCCCATTGTAAAAGAGCCAACTTCATAGATTGTTTTTGTTATACTGAAATAACAAAACATGCCGAAAAGCTGCATTGTTTTTCAATGTACCCCGGTAAAAAATCCCAACCCACGGCTTCCTGAGTCGCGCAGCAGTCTAAGGCACTGCATCGCAGAGTAGTCACTCCCGTCCCGGGTTCCATCCCAGGCTGTCGCAGCAGGCCCTGAGGGGTGTACATTCTGCCCATCGTCGTCTGGGTTAAGAGAGGGTTTGGCTGGCCGGGGATATCCTTATCCCATCGCGCTCTAGCGATTCCTTGTCGCGGGCTGGGTGCATGCACCTTGAATTCGGTCACCAGTTGTACTGCATTTCCTCTGACACATTGGTGTGGCTGGCTTCCGGGTTAAGCGAACAGTGTGTTAAGAAGCAATATGGCTTGGCAGAGTCTCGTTTTGGAGAACGCACGACTCTCGAACTTCGCCTCTTCCGAGTCCGTACGGGGTTGCGGTGATGGGACAAGATTGTAACTACCAATTGGATATCACAAAATTTGGGAGAAAAAGCGGTTTAAAAAAATCCCAACCTAAAGTAGGGAAATAGAACCTGCGAGAAGAGCCCTGTGGCTTCAGGCTATTCAGCGTGGGAGAGTGAAAAATGTGGTATCCCAGTGTCCAAGTAGGCTACACGTAGTTGTGTGTAGAAAACATTTAATCACAGGTATGACATTAAACTTATTTAGTCCGTTAGTAACTCCACTCACTACATGTAGCAGTGTAGTCCGTTTGTTTGTGTTGTTGGTCTTGGCTAGCAAACCTTTTACGGCTGCTGTCCCTGTACAGGGATCAACATCAGCGGAAATTTGTGACAACTAATAATACTCGATACAACTCAAACTTTCATTAAAACACATGCAGGGTACTCAATTAAAGCTACACTCGTTGTGAATCTAGCCAACATGTCAGATTTTTAAAATGCTTTTCGGTGAAAGCATGAGAAGCTATTATCTGATAGCATGCAACCCCCGAAATACCCAAAGGGGACGTAAACCAAAATAATTAGCATAGCCGGCGCTACACAAAACGCAGAAATAAAATATAAAACATTCATTACCTTTGACGAGCTTCTTTGTTGGCACTCGTATATGTCCCATAAACATCACAATTGGGTCTTTTTTTCGATTAAATCCATCCATGTATACCCAAAATGTCCATTTATGAAGCCCGTCTGATCCATGAAAAAGCACCGTTCCAAAACGCACCGTCATTTTTTTAAATTAAAAAAGTTACCTATAAACTTTGACAAAACACTTCAAACTACTTTTGTAATCCAACTTTAGGTATTAGTAAACGTTAATAATCGATCAAATTGATCACGGGGCGATCTGTATTCAATAGCAGCACGTTTTGAAATCATGGTCCACATTCTCTCTTTCATAACTTCCTCTGATGTACTCGACGACAGGAAGTGCCTATTCCTCATTTTACCAAGGATAAATTTTAATTTTATCAATTGACAGTACTGGCGACATCGTGTGGAAGCTGTAGGCATTGTAAACTGGGCCCTATATATTTTCCCTTGCCATAGACAATACAGAGACTGGCGGAGGGATATTTTTTGGGGGGTTTTTGTTTTCCTTGGGATTTTTCCTGCTAAACACGTTCTGTTATAGTCACAGACATGATTTAAACAGTTTTATAAACTTCAGAGTGTTTTCTATCCACACATACTAATCATATGCATATACTATATTCCTGGCATGAGTAGCAGGACGTTGAAATGTTGCGCGACTTTTAGCAAAAAGCTGCAAAAATTCGCAGCCTCTTTAACAGGATTTATTAATGTTCTTGTCGGTAGCTAGCTTGCACCATCATGAGGGAAGCCCTACAACATTACGTCTTTGTAAGTAGTCAGAACATTCAGGAGCTGGCAGTGTTGAAAAGTAATCTTTAGGCATGTTGTACTTTTCTTCCATGTAGTTTTGTAATTGCTAAAACAAGCAGACAACAAGAACATTGCGTTTGAAAAAGGTGTGAGCTGTGAGCCAATGGGGGTAACCACAGGTTGTTTTCCCCGCTGGAGGCCTTGATGTTCTAGTACCAACTGGGACTATCAAATATAATCTATACAATACTTTCTTTATTGCATCAAAATCAGAATTCATGATTTACATAATAAAATGTAAATTAAATAAAAAACAAATGAATAAAAAAAACGAACAAACAAAAAGCACTGTAGGCCTAAGCATACACGTAAATAGCAAATAACCTGTCAAAACATCCAATAGGGGAGAGTGGGGTAAATTGAGCCGGTACCCCCGGTATATAGCCTCGCTATTGTTATTTTACTGATCCTCTTTCATTGTTACTTTATTAGTTTTTTTTGTTGTATTTTTCTTAAAACTGCATTGTTGCTTAAGTGCTTGTAAGTCAGCATTTCACTTTAAGGTGAATTATTCGGCGCATGTGACAAATACAATTTGATTTGATTAGGTTTTTTATATTTATCATCATACCGACATATATTTCAGGATGTTGTGTATCCCTGGAAATAAACAGAATTAAAGTAAAGATTACAGTTTTGAAAAGTAGTCTCTTGGCACTTGTTGAGCCGCGGGATAGGGTAAGTTAAGTCGCCTACACATTTTCTCTACTGAATGAAACAGTGCCTTGCGAAAATATTAGGCCCCCTTGAACTTTGCGACCTTTTGCCACATTTCAGGCTTCAAACATAAAGATATAAAACTGTATTTTTTTTTGTGAAGAATCAACAAGTGGGACACAATCATGAAGTGGAACAACATTTATTGGATATTAACTTTTTTAACAAATCAAAAACTGAAAAATTGGGCGTGCAAAATTATTCAGCCCCTTTACTTTCAGTGCAGCAAACTCTCTCCAGAAGTTCAGTGAGGATTTCAAATCAATTTTTCAGGTTTTGATTTGTTAAAAAAGTTTTAAATATCCAATAAATGTCGTTCCACTTCATGATTGTGTCCCACTTGTTGTTGATTCTTCACAAAAAATACAGTTTTATATCTTTATGTTTGAAGCCTGAAATGTGGCAAAAGGTCGCAAAGTTCAAGGGGGCCGAATACTTTCGCAAGGCACTGTATGTGACCGACCGCCTTGATTCATTCAGTCTCATGTAGCAAAATGTAAATGTTTTATTTTTATATTGGATAAAAGCAGAGACAGAGCTTAAAAAAATGGAATATCATACACTACATTTGAGGAACAATGGGAAAGTAATTCTGCTTTTAATATTGATTGCCTTTGAATGTTTTTGTACACCCTTTGTCTACACCCATTCAGCATCGTTCATACCCTCTTAAGCTATAGCCCGACCCATCTCTTTAAGGGTTGAACCGAGCGTTCTGTTCTGTACTAACAGCAGTCAAGCACCCAAGCTAACTGGCTAACTTGCTAGCTACTTCAAAATGAGAGAACAGCTCACTGAACATTACTCGCCCTAGCAGAGCTGGTTAAAGCTGTTTTTATGTTATCCAGAGAGTTGGTGACTGCAACTGTTCTGTCAGATTGTTCATTCTTAAATTCAGAGCGTTTGGCTCTCGGAGCATTCAGAGCGCACACTGGCCGATGAGAAGGGTTGATCTGAGTGTTCGGACCTCACAACGGCAGTCAAGCATCCAAGCTAACTGGCTAACATTGTCAAGCTTGCTAGCCACTTCCAGACACAAATGAGAACACCCTACTCTGACCATTTTACTCGCCCTAGGAGAGCTGGTTAGGCTTTTTTCAACAATTAAACAGTACACTAACTTGAAATGAAAACGACTTTGTTAAAATTAGTAACATGTAATACATGAAAATTTAGCTAGCTAGACTATTTTACCTATTTTACATCATGGTTGGACACTTTTCTGTCACGGATGCCATGGTTGCTCATAGTTTGAAGATGTAATCCGGAGACAGGTGTTTTCTCCATCTCCTTAGGAATCATACTCTAATTCCACTGATTTCAAAACTCAGTCCTCCATAAAGTGGAGATCAACACTTATGCAGTTCTAAACAATATAATATATTGGGGCGGCAGCGTAGCCTAGTGGTTAGAGCGTTGGACTAGTAACCGAAAGGTTGCAAGAACGAATCGCCAGGGCTGACAAGGTACAAATCTGTTGTTCTGCCCCTGAACAAGGCAGTTAACCCACTGATCCTGGGCCATCATTGAAAATAAGAATTTGTTCTTAACTGACTTGCCTAGTAAAATAAAAAATAAAACGATTTTTAAAAGCCACATACCTACACATTCTAACCAGATCAAATAGACAGAAGCTTGCTATATATGGCAGACCAATCCAAACTAATCTCTCGGCATGTCCAGCCCACTCATTATCTTAGCCAATCATGGCTAGCAGGAAGGTTGCTAGCTTTTTCTGTGGCTAAACCAACTAGACTCGTCATTTTAACAATTGTATTTGTATTTACAGATGGCATACAAGTTTGTTATTAAGGAACATGAAAGTTCACATGTCCCAGAAGGCAAAAAAAAACGCATTTAGATAAAAGTTTTTAAAAATCCATTCAAATGGCTCCCGTGTGCAGCAGTGACTCGCAACATAGGCCTAGTTTCCTGAAATGGGTCACATATTACAATTACCTTTTTAAAACCATGTCTCTTTATTTCCCAAACACTATTCAACACAACTACGATCGCTTTTTTGTAAAATAATTTATACAAATTGTCACGAGTTCGACCGAGGGTGGCTCCCCTTCCTGTTCGGGTGGCGCTCGGTGTCGTCGAAGGCCTACTAGCTGCCACTGATTTTCTTTTCCTCCCCATCCTTCTATGTTTATTGTTAGCACCTGTATGTTAGTAATTAGTTGGCCTTTATTAGACCGCCGGCCCGCCTGTTTCTTTGTGCGGGATTAATTATTGTAATCTTCGTGTATGTAGTAGACAAACGTGTTTGTTCCTGGTCGTGTATTCTGCTGTACTGTTTTCGTCCCCCGTGTTTGGGGCATTTGTTTTTGAGCACCAAGTGTTTCGTGAGTGCATTAAATAGCACAGTAGTGAACTCTCTGTTTCCTGCGTCTGACTCCACACCCACGACACCCGGAGCGTTACACAAATAAAAAATGGGACCACTTTTTCCATATGGTTTCTTCCTTTACCGACTCCATGAAATGATAATCCTTCTTAAATATTTGGTCAAATTATGAATGTTGTTTATGGTTTCCTAGAAACAAGGGTGGCTCAACTTACCCCTTTTGCTCAATTTACCCCACTCTTTCCTATAGCTTTCCATTTCAGTTAAATACATGTCTTTTCATTTAAAATTGTGTTAATGATTGTAGTTTATTATATTTGTTTACAGTTTAAATAATAAAATACAAACAGTGGAATCAGTTTCTACATGTGTTTTGGCATGTCTTTCATAAACATATCACATCAAATGATACATTGTTTTAAAGCAAGCCATTTTCAACTTTGTCAGCAGTGTCTTTAGTAGTAGTTTTATTACATTTACATGTAGGCCGTGGTATGCCAGCTTAAAGCTGAATTATGTATACAGCACAAATGTAATTAAACAAGGAAACAAAAACAGTAAATCAGGAAGTCAGGATGGGAGCTGAAGCAGTTGGTCTTGATTGTATCTTGAGTGGTGGGAGGCAGCATCACAGGGATGTGGGTCAGGCCCAGACAGGTCCGGAGCAGTTTAGCAGCGCACCTCGACGTCCCCGATGTCCGCAGCCGTCCGTAGCGTAGCCGCTTTACTTTTGTAGCCATTCCTCCATACAAACAAGTAGCACCCACTTGGGTGAATCCCTGGCGCCAAAAAGCTCACTACTCATCAATAGTACCGAGTGGGCTATGACAATGCTCATGTCTCTGCCATCACCTCAAGCCATCTCTACTTTCCTCTGTTTTGTTGTTTACATTGCCCTAGTACATGCATTTAACCTTGCTCCTATCTCTCTGTTTGATCCAGGTCCTCACTTTGCAGCAGTCAACCATAACAATGAGATAATTGTTACAGACTTCCATAATCATTCTGTGAAGGTAAGACCATCTCATCAATTACAAATTATTTGTACCCTTGTGAAAAAAGTATGTATATTTTCCCATAAAATGTTTGTGTACCTTTCTGAAAAAAGGATGTGCACCTTTCTGAAAAAGGGATATAATAATGCATAATTTATTCAACTTCTATAGCGCTTTTCATGACACAAATTCTGAAAGGCCTTGAAAAAGCTGTAAGATAGTGTATACACTTATTACTATGAGATTATTAACGAAGCACCAGTCCAGTATTGTACTCAAGACCTGGTTCATGAGTTATTTTACCAATAACTCTAGAAGACTAACATTTTAACAATAGTAATTATTGGCTTATCTGAAGGTATGAATTCTCATGAGAATCAATTGGAGTTCTGTCATGACTCTCTATCTCTCTTGGGTGAGGATTATAGGTGCCAGATCAGCTCGGCACAGGGCTGACAGCCAGACACCCCCCCCCCCTTCTCTCTCTTCCACAAGAGTTTTATGACTTAACAACCAGATCGTAAATACCTGGCAGAAACCTTCACTTCTGCTCTGTAGTATTGAGTTAAAAATTCTTTGTGTGTAGAGAGAGACTCTGGCCTAAATACTTTAACATCAAAAGATTGGACATTGAAACAATATTTCTAACATAAATGTGGGAAATGGTCGAGAGGGACAATCATGTCAGATCAGTTATTGTTCTGTGATATCATTAAATAAACTGTAAGAGCTTTTACAATGTATATGTCAGAGTTAAATCTAAATGCTGTAAAACTTATATGATTAAATATGATCCTATCTGTGTGAAGCTGAAATGTGATTTTAAGCATTCTAAATGAGGATTGTTTTCATGTAAAGTTTTACCGTCAGGCATTATGCAAAAAGAATGGAAGGAACACTTTAAAAAAAACTCTTAATGAAATTTACATTGGACCAGTATACAGACGGTAAGCCGGACGTCACAAATGGTTTAAAACTACTATGTAATTCTGTGTGATTATTTAGTTAGTTATTAAATAAATAATTAAGCCAATTTGTGTATCACTGAGTCATCATGTAGACTAGGGTTCGTGCAAATTTAACGGATTATGCAACGTTCAAAATGAGACTGATATGAGGTAAAAATTATGAATGGGTGACTAAGATGATAATGATATATTCTGATATTCTTGAGTTAATTCGGGAAACGAAAACTCATTAAACTTTTTACGTGGTGCCCCAAGACTGCTAATGAGTTAATTGTTACATGATTATTTTATTCATCGTAATAATTAAACATAGTTAATTGATTTGATAAAATAATCATCGCATTAATGGTAGTCACGTCACGACAGTTCTTTACCAGAAAACCAAGACAAACACAATTTCTTTATACAATCAACATTTAATAATACTAATCCAAATATTTAAACATACTGAGAATGATCATGAAAAGGTAGGAAATAGATTTTTAAGACAACAAGTGAAGACCTTGAGATCCTGAACATTAAATGATGTTGTACTCTGTCAGTGATCAAATTCTGTTGTGGCTTCTTGATGGTTCAGGCTGCATGGAGGAGAACAAAGAAAGAAGATGGCTGTGTGTCCAGTCTTGCTGAATTGGGGTTCCTCCATCAGGTTGCTCCTTTGGTCCTGAGTTGGTGTCCTTATGCTTGTTGCTCTTCTCTGTTGGCTCCTTGCTTGAGTTGCAGACACTGTGCTCTAATTGTCTTCTCCTTCAAATCTGGCTTTCTGCCCTTGAGCAAGGCAGTTAACCCACTGTTCCCCGGGTGTCGAAGACGTGGATGTTGATTATGGCAGCCCCACGCACCTCTCCGATTCAGAGGGGTTGGGTTGAAGACTGTTAGCTTACGTGTACCGTTTAGGCTACGCTAACTCTTTTAAGTCTTGTGTTTTCTTCCGAGACTAACTCTTCTTCTAAGCCTATTTAGTGTGTGGGCACTTCCTTCCCAATGTCTGTACTTACAGGCATTATTCTCTAAAATATACTTTTCCCCTAAATGATCAGTTACCAGTTCTGGCTATTAAAGGCAAAGGTCCAGGAGCTATGGTCGGCCTGCTGGTGATGGAGGTCCAAAGAGAAGAGGGTAAGAGATAGGGGAGCAGAACTTTTATAGTCCTGCTAGGTCACATGGTATCACCCCTAGGTGTCGAGCCATTTGTACGACCCATTATCTTGGGGGGAGAAAATCTAAAGTTGGTTAAGCTCAATTCAACATTGTTTTATGCATTGTTCAACATATCAAAGGCATTTCCTCAGAAACCTTTTTGACTGTAGGCCATGGGGAAGAGGAAGAAGAGAAGGAGAATTGGTGATGTGATGTAGGTGGGAGGGAGGGACTATGATTGAGATCTCCGTGGATTGGAGGATGGAGATTTATTCGACTAGTTTCTGTCCCTGCCCTTAATGTGATATACAGAAGTAGTAAGGTGAAGTTGCCCCTAGATGCTGGTCTTGGGTCAGTTTAGCATTTTGCCCACCAATAGTTTAGGTTAGGATTGGTGGAGTGGAAGCTGATCCTAGATCTGAACTTAGGGGAAACTTCACCACATCCCTTTTGTTAAAATGTCCCTTGTTGGGACGATGAGAAATGATAACTGCGTATCATGGTTAGGTTGGACCAATTCTTCCTTTCGTTATTTATTGTTGTGACGTGGCACTTGATATAAAACTGGAAATGAAGGTTTATCATGCAAGTATGGAGGTTGTTGCTAATATTAGTCGACAGTCAATGTGTATGGAAGTGAGATTGAAAGGAAGTAAAAATGTAAAATAAAGTGCCCGGACAAAAATATGTCTCATTCCCCAATTTTAATGAATTAGATTGTTTCACTTTCTTGGCATCCCATGATTATTATTTGGCATCAATGATCACCACAAAGTAATCTCCGGCTAAAGTAGTTTCTAGTCAAATGTTCTCAGTAAAAATGAGTTCTCTACCACCTCACCTGTTCAATTTCATACATATAGGACCTAAAATATATCAGGGTATTTTTAAAGCATGGTATTTATAACAAGTGCATGCAACGCTGTCCAAAAACCTTTCCACAAACATTTGTAAATCATTCACCAACATCTGTTTGTCAAAGATTGCAGACATCTGCAGGAAGCTATCTAAGTTTGGTATCAGATGACACATTTTGTGACACTGCTCAATTGTTACATTCTGCTTAGGAGATAGTTCTTCGTGGGAGTGCTTTTTTCAATCTACACACCACCACTTGATATTTACATATATTAACAATAAGGAATTCACATACTGCTCAATGTATGATATAGTATCTTATCTCCTCTAGTCCAGTGGTTTTTACACTTCTTCTCTTCCACAATAATAACAGGCTAGGTATTGTTGCTCAATGCAAAAGAGTGCGTGTAGCTCTTCTAAACTGACAACAGATGGCGCCAGGGTATGAGAGGTGAGTTTAAATCCCGTTCCCCATTCCCTTGTTGACAACCCTTGAACTACCGCGGGAAACTCATTGCTTGCACTGTATCACTGAAGCCGGAGAAACTCAGTCCGTGAAAGTTATTTACATTGCAAAATGGTAAGTTAGTTAGACCTTTTTACAGTCAACACCCTTGCTCCCAGTCTTGCTTACTGGCTAAATGGCATAGCCCGTTGAAGAAGCTTTGGTTGAACTCTAGCTAAGTATAACTTGCTAGCACACTTACCTAACTCAAACTAGCACATATGTCAATGTCAACCCCATCTCTGTTTTGGTAAATAGCTGAGAGATGGAGAGAATTTATGTTTGATCCGAAATTGTGGTCGGATGCTTCGTATGGAAGGTATGACGCAATTTGTGGAGGCTTGAAGAGGGCAAATCAAGCTCTGTACCACATCGCCGTGTACCTCTAAAATGTTGTTATACTGTGTAGGGCTCAGAATTGACATGATTGGTTAACTGTAGGTGGGGACCGGAGGTCCAGTATAAACCAAACTCACTTCCTTAACAACTTCCTGTGCAATAGCTCGGCTCCGCTAAGCGCAAGAAGTATGAAAATCCTGAAGTCTGCATAGGTAGCATCTCACTAAATGCTGAATTGCCGCTTCAGACGTCGGATGCAAGGACTGACCATTCATGAGATAAACATAGTTTTATCCATGTTTAAAGGCTAGACATTATTTTTACAGTTATATTTGTGGTTATGATGGGTTATGACAGTTGAACTTAGATCATGAGGCATTTTACAAGTTAAATTCTTCAAGAATCAATGTATGAATTTTGAAAGTCAATGTATGTACCAATTACAGATTGCCACATTATAATTGACTTATTTTGTTTCTTCTGTATTTTTGTCTTGCAGTCCAAAAAAAAAAGGTCTCAGTCTTGAGGAGAAGAGGACTCGCATGATGGAGATTTTCTTCGAGACAGTGAGTTAAAAGGGTAGTTCACCAAAATGACATTGGTGTCTTTGCTAATCGGTTCCATAATGTGAATGGGATTTGTGCCACAAATTCTTAAACGTTAGCATGTGGAAACAGTACCAGGGAAACTAAACCAAAGCATGAATTGCTAGGGACCCCAAGGGGTGCACGTTTCTGTTTTGCCCTAGCGCTACATAGCTAATTAAAATAATCAACCAATCATCAATCTTTGATCATTTGAATTAGTTGTGAATTAGTTGTGTAGTGTTACGGCAAAATTGCTGGCCTGCAGGGTAAGGAAACCAATGTAACTTTGGTGAACTCTCCCTTTAATAATTTGACACTTAAGTGTATTTCATAACACAAATGCCGTTTCACTTCAAGCTGTGTATGGAGGTCCAAGAGTGTCCATGAAGAGTAGCAAGATTGTGGGAGTTTTGAGTCAGTTGTTGAAACCGAGGACTGGTTCCGTGTCGCAGTTAGAAAGTTGCCGCGGATGCCAGGATTGGCTATGACACCTGAGCTAAAGTAAACAGACCAAACATAGCACCTTGAGCGTGCCTCCATCTCTCTCTCTCTCACACACACACACACACACACACACACACATTGGCTCTCCCTCTAGTGTGAAACAACCTCAGACATGTTGGGGCAGGGAACTTGGTTTCTAAGCTGGGGTTAACCAGTAGAAGAGGTTTTCAGGATGATGCATGCTGTATTGCTGATTCAGACTTAAGTTGGGGGTTTGCATAGCGGGACCTGGGTTACTGCGATTTCCCACCCAAACCAACTCCCTTTTCCCTGGATAAATAACTGATAGAAACCGGAAGTCTGCAGTTTGACAAGTCACACTCTTACTGCTCGCTTAAAGGTTTAAAACCATAGAAATACAATCAATTTCTAGGTGTAAAGCATACTTAATCACGTTTGATCATGAGTTATAGGCCTATACCGGTTTTTGATATCCTTTAACGTTTTCCATGCCCTCTTTGATTTGAAGCCAAACCAATAAATGTCAGTTTTCACTGTCTTTCCAAGAAACCACAAACAACAATCTAAGCTAGATGCCCTCAATCTCACACAAATTATCAAGGAACCTACCAGGTACAACCCCAAATCCGTAAACATGGGCACCCTGATAGATATCATCCTGACCAAATTGCCCTCTAAATACACCTCTACTGTTTTCAACCAGGATCTCAGCGATCACTGCCTCATTGCCTGTGTCCGTTATGGGTCCGCTGTCAAACGACCTGTCAAAACACTTCAGCGAGCAGGCCTTCCTAATCGACTTGGCCCAGGTATCCTGGAAGGATATTGACCTCATCCCGTCAGTAGAGGATGCCTGGTTGTTCTTTAAAAGTGCCTTCCTCACCATCTTAAATAAGCATGCCCCTTTTCAAAAAATGTTGAACTAAGAACAGATACAGCCCTTGGTTCACTCCAGACCTGACTACCCTGACCAGCACAAAACATACTGTGGCACTCTACTAGCTTCAAATAGTCCCCGCGATATGAAACTTTTCAGGGAAGTCAGGAATAAATATACACAGTCAGTTAGGAAAGCAAAGGCTAGCTTTTTCAAACAGAAATTTGCATCCTGCAGCACTAATTCCAAAACGTTTTGGGACACTAAAGTCCATGGCGAATAAGAGCACCTCCTCTCAGCTGCCCACTGCACTGAGGCTAGGAAACACTGTCACCACCGATAAATCCACTATAATCGAGAATTTCAATAAGTGCATCTCCACGGCTGGCCACGCTTTCCACCTGGCTACAACAAACCCAGCCAACAGCTCTGCACCCCCCGCAGCAACTGGCCCAAGCCCCTCCCCCGCTTCTCCTTCACCCAAATCCAGACAGCTGATGTTCTGAAAGAGCTTCAAAATCTGGATCCTACAAATCAGTTGGGCTAGACAATCTGGACCTTCTCTTCCTAAAATTATCCACCACCATTGTCGCAACCCCTATTACTAGTCTGTTCAACCTCTCTTTCGTATCGTCTGAGATTCCTAAAGATTGGAAAGCGGCCGCGGTCAACCCCATCTTCAAATGGGGAGACATTCTAGACTCAAACTGTTAGACCTATATCCATCCTGCCCTGCCTTTCTAAAGTCTTCGAAAGCCAAGTGAACAAATAGATCACTGACCATTTCGAATCCCACCAAACCTTCTCCGGTTTCTGAGCTGGTCACGGGTGCACCTCAGCCACGCTCAAGGTCCTAAACGATATCATAACCACCATCGATTAAAAAAATTAAAACAGTACTGTGAAGCCTTCTTCATCGACCTGGCCAAGGCTTTCAACTCTGTCAATCACCGTATTCTTATCGACAGACTCAACAGCCATGGTTTCTCTAATGAATGCCTCGCCTGGTTCACTAACTACTTCCCTGACAGAGTCCAGTGTGTCAAATCGGATTGCCTGTTGTACGGACCTCTGACAGTCTCTATGGGGGTGCCACAGGGTTCAATTCTCGGGCCGACTCTTTTCTCTGTATATATCAATGCTGTCGCTCTTGCTGCGGGTGATTCTTTAATCCACCTCTACGCAGACGACACCATTCTGTATACATCTGGCCTTTCTTTGGACACTGGGTTAACAAACCTCCAAACAAGCTTCAATGCCATACAACACTCCTTGTGTGGCCTCCAACTGCTCTTAAGCGCTAGGAAAACTAAATGCATGCTCTTCAACCGAACGCTACCCGTACCCACCCACCCACCTAGCATCACTGCTCTGGACGGTTCTGACTTAGAATATGTGAACAACTACAAATACCTAGGTGTCTGGCTAGACTGTAAACCCTCCTTCCAGACTCATATTAAGCATCTCCAATCCAAAGTTAAAACTAGAATCGCCTTCCTATTTCGGAACAAAGCCTCCTTCACTCATGCTGCTAAACATACCCTTGTAAAACTGACTATCCTACCGATCCTCGACTTTGGCGATGTCATTTACAAAGTAGCCTCCAACACTCTACTCAGCAAATTGGATGCAGTCTATCACAGTGCCATCTGTTTTGTCACCAAAGCCCCATATACTGCCCACCATTGCGACCTGTATGCTATTGTTGGCTGGTCCTCGCTACATTTTCGTTGCCAAACCCACTGGCTCCAGGTCATCTATAAGTCTTTGCTAGGTAAAGCCCCACCTTATCTCAGCACACTGGTCACCATAGGAGCACCCACCCGTAGCACGTGCTTCAGCAGGTATATTTCACTGGTCATCCCCAAAGTCAACACCTCCTTTGGCCGCATTTCCTTCCAGTTCTCTGCTGCCAATGACTGGAACGAATTGCAAAAATCACTGAAGTTGGAGACTTATATCTGCCTCACTATCTTCAAGCATCGGCTGTCAGAGCAGCTTACCGATCGCTGCAGCTGTACACAGCCCATCTGTAAATAGCCCATCCAACCAATTACCTACCTCATCCCCATATTTGATTTAGTTTTTTTCCTACTCTTTTGCACACCAGTATTTCTACTTGCACATCCTCATCTGCACATCTATCACTCCAGTGTTAATTGCTAAATTGTAATTACTTTGCTCATACATTTAAAAAAATAAATCAAATATATTACAATGGAGTTGTTTTTTTGTCTCTCTCACCAGAAAGAAGTGTTTCAGCTGAAGGACATAGAGAAAATCGCCCCCAAGACTAAAGGAATAAGTGAGTAATGATTAATTGAGATGAACCAGATGGATCGTTTTACAAGTGAAACTTGGGACTCGCGATTTATTTTCTATATAAAATAAAACTCAGCATTAAATTAAAAAATGTCCCTGCGGTGCCAAGGTGCATTTTCTATTCAGTGAAGGCATATGGATCCCAAATCTAAGACCAGCGTACTAAAATTTCCAGAGGTCTTAATTTCACCTCGTGAAGTTAAGTGTGTCCATGTTTTTGGGGCGAGCATTTTGCGTATGCCTGAAGTAGTTCCGTGTCATTTTTTTCCCATAAATGTGCGGTCTGTGTCAACACTGAAAGTTGCCCTCATGCACCCATAACAACATAATGGTAAAATAGTCCCAACATCATCGTCTTGGAAACCGAGTCTAGCCCAAACCACTTTGATTCATCCCATATTTAGCCTGTAGTATGGAGTGGGACGACACTACTGCAAAAAGACACTAACGTGTGTGTGTGTGTACAGGGAGAAAAACAATAGGGAAAAGCACATGTTTTAAGTGCTGGCCCCATAGAGAAACAGAGCTGTACTGTTTTGGTACATACCCAAACGGGACTTTATTTTCCTTTTCTTTTTTTTACAGTGGACGTTATATTCATTTGGGGAAACTTGATCGGGCTGCCCGCAAATTATTAGAATCACATGTTTTTTAAAGGCCCTGCTCTGGCATCGTGATGTAGTTACGGGGGCTGGAGGGGAGAGGGGGTCTGTAAACTGCTGTGTATAACAGTCACTTATCACACACAGCAGAGAGGGAAGGAGGGAGAGAATGAGAGGGGGGCAGAGTGAGATCAGGAGCCCTCTTTTTGAATACTTTGAATATGCATCCATTCTTTTCCTTGATGTAGCCTGATCACTGATTTCAAATCATTGGATAAGCAAAACCAATGATTCAACTACATCGCTTTCCACCAATCCAGCTATGTTATATCAGTGATTTTCAAAAGGTCTCAGGAGAGAAATAGTGAGTGAGCGATGGAAGAGAGAAAGGCGGTGAGGCAAACGAGCAAGACCAAGACTAGAAACTAGCAAGTCCAGATGTGCCAGACTATCAAGAAATTTAAGCATGTTTGATAAATGAGGCCCCTGAAATACTTGTTCCAGAGTTTGCTTAAACAGGGCACATTAGCTTGATTCTCCCTGCTGCCCAACATCCTCCCAGTACTTAAAGGGGAAGTTCAGTGTTTTACATATACTGTACACAGTATATTGCTGAAGTTTGTAGTGGCTGTTTAGAGAAAACAAAACAATGGATTACAGTTTCTCCTGGCCATATACTACTTTCAGTATGTGGTGCCATCTACATTTTAAGTTGTAAAATACTGAATTTTCTCTAACGCAGCTCGTTCCAAAACACACCAGATCAACTTTATTAGTGCTACGGCAGAGGAACAGAACAGTGCATGCATGATGTGGGACTATCACATTTCACCAGCCGTCCTCGTTCCAGATGTTAGAACGTTCTATTACGCTTGGTGGTAAAGTTTCCCCTAGGTAGAGATCTAGGACCAGCTTGCCTTCCCCAATCTATCCTTAACCATTGTGGGAAAAATGCTAAACTGACACAGAATCAGTTTCTAGGGGTAACTTCGTAAGCCCTCTATTATTCTCAGCTGATTTGGGATCAATTAAGAGAGGGAAGGAATACACAGGAGAGTAAAGCGATTACGTGGCAGATGAGTGGGCTAGGGCTGCTTCCTAAATGGCACCCTGTTCCTTATATAGTGTACTACTTTTAACCAGGGCCCATTTAGCACTTTGGTCTAAAGTAGTGCACTATATAGGGAATAGGACGCCAAATGGGATGCAAATTGATTCTGCTCTCGGTACATCTGGACCACAGAGTTGGAAGATTGAAGCTATATGAGTCTGGATAGTATAATGGGCTTTACTCGGTAATATGATGATTTGAAACAAATCCAGTTGTTTTGCTATGTGAATGTACAGTGGCTTGCGAAAGTATTCACCCCCTTGGCATTTTTCCTATTTTGTTGCCTTACAACCTGGAATTAAATAGATTTTGGGGGGGTTTGTATCATTTGATTTACACAACATGCCTACCACTTTCAAGATGCAAAATATATTTTTTGTGAAACAAACCAATAAGACAAAAAAACAGAACTTGAGCGTGCATAACTATTCACCACCCCAAAGTCAATACTTTGTAGAGCCACCTTTTGCAGCAATTACAGCTGCAAGTCTCTTGGGGTATGTCTCTATAAGCTTGGCACGTCTAGCCACTGGGATTTTTGCCCAAAACTGCTCCAACTCCTTCAAGTTGGATGGGTTCCGCTGGTGTACAGAAATCTTTAACTCATACCACAGATGATCAATTGAATTGAGGTCTGGGCTTTGACTAGGCCATTCCAAGACATTTAAATGTTTCCCCTTAAACCACTTGAGTGTTGCTTTAGCAGTATACTTCGGATCATTGTCCTGCTGGAAGGTGAACCTCTGTCCCAGTCTCAAATTTCTGGAAGACTCTAACAAGTTTCCCTCAAGACTTTCCCTGTATTTACCCCATCCATCATTCCTTATATTTTGACCAGTTTCCCAGTCCCTGCCGGTGGAAAAACATCCCCAGAGCATGATGCTGCCACCACCATGCTTCACTGTGGGGATGGTGTTTTCGGGGTGAGGGGAGGTTTTGGGTTTGCGCCAGACAGTGTTTTCCTTGATGGGCAAAACGCTCAATTTTAGTCTCATCTGACCCGAGTACCTTCTTCCATATGTTTGGGGAGTCTCCCACATGCCCTTTGGCGAACACCAAACGGGTTTGCTTATTTTTTTTTCTTTTAAGCAATGGCTTTTTCTGGCCACTCTTCCATAAAGCACAGCTCTGTGGAGTGTGGTCCTATGGGCAGATACTCCAATCTCCGCTGTGGAGCTTTGCAGCTCCTTCAGGGTTATTTTTGGTCTCTTTGTTGCCTCTCTGATTAATGCCCTCCTTGCCTGATCTGTCAGTTTTGGTGGGCGGCCCTCTCTTGGCAGGTTTGTGGTGTCATATTCTTAAAACATTTTAATAATGGATTTAATGGTGCTCCGTGGGATGTTCAAAGTTTCTGATATTTTTTTATAACCCAACCCTGATCTGTACTTTTCCACAACTTTATCCCTCACCTGTTTGGAGAGCTCCTTGATCTTCATGGTGCCGCTTGTTGGTGGTGCCCCTTACTCAGTGGTGTTGCAGACACTTTGGCCTTTCAGAACAGGTGTATACAGTTTAAGTCGGAAGTTCACATACACCTTAGCCAAATACATTTAAACTCAGTTTTTCACAATTCCTGACATCTTAGGTCAGTTAGAATCACTACTTTATTTAAGAATGTGAAATGTCAGAATAATAGAGTGATTTATTTCAGCTTTTATTTCTTTCATCATCAGATGTTTACATACACTCAATTAGTATTTGGTAGTAATGCCTTTAAATTGTTTAACTTATGTCTAACGTGTCGGGTAGCCTTCCACAAGCTTCCCACAATAAGTTGGGTGAATTTAGGCCATTCCTCCTGACAGAGCTGGTGTAACTGAGTCAGGTTTGTAGGCCTCTTTGCTCGCACATGCCTTTTCAGTTCTGCCCATACATGTTCTATAGGATTGCGGTCAGGGCTTTGTGATGGACAACAAAGTCAAGGTACTGGAATGGCCTTAAGCCATTTTGCCACAAGTTTGGAAGTATGCTTGGGGTCCATTTGGAAGACCCATTTGCGACCAAGCTTTGACTGATGTCTTGAAATGTTGCTTCAATATATCCACAATATTTCCTCCTCATGATGCCATCTATTTTGTGAAGTGCCCCAGACCCTCCTGCAGCAAAGTACCCCCACAACATGATGCTGCCACCCCCGTGATTCACGGTTGGGATGGTGTTCTTCAGATTGCAAACTTCCCCCCTTTTCCTCCAAACATAATGGCCAAACAGTTATATTTTTATTTAATCAGACCAGAGGACTTTTCTCCAAAAAGTACGATCTTTGTCCCCATGTGCAGTTGTAAACTGTAGTCTGGCTTTTTTATGGCGGTTCTTCCTTGCTGAGCGGCCTTTCGGGTTATGTCGACATAGGACTCGTTTTACTGTGGATATAGATACTTTGTACATGTTTCCTTCAGCATCTTCACAAGGTTCTTTGCTGTTGTTCTGGGATTGATTTGCACTTTTCGCACCAAAGTACGTTCATCTCTAGGAGGCAGAACGCGTCTCCTTCCTGAGCGGTATGACGGCTGCGTGGTCCCATGGTGTTTATACTTGCGTACTATTGTTTGTACAGATGAATGTGGTACCTTCAGGCGTTTGGAATTTGCTCCCAAGGATGAACCAGACGTGTGGAGTTCAACAATTTGACCTGATTTAGCTGATTTCTTTTGATTTTCCCATGATCTCAAGCAAAGAGGCACTGAGCTTGAAGGTAGGCCTTTAAATAGATCCACAGGTACACCTCCAATTGATTCAAATTATGTCAATTAGCCTATCAGAAAGCATAATTTTCTGGAATTTTCCAAGCTGATTAAAGGCACAGTCAACTTAGTGTATGTAACCTTCTGACCCACTGGAATTGTGATATAGTGAAGTATAAGTGAAATAATCTGTCTGTAAACAATTGTTTGAAAAATGACTTGTGTCATGCACAAAGTAGATGCCCTAACCGACTTGCCAAAACTATAGTTTGTGAAGAAGAAATTTGTGGAGTGGTTGAAAAATGAGTATATTTCAACTTTGTATACTGAGATCATGTGACACTTAAATTGCACACAGGTGGACTTTATTTGTCTAATTATGTGACTTCTGATGGTAATTGGTTGCACTACATCTTGTTTAGGGGCTTCATAGCAAAGGGGGTGAGTACATATGCAAGCACCACTTTAGTGTATGTCCATTACATGAAATCCAAATAAAACTCAATTTAAATTACAGGTTGTAATGCAACAAAATAGGAAAAACACCAAGGGGATGAATACTTTTGCAAGGCACTATCAATAGTATGAGTCCCAGATGGTGCACTTGACACTAGCAATGACAATGAGGTTACAAGAACCACATGTTTTGTTGTCCACTAATGACCAGGTTGAGAGAGGGGTACTGAGGTACAGTAACACATCCCCACTAAGTACACTTTCCTGCCACCCCAATTTCAATTCAGACATAAAGTGTACTTCCTAGGGAACTAGGGCACTAACACACTCCTGGGCTTTACATCAATTCACCTTTTACGTGATTCCTCACATCCTTTTCAATCATATTGGAGGAGATAGTCCAAGGTCCCTCCACTCGGACCTTTTTTCTAATGGGTTTTGAGAAGGTGAGGAGAGAGGATGCGACAAACCCAGGAAAGGTTAACTGAGAATGAGCCCTTGCCTCTCTCCTGTCTGCAGCACCCATGTCAGTGAAGGAGGTTCTCCAGAGTCTGGTGGATGACAACATGGTGGACTGTGAGAGTGGGCACCTCAAACTACTATTGGGCCTTCCCCAGCAAGGCCCTGCACGCCCGCAAGCGCAGGTTGGAGGAGCTGGACAGGCAGGTGATTTTAACAGGTGTATTGTAGCCTATGGCGGTCTAAGCCAATGCCTCCAAAGCATACCGCTGCAGCAGGGGTTAGAATCTGACCCAATGCTACAGAAATTCTCTATCCCTGTCGTCTATTTATCCTATCCAATAAACACAAAATATGTGTTTGGGACATCCCCATCAATTGTGTGAGTTTCTCTGACACTGCAGGGTCGGGGTATTTTGGTTTTCAATAGGGCAAAGTACACTGTCATCCCCCCCATCTGACCTCTAACCTTAAGCTAATGCTGGGGGTCTACTGGCCTCTCCGCTCCTAAAGTTTTAACAGCTTGCTAGGCTCTTTATCGAGTTCACGCTGCCGATTCACGTGGTTCTTATTACAGAACATCGCAGGCCTATAGACCTCACCACCTAGGTTGTCCCAAATGGCCCCCGATTCTCTATGTAGTGCAATACTTTTTACCAGGGCACGTATGGTAATTTAGTTATGTGCCCTGGTAAAAAAGTATTGCACTACATAGAGAATGGGGGGACCATTTGGGATGCTGCCCTTATCTGCATAGTCTCAAGCCCACAGACAGACCAGCGCATTTCCTGTCCCAAATGCGTTATCTGTTCTAACTGTACTCTGATTTCTGTAGCTAGCACACCAAGCAGGCACACTTGTTTGCAGTAAAGCATATGCTTTCACTGTAAGTGGGAGGTAAAGGAATTACTACAACACTCAAACGTGATGACTTACGAAAAATAATTTAATGTTTGCACAAAACTCGAACTGTTCATGTTGTGTGATCAGTATTTAATTTTGTTAATCAAATGGCACTTTACATATCTTCAAAATAATGACTGAAGACAAAATTAAAAATGTACCTAGACTGGCTTTGAGGTCCAGAGTTGAGTTTGAGGGGAGCGGTTAAGACCGCTGTCTTCATAGCACACACAGCCTACCATGTCGGCATGTGTTGGAAATCCAGCCCACACCCTACTGGCACAATCTTATCTCCCATCTTCCCTGTCTTTCTCTCACTATCTCTATCCCCAACAAAAATAACATGCGTAAGGAGTACATTGTCAACTCAGTGTCTCATTTGATCATGATCACGAGGAAGCTCTAGGTTCAGAACCAAAGTAGCCTACGTCTAAGACCTAATAATCTCATTGCAGAGTTGTGGGTAGGGACTCGTTATCAGTAGCAGCGCTGAAGGTGGTGGCGGTGTCACTTAAACAGTTGGTGGTCCTCTCGTAAGCATTTCATCCTCGTGATTACCAAGTTCCCCACGCCACAGACCAGACAGTATGAAGGCGTGTACTGGGCGGTGAATAAACTGCTTCTAGTCGCCAGTGGTGCAACTAATGCGGCGTTCGCCTAGTTGGATATTAAACACAGTGGCGTGAATATGTGGTCTGTTATCGGTGACATATTTATATGGGAACCCTCCCGTCTCTCATTCTATAAACAGTGTACAAGGAAGGGGAGTGTTTCTTTGTTTTACAGTCAAAGTTTTATTAAAATTGTATTTGAGTTATTGGTTTGTCACTGTCTGAACTTTTGAATACAAACTGTTTAATGCGAGTTATGATGTATAGAGAGATGTAAATTAAATGACACCCTATTCCCTGTGTAGTGCACTATTTTTGACCAGGACCCATAGGGGGACAGAGCCAATGTTTAAGAATACTAACCAGTGCAGAATAATTTTGGCTCATAGTTCTTTGCCATGACTTTTGATTGAGTGAGAAATATTATAGCTGCCTGCCTCTTGCCTTCTGTTACCATGGGGATGACCATTTTCATACCGGTGTCTACGGTATTACCGGAAGTGCACACACAGGGCACTATTTATTTTGACTGCACAAAACAATTCTTGGCAACAGGTATTTTGATCCAGGATGGGATTGAATGTCGCTGCTGTAACCAAGAAGCTTGATCTTGACATCTAGCCTCTTAGTTAACAAACCAAATGCAAGCTGGAGCACTGAGCTCGATATCATTTATTTGACATATCTTAGCTTTCTTATAGTTCTACTTAACTGAGTAGTACGCACCCCCGCAGTTATTGAAAATCATACCGTTGGTATTTCAAAATACTTTGATATACATTATAAACGGTATACCGCCTAATGGCAGCTGTTTCATGCACACACGATTTAAGAATTTGATAATGTACTGTGTATGATTTAGTTATATGTGCATGATTATTTAGTTCATATTTATGTGTGTGTCATGCATAGTTACATGTGTGAAATTGAAGTTCAAGCCCACAACATTGATGTGAAAATGAAATGTGTTAATTCAAAATGTATTTTCTCACCTTAGCATACCGAGGAGAAACAAAGGAAGATGTCTCTGCAGCAGGCTGTCAACAAATCAAAAGTAGGACGTGAAGAAACCGTAAGTACATTTACGCACACATGCCAGCCTTAAAGGCAGGCCATTTTATTGTCCTTCATTTTATCACTGAATTTATCACTGTCTCACAGCAAGACTTAATGATGAGTGATTTGTTTATCTGCAATAATTTAGAGAAATTGTTTTTCTATTGTAAGATATAAGGACTAGAATACACACCTCTAAGGGGGGTTGGGGTGTGTATTTTGTTGCATATACAGTGCATTTGGAAAGTATTCAGACCCCTTGACTTTTTCCACATTTACATGGCAGCCTTATTCTAAAATTTATTAAAATGTTGTCCCCCCTCATAAATCTACATTCAATACCAATAAAAGGACAAAGCAAAAACAGGTTTTTAGAAATGTTTGCTAATTTATTAAGAATAAAAAATGGATAGGGAGCGTTGCTGCACAGCTATTTTCAGGTCTCTCCAGAGATGTTCAAGTCCGTGCTCTGGCTGGGCCACTCAAGGACATTCTGAGACTTGTCCCGAAGCCACTCCTGCGTTGTATTGGCTGTGTGCTTAGGGTCGTTGTCCTGTTGGAAGGTGAATCTTCGTCCCAGTATGAGGTCCTGAGCGACTGGAGCAGGTTTTCATCAAGGATCTCTCTGTACTTTGCTCCGTTCATCTTTCCCTCGATCCTGACTAGTCTCCCAGTCCCAGCCGCTGAAAAACATCCCCACAGCATGATGCTGACACCACCAGGTTTCACAGTAGGGATGGTTTCCGGTTTCCTCCAGACGTGACGCTTGGCATTCAGAACAAAGAGTTCATTCTTTGTTTCATCAGACCAGAGAATCTTGTTTCTCATGCTCTGAGAATCTTTAGGTGCCTTTTGGAAAACTCCAAGCGGGCTGTCATGTGCCTTTTTTTACTGGTGGAGTACTGCAGAGACGGTTGTCCTTCTGGAAGGTTCTCCCATCTCCACAGAGGAACTCTGGAGCTCTGTCAGTGACCATCGGGTTCTTGGTCACCTCCCTGACCAAGACCCTTCTCCCCCGATTGCTCAGTTTGGCCGGGCGGCCAGCTCTAGGAAGAGTCTTGGTGGTTCTAAACTTCTTCCATTTAAGAATGATGGAGGCCACTGTGTTCTTCGGAACCTTCAATGCTGTAGAAATGTTTTGGTACCCTTCCCCAGATCTGTGCCTAGACACAATCCTGTCTCGGAGCTCTACAAAAAAGTAATCTCTCCTCCTTCCAGGCTTTTTCTTCTTTGAACTTATATGGTGATTGACAACAGTTCGTCTTACAATCACCCACGTGGGTATAACCAATGAGGAGATGGCACGTGGGTACATGCTTCTATAAACCAATGAGGAGATGGGAGAGGCAAGACGCACCGCGATCTTTGTCAGATTTTTTTTTAGTCCTTGACAACGCAGACGCTTGTTGACACGCACGAGCAGTGTGGGTGCAATAAATGAATAATATAGATTTCCAAATTGATTTTACGACGCGAGCGCACCCAACGCGAGCGGTGTAGGCAGGGTATTAGTGATGAGGGGGGATCAATAGTTACATTTTGGGATATTATTTTTGACAATGTATTGTTTTGACTATCGCAATATTATTTTTGCGGTAGTTGGCTGTACCTGCACAAACTCCTTCCTTCATAGCTTGTTCTCAATCTTTTTAAATGGGGAGCCAATTTTGTTTTCAACACATTTCCCTGACTGATCAAATATACTTTTCTTTTATCTCTCTGTAGCAGACATGGTGAGCAGTATGTTTGGAACATGGAATCGCAATAAAATCAGTATCGAATTGCAATCCGTATCATATCGGCATCTAAGTATGGTGATAAAATCGTATCGGGAGATCCCTGGCAATTCCCTGCCCTAATGTGTTTGCACACTTAGTGTGTGTGTCTGTCTTTTGGGTTTTCACCTCTGTGTGTGTGTGTCCACCTATAAAGGAGGAGCGGGCCACTCTTCTAAAGGAACTGCAGGCTCTGAGGGAGAAGAGGAGTCATCTGAAGGCAAAGCTGGAGAAGTACAGGGAGTGTGACCTGGAAGTGATCGAGGAGATGAGTGAGTACCCTGTAACCAGCCTCTGAAAAACATGGAGGCTGCGTCTCAATAATCTGACCCTTTTCCTGAAGTGTGCACTCGTTCACTACTCACCACAAATTTACAAGCATTGGATTGGTGTAGGAATGAGCCAGAGGGAGTTAACACCATTTTCTTCTACCAGTCAATTCCATGAAGGGAAGTGAACAAGTGCACACTTCAGGAACAAGGATTAGGGGAATCATTGGGATACACCTGGAAATACACCCAGATGTCCCTCCAAATGTCAGGCGCTAACTTTTTTTTATCCGTACTCCTTCTGGTTCTCGAGAAAGAGGCTATTTAGTATTTTATATGTCATATCAACAATGAGTCCTGCTTCAACCACAAGATCATTTGATTGGATTTTGAACCTTGCCCTCATTTTGTCTATCTTAAAACTTTCGCCATTGTTGAAGCCTCCCCATTCAAATTCAGTTTGGATCTAATTAATAAAAGGAGGGAATCCAATGAAACACCAGGTGCCTAGTCTGGACAGATGGCTCAATCCACAGCTGTCCATCAGGCAGGTGGAAGCCTGGACAGCATCCAAGAGAGAAAGCAATCAAGCAGCCTCATAAAAGTAGCCTACTTGCTTACATTTCTAAAATCTGGATCTGCTCCAGTGGGTAGAAATAGAATGGATAGATTAGACATGGACCCAGTCTATCACAATGAAATAGGATCCATAGAACAGACACTCCTCATGATTAGTTATGGCTCATCCAAAATGGCGACGCCATCAGATTTGTGCACCTTGCAGTTGCGTGAAGCACGTAAAAAAGGCAAAGAAATGATGCACTGAGAATCTAGTCATCGAGCATTCCAAATATAGCAATTTTAAACAACTGTCGGTCCACCGCTACTGAACATGGCTTTAAATCGGAATGCCCGTTCTATCCCTCTCTAAATCTAAGCTTCCCAGCTGTTCTAGTTCAGTGCCTTCCCCTAAGAGATGGGTTAAACTGAGCAAGTTGTGAAACCAGAGAAGTCGAGGGACTTCTCTGGTTTCACAACTTGCTCAGTTTAACCCATCTCTTAAATCAGGAACTCCAACTAAGCCCATAGTTGTTATTGCATACACAACATGGCTGACCTCTTGGGCCTGCACAAAACTTAACCGGTCGGGATTGACAGCTTTTAACGGTCTGCCCGTGTCCTGATTTTATAGACAGTTTATTTTTACACACCTCTCAACTGGTATAGGCACGGCAAGCGATTGGCTATTTGGAGCCTAAAAAGGAATCGTTGTAGTGTCTTTGTGTGTGTGTGTCAAATCAAATTTTATTTGTCACATACACATGGTTAGCAGATGTTAATGCGAGTGTAGCGAAATGCTTGTGCTTCTAGTTCTGACAGTGATATAATATCTAACAATTCCCAAACAACTACCTAATACACACAAATCTAAAGGGGTGAATGAAAATATGTACATGTAAATATATGGATGAGCGAAGGTGCAATAGATGGTATAAAATACAGTATATACAGTATATATGTGATATGAATAATGTAAACATATGTGGCATTATTTAGAGTGCATTGCTTAAAGTGACTAGTGATCCATTTATTAGTGGCCTGTAATTTGGTCTCAATGTAGGCAACAGCCTCTCAGAGTTAATGATTGCTGTTAACAGTCTGATGGCCTTGAGATAGAAGCTGTTTTTCAGTCTCTCGGTCCCAGCTTTGATGAACCTGTACTGACCTTGGGTTCTGGGTGGTAGCTGTGTGAACAGGCAGTGGCTCGGGTGGTTGTTGTCCTTGATGATATTTTTGGCCTTCCTGTGACATTGGGTGCTGTAGGTGTCATGGAGGGCAGGTAGTTTGCCCCCGGTGATGCGTTGTGCAGACCGCACCACCCTCTGGAGGGTCTTGCGGTTGAGGGTGGTGCAGTTGCCATACCAGGCTGTGATACAGCCTGACAGGATGCTCTCGATTGTGCATCTGTAAAAGTTTGTTAGGGTTTTAGGTGACAAGCCACATTTCTTCAGCCTCCTGAGGTTGAAGAGGCGCTGTTGCGCCTTCTTCACTACACCGTCTCTGTGGGTGGACCATTTCAGTTTGTCTGATGTGTACGCTGAGGAACTTAACTTTTCACCTTCTCCACTGCTGTCCCTTTGACGTGGATTGGGTGGTGCTCCCTCTGCTGTTTCCTGAAGTCCATGATCATCTCCTTTGTTTTGTTGCCATTGAGTGAGAGGTTGTTTTCTTGACACCACACTCCGAGTGCCCTCACCACCTCCCTGTAGGCTGTCTCGTTGTTGTTGGTAATCAAGCCCACCACTGTCGAGTCGTCTGCAAACTTGATGATTGAGCTGTAGCCCCACCCTTAACATTTGCGAGGGTTAACTCGGAGAAGGGGAGAGAGAGGGGGGGGGGGGGGGCGCGCAAGTCCTTGTTAGCGGGCCGTGACATTGTCACAGGGTGGGGTTGAGACCCAGGGCCTCCAATTTGATGATGAGCTTGGAGGGTACTATGGTGTTGAATGCTGAGTTGTATTCAATGAACAGCATTTTTACATAGGTATTCCTTTTGTCCAGATGGGATTGTGTCGTGTGACGGCGATTGTGGACCTGTTGTGGTGGTATGTGAACTGAAGTGGGTCTTGGGTGGACGTTAAAGGTGGAGGTGATATGTTCCTTGACTAGTCTCTCGAAGCACTTCATGATGATAGAAGTGAGTGCTACGGGGCGGTACTCAGTTCAGTTATCTTTGCCTTTTTGACGCATGTGGGGACAACAGATTGGGATAGGGAGCGATTGAATCTGTCCGTAAACACACCAGCCAGCTGGGGTGCGCACGCTTGGAGGACTCAGTTAGGGATGCCGTCTGGGCCAGCAGTCTTGCGAGGGTTAACACGTTTAAATGTTTTACTCATGTCAGCCAAGGAGAAGGAGAGAGTCCTAGTTAGCGGGCCGCGACGGTGGCACTGTATTATCCTCAAAGCAGTCAAAGAAGGCATTTTGCTTGTTTGCCTTGTGGCGGGAATAGCTGCGCTGTTTATATTCCCAGACCTCTTTCCATGGTAAATGTGGTGGTTCCCGCTTCCCGTTTTAATAGTCAGTGGGTACAACGTCTCCAAGTCAGCATATAGGTTGATGTTGACCGGAACATATTTCCGTCCGCGTGATCAAAACAATCTTGAAGCGTGGCTTCCGATTGGTCGGAGCAGCGTTGAATGGCTCTCGTCACTGGTTCATCCTGTTTGAGTTTCTGCCAATAAGACGGAAGGAGCAAGATGGCGTCGTGGTCGGATTTGCCGACGGGAGGGCGGGGGACGGCTTTGTATGCATCGCGGAAGTTGGAGTAGCATTGGTCGAGGGTATGTCAATCAATGTGCTGGAAGAATTTAGGGTAGACATGTTCTCAAATTTACTTTGCTAAAATCCCCAGCTACAGTAAATGCAGCCTCAGGATATATGGTTTCCAGTTTGCATATAGTCGAGTGAAGTTCCTTGATGGCTGTCTTGGTGTCTGCTTGAGGGGGAATGTACACAGCTGTGACTATAACTGACGAGAATTGTCTTGGTAGGTAAAATGGCCAGTATTTGATTGTAAGTAGTTCTAGATCGGGTGAGCAGAAGGACTTGAGTTCCTGTATGTTATGATTACATCATGAGTCATTAATCCTAAAGCATACATTCCCGCCCTTCCTTTTCCTAGAGAGGTGTTTATCTCCGTCGGCCCAATGCATGGACAAGCAGAGTGCCCGTTTTTAGTCCAAGCGACTTTGCGTACCCATGTGACTCTAATTTGTGACTTGATTCATCTTGTCATCCTCTCTCCCTCAATGCTATGAGGTCATTTTTATAGCCCCAATACTGCACTCCACGGCTCCGCTAGTGTCACTGAAGAAGCCATTACAGTCCAGAGTGACTTTAAACACGAACTGTGCTCAGAATGTTGAGGAAACATCTGGCCTCATGTCCATTACGAAGTCCCCTTGAAAAAACAGCCCATTTCCCAATGCTGTACTCACACGGCTAAACCACTACAACAGCTGTGTGGCTCCCGCGACAGGGAACACTTTTAGTCTGTTCTTTTATGGGTTGAACGGGTTCAATCCATTTTGCCTGTGCAATTGCTCTGCACATCAAAATAATAGGCGCAAGCGCACCAGTGAAGGCCCTTGCAGGTGTGTGTTTAAGTTTCTATTAGTGGTATGTACGGGATACGGGACATATACTGTCCAACGAAATGCTTACATGCAGGTTCCTTTTTGACAATGCAACAACAATAACAAAGAATATGGACAAGGTAAAAGGCTCACTAGAATAGAATAAACATTTTAGCATGAGTGCTTTCTGAAAGTATTCACCCCCCTTAACGATCTGGCCTTAATGGCTGTGTTCCTAGGTTCCCTTTCTAGGGAGTTTTTCCTAGCCACCTTGCTTCTACATCTGGATTGCTTGTTTGCTCTTTGGGGTTTTAGGCTGGGTTTCTGTATAAGCACTTTGTGACATCTGATGTAAAAAGGGCTTTATAAATACATTTGATTGACCCCTTGATTTTTTCCCCACATTTTGTTACAAAGTGGGATTCAAACGGTTGTGTTGTAATGTTTTGTCAATGATCTACACACAACTCAACTATTAACATTTGTAAAAAGAAATATGAAAAATAAAATGCATAATGTCTTGATTTTAGATAAGTATTTAAACCCCTGAGTCAATACATGTTAGAATCACCTTTTGGCAGCGATTACAGCTATGAGTCTTTCTGGGTAAGTCTCTAAGAGCTTTCCATACCTGGATTGTGCACCATATGCCCATTTATTTATTCAACCATTTTCAGGTTTTGCCATAGATTTTCAAGCAGATTTAAGTGAAAATCTAACTTGGCCACTCGGGAACAGTCACCATCTTCTTGGTAAGTAACTCCAGTGTAGATTTGGCCTTGTGTTTTAGGTTATAGTCCTGCTGAAAGGTGAACTCAACGCCCCAAAGATAACACTTTGTATTCATAATTTCTTTGCCACATTTTTTGCATTATTACTTGTTGCAAACAGGATATATTTTTTATTCTGTAAAGTCTTCCTCCTTTTCACTCTGTCAATCAGGTTAGTATTGTGGAGTAACTACAATGTTGATCCATCCTAAGTTCCTTATCACAGCCATTAAACTCTAACTGTTTTAAAGTCACCATTGGCCTCACGGTGAAATCCCTGAGTGGTTTCCTTCCTCTCCGGCAACTGAGTTAGGAAGGACACCTGTATCTTTGTAGTGACTGGGTGTATTGATACACCATCCAAAGTGTAATTAAGAACAGCCCCATGCTGAAAGGGATATTCAATGTGGGCGGGAATGTCCATAGGGGGAGTAAGAGGGGGGACAACTGACTAGTGGTGGCTATTCAGCAGCCTGATGGTCTGAGGGTAGAAACTATTGGCCAGTCTTTTAGTTTTTGCCATGATGCTCATGCACTGCTTTCGTCTGAGTGAATGATGCGGGGAGAACATGGCGTGGCTGGGGTATGATGATCCTCTTGGCCTTCCTGTGACACCTGGTGTTGTCTGTGTCCTGTAGGGCAGGCAGTGTACACCCAATGGTGCATTCAGCTGCACGTATCACCCTCTGAAGAGCCTTGCGGTCCGTGGTGGAGTTGCTGTACCAGGCTGTGATGCAGCCTGACCGTATGCTCTAGATGGTGCTCCTGTTGAACACTGAGGGCCCTCGGGGACAGGACCAATTTCTTCAGCATCCTGAGGTTGAAGAGTTGCTGTCGTGCCTTCACTACGGTGTCGGTTGGGGTTAGACCATTTCAGCTTATCTGACATGTGTACGCAGAGGAATTTGAAATTATTGACCACCTCAACGATGGCCCCGTTCATGAGGATGGGAGCGTGTCCAACATGGTTCTTCTTGAAGTCCACAATCAGCTCCTTTGTTTTGCTAACATTGAGGGAGACGTTTACCTGGCACCATGCCGTCCGAGTGCCTACCTCCTCCCTGTAGGCTGGCTCTTCGTTGTTGGTGATGTTGATCTTCGTTGTTGTCTTCAGCGAACTTGATGGAGTTGGAACTACCCATGCAGTCGTGGGTATGCAGAGAATGCAGGAGGGGACTGAGGATGCACCCTTGTGGGGCCCTCGTGTTGAGGATCAGTGTCGAGGTAATGTTGCCTCCCTTCACCACCTGGGCTCGGCATGTCAGGAAGTCCAGGACTACGTTGCATAGGGAGGAGTTCAGACCCAGAGCTGTGAGCTTTGTCGTCGATGAACAGCATCCTTCCATATACATCACACATATATTCCTTTTGTCCAGGTGGGTAAGGGCAGTGCAAAGGCGAATGCGTCGTCCATGGATCTGTCAGGGCGGTAGGCGAATTGGAGAGAGTTGGGGAGGGAGGAGGTGATATGGTCTTTGACTAGCCTTGAAGCATTTCATGATGACGGAAGTGAGTGCTACTGGTCTTTAGTCTTTCAGTTCAGTTACTTTCACTTTCTTTGGCAACAGGGATGATGGTAGAAATCTTGAAGCAGGTGGGTATAGAGGCCTGAGCTAGGTAGAGATTGAAAATGTCAGAGAACACAACAGCCAGCTGGTCTGCACATGACAATTCTGTGGAGTTGATGAGGGGAGAATGGCTCATAATAATGTCTCGAATTGAGTCAATGGAATGGTATCAACCATCTGGTTCCACATTTCAGCTTTTCTTATGAGCCGTCCTTCCCTCAGCAGCCTCCACTGACACAATACCTGTTAACAAAGGTGTCAGCTAAAGGTGACCTGCTTGCAGGGCTTTGTAGTCTTGCATTATGTCTACATTGAGGCTAATTAGCATTGTTGAATCAGAGTGAATAGAGCTGAATATATTAAGTCACTTTGTCCGAGAGATTTACATGGTTATCAAAACATCACGACAGGTTAAACCTACACGAAACACAGCACTTGTTTTAAGTGTTCCTAAAATCCCCTATGGGAAAAATGAAAGGTGGAAAAATTATTGGAACCATTTCCCTGTTTTGACCACTAGGTTTTATGGGTATTATGGCACCTCCACTATGGGGCTCTATAACAAAGGGGTTGAATACTTATTGACTCAAGATATTTCAGCTTTTAATTTTTAATTAATTTGTAAAAATGTCAAAACATAATTCCACTTTGACATGGAGTATTGTGTGTAGACCAGTACCCCAAAATCTCAATTTTATCCATTTTAAATTTGAACACAACGTGTAAAAAGTCCATTTCAGCTTTTGTGTGTCAGTCGTGAGTGTGTGTGTCAGTTTTTAATTAATTTGTAAAAATGTGTGTGTGTGTGTGTCAGTCGAGTGTGTGTGTGTGTGTGTGTCAGTCGTGTGTGTGTGTGTGTGTGTCAGTCGTGTGTGTGTGTGTGTGTGTGTGTGTGTCAGTCAAAACATAATTCCACTTTGACATGGAGTATTGTGTGTAGACCAGTACCCCAAAATCTCAATTTTATCCATTTTAAATTTGGGCTGCAACACAACACAATGTGTAAAAAGTCCAGGGGTGTGAATACTTTCTGAAGGCATTGTAATACAGGAAGGCACAATTTAATATTTACACTTGTTTTGGGTAAGGGGGGATTGGGGAACTGTTAAAATTGTGCAGTATTTCGCAATCATAGTGTGTGTGTGTGTGTGTGTGTGGCATGAATGTATGTGTGAGCAAGTGCACGTTCGTGTGCATTGCAACCACTGAAGGCATCCCCCATCACTCATTTGTCTTGACTGGTATCTGAACCCCCCACCCCAAAAAAAGAAGTTTTCTAATTGTGGCCCATCTACTGTGGATCCCTGGTGAAAGTGGATGCCCACCGCTCCTCCTCACAGCCCGTCCCCTGAGCTCTGAAAGACGAGGACACGGCAAACTGTCAAACCCTCACCACGTGTGTGTATTCTGCTTAAGCCTGAATGATGAGGAGTGAAAGTCGAATAACGTGATCCATATCCTACAGATGCATGGCACTCCCAGATGGAAGGCTGGAGGGAGGGAGGGGGAGGGACCTCCCCTATTCTGGTTCACCCTGCTAGTGGGTTTACCCACATGTCCTTCAGGAACTGATTGATTCTGGTGACACCGTTGTCGGCAGTGTGAACCGAATACCCTGGCGCAGGCGGATGCCAAGGAGGTCTCCGCCCCTACCGCTTCGCCCTTCTCTCTTTTTCACCACCATCTACAGTGAGGGAAAAAAGTATTTGATCCCCTGCTGATTTTGTACGTTTGCCGACTGACAAAGAAATGATCAGTCTAGAATTTTAATGGTAGGTTTATTTGAACAGTGAGAGACAGAATAACAACAAAAAAATCCAGAAAAACATGTCAAAAATGTTATAAATTGATTTGCATTTTAATGAGGGAAATAAGTATTTGACCCTCTGCAAAACATGACTTAGTACTTGGTGGCAAAACCCTTGTTGGCAATCACAGAGGTCAGACGTTTCTTGTAGTTGGCCACCAGGTTTGCACACATCTCAGAAGGGATTTTGTCCCACTCCTCTTTGCAGATCTTCTCCAAGTCATTAAGGTTTCGAGGCTGACGTTTGGCAACTTGTACCTTCAGCTCCCTCCACAGATTTTCTATGGGATTAAGGTCTGTAGACTGGCTAGGCCACTCCAGGACCTTAATGTGCTTCTTCTTGAGCCAATCCTTTGTTGCCTTGGCCATGTGTTTTGGGTCATTGTCATGATGGAATACCCATCCACGACCCATTTAATGCCCTGGCTGAGGGAAGGAGGTTCTCACCCAAGACTTGACGGTACATGGCCCCATCCATCGTCCCTTTGATGCGGTGTTGAAGTGTTGAAGTTGTCCTGTCCCCTTAGCAGAAAAACATCCCCAAAGCATAATGTTTCCACCTCCATGTTTGATGGTGTTCTTGGGGTCATAGGCAGGATTCCTCCTCCTCCAAACACGGCGAGTTGAGTTGATGCCAAAGAGCTCCATTTTGGTCTCATCTGGCCACAATACTTTCACCCAGTTGTCCTTCAGACGGGCAGGGGGACCTTGCGGGCACTGCAGGATTTCAGTCCTTCACGGCGTAGTGTGTTACCAATTGTTTTCTTGGTGACTATGGTCCCGGCTGCCTTGATATCATTGACAAGATCCTCCCGTGTAGTTCTGGGCTGATTCCTCACCGTTCTCATGATCATTGCAACTCCACGAGGTGAGATCTTGCATGGAGCCCCAGGCCGAGGGAGATTGACAGTTATTTTGTGTTTCTTCCATTTGTGAATAATCGCACCAACTGTTGTCACCTTCTCACCAAGCTGCTTGGCGATGGTCTTGTAGCCCATTCCAGCCTTGTGTAGGTCTACAATCTTGTCCCTGACATCCTTGGAGAGCTCTTTGGTCTTGGCCATGGTGGAGAGTTTGGAATCTGATTGATTGCTTCTGTGGACAGGTGTCTTTTATACAGGTAACAAGCTAAGATTAGGAGCACTCCCTTTAAGAGTGTGCTCCTAATCTCAGCTCGTTATCTGCATAAAAGACACCTGGGAGCCAGAAATCTTTCTGATTGAGAGGGGGTCAAATACTTATTTCCCTCATTAAAATGCAAATCAATTTATAACATTTTTGACATGCGTTTTCCTGGATTTTTTGTTGTTCAAATAAACCTACCATTAAAATGATAGATTGAACATTTCTTTGTCAGTGGGCAAACGTACAAAATCAGCAGGGGATCAAATACTTTTTTCCCCCTCCCTGTATCTGTCCCCCGCAGCTGTCTCGTTGCCGGAGGGGCTCCGCAAGGCTGGGCGTTCAGTCCTGCACACATTTTCACATAATCGTCTCCATGTTACCCCCGTGAAGCGCTAATTGTATTTCCAAAGCTGCTTGTGATTCTTGTGAGGTTATAGGACACCGTGTTCTAGGTTCAAATGAGGTGTGGATTCAGCCTGCAGAGTGTGCTAAGGCCAAGCATCCCTAGAGTCTGGTTCTGGTCTAGCAGAAGGCTAGTTTTACTTTTTTACCTTTATTTAACTAGGCAAGTCAGTTAAGAACAAATTCTTATTTTCAATGACGTCCTAGGAACAGTGGGTTAACTGCCTGTTCAGGGGCAGAACGACAGATAACACCTTGTCAGCATGGGGGCTTGAACTTGCAACCTTCCGGTTACTAGTCCAACACTCTAACCACTAGGCTACCCTGCCGCCCCATTGAAGGACTCAGTCAAGGGAAACAATTAAATAATTAAAAGCAAATAGACTTCAAACCTCAAAGGGCATTTGTATAACAAATAATACAAAACCATCACGGGGGGGGGGGGGGGATGAACATTATTACTGTAAATATTATGCAGCTGAGCTGAGCTATACTTTGCTGTGTTGGCGCCTACAGGTGAGTCTGCTTTGAGTTAACAATTAGCCAGTAGCAATGATATCCTCGTAGTTGGAGAAGCTTGCTTTGAGTTTGAGTTATGGATAGGCCAGGCCTCTGCTGTTTATGATCGCTAGGTATGCTCCTCTCCTTAGACAGTTTTGTCGGCTTTGCCCACAGGATTTAGTCTCAGTAGAGATGTAGTACACACTGGAGCTGAAATGGTTCCATCTAGAATATTGCTCTTTAACAGAGAGCTGAAGATCATCTCATCTTGCATCAGATCTCCTGGTCGGCTCCTTGGGGTGTTGGCCCTCATTCTTGATGCTAGGACCATGACCCCTGAGGGTGTCTGTATTAACATAGAGCTCCATGATCTTTTCCTCTGCCTCACCACAGTCAGTGGTGTCCATAGATACTCAGACTTCTCCACTACTTATGTCAGTTACCCCCAAAAAACAAATGTCTGCACTATACTCTTGCATGGGTCTCTGCTCAAATCAAATAGAATTTTATTGCTCGCGTACACATTTTGCAGATGTTATCACGGGTGTACCAAAATGCTTATGTTCTTATCTCCAACAGTGCAGTAATACCTTAGAATACAGAAGTTCTGTGACAATACTGGCCAGTTACATGCTGTATTACCTATCTCCCTCAGTAAACAGGATGCTATGATAGGAAGACAGACTTGCAAAAAAGAGCTTTGACCTTTGAAAACGATGGCAAAAAAGAACTAGCTCTTTTGAAAAAGGTCATCAGTGTGTCGTCGGCTAAGTGAAACACTTCTCTGCAATGGCATTTTGACTTTCGATACAAACTCGGGCTTGAGCAGAGTTTTTTTTTAGTTTTCCACATTGATCAAAATAACAAACTCATTCTTAAAAGCTCATTCTAGTCAATCATATTCCAATATGCCTAATAGAATGTGAGCTCACTTTCAGGGCTGTACAGTGCGATCATTTTACTCACACATGTGCCTAAATATTTGAATTAGTAGTAGTAGTTTTACCTTTAAGTGGTGAGGCAACTTGGGAGTGTAGCTTGCTAGCTGACTAACTTGACTGCTGACATTGATTGAGAAACCAGTAATGTAATGGAAAGTAACAGTTTCCAGTTTTTAGAAATGTTAAAAGTATTGAGAATGAAATGCATAAATAAGTATTCACACCCCTTTGCTATGACACTCCAAATTGAGCTCAGGTGCATCCAATTTCCTTTGATCATCTTTGAGATGTCACTACAACTTGATTGGATTACACCTGTGGCCAATTAATTTGTTGGACACGATTTAGAAAGAAAACACACCTGTCTATAGAAAGTCCCACAGTTGACCAAGCATGTCAGAACAGAAACCGTACCATGAAGTCCAAGGAATTGTCTGTAAGTCTCCAACAGAATTGTAATGAGGCATATCTGAGGAAGGGTATACAACTATTTTTATAGTGTTCAAAGTTTCCAAGAGCACACTAGTCTCCATCATTGGGAAATATGGAACTACCCAGACTCTACCTACGGCTGGCCCTCTGACCAAACTGAGCAACTGAGTAAGAAGGATCTTGGTCATGGAGGTGAAGAACCCAATGACCACTCTGACAGAACTACAGAGTTCCTTGGCTGAGATGGGAGAACCTGCCAGAAGGACAACAGTCTCTACAGCACTTCACCAATCTGGGCTTTCTGGGAGAGTGGCCAAACGGAAGGCACGACGGCATGCTTGGAGTTTGCAAAATCGCAAGAGAAAGAGATTGATCATAAGGCAAAAGATTCTGTGGTCTGAGACACAAATTTAGCTCTTTGGCCTGAATGAAAAGCGCTATGTCTGGAGAAAACCAGGCACAGCTCATCACCCATCTAACACCATCCCTACTGTGAAGCATGGTGGTGGCAGCATCATGCTATGGGGATGCTTTTCAGCGGAAGGGACTGGGAGACTGTTAGGCTCCCCTTGCACCCAGTACCCTGTGGTCAATGGGGTGCCGTCCACCCATTGAGGGGTTCCTTCTTCATCTCGGTCAGTTAGACCAATCCAGAATCCCCTGTCGACGTATTAATGGATGGACCTATTCCTCTCTGCTGTTTTGTGATCACCAGGTCTGTTCCTCTTCTTAATGGTCCTGTTTGCATTCCTCCCAGGATTTAGTATAAACACTACACTCACTGTCATGAGAGGTAGTAGAAACTGGAGCTTAAATATCTCCATCCCTGTTGAGAGGTTTGCTCTCATTAACGGCACTCAACAGTTAAGAAGTGCAGCTGAGCCAGACATTGCTGGCATGGTTCCTACAGGTAAGTCTGCTTTGAGTTAGCCACTAGCATGGATGCCCTCATATTTTGAGAAGCCAACCTGGAACTTTTGTATGGGTTGGCTACCATCTCACAGATCCAAAAGTGCAGTTCACTGCATTCTCCTCTCGGGTAGAAAAATGGGTCCATCACTCTGCAGTCTGCCATGAGAACTCCGGTTCTCCTCCTCTCTCCTCCCTGTAGACAGAGGTGTGTCATCCGCCCATGTTTATGATCACCAGGTCTGCTTTCCTGCCAGGATTTAGTCTCCGTAGAGATGAAGTACAAACTGGAGCTAAAATGTCTCCATCCCAGTTTCTCTAGCCCAGAGAGCTTTTCTTATAGACTGACAATCACTTTATTATAGTGGACACTCAGGCCTATGATCTCAGCCAGCAGGACAACAGCCCCAGACACACTGCAGCAACTTTGTACGGTCTGGAGTGCTGATCTTCTGCTCGGCTCTTTGGGGTGTTGCCCTTTTGTCTCATTGCTGGGATCATGACACATAAGGGTGCCTGCACTGTTGTAGACATTGACAAGATGCTTCTGTATGTATTCATATTTACTCTTCTCTGCTTCACCCCTGTCAATGCTGTCTTTGTTGTCATAGATACTCTCAGACCTTTCCATCTCCATGTACTACCTATGGCCTTCCGATTCAACCAGAATGTCTTTACTGCTGTCCTAATACATGTCTCTTTGTCTGTGACAGTTCTGTTTAGTTAGGGACTTCCTGTCAAACCAGGAAGATAAAGGCTTCTATATGTGAATGGCTGCAGTGCGGTTATTTTAAGTTCAGGCGGACAGATTGCTCCGCCAAAAAAGCATGAGGAGTGGGCCTAGCATATTCATCATTGAAAATTATGGCAAAAAATATACTAGTTCAGTACACACAGTTTGACCCTTTGCTGTCAAAGGCAACATGACTCAGAAAAGCACTGAGTTTTATTGTATTATAATAAACAAAAAGATAAACGCAACATGTAAAGTGTTGGTCCCATGTTTCATGAGCTTAAATAAAAAATTCCAGACATTTTCCATAAGCACAAAAAGCTGATTTCTCTCATTTTGTGCACACATTTGTTTACATTCCTGTTAGTGAGCATTTCTCCTATGCCAAGATATTCCATCCACAACAGCATGTTCACTACACATTGTGCTGGGGACAATAAAAGGACACTCTAAAATGTGCATCTTTGTCACACAACACAATGCCACAGATACTTAAAGTTGAGGGAGCGTGCAATTGGCATGCTGACTGCAGGAATGTCCACCAGAGCTGTTGCCAGAATTTTGTTAATTTCTCTACCTTAAGCCTCCTCCAACATTGTTTTAGAGAATTTGGCAGTACGTCCAACCAGCCTCACAGCCGCAGACCACATGTAACCACGCCAGCCCAGGACCTTCACGTGCGGCTTCTTCACCTGGGGGATTGTCTGAGACCAGCCACCCAGACAGCTGATGAAGCTATGGGTTTGCACAACCAAATAATTTCTGGAATAAAGTGTCAGAAATCGTCTTGGGAAGCTCACCTGCGTGCTTGTCGTCCTCACCAGAGTCTTGACCTGACTGCAATTTGGCGTAGTAACAAACTTGAGTGGGCAAATGCTCACAGTGTGTATGTGTGGGCAAATGCTCACTGGCATGCTGAAGAAGTGTTCTCTTCAGCGTTTCAACTTTACCTGGCAGACCGAGATCCTGAGGCCCATTGTTGTGCTATTCATCCGCCACCATCACCGCATGTTTCAGCATGATAATGCCCCATTTTGAAAAGATCTGTACACAGTTCCTGGAAGCTGAAAATGTCCCAGTACTTCCATGGTCTGCATACTCACCAGACATGTCACCCATGTGAGCATGTTTGGGATGCTCTGGATTGCAGTGTACGACAGCGTGCTCCAGTTCCCGCCAATATCCAGCAACTTCGCACCGTCATTGAGGAGCAGTGGCACAACATTCCACAGACCACAATCAACAGCCTGCTCAACTCTATGCGAAGGAGATGTCATGCTGCATGAGGCAAATGGTGGTCACACCAGATACTGACTGGTTTTCTGATCCACACCCCTATATTTCAGTCAGTTTTTTTTTTTTAGGTATCTGTGACCAACAGATGCATATCTGTATTCCCAGGCATGTGAAATCCATAGGTTAGAGACCATTTATTTCAATTGTCAGTTCGTAAGTCTGTAATATCTTTGTTGCGTTTTGTTTTGTTCAGTGTAGGTGAAACTCCGAGCAGATTTACTTTTAAAAGCCTGTCAGTCAACACTTGTCCATTTTTAACCTGAATTTCAGTTTTTTTTAAGCTCAACTAGCTTCAGCAGTTTTAAATTGATCTACACTGCTGCTTGTCTTAACTTGCCATCCTTTTAGCAGCATCGGAGACATCAAGGATCGGTAAACAACTCCCTTCTAAAGCACAGCAACTCTTGTCGTTATTGCCAGGGACAACATTTGCACACAGGCGCTATGGATATACTGTAAGTCCGCAATGGATGTTTAATCTTGGTTATAAATTCAGGGTTTAGTGTTAAGACTGACATGAGTGCTTTGTTTGGTGTCTAAGAGCTATGATAGCGTGGTGCTTTGTAAAGAATAGAGTTCAGTTAAAGTTGGCCCTTGTCTTTCAGCTTCAATCGGATTTCTTATGTAAAATGTTTAAACAAAAATCCTAGACCAGCATCAAAACTGTGTGGAAATAAACCTTGACTTATGCTTGCTTACTTAAACACTTGATCATTTCAAGCTTTTATTTCTTTGCACATAACTTTTTCTTGTAAATTTGAGTTGCCAGTGAAATCCAGCTGAGCAAGCAAGAGGGGAAGTGGAATTTGCAATTCAAAGTGCGGCCTCTGAAATGTCAAGTTTGTTCCCCAAAACCAGTTATTTTTGTATCCTCTCTCTCTTACACGAGAATCACTTATTGTTACTCATTTTACCATTTCCCACACAGCCTTTGTGATTAAATCTGTAAGTACGTTGACTTGGACATAGTTACTGTTATGTATTCTTTGGTCTCAATGGGTTTGGTTAATTAGTTGTAGTTTTAAGAGAGTGAAACGGTATAGCTCTATAATTTTTCCTGATTGAGCTGTATTGAGTTCTTCTTTGTGGACATAGGCCTGTGCGTGACAAAACAAAAAAGGCCACAAATGACATTTTATTTAATTCAGATGACTCTTTTGCGTTTTGTTTCTACAGCAATAGCTACAAATCAAGTTACCCTCTGCCTCTACTTGCTGATCCGAAGCAAGATTTCCTTTCATCTAATAACCACTCAGTATATCATCACCGGTGTCGAAAATCTGCTCCAGGAACCGCTCCTTCGAGGGCATCTTTTCCCTGGAGACGGAGGTGTTATTTGGCTTCCAGCGACGAATGCGGCTTTGGCCAAGCTTATGCGGCCCACCTCCCCCTTGGCTGGTGTTCCCGTGCCCCTCTGCCAAGAAATTAGGGCCCCAGCGCTGCACTCTCTCCTCAACGCTAGGTAGCATTTTACACTGACATAGCAGATTGACCTGCCATCTCCGCCGCGGCTATTCACAAAAGGCTGTAACGGATGGCGCACACAGGGTAACTTTCACTTTGGAATTGAAAGTGGTTGGTGTGCGCTCAACGTGATGGTTTGGGCTTGTAAAGTGGCGTCGGGGCTGGGGTGTCGGACTGTGATTTCTCTGGTCAGAGCATTGAAAAAGAAACGCACTCCAAAGCATATGTACTGTCGAGGTAAAGGACTCGATGTAAACCTGGCACTGTAGTGGTTATGTAGTAGTGTATAAACGTACCTTTTTTGTTTCCTGTAGTCAAGTGATATGTACAAATGTTCTACTAAATGCATCAACTATTTCTGATGAAAGACTGAGGCTGGTTCTCAGACCCAGATTACTCCAGGACTAAAATGCATGCTCAAAGCCCTTTCCAGATACATTTGCCATTAAGGCCAGGACTAGGCACTGGGTAAGGGATACCGGCCATCAATGTCTGATTTTGTTTTTGGTCTGTGTCTAACATTTGCAGACAGTTGCATAAGTACAGTAACTATGTGTTGATGGTAGGTTTGTGTCTTGCAGGAAAGTCCAATGTCACAGCTAAAGAGGCAGTGTCCAGATGGACAGGTAAGTCAACTGAAAGACAAACCTGACTAACACACACACGAACAGGCCACCAGACTGTATGGACATTACACTGGGTTGGATGATTCAACATAGTGTAGGCAAAGGCCCCACACATTCACCATTACTGGCCATTTTCACACACACACGTTTTCTTCCCCAGACCTTTTTTTTGTTGAGTCGTGTAGGAAAAGGCACATCCATTACAAAGTGGTATTTCTCTGGGAATTCCATTCTGTAATGACAAAACTTTTTTTTGTTTTGCCTTCACTGAAAACGCAGTACCTACTAACTAACTAACTAACTAACTGCAGCCCTAAGCACTCCCCATTGTGGCCCGTGTAAACTCCCAGCATACCCTGCACAGGCTCCCTGTGCACTACGTGACCCCTGGCAGTAACCTGGGGTGACCAGTGACCTCAGGGTGATTATGGTCATGGGGAGGGACTACAGGGAGTTTAGTGAGGAGCAGGGTTATTATTTACATACCAATTATCGTGTTGCAGTGGATAACTCACCTTTAATTTACGGCCTTTCACACTGGGTGAACACACAGGCTTTCCCTCTCACTATCACACACAGCCTTGCATGCACGCACACACACCCCAGGGATCACACCACCACCCACTCTGTAAACAGTGTCATTGCATGACGTTAGCGAGTGAATGTTATCCGGCCTGGGTTTATTGTTAAGCCTGACAAGTCACTTAAAGGTGCAATTAGACCTATCCATTGATCCCATGGAGTGAAAGTGCTCTGCTAACCTTCTCATAAAGGATCAACTTTTACTCACAACAAATCTCTATTTGGCAACATTGACGTCAGAATTGTTTAAATGTGACTTAAATTATTTTTTGTTCTGTTTGATGAATAATGCGACGCATCGGAGTGAGAACACAACAATATGCGGTGATCCAATTGTTCTAATTTGACTTGTGAGTCAAATTAATTTAATTTCAGTCAGTTTTGAACGAATGAGATCAGTAAGAAACATGAGTTGTTTAATAAAGTAGTTTTCTAATCATTGAATTTTTGTCTCCAGATAACGTCTTTGCCATCAAGTCGTGGGCCAAGAGGAAGTTTGGTTTCGATGACGGACGCATCGATAAAGCCTTCGGGATACCTGAAGACTTCGATTACATGGACTGACTGCATGATCTGTAATTTCTATTAATTGTTTTTGTTAATTGAGTGACAGCCATTGCACACATTGCAACGCAAGTCAGACATGTTACTTAAATCCACTCAGGCAAGCCCCTCAAAAAAAACAGCCTTGTGCTTTTTGTAGTTGACTTGGAGCAGCTGCCATTTTGACGCTCGCTCATGGCCCTCGCAGGTGCAAATGCTGCTTCTGTGGCACTTGAGAAGGTGCTGTGCTAACCTTTTGGCCACCTTTTTGCATGAAAATCAAGAGCCCAGAGTCGTTGACGGAAATTTGTTTTGTCCAGCACCCCCCCACCACACACAGAAAAAGAAGCGGCACATCGAACTCCCATCGATGTTAAAAATCTGATCTTACCTGATTTAAACAGAAATTAAAACAGTCATTTCCATCAAAAACTCATGTTGTTTTTGCTCTCCCCATCTCTCTTTTTGTAGTTTACTTTGACAAAATAAGCATCTGCCACTGTGGCACCAGGACTGACTGGATTTTCCTTATCTCCTGTTTAAATCAAAAGAGGGAGAGGGTCATTGTGGACATAACGTGCTTGGTGATTGACAATGCAGTGGAAAGCAAGGCGCACCGAAACACAGGAGTGCCACTGAAATATCGTTGAGGAGGCTTTACAGTGGAGATATGTTTAGAATTCACCATTTAGAAGAGCCATAAATTATAATTCCCTGTAAATGTGCTTTATAGTTTTGTGGCTCTGTAGACTCGACAGGATTTCAGGTTTTGTTGTTGAAAACATGATGGATGATTTGTTTGAATGGAGAGGTGAATGAACAGTAACATTTCAAAGTCTTTGTGTTATATTTTCTTAACTGTTGTCTTTCCACAGGCCTACATGTACCTTAATTGATTTCATATGCCTTGAATTTCCAAGCAACAGGGTGAATGCATCACCTTTCATTTTCTGTCAACTGGAATGTGGCAAAAACCTTTCAAACATAAAGGGCAGCACTTTTCTATTGTACTCCGGGATTTATTCCAACGTGGTAAGAGCAGAAGGGGTATTGTAGTTGTGATCGGTTCAGAATTATTTTTGTGCTTTTGCTGACTTGAAGTTTTGACTGTTTTTGTCAAACTGCACAAACAATGGGTAGAATTGCTGTGCTCATGGCGTTGACTCCAGATGCCATTATACTATTAGGGGTGAAATGTCAACCCATTTGTTCAAGATTAAAGTATCCACACAGATCCTACCCACCTCTTCACGTTGTTCAAACTGTACATGGATTGTCACTGCAATTATTTACTGCTGTAACCTTGTACAGCTTCAAAATGTTCAATGTATTCCTAATTCCATGCTCCCATTACAGCAGATTCAGCATTATTGTACATAGGGAAAGGGGGCCATCTAGTCAGTTGTAAAACTGAATACATTCTTCTGAAAACTGTCTTCCGCATTTAACCAAATACCTCTGAATCAGCGGCGTGTAGGGGGTGGCTTTATTGACATCCATGTAATCAGTGCCTGGGGAGCAGTTGTTGTGGGAGGTTAATTGCCGTGCTCAGGGGCAGAACGGTAGATTGTTACCATGGCGGCTCTTGAGATTTGATCCAGCAACCTTTCGATTACCAGCCAGGCTCCTGCCGCCCAGTAGGACCTGCTGCTACAAATATACTAATACTTTAATTAACAAAAATATAAACGCAACATGTAAAGTGTTACTTACATGAGCTGAAATAAAAGATCCCAGAAATGTTCCATACACATAAAAAGCTTATTTCCCTCCAATTTTGTGCATAAATTTGTTTACATCCCTCTGTGTGCATTTCTCCTTTGCTAAGATAATCCATCCAACTGACAGGTGTGGCATATCAAGAAGCTGATTAAACAGCATGATCATTGCAAAAGTACACCTTGTGCTGGGGACAATAAAATGGCACTCTAAAATGTGTAGTTTTGTCTCACAACACAATGCCACAGATGTCTCGTGTTTTGAGGGAGCGTGCAATTGGCATGCTGACTGCGAGAATGTCCACCAGAGCTGTTGCCAGTGAATTTAATGTTCATATCTCTACCATAAGCTGCCTCCAATGTCGCTTTAGATAATTTGGCAGTACGTCCAACCGACCTCACAACCGCAGACCATGTGTAACCACGCCAGCCCAGGACCTCCACCCGGGGGATCGTCTGAGACCAGCCATCCGGACAACTGATGAAACAGGAGTATTTCTGTATAAAAGCCCTTTTGTGGAGAAAAAATAATTTAGATTGGGTGGGCCTATGCGTGCCTACGCCCACCCATTGCTGCACACCTGCCCAAGTCATGTGAAATCCATTGATTAGGTGCCTAATGACTATTTCAATTGACTGTTTCCTTAAATTAACTAACTCAGTAAAATTATTGCATGTTCCATTTACTTTTGTTCAGTATACTTTACCTGAACCCAGTGGGCAGATATTATTTCAAGCATAACATACCTAGTCTAAACATGTTAAGCCTAAACGTTTGAACAATGACACCCACCACGGAGAGTATGTGTGATATTTGTGTGTGATCCTGCTTAGCCTGTCCATTCTGATTCATGAGGTTGACCTGAATGTGCCAACTTTGAAGTCTGCACCAAAAAAAACTGTTCACCCTTGGAGCAGTTGTGTCCAACGTGTACTTAATTTAGATATAGGCTATTGACTTTTATGTATGCAACTAATTGTCTACCAACCATTGTTGCTAACCTAACACTGGCCTACAGCACATGGCCTGTTTCAATGTTGAACTTGAATACCAATGTCCTTTATAACTCTTGTTATAAAGCTAGTATTAGATAAAGTGCAAGAAATGTGAAAGGGTTCTCATGGCATAATTTGAGTTTGCAGGAACTTCAGATGTTCTAGCACTATGAATATGGTAGTTTGATTATTCTATATGGGAACCACATGATGGAATCTCCCTTAACCTTTGGAGTGATGACGTTATTGACTTTGTTCGTGATCCTTTGATTGGCACAATGTTTTTCAACCTCAGTAGTAGTTGGGTAGTATAGGCAATTTAAAAACATTGGGTCCACAAGCACATCCTCAGAACCTAGATTTGCTTTGGGTTGACCGCATGACAGTTGTTTGCCAGCGCGGAGAAGAAAAAAAACCGAAATAGAATGTTTCCCACAAACTTTGTTCTATGCAAGATTTACTTGCGCATAGGACTGGCCACGCGATATTCCCATGAGTTTTTATAATTTGTTGCGTTTAGTTCGTCATGTTCTGGTCAGCCTCATTGTGCCAAAATCAGCCAACGCAGATGAATGCAACCGCTTGGCTGTAGTCGGCGCATACTTTCCACACACACAGCGAGAAAGAGGGCGAGGGTTGAGGAACAGAACAGAACAGGGTGGGAGGGTTTGCGAGACGGGAGAGAAAGAGAAAAGCCAAGCGTAGCACAAGGCAGGCGGCTAGATGAACAGGGCAGCATGGCGGGGGTACGGGAGTTCCAACAAGGCAGCCGCTGTCACAGAACAACGTGGATTAATATTATACTCGGAATACTACCGCTACTTTTGCCCTGCGTACAGCATGGAGGGGCTCAATTACAAGGTCTGGAGAAGTACATTTTTCCCCTTCAATAATTAAACACCCATTGCGAAAATGTCGGCGAGAATTGCCCGTAACGTAACAGCTAACGTTACTGAGTTGACAGTGAAGACAAGTCGCTGTGCGAAAACGGGAACGCTATTGCAACCATCGTATTGTGGATTAAAAACGATAGTGTCGAATATGTTGGATGTATGCAGACATGTAGCTAACGTTATTCACTTATAAGGGCTAAGACTTATTTTATTTAATATTTTTTTAAATGTATATATCAGTGGCCAGTTTCCTGTGCTGGTTCATGCAAGCTATAACGTTGTTTCAGTGAAGTGTCGCGTTTACAGTAGCTAGCTAACTTCGCTACAATGGAACTTCGTTTAATTATTGTTAGCTAGCCGAATGCCATTGCTTTGACTTTGTGTTTTAAATGTTTCCATTTATTGATTATGTTATACATGTATAGCTCGGCTTTTATAAACGTTAAAGCTATGTGTTTACAAGCTAACCTAAAACCAAGCTAGCCAGTTAATAATAATACTAATAATTTGGCGGGTGCTTATTGCCCTATTTAACACATGTACACGTGTGCATTAATACGAATGTGTGAATTGACAATGTGATTTCTTGCATATCCCAACTCTCCCTGAGACACCCTCGGGGAGTGGGATCACGGACAGTTGAATACACACCTTTGTCAGTCATGCATTTGCCCAAGTTTATGCTAAACGTTGACAAACAACCGTTTGCGCTGTCCACGCTCCACGGTAATACACTGGGGTAAAAGCATTTTTATCTAGACAGTATTTCTTTAACCGCTATCTGATGTGTTTGACAGCGAGTTTCTTGTTCTTGTTTTTTCAAGCTTTTCGTTGTTTACCTATTTCCCCCTCTCTTCCTCCCACCAAGCCCTGAGTCAAATGTCCAGCGTGGTCGAGGTTTGGCAAGCTGAGGATGCTGACCCAGTAGTCCCAACTCAGGTAAATTCAGTACCCAATTTATTGAGCTGGCATAAACCTTAGTTGCAGATTACATAAAGACAGCCAGCCATTTACACTACAGTTCAAAAGTTTGGGGTCACTTAGAAATGTCCTTGTTTTTGAAAGAAAAGCAAATGTGTCCATTAAAATACCATCAAATGAATAAGAAATACAGTGTAGACATTGTTAATGTTGTAAATGACTATTGTTGCTGGAAACAGCTGATTTTTAATGGAATATCTGCATAGGTGTACAGAGGCCCATTATCAGCAACCATCACTCCTGTGCAAAACACCAGTCTCAACTTCAACAATGGTGAAGAGGTGACTCTGGAATGCTGGCCTTCTAGGCAGGGTTCCTCTGTCCAGTGTCTGTGTTCTTTTGCCCATCTTAATTTTTTATTGGTCAGTCTGAGATATTTATTTTTCTTTGCAACTCTGCCTAGAAGGCCAGCATCCCGGAGTCACCTCTTCACTGTTGACATTGAGACTGGTGTTTTGTGGGTACTATTTAATGAACCTGCCAGTTGAGGACTTGTTTGTTTCTCAAACTAGACACTAATGTACTTGTCCTCTTGCTCAGTTGTGCACCGGGGCCTCCCACTCTTCCTATTCTGGTTAGATTCAGTTTGCGCTGTTCTGTGAAGGGAGTAGTACACAACGTTGTATGAGATCTTCAGTTTCTTGTCATGTTCTCACATGGAATAGCCTTCATTTCTCAGAACAAGAATAGACTGATGAATTTAGCCCCCAAAATGTTTTGTTTCTGGCCATTTTGAGCCTGTAATCAAACCCACAAATGCTGATGCTTCAGATACTCAACTAGTCTAAAGAAGGCCAGTTTTATTGCTTCTTTAATCAGGACAATTGTTTTCAGCTGTGCTAACATAATTGCAAAAGGGTTTTCTAATGATCAATTTGCCTTTTAAAATGATAAACTTGGATAAGCTAACACAACGTGCCATTGGAACACAGGTGATGGTTGCTGATAATTGGCCTCTGTACGCCTATGTAGATATTCCATTAAAAATCTGCCGTTTCCAGCTACAATAGTCACTTACTACATTCACAAAGTCTACACTTTATTTCTGATCAATGTAATGTTATTTAAATGGACAAAAAATGTGATTTTCTTTAAAAAACAAGGACATTTCTTAGTGACACCAAACTTTTGAACGGTAGTGAACATTTCTTCACACAAAGCCCACCACCTGCATGGGTATATCACCCTGTTTGGCTCCCGTTTGGACCTGCCTTGGAGCGCAATCATATCAAGGAGATTAGTTTGCTGCTGCTACATTGTATCACATTTGTGTATTCTCTAATTCGTCAAACTGTTCATTGTTGTTATATTTTGTGAAGTCAGCTAAACGTGTTTCTGTTTGAAACGTGAGGATTTATGGTTGAAGTGAGGAGTCCAAATGGAGGCGGGAAGAACTTGCCAAGGATACCTGGCATGTGGCCTGCCCTGTTACTTGTCTGAAGTGTGCCCATGAACAGCAGAGCAAAGCCCTGTCTGAAATATCTACATTTCATACATATCTAACACATTTTATTTAGCGGAATAGAAGCCCGTGAAATGCTTGGTTAAGGGCGTGTCTGGCAAATATGATTTAATTTGAACTCCATCTCATACATATCTAGCATTACTATGCTACAGAGAAAATAACCTAGCTATTCAAATCAATGAAGTTGGCTAAATAGATGCAAATATGATTTCATTCGCCTGCATTACTGGCACTATGATGCAAGAGTTTCATGATGACACCTCACAAACTTCCCAAATTTCAAGTAATGAGTTGTCAGTGCTGCGATGTGCTTTGCATTTTGGCCAAGTCTGCATTGTATGCTGCGGCTGTTATGTTTGACTAGTTATGTAATCCAGGAACACACTACAGTTTTTGTTTTACTGATTGTCAGTGAAGCTACAGCGACTGTCACATTAATACCTGCAGACAACAGAGGCTTCTTTTAATTGAAACTAGGATAAAATATATTTGAAAAGCTTTCAAACACCTGGTCGTTTAGGTTGTGTACACCTCTTGACAGTTGGCGCAGAACTGAAACATTATGCTTTCAATTGTTTGATGGGAAGTAGAATTTGACTAGTTCCATTTTTATGTAGAAATTGTGTCCATTTCAGAGCCTCACCCTGGCATATAATATCACTTAAATTGGACAGTTTTTTTTTGGGGGGGGGGGGGTTGTATTCCCACCAAAAAAAGGTGTACTGGGCATCACAATTTACTTAGGTGTACATCTGCTCAGTGCAAAGGGGAACCAAGTTCATTCTGCCAGGGTTGCAAATTATTGGGACCTGTTGATAGCAAGTTAAAGTTACTGACCGAATGCTGAAATTGTTTACATTCCTCAGTATTTGTCAGGCTCAGGTAGGCAGGGCTGTGCTGTGAATGGACTAGCTGTGTCTCAGGTTAATGGGAAATGTTTGCAGTGATTTCTTACGTAATCTGCCTGAACTTGGCTGTGTTCACCTAAGCAAAACGTTTCTTATTAAATAAGTCCAGGTAGTCCTTCCCTATTTCAGTTTGTTTTCTTCTGTTTGGTGCCTAATGTACACAGTCCAGGTTTAAGTTTGTTGTTGTTGGGTGGAAGATGTTAGCAGCTCACTGAGGTGATTCGGTGCAAAGATATTACAGCTTGTTTTAGCCACGCCACAAAAGAACACTCCCTCTGCTAAGCATAACTGGTTGATCTTGGTGTCGACAATTACAATGGAATAGTCAAATAGATTTTTTTTTATCAGGATGGTTGTTCAACCAATTCTGTGCATTTTGAGGAGTGCAACTTGGTTCCAAAAAATAGATTTCACATAATTGTAACATTGTCATAAAGAGCACGTGTTTAACTTCATTTACACGTTTTCCCATCTCAAGAGGTTAAATAAATGACTATAGTCAGTGCCTATTATGTGCCAAATAAAGTTACATGGTTGACTGTAACAGGGTTGATGATTTCATCTTAAATCAGCCAGAAATCCCCTTGTGATGGGGAATGGAAGCGTGTTGTATGCAACAGGGAGTGGCAATTGAATGCAAGCTTCAAACATTTGTAATTGTTAAAACAATTCCAGCCTCTATGGGTATCAGGGTTGACGTGTTATGCTCGACACGGTCAGTTTTCAACCAGAAAATGGTTAAAAAGAGTAGAAACAGCTTAACTGTTAAATATTATACTTTTAATTATTTTTATTTTTTCCAATAAAAGACATTGACATTCATTATACTGTTGCATGGATGGCACATTTTAGAGGACAAAACAAAACTTAGGTGCTGCACTCGAATCAAAAATAAATATTGAGTGGAGTGCAGCACGGAGAAGCAGCAGATTATCAACCCAGTTATGAAGCGGGACGAGACTATTTATCCAGTATCGGCTGACATATTTTGTGAAACATTGGACTTCTATTGGAGATATTGTATCGAATCTTTTCCATATGTATTACATTCCCTAAATCCCGTAACCACATTTCAAAGATAGGTGCAGTCTCCAATTTCCAAAATTGCAATATGAGCCTTTTGGCTAATAGAGCACAAAGAGACAGCCTTCGCTTCCTGGTTATTCCCATCAACTGGGCGATCAATGGGTCTGGGGCTATAACTCTATCAAAGGCTTTAGATAAGTAATCAAAAATGAGAGCCCAGTAAGCATGTAACTTAGGACATGTCCAAATTAAGTTGGTCAACGTCCCCTCATCCTGCTTGCACCTCTCACACAGTGGTGAGGTGTCCGGGAATATTGTATGCAGTTTCACTTTTGAGTAACGTAACCTGTGTATCACCTTAAACGGTACAAGGTTTTCTGGCATTCACTGAACTGTGGTTTATATTCCTGAGAGCTTCTACCCAGTCCTCATCTGAGATTTCTGAACCAAGTTCCTGCTCCCAAGCCCTTTTAACAGTGTCTGTAGATACCTCTATGTGGACCTGTAGCACATCATAAAGTCTAGAGACCGACCCTTTTGAATGAGGTTTGACAAGGATAAGGCTATCTAATGTAGGATTATTTGGCTTAATGCCATACTGTGGGATATGTGTCCTTAAGAAATTGTTGATTTAGAGGTATCTGGAAAAAAAATGTTGTTGGCATGTCAAACTTATTACACTGTAATTGTTGATGAAGCTAACTGACCATCAATGTATAATTGTTGTGAGCCCCTTCTCCCTCCACTGTGAAAACACACCAGGTCTACTCTGTGCCCGGTCACTATGTGGCATTTCTTATTTTTGAGCAAATTGTTGCTGTCATACCAAACTCAAAAGAAAAACATCCCTCCGTGCAGGAGCTTGTCATGCCACCTGTATTAAAAGTGATCATAAAACAGACCCCACACACCCCCTCCCATCCCATTACTGAGTGACTTGCCCAAACAAAGCACTCCTTGACTAACGCACAAACTGTTGTTCCGGCTTTATGTCTAGGCACCCTAACTAGTCATCTATAGATACTCTGCATATAAACTAATATTATATAACACTTAACTCTCACGTTAGGGGGTGATTGGCGCTAAAACATGATAGGCTAAACAATGCTATATAAGCAATAACATCTCACCCATCATTATGGGTCCCAATTTCTGATCGAAAAGACAGGCAGGAAATTCAAAGTGTATTTATTAAGGATCCCCATCTACTGCTGCCTCGGGGTCCAGCAATATTAAGGCAGTTATATAAAATTAAGTGATAATGCCAGAGAAGCCGGTGTTTGGAGGATATATTGGCACGGGTGTTAGGCCCGTAACGGATGTATTCAGAACCCTTAACTTTTTCCAAATTTTGTTACGTTACAGCAGTATTCTAAAATAGATTAAGTTTTCCCTCATCAATCTAAAAAATTGAAATATCTCATTTACATAAGTATTCAGACCCTTTTCAGTACTTTGTTGAAGTATACTACCATTCAAAAGTTTGGGGTCACTTAGAAATGTTTTTATTTTTTTTAAGCCATTTTTTTTGTCCATTTAAATAACATCAAATTGATCAGAAATACAGTGTAGACATTGTTAATGTTGTAAATTACTATTGTAGCTGGAAACGGCAGATTTTTAATGGAATATCTTCGTAGGCGAACAGAGGCCCATTATCAGCAACCATCACTCCTGTGTTCCAATGGCACATAGTGTTAGCTAATCCAAGTTTATCATTTTAAAAGGCTAACTGATCATTAGAAAACCATTTTGCAATTATGTTAGCACAGCTGAAAACGGTTGTGCTGATTTAAAGAAGCAATAGTTGAGTATCTGGAGCATCAGCATTTGTGGGTTTGATTACAGGCTCAAAATGGCCAGAAACAAAGACCTTTCTTCTGAAACTCGTCAGTCTATTCTTGTTCTGAGAAATTAAGGCTATTCCATGCGATAAATTGCCAAGAAACTGAAGATCTCTTACAATGCTGTGTACTACTCCCTTCACAGAACAGTGCGAACTGGCTCTAACCAGAATAGAAATGAGTGGGAGGCCCCGGTGCACAACTGAGCAAGAGGACAAGTACATTAGTGTCTAGTTTGAGAAACAGACGCATGACAAGTCCTCAACTGGCAGCTTCATTAAATAGTACTCGCAAAACACCCGTCTCCATGTCAACAGTGAAGAGGTGACTATGGGATGCTGGCCTTCTAGGCAGAATTGCAAAGAAAAGGCCATATCGCAGACTGGCCAATAAAAAGAAAAGATGGGCAAAAGAACACACTGGACAGAGGAAGATTGGAAGAAAGTGTTATGGACAGACAAATTAAAGTTTTAGGTGTTCAGATCACAAGAAGAACATTGTTGAGATGCAGAAAAAATGAAAAGATGCTGGAGGAGTGCTTGACGCCATCTGTCAAGCATGGTGGAGGTAATGTAATGGTCTGGGGGTGTTTTGGTGGTGGTAAAGTGGGAGATTTGTACAAGGCAAAAGGGATCTTAAAGAAGGAAGGCTATCATTCCATTTTGCAACGCCATGCCATATCCTGTGGATGGCGCTTAATTGGGGCCAATTTCCTCCTACAACAGGACAATGACCCAAAGCACAGCTCCAAAGTATGCAAGAACAATTTAGGGAAGAAGCATTCCATTATTCTGTATATAATGGAGCGGCCAGCACAGTCACCGGATCTCAACCCTATTGCGCTGTTGTGGGAGCAGCTTGACCGTATGGTACGTAAGGAGTGCCCATCAAGCCAATACAACTTGTGGGCGGTGCTTCAGGAAGCATGGGGTGAAATCTCTTCAGATTACCTCAATAAATTGACAACTACAATGCCAAAGGTCTGCAAGGATGTAATTGCTGCAAATGGAGGATTCTTTGAAGGACGCAATTATTTATAACCTTGCCAACGTCTTGACTATATTTCCTATTCATTTTGCAACTCATTTCATGGAAAACAAGGACATTTCTAAGTGACCCCAAACTTTTGAATGGTAGTGTACATTTTGGCAGTGACCACAGCCTCAAGTCTTCTTGGTTATGACACTACAAGCTTGGCACACCTGTATTTGGGGAGTTTCTCCCATTCTTCTCTGCAGATCTTCTCAAGCTCTCAGGTTGGATGGGGAGCGTTACTGCACAGCTATTTTAAGGTCTCTCCAGAGATGTTAGATCGGGTTCAAATCCGGGCTCTGGCTGGGCCACTGAAGGACATTGAGACTTGTCCAGAAGCCACTCCTGCGTTGTCTTGGTTTTGTGTTTAGGGTCATTGTCCTGTTGGAAGGTGAACCTTCATCAGTCTGAGGTCCTGAGCGCTCTGGAGCAGGTTTTCACCAAGGATCTTTCTATACTTTGCTTCGTTCAACTTTCCCTCTCCTGACTAGTCTCCCAGTCGCTGAAAAACATCCAAACAGCATGATGCTACCACCACCATGCTTCACCGTAGGGATGGTGCTAGGTTTCCCCTAGATGTGACGCTTGTCATTCAGGCGAAAGAGTTCAATGGTTTCATCAGACCAGATAATCTTGTTTAGTCCTTTAGGTGCCTTTTAGCAAACTCAAAGTGGGCTGTCATTTGCCTTTTACTGAGGAGTCGCTTCCATCTGGCCACTCTACAATAAAGGCCTGATTGGTGGAGTGCTGCAGAGATGTTTGTCCTTCTGGAAGATTCTCCCATCTTTACAGAGGAACTTTGGAACTCTGTCAGAGTGACCATCGGGTTCTTGGTCACCTCCCTGACCAAGGCCCTTTTCCCCCGATTGCTCAGTTTGGTCGGATGGTCAGCTCTAGGAAGAGCTGTTGTTCCAAACCTTTTCAATTTAAGAATGATGGATGCCACTGTTCTTGGGGACCTTCAATGCTGCAGAAATGTTTCGGTACCCTTCCCCAGATCTGTGCCTCGACACAATTCTGTCTCGGAGCTCTACAGACAATTCCTTCGACTTCATTGATTGGTTTTTGCTCTGACATACATTGTGAACTTTGGGACCTTACATAGAAAGGTGTGTGTCTTTCCAAATAATGTCCAATGAGTTGAATTTACCACGTGTGACTCACAATTTGTATAAACATCTCAAGGATGATCAATGGAAACAGGATGCACCTGAGCTCAATTTTGTAGACTCATAAAGAGTTTGTAAAAAATGTGCGAACATTTCTTAACCCGTTTTCGCTTTGTCATTATGGATGGGGTATTGTGTGTAGATTGAGGGGAAAAGTATTTAATCCATTTCAGAATAAGGCTAATGTAACAAAATGTGGAAAAAGTTGAGGGGTCTTAGTAGTTTCCAAATGCACTGTATATCCTCGAAACACCGGCTTCGAGGGCATTATCACCTTCATACAATGGATTACCAACATATTCAAATAATGATTGACTTATTTTAATTAACATTATTTAGATTAATTTATGGATACTTCTTCTTTCCACGACATATAGTCCCGACACACAAATCTAGGGATGCTACACAACCCGGCTGGTTGTTCGTTCGATTGTTTCGGTTGCTAGAGACACGACCCCAGTCATTCGTTCTAAATGTTCCATTGCCGTACTGGCTGGCAACGTTCTTATCCCTTGCTTGCTAGCTGGCTAACTTAGTCACGTCAAACAATTCAGCCAGAATAACAACAGTAGCTGGATTTGCATTTGTTTAACCTCTTAGATGTAATGGTCCCATATTTGGGAGCCTATTATTCAGTTCAGTCTGGTAGGAGAGCAGTAGCCCCTATCTGTAAAAGCAGGGCGTCTGTGGAAAGCTGATTGTCTTGGCTATTGATTGCTACCTTCAAAATCTTTGACTTACTACCATATATGGGCATACTTATATGTAAGCGCAGGCCGAGGCAATGACATTATTTCAAGATGGCTGCTACCTACATTCTGGTTAGCGTTATGAAGCATAAATAAGGAATACGTTGAAACACACCGAAAGCCGGGACTCCACACATCATGAGGATACATTATTTGTCTGCCTGTGACCTACCGTTATTGATTACCAGCGCTGAGAGTCAAAATGTTTACAGCAAACATCTTACAAGGTAAGCTTTGATTTAGTCTGTGTTTTAGCTATAGTTACTTGGGGGCATCAAGTTAATCCTTAGGTTGGTAGGACCAAATCTAGCCTATTGCCAATGTTATCTGATTATGTATGACTTAATGGCAAAATCTAATATCCACAGAGTGACTATCTTTGCACATCAAAAATATGTTGCCGCCTGCTTAGGCGCCGTAGACATCCATTACCTAGGGGATTGGCTACTATGGCACCTTGACAGTCTTGGAGCCAATGAGATAAGCTTTCCAGGGATATGCAGTTGACCTGGGTTGGACAAAGCAAGGCTTAAAACCTTTTATGTGTAATGCAAAATATTGCTACCTGGCTCAAGAGATGAGACTCCCGAGCACGCTACATTACATTATAAACTGATTTCATTGCTTTATCATAAACGATGGCTTCTCAAAGGTGAAAAAACAACTAAATATCGAACAGGAACCTAAAAAGGCAGCTATGAATAAGTTTTCAGTTTAAATTTTTTTTATTGAACCTTTATTTAACTAGGAAAATCAGTTAAAAACAGATTCTTATTGACAATGATTGCCTACACCGGCCAAACCCAGACAACGCTGGGCCAATTGTGCGCCGTCCTATGGGACTCCCAATCATGGCCGGTTGTGATACAGCCTGGATTCGAATGGTGTCTGTAGTGATGCCTTTAGCACTGAGATGCACTGCCTTAGACTCCTATATAAATAACTATATAAATAATCCAAATAACTTCACAGATCTTCATTGTAAAGGGTTTAAACACTAAAGAGGCCTTTCTACTAACAGCTTACAGACAGTAGGCAATTAAGGTCAAAAAAACACACTAAAGAGGCCTTTCTAAAGATGCCCAGGGTCCCTGCTCATCTGCATGAGCATGCTGCAAGGAGGCATGAGGACTGCAGATGTGGCCAGGGCAATAAATTACAATGTCTGTGCTGTGAGACGCCTAAGACAGCGTTACAGGGAGACAGGACGGACAGCTTGTCATCCTCGCAGTGGCAGACCAAGTGTAACAACACCTGTGCAGGATCGGTACATCCGAACATCACACCTGCGGGACAGGTATAAGATGGCAACAACAACTGCCCGAGTTACACCAGAAACGCACAATCCCTCCATCAGTGCTCAGACTGTCCGCAATAGGCTGAGAGAGGCTGGACTGAGGGCTTGTAGGCCTGTTGTAAGGCAGGTCCTCACCAGACATCACTGGCAACAACGTCGCCTATGGTCACAAACCCACCGTTGCTGGACCAGACAGGACTGGGAAAAAAGTGCTCTTCACTGACAAGTCGTGGTTTTGTTTCACCAGAGGTGATGGTCGGATTCACGTTTATTGTGGCCTGTACTCTGGAGTGGGATCGATTTTGGAGGTGGGGGGTCCGTCATGGTCAGAGGCGGTCTGTCACAGCATCATCGGACTGAGCTTGTTGTCATTGCAGGCAATCTAAACTCTGTGTGTTCCAGGGAAGACATCCTCCTCCCTCATGTGGTAGCCTTTCTGCAGGCTCATCCTGACATGACCCTCCAGCATGACAATGCCACCAGCCATACTGCTTGTTCTGTGTGTGATTTCCTGCAAGACAGGAATGTCAGTGTTCTGCTATGGCCAGTAAAGAGCCCGGATCTCAATCCCATTGAGCATGTCTGGGACCTGTTGAATCGGGTGAGGGCTAGGGCCATTCCCCCCCAGAAATGTCATGGAACTTGCAGGTGCATTGGTGGAAGAGTGTGGTAACATATCACAGCAAGAACTGGGAAATCTGGTGTATTCCATGAGGAGGAGAGATGGTGCTTAATGCAGCTGGTGGCCACACCAGATACTGTTACTTTTGATTTTGACCCCTTTGTTCAGGGACACATTATTAAATTTCTGTTAGTCACATGTTTGTGGAACCTGTTCATATCTCAGTTGTTGATTCTTGTTATGTTCATACAAATATTTAAACATGTTAAGTTTGCTGAAAATAAACTCAGGATGTTTCTTTTTTTGCTGAGCTTAGAAGCTTTGAATAAAATACTGGAGTCGAACTCATCTGACGAGCGATTTGGACAAAGAATTTAAACTTTAAACTTCTAGAAGGAATGGCTCCATTTAAGATCTGTAAGTAAATTATTTTAATTACTTTATATCGCTAATTTACTATGTATTTTGTTTTATAAGTTGTCTGCTTTTTGTGCTTTGGATTTAGTTTACATAGTACATATGTAATTTCAATGTTATATAATTCCAAAGTAGTTATTGTCTTTCATATTAGTTTGTTTTCGTTCATCCTTGTATCTTTGGAGAGGCCACTGAACTCTCACCGCCATTGGTTGTGGTTCTCACCTCTGCCTCAAGTGTTACTGTTTGCATTGTGTGTGTGCTTCACCTATGTGCATCACTCTACAGATAAGGTTTAGGCTTGGTGTTTTTACTTTACAGTAATGTCATTTTATACATTTTAGTCAACTGTAATTCTGTGTCTTATAACAATATCATAATTTTATTCACCACAGAATGGAGGATGCAGATAATTTGGATGATGAAGTTTGGGAGCCACCCCTCCCCAGCAAGCACCCCGCCGGTCAAGGTATTCAATCCCCCCCACTGCTACGGCCATCACCCCATCTGATGGTTCTACAGCCACCACTCGACAGAGGCCCCACTCCTCTTCAACCACCCCCACTGCAGTTTCAATCACCACGCCTGATGGTTCTACATACACTTTTCATAGGCCTTTTGAAAAAGAAAGTAGGGGCTTGTGGCACCATTCATCCTAACAGAATAATTTTCCCCAAAACCAAGGTAAACGACATGACAAAGACATCGGCGAGGGGGACCATACATTTGATCAGGACTAACAAGCTGCTTTTTGTGAAATGGAAGGACACTAGCTAAGTAACCATGCTCACCACACAGCATAAGGCATTCAATAATGACCATGTCTCAAGGAGGGTGAAAAATGCCAATGGGGCATGGGTGAGGAAGAATGTCCCCCTTTCTGTGAAGGACTACAATTCCAGCATGGGGGGTGTCGACCTATCTAATGCTCTGATAGGCTACGACCAGGTCCTCCACAAGACCAGGAAGTGGTCGAAGATGATTTTTTTTCACTTTGTGGACATAGCTACAGTAAATGCTTTCATTCTCCGAAAGCAGGTGGCCAAAGCAAAAGGTCAAACCCCTCTCACCCAGTTCCGAGTGCAGCTGGTGTTGGAAATTGCAGAATTGGAGGCCTAAAGCAATCTCGCAACCATCACAAGTCCCCCTACTTAAAGTGAGCGCCACTATCCAACACGCATGCCAAAAGACAAAAGAACTCAAAACGTTGAAATGCCACATCTTCTGTCTGAAATGCCAGTTTTCCTTTTGTTTCCTGGCAGAAAGAAAGGGACTGCTTCAAAGACTATCATGACATGCACAAGCTACAGTGGAAGTGAAATCTAATCATCTACACCTGGGATGGAAAAGGAACACGAATGCCATTTTTGTAAATAGTTCAGCTTATTTTTATTTTTGCACCTCTTTTAGTGAAGGACACATGTGTATCCAAGTTTGTTTGATAAGATATTTAAAACAAATTAAATTAAAAAGAAAAGTATATATTTTAATGTTTTTGTAAATAGTTCATTTGTATGTGGGACCAATACATTGGATATGCGTAGGCTAAACGTTGAAAAAAAACACTTGGATATCCCCTTATGTCCCCTGACACCACCACAATGTTTGAGAGAGGTTGGTGTTGTAGAAATTCATTTTTTTATTGTGAACAATAGGCACTTCCAGTGACCAAAAACAGTGCAATTAACCACATTCTGACACTTTGGAGAGGTTGAAAGGACACTTTAATGTACCCTGGATTCCCCATAACATCACCACACTGTTTGAGTGAAGTTGGTATAAATTGTTTTTATACTGAACAAATAACATTTAGGGTTTGCAAATATGTAATAGCACTGGAATTATATAATTTAGACATGCCACTTTGGAGAGGTTTAGGGACACATGACCAAAAGTCCCGTGACCACACCTGACACCACTTACTAAAACATCTGCCCATTTCTAGTTGTTAGGTCTATCAATCCCATTTTTTCTGATATTGTTCACATGTTGTGGAAGCCATCTGATGTGTTTCCAGCTCTGGGCATCAATAATTCACTTATTGCTTGTCAATGAAAGATGACTTTCAAAATACAAAAACAAAAAAAGGTTATTTTGTGTGCTTGTTCTTGTTTATTCTGAATTGACCTAACTCCTATCTCCTGATCATTTCTTAATAATCTCCCAGATTATACTCCCATGTTTTGGCATGTCAGAATCATGAAATTCCACATGAATAGCAGTTACTTTTGGGTATGTCTATTTAGGTGGAAATCTACATTTTTAATTTAAAATTTCAAGAGGTTAAGCTGTTTTCTAGTGACATTTATTTGGATACATCGATAACAATGAGCTAATGAGGCGCGAATTCGGCTGGCATTGAAAATGTGTTCTCTCGAAAGGACACTGATGTTCAGAGGTGCAAGCCAACAACACAGCTAACACAATCACTTCATGATTTCAACTGGCTGAGAAACGCTGCCTGCCTGTCTCGTCCCGACACCTTCATTACTGGAGATCGAATGTGAATATTGAAACTTGAAAATGTCGGAGAGACAGACACCAAGGTTTATACGAGTCTCTGCTGTTAGAAAACGAAATGTTACACGGAACCCAAACCGGCTGCGCGTGTGCGCCATCGTGCATACATTTATTTTGTCCCCCACACCAAACGCGATCACGACACACAGGTTAAAATATCAAAACAAACTGAACCAATTACATTAATTTGGGGACAGGTCGAAAAGCATTAAACATGTATGGCAATTTAGCTAGCTAGCTTGCACTTGCTAGCTAATTTGTCCTATTTAGGTAGCTTGCTGTTGCTAGCTAATTTGTCCTGGGATATAAACATTGAGTTGTTATTTTACCTGAAATGCACAAGGTCCTCTACTCCAACAATGAATCCACACAAAACGGTCAACCGTATCGTTTCTAGTCATCTCTCCTCCTTCCAGGCTTTTTCTTCTCTGGACATTATATTGCGATTGGCAACTTTCATAAATGAGGTGCATTACCGCCACTGACCTCGTTCATCTTTCAGTCACCCACGTGGGTATAACCAATGGGGAAATGGCACGTGGGTACCTGCTTCTATAAACCAATGAGGAGATGGGAGAGGCAGGACTTGCAGCACGATCTGTGTCAGATACAGATACAGACGCGCGCAAGCAGTGTGGGTCTAATAATTGAATAATATAGATTTATACACTTATTTTGCATAGTCAGCCTGTTAGTCTAAATGAAATGTGAGATGTAGTGGAGATCAAGTTTATAAATTGCCTTGCTGGGCTGATGAGAGAGACGGTTGATTGCGCAATCAGATGGAATAGAGAAATTAGGCATTTTAACGTCATAGATTTAGCCGGTGGTAACTTGTGGAATAGACACTGTCTGGAATGCGGTTTTAACCCATCAGCATTTAGGATTAGACCCACCCGTTGTAAAATGAAATATGTTTAATTGTACAACCGGTGTGTGTGTCTTCTGGCCACTACTCTACTACCACATATCTACAACACACAATCCATATGTACTTGTGTGTAGAGTGCATGTGTTAGTATGTGTATGCGGACTGCAAGGGGTGCACGGATTGCAAGTCTGATTTATTCAATTCTCCATGTCTATAGTAAAGGGAACTTCAATTTAATATAACAGGCTTAAATTCAACAATTTCTACTTAAAATGTCAGATGGGCGCAAAATGCACATTTCATGGACCTATCTATTTATTATCTGTTGTAAGATCTTCTCTTAATGGGAAGGAAATACTCCTGTTTCCCTGATAGCTTTTATGCCTAAATGCACTGATGTCCAAACTGGTTTTACAATAGATAGGCCTAGACTAAGTCTTCCATTGGAATTGTTGTAACATCGCAGTTCAAGATGAGTCAACTAGGTCTGTCTCTTTGGCTGTGTTTAGATAAGCAGCCCAATTCAGATTTTTTTCTTCTCTCCACAAATTGGTCTTTTGACGAATCAGCTCTGAAAAAGATCTGACTTAAAAAGATCTGATGTGATTGGTCAAAAGTCCAATTAGTGGAAAAAAACTCAGACTTGGGTTGACTGTTGTGAGCACAGCCCCAAAAAACAATCAATCACAATTTCCATGCTTTGTAAAATGTTTAAATTGAGTTTGATCCATGAGTGACTAGGCCTATATGCATACAATGTCATAGATAGATGAACCTACACTAAAGCACACTGCCCTTCAACTATACTGAACAAAAATGCAACAATTTCAAAGATTTTACTAAGTTAAAGTTCATATAAGGAAATCAGTCACTTGAAAAAAAATAAATTAGGCCATAGTCTATGGATTTCACATGACTGGGAATACAGATATGCCTCTGTTGGTCACAGATACCTTAAAAAAAAAATTGCCTCACAATGGGCCTTGGGATCTCGTCACGGTATCTCTGTGCATTCAAATTGCCATAGATAAAATGCAAATGTGTTTGTTGTCCGTAGCTTATGCTTGCCCATACCATAACTCCACTGCCACCATGTTCACAACTTTGACATCAGCAAACCGTTCGCCCACACAACGCCATACACGTTGTCTGCGGTTGTGAGGCCGGTTGGACGTACTGCCAAATTCTCCAAAACGAATATTAAATTCTCTAGCAACAGCTCATGGGACATTCCTGCAGTCAGCATTGTGTGAAAAACCTGCACATTTTAGTGGTGGTTGATTTTAGTGGCGTCCCCAGCACAAGGTACACCTGTGTAATGATCATGCTTTTTAATCAGCTTCTTGATATGCCTGTCATGTCAATGGATTATCTTGGCAAAGAAGAAATGCTCACTAACAAGGATGTAAACAAATTTGTGTACTAAATTTGAGAGAAATAAGCTTTTTGTGCATATTGAACATTTCTGGGATATTTTATTTCAGCCCACCCACTTACATTTATATATTTTTGTTCAGTGTAGATTGGCACTTTATCACAGTTGTGTCTTGGTTGACCCCCTCCTCCTCCCCCCTTTTTGTTTTTACACTGCTGCTACTCGCTGTTTATCTAAACATAGTCACTTTACCCCTACCTACATGTACCAATTACCTCGACTAAACTGTACCCCCAGTTTATAGCATTGTTATTGTTACTTTTTCTTTTCTTTTCTACTTTAGTTTATTTAGGAAATATTTTCTAAACTCTATTCTTGAACTGCATTGTTGGTTAAGGGTTTGTAAGTAAGCATTTCACGTTAAGGTCTACACTGGCGCATGTGTCAAATACAATTTGATTTGATTGCCTGGTCAAGGCTTTCAATTAGTGACCCCTAGGCATGCATGAAGACCCACGTTGCAGTGAACAAAGGCCCTATCAACAAACTGCACCTAAATGAACCCATATACACTAATGTAGCCTAGATACAAAATAATTGCATAGGGTGGCCTATAAGCACTATGGAAGTACCTTCTCCTTTCCCTCTGATAAGCATGATGAAATTAGTTATTTTTACCATATTCACTGAGTGTACAAAACATAACACCTGCTCTTTCCATGGCATAGACTGATCAGGTGAATCCAGGTGAAAGCTATGATCCTTTATTGATGTCACTTTTTAAATTCACTTCAATCAGTGTAGCTGAAGGGGAGAAGACAGGTTAAAGAATAATGTAAGCCTTGAGGCATGAATTGTGTATATGTGCCATTGAGGATGAATGGGCAAAACAAAATATTTTAGTGCCTTTGAACGGGGTATGGTAGTAGGTGCCAGGTTCACCAGTTTGTGTCAAGAACTGCAACGCTGCTGGGTTTTTCACGCTCGACAGTTTCCCGTGTGTATCAAGAATGGTCCACCACCCCAAAAGGCATCCAGCCAACTTGACACAACTGTGGGAAACATTGGAGTTAACATGGGACAAGCATCCCTGTGGAACGCTTTCGACACCTTGTAGAGTCCATGCCCCAACAAATTAAGAGAAAAAGGTTCTGATGGCAAAAGGGGGGGCTGCAACTCAACATTCAATGTTCCTAATGTTTGTTATACTCATTGTATATATTGCATATACCTATCCTATCCTTTTAGATTTACTCAGTGTCTAGAGATATAGGGACTATGGGTAGTGTCAGGACAGGGCCTGTCAATCAACACAATGCCCTTGCACACACAAGATTTGCATCAGGAGGACATACAATGGTCCTCTATGACCTCTTGCGCACACCTGGTCCTGCTGGTTATGGAGTGGCTACTGAAATTTTATTTCAAAATGTTAGGTATATGATCACACTGGTAATATACTGGGGAGCCATTTCCAGCCAATCAGAATGTGTTTTTCCCCCACAAAATAGCTTTATTACAGACAGAAATACTTATCAGCACAACCCCTAACACACTTGATTAGTTATATTTGTCCATTGTTTATTCATGATCAAATGCTGAAATACTAATGCACTGAAATATAAATTTGCACTATAATACAATGACTCAATATAGAAACGATTAGCCTAAACTGTAATTACAAGAGAAATATACATTCTTTAACCTTCTATGTCTTGATATAGTTGTTTTGTAATTTAGTTGCTTTGTTTGCTTGTCTACGTAGGTGGAAGAGCGCAGCAAAGACAGTCTTCCACTGGAAGAGAGGTAAGATCTTCTAATCCCTGATATCCCTTGGCGACCAGAATCCAACATCCTTGTTATATGTTACTCATTTGTTTCACTCACACAACACACAACAATCATAGGTGAGAAAAATTGCAGAGAAATAATATCCCGCCATCATCAGAAAGGATTTGCTGCGACTGGAGAGAACAGTCCACTTTCAGCGAGAATTAAGAACAGAATATTAAAATGTAGGTAAGTTAGAACTATGGAAACAAACCACTGCAGCAGTATGCAGTTTAATCGAAGCTCGGACTATGACAGGTGTGCATCTTTCAGATGAGAGAACCAAAGTGGGCAGAAGACAGAAAATTGGGGGTGGTGTGCAGAGTGGAATAAGATGTCATTAAATCATGCATCATTTTGACTTGTCACACACATTCACATACACTGTAATGTGTAGCCTACACGTATTCCGATGCATTTATATTGTATCTATGTTGTGTGCATTTATTCATTGTGTACTGAAGGCTATGCCTAGCCAATATGTTGTGTTAGATACTCGAGTTTCAGAGGGGGTTCTAAGAGGCCCTTATTGGGGCCTTTTCAATATGGTGTGGCGTTTATGTTGGTATGAGTGTGGGTGCGTGAACACGAGTAGGAGAGTGGGGAGAGCGAAAGAGCGGCACAGTACTGCATTCCAGACACATTTTAGTACTCCTTTAAAGAAAATGCAGTAGAGGTCCATCTGACAAGACTTTTTTGTTTCACTCCAGAATGGGCAGTGTCTCCTTTCTAATCGAATAGAACGTTGATATGCTGTACATCTTGAAGGCAGTTAAATGTGTTCTTGTTACATGAAAGACTGGAAGCATAGATGCCAATAGCTCATTTGAAGTGTTGACAATGGTGCTGCGTTTTAAGATAACAAAATGAACTGGCTTGGCAATGACTGAAGGAGTGAGGACATGGACTAGTCTCCTAACTAACATTCCACATTCAAGCACATTGATACTGTTAATATAGGTCTATTTTGTGTTTTCTGGTTAGCCATCGCACTAGTGACTAGAGAATGACATTAAGAGTTGACGACAAGTCTGAACTGGGACTTCTTTTGCTATCAAAATTCTTCTTCTAAAGTTCTTTCTGAACTAACATATAGCTGGGATTGTCATGGCAGCCACTGCTGGCAAGCTGCGTACTGCTGGTTAGTGTCAGCTTCTTCTAAAAGCCCCCTGACAGTCAAGAAACAGAGCCCTGAGTCTCCTGTGTGTACTCAACTTGTCACTGTGGAACTGTAAGTGACTCCAGTTGCTTGCTCACAACGCCCTAAAATGAATGATTGTTTTGTATGGCATTTGATTTATTTTTATTTAACCTTTATTTAACTAGGCAAGTCAGTTAAGAACAAATTGTTTTTTACAATGACTGCCTACCCCGGCCAAACCTGAACGACGCTGGGCCAATTGTGCGCCGCCCTACGGGACTCCCAATCACGGCTGAATGTGATACAGCCTGGATTCGAACCAGGGACTCTAGTGACGCCTGTTGCACTGAGAGCAGTGCCTTAGCTGGTAAAGCTCCTGATTGGTGCAGCAGTCTAACACGTAGCTAATCTAGCCTACAATTTAGGCAGTTGCCCATAATGTCCACCAGTACAAACACATTGGGAAGGTGTTGATTCCTTGGACAGGGCTAACATTCAACAACACTCAATTGAATTTGATACTAAACAGTGCCTCAGCGCATTGGTAGAAAAATGCAGTGGGGTAAAGTACTTAAGTAAAAATACTTTAAGTACTAAAGTAGTTTTTTGGGGTATATGTACTTTACTTTTATTTCACTACATTCCTAAAGAAAATAATATACTTTTTACTCCATACATTTTCCCTGACACCCAAAAGTACTCATTACATTTTGACAGGAAAATGGTCCAATTCACACACTTATCAAGAGAACATCCCTGGTCATCCCTACTGCCTCTGATCTGAAGGACGAATACAAATGCTTAGTTTGTAAAAATATATATATAAAAAAAATGGTGCTGTCTGGTTTGCTTAATGTAAGGAATTTGAAATCGTTTATATTTTAACTATTGATACTTAAGTACAAGTAAAAGCAATTCCATTTACTTTTTATACTTAAGTATATTTAAAACAAAATACTTTTAGACTTTTACTCAAGTAGTATTTTACTGGGTGACTTTCACTTTTACTTGAGTCATTTTCTATTAAGGTGTCTTTATTTTTAATATGACAATTGAGTACTTTTTCCACCACTGGCAAAATGCCCATTAATGACTTCCTACAATCGCCCTATCAGTAGCTAATACGAGCTAACTGGATGCACCGTTGATTTCCTCAGGCACAGTCCCTCTAGACTCAGTGTGGAAGTGTCTCTGAGCCCAGAGAAGTGATAGAAAGTGGGGACAGGTAGGGCTGGTTGAATCCCCTCCAGGACTGAGGCTCCAGGGCCTGGATTATTGTACCTCTTGACACAAGGTGCCATCACTCTTCCCTGAAGAACAGGCTGGAGATAGGGGCAGCGGAATGGGGGCCAATGACCTTGTTGTTTGTTTGTGTGTGTGTGTCAGGGTTTGCGTTAACAAACATTTGCCGGGTTTTGACGCAAAAATTATAATGAAAAGCTCATAGATAAAACTGTTCCCGACCAAAATGCCTGGGAGAAAAAAAATCCCATCGCAAGATGCTTTTTATTCACTGATTAACATTTGATCGTCATGCTTATCGGTCTATAGGTACATTTGCGTAATTTAGTATTTAAATTGGCCTGTGTATATTCGTTAGTCATCATGCATCTTATTTATCCAACACAACTATCACACGTGTCCTCTGGAAAGATTTGTAGCAGTGGGGGGGTCCCCTCCTATAATTTGTATGTAGAAGGACTGAGGAGATCAGTTCTGGTAAAGGACATTCTACTCCAAAATGAATTAAAATAAGGTATCTAAAATAGAATTTCCCCCTCCCAGAAATTAGCCCAATAACACATTGGTAAAATTATTGGGCACATTGGTAAAACATATTGGGCCATGTACAGTATATAGCCTATACATGGTCCATATTATCAGGTATGCTATAAATAGGCTGAATGAAGCATGGGGTTGCCAATCTGAATTTACCCTATTGGGCTCATCATTAGCCAAATCTCAAATGTTATCTTTTAACTATGTTTATGAATTGTATGTCCCATAAACACTGAATATAATGTAGGCCTACCTGTTAGGGTAACTGGGTACCTCGCCACCTGGGGTAAAAAGCCTGTACTTCTCACAGAAACCGCTTCATATCACAACTTTTCCCGCAACACTTTCCCTGGTTTCCACTACTCTTGCTCAACCAAAAATATTATCTGTCTCATCACAACTCAAGTCATTAAAAATAAATTATTTCAAGGTAGAGGCGTTGTACCCCAAGTCACCCTACAATTGACCGGTGTTACATTTAGCCCCACTCTCCCCTATGCACTCACTGCGAATTGTGGAGCGGTGCTAAACCATGCTTCTGTTAAAAAACCTGGGTTTAAAATGGCGCAGTTCACGCATATTTATGAGTTGAGAAATAAATAAAGTAGGAATGGTAGGAAGTAGGAATGGAAAGCTGGCATTCCCCTTTTTTAACAAAGCCATTAAAACTGCTGTTTTCACGATTGCAAGAATAGTTGTGCATTGACTGCTTGTCAGAATGCATGTTTCCCTCCCTATGGCACTTATAACATGAATATGCCACGAGGAATATTTATCTACACAGTAAATTTGAAAGTGTGACATTTAACACTGTCAGCAAGTACATATGGTCACACTGTGTAGAGTAAAAAGTACACTGATCAAGTGTTACATTTCTAGTGTTAAATCAACACTGAGTGCATAAGTTAACACTGCACTGGCCAGTGTTGATCAAATTTAACACTGAGGTAATCAACACTGAGTGCTTATAGTGACACTCGCTAGTGTTGATTCAGGTTGACTCCAATTAGAGTAAAAATGTGTTTACTCTATTCAGTGTTAATTTATTTACTCTTCCCCCATGTAAATGGAAATTATATTTTGTAAAAGCACTTGGAATTTAACAAACTCAAGCAAAGCTGTTTCAACATTCAAATGTTTATTATGACCAAACCATAAGTCTCAGCCCTGGCTTAAACGGTTATCAAGTGACAGTAGAATGTAGTCAAAAGAATCCCTTGTTCCATATGACATGAGCAAATCAAAAGGTTTGTGGCATATGTCATTTACATTAAATACCTTGCATGGTGGACTTCGCTTCAAAACAACTTTAAATGCATGTAAATGATCATCAAAATATCAGGTTCCAAGAGCTCACCCAACCAAGAACAATAGACTTCATTTTGTAAAATACTGGCATGGTGCTTAACCCATTTAACTGACTAAACATTTGTGTGCACTGAGACATTCAACTTGGCAGCAATCTCATGACCTTCTTTCAGGTCATTGAGCCCTGACATCTTTCTTGGACCTAAAGATAGTCTATCCTGGCTGAAAGTTTCCCAATTATATGCCATGTAATTTTGGTGTTTCTTCTAAGGTCATAGTGACATTCTTAAAACTCTTCAGTTGCTTCATGAAGAAATTGTTTTGAAAAGTGCTTATTTCATACAAAAATGAGGAACAGTTCAACCAGTTAACAAAGTCATTGGTGTTAAATTTGACAATAGAAGAAACAAAACTACTGGAACTTATGATCAAATAGTCATAACTGATCAATTTTCTTACGTTCCAATTCTCAAGAGATTGCAATCATTGGTGTTAGATTTAAATAAACACACAGCCTACAAGCCCTCAGTCCAGCCTCTCTCGGCCTATTGCGGACAGTCTGAGCACTGATGGAGGGATTGTGCGTTCCTGGTGTAACTCAGGCAGTTGTTGCCATCTTGTACCTGACCTGCAGGTGTGCCGATCCTGTGCAGGCGTTGTTACATGGTCTGCCACTGCGAGGGCTATCAGCTGTCCGTCCTGTTTCCCTGTAGCGCTGTCTTAGGTGTCTCACAGTACGGACATTGCAATTTATTGCCCTGGCAACATCTGTAGTCCTCATGCCTCCTTGCAGCATGCCTAAGGCACGTTTACGCAGATGAGCATGGACCCTGGGCATCTTTCTTTGTGTTTTTCCAGAGTCAGTAGAAAGGCTTCTAGTGTCCTAAGTTTTTATTACTGTGACCTTAATTACCTACCGCCTGTAAGCTGTTAGTCTTAACGACCCGTTCCACAGGTGCATGTTCATTAATTGTTTATGGTTCAACAAGCATGGGAAGCAGTGTTTAAACCCTTTACAATGAAGATCTGTGAAGTTATTTGGATTTTTACGAATTATCTTTGAATGACAGGGTCCTGAAAAAGGTATGTTTCTTTTTTTGCTGAGTTTACATGTAAGAGGGGTTGCGTTAGCTTGACCCTGTAGCTCTTGAACTGCTTCTTCCATGGATGATTAACTATTTACAGTCGTCTGACCTACACCTGCGCAATAGCAGATGCACACATCACGTGTGTTCTTGTTAGATATTGGTACATGGTTAAAACTACAATTTGAAAGAAAATCACAATTACTTGGCTGATTATCAACGGCTGTATTAGCATCCAAGTTAAGTTTAACAAAATACATAACAATCTGCTTGACCACATTTTAGTCAGTTCTATAAGGGCACATTCCATGCCTCACGAGCAAGTTGGTACTAGCATGGCAAACAAAACATATCATCATAAATTAATCTGCATTAATGCAGGAGTCTAGCTTTGAGCTCAGCAACCGTTGGAGTCACCTTAACCTTCCCAATGTCTAGGTTGTATACAGTTGTCTGTATGAAGGTGTATATGTTGCGCAGCATTGTATTGTAAGCAGTACCAAAAGCAAAGTGAGTCTTGAAAAGCTCATCGAAGGCACCAAGAGCGCTCGTTGACGTGCAGGGCTCTCTTGTCCAGGATGATGAAGTAAGGCTCGCTTGTCCAGGATGATGAAGTAAGCATGGATGCTGCTTTTCCTGGTCCCGACTGCAATAAGATATGTTTGGCGGCTCTGGTCAATCGCATCAAGGTGATCCTGGATACTGATTCCTGCCGGAAAAACGTCAAAAACGAACATCATCATTAGTTTATCATAATGGCTGCAGCATGGTCCAAGAATAACCTTTTGGAATATCACAAGATGCTGTTCAGCTTGGGATGCGGACATCTTGCCTGGTCTTTTGCGGCCTTGTGATGAAGGATGAATCAAATGGAGAAGGATGGAGGAAAGGTCACCGTCCCATTCTAAACAGAGATCCTGATTTAAAATGGCAAATTCCATCATCAGTTACATTAACATTTCAGAGTTATTTGAAATATAAATTATAATCTAACTGTCAGCGTCTAACATAGCTCTTTGCTATGAGACTTGAAATTGAGCTCAGGTGATCATCCTTGAAATGTTTCTAAAACTTAATTGTAGTCCACCTGTGGTAAATTCAATTGATTGGACATGATTTGGAAAGGCACACACCTGTCTATATAAGGTCCCACAGTTGACAGTGCATGTCAGAGCAAAAACCAAGCCATGGGGTCGAAGGAATTGTCCATAGAGCTCCGAGACAGGATTGTGGTCGAGGCACAGATCTGGGGAATGGTACCAAAAAATGTCTGCAGCATTGAAGGTCCCCAAGAACACAGTGGCTTCCTTCATTCTTCAATTGAATAAGTTTAGAACCACCAAGACTCTTCCTAGAGCTGGCTGCCTGGCCAAACTGATCAATCGGGGAGAAGGGCCTTCGTCAGGGAGGTGACCAAGAACCCAATGGTCACTCTGACAGAGCTCTAGAGTTACCTTCCAGAAGGAAAACCATCTCTGCAGCACTCCACCAATCAGGCCTATGGTAGAGTGGCCAGATGGAAGCCACTCCTCAGTAAAAGGCACATGACAGCCCTCACAATGTAAGAGTGGCAAATGGCACCTAAATAATCTGACCATGAGAAACAAGATTCTCTGGTCTGATGAAACCAAGATTGAACTCTTTGGCCTGAATGCCAAGCGTCACGTCTAGAGGAAACATGGCTTCATCCCTACAGTTAAGCATGGTGGTGGCAGCATCATGCTGTGAGGATGTTTTTCAGCGGCAGGAACTGGGAGACTAGTCAGGATCGAGGCAAAGATGAACAGAGCAAAGTAGAGATCCTTGATGAAAACCTGCAGTAGTGGTAGCCCTCTAGTAAGACTATCTTGTAGGGGTATTGAATATGCCTGCCACCCAATTCAACTGCGCGCGGATACATTTTTGAACCGCGACAGCGACCCCTATCCAACGCAGGAGAAAGCCATTTGTTAGAAAGTAATATTTTGCACCATTGTTCTTACATAATAACCTTATACAATTTCAGAAGCACGTCAGAGTGATGGACTGTGCCATCCCCCCACGGCTTCCACAATGGATCAGTCAACTCAGACAGGCTCGAATCTTGTACACCAGGATTTTTTATTTTTTTTGCTACTGCTCGACTAAAATCTCTGACCAACAGCCTATCGACCAAACAATCGACCAGTCAACTAAATGGGGTCAGCCCTAACCCACATCCATCATTTTAGGTTCTGGGTAAAAAAAAAAAAGAAAGTTGAATGCATAGTCTCAGCTATCTTACTGCATTGTGCATATTGCAATTGCCAGGAATATTTTTGTTTGTTAGCTAGTGTTGTTATTATTAAATGGTGGTATTGACCAACTTTACCAACCTGTTGCATCTTGCCGTGTCAGCATCTGAGGGCCAGGAGTTTTCTGAACCCAAGTGATGTCTTATCAATAGGGCCTGGAGTTTTTCCCTCTTCAGTTCTTCCTGATCAGGTCATGTGATCAGGGAAACCTGTCTCTGTTATACACTCTACACAAGGTGGAGTGTCTTATGAACAGCTGACCAATTTTCTCAGCTGGTCCTCACCTCTTTCCCTTGAAGCATGTTTGTCAGGTTAACTGGTTCAAATAAGGGCACCGCTAATGTTTGCTTTATTCATGGTAGATCCAGGGATCAAATGACAACCAAACAACTTATTTCTGCACTGTGTCTGTGGACAAAACATGGTCTGGGGCACACAGCATGCTTGATGAGAAGGGGAATTTTGCCAGGGGCTGTGGCTTTTTATTGTACAAGGGCAGCTCTGAGCTCTCCTCCTTCAACAAACAGACCTATATAAAGCCACCTGACTGTGTTTCTTTGAGAGTAAGGGAGCGTGTGTCGTCATCCTGAAAGGTTTGCTTGTCTCATATTCGACCATTGTAAACCAGTTTACACGTTCTTTAGGGAAAGTTAGATTTGCATTGCTCCTCTTTTTAACTTAATAGCCTACATTCATAGCCATAAACACATTTGCATCAAGTAGCCTATTACATAAACAAAACCTTTTGCTTCAATGTTGACTAACCCCATCTCAATTACTAGTTTTTTGTTGACAGATGGATAGTGGATTGAGATACTGGTAGTTCAAAGAAAGAGGGGAGATTTGGCTCCCTCCTTTCAGACGAAAAAGTGTAAGGCGATCAACAATGCCCGAGTTTGATCTGTCCCTACTCTTTTTCAGAATCACATATTAGCTGTCAGCCACCATTGCAGAGTCAAGCGTCCAAACGCTGATGGCCCTGCCACAGTTTTTTCCTCAGTGAGAACCTCGTTGACCTTTCACCAAAAATAATATTGCGATAGTCAAAACGATACGATATGACAGGTTGATCACGAGCTACCAGTAACTCGCCAAACAATTCTGAAAGTACATGTAATTTTTATGCATTCCACCACAAACTGTCAAACAAGTATCAGACACCGTAAGCTCCCAGTTACTATCTAATCAACTCAACATTGACATTATCCCACGCCTGTTAGCCACTATTGGCTTAAAAGTCCAACCTTACACAATGTCTGCCAATTGCCCGTCTGTGTGATGCGCGCATTTGTTTAGCACTCGGTATGTAGCCAGTTGGTGTGATAAGTATTTTGGGTTGACAGAAATACTTTCGTCAAAACCTTATCAATTAAATGTTAACTGCATAATAGGCTTACCTGACGGAAGTATATCATGAGTAAGTATATAATTTGTAACAGAACAATCACTAGTGTCACGTATACTCCCTCTCCGGCGCTCGAGGTCGTCAGGCTACTCATTTTTACGCACACATGTCACCATCGTTACGCGCATCATCAGACTCACCTGCCTGATTATCTTCCCCATATATGTCAATCCCTTTGGTTCTTTCCCTAGGTGTTATTGATCCTGTGTTTGTTAAGACGCTACTGTTATGTAGTCTCGTTCAGTGTTTGTTGTTTTTATTAAACGTTTCACCTGCTTCTCGACAAACGCATCACCAAAGGGGAGCATCTGAGTTATTTTTGTTGTTTTGTGAATGTATGTTGGGTCCGGGTGCCGCTCCCGGATTAACAGGGGATGCCTCAGCTGGCTCGTCAGGTTTACAATACCCCGTTGTCCCGTCAAGCATCGGTTGCCGAGTCTACCAAGGGTGCGTCAGCGAGCTCGTCAGGCTCCCGCAGCCCCGGTCGGCTCGTCAGGCTCCCGCACCCCTCAGTGTTTCTTTCCATGTTTTATTTATTATTACATTTTCACTCTCTGTACTTGCTTCCCAACTCCCAGCGTACACGTTACGACCGGCACATTAGACAGCACTTTCCTCACTCGCTATGTATGCCATTAAAGGGGAATCATGAAAAAAAATCGACATTGTTATTCTCCACCCTCCAAAGAAAATTGATATATTCTGATGGGATTTAAGCTTTGACAGAACATCCAATTTTGTTTGTCTATGAACAATTGTATTTTTTTAAATGTAAAAACAAAACTGAGAACATGATTAAATTTAACTAACAAAAAAATTCACGACAAGTTTAGTAAAAAAAAATATAAAAAAATAGCTCTCATGCTAGAAAAGGTTGGAGACACCTGCAATAGGATTTCTCTTCAAAAAGAATATCCCGATATGTAACTATCGATTTTCCCCCGCACTACTTTCTACCCTTCATACCCCTGGCAAAACCATCACATTCAACATAATCTGTTTTACTCTGAAACCAGTGGAGCGTTGTGCTATAGGCCTAAACATGTATTGATATGACTACTAACCTCAATGTCAGCTAGCCTCACCCTTGCATGTGTGGTACTTTTGAGTGTTTGGGCAGGTAGACATCGCTATTTTTGTTTTTAGCATGATAATAGTCACTACGGCTCAGAAATGATCTAATGGCTTTATCTGCATAGCAGCTGTTGCTATGAGCCCATTATGCTAAAGTGCTATCTAAACCGATAGGGCTAGATGTACAGTGCCTTGCTGTAAGTCGCTTGGGGTATGTATTTTTGCACATCGAGAGACCCCCTTCCTCCTTGCAAAACAGCTTTGCGACCTTTTGCCACATTTCAGGCTTCAAACATAAAGATATAAAACTGTATTTTTTTTTTGTGAAGAATCAACAACAAGTGGGCTTTCTTCTTGCCACACAATCATGAAGTGGAACGACATTTATGATCATGGGCCTCTTGGCTGCATATTTCAAACTTTTTTAACAAATCAAAAACTGAAAAATTGGGCGTGCAAATTGGGCGTGCAAATTGTATTTACCATCATTAGTCATTTAGGTCAACATTGGATCATTCAGAGATCCTCACTGAACTTCTGGAGAGAGTTTGCTGCACTGAAAGTAAAGGGGCTGAATAATTTTGCACGCCCAATTTTTCAGTTTTTGATTTGTTAAAAAAGTTTGAAATATCCAATAAATGTCGTTCCACTTCATGATTGTGTCCCACTTGTTGTTGATTCTTCACAAAAAAATACAGTTTTATATCTTTATGTTTGAAGCCTGAAATGTGGCAAAAGGTCGCAAAGTTCAATGGGGCCGAATACTTTCGCAAGGCACTGTATATAGAGCTGTATCAAGCCCTTTTTAGGATATGTGTGTGTATGTGGCTTTGCTTGCAAGTCTCCCTTTCCCTATTTATGCCCGCTCGTCTCTCTCCCTCCTCATCAGGGATGACCCAGTGCAAAGCTGGCAGATGAGGGGTGGGGGAGTGCTAATTTTCACACCTCCTACGGTTCCTGCACCCACTCTCGTCTTTGCTCCTCTCCAGCGTCCCCAGAGCCAGCCAAGCCTCCAATTACTCACCATGACGCAAATAGACCCACCACCAGCAGACCGTCTGTGCGATATTTAGACCCACTAGCCAGCGGTTAACCCTTAAAATCTCAGTACAAATTGAGATTAAGTGTTAAAGGTAAGGGTATAAAATTATTTAATTTGTTCTGCAGGTAGTTTTACCTGCTCAATCTATGCTGAAGTATCAACATTATTGAAATAAAAAAATCATTGCTGTTTGTTGTCAGTGGCCAATTACGGCTATTCAACCTCAATATCCATTTCACATAGAACAAAAAGGGATACTAGGATATAATTACATCGTCCCCCACCTTTAATTCTACAACCTCTCATCTCCTACAGCGGTGGGGAAAAAAAGCTTTGTCTCACCATAATAACACATTGTATTGGTGAGAACAGGAGGGAAGCTAAAAAAAACTAGTGCTCTAGCCAGTCTTTCATATTGTAATGCACGCTTATGATAGCTTTGATTCGCCTGAGCTATATTTAGAAGCTCTCTTTCTCCTCTCTGTCTTCCTCTTCTCTTTCTCACCTCTTTTAATTAGCTAGCACACAGCGCTAATGCCAGAGCTCTCCTCTTCCCTACAGGCAGGTCATTGGAGCCGTGAAACAGACACCCAATCATTGCGCTCGCACAGATTAGAGAGTTGGATACAAAACGGTCGCCAACGGAATTAGCCAACTGCTACCGTGTCGAATTATTATCTCTGAGCTTCACTCTCTTGTCTTTGTATGAGAGTTGGTTCTGCTGTACGACCACAAACATCTTCAACTCAGTTTGTTTGAAGGGGTGTATGCGAGTTTTGCTATAGCCTTTTTTTCTTACTTGGCTATCATCAGACGTTACTGGATGTGTATTTGCGTAGTGTAATTTTGGCAGATATTAAATTGAGCAGGTGTTTAGGACACTGTTTTGGCCTCAGACTTTTTCTGATTCAAAATATTTTGATATGCAACCTAATGCAGTGATTGTGATTAATTTTGGGTTAACAATTGGGCGTTGTTTTGTTATATTTTCCTGTCAAAGTGTTCAGATTTTTTTTTGTTCATTCGATATTAACTTGCCTTTATCTTTATGTGCACTAATATTATATTTAGGCCTATGTATTAATCTAACAGTAAATGTAATGTCCTAAAAAATTTGGCCTAGTGCACTCGCGATGGCAGATGTGGAATTTGCGCGCTCCGTATTTCAAAGCCATATTCGATATCATGATTATAAAACAGTGTGCTTTGAGCTCAATGATCGTTGAGAAATAACATGTATATCTACAGAAAGCTGATATCTTTAATACCCGCAATTGCATTTTGAAATGTTATACAATCACGAGGGGCACATGAGATTGAGGGGCACATGAGATTGTGAGGCTCGCTCATTACAGCAGCCGGCCCAAGTGAAACAGGCAGGCAACGGCGGCAGGGTAGACACTTTTGTTACAGGAAGGATGATTCACTTTACTGTTTAACAAATCATGGTTTCATCTGCCCAAACAATAGGATGATTGAGGTGATCAGATAGAATGTGCAGCTCACACCAGTGCAACCAATAAAAATGTTAAATTGCAAAACTAAGTCCAAAGGTCGCAAAATGCAACTAAATGTTCTCAATCTGGACATTTGTGAATGTGTTTGGCTGGGTACATCTCTGGCTGTAGAGGAAACCAACTGACAAATTGTTTCAGTTTATCCTTATAATGCACCACACGGGTCGGGACATTAAACACTGTTCATTAGGCACCAAACATAAGAAACGGACTAAAACGGGGAGGGACTTCCTGGGCTTGTCCAACAAGAAACGGTCAATGTATTTTTCTATTGCGTGCCCTAATGAATACAACCCATGTCCGAAGAGACCGTCCTGTATGTAAAGTCTGTTCCCCGTCAACAGTCTGCGCTGTGACAAAATCTGTTTGGGCCTGGAGGGCAGAGCGAAACAGTGGGCCCGCAATATTCAAATTAACCCCAACCTGTTGAAACCCGTACAGGTAATACACTCTCTCTTTGTCTCTCTCTCTCAGGGAGATGCTTTTTTAGGCTCATTACTGTTTTTGTGACACAGGGAGATTTTAGTTGACTGAAGTTATTACACTAAACAAATATATAAACGCTACATGTAAAGTGTTTAGTTACATGTTTCATGAGTTGAAATAAAATATCACAGAAATGTTCTATACACACACAAAGCGTTGTCAAATGTTATGCACAAATTTGTTTACATCCCTGTTAGTGAGCATTTCTCCTTTGCCGAAATGATCCATCCACCTGATGTGTGTGGCATATCAAGAAGCTGATTAAACAGCATGATCATTACAAAGGTGCACCTTGTGCTGGGGGGGCAATAAAATGCCAGTCTAAAAAGTGCAGTTTTGTCAGACAACACAATGCCACAGATGAGTCAAGTTTTAAGGGAGTGTGCAATTGTCATACTGACTGCAGGAATGTCCACCAGAGATGTTGCCAGAGAATTTATTGTTAATTTCTTTACCATAAGCCGCCTCCAACGTTGTTTTAGAGAGTTTGGCAGTATGTCCAACCATGCTTCACAACCGCAGACTACATGTATGGCGTCACATGGCCGAGCGGTTTGCTGATGTCAACATTGAACAAAGTGCCCCATGGTGGCGGTGGGATTATGGTATGGGCAGGCATAAGCTACGGACAATGAACACAATTGTATTTTATCGATGGCAATTTGAATACACAAAATACCGTGACAAGATCCTGAGGCCCATTTTCTTTTGAAGGTGTCTGTGACCAACAGATGCATATCTGTATTCCCAGTAATGTGAAATCCATAGATTAGGGCCAAATGAATTCATTTCAATTGACTGATTTCCTCATATGAACTGTAACTCAGTGAAATCAATGAAATTATTGAATGTTGCGTTTATATTTATACTGAGCAACAGCTTCACACTGTCCATGTGAACGTGTAGATTAGAGGTCGACCGACATAATTGGAATGGCCGATTTAATTAGGGACGATTTCAAGTTTTCATAACAATCGGAAATCTGTATTTTTGGACACCGATTTGGCCAATTATTATTATTATTTTAACATATTTAACTAGGCAAGTCAGTTAAGAACACATTCTTATTTTCAATGACGGCCTAGGAACGGTGGGTTAACTGCCTTGTTCAGGGGCAGAACGACAGATTTTTACCTTGTCAGCTCGGGGATTCATTCTTGCAACCTTACAGTTAACTAGTCCAATGCTCTAACCACCTGATTACATTGCACTCCACGAGGAGCCTGCCTGTTACGAGAATGCAGTAAGAAGCCAAGGTAAGTTGCTAGCTAGCATTAAACTTATTTTATAAAAAAACAATCAATCAATCATAATCACTAGTTAACTACACATGGTTGATGATATTACTAGTTTATCTAGCGTGTCCTACATGGTTGATGATATTACTAGTTTATCTAGCGTGTCCTGCGTTGCATATAATCGATGCGGTGCGCATTCGCGAAAAAGGACTGTCATTGCTCCAACGTGTACCTATCCATAAACATCAATTCCTTTCTTAAAATCAATATACAAGTATATATTTTTAAACCTGCATATTTAGTTAAAATAAATCCAGGTTAGCAGGCAATATTAACCAGGTGAAATTGTGTCACTTCTCTTGCGTTCATTGCACGCAGAGTCAGGGTATATGCAACCGTTTGGGCCGCCTGGCTCGTTGCGAACTAATTTGCCAGAATTTTACGTAATTATGACATAATATTGAAGATCATGCAATGTAACAGGAATATTTAGACTTATGGATGCCACCCGTTTAGATAAAATACGGAATGGTTCCGTATTTCACTGAAAGAATACATGTTTTGTTTTCAAGATGATAGTTTCCGTATTCTACCATATTAATGACCTAAGGCTCGCATTTCTGTGTGTTATTATGTTATAATTAAGTCTATGATTTGATAGAGCATTCTGACTGAGCGATGGTAGGCACCAGCAGGCTCGTAAGCATTCATTCAAGCACCACTTTCGTGCGTTTTGCCAGCTGCTCTTCGCTGTGCTTCAAGCATTGAGCTGTTTATGACTTCACTGTTTATGACTTCAAGCCAATCAACTCCTGAGATTAGGCTGGTGGAACCAATGTGAAATGGCCAGCTAGTTAGCGGGGTGTGTGCTAATATTGTTTCAAACGTCACTCGCTCTGAGACTTGGAGTAGTTGTTCCCCTTGCTCTGCATGGGTAACGCTGCTTCGAGGGTGGCTGTTGTCGATGTGTTCCTGGTTCGAGCCCAGGTAGGAGGGAGGAGAGGGACGAAAGCTATACTGTTACACTGGCAATACTAAAGTGCCTATAAGAACATCCAATAGTCAAAGGTATATGAAATACAAATCATATAGAGAGAAATAGTGCTATAATTCCTATAATAACTACAACCTAAAACGTCTTACCTGGGAATATTGAAGTCTCATGTTAAAAGGAACCACCAGCTTTCATATGTTCTCATGTTCTGAGCAAGGAACTTAAACGTTAGCTTTCTTACATGGCACATATTGCACTTTTACTTTCTTCTCCAACACTTTGTTTTTGCATTATTTAAACCAAATTGAACATGTTTCATTATTTATTTGAGGCTAAATTGATTTTATTGATGTATTATATTAAGTTAAAATAAGTGTTCATTCAGTGTTGTTGTAATTGTCATTATTGCAAATACATTTTAAAAATCAGCCGATTAATTGGTATCGGCTTTTTTTGGTCCTCCAATAATCGATATCGGCGTTGAAAAATCATAATCGGTCGACCTCTAGTGTAGATACCATACATTTACCTCAGTATCTGAAGAGATGGGTGATTTTGAGTTACGTAAGAGCCTTGCCTTTTCAGGCACATTCTGTCCGTGGTGCATTTCAGGTTTTGGCAACCTAACCGTTTTCTCCCCAAAACTCTTCATTCCCACGAATGTCTCTTCCTTCTAGTCAAATTGCAGATTATGTGAAAATGGAGATGGCTGAACTTTCTTGTTACGCCGGATGACAGATTAATTGTTGTAACCTTCAACTCCATGCAAATCCTGCAACAATTTTTCCTACTTTGTAAAAACATGTCTCAGCAAAGACTGTACTTGTCAGACACTCCCCTATAGCAGCCATCTATCTATAAGCCTAGATCATAAGGGCTGGAAGCCACAAGCCGCTCTCTGTTTCCTCTTTCATACATGTAGCCTAGATACATCTGTGTCATGTCGATTGCACATTATGTTCTCAATTTTCCTAAAGCTTCAACATGAGATCCTGATTAGATCACACTCTGGACATGTTAAAGACCACCTTGAAGGGTTATTAACAATGTAGCCAATTTTGTCATACCAAAAACTTGCAAGTCCTGGTTGTGTTGTTTTCGAGCATTGGCTTGTACCTTGTAGCTACATCCATAGTCTACATGTGGCTTGATGTCAATGTAGCCGTTAATGCCGCAAGCTAGTTGTGAGGTTAACTTTAGGGCAGTATGTAGATTTCATCATTATGATTTCATCTCTAGGATCAGGCTGGCAAAGTGAATGGCCTTGGGCTGTGCTAGGCTATATATTTTTTACACTGGCTGTGGCAAGCCTCCTGACTCACTGGGTACTTATCAGTCAGTGTTTTTTTTGGAGGAATGTAGCTCGCATAAGACATCGCCTGTCTTACTTTGGAGCAGGGTTTCGTTTAGGGAAATGTGGCGCCAGACATTTGACCGGCAACATTTTAATTTACAGGACATTTCAGAAATGTGCCGGCCTTGCGCTATTGCGCAATCTGACAGATTTTCCACTCAAAGGCTCTGTATCTATGCGTGTGATAAGACAGTTTACATAATGAATATACTGTACACACGCACCAATTTAATTCCAATAAATGATACTAATTAATCTATAGACCGATAATAATGACCAGTCAAATGTATTTCCGTAGACTGATATTTCCATTCATTAATTGGCTATAAAGCATTATTTCGTAATGGATTTTTTTATTCTTCTCCTGGACAATTGGCCTGCGGCAGTTTTATTTATTGGCCTTTCAAAAAGAAGGCTGCAGATCCCTAGGATGCTATAAGCGGCGGCAGCAGTTGGCTGGCGGTGACTGGTATGAGAAGCTGTTAATAACGTGAATAACCACCCCTAGCCTGAATATATTCATGGCCTATTTTATTCTCTCCGTTAATGACTGGGGGAAGCTGCCAGTGTACAATGCCTCTCAACTCGTAACCACCCGCAAAGGGTCTGTTTGAACTAAATTCAGAACCTGTGCAGGTGGGATAGCGTGCTTCAGGGATGGTATATGTTCAGTCTCCTTTTTTTATTGGAAAATGGTGTGTGCGTTAGCGTGTGTGTCAGACCATTGAAGAATAAGGCATTTTAACATACAAGTATTTTTGAACATGAGTCTGGAGTAGTACAAGGGTTTTATGGCAGAAGATGCATATTATAATAATTTGAATGTTTATCATGATAATGATATGAAGTGCTATAGATTGGATTCTATTGGACACGTTGAGTTTATATAGCTTCCACTCTAATCCATTATATCTCATTAGGAGCCTATACTGTTGGCTTCCATCATTAGCAGGGTTGGGGTCAGTACCATTTCAATTCTAGTCAATTCAGAAAGTAAACAAAATACCTATTCCAAATATGACACCACACGATATATCGCTCATCCCTACAGGAAGTTGGGCCCAGTGTAGCCTGTTACTCAGTGAGGGACAGTGTAGGACACCAGAACTGAAAGGAGAGCAAGCAGTGCTTCGGGTCTGCTTTATGATATGAGTCACCTCAACAGGCACCACCCAAAAGGACATAAAATCATTCTGCGGTCCATAACATTCGCTACATCTGTACACACTGTACAATCCAGTCCCCAGTAGTAGCCATCCACTGTGCCTCTTTCAACTCTCTCTCCCACACCTCCCTGAGCATGTGAGGCGGGATCCCAGCTGTTGAAAGCTTGGACAGGAAACTGACAATCTGGAACTGATGGAGATACTTCTCCAGCTTACCCTCGCCGTCCAGCATGTTATCCGTCCCGAAGTGTGAAAACATGACTCCTTCAATGTGTTGATTTGATTCTTATCACCCAGGGAGGGGTGTGTGTGTAGGGTAGTCTTTCAGCCCATGTGTTGCGTTTGAGTTTCCATGTGTGTTCTGGTGATGTTAGTGGGAGTTGATATATACTTGGGTCTGTTTTTATTGGATAATGATTGGAGTTGATGTTGATGACACACTTAAAACCCAGAGCTCCCTTTTCTGACTTCAGCATACTTGAGCATGCCAACTTCATGTATCATTGTGAACCCCTCAATCTACACCTATATTGTTAAAGCTAGTTAGGGTTCCATCTCTGTCTCTGCTGTCAACTCACTGAACAGCTGTGTCAGCCCTCTGTCAACGGTGCCAGATCAGGTTCTCCTCCTCACACACTACAGCTGTCGGCTCCCTGCTGTGCAGCCCTCCTTCATAGTGCTCATTAGGATGGGACGTGACACACACACACGGCCACCACGGACAACACACTGGTCGCAGCAGGGTGGCAGAAATGACCTCATACTAGCCGTCATATAGTGTGTCATTGAGAGAGAAAGCACAAGTTCACTTGTTGATTTTTGGTGAGAGTGGATGTGAGAGAGTAAGGGATAGGGTGTGTGTGCATGTGTACTAAACGAGTTCCCATTACAATATGTTGTAGGCTGTGTGTGGGTTTCTTTTTTAAAATGCTACCTCTATCTCATATCGGCTTCTTTTTCACCATAACCACTCGTCTCTATTTGTGCAACAAATCCGTTTTTAGAGCGCAAATCTGACCGTCTGACGCAGGTGACAAGACAATGTAACCCACTCACAGTCTCAGGTAGATGGAGTAGGGTGAATGTGCCCTAAACTCTGATCTTGGGTCAGTTAAGCATTTTCCCCACGAATGGTTAAGGCTAGGATTAGGGGATGGAAAGCTGATCCTAGATCTGGTGGATGTTGCCATGGTCTCAGACAGACTAGCCTAACTGATGTACATGGAATTGTCAATGTTCCAGCCCACTCACTTATAGCCCAGGGCCCAGTGTTTCTTAATACTGGTCCTGGTGACCCAACTGGGTGCGCAATGCACAGTTTTGGTTTTGCCCTGGCAATAACACACCACACTAACCTACCTGATCCCACTTATCAACTCATCATCAAGCCATGTGATTAGTGGAATCAGGTGTGTGCACCCATTTGGTTTCCCAGTAGGGCTGGGAACTACCAGGGACCTGTATTGCGATGCTCATGTTTCTCATGATTCTATATGTATTGCAAGTTGATATTTAGATTGTATTGTGATTCGATGTTCCAAACAATATTGATCACTGCTTCAGAGAAACGAGAGCACGTAAGAAAACAAGTTTTGATCAGATAAAATTGCTGAAAACAAATGAGCTCCCTATTTAACCTTTTCACACGTACCAAAAAAAGGGTTTGATCATTCTACAGCATATGCTTAAACCGGTGTGATTAGAATGTTTATTTAGAACGCAACAGTCAGCATTTGATTTAGCCACACAGTTTTTTTCACAGAAACATTTTGCACACAGTCCTTACAAAGTTATGTCCTGAATGTGACCAGTTTATTTTTGGATGCAATGTTCAGACACTCACAGAAATAGCACAGTATACACAATCATCCAAACCGGAAAATGTAGGCTACATTAGTCCTAGCGTTTACTTAGAAAAGATTGACGTAACACAAGCGGTCATATTTGGAGAACTTTTGGCTGACAGAAACCACAATATGAATTAGCTAATAGCAATTACTATTTATAATTCATCACATCACAGGTGAGCTCAAAGTTGATTGAAATAATTGAGTAAAACACTTTCAAAAAATCCAAAGTAATCCGGCGATGGGTAGTTTGTGCGCGCCGCCATTTTTGTTTTTTTTTTTCGCGTCAACCAAAGATAATAAAAGGAGACTATGACTTTGGTCCGTTTGTTGTGTTCAAGGGGAGGGGGGGGTCAATGATCATTCACTTCTGGAAGTTTACTCGAAGATTAGTGAACGATTCCTTCACCTCATTATAAAATTTTTGCTCTGACAGATGTTTGTGACACCCAGAATGCATTGTATAATGGAAACAAACATGGCGCCACACATAGCTGACAAATAGCTTAGCATTAGCTCATTATAATCAGTACAACAAAATACCCCAAAACTATTATACACACATCCTAGGTTTCCATTACAATCTATGCATTAATCGGAATGCATTACTTGTCACCAGTACTTGAAAATGTGAATAAAACTGTACATACATTATGCTCCATACTAGGGTTGCACATTTTGGGGAATATTCAGAGGTGGAAACTTTCCGTGGGAATATATGGGAATTAACAGCAATATATGCCAGTTAATATTAATACCTTTTAAATGTAGATGTCTTTTGCAATGGATATATTTACCACATCATATGGAGACCGAAACATACACCTTTTACCTTATAAGTAGACATAATTGCAAATGATTAAATCCTAATGAATAAATAAAACAATTTAGTTACGAATTGAACTTAAATGAATTGAGTTGACTCTTCACATGGGATGATTTCACTGAACAACAAAAGGGAATATTGAATGATCCCCAATGATCCATCGCATCTCCCAAAAACGTTTTCAACATGTATCTGTAAAATGATAACCAAAGCTTTAGTTTCCAGACTGTCTTCCTCTCAGGCTTCCATGTCTTCTCCCTGGACCTCCTCAATGTCCATGTCCTGAACATCAGACTCTGAAGCCTCATCTTCACTGTCACTTTCCAACCTGGTTGAGGATGGCTCGTTGTCAGGCTCAAAAAGCCTCAAATTTGCCCGGATGGCCACCAATTTTTCAACCCTTCCATTGGTCAGCCAGTTGCGTGCTTTGGTGTGTGTGTTCCCAAACAAAGACCAGTTGTGCTCTGAGGCGGCTGATGTTGGTGGGATTTGGAGGATGATGGAGGCAACAGGGAAAGAGCCTCAGATCCACAAAGTCCCTTCCACCAGGTGGCTGATGAGATATGTTGCATGCCATATTGCATCTCCATCCCAAAGCCCTTGCTTGGAAGTGTACTTCGCCAGACTGCCAAGAACCTTGCCCTCATCCAGGCCAAGGTGGCGAGACACGGTAGTGATGACACCATATGCCTTGTTGATCTCTGCACCAGACAGGATGCTCTTGCCAGCATACTTGGGGTCCAACATGTACGCTGCGGCGTGTATGGGCTTCAGGCAGAAGTCTTCACGCTTTTTGATGTATTTCAGAACTGCAGTTTCCTCTGCTTGGAGCAACAGTGAAGTGGGCAGGACAGTACGGATTTCTTCTCTTACATCTGCAAGCAGCGTCTGAACATCCGAGTGGATGGCATTGTCTCCCTCAATCCGTGCAATGGCTACTGCTATAGGTTTCAGGAGTTTCAGGCTGCTTTACCGCTCTCTCCCAAAATACATCATCCAGAAGGATCCTCTTGATGGGGCTGTCCATATCGGCAGACTGTGATATGACCATTTTTTGGAGAGACTCCTTCACCTACAGGAGACTATCAAACTTGATGACAACACCTCCCCAACTGGTGTTGCTGGGCAGCTTCAATGTGTTGCTATTATTCTTCTCACTTTGCTTGGTGAGATAGATTGCTGCTATAACTTGATGTCCTTTCACATACCTAACCATTTCCTTGGCTCTCTTGTAGAGTGTATCCATTGTTTTCAGTGCCATGATGTCCTTGAGGAGCAGATTCAATGCACAAGCAGCACAAACAATGGGTGTGATGTGAGGGTAGGACTCCTCCACTTTAGACCAAGCAGCCTTCATGTTCACAGCATTGTCTGCCACCAGTGCAAATACCTTCTGTGGTCCAAGGTCATTGATGACTGCCTTCAGCTCATCTGTAATGTAGAGACCGGTGTGTCTGTTGTCCCTTGTGTCTGTGCTCTTGTAGAATACTGGTTGAGGGGTGGAGATGATGTAGTTCATTATTCCTTGCCCACAAACATTCGACCACCCATCAGAGATGATCGCAATACAGTCTGCTTTCTCTATGATTTGCTTGACCTTCACTTGAACTCTGATGAACTCTGCATCCAGCAAATGAGTAGATAAAGCATGTGTGGTTGGAGGGGTGTATGCTGGGCAAAGAACATTCAGAAATCTCTTCCAATACACATTGCCTGAGAGCATCAGAGGTGAACCAGTAGCATACAGTTTTGGCAAAAAGTTTTGAGAATGAAACAAATATTAATTTTCACAAAGTTTGCTGCCTCAGTGTCTATAGATATTTTTGTCAGATGTTACTATGGAATACTGAAGTATAATTACAAGCATTTCATAACTGTCAAAGGCTTTTATTGACAATTACATGAAGTTGATGTAAAGAGTCAATATTTGCAGTGTTGACCCTTCATTTTCAAGACCTCTGCAATCCTTCCTGGCATGCTGTCAATTATCTTCTGGGCCACATCCTGACTGATGGCAGACTATTCTTGCATAATCAATGCTTGGAGTTTGTCAGAATTTGTAGGGTTTTGTTTGTCCACCCGCCTCTTGAGAATTGACCACAAGTTCTCAATGGGATTAAGGTCTGGGGGGTTTCCTGGCCATGGACCCAAAATATCGATGTTTTGTTCCCCGAGCCACTTAGTTATCACTTTTGCCTTATGGAAAGGTACTCCATGCTGGAAAAGGCATTGTTCGTCACCAAACTGTTCCTGGATTGTTGGGAGAAGTTGCTCTCTGAGGATGTGTTGGTACCATTCTTTATTCATGGCTGTGTTCTTAGGCAAAATTGTGAGTGAGCACACTCCCCTGGCTGAGAAGCAACTCCACACATGAATGGTCTCAGCATGCTGTTGGCATGACACAGGACTGATGGCAGCGCTCACATTGTCTTTTCCGGACAAGCTTTTTTCCAGATGCCCCAAACAATCGAAAAGGGGATTCATCAGAGAAAATGACCAGGCCATCCTCCACAAGTCTTCACCTCACTGTGTGTGCAGATCCACTCACACCTGCCTGCTGCCATTCCTGAGCAAGCTCTGTACTGATGGTGCCCCGATCCTGCAGCTGAATCAACTTTAGGAGACGGCCCTGGCACTTGCTGGACTTTCTTGGGCGCAGAGGAAGAACAATGATTCCAAGAACCACCCTCCTTTTGAAGCTTCCAGTCTGTTATTTGAACTCAATCAGCATGACAGAGTGATCTCCAGCCTTGTCCTTGTCAACACTCCCACCTGTGTTAACGAGAGAATCATTGACATGATGTCAGCTGGTCCTTTTGTGGCATGGCTGAAATGCAGTGGAAATGTTTTTGGGGGATTCATTTAATTAACATGGCAAAGAGGGACTTTGCAATTAATTGCAATTCATCTGATCACTCTTCATAACATTCTGGAGTATATGCAAATTGCCATAATACAAGCTGAGGCAGCAGACTTTGACACAAATATTAATATTCACATTCTCAAAACTTTTGGCCACAACTGTACACAGCTCGAGCAAGACATTCATCAGCATTTCTCTGGCTACGTTCCTCTGTTAATAAGTGAGAAAAACTTCTGATTCCAGCAGGACCATAAGCTTTTGCTATCGATAAGGTGTCTGGTTCATCATTTTCACCTCGAATAGAAGTAGAGGGACTTTTGTCAGAGGTTGCTTGTTGTGAGCGCTGAGGGAACTTCATGCACTTGGCCAGATGATTCTGCATCTTTGTTGCATTCTTCACATATGATTTGGCACAGTATTTGCAAATGTACACAGCTTTTCCTCTACATTGGCTGCAGTGAAATGTCTCCGCACAAAATGCCACGGGAAAGTGCCCGTGGCATTTTCCTGTAAAGACTAGAAGAATTTGTAAAAAACAAACAAATACAATTCCATGTACAGATATGTAGTTACGCAGTTAGATTAAACAACTCCTATGTAAGATAAATGTTTTAAATGAAACATGTATGGAGACAGGTGAATTAACAGTCCTCCGTTAGGAAGCTCAAGCAAGCTAAAACCCAAATGGTAGCAAGAACTAACTAGCAAAAATTATTAACAAGTCAGAAATGATTTAAACACACTTTGCTGTATTCTAGTTAACAAAAAATCATGTATGTCATTAAAATATATTCACCCCACCCAGTATTGTTATCAAAATTTACCAGAAAGCATGTACTCCTTGGCTCAGACAGTGTAGTGGTGTGGGCTCAATAGCATCTCATTAGTGTGCAAGATCTTGAGAATCTGCTGTATGTGTGATGGAAGAGTGCACTGCACACGTGATGGTAGAATGCACTGTGTATGCAGAGGGTTGCATTTCCATTGAATTGGGGATAGTTTAACCACAATATTCCACAAGACCTAGAATTGCCTTATGTGTATCCCACAAAAAGGTTCATTGTTATAAAGCTAACTTTTTAGATGAGTTTAAGCAAAATTCCCAAAATATATGGAAAAATTCCCAAAATTTACCAGAAATTTTCAGACTCTTTGCAACCCTACTCCATACATACAGTGTCTTGCGAAAGTATTCGGCCCCCTTGAACTTTGCGACCTTTTGCCACATTTCAGGCTTCAAACATAAAGATATAAAACTGTATTTTTTTGTGAAGAATCAACAACAAGTGGGACACAATCATGAAGTGGAACGACATTTATTGGATATTTCAAACTTTTTTAACAAATCAAAAACTGAAAAATTGGGCGTGCAAAATTATTCAGCCCCCTTAAGTTAATACTTTATAGCTCCACCTTTTGCTGCGATTACAGCTGTAAGTCGCTTGGGGTATGTCTCTATCAGTTTTGCACATCGAGAGACTGACATTTTTTCCCATTCCTCCTTGCAAAACAGCTCGAGCTCAGTGAGGTTGGATGGAGAGCATTTGTGAACAGCAGTTTTCAGTTCTTTCCACAGATTCTCGATTGGATTCAGGTCTGGACTTTGACTTGGCCATTCTAACACCTGGATATGTTTATTTTTGAACCATTCCATTGTAGATTTTGCTTTATGTTTTGGGATCATTGTCTTGTTGGAAGACAAATCTCCGTCCCAGTCTCAGGTCTTTTGCAGACTCCATCAGGTTTTCTTCCAGAATGGTCCTGTATTTGGCTCCATCCATCTTCCCATCAATTTTAACCATCTTCCCTGTCCCTGCTGAAGAAAAGCAGGCCCAAACCATGATGCTGCCACCACCATGTTTGACAGTGGGGATGGTGTGTTCAGCTGTGTTGCTTTTACGCCAAACATAAGGTTTTGCATTGTTGCCAAAAAGTTCAATTTTGGTTTCATCTGACCAGAGCACCTTCTTCCACATGTTTGGTGTGTCTCCCAGGTGGATTGTGGCAAACTTTAAACAACACTTTTTATGGATATCTTTAAGAAATGGCTTTCTTCTTGCCACTCTTCCATAAAGGCCAGATTTGTGCAATATATGGACAGAGTCTCCCACCTCAGCTGTAGATCTCTGCAGTTCATCCAGAGTGATCATGGGCCTCTTGGCTGCATCTCTGATCAGTCTTCTCCTTGTATGAGCTGAAAGTTTAGAGGGACGGCCAGGTCTTGGTAGATTTGCAGTGGTCTGATACTCCTTCCATTTCAATATTATCACTTGCACAGTGCTCCTTGGGATGTGTAAAGCTTGGGAAATATTTTTGTATCCAAATCCGGCTTTAAACTTCTTCACAACAGTATCTCGGACCTGCCTGGTGTGTTCCTTGTTCTTCATGATGCTCTCTGCGCTTTTAACGGACCTCTGAGACTATCATAGTGCAGGTGCATTTATACGGAGACTTGATTACACACAGGTGGATTGTATTTATCATCATTAGTCATTTAGGTCAACATTGGATCATTCAGAGATCCTCACTGAACTTCTGGAGAGAGTTTGCTGCACTGAAAGTAAAGGGGCTGAATAATTTTGCACGCCCAATCTTTCAGTTTTTGATTTGTTAAAAAAGTTTGAAATATCCAATAAATGTCGTTCCACTTCATGATTGTGTCCCACTTGTTGTTGATTCTTCACAAAAATACAGTTTTATATCTTTATGTTTGAAGCCTGAAATGTGGCAAAAGGTCGCAAAGTTCAAGGGGGCCGAATACTTTCGCAAGGCACTGTACATACATACTGTATGCTACAGTAGAAACAACAACACGGTATACAGAAAATAAGGCACTTACTTTGATAGCAACGTACACATGTCCAAAGTTATTATTTGTAATGAAAACAACAATGCGAGCGCCAGTCAGAAAATGTGCCAGTTCTTTCAAGACTGCTCAAATGTCCTCATACTTGATGTGTGGAAGAAATGGAGTAGGGTTGTCCTCGAAGAGGTAAGTTTTTCCAGCTCAGTAAAGTCTTAAACATAAATTGTCCGATACACTGAAATGGACTACTTCTGTGTGAATTAATGAGGTGGAACACACTTCAATTCAAACTGTTAAAAAATCATTGGAAATTGACAAGTTGAAACACAGCCTATAGATAATTAGCAGGTAGCGCGTGTTAACTGTCCTGTTGCGTAACAATCACATTAAAGATATTTGGAACAAGCTATGAAGAATAATAGCTATTCTTATTGAGCTCAGAATGAGATACTATCACTTTCTGTTGTAACGGTGTCACTGGCGATTGGTTTCGTTGTTTTTGCCGCGTGCATCGACGCTCACCTGTAGTGCAATGCAGGGGCATGTTCATTACGGCATCGGAAAACTTTCTAAAACGTTTTGCAACGAAGAAAAAAGTGCATATCTATTTTTTTTTAATGAGTAGCACGCTCAAGTGTCTCACAGAGGAGTCTAAATTTCGCCACCACTCTGGCTGCGTTTTTAGGCAGGAGAGTCAACATTTGCCAAGTCGCCCAAGCGCTCACTTGTTTCGAATGATAAGGTCCCATTGGAACTCATTGAGTTGATAGGTGTACGTGTATATAAATGTGTTCTTCTCTTTTTGTCTGTCTTTCGCCAGCTCCTCGTTCTACGTGCCGGAGAATCAAAGGCCGCTGCGCTTCCAGCCGCCATCGCTGGAGTTTGGGACACAGTGAGTTTTTCTGTCACTTCCTGGTTTCGAAGAAAAGGATTCATAAACATAAGCCAATGTAAAGACATTGATAAATCCCGTGTTTGGAGCTACTATAACCAACCACCTCGTTTTAGAGTACACATGGGTGCAAAAGACACCGACTCCAAATCACAATCCGACAGTTATAGGAGTAATGTGGAAAAAGCATTTAGAATAGCATCGAATGACAAAATCAACAAAATATCTGTAATCTTTACCTAACCTTGTCTGGATTATGTCACCGGAAGCCCCCAAGAAGAACTAAAGCCATAGAAAGTGATGATAAAAAGCCGTACAAGAGGAAAAGCTCTCTGTATAAAGCGGAAAGTGGCCTTTTAAATGCAGAGGAAGCCAAAGGAACAGACAGGCGACGACCATGAGCAGCTCAGCTCTCTTCCCATCAGCCCGAGACTGAATAAGAGAGAGGGTCAGACCCAAGGGGAAAGGTTTAGAACTCTGCTGTTTGGCTCCTTGCTCCCAAAACAACCACCAGAATAGCGAGACTCTTTGTTGTGCTTGGACAGCTGTCCCCACTGCTACTATTTGCAGCTGAAAAAATGTATCCTATGACATATTTATTCATTATTTTGAATAAGGTCTACGTTTATTTCCCATTTAATTTTCTTTATCTATTGGTCCAAGTGTCCAAGATATCTATTCGTTAATTAGTTCTGTTGCTAAATCTGAGAAATACCCCATTCCCAACCTTTCGGTGTAGATTATAATGAACAAACTAGGAAACACTAGGTCCGACCTAGGATGTATCCTCATCCATACCTTATTGCTACAGACAACGGTTGCTATATGACTGAATTGTTTAAACATTAAAATCCCACGCCCTTGTTTTGCCACAGTGGCATCAAGCAAAGCAGGCATAACATAACACAAGCACACCAGTGCAAGGTGTTAAACTCAACCTCATCCCTGCCCACTAGCCTTGCTAGCCTCTCGCTAACTAGGCTAACCCAATGACCCAGTCATTTCAGCACTGGCAATATACAGTGTTGATTTGCAACATTAGCACACCCTCCTCTCTCTGTTTGCCTGGCAGTGCAGAGGGACCCAGGCATGCCCAAAGAGACCCTTAATGACTAAAGTTTTGTCCCAAATGTCACCCTCTTTCCTATATAGTGCACTACTTTGACCAGAGCCCAATGGCATGGTATTCCCTATATAATACACTACTTTTACCAGAGCCATATGGACACACTATTCACGATGTGTAGTGCACTACTTTCGCAGTATTTACTGTCATCCCGTTGTTTAAACACACAACAAACCCCCTGTCCCCACTACAATGCAGGTCCCCAGTCATGTGTTATGAGTGGATAGGACAGGCAGTAGCTTCGCATAAAGTGGATGGAATTCTTGTCATTGCCATCAGCATTGATTTGAGGAAACGTAGATGATATAAAATGTATGTATTATAAAATAGGCTAAAACACATCTACAGTTGAAGTCAGAAGTTTACAACTTGGCCAAATACATTTCAACTCAGTTTTTTACAATTCCTGACATTTAATCCTAGTAAAAATCCCAGGTCAGTCAGGATCACCACTTTATTTTAGAATGTGAAATGTCAGAATAATAGTAGAGAGTTATTTATTTCAGCTTTTATTTCTTTCATCACATTCCCAGTGGGTCAGAAGTTTACATACACTTAACTAGTATTTTGTAGCATTGCCTTTAAATTGTTTAACTTGGGTCAAACGTTTCGGGTAGCCTTCCACAAGCTTCCCACAATAAGTTGGGTGAATTTTGGCCCATTCCTCCTGACAGAGCTGGTGTAGGCCTCGTTGCTCGCACACGCCTTTTCAGTTCTGCCCACAAATTTTCTATAGGATTGAGGTCAGGGCTTTGTGATGGCCACTCCAATACCTTGACTTTGTTGTCCTTAAGCCTTTTTGCCACAACTTTGGAAGTATGCTTGGGGTCATTGTCCATTTGGAAGACCCATTTGCGACCAAGCTTTAACTTCCTGACTGATGTCTTGAGATGTTGCTTCAATATATCCACAGAATTTTCCATCCACATAATTTCCCTCCTCATAATGCCATCTATTTTTTGAAGTGCACCAGTCCCTCCTGCAGCAAAGCACCCCCACAACATGATGCTGCCATCCCCGTGCTTCACGGTTTGGATGGTGTTCTTTGGCTTGCAAGCCTCCCCCTCTTTCCTCCAAACATAACGATGGTCATTTTGGCCAAACAGTAATATGTTTGTTTCATCAGACCAGAGGACATTTCTCCAAAAAGTACGATCTTTGTCCCCATGTGCACTTGCAAACCGTAGTCTGGCTTTTTTATGGCGGTTTTGGAGCAGTGGCTTCTTCCTTGTTGAGAGGACTTTCAGGTTATGTCGAAATAGGACTCGTTTTACTGTGAATATAGATACTTTTGTACCTGTTTCCTCCAGCATCTTCACAAGGTCCTTTGCTGTTGGTCTGGGTTTAATTTGCACTTTTAATTTGCACTTTTCGCACGTTCATCTCTAGGAGACAGAACGCGTCTCCTTCCTGAGCGGTATGACGGCTGCGTGGTCCCATGGTGTTTATAGTGGCATACTATTGTTTGTACAGATGAACGTGGTACCTTCAGGCGTTTGGAAATTGCTCCAAAGGATGAACCAGACTTGCGGAGGTCTGCAATTTGAACCAGACTTGCGGAGGTCTTGGCTGATTTCTTTTGATTTTCCTATGATGTCAAGCAAAGAGGCACTGAGTTTGAAGGTAGGCCTTGAAATACATCCACAGGTACACCTCCAATTGACTCAAATTATGTCAATTAGCCTATCAGAAGGTTCTAAAGCCATGACATAATTTTCTGGAATTTTTCCAAGCTGTTTAAAGGCATAGTCAACTTAGTGTATGTAAACTTCTGACCCACTGGACTTGTGATACAGTGATTTATAAGTGAAATAATCTGTCTGTAAACAATTGTTGGAAAGATTACATGTATCGTGCACAAAGTAGATGTCCTAACCAACTTGCCAAAACTATAGTTTGTTAACAAGAAATTAGTGGAGTGGTTGAAAAATCAGTTTTAATGACTCCAACCTGAGTGTATGTAAACTTCCGACTTCAACTGTATCTGTTTAACTTAATCACGTTAGGAAATTGAGTTTGACCTATCCAATGACTTCACATTGTACAGTAGCTCTAAAGGTTACTATCACATATATATATATATATATGTATGTGTGTTTTGCTTGTGGTTATGATGACACTAGAATGAGGAAAGCTTGCACCTGCAGCTATTTACTTTTTTATCTGCAAACCTAGCCTTTAAGAGTGACATTTACAGAACTGTGGTGACACTGTGGTGACTATGTTGCTGGTCCCCCTTTTTATTACAAACACATCAAAATATTAAAAGGCTAAACAGAGAGCGCTAAGCGTAGCTCCAAAGGTCACCATAGACCTTTTAATACCAGCCTGCGCTCAGTTTTTTTTTGTTGTTGGTTGATTTGAACTCCTTTTATGTCGGCCCCAGAGAAGTGTCAGATGAGCAAAAGTGCCTTCCTCGTTTCCAGGAAGTGTTAACTTGTCATCAGCAAAATGTTGTAGGGTGAAGTTGCCCCTAGACACAGATCTTGAGTCAATTTTGAATTTCTCCCACAAATGGTTAAGGTTAGAATTGGAGGAGGGGAAGCTGATCCTACCTAGAGGAAACATTACAATTAAGGGACAGTTCTACCTCATGCGTTGATGCTATGTCAATGTTGACACAACCGGAAACACTTTGCATTGAGTCGCACAGTTATGCCCTGATATTACTCTGTAACTACAGTGGTAACTAGAATGTAATCATGGTAAAACTGCAAATGGGGTAGCAATGTCTAAATTGTACTTAAACAAAAGTTAGTTTCATAGTAGTTTACAAATGTTACTTTGTCGATGTCTGAATGCTAGAAAGTATTTTACACTGATTAAACAGCATGATCATTAAACAGGTGTGCTTGGGACAATAAAATATACTCAAAAATGTGCAGCTTTGTCACACAACACAATACCACAGATGTCTCAAGTTGAGGGAGTGTGCAATTGGCATGCCGACTGCAGGAATGTCCGCCAGAGCTTTTGCCAGATAATTGAATGTTAATTTCTCTACCATAAGCCGCCTCCAACGTTGTTTTAGAGAATTTGGCAGTACGTCCAACCGTAAACCACATGTGTGGGCGAGCGGCTAGCTGATGTCGACGTTGGTGACGGGGAGGTTATGCTATGGGCAGGCATAAGCTACAGACAATGAACACAATTTGCGTTTTATCGATAGCAATTTAAATGCACAGAGATGCCATGACGAGGTCCATTGTCGTGCCATTCATCCACAGCCATCCCCTCATGTTTCAGCATGATAACGCACGGCTCCATGTCACAAGAATCTGTACACAATTCTTGGAAGCTAAAAATGTCCCAGTTTTTCCATGGCCGGCATACTCACCAGACATATCAACCATTGAGCATGTTTGGAATGCTCTGGTTCAACGTCTACGAGGCTCTGGATCGATGTGTTCTAGTTCCCGCCAACATCCAGTAACTTCACAGAAGAGGATTGGGGCAACATTGCACAGGCCACCATCAACAGCCTGATCAGCTCTATGCAAGGGAGATGTCTCACTGCATGAGGCAAATGGTGGTCACACCAGATACTGACTGGTTTTCTGATCCATGCCCCTTCAAATTGTTGCATGTTGCTTTTATATTTTTGTTCAGTATAGCTTGATGTTTACAATGCCTGGATAGAACAATGAGTGGTGCTTGTTATGTCCATCTCTCTCCATCTCTATCTCTCTAGGCCACTGGGGCTGCCAAGAGCTGAAACCATATACATACACAACCCCAGCCAGGAACTCCCAGTGACATTGCTGTCGATGTTTACATCCAGCAGACATTTTCACATGCCTTCGTTCCACAGAAGGGTGAGTGTGTGTGTGTGTGTGTGTGCCCTTCCTTCACTCAGACACTCCCTCCCTCTCTCACTCAACCACACCCACGTTCATCCAACTTCTCCCTACAATCTCTATTTTGCTTCCCTCTCCTCTTTCTCTCTGTTTGTTTCTCTCCCTCGCGCTCTCTCTCTCCTTTTCTCACTCACACTGTTTTTCTCTGCTCTCTCTTCATCTACTTCTCTCTACTCCCCCCTCTTTCTCATGTCAGTCCCTTGGGCCACCAGTACAGCTATTTAAACTCTCAAACTGCCATTGAAACCCACAGAATTTGGGTTTCAATGCTCTGCTTAGAAAGTATACCAAGCACAACCGCATTGCATCACACTCTGACAACAGTGCATGTTACAACATTGCATATCACATTTTCTCCTATTGATTTCACGTTGAAATTAGCCCACGATTCATTCACACAAGGCCTCATTCTCAGCATGATTCTTCAATATGCTGAGCTCTGCGCTCCCATGTGGGGCAGCGGTCTAAGGCACTGCATCTCAGTGCAAGAGGTATCACTACAGTCCCTGGTTCGATTCTGTATCACATCCGGCTGTGATTGGCAGTCCCATAGGGCAGCACACAATATGCCCAGCGTCGTCCGGGTTTGGCCGGGGTAGGCCGTCATTGTAGATAAGAATTTGTTCATAACTGACTTAAGAACAAATATATATAAAGTGTTGGAAGTTGTGTGCTCACCAGCATACCACTGAAAGTGAAGTCATGTATGAAGTCATGCTAGTATGGACATTGTAACATAGTCGTTGCCTTCGGTGAACCCTGACCCCGTGTCCTGTCTGCTTTCAGGTAATCCCACCCCGAGGGAAGGCCTCATTTAAACTCGTCTTCCTCCCGACAGAGGAGGGCATCATAGAAAACTCATTATTTATAAACACATCAGCCCATGGGGTGCTCTCTTACCAGGTCAGTAGTCATACGAGCATATGATACTAACACTACCCGTTCTGCTTCACAAACGGCTCCCTATTTAGTGCACTACTTTTCACCAGTGCACACATGACTCTGGTCAAAAGTAGTGCACTATAGACTAGGGTTCTATTTGGGACGTATGCCCTGACCCACAACCATTTTTTTTTTATACGGTCTAAAAAAGAACATTGCGTGCCCGGTGGAAGTTAGTTTTGCAACAGTTTTGCAACACAGGAAGTAACTGCTATGATGTGATATTTGGCACCCTTGACCCCTGACCTTTAAAGACTCATCAAAGCAGATGGGTGTTAAGAGTGACATAAGCACTATTAATAGTTAATTAAGCATTATTTCATGGTTCTTGGTAGGGAGATAAGGGTGCCTATGCCTAAATATATACTGTTTATCAGTGAAAAGGGACAATTTACCCAATCATTAAATGACTTATGTTTCCATTGAATAAACTATGGGTATTGTGATATTAAGATGATCCACTCTCTAGGGTTGTATACTTCATGGCCTCTATTAGCATAAGCAATATTAGCATGCTACCTTGGATTCATTCACACTCTTTGTTTTGTGATTTAATATTCTGTGGTCTAATCAGTCCCTTTTAAAATGGCCAAGTAAACAAAACTCCACTTTTTAATTGCTCTCTCTTCTGACACATTAAATATCTCTCAAGGTAAAATAAGTAATTTTAGTAATTTATATGAACGGTCCCTTAATAGTGATGTCCTTTCATTCAGGTTTTGGGGTTGGGCGTCCACCGGGGCTCTTTAAAGGGGGTCTATAGGAAGGACAGCGTCCTCATATTCCCCCACATCCAGAGCATCAAGCTGAGCCAAACTCAGGTACGTCCATTCCATTCAACTTGATACACTTTATTTATTTCCCAACAGGCAATTGTTCCTGGACAAGAAAGTCAACAGACAACATGTGGCAACAGGATAGATATGTTTACCTCAACATGTACCATAATGCCACACACATATCAATCAAATGTATTTACAAAGCCCTTTTTACATCAGCCGATGTCACCAAGTGCTCTACAGAAACCCAGTCTAAAACTTCAAACAGCAAGCAATGCAGATGTAGAAGCACGGTGGCTAGGGAAAAACTCCCTAGAAAGGCAGGAACCTAGGAAGAAACCTAGAGAGGAACCAGGCTCTGAGGGGTGGCCAGTCCTCTTCTGGCTGTGCCGAGTGGAGATTATAACAGTACATGGCCAGATGTTCAAACGTTCATAGATGACCAGCAGGATCAAATAACAATACTTACAGTGGTTGTAGAGGGTGCAACAGGTCAGCACCTCAGGAGTAAATGTCAGTTGGCTTTTCATAGCCGATCATTCAGAGTTAGAGACAGCAGATGCGGTAGCACTTCCGGTGAACAGGTTAGGGTTCCATAGCCGCAGGCAGAATAGTTGAAACTGGAGCAGCAGCATGACCAAGTGGACTGGGGACAGCAAGGAGTCATCAGGTCAGGTAGTTCTGAGGCATGGTCCTAGGGCTCAGGTCCATCGAGAGAAGAGAGAAAAGAGAGAGAGAGAACAATTAAATTCGCACAGGACAGTGGATAAGACAGGAGAAATACTCCAGATATAACAGACTAACCCTAGCCCTCCGACACATAAACTATTGCAGCATAATTACTGGAGGCTGAGACAGGAGGGGTTGGGAGACACTGTGGCCCTGTCCAACCAGGCAGGATATAACCCCACCCACTTTGCCAAAGCACAGCCCTCACACCACTAAAGAGATATGGCGGAGTATAGCCTACGGCGGAGTATAGCCTACGAAGATAATCCCCACGGCACGTACCCAAGGGGGGCACCAAATCAGTGAAGACCAAATCAGTGAATCAACCCACTCAAGTGACGCACCCCTGCTAGGGACGGCATGGAAGAGCACCAGTAAGCCAGTGACTCAGCTCCCGTAATAGGGTTAGAGGCAGAGAATCCCAGTGGAGAGAGGGGAACCGGCCAGACAGAGACAGTAAGGGCAGTTCGTCGCTGCAGTGCCTTTCCGTTCACCTTCACACCCCTGGGCCAGACTACACTCAATCATAGGACCTACTGAAGAGATGAGTCTTCAATAAAGACTCAAAGGTCGAGACCGAGTCTGCGTCTCTCACATGGATAGGCAGACCATTCCATGAAAATGGAGAATAGGAGAAAGCCCTGCCTCCATCTGTTTGCTTAGAAATTCTAGGGACAGTAAGGAGGCCTGCATCTTGTGACCGTAGCGTACGTGTAGGTATGTATGGCACAACCAATTCGGATAAATAGGTAGGAGCAAGCCCATGTAAAGCTTTGTAGGTTTGCAGTAAAACCTTGAAATCAGCCCTAGCCTTAACAGGAAGCCAGTGTAGATAGTCTATCACTGGAGTAATATGATATGGTTCTATTCAAGATTCGAGCAGCCGTGTTTAGCACTAACTGAAGTTTATTTATTGCTTTATCCGGGTAGCTAGAAAGTAGAGCATTGCAGTCGTCTAATCTAGAAGTGACAAAAGCATGGAGGAATTTTTCTGCATCATTTTTGGACAAAGTTTCGGATTTTTGCAATGTTAAAAAGCTATCCTTGAAACAGTCTTGATATGTTCGTCAAAAGAGAGATCAGGGTCCAGAGTAACGCCAATGTCCTTCAGTTTTATTTGAGACGACTGTACAACCATCAATATTAATTGTTTGATCCAACAGAAGATATTTTGTTTCTTGGGACCTAGAACAAGCATCTTTGTTTTGTCCGAGTTTAAAAGTACAACATTTGCCGCCATCTACTTCCAAATGTCTGAAACACAGTCTTCCAGGGAGGGCAATTTTGGGCCTTCACCATGTTTCATTGAAATGTACAGCTGTGTATCATCCGCATAGCAGTGAAAGTTACATTATGTTTCTGAATGACATCACCAAGAGGTAAAATATATTGTGAAAACAATAGTGGTCTTAAAACAGAACCTTGAGGAACACCGAAATTTACAGTTGATTTCTCAGAGGACAAACCATCTACAGAGACAAACTGATATCTTTCCGACAGATAAGATCTTAACCAGGCCAGAGCTTGTCTGTGTAGACCCATTTGGGTTTCCAATCTCTCCAAAATGATGTGGTGATCGATGGTATCAAAAGCAGCACTAAGGTCTAGGAGCACGAGGACAGATGCAGAGCCTTGGTCTGACGCCATTAAAATGTAATTTACCACCTTCACGAGTGCAGTCTCAGTGCTATGATGGGGTCATAAATCAGACTGAACCGTTTCGTATACATTGTTTGTCTTCAGCAAGGCAGTGAGTTGCTTTTTTTTTTTTTAATTGAGAGGAATGGGAGATTCGATATAGGCCAATTTAGTTTTTTTCTGGGTCAAGGTTTGGCTTTTTCAAGATAGGCTTTGGTACACATCTGGTGGATAGGGAGCCATTTATTATGTTCAACATAGGAGGGCCAAGCACAGGAAGCAGCTCTTTCAGTAGTTTAGTTGGAATAGGGTCCAGTATGCAGCCATAAGGTTTCATTAGTGTGTCGAGAGATATAGGATTAAATAATGATAGTGTCTCCCTTGATCCTAGGTCCTGGCAGTGTTGTGCAGACTCAGGACAACTGAGCTTTGGAGAAATACGCAGATTTAAAGAGGAGTCTGTAATTTGCTTTCTAATGATCATGCTCTTTTCGTCAAATAAGTTCATGAATGTATCACTGCTGAAATGAAAGCCATCCTCTCTTGGGGAATGCTGCTTTTTAGTTAGCTTTACAACAGTATCAAAAATACATTTTGGATTGTTCTTATTCTCCTCAATTAAGTTGGAAAAATAGGATGATTGCTCAAGAAATGTGGGGTCTTCGTTACTGCATGGTACTGTCTTTCAAAGCTAGTCAGAAGACTTCCAGTTTGGTGTAGCGCCATTTCTGTTCCAATTTTCTGGAAGCTTGCTACAAGGCTCGGGTATTTTCTGTATACCAGGAAGCTAGTTTCTTAGGGTTGCGACTAGAGGTCGACCGATTATGATTTTTCAACGCCGATACCAATTATTGGAGGACCAGTTAAAGCAGATATCGATTAATCGGCCGTTTTGTTTTTTATTTCAAATTTATTTTTAAAATGTATTTGTAATAATGACAATTACAACAATACTGAATGAACACTTATTTTAACTTAATATAATACATCAATTATATCAATTTAGCCTCAAATAAATAATGAAACATGTTCAATTTGGTTTAACCTCTCTAGGGTGTCCCACCTAGCCAACATCCAGTGAGATTGCAGAGCGCCAAATTCAGAAATACTCATTATAAAAAATTAAGAAAAAATACAACTATTAAACATAGGTTTAAAGATGAACTTCTTGTGAATCCAACCACAGTGTCAGATTTCAAAAATGCTTTACGGCAAAATCATACCTTACAATTATTTGAGAACATAGCCCAGCAGACAAATCATTACAAACAGTAACCAGCCAAGTAGAAGAGTTACACAAGTCAGAAATAGACATAAAATGAATCCCTTACCTTTGATGATCTTCATATGTTTGCACTCAGAAGACATTCATTTATTCAATAGATGTTCCTTTTGTTCGATAAAGTCTCTCTTTATATCCGAAAACCTCAGTTTTGTTTGCGTTTTCTTCAGTAATCCACAGGCTCAAACGCAGTCACAACAGGCAGAAAAACATCCAAATTGTATCCGTAAAGTTCATAGAAACATGTCAAACAATGTTTATATCCACCCTCAGGTTGTTTTTAGCCTAAATGATCTATAATATTTCAACCGGACAATAACGTCGGCAATATAAAAGGTAAACAAGAAAGGCACTCTCTCTGGTTGTGCGCATGAAAAAGCTTTGTGACACGGCAGGGTCCATTCATTCAGACTGCTCTTACTCCCTCATTTTTCAGAATACAAGCCTGAAACAATTTCTAAAGACTGTTGACATCTAGTGGAAGGCATAGGAACGGCAATTTGAGTCCTAAGTCAATGGATACTGTAAATGGCATTGAATAGAAAACTACAACGACAAAATAATCCTACTTCCTGAATGGATTTTTCTCAGGTTTTCGCCTGCCAAATCAGTTCTGTTATACTCACAGACATTATGTTAACAGTTTTGGAAACTTTAAAGTGTTTTCTATCCAAATCTAATTATATGCAATTCCTATCTTCTGGGCCCGAGTAGAAGGCCGTTTAATTTGGGTATGCCTTTCATCCAAAATTCCAAATGCTGCCCCCTACCCTAGAGAAGTTAAATAATGCAAAAACAAAGTGTTGGAGAAGAAACTAAAAGTGCAATATGTGCCATGTAAGAAAGCTAACATTTAAGTTCCTTGCTCAGAACATGAGAACATATGAAAGCTGGTGGTTCCTTTTAACATTAGTCTTCAATATTCCCAGGTAAGAAGTTTTAGGTTGTAGTTATTATAGGAATTATAGGACTATTTCTCTCTATACGATTTGTATTTCATATACCTTTGACTATTGGATGTTCTTATAGGCACTTTAGTATTGCCAGTGTAACAGTATAGCTTCCGTCCCTCTCCTCGCTCCTACCTGGGCTCGAACCAGGAACACATCGACAACAGCCACCCTCGAAACAGCGTTACCCTTGCTCCACAAAAGCCGCGGCCCTTGCAGAGCAAGGGGAACAACACCTCCAAGTCTGAGAGCGAGTGACGTTTGAAACAATATTAGCGCACACCCCGCTAACTAGCTAGCCATTTCACATCGGTTACACCAGCCTAATCTCGGGAGTTGATAGGCTTGAAGTCATAAACAGCGCAATGCTTGAAGCATTGCAAAGAGCTGCTGGCAAAACGCATGAAAATGCTGTTTGAATGAATGCTTTCGAGCCTGCTGCTGCCTACCACCTCTCAGTTAGACTGCTCCATCAAATATCAAATCATAGACTTAATTATAACACAATAACACAGAAATACGAGCCTTAGGTCATTAATATGGTAGAATACGGAAACTATCATCTCGAAAACAAAACGTTTATTCTTTCAGTGAAATACCGAACTGTTCCGTATTTTATCTTACGGGTGGTCTAGTCTAAATCCTTCCGGTTACATTGCATGATCTTCAATGTTATGTCATAATTACATAAAATTCTGGCAAATTAGTTCGCAACGAGCCAGGCGGCCCAAACTGTTGCATATACCCCGACTCTGCGTGCATTGAACGCAAGAGAAGTGACACAATTTCAACTGGTTAATATTGCCTGCTAACCTGGATTTATTTTAGGTAAATATGCAGGTTTAAAAATATATACTTCTGTGTATTGATTTTAAGAAAGGCATTGATGTTTATGGTTAGGTACAGTCGTGCAACGATTGTGCTTTTTTCGCAAATGCGCTTTTGTTAAATCATCCCCCGTTTGGCGAAGTTAGCTGTCTTTGTTAGGAAGAAATAGTCTTCACACAGTTCGCAACGAGCCAGGCGGCCCAAACTGCTGCATATACCCTGACTCTGTTGCGTTAGAAGTGACACATTTTCCCTAGTTAAAATAAATTCATGTTAGCAGGTGTAAATATGCAGGTTAAAAAATATATACCTGTGTATTGATTTTAAGAAAGGCATTGATGTTTATGTTTAGGTACACGTTGGAGCAACGACAGTCCTTTTTCGCGGAAGCGCACCGCATCGATTATATGCAACGCAGGACACGCTAGATAAACTAGTAATATCATCAACCATGTGTAGTTAACTAGTGATTATGATTGATTGATTGTTTTTTATAAGATAAGTTTAATACTAGCTAGCAACTTACCTTGGCTTCTTTCTGCATTCTCGTAACAGGCAGGCTCCTTGTGGAGTGCAATGTAAAGCAGGTGGTTAGAGCGTTGGACTAGTTAACCGTAAGGTTGCAAGATTGAATCCCTGAGCTGACAAGGTAAAAAATCTGTCGTTCTGCCCCTGAACAAGGCAGTTAACCCACCGTTCCTAGGCCGTCATTGAAAATAAGAATGTTTTCTTGACTGACTTGCCTAATTAAATAAAGTTGTAAAAATAATAATAATAATAATAATAAAATCGGCCAAATCAGTGTCCAAAAATACAGATTTCCGATTGTTATGAAAACTTTAAATTGGCCCTAATTAATCAGCCATTCCGATTAATCGGTCAACCTCTAGTTGTGACTGCATCTAGGGTATTACGCAAGGTTAAATTTAGTTCCTCAGTTAGGTGGTTAAACGATTGTTGTACTCTGACGTCTTTGGGTAGGTAGAGGGAGTCTATAAGGGCATCTAGGAATCTTTTGGTTGTTCAAGAATTTATAGCACAGCTTTTGATGAGCCTCGGTTGGGGTCTGAGCAGATTATTTGTTGTGATTGCAAACATAATAAAATGGTGGTCCGATAGTCCAGGATTATGAGGAAAAACATTAAGATACACAATATTTATTCCATGTGACAAAACTAGGTCCAGAGTATGACTGTGGCAGTGAGTAGGTCCGGAGACATGTTGGACAAAACCCACTGAGTCGATGATGGCTCCGAAAGCCTTTTGGAGTGGGTCTGTGGACTTTTCCATGTCAATATTAAAGTTACCAAAAATTAGAATCTGCCATGACTACAAGGTCCGATAGGAATTCAGGGAACTCAATGAGGACCGCTATAAAAAGTGATTTAGTAGGCTGCATTGATTTCATGACTAGAAGCTCAAAAGGCAAAAACGCAGTCATCATTTTTTTTGTAAATTAAAATGTTGGTATTGTAAATGTTAGCAACACCTTCGTCTTTGCGGGATGCGCGGGGGATATAGTCACTAGTGTAACCAGAAGGAGAGGCCTCATTTAACAGAGTAAATTCATCATGCTTAAGCCGTGTTTCAGTCAGGCAAATCACATCAAGATTATGATTAGTGATTAATTAATTGACTATAACTGCCTTGAAAGTGAGAGATCTAACATTAAAGTGGCTTGCGAAAGTAGTTAAAATATATTTTTTTTTGGGGGGGGGGGGTTGTATCATTTGATTTACACAACATGCCTACCACTTTGAAGATGCAAAATATTTTTTATTGTGAAACAAACAAGAAATAAACACAAAAAAAACAGAACTTGAACGTGCATAACTATTCACCCCCCAAGTCAATACTTTGTAAAGCCACCTTTTGCAGTAATTACAGCTTGGGGAATGTCTCTAAGTGTTGCACATCTAGCCACTGGGATTTTTGCCCGTTCTTCAAGGCAAAACTGCTCCAGCTCCTTCAAGTTGGATGGGTTCCACTGGTGTACAGCCATCTTTAAGTCATACCACAGATTCTCAATTGGATTAATGTTTGACTAGGCCATTCCAAGACATTTAAATGTTTCCCCTTAACTTCTTGGTGACATGGGGGCAGTATTGAGTAGCTTGGATGAATAAGGTGTCCAGAGTAAACTGCCTGCTACTCTGTCCCAGATGCTAATATATGCATATTATTAGTAGTATTGTAGTATTGTAAAACTGTTTGAATGATGTCTGTGAGTATAACAGAACTCATATGGCAGGCAAAAACCTGAGAAAAAATCTAACCAGTAAGTGGGAAATCTGAGGTTTGTAGTTTTTACAACTCTTTGCCATTCCAATATACAGTATAAATTGGGTCATATTGCACTTCCTAAGGCTTTCACTAGATGTCAACAGTCTTTAGAACTTTGTTTGAGGCTTCTACTATGAAGGGGGGCTGAATGAGAGGGGATTGAGCCAGGTGTCTGGCAGAGTGCCACAGGCTCGTGACGCGCGGTCACGAGAGAGTTAGCTCTCGTTCCATTGCTTTTCTACAGACATAGAAATTCTCCTTTTGGAACATTATTGAAGATTTATGATAAAAACATCCTAAAGATTGATTCTATACTTAGTTTGATATGTTCCTACGACATGTGATATAACTTTTTGAACTTTTCGTCCGAAGTTAGACTGGACCAGCACGCGCGTTTGGATTTGTTTACCAAACGCCCAAACGCTGTAAAGCCTTTTTGAAATCAGACACTATGGCCGGATTAACGAGAATTTTATCTTTAAAATGGTGTAAAATACTTGTATGCTTGAGGAATTTTAATTATGAGATTTTTGTTGTTTTGAATTTGGCGCCCTGCACTTTTACTGGCTGTTGGCGAGGTGGGACGCTACCGTTCCACATATCCCAGAGAGGTTAAACCACTTAGCAGTATGATTTACCAGTATGCTTAGGGTCATTGTCCTGCTGGAAGGTGAACATCCGTCCCAGTCTCAAACCTCTGGAAGACTGAAACAGGTTTCCCTCAAGAATTTCCCTGTATTTAGCCCCATCCATCATTCCTTAAATTCTGACCAGTTTCCCAGTCCCTGCCGATAAAAAAACATCTCCATAGCATGATGCTGCCTCCACCACCATGCTTCACTGTGGATGGTGTTCCCGGGGTGATGAGAGGTGTTGGTTTGCGCTAGACATAGTGTTTTCCTTAATGGGCAAAAAGCTCAATTTTAGTCTCATCTGACCAGAGTTCCTTCTTCCATATGTTTGGGGTGACTTCCACATGCCTTTTGGTGAACACAAAACGTGTTTGCTTATTTCTTTCTTTAAGCAATGACTTTTTTCTGGCCACTCTTCCATAAAGCCCAGCTCTGTGAAGTGTACGGCTTAAAGTGTTCTTATGGACAGATACTCCAATCTCCGCTGTGGAGCTTTGCAGCTCCTTTATGGTTATCTTTCGTCTCTTTTTTGCCTCTGATTAATGCCCTCCTTGCCTGGTCTGTGAGTTTTGGTGGGCGGCCCTCTCTTGGCAGGTTTGTTGTGGTGTCATATTCTTTAAAACAATTTATATTGGATTTAATGGTGCGCCGTTGGATGTTCAAAGTTTCAGATATTTTTTTATAACCCAACCCTGATCTGTACTTCTCCACAACTTTATCCCTGACCTGTTTGGAGAGCTCCTTGGTCTTCATGGTGCCGCTTGCTTGATGGTGCCCCTTGCTTAGTGGTGTTGCAGACATTTTTGCCTTTCAGAACAGTTGTTTATATACTGAGATCATGTGACTCTTAGATTACACACAGGTGGACTTTATTTAACTAACTATGTGACTTCTGAAGGTAATTGTTTGCACCAGATCTTCTTTAGGGGCTTCATAGCATAGGGGGTGAATACATATGCACGCACCACTTTTTTCCGTTCGCTTAAAAAACTTTTTTTTTTAACAAGTAATTTTTTTTCATTTCACTTCACCAATTTGGACTTTTTTGTGTATGTCCATTACATGTAATCCCCCCAAAATCAATTTAAATTACAGGTTGTAATGCAACAAAATAGGAAAAACGCCAAGGGGGATGAATACTTTTGTAAGGCACTGTAAGTAGCCCTATTTTGAGATGTGAGATATCACAATCTCTTTCAATAATGACAGGAATGGAGGTCTTTATTCCAGTGAGATTGTTAAGGCGAACACCGCCATGTTTAGTTTTGCCCAACCTAGATCGAGGCACAGACACGGTCTCAATGGAGATAGCTGAGCTGACTACACAGACTGTGCTATGCTAGTGGCAGACTCCACGAAACTGGCAGGCTGGCTGCTGCCGGGCCTGCACCCTATCTCATTGAGGAGCTAGAGGAGTTAGAGCCCTGTCTATGTTCATGGATAAGATCGACAGGGCTCTAACTCCTCTAGCTCCACAATGAGCATTCCAGGCTCACATCATACCTACAAACAAACACATTTACCACAACATACACCGGTTGTTGTATTGTGTCTGACATCTGATAGCCATCAGCAGCTGACTTCCCCTATTTGCCAGTCCTGACACAGAGATAACCCAACACATTAAGACACACACACACACACACACACACACACACACACACACACACACACATACACACACGAACAAACCAGAGGCATAAACACACATTTACATGAGAGGCGTACGTACGTACACGAGGTATATACACATTCATGCATGCAGACACTGTCGATGCATGCACACTCATGATCAATCACTTTTATATTTGTGTATACAGAATCACACACTTGTGTCTAATCAAACACACACACACACAAGGAGCATGCAAATAGTCACATCACACACGTACTCTCACCCACTTTTAAAAACATCAAGGGAAGGAGTGAAAGCGGCACGAGGCTTCTTCGGAGGAACGTTACCCACGGCAACAGGAAGCGGGTGGCAGTTTCAAAATGTCAGCCTGGCTGCGTTCCCACAATCACTCAGACTGGCTTCTAGTTTGTTTTTTTTTTTGGGGGGGGGGCCAAGATTGTCGTTGTTATTTCACAGTATGGTTTACTTATATACTCAACCACTTATTTTGAACACACTTCTTCTGTTACAGCACTGAAGGCACTATATGGAGTGCGAAACTAAAGTTTTACAAGACAACATATGGGCTGCGTTTTAAATAAATGGCACCCTATTGCCTATATAGTGCACAACTTTTGACCAGTGCACTATATAGAAAATAGGGTTTTGGTGAAGAAGTGCACTATAAATGGAATAGGGTGCCATCTGGGACACAACCATTGTTTCTTCACTGATCTGGATATACTTTTATGAGAGGTTTCGTTATTATTAGACAGGTGTTGTGAGAGTAAAGTCGTTCCTGTATGGTGTTTGTGTCTCTGTAACATGGCCTGTTGAGCTGCTGAACACATAAACAGGTTTAAATATAGACCGAGCTTGAGCAGACAGATTCAAATTTAGTTCCCCCTTCTCTTTATTTCTTTACTCTCTGTCACTTTATTTCTCTCTCTCTTTCTTTCTCTTTCTTTCTCTCTGTGGCTCTCTTTAGTGGAGAGGTTGAAATTGTCTCTCTCGCTCTCTTTTTGTCTCCACCCCCCCCCCCCCCTCTTTCTGACCAAGTCGTTGGATGAGGTAACTGTTATTTCACTGTGTGTAGCTTTGATCTCACCACTACTTTTGATATTAAATAATGCACTATGCACCAATCCAAATACACTGTCATGTATAAATACTGTTACCGAAGTCTAAGGTATTGACTGGTGAATACTTGTGTTGTAATAGTGTAAAAGAGATCTGCCTTGTGGTTGGGATAACCTACAGGTCATGTTAATAAATCAATTAATCAGTTTTGAATTTATAAAACCCTTTTTACATCAACAGTTCACAAAGAACAACCTTGTCCAGAACCACAAAGGTAAAAGGGTTCAATGACTGAGATGGCAAATATGCTGTTCATGTACAGTTGAAGTCGGAAGTTTACATACACTTTGGTTGGAGTCATTAAAACTTGTTTTTCAACCACTCCACAAATTTCTTCTTAACAAACTATAGATTTGGCAAGTCGGTTAGTACATCTACTTTGTGCATGACACAAGTCATTTTTCCGACAATGGTTTACAGACAGATTATTTCACTTATAATTCACTGTATCCCAATTCCAGTGGGTCAGAAGTTTACATACACTAAGTTGACTGTACCTTTAAACAGCTTGGAAAATTCCAGAAAATGATGTCATGACTTTAGAAGTTTCTGATAGACTAATTGACATCATTTGATTCAATTGGAGGTGTACCTGTGGATGTATTTCAAACTCAGTGCCTCTTTGCTTGACATCATGGGAAAATCAAAAGAAATTAGTCAAGACCTCAGAAATGTTTTTGTAGAACTCCACAAGTCTGGTTCACCCTTGGGAGCAATTTCCAAACACCTGAAGGTACCACGTTCATCTGTACAAACAATAGTACACAAGTACAAACACCATGGGTCCACGCAGATGTCATACCGCTCAGGAAGGAGACGTGTCTCCTAGAGATGAACATACTTTGTTGCAAAAAGTGCAAATAAATCCCAGAACAACAGCAGCGACCTTGTGAAGATGCTGGAGGAAAAAGATTACGGTTTGCAAGTGCACATGGGGACAAAGATCGTACTTTTTGGAGAAATGTCCTCTGGTCTGATGAAATAAAAATGTTACTGTTTGGCCATAATGACCATCGTTATGTTTGGAGGAAAAATGGGGAGGCTTGCAAGCCGAAGAACACCATCCCAACCATGAAGCACGGGGGTGGCAGCATCATGTTGTGGGGGTGCTTTGCTGCAGGAGGAACTAGTGCACTTCACAAAATAAATGGCATCATGAGGTTGGAAAATTACGTGGATATATTGAAGCAACATCTCAAGACATCAGTCAGGAAGTTAAAGCTTGGTCGCAAATGGGTCTTCCAAATGGACAATGACCCCAAGCATACTTCCAAAGTTGTGGCAAAATGGCTTAAGGACAACAACGTCAAGGTATTGGAGTGGCCATCATTAAGCCCTGACTTCAATCTATTTGAGGGCAGACCTGAAAATGCGTGTGCGAGCAAGGAGGCCTACAAACCTGACTCAGTTACAGGAATGGGCCAAAATGCACCCAACTTATTGTGGGAAGCATGTGGATGGCTACCTGAAACATTTGACCCAACTTAAACAATTTAATGGCAATGCTACTAAAAACTAATTGAGTGTTTGTAAACTTCTGATCTACTGGGAATGTGAAAAAAGAAATAAAAGCTGAAATAAGTAATTCTCTCTAATATTATCCTGACATTTCACATTCTTAAAATAAAGTGGTGATCCTAACTGACCTAAGACTGAACTTTTACCAGGATTTAAATGTCAGGAATTGTGAAAAACTGAGATTAAATGTATTTGGCTGAGGTGTATGTAAACTTCTGACTTCAATTGTATGTTAAATCAAATCAAATCAAATACAATATATTTATATAGCCCTTCGTACATCAGCTGATATCTCAAAGTGCTGTACAGAAACCCAGCCTAAAACCCCAAACAGCAAGCAATGCAGGTGTAGAAGCGCGGTGGCTAGGAAAAACTCCCTAGAAAGACCAAAACCTAGGAATGACCAGCATGGTCAAATAATAATAATCACAGTAGTTGTTGAGGTGCAACAAGTCAGCACCTCAGGAGTAAATGTCAGTTGGCTTTTCATAGCCGATCATTAAGAGTATCTCTACCGCTCCTGCTGTCTCTAGAGAGTTGAAAACAGCAGGTCTGGGACAGGTAGCATGTCCGGTGAACAGGTCAGGGTTCCATAGCCGCAGGTAGAACAGTTGAAGCTGGAGCAGCAGCACGGCCAGGTGGACTGCAAGGAGTCATCATGGAGTCATCATGCCAGGTAGTCCTGAGGCATGGTCCAAGGGCTCAGGTCCTCCGAGAGAGAGAAAGAAAGAGAGAAGGAGAGAATTAGAGAACGCACACTTAGATTCACACAGGACACCAAATAGGACAGGAGAAGTACTCCAGATATAACAAACTGACCCTAGCCCCCCGACACATAAACTACTGCAGCATAAATACTGGAGGCTGAGACAGGAGGGGTCAGGAGACACTGTTGCCCCATCCGATGATACCCCTGGACAGGGCCAAACAGTCAGGATATACCCCACCCATTTTGCCAAAGCACAGCCCCCACACCACTAGAGGAATATCTTCAACCACCAATTTACCATCCTGAGACAAGGCCTAGTATAGCCCACAATGATCTCCGCCACAGCACAACCCAAGGGGGGGTGCCAACCCAGACTGGAAGATCACGTCAGTAACTCAACCCACTCATGTGACGCACCCCTCCTAGGGACGGCATGGAAGAGCACCAGTAAGCCAGTGACTCAGCCCCTGTAATAGGTTTAGAGGCAGAGAATCCCAGTGGAGAGAGGGGAACCGGCCAGGCAGAGACAGCAAGGGCGGTTCGTTGCTCCAGAGCCTTTCCGTTCACCTTCACACTCCTGGGCCAGACTACACTCAATTATATGACCCACTAAAGGAGAAAGCCCTGCCTCTATCTGTTTGCTTAGAAATTCTAGGGACAATTAGGCGGCCTGCGTCTTGTGACCGTAGCGCACATGTAGGTATGTACGGCAGGACCAAATTGGGAAAGTTGGGTAGGAGCAAGCCCATGTAATGCTTTGTAGGTTAGCAGTAAAACATTGAAATCAGCCATTGCCTTAACAAGAAGCCAGTGTAGGGAGGCTAGCACTTGAGTAATATTATCAAATTTTTTGGTTCTAGTCAAGATTCGAGCAGCTGTATTTAGAACTAACTGAAGTTTATTTAGTGCTTTATCCGGGTAGCCGGAAAGTAGAGAATTGCAGTAGTCTAACCTAGAAGTAACACAAGCATGGATACATTTTTCTGCATCATTTTTGGACAGAAAGTTTATGATTTTTGCAATGTTACGTAGATGGAAAAAAGCTGTCCTTGAAACAGTCTTAATATGTTTGTCAAAAATTAGATCAGGGTCCAGAGTAACGCCGAGGTCCTTCCCAGTTTTATTTGAGAGATTGTACAACCATCAAGATTAATTGTCAGATTCAACAGAAGATCTCTTTTTTTCTTGGGACCTAGATCAAGCATCTCTGTTTTGTCCGAGTTTAAAAGTAGAAAGTTTGCAGCCATCCACTTCCTTATGTCTGAAACACAGGCTTCTAGCGAGGGCACTTTTGGGGCTTCACCATGTTTCATTGAAATGTATAGCTGTGTCATCCGCATAGCAGTGAAAGTTAACATTACGTTTTCGAATGACATGCCCAAGAGGTAAAATATATAGTGAAAACAATAGTGGTCTTAAAATGTAACCTTGAGGAACACTGACATTTACAGTTGATTTGTCAGAGGACAAACCATTCACATAGACAAACTGATAGCTTTCTGACAGATAAGATCTAAACCAGGCCAGAACTTGTCCTTGTAGACCAATTTGGGTTTCCAATCTCTCCAAAAGAATGTGGTGATCGATGGTATCAAAAGCAGCACTAAGGTCTAGGACCACGAGGACAGATGCAGAGTCTCGGTCTGACGCCATTAAAAGGTCATTTACCACCTTCACAAGTGCAGTCTCAGTGCTATGATGGTATTTATAAATCCTGTTAGACTTTCATCTAAAAGAGTGGTGGATGTAATTTTGTTATTTAATCTGGATTAATTCAACTGTTTTTAATTTGTTTAGTCTAATCAACATGACTTTTCAAGCTATTTGTCTCATCAAAGAGCATTGGGATGAAGGCTGATTTATCAACCTCTGGATTGTATGTTTCTGCCATTGGATCTTTGTTCTCTGTTTTTGCTCTTCCAGGAAAATTCTTCCAACATCACTATCCTGGGGCTACTGCTGGAGTGCAGTTTACCCAAGAGCATATACAGCCAGCCGCAGGTACTGGGCATCTCATCACTTTTTTAAACCGCCCCCTTTTCACTATAATTTGTAAATTGTAAATTGTTTATCATTTTTAACAGACCAAAAATATACTTTACATTAGTTAAAAAAATGTACACGAGATAAAAATATAAACAATGCCAAACTAAACAGATATGCATGTGTATGACCACTTTATATTTTCGAGACAACCTATTTGCGTTTTAAAGGGCAAAACATGTAAATGACAAAGTCCTTATTCCATGCTAACTGTAAGAATAACTTTTCATAGCACTTATGGCCATTTACTATTTATTTAATTCTTTTTTTCAACTATTGTCAACATGAGTGCTGAATACTCCTTAACTGTGATTACTCACTATCGTGTTGGCTTCACGGTAATCACAAGGGTTATTCTCCTGTAGTCAGTTATAAGACCTATGTTACGTGAATTGTGGCTGTAAAGTTTACTGCAGAATCATTGCTCGTGATGAAATTGTTTGAAAGGTTGTGTACGGGACGTCTATTGAGTGAGCTGCAGTGTTGTGATATCTGACTGCAGTCTGGTTCCTCAAGAAGCCCCAAGGACAGTGAGACCACTTTCTAGGCGCATAATTGCTTTCTCACGAGACCGTTAATTGGCCGGGAGCTTCCCTAAACACAGGTGGCGCAATCACCACCATGGTGCAAGCCCCACCCACCACTCTATCTCCCAAACCTAACCCAACTTTGTTTTGTTTGCTTGTTCATAATGACTTGTGAATACTACTAGTATGGGTATAGCCTGATCCCAGATTTGTTTGTGAAGTATAGCCAACTTCTATGGTCAGGGGGGATAAGTACTAATATGGCTTCTTCAGGAAGTGACCGGTAGTCTGTGTGTATCTGTTGTATCCACAGGGGCTTGGTGTTTGTTATTTTAGGCCGAGGCCCTGTGGGGTCTAGCCAGGGATAGCGAGCTGTCTTGTTTCTTAAGTCCAGGCCTGAGTCACTCCTCCTAAGATGACAAGGCCTGGTTTGCGCTGAGCTTTGCACACCTCAGATGCTGATCTTGTCAGCTTAAGGCAGGGTCTGTGGGTTAGGTACAGTACAGAGGGACTGGAGAGAAGCAGGTTGATGCCCATAGTTTTACCTCTAGCTGTGTGTGTGTGTGTGTGTGTGTGTGTGTGTGTGTGTGTGTGTGTGTGTGTGTGTGTGTGTGTGTGTGTGTGTGTGTGTGTGTGTGTGTGTGTGTGTGTACAAGCATGCACCCACACTCTTAGTATTCTCCCACTCTTCATCGCTTCCTCTTTTCCTTTTCTTACACAATTTGACTCATTTGTCTCTCACCCTATCCCCCTTTCGTGCCCCCCCATCTCTCTCCACATTCCACTGATCGCTCCTTCTACATGCCTCTTCATACTCTCTTTGCTCTATTCAACCAACCCCCTGCCCCTTTCTCCCTCCTTGCTCCCTCTGCATAACTGGTATGCCTTTCCTGCCGTATCCCCAGGGGTCGTGCTTCCAGAGCGTTGAGGACAACGCGGCCAGGGTGGAGCAGGGACTCAACCTCCAGATCAGGCTGTCGGAGCACACAGAACGTCCTGCTGACCTGGACAAGCTCAAGCCCTACGTCATCGAGCACATCCTGGTCCTGTTGGTTGCCCCAGCGACGGGCTGCTGCTCCGCCAACGGTGGGTGTCGGGGGCTAGGGGACTAGTTTTTTGGGGTGGAGGTGAGGTAAGGCATGAGAGCTATAGGAATAACTTCAAATATTTTCAGATGTTGGTAGGTTTCAATAGAGAATGTTGGTGTTCTGCTGGTTTAGGGACCTCTGCACCCCGCCTCAAGAAAAAACGGAGAGAAACACTGATTAGGATTTGGGAGCCTTACCACTTACCATTGAGCATATTTTTTGTATTTTATTGAACCTTTATTTTACTAGGCAAGTCAGTTAAAAACAAATTTGTATTTATAATGATGGCCTACACTGGCCAAACCCGGACGTCGCTAGGCCAATTGTGAGCCGCCCTATGGGACTCCCAATCACGGCCGGTTGGGATACAGCCTGGATTCGAACCATAGTGTCTATAGTGACGCCTCAAGCACTGAGATGCAGTGACACCTAGTCAGCTGTACAACTTAATGCATTCAACTGAAATGTGTTTTCCGCATTTAACCCAACCCCTCTGAATCAGAGAGGTGCGTGCGGGGGGCTGCCATAATCGATATCCACGTTTTTTGGCGCCCAGGGAACAGTGGGTTAACTGCCTTACTCAGGTGCAAAACGACTGATTTTTACCATGTCAGCTTGGGGATTCGATCCAGCAACCTTTCGGTTACTGGCCCAACACTCTAACCACTAGGTTACCTGCGCTACTAGGGAGCCAAGCTAGTTGTAGAATCAAACATGTCCTTCCCCAAATTCTCATTTGAGAGGATACCACAAAACTGATCTTAGATCACCCCATAGGTGCGAGTTCGTCCTGTATCACCATCATACCCCATATTACATACACAGGGCCATTAGCGCTCCTTAATCAGGACTAGACTATATTGTGTAGAATAGACTACATCTCCCTGCTTGAAGATCACAATCACACCAGGCATGTAGCCTATAGATTGATGGTAGATTAACATTGGTTTTGTCCCAAATGGCACCCAATTCCCTACATAGTCCACTACTTTTTACTGGGACCCATAGGGCTCTGGTCAAAAGTAGTGCACTATATAGGGAATTGGGTGCCATTTGGGATGCAGATTTGTTTACAGTTTGGACATTAAATGTTCTTTCCTTGTTCTTCTGTCCACTGACTCTACATCATAAACAACTAAGGGATGTTTTCCTGGCTTTCTCCATTTACATTGTAATAGTAGACTTACACTAGGGTCTGTTTCCCGGACCTAGATTAAGTTGCACTATGGCTGTAAAGTCAACCTTTTCATGTGTGAAAGAAAACATGCATTATTTGACATTAGATAGAACATTTTATTTCTGTGAAACAGTGCTAAAACATTGAACTTAGTGACCCCTAGTGAACGTGTTGGTCATGAAGCGTGAACCGTAGCACAGGCACTGTTCATCCACAGTCTCACTTGCAGAGAAACCTGAGGTTGAAAGGAATTGCCAGAGCCAAGGAAATCAGCCCCGAAGTGTCAACTCAGCACTTTCATCCACCAAACTGCTGCAATGCTGCTGTAGGCTAGAGCACTCCGTTTTTATGATCGCAGCATATTGTAAATGTAATCACCTCCTTTCACTTAATGCTACTGTGCAGGTCATACCAAAGTAGCACCGCTTTTACCTAGTGAGTAACATTAGATCTAATTTTACGTTAATTGTCACAGTCATCTGACCTTATATGAGGAGTTATATCAGTCAATTTTTGTCTTCTGTACAACTGATGGGATTGGCATGCATGAATGGGATAGATGGGGCATTTACCTTCTACCTTGAAATGGGCATCATAGAGCATCAGCATTACGTTCTTAGATTATGTGCATGGAATATAGTCACAGTACCTAAAAGGATGAGCTCTCAATCATGTCAAGTAGCCCCGAAGATTGCTTTGTTATTGACGGTCTGTCAAGGTGGATGTATCCATTTTATGTGCATAGTGACACCTACTGGCGGCAGAGAGAAGTGCAATTTTCAGTGTTTTGTTGGGCAGCAATACAGTATTTATTCGATCCTGTAATTTATGTTGATAACATGTCATTAACCTATTATGTTTTAATTGTATCCTACAGGGGAGTTAAACATTGGAATTTGTATGTTGAATTCAGGAGGAAAGAAACTTTATGTGAAGGTAAGTTTCTGTGCAAACTCATGCATAGTACTTAAATGGAGTCTATTTAATATGTCTTCAGTATTACCCATGCAGGAGTTTATATTGTATCTAACAGCAGTGTTGTTCTTTTTTTCTTAGGAATTGCAGTTGTTATCCAAAGTGGACAGCGCTCTGGAGTTCAGCCCAGTCCTGCTGAGAACATCAGCGACAAACTTCACACAAGTGGCTACTCTAGCCTGCAGAGGTACATTTAAATGGCAAAGTAGAGGAATACTGGGTCTGTTTGCCATTTGTGGTAATAATGTTGATGTCTTAAAAGTAAAGGAACTTGCGAACTGCTCTTAATATGTCATCATCAAATTATTCCCAAGCATCTGCAACAACCAAACTCAGCTGTGTGAGATATTTTGCTAATGAGTTGATAGCATGTGTGTATATGTATATTTAAGCAATAAGGCCAAAGGAGTTGTAGTACAGCGCCTTCAGAAAGTATTCATACCCCTTGACTTATTCTTTAAAAAAAATGACAGCCTGAATTCAAAATGGATTACTTATTTTTTCCCCCACCCATCTATGCACAATACATCATAATGAAAAAGTGAAAACATGTTTCTAGACAATTTTGCAAAGTTGTTGAAAATGAAATACAGAAATCTAATTTACATAAGTATGCACACATAGAAACACCTTTCACAGTGATTACAGCGGTGAGTCTTTCTGGGTAAGTCTCTAAGAGGTTTCCACACCTGCCCATTATTCTTTTCAAAATTCTAGACCATTTTCAGATCTTGCCATAGATTTTCAAGTAGATTTAAGTCAAAACTGTAACTCAGACACTAAGGAACATTCACTGTCTTCTCCATTGTAGATTTTGCCTTGTGTTTTAGGTTATTATCCTGCTGAAAAGTGAATTAATCTCCCTTGGTTTGGTGGAAAGCAGACTGAACCAGGTTCTCCTCTAGGGTTTTGCCTGTGCTTAGCTCCCATTACATTTATTTTTTATCCTGAAAAGCTCTCCAGTCTTTAGCGATTACAAGCATACCCATAACATGATGCAGCCAACACTATGCTTGAAAATCTGGAGTGAGATACACAGTACTACTATATTGGATTTGCCCCAAACATAATACTTTGTATTCAGGACAAAACAATGATTGCTTTGCCATATTTTTTTGCAGGCTTCCTTCTTTTCACTTTGTCAATTAGGTTAGTATTGTGGAGTAACTGCAATGTTTATCCATCCTTAGTTTTCTCCTATTACAACCATTAAACTCTCTTTTAAAGTCACCATAGAGTACGAGTCATAATACCCATAAATACCCATAATACCCCATTTATGAATCATAATACCCATAAAACCTAGTGGTCAAACAAGGAAATGGTTCCAATCGTTTTTCCACCAAACATTTTTCCCATAGGGGATTTTAGAAACACTTATAATAAGGGCTGAGTTTCATGTAGGCCTACCCTGAGAGAGATTTACATGGTTATGAAAACATCTCACCAGGGTAGGCCTACATGAAACACAGTCCTTATTTTAAGTGTTTCTACAATCCCCTATGGGAAATATGAATGGCGGAAGAAACGATTGGAACCATTTCCCTGATTGACCGTTAGGTTTTTATTGGTGTTATGACACCTCCACTGTGCCTGAGTGGTTTCCTTTCTCTCCTGCAACTGAGTTAGGAAGGACGCCTGTATCTTTGTAGTGACTGGGTGTATTGATACACCATCCAAAGTGTAATGAATCATTTAACCATGGTCAAAGGGATATTCAATGTCTGCTTAAAAATATATATATGTTTTACCCCTTTACCAATAGGTTATCTTCTTTGAGAGACATTGGAAAACATCCCTGGTTTTTGTGGTTGAATCTGTGTTTGAAATGTACTGCTCGACTGAGGGATCATTGTAGGTGGGGGTACAGAGATGAGGTAGTCATTCAAAAATCATGTTAAACTATTATTGCACACAGATTGAGTCCATGCAACTTATTATGTGACTTGTTAAGCAAATATTTACTCCGAACTTCATTTGGGCATGCCATAACAAAGGTATTGAATACTTATTGAGTCAAGACAATATAATGTTTTATTAATGTGTAAAAATGGCAAAAAACATAATTCCACTTAGACGTTATGGGGTATTGTGTGTTGGTCAGTGTCAACAAATCTCCATTTAATCCATTTTAAATTGTGGCTGTAATACAACAAAATGTGGAAAAAGGTGAGGTGTGTGAATACTTTCTGAAGACACTGTCCTGTATATGGCCAAAATGCCACGGCTATAAGGGCTGTTCTTATGTACGACGCAACGTGGAGTGCCTGGACACAGCCCTTAGCCGTGGTATATTGGCCATGTACCACAAACCCAGAGGTGCCTTACTGCTATTATAAACTGGTTACTAACATAATTAGAACAGTAAACAAGTTATTTTGCATCACACAGGCAATCAGTATCCAAGACCAAAACTGTGTGTGTGTGTGTGTGTGTGTGTGTGTGTGTGTGTCTCTACAGTGCCTTCAGAAAGTATTCATACCCCTTGACTTATTCCACATTTTGTTGTTACAGCCTAAATTCAAAATGGATTAAATAGATTTTTCCCTTACCCATCTACACCAAATTCCCCATAATGAGAAAGTGAAAACAGGTTTTTAGAAATGTACAAAAAAAAGAATAATGAAAAATCGAATTTACATAAATGTTCACACAAATGTGCTATGACGCTCCAAATTGAGCTCAGGTGCATCCAATTTTATTTTATCATCCTTGAGATGTCACTTCAACATGATTGGAGCACCTGTGGCCAATTCAATTGTTTGGAAATGATTTAGAAATAAACGCTCCTGTCCTAATAAGATCTCACAGTTGACAGTAGTTTTGTATACCATATAGCTGGGTATTTGGAAATGGCCACAGAATGATTTTTCAATACCGTTAAATAGTTCTTTCAAGTTTTTTTATTCATTTGAATATTTGTAGCTACTTTTTATGTAAATACCTGCAGTCAACTTGTGCAATATGTTAGGAGATCGCATTTTCCATTTCACCTGTCACAAGATCTTTTATTATGAAGCTTACCGATAGTCCTCAGTCACTCACTGTTGTGCAGCACGCGCTAGGTCATCTAGTTACAGTATGGAATTCACAACTAAATGTTTGCCAGCTAGATATCATGTATAAAATGTTCGCTATGCACTCATTAGCATTTAGTTAGCATTCTCTATGGGATTTTACATGTACAGTGCATTGCGAAAGTATTCGGCCCCCTTGAACTTTGCGACCTTTTGCCACATTTCAGGCTTCAAACATAAAGATATAAAACTGTATTTTTTTGTGAAGAATCAACAACAAGTGGGACACAATCATGAAGTGGAACGACATTTATTGGATATTTCAAATTATATCTTTATGTTTGAAGCCTGAAATGTGGCAAAAGGTCGCAAAGTTCAAGGGGGCCGAATACTTTCGCAATGCACTGTACTTGTTAGCATTGCTAACCTTTGGGTTTACAAATAGCCACCTTGTGTTCAGTGCCGGTATTACTGAATATCCAGGTATGGCACAAGGTTGGCATGACAATCTGGATATCACCCAAACCTAGTTGACAGTGCATGCCAGAGCAGAAACTATACAATGAAGTCCAAGGAACCGTCCGTAGATCTCCGAGAGAATTGCGATTAGGCGTATATCTGGAGAAGGACATAAAATAATTTCTAGAGTGTGGCCTCCATCATTGGGAAACTGAAAAAATATGGAACTACCCAGACTCTGTCTACAGCTGGCCGTGTGAGCAACCGGGCAAGAAGGACCTTGGTGACCAAGAACCGAATGAACTACAGAGTTCCTTGGCTGAGATGGGAGAATATGCCAGAAGGACAACAGTCTTTACAGCACTTCACTAATCTAGGCTTTCTGGAAGAGTTGCCAGACGGAAGCCACTCCTGAGAAAACGGCACATGACAGCATGCCTGGAGTTTGCAAAAAGTCACGTGAAATACTGAAAAGAAGGCAAAATATTCTGTGGTCTGATGACAAAAACGGAACTGTTTGGCCTGGATGCAAAGCGCTATGTCTGGATAAAACCAGGCACAGCTCATCACTCGTCTAACACCATCACTACCGTGAATCATGGTGGTGGCAGCATCATGCTAAGGGGATGCTTATCAGCGGCAGGGAATGGGAGACTGATAAGGATAGGGGGAACAATGAATGGAGCCAAATACAGGCAAATCCTGAATGAGAACCTGCTTCATAGTGCAAATGACCTTGGACTGGGGGCGAAGATCTACGTTCCAACAGGACAATGACCCCAAGCATACAGCCAAAGCAATGCTGGAATGGCTTCAGAACAAGAATGTGAAAGTCCTTCAGTGACCCAGCCAAAGCCCAGATTTGAATCACATTGCATATCTGTGGAAAGCCTTGAAGATTGCTGTTCACCTCCATTCCCAATCTTCAGAAAATCTGCATGGAAGAATGGGAGAAAATCCCAGAATCCAATATGTAAAGCTGATACAGACATACCCAAGACAACTCAAAACTGTAATTAAATAAAATTGTATTATTCACATGCGCCGAATACAACAGGTGTAGTAGACCTTACAGTGAAATGCTTACTTACGAGCCCTTAACCAACAATGCAGTTTTAAAAAATACGGATAAGAATAAGAAATAAAAGTAACAAGTAATTAAAGAGCAGCAGTAAAATAACAATAGCAAGACTATATACAAGCAGGTACCGGTACAGAGTCAATGTGCGGGGGCACCGGTTAGTTGAGGTAATATGTACATGTAGGTAGAGTTATTAAAGTAACTATGCATAGATGATAACAACAGAGAGTAGCAGAGGTGTAAAAGGGGGGGGGGGGTGCAAATAGTCTGGGTAGCCATTTGATTAGGTGTTCAGGAGTCTTATAGCTTGGGGGTAGAAGCTGTTTTGAAGCCTCTTGGACCTAGACTTGGTGCTCCGGTACCACTTGTCGAGCGGTAGCAGAGAGAACAGTCTATGACTAGGGTGGCTGGAGTCTTTGACCATTTTTAGGGCCTTCCTCTGACACCGCCTGGTATAAAGGTCCTGGGTGGCAGGAAGCTTGGCCACAGTGATGTACTGGGCTGTTCGCACTACCCTCTGTAGTGCCTTGCGGTCAGAGGCGGAGGAGTTGCCATACCAGGCAGTGATGCAACCAGTCAGGATGCTCTCGATGGTGCAGCTCATCTTGGTCCTCTATTGACGCTTTGCCTGAATGATGGTTCATCAGAGGGCATAGCGAGATTTCTTATAAGCTTCCAGGTTAGAATCCTGCTCCTTGAAAGCGCAAGCTCTAGTATTTAGCTCAGTGCGGATGTTGCCTGTAATCCATGGCTTCCGTTTGGGGTATGTACATATAATCACTGTGGGGACAACGTCATCGATGCACTTATTGATGAGGCCAATGACTGATGTGGGGTACTCCTCAATGCCATGAGAAGAATCCCAGAACATGTTCCAGTCTGTGCTAGCAAACAAGTCCTGTAGCTTAGCATCTGCTTCATCTGACCACTTTTTTATTGATCTTGTCACTGGTCAGATTTGCCATGGAGGGTGAGGGAGAGCTTTGTATGCGTCTCTGTGTGTGGAGTAAAGGTAGTCCAGAGTATTTTTCCTTCTGGTTGCACATTTAACAAGCTGATAGAAATTTGGTAAAATGGATCTAAGTTTCCCTGCGTTAAAGTTTCCCGGCTACTAAGAGCGCTGCCTCTGGGTGAGCTTTTTCTTGTTTGCTTATGGCGGAATACGGAATACAGCATTCAATGCTGTTTTAATGCCAGCCTCAGTCTGTGGTGGTATGTAAACAGCTACAAAAAATACAGATGAAAACTCTGTAGGTAGATAGTGTGGTCTACAGCTTATCATGAGATACTCTACCTCAGGTGAGCAATAGGTCGAGAATTCCTTAGATATCGTGCACCAGCTGTTATTTACAAAAATACACAGTCCACCGCCCCTTGTCTTACCAGATGCCGCTGTTCTATCCTGCCGGTTCAGCGAATAACCAGTATGTTGATAGTGTTGTCGTTCAGCCACGACTCCGTGAAATGTAAGATTATACAGTTTTGAATGTCCTGTTGGTAATTTAATCTTCTGCATAGGTCATCAATTTTATTCTCCAAAGATTGCACGTTTGCTAGCAGAATAGAAGGAAGTGAGGGTTTATTCAATCGCCAACAAATTCTCAGAAGGCAGCCTGCCCTCTGGCCCTTTTTCTCTGCCACCTCTTCACGCAAATCACGGCGATCTGGGCCTGTTCCCGAGAAAGCAGTATATCATTTGCGTTGGGCTCGTCAGACTCGTTAAAGGGAAGAAAAGGATTCTGCCAGTTCGTGGTGAGTAATCTCAGTCCTAATGTCAAGAAGTTATTTTCGGTCATAAAAGACGGTAGCAGCAAAATAAGTACAAAATAAGTAAAAAAAAAAAAAAAAAAAAAAAATTACAAACAACGCAAATAAACGAACAAAAAACACAATCGGTTGGGAACGCGTAGAATGTCAGCCTTCTTCTCCGGCTCCATTTTACATTTTGTTTGTGCGTATACGAAGTATTGACTCGTGGGTATGAATACTTATGTAAAATAGATTTCTGTATTTCATTTTCAGTACATTTGCATAGATCTCTAAAAACAAAAACATATTTAATACATTTTGGCTGTAACACTATGTAATAAGTCAAGAGGTATGAATACTTTCTGAAGGCACATGTTATATTTATGCCACTCTAGATATGTTGTTAGCTGCTATCACTATGAAAAATACAACTGTCCTGGAACGTAACTGCTTTCTACTGAGAGGAACCTCCTCCTTTAAAATCCAATGTTATGACTGTGTTCAGCAGGGTCTCTGCCAGGTCAGGGTAGAAGATGCTCCAGTCATATTAGCCTACTGGTCCTGGAGAATCACACAGTGAACACTTTCCCTGGCTTCCACAGCACACACAGGTAAGACCATACAGATACTCTGCTCAAATGGAGATTTCAATTGTATTTTCTGCCCTCAAGGTGTGTTAGACGACTTTTATGTTCTGTTTTCAGTTTGTATTTACAAAGTATCAAATCCAGAAAACAAAAAATCACTAGAAAATGTAGTGAATGTGTGTTATGTTATCAACACAATTTAAGAGACCGAGTGCCTCTCACTCTTATAGACCACATGTCAATGGTTGTCCCTCCTCTCTCTAGGGGGTTGGAGCTGTCTAATCTCTTCCAGGTGAGACAGAGGCAGAAAGGTGCAGACCACGTGGACCTGTGGCTGACCAACACCCTCCACTTCCCCCTCACCGTCCAGGATGCCATCCTCTCCCCGGAGTCCCAGGGCTTACTCAAGGTAGTGGTCTTTTTTTGTAGTTGCGCTGAGTATCTCAGAAGATAGCTAGCTACATCATACAAATGTGGTTCCATGAATTCCGTTGAGATTGCAATGAAGTCGACCAGAAGGTCAACTCGATAGAAATGTCAAAGTTCAAAGCCCGAAAACTATGTGCAAAATTAGTTTGCCTTGTTTTTTTTAATACAGATTGGTACAGGCGCACAACTCAGCCTCTCAACATTTCACAGGCCTGGTTTCCCAGGTTGAAATCAGTCTCTAGTTAAAATATGAGAGAACGAGATCTGCGTACTGACCGTCTGTCCTCCGTGTGTCAAGGTGGTCAACTTCAGCGGGGCAGTGTCAGTGCCCCAGGGTGGCTGCTGGCGGATCCTCTCCCTGCAGCTCCTCAACAGGAGCCTGCCCCTAAACCTACTCTCCACCCTCTCTCTGACCACTGGTTTGTGTCTGGCCCTGAAACTACCCCTCCACTTTCACTCCACCCTAGCCAAGGTAATACTACCAATGACGCCAGTCTGCATACACATTATGTACACTCCACACTGGCCAAGGTAACACTCCAAATGACTGTGCATACACACTCCTCCATACTCGATAGACCAGCATTTCTTAAGAAAGGAGTGCACGTTTTTGCCCTAGCACTGCATGCCTGATTCCATTAATCAAAAGATTGATGATGAGTTCATTTGTGTAATCAGGTGGGTAGTGCTAGGCCAAAAACAAAAATGTGCACCTCTTTGGGACTCCAGGACCAGGGCCGTGCCCACAAAGAGTAAGATCTAGGATCAGTTTGGCCCTGTAGGTCATAATGAACAAGATTATATGGACAGATTCTAGATCAGCACTCATACGCTGAGATGCCTTGTGGATATAGGCCCCGGGCTGAGAAACACTGCCATAGACAATTGTCTATTACATACTACCACAGTCCTGAATAACCACACTTTACACTATTACTGTACATTGTTCTGATCTCTATACTAATGTTTAACATCTGCTCACTCACACCTTTGTTCTGATATAGTACAGTACAGTGTGTGTTTATATATATGTGTATACATACAGTGGGGCAAAAAAGTATTTAGTCAGCCACCAATTGTGCAAGTTCTCCCACTTAAAAAGATGAGAGGCCTGTCATTTTCATCATAGGTACACTTCAACTATGACAGACAAAATGAGAAAAAAAAGAATCCAGAAAATCACATTGTAGGATTTATAATTCATTTATTTGCAAATTATGATGGAAAGTAACTATTTGGTCAATAACAAAAGTTTCTCAATACTTTGTTATATACCCTTTGTTGGCAAGACGAGCTTCAATGACAGACGAGCTTCAATGCCATACAACACTCCTTCCGTCAAGGGGTCTTTCCAAAAGCTGTGTGTGTGTGTGTGTGTGTGTGTGTGTGTCTGTGTGTGTGTGTGTGTGTGTGTGTGTCTTGATAGATAGATAGTTAGATAGATAGATAGATACACTTTTATTAGAATACTCTTCCTGCACATCCACTCCACTCTGTAGAGGGAATCTCTCTCTTCAAGCTGACACAGTCAAACAACATTATATTGATATGACATTCTTCCAGCCAAAAATAACTGGGAGTGTGTTTGTGTGTTCCCTCTCCAGCAGGGTAATGTTGTGTTTGAAGCGGAGGGGGAGTATGCCCGACCGTGTCCTCTCAGACTGTCAGAATCAGGTGAGACGTGCGCACTCGCTTGTGGCGTGCATGCATGAGTCATTGGTCTCTGCTGTGTTTGACTGATATGTGTGCGGGTGTGTGGTCCACTCAGGCTGTGTTGTATGGGTGTTTCCAGGTCGTGTCCAGTGGCAGCGCTCTCTCCTCCCAGACTCCTCCTCCTGGATGCTGGACAGCAGACTGGCCTCGGAGCTCTGCGCTCGCTGGCAAATCCGCAAAGACCAGCTGCCCTGCAGGTGAGACACACGATTGTTCACTTCACTCCTTTACTCTATGTCTAGTCACTCCTACACATACACACACGTATGAGGGTGAGTGGGCCACACACACACCATTTTTCACTTCACTCAGTCACTTATACATTATCTAAACACTCTAACACATATCACTTATAATGACGTTGGGCCACACACAATACACTTACAGTTCCTATTTTCTTCTGTTCGCTGAAGGTGGCCCAGACTACCAGCGGAGACCTCGTCCCCTCTAGACTTTGGTGCTGTCCCTGTCAATGAAAGCAAGGTAACCCAAACATGTTTTTATCACACACTAATAGGTGAATAGCTCTGTGGTACACAAAGTCAACAATTCACCTGCAGCAGTTTGAAGACTTCTGATATTTGTAATAAAATACAAAAAATGTAGCTCTACAATCTGCACTTTTAACATCAGTATGCTTTTCCATTACGCTGTCTGTGTAATGCAATGTCTTGTTTATGTTATATGTCAGCTGTGAGCCATGGAAACCAAATGTCAGTGCACAATACATATTTTGAACTTTTCCCCCAGGTTAAGCTGCTGACTCTGAAAAACCCCTCCTCCTCTGTGGTCTATGTGGAAATCAGAGCCCTCTCCCTGTACCCGGCCCCCCTGGAAGCCCTTGACCTCCTCACCAAATGGTACAAACCCAAGAACACCTTCCCTCACCATTAGTTGCACAGGAGATGCATTCCCTTGGGTGCGTTTCAATAGTTTATTGTGGCTTCCTGTCCTCGTCTCCTTTCCTTCATCTGCACTGAAGTGAAACAACTGGACCATATTGCTTTCACCCATCCTACGCGTTTTGAGATCTGCGCAGATGAAAGGAATGGAAAGTCACTTCAGACTATTGTAACAAATTCCTTCACTTTAGTTTCCCACTCCTTAAAGGGACAGTTCACACAAACAATAGTTGATTTCAGACAGAACTGCCCCTTTAACATTGCCGATTCGTTCCAGTTAGTTCTGAGAGTCCCTTGTAGGTGTTATTGATGAGGCGTCTCACTGTTTGGCCACTTACTCTCTCAACTGTTTCTCCAGGTTCAACATCAGCCCCCTCTCTGTCAATATCAGCACTACGGAGTTCACTCTGCTGCCTGCAGAGCATAAGGTAATGATGTTGTGCATTCTGGGAAATGTAGTTTGTTGTCTGTTCCACTGTCTGACTATGGGACTTGGACTGCTCTAATGTATTAGGTGTAGGGTAGGGATGGGGGGGGGGCAAAAATCGATACAGTTGAGTATAGAGAAATTATTTTTGCTGATTTTATATATAAATTGCTAGGTACTGTGGTTCTTCCTTTAAAAGTTGAATCATACTGCAGCACACCTTGCAGGCTGCTGCATAATTCTATGGCACTTTATTTAAGTGTCAGCCATTGTTGCCATTAATGCTAGTTAGTCCTAGTTTGACCACCGTCTTTGAGAAGCATTTGACAGTTTTTGATATGGGTTGTACTAGAGAACCTTTTTTTTTGTAAGAACATAGTATATGGGATTGATTTGAAGAAATGTATCTTAATTAATTAGATTAATTTTATGGTGTTTCTATTCCAAGAAAAACGAAACCCTCAGGGTTTCCATTAGGAAAATATACCCGTGGTTGTGGAGCTGGGGGGGAAGTGCAACTAAAATGTAGCTGAGATGTACTGTACAGTAGTTGAAATAAACATCTGCATTTTGAAAGTCTTCTTTATCGTTATTTTATTAACGAAAGCATAAAGATGTTCATGAACAGATACTGTGTAAAACTTTATAGTACTTAAGTTTGGGGGATTTTCACACCTACAGTAGCCGCGCTATTAAACTAATCGTTGGATAACAGATCGGCTCTCTGAAACAATTAACACGCGTTAATGTGTGTGTGTTTCGATCCTCTCTCTCTCGCTCTCTCTCTCTCACACACACTTGCCGTTTTGACCTCTGAATGCTCGGCTATGAAAAGCCAACTGACATTTACTCCTAAGGTGCTGATCTACCCTCTATCACCACTGATAATATTATTTACAGAAGTGAAGGACAGCTGGAGGCATTTTGTTTTTCACAAGCGTAGCAGGCTGTGAATTCTGAAAACAAGCCAACATAACTAAGAAATACATTTTGCTGGTTGCCATGGTGAATAATCCAATAATAATTGGTTGGACACATAAAAGGAAACATCAGAGTTTTCCCGGAATCTCTAAATGAAAATATTGGCAGATCAATACAGATCAATAAATTACAGTAGTAGATCAAATAAAATTTAGAGGATTCTAAATTAATATCTAAGGGACTTTTATACAATTATAATGCAGGGCTAATAATAAATGAATACATTTATAGGGGTTAATGCCTTTTTTTGGTTGGGGCAAATCTGGTTTTATTTAACTTACATTGCAAGTTTGCCCAATTTGGCCTTTAGGCTACACTTTACAATAGGACTCAACTCTGACTGACCGCAACATTTACAGTAGTACAAATATATTATTGAGTTCGTTTAAATAATGTTTTAAAATGTATATGTTTATTAAGTAGTCTTGCTTGTCTCGAAACAGTGCTGAAATAGTTGACCACACGCGGGTAGGTTATTGCTTCAAATCCTATTGTAACAATTGGATGACTTTGGGTGTTCCAATAAGCAACAATTGTTTGCCTTCATTAGACTACTTTATTCTTAAAAGAACTCCAGCACAGAGAAGAGAAAGCAGACTTAAATAATTCAACAATAAAGCGATTGAATCACAGTATCGAATCGCAATACATATCGTGATACATATACAGTGCATTCGGAAACTATTCAGACCCCGTAACTTTTTCCACATTTTGTTACATTACAGCCTTTATTCTAAACTTGATTAAATATATTTTTTCCCTCATCAATCTACACACAATACGCCATAATGACAAAGCAAAAACAGTTTTTTTTAAATGTTAGCAACAAAAAAACGACCACATTTACTTAAGTATTCAGACCCTTTACTTAGTACTTTATTGAAGCACCTTTGGCAACGATTACAGCATCAAGTCTTCTTGGGTATGACTCTACAAGCTTGGCACACCAGTCTTTTCTGCAGACCCTCACAAGCTCTTTGCTGCACAGCTATTTTCAGGTCTCTCCAGAGTAGAGGTCGACCGACTATGATTTTTCAACGGCGATACCGATTATTGGAGGACACAAAAAAGCAGATACCGATTAATCTGCCTATTTTTATAATAATTTGAAATAATGACAATTACAGCAATACTGAATGAACACTTAACCCTTTTATTTGAACTCAATATAATACATAAATACAATCTAGTTAGTCTCAAATAAATAATGAAACATGTTCATTTTGGTTTAAATGGAGGAGAAAGTAAAAGTGCAATATGTGCCACGTAAAAAAAAAAGCTAACGTTTAAGTTCCTTGCTCAGAACATGAGAACATATGAAAGCTGGTGGTTCAATATTCCCAGTTCTTCAATAGTCCCAGTGTAGAAGTTTTAGGTTGTAGTTATTATAGGAATTATGACGTGTCGACTATTTCTCTCTATACCATTTGTATTTCATATACCTTTGACTATTCGATGTTCTTATAGGCACTTTAGTATTGCCAGCCTTATCTCGGGAGTTGATAGGCTTGGAGTCATAAACAGCGCTGTGCTTCTTGGAATAGAAACGTGTAGATTGGTGAGAAAAAAATAATTTTATCCATTTTAGAATAAGGCTGTGACGTAACAAAATGTGGAGAAAGGGAAGGGGTCTGAATACATTCCGAATGCACTGTACAGTATTGTGTATCCTGATAATATTGTATCGTGAGGTCCCTGGCAATTCCAAGCCCTAGTGTGATGTTGCCCCTAGATGCGGATCTTGGGTCAGATTTGAATTTCCCCCATTAATGGGTAAGGTTAGGACTGGCGGAGGGGAAGCTGATCCTAGATTTGTACCTAGGGGAAACTTCACCCCACCCCATTACAATGAAATTATAGGAAATGTTTGCTGCTCCCAAGTGTGGTATTTTATGGACCTATGGTGGATCGCTAGCTAAGTCACCAGCCTTGCGGCAAACATTGAGCGGCCATTTCCTGTCTTTTTATTGCATTATTCTTTGGTCCTAATTGCATTTTGATGCATGTGTTTTAGTAATTCCTTTATTTTGACACTCCAGCTCAGATTTGTTCAACCCACTCCTAGGGAATCCAGGTTAGTCCTGGGCTAGCACAAATATGTGAACCCCCTGGGGGTCCCCCCCAGGAATGGATTGAGATACCCTGCTCTAGTTATGGGAAACCAATGCGGTCTTCAATCATTGGCCTCTCACCTGGTGTCCCAGGTCTGAATCGGTCCATGATAAGTAGAGAATGAAAGCCAAGCGTCTCAGCCCTTTTAGATCAAAATGAATAAGGTTTCATGGACAGGCAAGACCTGATCCTAAATCAGCACTTCTACTCTTGATATGCCTGATACAGACAAACCCAGAAGTTTTTCAGCTGTCCAGGAGACTGCAGTTGAATAATACTTGCTATATAAAGTGTGCTATGCAGTGATATATGAACCATTTCCACTAACCCTCGCCCTCTGTGTTGTCTTCAGGGGGGTGAGGGAGTCCTGCGCTTCCTCCTCCAGCCGTGGGAGAGCAGGGAGGTGGCCGTGGTGTTCACCCCCTCCGAACACAAACCCACCACCACCATCCTACTCATCAGGTACACTATAATTGTCACCTCTACATTATGACACGTTTAGAAATAGTCTTCTGATATTCATATTTCATATGAACTAACAAAGACAAAATGGCCACATAAACAGTACTGTGAATAATTCCCCCCAATTGTTGCACACTGGTACCAGTAGTTGCAGTCTTTCGTGCATGCACGATTTTGATATGAGCACTGATATTACAGTAGTTATTTGCAGTACTATGCGAACGTAGATTTGTATGTGATGTTTTTCCACATTTGTGGTTGTTTTGGTCAATAATGTAGCCAAACTAGATGGCACCAGGTATTTTAATGACATTTGACAGATTTGAGTATGGTGCCATGTGCTGTGTGTCTGGTTTTGGTGAATCACAGCATTGGTGACTGTCTAGTGTTGAGTTGCCATTCTGTTCAAGTCTTGTCTGTCACTCTGCTTTTGGAGCGTGAGGAACAGGAAGTCGGGGAGCTGAGTCTTGAGCCCGTCTGACTCTCTTTCTCCTTTTTTCTTTCTCTCTTCCTTGGTGTCTCTTTGTCTCAGGAACAACCTGACAGTGTTTGACATGGTGACGGTGCGGGGCCATGGGTCCAAGGAGCTGCTGAGAGTGGGTGGCAAGCTGCCGGGCCCCGGGGCCTCATTACGCTTCAATGTCCCTCAGTCCACCCTCATGGAATGCCGAGACGGTGAGCCAACCACTCGGTTCATTTTATATTTGTAATTTATCCACCTTTCTCTCATTGAGAGAAAATCTAGTTTGTGCTCCTAGTGGCAATAACAACAACCAGTGTGTTACTCCACAAAAATCATCAATGATAGGGTTTGATTATATTTAATTTAAGTGCGGTATATGTAGGGCTGGGTGATATGGCCAAAATATCATATCACAATATAAAAAAAGGATGGTATTTTATATTTTTGAATACTAAAAGTTCTACATTTGCTGTATGAGTAATATGTGACCCTAGGCTGGCAACACAAACATTCTAAGTGATTCCAATGGGTCCATTTTGATTTGTTTTATGCTGTTCAATTCAACCAAACATTTTCATACATTTCTGTGTTTCCTGCACTTATTTGAGATCATTTCCACACTGCCACGTAGGGCTGCACGATATGGGCAAACAATCTAGGCCTTATTTTTTTAACCAAATGTTGCAATTGTGATTTGACTTGTGATTTAGAGCACAACACTTGGGTGAACTAATGATTATTTTAATTCTATAGTTAGAATATAATAGTGGGCACTTTGAATACAGTGTTGTTTGACATGACAACAAATTAAAATGCCAGGGAGGAGTTATTGTGACAGGGTAGGAACCAAAGTGTTAATAAGTGTTTCCTAGGAGACCCTATAATCTTTGGCTACATTTAATATTTTCTCTTAGCTACTTCATGTATCTAACATATTCATGCTTTGCGTATTCCTATTTGATTTAGAAGAGACTGTTGCACAAACAACATGCTGATTTAGGTCAACACCATCATTGCTATGTTGGTATGCTAGCCAGCTAACTATCGATTAGCATTAGTGGCTAACAAGATTAAGACCCAACTTGCTAAGAAAATACAAACTAGCTGTTTGCAGATGTAAGAAACACAAACTAAGTGTAATTATAGAATGCTAGTGGATTTATATTAAGAAGCAAAGTGAAAACAGCATCGTTGTCATCAACGTTGTTGCTGTTGCTGTGCTGCATGCAGACTAAACACAAGTGTCTCGTGGTCGAGGAACAGCAAATGCGCTCCATGAGGGAAAGGGAGAGGGGCTTAGGTGTGGAATACCGTTATATCGTAAAACACGGTATACCGCCCACCCCTAAGTGTATGCACTGTATGTAGCTAGATCTTATTAGATGTTTATCAATATTTGAATGCATTACTAATACAATTCATTAGTCAAGGCAAATGACGATGCTTTGTGGTATTGGAAAATTGAATGCAATGCCTTTCAGGTTAATTGGTAGGATATCAAATTTGGAATTCAAACTCAATTTATAAGGCCCTTGAATTTGAAACTAGGCTACTTAATCATTGTCTTACTATTAGTGGCGGTAGTTCAGCTGTACAACCTGTAATAAACTCATTTTAATGGCACTAAGCAGATTTATTGTAATTAAACGGACAATAAAGCGTGTCTTATCTGTGTGTTCTCCTACCTAGGCTAGTTAATCCTTGGTGGCATACCAAATGTCACCCTATTCCCTTTATAGTGACGTACTTGGTCAAAAGTAGGGACCCTGGTCAAAAGTAGTGCATTATAGAAGGAATAAGGTGCCATTTGGGACTCAGCCCTTGTCTTGCTCTACTGTTCTTAAGAGTGTGTGGCTGGCTACATTCATCTATTTCCTAAGTTCTTTATGCATCAAACAAAAAATGCTTCCTCCCATCTACCTCCCAGGCCTGCGCGCCAACAAGCCTCTGTTTGCCATCCGGAAGAGCTTCAAGGTGGAGAACGCCGGGGAGCTGCCCCTTACGATCACGTCCATGAACATCAACGGTTACAAGTGCCAAGGCTTCGGCTTCGAGGTGCTGCAGTGCAGGTCATTCAGCCTGGACCACAACTCCTCGTCCGAGATCACCATTGCGTAAGTCAAATGTCGGAAGAATGGGGGCAGATTGTTTTTGAACCTTTTTTTATGTGAACATATTTTGTATTAACTCAGCAGTAGTGTACATGCTTCAGGTTACTTTCAAGTGAAGGGTACATAAATTAATGAAAGAAAAATGGATGTATCATTTTTGTATTCAGTCCGAACGTATCAAGACGTTTGTATTGTTCAGTCGATCATTTGTTGTTATACAAGACATATCAAGAAATTGTTTTTGGACATTTGTATCGCTCATTGACCTCTCATCTCCTTCTCTCCTTTTCCCCCCACTGTCTCAACTTATATTTTCTCTATCTCCACTTCCCCCTCTTTCTTCCCTCTTTGGTTGTCTACCCTCTCGCCCCTTCTCGTAATCTCCCCCACTTCCTTTTCACCTTCCTCTTTTCCCCCTTCATCGCTCGCTCGCTCTCTCTCCTCTTACTCCACCTTCTCCCTCCCCTTCTCTTACTCCACCTTCTCCCTCCCCTTCTCTTGCTCCACCTTCTCCCTTCCCTTCTCTTGCTCCACCTTCTCCCTTCCCTTCTCTTGCTCCACCTTCTCCCTCCCCTTCTCTTGCTCCACCTTCTCCCTCCCCTTCTCTTGCTCCACCTTCTCCCTCCTTCCTCCCTCTCTTTCTCCACCCCCCTCTCTCCCTCCTCCAGGTTCACTCCAGACTTCACGTCGTCCTGGGTGATCCGGGACCTGACCCTGGTGACGTCGCGCGGCTCATTGTTCCCCTTCACCCTCAACGTGACGCTGCCCCACCACATGCTGCCCCTCTGTGCTCAAGTGGTGCCCAGACCCAGCTGGGAGGAGACATTCTGGGTGGTCACCCTTATCTTCACCTGGTCAGTGCCACCCCGAGACGCATAGACCAGTACTAACTTAGTGCCAACGTTGGGTGAAGAAAAGCCAATGTCGTACACAGCGTCATGATTTTTTGTTGTTGCATTAAAGAGGTTTCAGGTTGAAAGACAATGGACTTTGACTCCCCAAGCAGATTACCGGTGTCTACTTCTTTCTGTCAATTTGTTGGCACTGGTATCACCAATGAATAACCAGCCATATCCCCTCTCTCTCCTCCCAGCTTCTCCCTGGCGGGTGTTTGTCTGATGGCTTTCCACCAGGCCCAGTACATCCTGTCTCAGTTCTCCAGCCCCACCACCCGGAGCATCTACAACTCTGCCCTGTCCCGGGACAACGGCCCCGTCAACAACATCACCCCCAACGGAGTCAAGTAAGACCCGTTTCCAATCAAATATTTGTACCCTACATCAACAGTTTTACATGGTTAATTACCAATATAAAACATGATTCAAGTTAGATGTGTTGGTGGTACTTGATATAACACTCCAGTAAAAGTGTTCCATCAACCATGTTGTAAAAGTAGTTGCATGTTATCTACATAAACCTGAACTAATTTTGTTCTTTAAATGAAGCTTATCACCCATTTGATTAGCTGGAGATAATGCACTGGTATGGGTTTACACATACACAGTCTCTAACTGGTTGTTGTCCGTGTCCAGTAAAATGAAGGGCAGCTGCAAGACGTACGTGGAGACCTGCCACAACTCCGACAAAGGAAAGGGGCGTGGCTCCCCGGCTGTGGCCAACGGCTCCACCCCCCGACCACAGCCCTTCTCCTCTTCCTCCTCCTCCAAAAAGGGTGCCTCCACCACCCCCTCCCAGCCACAGAAGAAACATAAGGTGTCTGTTTACTACGGCAAGTACAAAACCAGCTCCTCCGCTACAGCGGCGACGGCGCCCGAGGAAGAGCGAGAACTAGACCTAACTCCCGACCTGGGAACCCTGGAACCTTACCTGAGCACGGACGCCTGCAACAACAACGAGCCCACGTTCCTCTGTCAAATCGACGTTAAGAAAACGACACAGCACTTTAAGGAAGCTCCCCCACAGAGCGCCGCCCAGGGGGAGGACAGCAAGGGGCCGGCCGCGGTTATGTTTCCCGTGGAAACACAAGCCGGCTTCCCCGACAATGTCACTGTGGGCCCGGGCCCCCGACCTGGTCTCCTGCTGTGCAGCTCCGTGACAGAGAAAGGGTACGACCTCGGTACACATTCGCAGTTTGCAGAGAAGAGGGACACAACAGAGAAAAGGGACAACTCTGAGCTGGAGGTGATACACAGGGTGATCAATTGGCTATTACTTGGTTTTATTTGATAGCTCGCTCTGATTGATGCTTGTAGCCTGGTTTCTCCTACAGCTCTGTCAAGATTTTTTTGTGTGCAATCTAAGTACTTCAGTACAGGGTGGAAATGTGAATGTAATCTTTCTCTCGTTCTCTCTCCCTCCAGACCAAAGAGGATGGTAAAAGCCAGAGGAAGAAGGCAGAGAAGACGGAGGCTGGTATCCCAGCCGGGAACAACAAGGCAAAAAAGAGTCGCAAGAAGAACACAGAGGGGATTTCTGGGTACCTGGCATCTTCAAATCGATAGACGGCGATAGACTCACTTACAAATTAATCTTGACAAATGGTTTGGTGCAGAATTCCATTTTGAATGAAATTGACAGCACTCAAAGGACAATCTTCAATAAGCCATTGCTTGGGATGAACCTATTCATCCCACACACATGTTATGCACCTAATTCACACCGCGGCTATTGTTCATTGACCAAAAGTAAAACATTTCACGTTAATATTTTCTAACTGGGTAGAAAGTGAAATGGTGAATTTGATTATTTCGATTTGGGATTGATTTAAATTTATGAAACAACCGTTAATTAGCTACCCTCAGCAGGCGTTTATAGTAGAACATTCAGCTGTGTTGAAGGTTTGTAACCCTGTTGATTGTAGAATCACTGCAGGAAATGTGAAGACTATGAAAAGCGACATTGGTCTTTGCTGTTCCCACAGGCTACCTGAACACAGCGTGGTTGTGATGTCAGTGCAGGAGAGGGAGCCGGAGTGGAGAACGGGAGAACAACAACAGAATATGAACGGAACCCGCACTCGGAACCGCTGCTCCACAGGAAAAACAGACGCACCAAAGCCCAGCCCCAACCCCGGCAGCCCCCTCAAACAGAACGGTGGGTACATATACATACACACACCAGGGTTTCCGTTAGGAAAATGTGGGGGCGGAAATTTGACCAGCAACCTTTTAATTGACCGGACATTTAAGAAATCTGCCGGACTCATATGCATTTGGGTGCGTAGCTGATTAGGGCGTCCACCCATGGTTCGCAGAATGACAAAAATCACATTTTATATGGTGGTAATTCATATTAACAGAACATGCAAGTCGAGAATGCAACGTGCGGAATACCGAATTCTGATGTGAACTTTGAAGATGTTAGAAGAACTGTCCACATTTACTTTTCCTCAGCCAAGAAGAAGAATAACGAACAGCAAAATCACTAGCCTATGTCAATTACTATCCCCCATGGTATAAACGTTTACCTATTCTATTGGTCAGCTTATCGAGAAAGAAATGGCCTATTCCAAACATACTCTGGGACAGTTGTGAGACGATGGATCCCAAATTCATGCAACCAGTAGGCCTAGGCTACATAAAAAATTAAAAATAAACTGTTAAAAAGAAATGAGTTTGACTCAACAGATCACAACGTTTAGCTTAAAATGTTGATCAACTATTATTTCTTCACATTATACGCGCAGCGATGCGCAACTGTCAGCACACATGCGAGCGGTTTCATATTTTATAGGCCAAGAGCAGGCTATTACCGGATAACGGAAACCCTGACAAACACACACATACACTCAAAAAGCTGGGACATCTATGGTTACACCCCTCAACCACTTGATAACCTGTGGCTATATCTGCCAGTCTGTGGTTAACTTGACCAAAGTTAAACCCTACCCCTCACCTAAACCACCATCCTGTTAAAAGCATTCTGCTGTGTCTGTGATGATGATATGGACATCTCTAAGTGTCTTTACACCTGACTGACCACAAGAAGGTGCCAAAGTGCCTTTTTTATTTTTCTAACACATTGACATGGTAGATGTTACAGTACATGTCCAGTTTTGCCACATTATCAGAAACATTGGGAATTCCCAATTAAATGCGATGGCTAAAGACGAGAGTGAATGAGTTAAAGTTAGTAGATTTACATTTTATATTGAACATTGGACAGTCCTCAGCATCTCTTTCTTTCTTTACATTTGACATTTTCATTTAAACAGTTGGAAACAGAAGGGAAGATATGCAAGTGGGAGAACCTTAGGAAGGTTGGCCATGGGGATTGAAGGGATTGAGCGTTGTATTTCACTGGCCTTGGAGTGTTACTGCATCGGCCACAGGCTTTACACAGTCCTCAACATCTCTTGCCCTCCTTTCCTGTTCTAGGTGTGTGTCTGGTGCGGCCACGGCGGAAGTGTGTGGAGTGGCGCGTGGCTTGCGAATCGGGCTCAGACTCGGGCAGCTCATCAGGTAGCGTGCGGGCCAGCCGCGGCAGCTGGGGCAGCTGGAGTTCTGCCAGCAGCGTTGAGGGAGACAAGGACCCCGACGCCCCGCACCACCGCACACACCACTGCACTACCTCAGCCAGGAAAAGTATGAACGCACTACTGCAGTATGCACGCTCACATACACATACACACACTGCACTCTATACAACACACACACACACACACAAGCACACTTTTATCTATACACAGAGTATACAGTACATGAGGCTCTTTCCATGACATAGAGGGACCAGGTGAATCCAGGTGAAAGCTATAAACCCTTATTGATGTCACTTGTTAAATCCACTTCAATCAGTGTAGATGAAGGGGAGGAGACAAGTTAAAGATGGATTTTTAAGCCTTGAGACAATTATGGATTATGTGAGTATGTGTGCGTTCAGAGGGAATGGGCAAGACAAAAGATTGAAGTGCCTTTGAAAAGGTGTATGGTGGTAGATGCCAAGCGCACCAGTTTTGTGTGTCAAGAACTGCAACACTGCTGGGTTTGTGTGTGCATTTGTGTGTGCATCAAGAATGGTCCATCACCCAAAGGACATCCAATTGTGGGAAACATTGGAGTGAACATGACCTCGTATCTCTGTGGAATGCTTTCAACACCTTGTAGAGTCCATGCCCCGACGAATTGAGGTTGTTCTGAGGGCAAAAGGGGGTTGCAACTCAATATTAGAAAGGTGTTCCCAATGTTTTGTACACTCAGTGTATACACATTCCCCCCACTCGCTACAGCAGCACCTTGGACAGGGAAAGTGCATACACTGTCACAACCACTGCGCTGCTCTTATCAGGAATCGTGCCCCTAGAGCAGGGCTCTTCAACCCTGTTCCAGGAGAGCTACCGTCCTGTAGGTTTTCACTTTAACCCTAATCTAGCGCCACGGTTGGTTAATAACAATAGTTTTTCACATATGTGGCTTGGGGATTTGAACCAACGACCTTTCGGTTACTGGCCCAACCGCTAGGCTACCTGCAGGAAGCCTGCAGGAAGGGTTAGAGAACCCTGCCCTAGAGTCACAGATTAACTTTAGGGAATGTGTTTTTTCCCCCTGGTCCCTACATATTGCTCCTTTACTATTCCCAACTCTCTCTCCGTCTCATCTGTTGCTCTGTCTTTCATCAGCATAGCCACGTGTCTCCATTCCATCCCGCACATGTGCTTCTCATCAAAATGTCCTCCTTTCACTCCAGAATAGTAGGTCCGGACCTATGCTCTGGAGTTCCGAGGCCTACAGAGCACCGTGGTGCTGGGTTAGGTTAGGCCAGATGTTTTCTTGTCCATTGGCTCTGAGTGACTTTTTCTGTTTTGGTTAGGGCTGAGATTCTCAAATTCCCCATCTCTGAATCCACCTCAGTGTACACCTCATCAGACATGGAAATGTTGCATCCATCTTTCACCTCACCTGTTCTCCATCTCTCTTTTTCTCTGCCCATTTTTCTCTCTCCCTCTTTCTCTGTCTACAGCTCTCTCTCTCAGCCATCTATTTCCTGTGTTTTGAGGGGCGCCACTTGTCACTTAAATCTCTTACTCTGATGACTTTTCTCACACTTGCTAGTGCCATTGTTTTTTTCTCGTTGACATAAGGACCCCAGAAATGTTTCTAATGACCTGCCAAACCCACTCTGGTAATGGCTGAAATGGGCTCAATGGAATACATTGGTTTTCCTGTGCATCTATAAGAACGCTAACACAACGTCTGGGATTTAACGCACCGTCTCGACAGTTACATCACAAGAAAGATATCTTATTTTGATCGGTTTAGATTTATGTGCAATCGAAAAAAGAAAAAAAAGTCATGATTTAGTTCAAATGTTTGCAAACTAGTGGCGCTGAAGTCAAAGCAACTTCTGAAAATTAAAGCTTAGATTATAGTGATATTATGTCTGATCTCGCAAACAATGGAAAGCAGGTATAAATAGGTGTAATCCAGAGCTAGTGTTTTGATTTTAAAAACGCATGGTTATCCTTCTCTTGACACACTTGTTGAATTATGCAAGAGAACATGACAACAATGATGAATCATTCATGAGGCTGTCTAGACAGTGCAGGTAAGTGCAGGTAGGCCCTTTATATAAATGTATTAATGAATGCAAATACACCCAGGCAAATGAGGCACATAATATTGTTAATTCTATCACAAAGTATTAAAAAAATACCTGGGAATAATTTTTTTTACATTTTTATAATAAAATGATACCTGAATTCCCACCAAAATGCCTGAACTCCATTCGTTATTTGTCCGTGCCAGTACAATTTTTTTATGTGCAAAAATTCTGTCAATATCTGATTGGTTTAAAAAAAAATCTAAAAGTTTGTAATATTTTTACTGTTGCATTTATTAGAATTGTTATTTAAACGTTTTAACAATTTCGATTAACATTACTACTTCCACGCTCTCTCTCCCTCTCTGACGCTGATATAGTAGAAAAAGGATGAATGAACTAACATGTTTTCATTAGAAAGCAGGGTCAGAGTTGTGATTTGTAGCTGTGTGTCTGTGTCCACAGGGGACTCCATACAGTACGGCGTCTACCCAGCCGAGAGGGACTGCTACCAGACCATGAACTCCACCTACAAGGCCCAGAGGTACACACACACACACATACACACACACACATTAACTGATTTAATCGCACAAACACAGACAGATAAATACACACATGTAAACACACACACAGCAACCACATAGAATGGAAGCTACTTATAAAGCTACTTACAGTTCAACCTACAACTGTAGTGTGGCAGGCCTGGCCATACTCGAACCAACTGAACCACTCTTATAGTGTTTCAAGAAGTGTACTATCATTCTTAAAGTCCTTACTGACAAAGACACTTTGATCCTATCAACCCTAATGGAGAAGTCAAAGTTCCAATAATAATGATCATTATTTATGTACATTTTTTTAAGTGCTTTTCATTACACACATAATCTCAAAGTGCTATATATGTCCCCTGGTGTGCAGCATGAATAACCTGTACAGGAAGGAGCCTTGCCAAAGCCCAACAGAGCCCGCCCCAGTGCCCCCAAGCTTTGCCCCCTGCTTCGCTTCTGTAGAAGCCCGCATGGACAGCACCATGGGTGAGTGAAGTGCTCAGTCAATAAATGTTGACATACCTGGACATCAGAATCTGTGTGTAAAATGTCTTGTCTGTTATAAATAGAAAGTTGATCTCAAAAAGGGAAGTGCTATAAAATTAGCATGCAAAGGGTATTGTTTTGTTTGTCATTGCATAAATGCGTTTCGCGAATGAGTGCGATTGCTGTAAATGTTTGGTGTCATAAATCGGGGATGGCCAACCCTCTTTCAGGACAGCCAAGTATGCAGGCTTTTTTTCCAACCCTACTATAAACCCTGCTTACCTTGTTATAAATGCTCTATGTTAATTGTTTCCCTCTTCTCTCTCAGGTGTGGCGGGCCAGTATTTTCCTGAGGAGACTTGGTCGGCTCCCTCTGTGCCCCTCACCAATGAGTTCAGGTACAACGCCTCAGAGGCCGTGCCCTACGTACCTCAAGCCTCAGCCCCCTTCAATGGGTATGTCACTAAGCCGAGAGGGAATTTACAAATTGTGTCTTTTCTACAATCATGTTGTAGCTTAGGAAGCCATTTTGATTGTCAGGCCATGTCGATCATACAGCTATTGTATACAGTAAGCATTTGACCTGAGGTGGTGTGCCCTAGTAGGAAGTCGACTGGAAGTCGACTGTGTGCAGCTCACCCTGCACAATTACCTCAAACATAAAAAAACATTCTCATGTCTACCTACTTCTCATAAGCTTCCTAGTAAAGCAATTAAAACAATCAAGAATGCCAGGAGAGTGCTAAAAATAGCCCACATTAACATATGTATCCTAAGAAACAAGGTTCATGAAATAACTTGCTAATAATAGATGACATTCATATTCTAAAACTCACTTAGATAATACCTTTGATGATACAGTGGTAGCAATACATGGTTATAACATATACAGAAAAGACAGAAATGCCAGTTGTGGAGGTGTTGCTGTCTATATTCAGAGCCACATTCCTGTAAAGCTTAGAATGGATCTCATGTTAAATACTGTTGAAGTAATATGGCTTCAGGGTCACCTAAAGCCCATTCGGGTGGGAAGCTGCTATAGACCACAAACTGCTAACAGTCAGTAACTGGATAATATGTGTGAAATGCTTGATAATGTATGTGATATCAACAGAGGTATATTTTTCTGGGTGACCTTAATATTGACTGGCTTTCATCAAGCTTCCCACTCAAGAAAAAGCTTCAAACTGTAACCAGTGCCTGCAACCTTTATTTAACTAGGAAAGTCGGTTAAGAACAAATTCTTATTTACAATGACGGCCTACCCAGGACAAACCTGGACGATGCTGGGCCAATTGTGCGTCGCCCTATGGGACTCACAATCACGGCCGTATGGGATACAGCCTGGATTCGAACTGTAGTGATGCCTCTTGCACTGAGATGCGGTGCCTTAGACCGCTGCACCACTCTGGGTTCATGTTATCAGTCAACCTACCAGGGTATTTACAAACAGCATAGGAATGAATTGATCAACATGTGTTGATCACATCTTTACTAATGCTGCAGAAATGTGCTTTAAAGCAGTATCCAAATCCATCGGATGTAGTGATCACAATATAGTAGCCATAAAAACCAAAGTTCCAAAGGCTGGGCCTAATATAGTGTATAAGAGGTCATACAATATGTTTTGTAGTGATTCCTATGTTGATGATGTAAAGAATATTTGCTGGTCTGTGGTGTGTAATGAAGAGCAACCAGACGCTGCACTTGACACGTTTATGAAATTGCTTTTTCCAGTTACTAATAAGCATGCACCCATTAAGAAAATAACTGTAAAAACTGATCAATCCCCGTGGATTGATGAGGAATTGAAACATCTTATGGTTGAGAGGGATGTGGCAAATGGAATGGCAAATAAGTCTGGCTGCACAACCTATTGGCAAATGTACAGTACTGCAAACTGAGACATCATGTGACTAAGCTGAATGAAAAGAATAAACTATCCTATGAAACAAAGATAAATGAAGGATGGTAATACGCTTTGCAGCACCTTGCCAGCTACTTTAATGATTTGTTTTCATCGGCAAGATTAGCAAACTTAAGCATGACATGCCAGCAACAAACGCTGACACGACACGTCCAAGTATATCTGACCAAATTATGAGAGACAAGCATTGTCATTTTGAATTCCGAAAAGTGAGTGTGGAAGAGGTGAAAAATTCCACCTGGGTCTGACAACTTGGATGGAAAATTGTTGAGGATAATAGCGTACAATATTGTGACTCCTATTTACCATATTTTCATTATAAGCCTATAAGAAAGTATGTGCTCTCAGGCCTAGAGGGAAGCAAAAGTCATTCCGCTACCCAAGAATTGTAAAGCCCCTTAACTGGCTCAAATAGCCGACCAATCAGCCTGTTACCAAATTGTGTTTGACCATATTTATTTGTATTTATGCTACAATGCTATTTTACAGTAAACATATTGACAACAGACTTTCAACACTTTATAGTGAAGGACATTCAACATGCACGGCACTTACACAAATTACTGATTGGCTGAGAGAAATTGATAATAAAAAGATTGTAGTAGTTGTTTTGTTAGACTTCTGTGCGGCTTTTGATATTATCGATCATAGTCTGTTGCTGGAAGAACGTATGTGTTATGGCTTTACACCCCCAAATATATTGTTGACAAAGAGTTACCTGTTTAACAGAACACAAAGGTTGTTCTTTAATGGAAGCCTCCAACAAAATCCAGATGGAATCAAGAATTCTCTGTATCTATATATGACTCAACACTTTACACGTCAGCTACTACAGCGAGTGAAATCACTGAAACGCTTAACAAAAAGCTGCCGTCAGTTTCAGAATGGGTTGCAAGAAATAAGTTGGTCCTAAATATTTCTAAAACTAAAAGCATTTTATTTGGGACAAATTATTCACTAAACCCTAAACCTCAACTACATATTGTATTGAATAATGTGGAAATTGAGCAAGTTGAGGTGACTAAACTGCTTGGAGGTGTTGATGCAACAGTAGCTAAGATAGGGAGAAGTCTGTCCATAATAAAGCGCTGCTCTGCCTTCTTAAAACCACTATTAATAAGGCAAGAACAGACTATGGGAGGCGCGAACAGACTATGAGAGGCGCGAACAGACTATGAGAGGCGCACAGTGCTACATACTCTATTCCACGTCAGGTAACTGATGCAAGCAGTGGAATCAGATATATATATATATATATGCATTTAAAAAAAATAAAAATACACCTTATGGAACAGCGGGGACTGTGAAGAGACACAGGCACACGCACTCTACACACGCGTATGGCTTTTGTATTGTTGATATGTGGTACTGGAGTAGTGGCCTGAGTGCACAGACTTAATGTGTTGTGAAGTGTAACTGCCTTAATGTTGCTGGACTCCAGGGATCCTTAATAAATACAAATGTGTTTACCCCTGTGATGTGGCTACCTGTCAAGTCATATACGTTTTTTATTGTGAAATGATGTGTGTTAGCTCATTTATGATTTTGTGTTTTCGTTAATGTATATTTGTGTTCTTGAACAGCTTCCCTTGGAACAGTGCCAACAGCCAATGTAACAGCCCGTATGCATACTGTGGCCAGGGCAATTACATGTCAGCAGGTAGGCGTCAAATCTACTGTGTTATTGTGTGTAAAATGTCTTATACAGGTCTCCCTTGAAAAGGGCGTTTGAGCTCAATGGTACAACCTGGTGAAATATCATGGGAAAAACACTTACCATTGTATCTGTACCATCGGTCCGCAGGCAACACCAACTTCCACAACAGTTACCCGTGCCAGCCAGAGAGCCAGGCGGTAGCCTACAGCCACCGGCCCAGCTGGAGCGAGGAGTGTTCCCAGCAGGCTCCCTCAACCTGGGATACAGCCGGCTGTGTGGGCAGCAAGGTAATCCCCCGGGACCCGCTGCTGGCTCTATTCAACCTAATCCCCCTAATATCTATCATTACTGTCCCCGTCTGCCTCAGTCAATGACCTAGTCCTAACCACGACTTCGTGCAGGTTTACTAAGTGTCTGCACCAAAGAAAAAGCTAAAACAGGAAACTGCCTTCATTTACACTTAAGATTCATGTTTTATTCTTCAAACCTTTATTTTGCCCTTTTGATCCGTCCCCAATGTTTCTCCTTGTTGAAAAAGGCATGTGCAAACACTTTAAGTTAAGCTTAGTATTTAATATTATATATTTATGATTTTAATATAAAATATAAAGGATTGTTTGGAATTATTTGAGTGGAAAATCAATGTAAGTGTTATTGTAACTCATCTGAATCTGTGGAGCTACCTTTTTGTTTACTGTCTGTTTTCTGAAACCTCTGTTTTTCCCTTTTGGTGTGCTGTCTGTGGTTACCAAATGTAACATCACAATCTTACTGTGTGATTTATAACAAAGCAAATAGAGCTTATAAAATAGGAACTGCAATCTCTGTGATTTGAATGGGAATCTAGGGAGTAAGGCTTTGTCTTCTTCTCTTGAGTGGAAAACTTCCACTTTTCACAAACTACCCACCATGGTTCTGGCCTCAGCATGGGTCAATACAATGTTGATCATAGTCTTTCAGTTAGGCTTTATTATTATTTTTTTTCACCTTTATTTAACCAGGTAGGCAAGTTGAGAACAAGTTCTCATTTACAATTGCGACCTGGCCAAAATAAAGCAAAGCAGTTCGACACATACAACGACACAGAGTTACACATGGAGTAAAACAAACATACAGTCAATAATACAGTAGAAACAAGTCTATATACGATGTGAGCAAATGAGGTGAGATAAGGGAGGTAAAGAGACCATTGTTTACCTGTGATTTAGACAAAACAATGTCACTGACCGCTTGATGACACAGATGATACCTTTCTTTTCCTAATTCTTAGTAAAAGTCACATAAATGGTACTCATCATTGTATTGAATTGTTTTCTAACAAGCACCAGAAAGTCAATACCAAAATACTAGCAGTGACAGGGCTGTAAAATGAAGCTTTTATGCTTATTGTTTTAGCCAGATTATGACCACCTCCATTATCAAATGTTTTGTGTGCAATGTTTCCTCAGATATTTTTTGGCACTGAGCAAATTTCTGGTCTGCTGAGCACAACTTCCAACATTTACTCTGAACACTGAGGCTCTACCTGCATTACATTACAGTTTTAAAAGTGGCCTTGTAGGCTACTGTGGCTATTTGATCATAGTGTAGGCCTACCATAAAAAAAACAATGGAGAAAATACATCCCATAATATTTTAACATGGAAATAGCAGTTATATCATTCAGCCTACAGTAGCAGCCAATGTGTGGTGTTCAATGTAGGTCTACATTCCATGAGACTTTTGAAGAAAGAAAAACATGCAGGGCTTGACATTAATCTTCAGACAAGGAGGTGACTGAAAATGTTGTTTGATGCAAGAAACCACTTTACAAAATAAAATGCATTATTATTCCCATATTCCCAAATTATGTTACCCTCTGCCTATTGGCTACTTAGTTTATTCAAGCCTGTCTCAAAATACAACACTGCGTCTTTAAGACAAAAAAAAGCTCTTTACCTGACTTGCTTTTCAAAAATGTCTAGAGGTGTATTCGTTTTGCGCTCTTGTAGGAAACAATCATGCCCCTATTGCTGACTACAAATGGGCTAATATCTCACTAACTAGCAAAGGATAATGTTTACATGTGGCTCTCAAAACAAGCGCATCTACTCACAGTCCAGTTCAAAGTAAATTGCACAGATCCATATATGGCAATGGTCTATTTGCATATGCCTACTGCAGCTCTGATTTGTTTATGCCGCACAGGCTGAGTAGTTTTTAATTTATCTGTTATTTTACCAGGTAAATTGACTGGGAACACATTCTCATTTGCATCAATGACCTGGGGAATAGTTACAGGGGAGAGGAGGGGGATTAATAAGCCAATTGTAAACTGGGGATTATTAGGTGATGGCTTGAGGGCCAGATTGGGAATTTAGCCAGGACACCGGGGTTAACACCCCTACTCTTACAATAAGTGCCATGGGATCTTTAATGACCTCAGAGAGTCAGGACACCTGTTTAACGTCCCATCCGAAAGACAGCACCCTACACAGGGCAGTGTCCCCAATCACTGCTCTGGGGCATTGGGATATTTTTTTTAGACCAGAGGAAAGAGTGCCTCCTACTGGCCCTCCAACACCACTTCCGGCAGCATCTAGTCTCCCATCCAGGAACTGACCAGGACCAACCCTGCTTAGCTTCAGAAGCAAGCCAGCAGTGGTATGCAGGGTGGTATGCTGCAGGCATAGTGCGTATCAATGCAATAGAATCCTACTCCAATGAGTTCTGCCTACAACAAAATCTCTTGCATAGTTTCGATTTGTTGCACTGAAAGTGGCGAATATTGTGTTGATTCGATCACAATTGCTACAGAAAAGGGAAACGTTGATAGTGTTAACAGGGAAAACTCTAGAACAGTTGTCACCAACCCTTTCTGAGTCAAGATCAATTTGAGTCAAAATGCAAGCTGAGATCTACCAGTCGCACCGCATTATTTCTACTTCATGCACAAATTTGTTACTCCTATGAACAGAGAAAGTGAAATATTCCTCGATATTTAAAAAAAAACTATCCGCAAATAATAACAATGCAAGCCTATATATGCACTTTCCTACTCATTCATTACTGTTGCAGTGCTTGTTGTAGCGCTGAGTGGAAATAGGAAGAACATGAATTTTATGGCTGATAAAAACCATCTCTTTGCTGTACCCATTGACAGTCTCTCTAGTCATTTTTGAAATCTCATTTTGAAATCTCACAGTATCAACTTTACTGTAGCTTTCTTTTATGCCTGCTATGCTACTGCAGACACTGTTCCATCCTATTGGTCAGCGGTAGACCTATAGGGCACTTGATTTTCTCTTTGGGCCCGCTGTGATCGCAGAGTTTGTACCTTCAGACACATGAAGTGGTTATAAATGGCAACAGTTCTTGAGGGAACATTGTGTGTATAGGAATTCAAACATAGCTTCTCATAAACTTTACTTTTAGATTTTTGCCATCAATGAAGTGTCCAGTAACATTTAATACGATAATTATTTTTGTAAAATAAATGGTGCCATATCTTTTCTAAACCATATTTTGTTTCTCTCTCTCTTGCTTTGTTTCCCCCTTAGCCATATTTCCCTGGCACCAGGAGCCTGTCCCCCATGTCTAGTCTGTTCGGTTCCATCTGGACCCCCCAGAGTGAGCCATACCAAAGCCACTTCCAGCCCGAGCGCTCAGTCCCCATGTCCCCGGTGTCCCCTGTCTGCCCCATCACCCCACCTCACGCCCCCTTCAACCGGGAGCCCGGGGGCATGTGCCGCCCCAAGCAGTACTCCAGCTTCAACCCTTTCGGCCCCCACATGAACCTGGACATTTGGAACTCCTCATCCAACCGCAGCTCAAACTCGCAGCTGTCCAACGACTCGGGCTACTGCGGCGACGTTTAATAAAAACCTGGCATAACCGACGACAACAAACAAAAACGATGCTATAAAATAAAGGAACAAGAAATGAATGTGCTTTTATCGATAATGGGGGAAAAATGTGAATATTCCTTTACTTTTATGTTCCTTTTTTTTCAAACGTTCAATGTTGTGAAAAGTTAAGCATTTGTTGTATATTTTTCTAGATGTTTTGCAGTTTTGATCATAGAAAATAAAAAAAATAAAAAAAGTTTTGAACTTGATGTCTTGTTTGCTGTCCCCCATGCTACAACTATTTAGAATATGGCAGTAACCGAAGGACCGCATAAGCCTGTTATCTTTGCCGTCCATCAAAATCACTTTCATACAGCAGTATAAATTGCTTTTCAAAAACAATTATAACCAGAAAATGTCACAGAATTCAAATGTACAGTCGTGGCCAAAGGTTTTGAGAATGACACAAATATTAATTTCCACAAAGTTTGCTGCTTCAGTGTCTTCAGATATTTTTGTCAGATGTTACTATGGAATACTGAAGTATAATTACAAACATTTCATAAGTGTCAAAGGCTTTTATTAACAATTACATGAAGTTGATGCAAAGAGTCAATATTTGCAGTGTTGACCCTTCTTTTTCAAGACCTCTGCAATCTGCCCTGGCATGCTGTTAATTAACTTCTGGGCCACATCCTGACTAATGGCAGCCCATTCTTGCATAATCAATGCTTGGAGTTTGTCATAATTTGTGGGTTTTTGTTTGTCCACCTGCCTCTTGAGGATTGACCACAAGTTCTCAATGGCATTAACCATGGTTGACAGAGGAAGAACAATGATTCCAAGCACCAACCTCCTTTTGAAGCTTGCAGTCTGTTATTTGAACTCAATCAGCATGACAGAGTGATCTCTAGCCTTGTCCTCGTCAACACTCACACCTGTGTTAACGAGAGAATCACTGACATGATGTCAGCTGGTCCTTTTGTGGCAGGGCTGAAATGTAGTAGAAATGTTTTTTGGGGATTCAGTTCATTTACATGGCAAAGAGGGACTTTGCAATTCATTGCAATTCATCTGATCACTCTTCATAACATTCTGGAGTATATGCAAATTGCCATCATACAAACTGAGTCAGCAGACTTTGTGAAAATGTATATTTGTGTCATTCTCAAAACTTTTGGCCACGACTGTACAACAGGTGATGCCCTAATAATATACAGTGAAACTAAGTGAAATAGAGACCAAACCAAGTAATCAATTGATTCAAATCACTGTGCACAATTGATATCAATCAATTAAAAGTATGTTTATAAAAGTCCAATTTTTAAGATTCTAGGATGAGGATATTCGTTGTTGATCTTCGACCATGAATTGAACTATACTGAACAAAAATAAATGCAACATGTAACAATTTCAAGTTCATATAATGAAATCAGTCAATTTTAAATACATTCATTAGGCCCTAATCTAGGGTCTGGGAGGGCATAAGCCCACCCACTTGGGAGGCAGGCCCAGACAATCTGAATGAGTTTTTCCCCACAAAAGGGCTTTATTACAGACAGAAATACTGTCTGGGTGGCTGGTCTTAGACCATGTGGAGGTCTGTTATTGTCCCCACCACAAGGTGCACCTGTGTAATGAGCATGCTTTTTAATCAGCTTCTTGATATGCCACACCTGTCAGGTGACTGGGTTATCTTGGCAAAGGACAAAATGCTCACTGACAGGGATGTAAACAAATTTATGCAAAACATTTTATAAAAAAGCTTTTTGGCGGATGGAACATTTCTGGGATCTTTTATTTCAGTTCATGAAACATGGGACAAACAATTTACATGTTGCGTTTATATTTTTTGTTCAGTATAAATCAGAAATAATACTTGATAAAACCAGTCCCCATGTTTCACTCTGGCTTCACTTCCTCTTTTGACTCAATGTACTGTTCCATATGTATTGTGGACAGAGAAAAGGGAAATACTACATTATCCTCACTATTTGGCATCATTTCCCTGGCTACCCAAACTCCTTGCTACGGCCAAATGCTACGCCACGCCATTCCAATGGACAGTATATTGCTTGCAAGAACAGGCGCCAAGGGAATTTGGGACAGTCAAATTCTCACTGACCGGTGAGGGAAACTCAGAACACATTTTAGAAGACGGACCACTCTTATGTTTGTTTGAATCAAGGAACCTAGTGGTTTATTTTGCTCTACATTTCTCAAGTTCTAATAATTTAAAAATAATTGTCATAGTTGTATATACACTGTGGCCAGTTTATTAGGTACACCACCCCGTTCAGGAAAATGGTTCGCTCCTACAGACATTGAGTCACGTGGCAGTGGCTTGCTACATAAAGCAGGCTGAAAGACATTGAGGCATTCAGTTACTGTTCGATTGGGGAAAAGGAGTGACCTAAGCAACTTAGTGCCAGGCAATATCTCAGAAACGTCCGGCCTCCTGGACTTTTCACGAATGACAGTGCAAGGGTTTACCGAGAATGGTGCGAAAACAAAAAACATAGTCAGTGGCAGTCCTGTGGACGAAAACAGCTCGTTGATGAGCTGTCGAAGGAGAATGGAAAGAATCGTGCAAGCTAACAGGCGGACGACAAACAAGTAAATAATGGCGCAGTATAACAGTGGTGTGTAGAACGGCATCTTGGAGCGTAGAACTCGCCAGTCCTTGTCACGGATGGGCTATTGCAGCAGAAGACCACACCGGGTTCCAACAAGAAGAAGCGGCTCCAGTTGGCACGCAATCACCAACTGGGCAATTGAGTGGAAAAACATTGCCTGTTCTGATGAATCCCGCTTTCTATTGCATCATGCTGATGGCAGAGTCAGGACTTGGAGTAAACAGCATGAGTCCATGGCCACATTCTGCCTGGTGTCAACGGTACAGGCTGGTGGTGTAATGGTGTGGGGAATGTTTTTTCCTGGCACATGTTAGGTCCTTTGATAACAATTGAGCAACATGTACATGCCCTGAAGAATTCAGGCTGTTCTGGAGGCAAAGGGGGGTCTGACCCGGTACTAGATGGGTGTATCTAATAAACTGTGTATAACTAGCTGTATGTTGTATCTTACAACCTAGTTATTATAATCTGAATAATTGGGCACACTTTTATGAATAACCATTTTAAATGCTTATTTTCATGTCTATGAATTTGAGGGGTTACATTTCTCCAACCCAATCCATCAGCAGACACAGGGATGGGAAGAAAGATTTCTTGAGCAATCTTGAGGAGCTTGTGTTCCATGTCAGTGCTCTAGAAGTCTATCAAAATGGACGTTTAGAGTAAATTGGACCTGTTGGCAGTGTAACACTTCGCCTAAACAATCAATTTGAGAGAAAAATGTTCTTGGTTTTACAACAGGGTTCCCCAAATTTGGCCTGTGGATGGTTTTATTTGGCCCCCCAAGTTTTTTGAGCACATGGGAAGACTGGAAGAACACCAGTCAGCTCCAAGTGATTTTCATTTAAGATATCTGTTCCCAAGTATTCCCACACATAATAGCGACACGTGATCGTGTACAAATGTAACCAAGGTTTAAAATTTATATTTTTTTAGTCAAACACATGTTTGGGCTTCTTGCGGTCAATTTGCAGTCTACAAATTGTTTGTAATTATATTCCAGCCCCCTACCGTCCACTAAAGATAAAATAGGCCTGCGGCTGAATCTAGTTGATCCATGTATATTTCATATCCCAACACAACATTAATTTTCACAGAGACAGATTCACAAAGCAATGACAATGGGGGGATTTTGGGCAGTAAAATACAAAGGTGTGAGAAACATTGTTCATAGAGATGTCAGTGTTTTCAACATAGCTTTTATTGAATTACAAACTCAATGCTGTCCTATATTGAGGTAGATGTTTCCACATTTATTCTGACTGGCCATTGGGGCAGTGGAGACAAGCCTCACCTATGCATGCCAGTCTCTCTTGGCTAAGAGTTCAGGAGAGACTGACTGCATCACTTCTTATTCTTATAAGAAACAATGTGTTGAAAATCCCAAATGGTTTGCATAGTCAATTTACAGACAGCTCTGACACACACGCTTATGCCACCAGGGGTCTTTTCACAGTCTCCAAATCCAGAACAAATTCAAGAAAGCATACAGTATTATATAGAGCCCTTATTGCATGGAACTTCCTTCTATCTCAAATTGCTCAAATAAACAGCAAACCTGGTTTAAAAAAAACAGATAAAGCAACACCTCACTGCACAACGCCTCTCCCCTATTTGACCTAGATAGTGTAACGATTTTCTTCCGTGGAAGGAGAGGACCATTGCGCAGCGTGGTTAGTGTTAAACATCTTTAATATAGACGATAACCGAGAACACTACAAAAATACAAAACAATAAATGTGAAAACCGAAACAGTCCTGTGTGGTGAAACAAACACAGACACGGAAACAATCACCCACAAAAACACAGTGAAACCCAGGCTACCTAAGTATGATTCTCAATCAGAGACAACTAACAACACCTGCCTCTGATTGAGAACCATACTAGGCCGAACACAGAAAAACAACCTAGACACACAAAACATAGAATGCCCACCCAGCTCAAGTCCTGACCAACACTAAAACAAGGAAAACACAAAATAACTATGGTCAGAACCTGACAGATAGTTTGTGTGTATACATTGATATGTAGGCAATGTGTGCCTTTTAACATGTTTTATGTAATTCTGTCCATGAGCTGTTCTTGTCTATTAATGTTCTGTAATATGTCATTCTGTGTCATGTTCCAGGTTTTTTTGTGTGGACCCCAGGAAGAGTAGCTGCTGCTTTTGCAACAGCTAATGGGGATCCTAATAAAATACCAAAAATACCCAGAGACTGCTTTTCTTAAAAATGTAGATATTCCTCAATTCTATAATTTCCCATATTTTGTCTGGTGCTACAAGTGCTGCGAAAATGATTGGTGATCAATAGTATAGTTCACACCACTCCTTGTGTAACCTCTGAGGATGTTTCCAGGCTGGAGTATGGACATTAGTGTAAACCTATTCAATGATCAGACAATGCAAGAAATGCTGTGCTATGGCAAGGGTGTACTTTGGGGGTTTAGGACCCTGAACATCAGCAGACACAATCTGCAATCCTTCAACAATCACCTTTTCACGAAACTGGACAAGTTGACCACCATCGACTTGAGTTGGAATGTTTTCCATAGCATACTTGACAGCTGCGTCTGGCCTCCAAGTCTCAGCTTACTGAACCTCTCGTCCTCCCACTTAACAAAGGCAACCCTTTGCCTTCCGAAGAGTTTGCACGTTCTTGATTTAAGCAACAATGACCTGACGCTGTTAAACATTGAACTTCCTCTCCTTACTGAGCTGTACTTCTCTGGCAACAAGATCTTGAGTTTGATGGATGGAAAGTTGTACCTTTGTCTGAAGGTTTTCTCCATTCGCAACAATGCCCTTTGCTCCTTTAGCTGTGATGACTTGGAGGGATACAACAAACTAAGGGTTCTGGAGGCTGGTACCAACACATTCGTATGTTCGTGTGACTTTGTGGCTTTCATGCAAGATGACATGGGTCATCTACCCACCTTAGTAGATGGATCTGGGGCCTATGAATGCGAGTCACCTGACGCGGTGAGAGGGATGCCCATCGTAGACGCTCGGCTATCAGTGTTTGAGTGCCACGCAACATTATTCCTGTCCCTTCTTTGCACTAGCATTCTCATGGTCCTGTGTCTGGATGTCTGTGTTACAATTGCGATGCCCTGTGGTACCTAAAAATTACCTGGGTTTGGCTGAGAGCTAAAAGGAGGCCAGTTCTCAAGAGAGGCGACTGTCGGCTACAATGCCTTTGTAACCTATAGTGAGAGAGATCTGGGTGGGAGGAGGAGCATCTGGTCCCAGAGCTTGAGCAAGTGCAACAGCCATTACAGATCTACCTCCACAAGAGGGACTTCCTGCCCGGTGGGTGGATCTTGGACAACATCATGGACACCATAGAGAAGAGCCACAGGACACTCTTTGTCCTCTCCCAAAACTTTGTGTGAGTACGAGCTGGACTATTCCCACTTCAGACTGTTAGATTTAAAAACGACAGGGCCGCGTTGAAACTGCTGAAGCCCATTGCCAAGGAAACCGTCCCCAAAAGGTTCTGTAAGCTGTGTAAGGACATGAACTCTAGGACCTACCTGGAATGGCCAGAAGATGACAACCAGTGAACTGAGTTTTTGCAAAGTCTAAAAGTGTCAATACAAAGACCTGAGCAGAAAGCTTAAAAATGTGAAAATGTAGGTATGCTATTGCTGTGCTGCTGTTATTTGAAACAATGGAATTTCCTTAATGTGAAATGTTTTGTTTATTAAAAGGTGCATCAATGCAATTCAGGGTAGTGTTCTGTAGGCAAAAAATGGGAGATAATGTTTTGAACCCTACCAGAGATACTGGATATAATGAGCAAATGCTTGTGTCTCCATCCAAACAATGGGATTTGTTGTGCACAGAGTGGAACGTCGGGCTGTCAAGCTCACACTTATTCCTCTCTTTGGATTTGTGGATACATCTTGTTATTTGAATATTAGATGAGGGGTGTTGACATCAACCACCTCCCACTGAGCACAGACTTCAACGTCTACTCCACGTTGGTTCAACGTTGATTCATTGGCCGTCTCGAATTTCAACAACGACAACTCCAATATAAAGCGTTTTTTCTCAAAGTTGCCAGGATGTCACTTGCATTATACTTTTAAATCAGTACACCCGTGACAACCTAAGCATTACGGAACCTCTATGAGATCAAATAAGCCATCAAAATAGCAATTCATTTTTATCTTGACTAAATTCGTCAATCTCTCATTGCCCCCCATACAAAAACGTGTAATTTGCTAATGAATGATCTTCGCAACGTGGACAGATTTTGGGCCCTTTCGTTTCCCATCTTCCTCTCTGACCTTACAACCTAGGCAGGCTCAATCCCAATCAATCACTCTTCACCCCTATCAACACTTTATTGACCTCAATTCTGAATACGTTTATATCAAGTAAGAAATGTAGGTGCTAAACCTAGTTTCCATAATCCTGGTTGCACTGTCCTCAGCACCTGAATTTTAGAGCAAACCTGCTTACCTTGATCTCAGTTGCAGTGTGTTAAAATCTCTTATCTACCACTAGTGGTCATGCAAGACCTACCAAGGGTTAGATTTAAATCCCTGACATGTTACTATGATTATCAGTTTTCTGCCATATTGTTTCACATTAGTCTACAGTGATCATAAGGAGGCAAAATGCAATTGGTATGCTTGGTCAGTATTTTTTGTATATATATATATATATACATTTTAGGGGGTACATCAGCTTTAATATTGCAGATAGATTGTGGATTCTATCAATGTAATTAGCTGCATTATTTCTAATCTCCCACATATTTTTTGGTAAATATATATTTTTATGTATTTTCCGTCTTTATTATTTTCCCTTAACCCTATAATCCCTCCCCTAATTGTAGTAAACTAATGGACAACAGTACTTAGGCTTTTACTTCCTGTGGATACACACTATATACATTTTACGGACACAATTTACTTTAATTATCTTGTTTTTTTGTTATTTTTAGTCCCACCCTTCAGCGCTCCCCTCAACCCCTCCCAGCTATCTCTGAACACCATCCAGTCCCACCCTTCAGCGCTCCCCTCAACCCCTCCCAGCTATCTCTGAACACCATCCAGTTTTGATTTATATTTGCCATATATTTCTAAACTGTGCTGTGATGTTTCACAAAAGTTCTGAACCTTTCTATTCTCATAGTTTCTACAGATTGTAAATTAAAGCAAACGTTTTTGGCTGAGAGTATTATTATATTATTGACTGACTATGACTTTTTAATCACCCAGCAGTGCTATTTGCAGAGTTAGCTTCAGGTAAATGTTGCAATTCTTCAACCATTCCTGAACATGCTTCATATGGGCAGTACCAAAACAAATGATCTAATGATTCTGTCTCTTTGCAGCAAAATCTACAGAACTGGTTTGGTTGTATCACCTCGTATATATTAGTCTAAATACATTCTATTGGTTGCAAGAATTTGGTATAGTTTAAATTGAAAAACTATACGTTTTGAATCCGGCGTCGTATTGTATATCGGTTCATAAACCATGTACCATGGAATCGGTACATCGAAAATCTCTTCCCAACTACAATATTTTGCAGCCTGCATGGCACAGCTTATTATTTACTAATCTGCTAGAGAACCAGTTTGGATTCAAAGCCTTTATCGAGAGGTCTAATACTTTAATATTTAATATTTTTTTGCCATCTGAATTCATATTCATTACCGTGCATTAAGAAAGTATTCAGACCCCTTGAATATTTCCACATTTTGTTACATTACAGCCTTATTTTAAAATTGATTAAATAGTTTTTCCCCCTCATAAATCTACACACAATACCCCATAATGACAAAGCAAAAACAGGTTTTTACAAAAAAACTATCACATTTACATAATATTCTTTACTCAGTACTTTGTTGAAGCACCTTTGGCAGCGATTACAGCCTCGAGTCTTCTTGGTTATGACGCAACAAGTGTGGCACACCTGTATTTGTGGAGTTTCTCCCATTATTCTCTGCAGATCCTCTCAAGCTGTCAGATTGGATGGGGAGTGTCGCTGCACAGCTATTTTCAGGTCTCTCCAGAGATGTTAGATCGGGTTCAAGTCCGGGCTCTCGCTTGGCCACTCAAGGATATTCAGAGACTTGTCCCGAAGCCACTACTGTGTTGTCTTGGCTGTGTGCTTAGGGTCGTTATCCTGTTGGAAGTTGAACCTTTGGCCCAGTCTGAGGTCCTGAGCGCTCTTGGGCAGGTTTTACTTTGATCCGTTCGTCTTTCCCTCGATCCTGACTAGTCTCCCAGTCCCTGCCGTTGAAAAACATCCCCACAGCATGGTCCTGGGAGTCTTTAAGTGGCTTTTGGAAAACTCCAAGCGGACTGTCGTGCCGAAGAGTGGCTACCGTCTGGCCACTCCACCATAAAGGCCTGATTAGTGGACTGCTGCAGAGATGGTTGTCCTTCTAGAAGGTTATCCAATCTCCACAGAGAGACTCTAGAGCTCTTTCAGAGTGACCATTGGGTTGTTGGTCACCTCCCTGACCATTGCTCTTCTCCCCCGATTGATCAGGTTGGCCGGGTGGCCAGTTCTTGGAAGAGTCTTGGTGGTACCAAACTTCTTCCGTTTAAGAATGATGGAAGCCACTGAGTTCTTGGGGACCTTCAATGCTACAGAAATGGTGTGGTATCCTTCCCCAGATCTGTGCCTCGATACAATCCCGACTCCGAGCTCTACGGACAATTCCTTCGACCTCATGGCTTGGTTTTTGCTCTGAAATGCACCGTCAACTGTGGGATCTTATATAGACAGGTGTGTGCTTTTCCAAATCATGGCCAATCAATTGAAATTATATGAATGCTTGGTCAGTATTTGTATTAAACCATTCCCTTCTCTAAACTGATTAGTCATTTCCCTAACTCTTATTAATATGGTTTTGATCCCCCCATGGGTTACATATTCTGAAAATACGATAGTGATAAAATATTGATTGTGATAAAACAAAAATCCACAAACTATCACATTTGTCCTGTTTGTTACAATTTTTTGGGAAAATAAATATAGGTATGTACAAGCTGTATTCTTTTGAAATATATCCAGCAGATAGCTCTTCATTATTGTATACATTTTACCCTAAGAGATATTTTGTTCAGGGCCTCAGTGCCCAAAGTATTGGTTTGGTCTGGGTCTTGGCTAGTCTTTGTGGTCTCAACTCATGTGGTCAAGATACATAACATCACTAGCCCAGTTTATACCTGGTGCTCACATGTGGATGTCGTCATCCGATCAAGATGATCCAATCACAATTTGACACAGCTATACTAAAATGTATATTTTATCAGTACACTTTCTCTGCATTGTGACCAGATTTTGTGATCCCTCTGTATGCAAATTATTTGACAGATATTGTTTCAAATTAATATGAATGTATTCATTTTAAGACAATGGTGCCACCTGTTAACTTTACAGGGCTAGATAATGATGATTTAGATGTTTTTACAGTCCAAATCTGTCTACACTTGTGAGATATCCAGACACAATGAGTGCTCTGCTACCTCTGCAGGTGGTCAGGAAGATCAGATCACAATGTGTTTTTTGATCATCTACACCTGTCTACAAATGTGGGCACAATCAGTATGTTGACAAAATCAGGACAAAGGACGCGTGTTATCACCAGGTATAAACGAGGCTACGGAGTACCATCTTGCCCTGGCACCTTGCTTTAAATGTGGATGTTGTATTGGCATGATAATGTTTAGGGAGATGGATACTTTAAGAGGGTTGGTCTGCATCTTGTTTTTCCACATTTCAACAGATCTTGTCATTGTCTCAATACGCTAAATTTAGCTCTGGTTGTCAAGAAGTTAGATCTGGAATGGTTCTGAAGAGGTTGGGTCTGGTTTTCCGGTCTTCAGTTCATATTTGTTCCCAACATATTAATAAACATGCCATTGATTAGTCAAAGACTTGTATTTTAAGGTTCCTTGAATTGTTTCCTTTAATTAAGAGGGACCAAAAGATGCATATCATTTATAAGAATTAGACTTCTCAGATTAACATTATACAAACATATGTTTAGTGTTGTAATTTACAAAAAAAATATATATCACCATCTGAATACACACGTGTCAAATCCTGCTGTCTCCCGAAACTATGTACATGAATACAAGGTTTCTGATATTTACAGAGTACTATATAAAGCAATATTTTACACACACACACACACACACACACACACACACACACACACACACACACACACACACACACACACACACACACACACACACACACACACACACACACACACACACACGTTTGCATTCGCCCCTAAAAATGAAAACACAATCGACCACTAATATACAATCCTGATATACTTAGTTAACATACCTAAGACACGCTGCCATAGTGAGAAGAAATGTCATTCAAAAAAAGTTGAGAGAAACAGAAATGACATGGTAGACGGGCACTCCACAATTTGATCACCAATTGCAAAGGAATTTACTTGAAAAAGCTTGAAACTGAAGAATATTTCATAATCAATAATTGTGGTAGAAAAATAAGCAGTGCAGTATTGAGGCTCATGTACAAAAAGGTGACATAGTCCATTGACTGCAGAGGGTCAAATAATTGATTGTCGTCACTGCAATGATATGGGCCTTGCTTTGGGCTGCTGAACTTGCAATGCCAGGGGTACATTATTGGAAGTACTATCTAAAAGGCAGAGAATATAGCCAGCTATCTCTCATTGCTTGAGAAAAATAATAAGTAAAAAAAGCACATTACATTGTATTTCTTTACATACCATATCATCATCTTAAAGAATACATCTGAAACTATATCACACCATGCACACATAAACCACACACTCTCCCTATCACCTAATGATAGGCCAATGCACTAAATGTATCCAGCCTCATCATCAAGTCTGGATAAGTGTAGCCTAACAAACTGCATTGCATAATGAAAAAATGAAAATAATGATTTTTAATATTTTCAGAAACACTGAAATATGCATACAACATTACAGGTAGTATGTAGTAGACCTGCAATATTCACCTGTTTGTCTTTGTCTTTGATGTTTTTAATGTAATGTGTATGTGATTTGTGTTGATTTGTGTTATCTTATAAGGACTATTGATGGATCAAATTAAATCCTAATAAACAATAAACGTGTTGAAAAGTAGCCTATGGCAGCGCTAAACACACGGTACTAAGGACAGGACGTTTAACAATACTGACTGAGAACTAGTTGCATTCGGATCGGACCAGATCCGGCTCTTAGAGTTTAGATAAGACTCATCGGGTCTTGAATCTGGCTTCACTCAGCACTGCAGCTTGCGGATGCTGCGCGAGATCCTCTTGAACTCACGCTGGCCCCGCTGCCAGCGCTTGAGCGAGGTGATGACCAGGTGGCCATCCATCTTCTGGCCCATGACCAGGTAGGAGGCGTTGATGTCGTTCATCTCGTCGCACACACACTGCAGGCCATCCTTGAGCCAGAGCACCGTCTTGCGCAGGTCTCGTTCCGTCACACCGCTCAGCTTGTAGATGGTCTTGCTCTTGGTCTCGGGCACGATCTTGGTGTCGCCGTTCATGTAGGAGATCTCCTTTACCTTGATCTTCAGGGCTGCGCAAAGCAGGCAGGGTTGAAAGGAAGAGGTTGAGGTTAAGGTTTCGATTTGTTGGACTTGAAACTGGGTGCTAACAGGCCTGCAGTAGGTAGCCGACATTTGTATATCTATAAAAGCAAAGACAAGACTGTATCTACTTAGAATTTAGGAGTAGGACTTACCGAAGTCGTTTTTGCACAGGTTGTCAACTATTTCATTGTCATTTTCCTCCTTTTCCTTGCAGGCGTCACACACTCTGGGCACTACAGGAGAAACGAGAGCAGATGTTTTATACTCCCACTGTAAATTCAACAGGTGTTCTATCAACTATAACACAATACAGCAAATGACAGTGTAAAGAGTAAAGCTATTCATTCTTTCTCACATTCCACTGTTGAGTGATCCTCAGGAGTAACCCATGGAGATCGTGCTGTTTAAACATCCCCTAATTAAGGGAACAACCCAGTAAACACAGGCCCTGCCCAAAGGAGGGGATTCCACAAGACTCCCCACTAATTAACCTGATGTTCACTCTTATGAAAATCCACGAGGGAATCCAGGAGCTCCAGGAACATGTTTTTTTTAGGCTATTAGGTTTTATTTAATTACTCCATTTCATTACCCCATTAGATCTCAATAGGCTACTGCATAAAATATACCATCGGCTGTTTGCTGTAGTCATGATATTGTAGGCTAGGACATCTTTTGCCTTGACTTTATTTATTTTATCAGTATTCTGTATCTGAAAATCTTACTCAAAATGTAAAACTTTTTGTTATGTTACCATAATAAAGCCCTGTATTTTCAGAACTGGTTAAACAGGTTTACACAAATATATAATCGATTTGAGGTTTATCTTTTGAATAACTGAAGTGTAGTCTAGCCGAATTATGCCAATACCTTACCTTCTTTGGTGACTGGCATGGAATAATCGATGCCCGCTGGAGGGATACACAAGTCATTGTCTTGGGGGAAGCGCTCGCAGTCAAGCATATCTGGCCACGGGAACCCGAACGCGGACATCACCGGTGCGCAACCGTGTTTGACGCTCACGCACAACGACCTGCACGGCTGGATAGGCTCGTCCAAATCGTGCAGACACACCGGTGCAAAGAGAGAGCAAAGAAACTTCCTCGTGTCGGGGTGACACTGCTTCTGGACCAGTGGAATCCACGAAGAGGCTTGCTGCAAAACCTCGTTCATGGTCTCGTGCCCGAGAAGATTCGGGAGGCGCATCTCGGTGTATTCGATGTCATGGCACAAGAGAAGATTGGCCGGGATGGGCTTGCAGTTATTCTTTTTGAAGAATAACTCGGGCTGACCGAAATTGTATAATCCCTGGATGGCCATGCACGCAGGTAATGTTATCGCCCATATTAAGGACAGAATGTAGTAATTCATAGTTGTTGCCTAAATAAAATACAAATGATCTAAGATAAAAAAAAAAATTATCGAAAAGTTGAGCTGCAATTCCTTCATCCAGGTGTTCTTCAGCATCAGTAGCCTACATGAGTAGAGGACCACTGACAATGTTCTGAATATGTAGTAGCCTAACATGGTGTTTTCTTGTGGGCATGTTTGGGAGGAGTCAGTGTCGTGAAGTGATCTCATCTATTGGTCCAGTTTCATTCCTCGGTTTCAGGTGAACATTCGACTGGCAGAGTTACATTCTCAATTATTTTGAGTCTGGGTGGAATTAAAGTCAATTACTACTATTGAATACAAACAATTAAACAATAGAGTTCACCAGAGAAAGATGCATGAAAGTGTGCACTGGGATATTTTCTAGTGTACAATGTTCTTCATTTCTCATTTCTAGTGTACAATATTCTTAATTTCCTATTGTAGCAAAAACATATGTATATACAAACCAAGGTTTATTTGAAAAATGGCGCTGGAGAAGAAGGCAGACGCTTTACATGTCCCCAACTGATTGTGTTTTTTTGTTCTTTATTTGCGTTTTTTTATAACTTATATTTTGTGCATAATGTTGCCACTACCGTTTCTTATGACAGATAATAACTTCTGAACATCAGGACTGCTATTACTCACCACGGACTGGCAGAAACAAGCCCGACACAAACAATATACTGCTTTCTCGGAAACAGGCCCATATCGCCATGATTTGTGTGAAGAGGCGGAGAATTCGAGGCAATTGAATAAAACCCCACTTCCTTCCATTCTGCTAGCAAATGTGCAATCTTAGGAGAATAAAATATATGACCTACGGGCAAGATTAAACTACCAACCATTCAAAACTAATATTTTATGCTTCACGGAGTCGTGGCGGCAGGATAGAACAACAGCGGTGTCTGGTAAGACAAGGGGTGGCGGGCTATGCATTTTTGTAAATAACAGCTGGTGTACAATATGTAAGGAAGTCTCAAGCTTTTGCTCGCCTGATGTATCTCACGATAAGCTGTAGACCACACTACCTACCTAGAGAGTTTTCGTCTGTATTTTTCGTAGCTGTTTACATACCACCACTGTCAGAGGCTGGCACTAAGACAGCATTGAATGAGCTATATTCCGCCATAAGCAAACAAGAAAACGCTCACTCAGAGGCGGCGCTCCTAGTAGCCGGGGACCTTAATGCAGGGAAACTTAAATCTGTTTTACCAAATTTCTATCAGCATACAAAGCTGTCCCTCACCCTCCATTTGGCAAATTTGACCATAACTCTTATCCTCCTGATTCCTGCTTACAAGCGAAAATAAAAGCAGGAAGCACCAGTGACGAGATCAATAAAAAAAGTGGTAAAATCAAGCAGATGCTAAGCTACAGGACTGTTTTTCTAGCACAGACTGGAATATGTTCCGGGATTCCTCTGATGGCATTGAGGAGTACACCACATCAGTCATTGGCTTCATCAATAAGTGCATCAATGACATCGTCCCCACAGTGAATGTACGTACATACCCCAACCAGAAGCTATGGATACAGGCAACATCCGCTAATCTAGCTAAAAGGCTAGAGATGCCACTTTCAAGGAATGGGACTCTAACCCAGAGTTTATAGGAAATCCCGCTATGCCCTCCGACGAACCATCAAATAGGCAAAGCTTCAATACAGGACTAAAATCGAATCGTACTACACCGGCTCTGATGCTCGTCGGATGTGGCAGGGCTTGCAAACCATTAGACTACAAAGGGAAGCACAGCCAAGAGCTGCCCAGTGACACAAGCCTACTGGACGAGCTAAACTACTTCTATGCTCGCTTTGAGGCAAATGGCACTGAAACATGCATGAGAGCACCAGCTGTTCCAGAAAACTGTGTGATCACACTCTCTGCAGCGGATGTGAGTAAGACCTTTAAACAGACTGATTACCAGGACGCTTACTGCGAGCATGCGCTGACCAACTGACAAGTGTCTTCACTTCAACCTCTCCCTGTCCAAGTCTGTAATACCAACATGTTTTAAGCATGTTCTTGTGCCCAAGAACACTAACGTAACCTGCCTAACTGACTACTGATCCGTAGTACTTACGTCTGTAGCCATGAAGGGCTTTGAAAAGCTGGTCATGGCTCACATCAATACCATTATCCCAGAAACCCTAGACCCACTTCAATTTGCATACCGCCCCAACAGATCCACAGATGATGCAATCTCTATTGCACTCCACACTGCCCTTTCCCACCTGGACAAAAGGAACACCTATGTGAGAATACTGTGCATTGACTACAGCTCAGCGTTCAACACCATAGTTCCCTCAAAGCTCATCAATAAGCTAAGGATCCTGGGACCGAACACCTCCCTCTGCAATTTGATCCTGGACTTCCTGACGGGCCGCCCCCAGGTATTTGTATTTATTATGGATCCCCATTCCCACTCTTCCTGGGGTCCAGCAAAATTATGGCAGTTAATACAATTTTAAAACATTACAATACATTCACAGATTTCACAACACACTGTGTGCCCTCGGGCCCCTACTCCACCACTACCACATATCTACAGTACTAAATCCATGTGTATGTATAGTGTGTATGTATAGTGTGTGTGTGTGTGTGTGTGTGTGTGTGTGTGTGTGTGTGTGTGTGTGTGTGTGTGTGTGTGTGTGTGTGTGTGTGTGTGTGTGTGTGCGTCTGTGTTGCTTCACAGGCCCCGTTGTTCCAAAAGGTGTTTTTTTTAAATCTAATTTTACTGATTGCGCGTCAGTTACTTCATGTGGAATAGATGGTAAGGGTAGGTAACAACATATCCGCCACGCTGATCCTCAACACAGGGCTCCCTCAGGGGTGCGTGCTCAGCCCTCTCATGTACTCCCTGTTCAGTCATGACTGCACAGCCAGGCATGACTCCAACACCATCATTAAGTTTGCAGATAACACAAGTGGTAGGCCTGATCACCGACAACGACGAGACAGCCTATAGGGAAGAGGTCAGAGACCTGGCCGTGTGGTGCCAGGACAACAGCCTCTCCCTCAACATGATCTTGACAAAGGAGATGATTGTGGACTACAGGAAAAAGAGGACCGAGCACGCCCCCATTCACATCGGGCTGCAGTGGAGCAGATTGACGGCTTCAAGTTCCTTGGTGTCCACATCACCAACAAACTAATATGGTCCAAGCACACCAAGACAGTCGTGAAGAGGGCACGACAAAACCTATTCCCTATTTCACTACCAAGCATACCTCTTTGCAATTGGAGCCAGCAGAATGGGAGAAATACCTCACACATGCTACAAAACTATCAGTCTTGCACTTTTTTTTACTAGCTAGAGCTATATCACTTAATTTAGGCTTTTCAGTCTCCTATGCTTTTTGAGTCAGCTGCCCAAAACAATAGTAATACATTAACTAATTAAAACCCATAAGCTACACCTTGTCTTTAGGAAGTATGGAGTTAGGAAAGCTATGTTGAAAGTGGCACTCGACTCAAATTAACGCATGGATAAATTATCATCATCGCCAGAGGTTAAATCTCCTGGCCCACTCCTCAGGTTTATACACCATATGGTGAAATATAGTCCAGTGTGAGAACCAGAGCTTGGCGCATTGGACCCAGGGGTGAAACTCTATCCTCCCCCATCGGCTGCAGCCCCATCCTGGCTCCCATCCCACTCAACACCCCCTGGGCTGGAGTCTCGTCTACAGACAGCCAAATGGTTCTTCTCAGCCTTGACATCCTGCCCTATTTTCTTCTTGGGGAAAAAAAGAGAAAGAATGAATGGTGAAAGCTTTATTTTAAAGGTTGATGTTGTTCATGCTCGCAGGAGTCTTTTTTCCGACAAGTATAACTAGATCAATGTGTAAAAGGGAGAGCTGGAGTTGACATGGTCAGCAACCTAAGTCATGGCCTCCATTTCCTTACTAGAAAGTCAGTACTCTGAGAAGAATGTTGATTTTCAGCCACACACAATAACATAAGGAAGCATGTACATTGCATTGTTCTAGTGCATTTAAAATGTTATAAAAGCAACACAAATGTGTTCTTGCTCGTTAAAGATGCACTCTCGAATAATTTCAGCCGGTAGTTTTGAAAATGATGATCACGAGCAAAAAACGGTTCCCCGTTTTTTGTGTACCACGTCATCCAATTGTGTTCTGCGACATCCATTTCCTGTGATACCTTATGGATTTTACAATTCGTATGATATCATACCAATTTTGCAATTCGGGTGTATGTTAAAGGTGCACTCAGGGATCTTAAGCACAAGAAATTGTAACATATTGCACAAATTGGATTTGTAACTTCCCAATATGTATATGTGGTCTCGCCATCTCTTCTTCACTTCTCGAGATCCCCTTCCAGCACCACACAACAAGCAGATCTGTTCAAATAACATTAGTTGTCTTTCAAATGCTTTAGCTGTGATTAATTGCCCTGCCTGTCAAAATTGAACCAATAGAATAGTCCCAAAAGAGCAAATCACACCCACCTGGCACAGTGGCACTCCAGGCAGGCTCAAGCAAATGTTTATAGTATTTGAAGGAAAATCAGGTCTGCATAGCAATCACTTTGTTCGCCCTAGAAGTCGTTATAAGTAAATGGCAAGAGGGAGGAGAATGGAAGTCAATTGAAAACAAGAGAGTCATTTACAGTGTCTGAATTAAACCTATCATTAAAGTTTATAGCTTTAAGTCCGTACATTTTTCAGTTGGGAGGGATAAAGAGGATGGATATGTTGGGAAAATGCTTAAAGTTTGGGACTTTTATTCTGTGGTAAAACAAGACAGAACTTCCATAATATAAACAACTAGGAGTGTTTTGCATGAGTAAACTGTCTTTCAGTCCAAATGAATAGCTGACTATTTACCCATTCCCTTAAATTAGGTGTTTTATTGTTCGCTAACCATGATAAAATACTTCTAAAATTCTCCTGGAATGAGTCATCATAGAATCATGAGTAGATGGCATACCTTCTACTGAGTCACACATTTCATCTCTTTATAGAGGCTTGTATGGATTTGTTACGAATAATAGTACCTATTACGCCCACATTTCAGGAAGGCAGATCACCTAGAGCGCATTTAGAATGTATAAACATATGTATTTGCTGTCAAAGCAAGGCCCATGTGTGTTGGGACAATGTGAAACTGACTACAGGACATTTTAACCATCCTCCAATAACATTTAGACTGCTGCTCGCTCAGTGTCAAGTGTGCACGTACCGGAGTGTAACTTATCTACAACTGCTTTTTATTTACATAGGGAAAATGTGCCCCCCCAGTGGTCTAAGGATCAACTGAGTCCAGTGGTACGTTTGTGGTGCCCCCAGTACCTTGGAGTCAAAGGTTTACCCTGCTTTTATGGGGCAACGCTTCTCCCTTCATGCTTGCTCCTCTTCGTAGTGTGCAAATTCCACAAACACTAAAGCCCCCATTAACCCGCTACTCGGCTCCCTTTGACCCTCAGGGTCCAGAGGCTAAGCCACGCAGCGAGCCCGGCTATTTAAACCCAAGGTTTGATAGTTCAAGTGACAATCCATTCTGTTGGGCTACCGAGGTGACATAAAGGTTACAAACGGGAGCACGGCTTATACTGGGGAGTCTTAACGTCTCGCTACACCAGGGCCTGTATTCACAAAGCGTCTCAGAGTAGGGGCGCTGCCCTAGGATTAGGTCCCCCCCCTGTCCATTACGATCTGAAAGGGAAAAATGATTCTAGATCGGTGTACTCCTACTCTAAAAAGCTTTGTGCATACGGGCCCAGACAATGGTTGTGGACCCATTCAATGGGAAAGTTAAGGGGCGTAGAATGTGTTGAGGTTTCACAGGTTCACGGGGCATGGGTAAAATCACTGGGGAAGCCTGTATGTGTTGTGATAATTGTGTTGTTTTCTCTATAACCTATTAGGTCATATGCCTTGCCACTGTGATATATAGGCCTAAGGCCGTGACAATAAGAAGATAACAGTGGCAGAATAAATTCAAACACACCTTTGTTTCATCACAAAACTGGAGAGCAGCATCTGTCCAGTGAAGTCCACAAAGCGTATTTCATTTAACAAACAGTTACACGACCTACAGCATGGTCAAGCAAGTGAATGTTTCCGTCATTTTCATGCTATTGATTTCGAACCATGGAGAGTTCCCGCAAGTCGCTAAGAAAACAGGAGCTGCCATCTGCTACAGATGGCAGCTAACATTAGCCTACTACATCTAGCTACATATTGAACTTCCATCCTTTCAGGCCAGGGGCACAATGTATGAATTTATGGTTGGTTGGATCAGAATCACAGTTATATAATCACTAACCAGTACGGATAATTAATTTAAAACAAATTGCTATCTCCATCCATGGCTAATTTAGGAAAGGGACAATTTTATCTAACTAGCTAGCCACCGGAGGACAACAACACAATGAGATGCAATAATTCAAAATTTTTCTGTCAATGACTATTTGCTTTTGATGTGATTGGTGTGAAGCCAAATCCAAACTGTCTTCCCATGACACTTCTATTCACAGTTGAGGTCGTTCAGTTTAGCTCAACGCTGATTGGATATTATTATTATTTTAAAATTATTATAAAGGGAGGCCAAATGCTCACTGGCTTCCCTTGCATTCAATGCTACAGGCAGCAACAAGGTCATACTCTCTTTGACCAGGCAGCATCAGATATAGTTGAAGTCGGAATTTTACATACACCTTAGCCACATTTAAACTCAGTTTTTCACAATTCCTGACATTTAATCCTTGTAAAAATTCCCTGTCTTCGGTCAGTTAGGATCGCCACTTTATTTTAAGAATGTGAAATGTAGTAGAGAGAATGATTTATTTCAGATTTGATTTATTTCATCACATTCCGAGTGGGTCAGAAGTTTACATACACTCAATTAGTATTTGGTAGCATTGCCTTTAAATTGTTTAACTTGGGCCAAACATTTTGGGTAGCCTTCCACAAGCTTCCACAATAAGTTGGGTGAATTTTGGCCCATTCCTCCTGACAGAGCTGGTGTAACTGAATCAGGTTTGAAGGCCTCCTTGCTCGCACACGCTTTTTCAGTTCTGCCCACAAACTTTCTATATGATTGAGGTCAGGGCTTTGTGATGACCACTCCAATACCTTGACTTTGTTGTCCTTAAGCCATTTTGCTACAACTTTGGAAGTATGCTTGGGGTCATTGTCCATTTGGAAGACCCATTTGCCACCAAGCTTTAACATCTTGACTGATGTCTTGAGATATTGCTTCAATATATCCACATCATTTTCCAACCTCATGATGCCATCTATTTTGTGTTGTTCACCAGCCCCTCCTGCAGCAAAGCACCCCCACAACATGATGCTGCCACCCACATGCTTCACGGTTGCGATGGTGTTCTTCGGCTTGCAAGCCTCCCCCTTTTTCCTCCAAACATAACGATGGTCATTATGGCCAAACAGTTCTATTTTTGTTTCATCAGACCAGAGGACATTTCTCCAAAAAGTATGATCTTTGTCTTGATGAGCGGCCTTTCAGGTTATGTCAATATAGGACTAATTTTACTGTGGATACTTTTGTACCTGTTTCCGGCCAGCATCTTCACAAGGTCCTTTGCTGTTGTTCTGGGATTGATTTGCACCAAAGTACTTTTATCTCTAGGAGACAGAACACGTCTCCTTCCTGAGCAGTATGACGGCTGTGTGGTCCCATGGTGTTTATACTTGCGTACTGTTGTTTGTACAGATGAACGTGGTACCTTCAGGAGTTTGGAAATTGCTCCTAAGGATGAACCAGACTTGTGGAGGTCTACAATTTTTTTTCTGATGTCTTGGCTTTCCCATGATGTCAAGCAAAGAGGCACTGAGTTTGAAGGTAGGCCTTGAAATACACCCACAGGTACACCTCCAATTGACTCAAATGATGTCAATTAGCCTATCAGAAGCTTCTAAAGCCATGACATCATTTTCTGGAATTTTCCAAGCTGTTTAAAGGCACAGTCAGCTTAGTGTATGTAAACTTCTGACCCACTGGAATTGTGATACAGTGAATTATAAGTGAAATAATCTGTAATAATCAACAATTGTTGGAAAAATTACTTGTGTCATGCACGAAGTAGATGTCCGAACAGACTTGCCAAAACTATAGTTTGTCAACAAGAAATTTGTGGAGTGGTTGAGAAATGAGTTTTAATGACTTCAACCTAAGTGTATGTAAACTTCTGACTTCAACTGTAGATGGGCTAGACATACAGAGACAGAGGTGTGCTGTTTCGCTCGCTCGGATGCTTTCTCCGGTGAGAGAATTCTCTTCGAATTGAAGGAAAATGATGAAACACAGAGACACAAAAGATACATTATTGAATAAGTATTTTTCTTGGTAATTGTTTTGGGGAAGCCTGGCTTCCCTTGGCACCCATGAATACACTCCACTGTGAACAGAACACTGCACACTGTCCTAAACCTCTTCCTAAACCTCTTTCAGAGACAAACCAGGCGAAAGGAAAAGCACATTGTGGTTGGGTTTTAATAATTTAGGCTAGCGGTTAAGAGTGTTGGTTCAGTAACCGAAATGTCACTGGTTCGAATCCCCGAGCCGACTAGGTAAATAAAACTGTGGCTGTCCCCTTGAGCAAGGCACTTAACCCTAACTGCTCCTGTAAGTTGCTCTGGATAAGAGCGTCTGCTAAATTACTCAAATGTAAAAAGCCTCAAGTAAAAGAGAGATTCTTTTCAAGAAAGCTTTTTAAAATATTCTTACAGTGTGATCCCCACACCTCTAACCACAACGGTCGGGCTCCCCTGTGCCAGGTACAGTGTGTCACCAACACTGCAATGTTCCACAAAACCACATAATTGCTATTCGTACCACAAGGGTGATGTAAAGCAGTGTACCCTGCAACCAAGAACCCCAAACAGCACAATCTGTGTTGGCCCATATTTGTCCTCCATAGCCAAGGGAGATGCTCCCTAACGAAGCATAGATCTCAGGTCAATCTGGAGTTTGACAACATTATGGGTATAGGTTAGAGTCAGGAATCGGGAAGCTGATCCTAGACCTGTGCTTAAAGGGGCCACATCTCCCCAGAAAGACTACCAGGAGGTTCTCATTACAACTGTGTCAAATGAGACGCAGCTTTGTTGGAGCGACCCGCTCATCTACAGGCTGGTAATCCTTCCTCTCCTCCCCCCTCCATCCCTCCCACCCTCTCTTTTTACATTTTTGATTGAGAATCGCAGGCTGGACTACTGTCACAAGCCATTAGTGAAGGAATGTTTCCTCAGGTTCAGGAGAAACCCAAACCCCACTGGAAGCCTTTGAGGAATCAATTCATCGAGCGTCAATAAAGTCTCTTGCGGTGTGAAGGGGGTTTGGACCATCGGGCCCGCTCGAATGTAAAACTAGAGTTCTCTTTCATGTTTTCACATCAAAGTCGCTATTCCTTGATCAGAAAGCAATTTTTTTCCCATCTGCACTTTACAACATTTTTTTTTAACGCTTGCTATTTGGGAAGGAGTTCGCTAGTCAGGTCTCTGAACATGTTTACTGTAATTTGGTTGTTAGCGACATATTTCTAATTACAGTAGCTGGGATTAGTGTCAGTGAAACAATGTAAGCCAAGTCTTTCATCACTATGATACGACATTCTGTTCCAATCACGGTACCAGAAGAATTGTTGTTGGCTTTCGAGAAGGGCTTTTATGAAATCTAAATTAGAGTTTCAACTATGTTTTGAGGTTATACAGTGTTTACAAACAATCTTATATTGATGGAGCAAGTAAGACTGTTGAACTAAGCTCATGAGGCATTTCTTAAAATCAATGGGTACATATCATATATTTAAAAAGCTAAATAAAATATCAACCCTTTAAGCACTTTCTAAGCTTCTCAGGCTGTGTTTAGACAGGGAGCCCAATTCTGATCATTTTTTTTCACTAATTGGTCTTTTGACCAATCAGATCAGCTATGAAAAAGATTGTGTGAATGCAGCCATAGTGGTCTGCAAGTGCCAATCTATCATAGATCTTAGATCTGCAGTGTATGAATCTATTATATATGATTTATGGTCTGAGTGACAGACCGATGCTTCATGAGATCAACAAGGCTGTTCCACTTCTACTCTGCACTTATCATGTAGGGAATCAACAGAGAATCAACGTATAGCCCAGGATATGTACTGAAGTCCACATGGACCACATGTACTAATGATCTTGTTAGCCGTAATCCCTCTGCATACATTGACATAAGAGGGGAAGGAATTCATCCTATCTAAAAATGTATTAAAATCTTTAAATCTCATTAAAGTTCCAGACAGTCATATAGATAATGGTGTAATTTATGAAATGCCCCCCATTACGGAGGTAAAATTGTTTCAGTATGGAGGTTCAGGCAGCTGTGACACAATCACCTCTCATGCTAAGGGGGATAATAATCAGATGCACACTAGCCAAGAGCTGTGGTCCTGTCCAGCTTCTACGTCAACTAGATCTACACATCTGTACAATGCTCAAATTCTATTTAAACTATATCTACATATATACACTGAGTACACCAACCATTAGGAACACCTTCCTAATATTGAGTTCCACAGGGATGCTGGCCCATGTTCAAGTTCGCTGGATGTCCTTTGGGTGGTGGACCATTCTTGATACACACGGGAAACTGTTGAGCGTGAAAAACCCAGGAGCGTTACAGTTCTTGACACAAACTGGTGAGCATGGCACCTACTACCATACCTCGTTCAAAGGCACTTACATTTTGTGTCTTGCCCCTTCACCCTCTGAATGGCACACGCATAATCCATGTCTGAATTGTCTCAAGGCGTACAAATCCTTCTTTAACTTGTCTCCTCCCCTCCATCTACACTGATTTGAAGTGGATGTAACAAGTGACATCAATAAGGGATCATAGCCTTACCCTGGATTCACCTGTCATGGAAATGTTTTAATGTTTAAACATTATGTTAATGTTTTGTATACTGGGCACCGTGTGAGTCAAAGTCAACAGCCTGGTACAAAAAAGGCTTCTTCAGGCTCGTCTCTGTAGAACAACCCGTTATGATTCTAGGTAGAACCATTTTTTCCCACAAAGAACCCTGTTAAAGGTGTTTTTTTCCTAATGGAGACTGTTTTGGAGAACCCCTCCCAGATGAAAAGGATTCCATTTTCCTTACAGAGAAAATGCTTCCAAAATGGTTCTTTGTGGGTGAAAAGGTTTTACCTAGAACCATAAAGGGTTCAACTACTACAGGGAAATGAACTGAACAGACACAATGTCTATATGATTGACTGTTAGTTAACATGAGGTCTTCCCCTTTCAGACAAGCTGGAAAAGTGTTTTTTTGAGTTGGGATCAAATAAAAACTTAGGTGGTGTTGGGCGCTACACATTTTTGGCAGATGAGTAACTCGCCAGCGAGGCACGTTGGGCCACACGGATGAAAGTCAACCATTATGACTACAATTGAAATGGTCATAAATGCTCTGCGTTGGTAAGTTTAACAAACACATTTTGTGGTTTCGAAATTCAAACCACGTTGCTTTTGCTGACTAGCCTTACGCTCATGCGATGATTATATTTCTGGGAACGACCTTGGCACGCTTTAATGTTCGACCGAAAGGGAGGGGTACCTTTTTTAAATAAAAAAGTCAACAGCTTGCCGTTTGAAAAGGTCAGAAAAGCGTTAGAACACAAAGTGCAGCACGTAAAACATTGGGCCGAGCAGTTTTACGCTATACAGGATGTCCGCGACACACGACAAGCGGATGCTTCGGAATGGCCTTGCCCTTTGACCTCTGACCGACACTGGAGCTGGAAGTCTCACACTGAGGGACTTAGAGGGACTTTTTACGACGCACACCAAAGCAACGAGCAGCCCTGGGGTTACTGCACTGTCTATGGATGACCCAGACCTGATCTCCATCTCATACGGAAGGGCACCACCATCCCATTCTCGCCACCCCCACCCCCTTCCCTGACTGAGATGCATTCCTTCCCAATAGGAACCTCAGTGTTTACCTAAATCAGTCCTTGTAGAAAAAGAGAGGGGGCTACCGACCTACCAACCGCTCTAAATCGTTATTAGCAAGGCTTGGAAAACATACAGATGAGACGTTAACCAATTAAACAAAATGGAGCAGCTGCCGGATATCCATTATGGCCAAATGTAAAAGGTGGGGTCATTTCCTGACATTTCGCTCACGTTTATGCCCTCGGAAACTTTCAGTTGATGTACATAGTTAGCATAGTTTTGAGAAAAATGGGTACGAGACTAGCTATATAAGTTAGAGGCCTATCAGTTGCTATATTTATAGTCTGTGTACTGTATTTTGGACAGTCTTGATGAAACCATGGAGTCTGTATAAGAGCTCCATAACCAATAAGGGAGAGGGTCTAGGTTTAGCTCCATCTGTAAAATACTGGAACAAAAAGAAAGGTGGCTTAACAGGTTCATAAACCGATTGTATTTCGTATCTAATTAACTGACCCAAAAGTTTGAATCGTGCACAGGTCGGCAAGGAGCGCCACATTTATCAAACTTCAACTTGAGCCTTTTAGACCTCAGGCACGGTCTTACGTGTACAGTGTCCCTTTTTGGTCTGAAGCTGTTAGACGCGATATCACTCTGTTACTTAGATAGACTTGTTTTAGAGTGTCCAGTGCTGTTTTTCTGCTACATTTGATTGATATCAATGATCCAGGCTCTATCAACTACTAAGCGTCACACTATCTGGGCATTCTAGAGAAATGGGACTAAATCCAAAATGCCCCCGCCCCCCCTCCAGATAACGTAAGAATGGCCCAAAAAGTATTTATCTAAATGCAAGTGCTTCAAGACGAACACCGGTAGTCTCAGTGACATGAACAAATGACTGCTCTTGCACCAGTCATGGATCATTTGACAGCGTGTGTTGTGAAATACAGTCTCCACAAACCCTCATCCTCCTCCTCTTCATTTTAGCCAACATGACTGTGGGTGTACTAAGTGACCCGGAGTGACCCCGGGAATACCAGACGCAGACTCATGTATAAATAAAGCTCCGGCATACCCACTCAAAGTCGCAGCCACTGCGACAAGGCCGGAATACGTTCGCAGGGATCAGCCGAGACCCATTAGGTTTCACTTGAGCAGAAACAGACGTGAACCCAACCATCGCGGAACCTCTCCTTCATCGTATCACAAACAAACCCCCGCCAGCCCGTAAATGTGAAACGTGAAATGTAACCTGTGGTCCGTTTCTGAAGTCACTATCAAAATATAATTATCCAAAAGGCACACTACAGTAGGCCTACAAACTGACATTTCTTTTCGCTAGGTAATTATTTCAATTTTTTTTAATGGTCTTGTTTCCATTTCTGCCTGTTTGAAATGGTTTTGTATTTTCCAGATTTTGTTGCATTAGTCAATGTGATAACTGCTTACAACTGGAATAATCTTAAGGTAATTCCTTTGAAATGCCATTGATTGATATGAAGCAGATTGTGTTGAGGTATGTGGTATGTAAACAGAGCGTACAGTATAACAAGATTTCTTGGAAATGTGGAAATAGTATGAAAGCAAACCACTCGATAATAATCTGAGAAACAAGCAAAAATGTGGTCGCAGCAAATCAAATGAGTCATTTCTGTATATTGACATCTAACATGGATTTAGTTACATACAGGATGAGGGTATTGTTTTAAAAAAAACACACCAATCGCTTTTGCAAGATGAGCTTACAAAAGCTGCAAGCATATCAAAAATGTAAAAAGTTGAGAAGCCGTTGCACTGTAGGAAGAGGACAAGCTACAGTAAAGATACAATGAAACATTGCTTAGAGGCAGAGGACTTGGCATATGTTGCGGTGTAAAAGTATTATATAAAAAGACTGATTATGGTTAGTGTCGTGCAAGGCATCTCTTTCTCAGCCAAGTATGGCACAGTTAGTTACATCATCATGTAATCAAAGGTTTCCCCTCTCACACAGCTGAAGGATGGACCAGTGCTCCAAACAACCTGCAGCAATGGTGGGGGGGGGGGGGGGGGTTTGACGTGAACCTGTGTTAGTGTGTGTGTGTGTGTGTGTGTTAGTGTAACCACGAATACTATCACTACGTGTTCAAATAGTCACAACAAGAGTTCAAGGTCTCTCGAAAAAAACAGGGCTCGGGTGGGGGGTTAGAAAAAGGGGAGGGGTCGATTTCCATTTAGAATCCATGTTTCAAATGGGACAATTGGGTGTTGACATGACAAAGGTTGCACCAGAATATCCATATGTCGAAATGTCCATAATGTTGAAAGATCCTTTAATTGTACAAATGTCAGCTTCTAACCTTACTCTAATGCAACTCTATTTAGGGGAATTGAATTATGACAGTAATATCCACTTGTTGTTGCCCATTTGCTAACTGAACCCCACTGTGCAGTCAGTGTGCTTTCATCCCCAGTACCGCCATGCTCTGGCATGTTGACGTTTTTCGCCAAGAAGTCTAATTATTTTGACAAGGCTTGATGGATGACCGTGTGCAGCCACTTCAAATAAGTCCTACTGCATGTAGAAGCCAATGCGATAATTCCCTTGGCGAGTTGGATTCTCTCATTTGAGGAATGTCCTTCCCTCTTCCCTGACCGAACCAGACAATTGTGACCACAAGAATGAATTAGCTAAACATTTTGGAAGGATGCATTTTCATGGGATCGCATGTACTGTATTAATGAATATGACAACTGTGTATGCCAAAATATCATTTATTTTTTATTTTTTAGCAAGAGGCATTGTTGCTGTAAAGGTTCGTCACATAGGTGTTCCTAATGTCAGAATACAGTCTATATTGAAAGGGAGTTTTGCTTTATATTGAAAAGAGCTTTCCATAGCGCAGCTTGCGCAGGCTTTTTAACCATAGCAGACAGTTTCCCCCTGACATTTTGACTGTTTTTAAAATAATACACTGACAAACCCTGTCATTATACCCTGATGAAGACAGCTTGTCTGTCCAAACGTTGGACATAAATATTTTTGCATCTGAGCTCCTATAGTGTGCGGCTCACCTTCATTTTATAATACACTTTACCATCCAAGTTGACACTTTTTAATAGAGCCAAGCAAAATGATGTACCTTTATCCAAATAGAAATAGATTTAAAAGACCCTGTGTCTTCATGTCTGCAAGACATACTTTTAATTATTTAGCACTACATTAAAGGATAAAGAAGGTCTTTCCCCGGCATGGGATACATTGACATTTGAAACATTGATATTGTTCCAAAGGAGAACATTTGATATAGAGTTGTAGTATATAATTGACTACATGAAGACAGTTTTGTACCTCTCAAAGTAAGTGGGGAACATCGTCTCCAGATAAACCGCAAAAGTTAATTCCACTTGCCTTCTAGTGTAAAGATAGCATAGACCTTTTGGTGAATAGCCCAAATTCCTACCCTTTCTTAAATACATTGCACAGTTTATTTGCGTTGACTTACAGTACAAAACATTTTTGCTTTACCTTCATGCACCGTGCCAAGAGGGTTCGCTAACTTGGAAGTGTGCTTGGATGGAACAAGCCCAAGGCACTGCACATGATACCTGGAGAGTCCTGCTGGGAGCAGCAGAAAGAGACCAGGCATTAGCCTTAACCTATTTGGGAGACACGCTGCTGCACACACACTTAAAAACCTCCTGCACGTTTACTAAATGATGGCGTCCTGTAAACGCTGAAGGCATTTCCAAAACCTTGATGAGACGACCTCCTTCAAAGTCCCTACGTGCTAATTATTTGACATTTTGGGCCTCGTTTTAAAGGAGAGTTAGGATGGTAGCTAGGTTTCTCTAAATGGCAATTAAGTACTGTCTGCTTGCATTTACCACTTTGTTTTCGACAATAAATGAAATCCAATTCAGTTGATTTTGTTTGTAGATTTTGTCTAATCACGTAGTCTGGTCAGTTGGTCATCAACCCTGATTCTGTAGGTCTTGCAGGGTGTGCAGGCTTTTGTTCCAACCAAGCATGAGCACACCTAAAATAGCACAGAGCAAATCAAGGTTAGTGTTAAGATCAAGGTTAGTGTTAGGCCCACAAAAAAGCCTGCACCAGGATTGGTAACTGCTAGTCAAGGTAAGGAGCACCAATGTGATCGGTGTTCGCTAAGCTGTGGTAGACCCACTTCTCTCCAACTGGTCTTCAAACATACCTTATGACTATGATCAGAACATTGAACTTGCATTCAAATCCAAGGAATTACTATACAATGAATGACATCATAATAATGTTTAGATTACGATTGCCCCAACCAAACACTTTCCCTGACACTACCCTTCAGTAGACCTTATTTGCCCTCTCAAGATTACATAACCATTTTTACAAAATTCTCTGACGCATGTTGTTATCTTAATCCATTCCATGTTCACGACTGTCTGAAATTTAGCGCTGCTCAAAATTGAAAATAACAAGTGACAAACTTACTCAGTCTCAAGACGATGGGGCTTTCTTCCATTCACCTTATTCTCAAAGGGAGAATTAGGATCTGTTGCGCAAAGCACGCCTCAGTCGCACTCCAATGGAAAGTATCGCTGTTTTGAAGAACGAGTGGACATAGTTCAGCAGAAACCCGATCTCGCTGCTAGCGAGGCAGGAATCTTGAGAACAGTTATGGCCATTTACTGATTCCAGACTCTCTCCTAATCTCATTGTCATCTCAACCACTCATTGTCAATTTAGTGGAAGTGATACAGTATTGTGAACATGTGAAAAAGGTGAGTAACAGCCTTAATTGTGAACTCTCCAATGTCAGTACTGTACAAATCAATACTTTATAGGAGTAAGTTCACGTCAGGGGAAGTAGACAAGAGAATACTGTCCTCTGTTCCTTTGAAAACCTTTTGTTCACAGTCAACTTATTAGCAGCTACAATCCCTCTGTAGCTAACACTGAAATATTAGTAAACAGACATCTCGGTTGTAAATCAAATGCTAATTACATACGTTCTCTGTTTGTTTACAGAGTCATTGTCACAAGAGGCATCCCAAACAGCTCGCAACTGGTTCTATCAAATCACGATTAGCGCCCACAAACATTGTAGCTAGCTCTTGGTAATAATAGCACATTCAGTAGCACACACTTTTCCGCTCTTTAACAGCCTTATCTGAGGGCCAAACTGGTGCCTCAAAGAAAGGATATGCCACATTTGCATTGGTAATGCACCCAGGTCTTGTGCATTTGATGCCTGCAGATATCTAAGAAAGAGAGAGAGAAAGAAACAGCGAAAGAGTAAAATGAGTGCCACCAGGAAGCTAGAGCTAGCTACACTCTCAGCCGCATTATAGGCCAATCTTCAGGCCTGTGAAGCCCAAATGTCCTCTCCCTCTTGACCCACATCTGGGTTGGCGGCCCTAATTGTTTGATGCCGCTCTCACTCCAAACTGCCAGTGCAGCCAAAGCACTTCAAAGGCTGCAGAGGCCTCAGAGTCTGGTTAACCAATGGGAAATTTCATTGGTCAGTGGTTCTGAACTCGTGCCGCCCGCCACATGTTTTTTTCTCTCCCATTGCTGGCACGGGGGTGTGGTGTGTGTCAAGTAGGGGTGGTTCAGGAAAGGCAAGGCAAGCTGTCGAATGTATGAGAACGGTTCTGGGAATGGCCACTCACCATACAACTCCGCAAGGGTCCTATGCTCATGTGTGTATGTGTGTGTGTGTGTGTGTGTGTGTGTGTGTGTGGGGGGGGGGGGGGGGGGGGGGGGGGGGGGTGATATGAAAGTTTATTGATAGGTCACTTTACGTTTTTTTGTTAACGATCTACACAAAATACTATATAATGTCAAAGTGGAAGAAAATTTCTAGCATTTTTATTTAATTAATGGTAAATGAAACACTAATGTGCCTTGATTAGATAAGTATTCAACCCAATGAGTCAATAAATGTTAGAATGACCTTTGGCTGGCCTCCCGAGTGGTGCAGCGGTCTAAGGCACTACTTCACAGTGCTTGAGGCGTCACTACAGACGCTGATTTGATTCTGGGCTGTGTCGCAGACGGCCACGACCGCGAAACCCATGAGGCGGCGCACAATTGGCCCAGCATCGTCTGGGTTAGGGGAGGGTTTGGCCGGGTTGTGTTCGACCGTCGCCTCACCCGAGTCCGTAGGGGAGTTTTCAGCGATGGTACAAGACTGTAACTACCAACTGGATATCACAAAAATTGGGGAGAATTTTTTTGGGAAAGATTAACCTTTGGCAGCGATTACAGCTGTGAGTCTTTCTGGGTAAGTCTCTAAGAGCTGTGCACATCTGAATTGTACAATATTTGCCCTTATTCATAAAATTATTCAAGCTCTGTCAAGTTTTTGATCATTGATAGATAGCCATTTTCAAGTATTGCCATAGATTTAAGTCAAACTGTAACTAGGCCACTCAGGAACATTCAACATCTTCTTGGTATGCAACTCCAGTGTATTTTTGTTTTGTATTTTACGTGAATTTGTTTCCCAGTGTCTGTTGGAAAGCAGACTGAACCAAGTTTCCTCTAGGATTTTGCCTGTGCTTAGCTCTATTCCGTTTATTTTTATCCTACACAACTCCCTAGTCCTTGCTGATGACAAGCATATCCATAACATGATGCAGCCACCACCATGCTTGAAAATATGAAGAGTGGTACTCAGCGATGCGTTGTGTTGAATTTGCCCCAAACATTTTTTGTTGTTGTACACGCTTCCTTTTCATTCTGTCATTTATGTTAGTATTGTGGAATAACTAAAATGTTGTTGATCCATCCTCAGTTATCGCTCATCACCAGATCCATCCGTCACTGGGGGCTGCTGTAAGAAGACACCCATGATAGAACACCTGTCCTCTGGGGACCTCACCTCTCAGCTAGCCCCCGCTCCTGGCCTCAGCCCCCTCTAGTAAAGACTGGGAGTCAGGCAATTCAAGAGGTTGGGAGGCAAAGTCAGGCAAACTTGGCATGTCCAACGTCACGTTGTTAAGACACATTCACTTGGTGCTGTGTGGTTAATCCATTAGGCCGGCGTTAGGAGACGGACCGAGGTTGTGGTATAATGTTACCGCAAAGCCACACATGCTGCAGACCCAAGGCAAAAGAGATCAATAGGAATCTTCAGATTTCACCTATTTTGATCTTGAAACGATCCAATATCATCAAAGACTTGGGACTGAGAAGAGCGTAAATTATTGAAAAAGATGACCTGTACCACAGTGAGAAAAAAGTTAACCACCCTACTGAATATTCAGATACAGAAAAGCAATATATTATCTGAATCAGTTGAAAGAGACCAGGGTGTTCAATACATCTAACTACTTTGTGCTCTAAAAAGAGACTACACACTGAAGAACAGTACCCCCTCCTTCTAAACTCAGCAAAAAAAGAAATGTGCCCTTTTCAGGACCCTGTCTTTCAAAGATACAGTTGAAGGCGAAAGTTGACATACACTTAGGTTGGAGTCATTAAAACTACACACATTTCTTGTTAACAAACTATAGTTTTGGCAAGTCGTTTAGGACATCTACTTCGTGCATAACACAAGTCATTTTTCCAAAACTGTTTACAGACAGATTTTCAATTCAAATTCAATATCACAATTCCAGTGGGTCAGAAGTTTACAAACAATAAGTTGACTATGCCTTTAAACAGCTTGGAAATTCCAAGCAATTCCAGAAAATGATGTCATGGCTTTAGAAGCTTCTGATACGCTTAATTGACATAATGTGAGTCAATTGGAGGTGTACCTGTGGATGTATTTCAAGGCCTACCTTCAAACTCAGTGCCTCTTTGCTTGACATCATGGTCAAATCAAAAGAAATCAGCCAATTTCCAAACACCTGAAAGTACCACATTAATCTGTACAAACAATAGTACGCAAGTATAAACACCATGGGACCACGCAGCCGTCATACCGCTCAGGAAGGAGACATGTTCCGTCTCCTAGAGATGAAAGTACTTTGGTGCGAAAAGTGCAAATCAATCCCAGAACAACAGCAAAGGACCTTGTGAAGATGTTGGAGGAAACGGGTACAAAAGTATCTATATCCACAGTAAAACAAGTCCTATATTGATATAATCTGAAAGGCCGCTCAGCAAGGAAGAAGCCACTGCTCCAAAATAGCCATAAAAAAGCCAAACTTCGGTTTGCAACTGCACATGGGGACAAAGATCGTACTATTTGGAGAAATGTCCTCTGGTCTGATGAAACAAAAATAGAACTGTTTGGCCATAATGACCATCATTATGTTTGGAGGAAAAAGGGGGAGGCTTGCAAGCCGAAGAACACCATCTCAACCGTGAAGCACGGGGGTGGCAGCATCATGTTGTGGGGGTGCTTTGCTGGTGCACTTCACAAAATAGATGGCATCATGAGGTTGGAAAATGATGTGGATATATTCTCAAGACATCAGTCAGGAAGTTAAAGCTTGGTGGCAAATGGTTCTTCCAAATGGACAATGTGCAAGGAGGCCTACAAACCTGACTCCGTTACACCAACTCCGTTAGGAGGAATGGGCCAAAATTCCCCCAACTTATTGTGGGAAGCTTGTGGAAGGCTACCCGAAACATTTGACCCAAGTTAAACAATTTAAAGGCAATGCTACCAAATACTAATTGAGTGTATGTAAACTTCTGACCCACTGGGAATGTGATGAAAGAAATACAAGCTGAAATAAATCATTCTCTCTACTATTATTCTGACATTTCACATTCTTAAAATAAAGTGGTGATCCTAACTGACCGAAGACATGGAATGTTTACTAGGATTAAATGTCAGGAATTGTGAAAAACTGAGTTTAAATGTATTTGGCTGAGGTGTATGTAAACTTCTGACTTCAACTGTAATTCATAAAAATCCAAATAGCATCACAGATCTTCATTGTAAAGGGTTTAAACACTGTTTCCCATGCTTGTTCAATGAACTTAAACAATGAATGAACATGCACACGTGGAACGATCGTTAAGACACTAACAGCTTACAGACAGTAGGCAATTAAGGTCACAGTTATGAAAACTTAGGACACTAAAGAGGCCTTTCTACTGACTCTGAAAAACACCAAAAGAAGGATGCCCAGAGTACCTGTCATCTGCGTGAACGTTCCTTAGGCATGCTGCAAGGAGGCATGAGGACTGCAAATGTGGCCAGGGCAATAAATTACAATGTCAGTACTGTGAGACGCGTAAGACAGCGGTACAGGGAGACAGGGCGGACAGCTGATTGTTCTCACAGTGGCAGACCACGTGTAACAACATCTGCCCAGGATCGGTGCATCCAAACATCACACCTGTGGGACAGGTACTGGATGGCAACAACAACTGCCCGAGTTAAACCAAGAACGCACAATCCCTCCATCAGTGCTCAGACTGTCTGCAATAGGCTGAGAGAGGCTGGACTGAGGGCTTGTAGGCCTGTTGTAAGTCAGGTCCTCACCAAACAACGTCGCCTATGGGCACAAACCCACTGTTGCTGGACCAAACAGGACTGGCAAAAAGTGCTCTTCACTGACGAGTCACAGTTTTGTGTCTCACCAGGGATTATGGTCGGATTCGCGTTTATAATCGAAGGAATGAGCGTTACACCAAGGCCTGTACCCTGGAGCGGGATCGATTTGGAGGTGGAGGATCCGACATGGTCTGGGGCAGTGTGTCACAGCATCATTGGACTGAGCTTGTTGTCATTGCAGGCAATCTCAACACTGTGCGTTACTGGGAAGACATCCTCCTCCCTCATGTGGTACACTTCCTGCAGGCTCATCCTGACATGACCCTCCAGCATGACAATGCCACCAGCCATACTGCTTGTTCTGTGTGTGATTTCCTGCAAGACAGGAATGTCAGTGATCTGCCATGGCCAGTGAAGAGCCTGTATCTCAATCCCATTGAGCACGTCTGGGACCTGTTGGATCGGCTAATGAGGGCTAGGTCCATTCCCACCAGAAATGTCCTGGAACTTGCAGGTGCCTTGGTGGAAGAGTGTGGTAACATCTCACAGCAAGAACTGGCAAATCTGGTGCAGTCCACGAGGAGGAGATGCACTGCAGTACTTAATGCAGCTGGTGGCCACACCAGATACTAACTTACTTTTGATTTTGACCCCCCTTTGTTCAGGGACACATTATTCAATTTCTGTTAGTCTCATGTCTGTGGAACTTGTTCAGTTTATGTCTCAGTTGTTGAATCTTATGTTCATACAAATATTTACACAAGTTAAGTTTTCTGAAAATAAACGCAGTTGACAGTGAGAGGACGTTTCCTTTTTTGCTGAGTTTATTTGTTCATCTGTTTTACATACGGTGTCCAACAAAAACATCACTAGGGTGATTAGACTCAAATGTGATGCTTCGGGCTGCTTCTCACTCACTCACACACACACACACACACACACACACACACACACACACACACACACACACACACACACACACACACACACACACACACACACACACACACACACACACACACACACACACACACACACACACACACACACACACACACACACACACACACACACACACACACACACACACACACACACACACACACACACACACACACACGGTCTTGATCGTGAGTCCCTTTAGCAACATCTTCCATTCGGTCAGAGCCGTATTTGCTGGCCTCATTGAACAAGTTGCCTCTAAGCATGTTTTTTTTCAGTGCCCCATACAACGTAATAAATTATTAGCATAATTAGCCAAACTGACCTCAGATCAGTGCTTAAGGGAAACTGCACCCCATGCGAGCAGTACACGTGAGGCGTAACAAACTGTCTGGGCCCCCACACTTATTCATGTTGGAATATCCATCTTGCTTTGGTCAGTAGATAAAAAAATAAAAAAAGCCATGACTGCCCCGTGAAACACACTGAACTCCAACTCGTATCCTGTCTGTGTTCATTTTCCTCAAGACTTCCAGGTACGGGCACTGCCACGCACTCTGGCATCCATCTCCCCACACACTTGTCAAACATCTGAAAGCCATAGAGGAGATGTTCCACATGGTTTGGTTAAGCACTGAAGGTGAGCTATGGTCACCGAGTGACGCACTCTCTACTGTTCTCCATGGAGCCCTTCCTGGAGCCCTTCCTGTACAGGTTTCATGTAACCTGTTTTACTGATAACGTATACTGTGTGGTTCTAAAAGCTGGGAATGAGAGCACTTTTGGGGTCAGTACTTGTAGGTGAAATTAGAAACTGCCGGACGGTACATTTAAATCATGCACAACAATGAGGTGTCATTCCAAGATACAACTTTTTTTTTTAAAGTCAGTGGTATGAGAGCACTACATCTTACTTTTACTCCACGCTCAGAGTAAACATTTTCTTCTCTAGCTGTTTGTCAACCATGTTGCCGTTATTTGGTAGTTGGGGGAGGAGGGGAGAGAAAAAGACAAATGAAAGAAAACATTCAACCTTGACTGTGGCCAGCTCGCAAATAAAGCACAAAGCTAGCCCCGAATATCAGTTTATTTATATACGTCTTCAAAGGGCAAAAGGTCTGAGGGAAGGCCAACTTACAGATTTAAAGCAACGATGTTGACTCTTTGCCCATATGCTGAGTGTCTGGAGTTAAAAGGGCCTAGCGGTGATTTATGGCCGAGCAGACATTTTCCTCGCTACAGTAGTGCTGAAAGACAGTAAACAGATTACAGGGTTCGGTGTAAATCTAGACTGTCATTTATCTGTGTTTAATGTGTTTTGTCATTCTATATTCAATCCACTGCAGATGTGTACACTTTCAACGGTTTACTCAGGTTGTATTTTCTTAAGTATATAACAAAAAAGCTTATCAAATTGCACAGGGAAGTATTTCTACAGTATAGGCGACCATGTTGAATTAAATGTCATGTCAATGTTTTCCCACAGGTAATGGAATTATTACATTTATAGAATTATGATTTAATACATATGACTAAAGTTGTGCATTTTAATAACTAGGGAAAAAAAGCTTGTTTTTCGAGTGATTAAATGCAAGAGCTTGAGGTGGCCATTTTGAGTTACATTTTCTATACGTCTATCCCCAAAAATTCCCTCTAGTTGCCCGTGTTTGAAAACAAAGACATTAAGAGCCCTCAGTGTATCGTGTTTATTTTAGAATAACCAGTAAAGTTAGAGTCTGGGGATATTTAGTTTAGAAAATCGTGACATAAGAAATGTAGCCCTAGTCTCCAATTGATCTCTTTATGAAGCTAGCCAGATGCTTAGATGGCTGCAAAATAAACAGAGCCAGACCCTGTTGAACTGGCAGTCTGGAATGTGTGCTTTGGAGGCATGCAAGGTGATGTGCATTATGGAGCAAATTTGGATTCAAGTAGTATTTTGGGGTGGGCGAGGGGGGGTTCAAGTAGTATTTGTAATCTTTCAAAAGCTGCCAATGCATTTTGCCTGAGCCTGTCTATAGTTCCAGATGGGTGTGGTTTACACATGGGACTATTCTGTTGGTTCCATTGTGCCAGGCAAAATCATGAGCACAGATAAAGTATTTCAGTGATTTTAAATAGTATCTCAACCCAGGTCTGGTAAAAAGTGTGGATGGCACAAAATAAAAATGATACAATTCCCACATGCATCTACAGTACATATTTCACCTTTTGGATGCGGCCCCACAGAACATTTTATTTTTGTGTTTCACATGTTGGAACATTTCTCTGCTCTTAAAGTCACACATTAAAGCCGGTTGGCTTCCAAAAATAGAATACACATTTCTTTAAGTTGAGAGCAGTCAACCGTTACTTTAAAAACATTGAAAACAGTCTGCTCGGCCTGCTCAAATGTAGAGCTGTTTGAACATTCTATCAGATTTAGCGTTGGATTAAATCTTTTAGCACTGCCTACTGATCGCGCTCCAGAAACATAATCATTATAAAACAACTTGTCACCCAGACTGTACACCCCCCCCCCCGTGTGAGTCAGTGAGTGTTGCTCTGCCAAGTCCCAACGCAATCTCGATTTTGCAGCGGATGACTCAGCACCCCGAACCTTGAGGTGTTTCAGAGCTCAGCCACTGAGAAAACAGACAACAATGGAGGACTTGTTTAGAAGCCAATGCATATTTCAATATCAAGTGATGGGTGTAGTATGAAATCCAAGCCAGGTTAGAGTGCAGCTGTCTTGAAATGACCACCACGCATCCCTGTCCAACTGAACATCGGACCCGCGTAATCATGAGCATGAAGTGCTCGTCTGAGGCAAGGAGATTGTTTTACTGCTCTGAACAGAGCACATTGTCAGCTGACTGACAGGCGTTGAAGAAGCGTTGATGGAACATCTCAGAGGAGCTCCATATCCCTGCCTGGGTCCCCTGACTCTCCCAGCTATGTGCCGAGACATGCAGATGCTTGTTTTACCAGATCACATGACACAGGAAAGATCTCTCCATCGCCTGTGCTTCCCAAGGCCAAAGACAGAGCAGAGCTGTAGTCCAAACCAACCCGTCAGGAAGGAGTGACCCAGAACTGAGTCAATAAATAAGATGCCTATCAGGCCCTATACATAGAATGCATGAAGCCTGCACGGTTAACTGACTAGCCACTCAAATGTTTATTATCCTTAATTAAGATACCTGATAAGGGCTCCGAGTCTTAGACCTCTCCTGGCACATGTTCCTAAAGATAGCATTTTTTGGATTAGCACCAGACCAAGTGGAGCCGTGTCAAATCGGCCTGCATTTTATTGCTTTTGGAGCAAAGGAATACGTGGGCGTTCAGATGGCCCATTATGGACAGTAAGGGACGCTTGGGTGGGTGCAAGGAAAAAAATGGCTGAAAGTCAGAGCTTATTATTGTCAGGGCCTATTACTTCTCCACGAGTCTTTCACCAGCAGTTTTGGAGGCCATTTTATAGTCTCGACGTGCAGACTCATTTGAGTTGAAAATGAGTAAAAAGACACATTGACGAGGCTAATTCAAATACCTTACACTTTTTGAAAATAGACCACCTTCCAAAATGGGTTTCACAGCCAAAGGCCATTCTATATTTTCGCATCACGGTGGCCAAATGTATGGATGGTATGTCCATCTGTTAATCTTGAGACAGAGGCTCCAATGAAGTGTTTGGATGCTTCAAGGACCTCTGGCGTAGTAGGAGAATTGTGACTCCTCATTGCCACACTAGCTTTCATACCAGACCAAAGGTATGAATAGATTATAAAATAGATTCTTGCTCTCCAACCAAGAACAATCGATGTATCATCTCCGTCGCGGTGACCCGAACGTAAGGAAACAGGTCATCAATATTAAGGATGCTCTCAAGCCAAGCCAAGCAGAGGAGTGTTACGTCCTCCGAGCTCAGACACTGTTTACGCTGCCACGGCCTAAACCCTTGGAAAGAAAGAAGCATACTGTATCTTCATCTTTCTTTCAGCACTTTCCATATAGCTGTGAGGTGGAAAATGTACAAAGACCTCAAAGACAGTGCGAGGAATGAGATGAAGTGTCATGGCAAACATGTTCTACTGTATAACCTCAGAGCAACAATACCAGCCTCTGAAGCTTGGGATTCTCACCTTGGCCCTTAGAGAGCCACAAGCGAAAGTCATTTTTATTCCACCCTTTAAAACGCAACTATTCTATTAGTCAGGGAATGGTTACACTCTTTAATTCGGTCTAGATTGAATTAGAAACGGATTCAAACAATTGTTTCGCGTCAGGCCTCCTTCAACACTGGGTTAACTCAGTGTGGCCATGTGGAATAATGTTGGATGGAATCAAAATGCTATTTGATCGTGATTCCAAGACACATTTCTTAAGAGTGGGACGTTCAGTTTCTAAACAAGCATGTTCCACAATAGGAAGAACAACAAAAGGGTTATGGGGTTTTTGTTCTCTATGTGGTATCAATACATTTCTGAAATTTGATAGTTCAGTCTAATTTAGAATTTCTTAATGGCAGAGGGAGTCTGGAAACATTATTGCTCCGTAAGCAACACACATTTTCCATTGGAATTGTTTAATTTATGAACCACATTAACAGTCAGTTCAACGATGAAAAGGAATGGAGAGACAAAGTCACAAACCATTGTGGAATTGAATCGTACACTAACTGTTGTTCAAGTCAGTTAGAAGTGCCCCCTCCCCCCCATATCAGAGCTAAAAGATAGCAGGACATTGTTTAACATACTTAATCTGACCTTTGTTCATATGCATATTATGATTGAGCAATAACATAAAATACATTATGTTACACACTGTACAATAAAGTGGTTTTAGTATCTATAGTATACAAATCAGCGCACACAGCAATATCAAAAGACACCACCTGCCCTGGCTCTTTGTTCAGACTTTTGCATATATTACTTTTTATTTTATTACAAAAGCAAGTTATGAAAATATTAAATGCACCACAATGCAAATCATACATTGTACAAATACATTTAATAAATGTCTGATTTCACCCATGCATCTGCATTGTATAATGTCCTTACCAATAGATGTGCCAGATGACAGGATATTGTTCAACATGAGCGAATGTTGATTTGTGGATCCTTTAAGTTGAGAAACTAATTGAATAGTTATGTGATGTTAAAATCAGATTTAAAATAAGCTTAGGAGCCGGATGATTTAATACTAGTATTTGGCATCTATCATACAAAACAATATATTTCAAAGTCAATATAAAAAGGTCCGCAAGTTTACACCTGTATTTCTCCCTCCAGGAAGCTGCCGGCGTCTAGCCTGAAGACCCCCAGCCCAGTCTCTGAGACCATCGGGCAGGCGTTGGGGGTCCGCAGTGTGAGAACCGAGGGCGAGGGAGAGAAACTGGGCATCATGGCAGACGGGTGAGCACCATGTTTCTGGTAAGCGTATTTTGGGTAGGAGGGCCTCCGGGTCAGGGTGTGTTTGGGGCATCCGGGGGCACAGCCCTGACGCCTGGCTGCGCCACGCCTATGATGATGAGTGGTGGATGCATGAGGCAGCAGGCTTCAGACGCCAGGCCCTCGTGGCCCCCCTGGAGGTCCTTGTCGGGCAGCTAATGTCGGTGAAGACTGAGGCCAGTGTTTGGTAGCGCGGCTCCCAGTCCAGCAGGTAGTCCCAACTGTAGCTGCCCTGGAGCTGCTCCTCCAGACAACAGCGAGCTGAAGGAGCCGTCCACAGAGGGACGTAGCCCCTCTTGCTCTCCTCCATTTCTCACATTGACCCGCGGCAGCATCCCCCCCTCCTCTTTGAAAGTGTGGAGGCTCTCAGAGCTCTGCATCCCTGTGGCCAGACATGTGTTGGAGACTGTTGGTACGACCGTCCCTGGGTTTCCATCCTCTGAACGGCAGGAAGCTGGTCCGAGTCCCTGGGCACAGGGGACCCTCTCGCTCTGAGCAGTGTCGGCCCTCTTGCGGCACTGATACTCGTTGATCATCTTGCAACCCAAGGCCGCTTGAGTCAGAGTTCCATATAGGGAGGAATATCTCCCTCTTCACTCGGATGGTGATGGGCGCCCTCAGCTCTCGCAAGCCGATGCCGATTCTGTTGGCCACCGCCAGTCCTGCCGAACGTGCCAGTGTTGAGGTTGGCTGCGAGGGCCTTCTTGATGGTGGCCTCTCTGGTCTTGTATCTCAGGACAAGTGACACGAAGTTGACGAGTAGAAGAAGGAAGATGGCCAGCGACACCACCAGAGTGACTGTCTGGACACCGAGGGCCACCCCAACCGAGCTGGAGATATTGACTGTTACCAGGCTGGTGGTGGACCTGGAGTCCATTCTGGGACTGCCGGCCGTCACCAAGAGCTCCACCACGTCTTCGTTGGAGAAACCTCCTCTCTTGCGGTACACTGGGCTTGAGACGAACACTGCGCCTGTTGTTTTGTTGATGGAGAACAACTGAGGGGTTGAGAAGGGAGTACTCCAACACGCCATCCAGGCCGACCGTCTGGCCGACCGTCTGCCCCGCCTTGGCGTTCTCCGGGAGGATGAAATGGTACTGGCTCTGGGTGAAGAAGGGACTGAATTCGTCCGCCCCTTCGATGGCCACCTGGACCCGCACGATGGCCTTTGTCCCTGGCCTCCACCATGAAGCAGTAGTCGCTCTCCCACTCGAAGTCAAAGGATGTCCCCGGAGAGGCTGTCGATGGCAAAGGTCTCCTTCCTGTCAGGGCTGCCACTGCCGTAGTCCATGAAGCAGGAGGACAGGATGGAGTAGGTGAGCTGGACATATGGCCCGACGTCTTAGTTGACGGCATGGACTGAATAGGTGGGGGTGGAAGGTTCTCCTGCCTGCACTGAGCAGTTGACTGCGGGGAAGATGAAGTAGGGCGAGTTGTCATTCTCGTCCAACACCATGACAAAGACCACTGTGAAAGCTACTTTACGGTTTCCAGGTTCATCCCCCATCGAAGCCTGGATGGTCAGTGTGTACTTGGAGTCTTCCTCGTAGTCGAGACTGTGGTTGACCTCAAGGGCGCCGGTGTGATGGTCTAGCCTGAGGTGAACCTTGCTGTTGCCGGAGATGTCATACCGGACCAGACCATTGGTTCCGCGGTCAGTGTCCTGGGCAGTCACCTGAACCAACCTGGTGCCCACTGGGCTGCTCTCGCTGGCCTGAGCGTGATACTCTGCGCTGACAAAAGCTGGCGCACCACGACCGCTGAGCTGTTGAGCGGAGGTGAGCCGTGGTCAAACTGTCACTGTCAAGATGTGGCCCTCAGTGGCTTCGCGGTCCAGCGGTTGGCACAGAACCAGACTCCCAGCGGTTCTCTGCTGGCTCTCCATTTGGACTGCACCTACAGTACCTTGATACAGAACCTCCTGTCCTTGTTGCCACTAGCAATGACATAGTCCCGTTGGGGGTTTTCGTACGCCCAGAGGGTCAGCAGGGTGGTGCCGACGGGGGTATCCTCAGGGGGGCTGACCATGTAGGTATCATGCTGGAAGAGCGGGGTGCGGTCATTGGCGTCCAGGACCACAATGTCCACGGAGGTGACCGTAGAGTGGACTGGGTCACCCCAGTCTCTGGCCTCAACCAGGAGCTGGATCACGTTACCATTGGTGACGTACTTCAGGAGCTTGTTGGTGAACACCGACCCTACAAATGGGTTTGGAGTTAGCCATCGTCTCCGATTTGAAAACAGTGAAAAACATCTTACTAGTGTTTTTAATCAACTGAGAGTGCTGCAAGTCTTTTAGATATTGCTTTATTCATATACATCATTTAAAAGCGCTTAGAAATAAAAATGTTATCGTCATTATTAGACAACATGTAGGGGCATGTTTCAGGTGTCCACTCAGTCTACAGCTGCTGAGGGAGGCTTTACCATGCTGACTGTCAACACAACTCACAGCTCTCTAGCTGTTATTATGGTAAAGAACAGCCTATCAAAGAGCAACGTTGGTGGAATGCCCATTTAACCAGGAAAGTCCCTACAGGTTTTGGCAACCGCAAAACCTGTAGAATAAGATCACTCACTACCTCAATGGTTTCATCCATAGCTCAGTCTATGAATCTGAGTGTGATTACATTTCTCCAGCCCCATTCCTTAGCTTTATAGCAAACCGAGTGGTGGGGCTGCCTTTTGACTGAAACCCAAATTCAGGATTTGTGGCTTTAAATTCTCTCTGTAGAAGTGCATTCTGTGGGCTTTTGGCTGAAGTTTCTTTTGAGAATGTTGAACTATTGAATGAGTTTACTGATGTGAGCACAGAAAATGGAGACTGAAAACCCAAGCAAGATTGGTCCTTTTCAATACATGGAATTGACTATTATTGTATAGCCAAATCAATTTGGGATATTACCCAGCCTCCTATAATATTTCAACTCATCTTGAAACACATTCACATAAGTTTAAACATATTTCAGTGCTGGAAATAAGAGGAAACACAAAAGAACAGTATCTGTTTCTGGTTCGAGTTAGGATTAAGACACGATTCCAAGAGGCTCAATTCTAATATTGAGGCCAATCCAAATTTCACTTCTCATAAGTTACTCGCACCACAAAACATGGAGAACACATTTCTCAGATGTTACTTGAGGGCCAGCGACTTTAATAAGGAGGCGGCTACAAATAATTTTTTCAAGAAAGAAAAACGTTTTTCTGACTTCATTTCTGCCATCTATACAATATTTTTTTTGCTAACGTGGAAAGGCTCACCACAAGGTAGATGTGTGTGTGTATGGTGAGGGATTTGTGTTCCATAACTATAACTATCTTGTAATCCATCATTAAAAGACAGATTGTAGCTCTAGCTACCTGGTAGGAATTCTGGGAGAAGACGGGCACGTTATTGTTGACATCCAGCACTTGAACCTGGACCTCAGCTGTGGTCAGGTGGAGGGAGTCAGAGGCCGAGGTCCTGGTTCAAGTGCTGGATGTCAACGATAATGTGCCCGTCTTCTCCCAGGACTCTTACCAGGTGGTCAGGTGGAGGGAGTCCGAGGCCCACACCGCCAGCCTGTGCGCCGCCTGCTCCTCACGGTCCAGCATCTGCGTCAGGGTCACCACGCCCGTGTAGCGGTTGATGGCGAAGCTCCCAGCGGCATTGGCCGAAAAACTGTAGATCACAGTGGCGTTAGCCTCTTGTCGGCTTCAATTAGTCTTCACTCGTTGGGTTGAGGAGGGCGATGACTTAACTGGGCTTCTCGACACGGGAGATAACAGACCCGGCTCTTAAGCAGACCTGTATATCACTGACCTCTCATCAGCAATCTCTCCCACTCACCCTTTCTTTGTTCCTCTCTCTCCCCTCCACTGCACTCGTTCACACATCCAAGCCCGTAAAAAGAGAAAGGATGGAGAAACGGAGGCTACTGACAGTGTGAATACTCTGGATAACCCTTGATGTGTAAAACTGGGCATATACTTACTGTTGGCACAAACCCCCATTTCTTGGCACTGAGTGAAAATACGCTCGCCGTGCTAGGAAAAATGTGATTTTAAACAAAGGGAATATAAAAGATGAATATGAAAACCGGGCTGCCAGACAGCCTTAAGACGTGGACCTTGGAAAGCATGTGGCGGTAACTTTTCTTTTACAGCTACATTTTGACAGGCTGAATCGTAGGAATTAAGAGAAGCACATTTTGTAGCATCGCGGGAGGATTAGGCCTATTTCTTCAAGACCTAGCGGCAGCTATATAGATTCAGCCTTGGAATTTCTGACTGACTCGTCCTTTGGACTCTGGGTACGATTGGGAGAATGGTCCCGGTCCATTAAAAACATTTTCACGTGGGCTCTGCTAAGAGTTCACACTTTACAGACTACGTGCCTAAATAAGTTCCATTGTTACCCTTCAATTTGACTAAAATTGATTTAGAATGAACTGGATGGGACAGCAGTTAGGGCTGTAGCCTCTGGTGCACATATGTGCACTTCGGCACATTTTTCACAGTGACACATTATCTCTCTATCCCTCCAATCTCTTCAATTAAAAGAACACTAAATACTAAAGTATGAATATTTTATAATTAGAACAGGTGAGTTGACTATCTGAACAGCCTAATTCTGATGAAAGCTATTCATGTAGCATTTTACGGCATTTAACTTTAATCTAATTGGTAAATCTAATCGTGCTTACCGTTGTCTGGGTGTATGTAGAAGCCGTATAGAGGAGAAGAGAGGAGTTTGTAGCCGAGTTTGCTGTTAAGCCCAGAGTCTCGGTCTATTGCAGCTACAGTTAGGCTCAACATGTTGGCAGGAGATAGTTCTGGAAACTTCACCTGGGGGTGCAAACAAACAAACATCTTATGTGAATTCCCAGGAAAAAAATACATACATTTATGAACATCTCAAGGACAACAAGACATCACTGAAGACTGAGGGAGTACAATGGTGTCACATGGATAGATCAGACATTGTCCAACTTGACATACAAATCCCCTCATCCTCTCAGTGAGACGGTCATGTTTACATTTCAAAAGGACTTCATTTCTGCCATCTATACAATATATTTTTTGCTAACGTGGAAAGGCTCACCACAAGGTAGATGTGTGTGTGTGTATGGTGAGGGGTTTGTGTTCCATAACTATAACTATCTTGTAATCCATCATTAAAAGACAGATTGTAGCTCTAGCTACCTGGTAGGAGTCCTGGGAGAAGACGGGTTCAAGTGCTGGATGTCAACGATAATGTGCCCGTCTTCTCCCAGGACTCTTACCAGGTGGTCAGGTGGAGGGAGTCCGAGGCCCACACCGCCAGCCTGTGCGCCGCCTGCTCCTCACGGTCCAGCATCTGCGTCAGGGTCACCACGCCCGTGTAGCGGTTGATGGCGAAGCTCCCAGTGGCATTGGCCCAAAAAACTGTAGGTCACAGTGGAGCTGAGGTCCACGTCGCTGGTGCTCACCATGTAGCCCGCTGGGAGGTCTAGTGACCAACAAGATAACAGTGTAAGAGGTATTTAGTACCAAATAGTCTATATAGTCAAATGCACAGCACTTGATAGGGGGTACTGGCCTGAGCCGAAGAGCAGTTGTGTGTGCGGGTCCAATTTAATCTCTACAGGTATTTAGTACTACAAATTAAATTGAAACATTCTCTAAAGTTAACAATTCTTTTGGATATCCCCCTCAATCAATGAAAATGGCTTTTGTCCCAGACTTCTGCTGTAACACCTGATTCAACTAATCATACAACCTTGGTTAGCTGAATCAGTGAGTCAGTGCTGAGCTGGAAACTGCCCTATGAGCAAAATACATTGGAAAGACATTGAAAATATGTATTTTTGGTTGGAAATACCAATTTCAACACATTTTGCTCACTGGGTGGGCTTGATTTGTCTCAGGAAGTGATCTTCACTTATGCCACAGAACGGTGGCATAAGGACAGAGCTTTGCCTCAGGCACAACAGCCCGCAGGACTGTTACAGAGGGACTTCATCCTTTCACCAGCTACCAAATCTTGGCCTACTGTGAAGATTCTTTTAATGCGCGCGCACACACACACACACACACACACACACACACACACACACACACACACACACACACACACACACACACACACACACACACACACACACACACACACACACACACACACACACACACACACACACACACACACACACACAGGAAAAAGTACCCAATTGTCATGCTTGAGTAAATGCCATGATATCTTAATAGAAAATGCCTCAAGAAAAAGTGAGTCACCCAGTAAAATACTACTTGAGTAAAAGTCAAAAAGTATTTGGTTTTAAGTATACTTAATTAAGTAAGAAAATAAAATGTAAATGCAAAAATATACTAAAGTATCAAAAGTAAAAAGTATAAATCATTTAAAATGACTTCTATTAGGCAATCCAAGCAGCACAATTTTCCAATTTACAAATAAAGCGTGTGTTTGGTGAGTCCGCCACATCAGAGGCAGTAGGGATGACCAGGGATGTCCTCTGTGAATTGAACCATTTTCCTGTCAGAGGCAGTTGGAATGACCAGGGATGTTCTCAGTGAATTAAACTATTTTCCTGTCCTGTTAAGCATTCCAAATGTAACGAGTACTTTTGGGAGTCAGGGAAAATGTATGGAGTAAAAAAGTTGTCAAAAATATAAATAGTAAAGTACAGATACCCCCAAAAATTACTTCAGAAGTACTTTAAAGTATTTTTACACCACTGCATTTATACACAGACAGACAGACACACAGTACCAGTCAAAAGTTTGGACAACTACTCATTCCAGGGTTTTTCTTTATTTGTATTATTTTCTACATTGTAGAATAATAGTGATGACATCAAAACTATGAAATAACACATATGGAATCATGTAGTAACCATGATGGGTGGAAGTTCTGGCTTTGGTGTGTCCCTGGCCTCGAAAAAAGACCATGGAAGAAAAGACAAGACTGTTGGAAGTTCTTGCTGCAGGCAACTAATGAAAGAATCCTAGCTGGCTTATGCCAACCAGCACACTGGAGCCTAAGCAATGTCTTTGATTCCAGCTTCAGAGAAGTATTCTGGAGAGGAGAACAAGTTCTTTTGGGGTTTTAATGTACTTATTGAAGATTAGGACAGTGAAGAGGAGACAGAAAAGGTGGGAGAGATTGTGAATCAAAAAGGTACTGAGCTGGATTTAAACACATGCTGACTCTGGTATACATGTGTGCTGGGGATGTTGGCACTAACCACTGGACCACACAATAAATATAGTTTTTTAGTATTGGAAAGGTTCAGTTCATACCTGTGTGTCGGTTAATGGTGAAGGCGCTGTTCTCGTTGCCGTTGAAAATGCTGTATTCGATTCGCCGTCCATCGGTCATGGGCCACCACGTTTCCCATCCACAAGCCTGGAGGGGAAAGGAGAAGAGATGGAAAATTGGAAGATAAGTCTCAATGGCTTTTAGCACTCACCTGAACTGAAAGGGTTTGAGACCCTCGTAATAGAGTGATGCCAGTAAAGAGTTTGGATAAGGTATTGAACATACACAGCAGACTTAAGTGTTTGATTGAGCCTGAATGGAGCGCCAGATGGGCTGGGTTGAAACTTTTAGGATTATTCTATTGGTTCCATTGAAGCAGCCATGTTCTATCAAGGGATGTTTTTGATAGAAAACAAATACTAGTTGAAACCAGGTCTGGTACATATCAGTGCACTTGTCTTGAATAGTTGTACTGATGTTAGAGCAGTTCTTACATACCAGTGTTGCTGTTTTCCATCACGACTGCTTTGTAGAGCATCTCAGTGAAGTGCAGTGGCTCGTCCTCTCCCTTCAAGTGAATAAGGACCAGGCAGGTAGAGGTGAGAGCTGGCTTCCCCAGGTCTGCAGCCAACACCTGCAGCTTAGCACCCAAGGGACTCTGATGAATGGTTGGGTTGTTTTCCACCAAGCTAAACCACAGTCTCGTTCTCACCACTGTCGCCGTTCTCTGCAGTCACCATGGCAACAATTTTATTTGGGATCATCTCCACGGTGACCCAGCCGACAACGTGGTTCTCCGCGCAGACAGGCGTGTCGGTGTCCTCCACATGCACGGTAACCACGGTGGCGGACCTCCGTGGACCTCTGGCGCAGCCGTCGGTAGCCACGGCCCTGAAAGTATACTGAGCGCGGCTCTCTCTGTGATTTGTCTGGGTCGTCCAAATCACGCCCGTAGCGGGCTCTACCGAGAAGGCCCCCCAGGGTGTTCTCGGCCAGAGAGAATGTCACTTCGCAGTTGGGGCCCTGGTCCGGGTCCCGGGCCTCCAGACGCAGCACCTCCTCAGCCAAGGAAGCGCGGTAACTCTTGCGGTGAAACGAGGGACTGTTGTCGTTCGGGTCCAGCAGGAGCACCAGGAGCTGGGTGGAGGAGTTGACGGGGGAGGGTTGGCCTGCCATTGTTGGCCTGGATGCAGAGGGTGCAGCTAGGTCGCTCCTCTTGTTGGAGGGCCCCCGTGGTGCTGATGGCGCCCGTGGTGGCATGGATGGTGAAACGCCCGCCATAGTCCTCGCCTGGATGGATAAGTCAATACACTCCGGTTAAACTTAACGAAATAGACTGTCCTTTGAAAGTCATAACTGAAGACGTACTTCTTTCACAGCTTCTCTACATTGTACCAACATCTTATACTGCCCCCATCCCCCAAATATGATAGGAAACAGATTTTTTTCTGGGTTCATTTCCTCCTTTGTTTTCATCTGACCGTACCAGTGGAAAGTTGGCCCTACGTCTCTTGGTATTTCACAATCACTGGGTCCATTCTGGCACAGCTTCAAGACATTGGGGCTTTCCTGTGATTACATTTCCTTAGTAGAATTAAATTGTTCAAACTCAGTCCCGACTGACATCTGCTGATGTGAAAAGGGCTTTATAAATACATTTGATTGATTGAAATATCGTCATGTGCACATCTGAAAGCAGTTGTATCACAAAATATTATTGCATATTTTGGATGTAATTGTGTTCGCATGAGGCGGGGGACAAAGCACGCGAGAAAGGCCCTAGGCCAAGAAAGCAAAACAGTCTGTGGAACATGTGTCTACCCACAAAGCTGAGAGTCGGAAATGACACCCTATTCCCTATAAGCAGTGCACTATGTAGGGAATCAGGTGCCATTTTGGACGTCCAGCCAAATCTGGTGAATAATGTTGCTCTCATATAGTGGGTAGACCGAGTTCTTTATGACTCTGGCTGTGAACCATACAACAAGAAAGAGAGGGCTTGAACGAGGGAGAGAGAGTGGTGGTGAGAGAGAGCGGAGAAGAGAGTGAGAAAGAGGGACACGAGAGGGAGAGAGGTAGATAGAGGGAGCGACGAAGGAGTGAGCACAAGAAAGAGGGAGAATGAGAGAGAGGGAGCGATAGAGAAAGTTAGAGAACCCAACAAAGAGAGGGAGAGAGAAGGAGTAAGAGAAAGAGTGTTGAAAATATTCAAGATATTTTATTAAGCCCGATGGTGGAAACAGATGTGACAAGCCAAGAGGCCTAAATGACCTAAATGAGAGAGGACTGCCGTACAGGATAACGGTCTCTACGTATCACATGATGGGACTTTGAATAAAGAATGGTACCAACACATCCTCCGAGAGCAACTTCTCACAATCATCCAGGAACAGTTTGGTGACAAACAATGCCTTTTCCAGCATGAGCACCTTGCCATAAGGCAAAAGTGATAACTAAGTGGCTCGGGGAACAAAACATCGATATTTTGGGTCCATGGCCAGGAAACTCCCCAGACCTTAACCCCATTGAGAACTTGTGGTCAATCCTCAAGAGGCGGGTGGACAAACAAAACCCCACAAATTCTGACAAACTCCAAGCATTGATTATGCAAGAATTTATTTTTTTATTTTTCCTTTATTTAACCAGGCAAGTCAGTTAAAAACAAATTCTTATTTTCAATGACGGCCTAGGAACAGTGGGTTAACTGCCTGTTCAGGGGCAGAACGACAGATTTTTACCTTGTCAGCTCGGGGGTTTGAACTTGCAACCTTCCGGTTACTAGGCTACCCTGCCGCCCCGAATGGGCTGCCATCAGTCAGTATGTGGCCCAGAAGTTAATTGACAGCATGCCGGGGCAGATTGCAGAGGTCTTGAAAAAGAAGGGTCAACATTGCAAATATTGACTCTTTGCATCAACTTCATGTAATTGTCAATAAAAGCCTTTGACACTTATGAAATGCTTGTAATTATACTTCAGTACTCCATAGTACATCTGACAAAAATATAAATAAAAGACACTGAAGCAGCAAACTTGTGGGAATTAATATTTGTGTCATTCTCAAAACTTTTGGCCACGACTGTACACTGAGTGTGTGTGTGTGTGTGTGTGTGTGTGTGTGTGTGTGTGTGTGTGTGTGTGTGTGTGTGTGTGTGTGTGTGTGTGTGTGTGTGCGTGTGTGCGTGTAATTGAGGTGAGCATTGGTTGACTTACAAAATACACCATGACTGTTAGTTACAATATTTCTGTGGTTCTTTCATGGTAATTCAACGGTTGTTGAAAGGTGCAGTGCAACTTTAACTTTCCCAGAGACTCAAAGAACCAACACACATATAAAAAAAGATTGCCTCGACACCTCCATATACAAACACCTCCATTTACAAACAAGTACAGAGGACATCACAGCACCCTGAAATGACTGCACCTTTAACGGTAATGAGTTGCTGTGTGTAATGTGTATAACCTCTGAGGGTGAAGTGTTAGTACAGCCCCCCGTCCAGGTGGGAGATGGTGCAGATCTCTCCAGAGTGGAGGTCGATGGAGAAAAAATCGTAGCCCGAGCCGGGCAAAAGGCTGTACCGTACCACAGCATTCTCTCGTGGTAGAGAGATAGAGGGACAGTTAGTTCCAGGTTACTGTTCACATCCGGCCGATATCAGATGCACGGTACACAAAATAACAGACAGTTCTTTCAAATACTTGAAGCGTTTGCTTTAGCCTGCCAGATAGACAGGCTTTGGAAATCTATTTTGGTTCCATTGTGCCACACAAGCTAAATCATGGAGAATGAAGTATTTTAGAAAACAATATTATTTGAACTCCAACACAGACACACGAAAACAGTATCAAGGTTGTGGGCACGCAGCCATGGCACCATCAGTCCAGCTCATGAGGCATTCAAAACAAGGACCATGTACTAAATAGGACATTGTTCAATAAATGGCAGGCATGCATGCATGCACATGAAAACAAACCATTTCAATATTAACAACCCTTGTCTACGGCTCCAGCATTTCCCACCAAAACTCACTCACGCTTTCCATTAAAACCAACGCACTGCTTTTTTCTTCTCGCAATATGATTGATAACCCAGCAAATTCCACAAGGCTCCTTTTAGACATATTGGGCTGTGTCCAAAATGGCATCCTATTCTCTTTATAGTACACTACTTTTGACCAGACCAAAATAGGTGCATTATACAAAAATCAGGAACAGGGTGCCATTTCAGGTCAAATGAAGGGCACTGCACCATAGGGAATAGGGTGCCATTTGGGGGACACACGCTTGAAGTTTAGGGGCACATTAATAACAATTCCGCTCCGACGTCGCCGTTTAGCATGTCGTTAGGTCAGCCCACCTACATGTCCCAAATGACAGGGAATAAGGTGCCATTTGAGACACAGACCATTTTTAGGGTCCTGTCTGGAGAGAAAGAGTCGTTTGGGACAGGGGCCTTTTCTGATTCCCAGATTGAAACCTGTGCTAAGGGGGTAAATCACCTCAAGATATGATCTGTCATTTAAATAAAGGAAAGAAAGAAAATGGAAAATATTTGGCTAACCTCTACATGAGCCCCACCAAGTGCTGCAGTCTGATTCAATACTGGTGGATCACCCATGTACGCATGCTCACACACACGCACACACACACACACACACACACACACACACACACACACACACACACACACACAACCACCTTGAAACCCCCCCACCCCCGCCTAGTCCAATGCTCGTCTCAGTCACCAAACAGATGAAAATGCTCCGAAAAGGATAGCTATCGGAACGTGTCCAATAAGAAACACTTGTTAACCGTTGGGAAACGTTTTTGCTACGGTGTGCCCTAACGAAACACTACCCAGGTTGGTGGTTTGGAGGAAGAACAGGGAGAGGCGACAGTAGGGAAAGAGCCACGAGTACTAGAGACACACAAATTGATGTCCCTGACCTAGTCATAGCCCCCCCCCCCCCCCCTACCCGACAGGCAGGTCAACTGATAGAGCAGCCCTCATCAGGCATCAGCCAGCGCAGATCTCCGCATGTGGTTCACATTACCACACACTTTCACGGGAGAAATGTAACTCCACCACTAATTGTCAGGGGTGAAGGTGGGGTATACAGGTGGGGTATATTTTGCCACATTTCAGGCTTCAAACATAAGGATATAAAACTGTATTTTTTGTGACAACCAGTGGGACACAATCATGAAGTGGAACAACATTTATTGGATATTTCAAACTTTTTTAACAAATCAAAAACTGAAAAATTGGGCGTGCAAAATTATTCATCCCCCTTAAGTTAATACTTTGTAGCGCCACCTTTTGCTGCGATTACAGCTGTAAGTCGCTTGGGGTATGTCTCTATGATAGAGACATAGAGACATCCCTGTTTTGCACATCGAGAGACTGACATTTTTTCCAATTCCTCCTTGCAAAACAGCTCGAGCTCAGTGAGGTTGGATGGAGAGCATTTGTGAACAGCAGTTTTCAGTTCTTTCCACAGATTCTCGATTGGATTCAGGTCTGGACTTTGACTTGGCCATTCTAACACCTGGATATGTTTATTTTTGAACCATTCCATTGTAGATTTTGCTTTATGTTTTGGATCATTGTCTTGTTGGAAGACAAATCTCCGTCCCAGTCTCAGGTCTTTTGCAGACTCCATCAGGTTTTCTTCCAGAATGGTCCTTGTATTTGGCTCCATCCATCTTCCCATCAATTTTAACCATCTTCCCTGTCCCTGCTGAAGAAAAGCAGGCCCAAACCATGATGCTGCCACCACCATGTTTGACAGTGGGGATGGTGTGTTCAGCTGTGTTGCTTTTACGCCAAACATAACGTTTTGCATTGTTGCCAAAAAGTTCAATTTTGGTTTCATCTGACCAGAGCACCTTCTTCCACATGTTTGGTGTGTCTCCCAGGTGGCTTGTGGCAAACTTTAAACAACACTTTTTATGGATATCTTTAAGAAATGGCTTTCTTCTTGCCACTCTTCCATAAAGGCCAGATTTGTGCAATATACGACTGATTGTTGTCCTATGGACAGAGTCTCCCACCTCAGCTGTAGATCTCTGCAGTTCATCCAGAGTGATCATGGGCCTCTTGGCTGCATCTCTGATCAGTCTTCTCCTTGTATGAGCTGAAAGTTTAGAGGGACGGCCAGGTCTTGGTAGATTTGCAGTGGTCTGATACTCCTTCCATTTCAATATTATCGCTTGCACAGTGCTCCCTGGGATGTTTAAAGCTTGGGAAATATTTTTGTATCCAAATCCGGCTTTAAACTTCTTCACAACAGTATCTCGGACCTGCCTGGTGTGTTCCTTGTTCTTCATGATGCTCTCTGCGCTTTTAACGGACCTCTGAGACTATCACAGTGCAGGTGCATTTATACGGAGACTTGATTACACACAGGTGGATTGTATTTATCATCATTAGTCATTTAGGTCAACATTGGATCATTCAGAGATCCTCACTGAACTTCTGGAGAGAGTTTGCTGCACTGAAAGTAAAGGGGCTGAATAATTTTGCACGCCCAATTTTTCAGTTTTTGATTTGTTAAAAAAGTTTGAAATATCCAATAAATGTCATTCCACTTCATGATTGTGTCCCACTTGTTGTGGATTCTTCACAAAAAAATACAGTTTTATATCTTTATGTTTGAAGCCTGAAATGTGGCAAAAGGTCGCAAAGTTCAAGGGGGCCGAATACTTTCGCAAGGCACTGTATTCTCTTCCCTGTCTAGTTGCTATGGTGACTATAGTGGACGGTGTTGTACTGTTTTATTTATTTATTTTCATTTTGCTCATTTAGCAGAACCTCCATATAATTTGATTCATTATGATCTAAAAGGCCAAGTTAATCCTATATCAGCACTCGTACTCTGATAATCTTTGTAAATACAGGCATTGAACCATTAGGACAATAAAAAAAAATCTGACCCTGGACCAGTGGTTCAAGGTAACTTCAAGAGGGGGATATGTTGGTGACATCCAAGGTCAGCAGTCAAGTGAGATAAGCAATCACCATGGCAATAATTGCACAGCAATGGGACAGTCAGAAGCTGTGCATGTTGGGTCGTAGAACAAAAATCCCTAAGGGTCCAACTCCAAACATTTGTTTTTTTATTAATGATATGACTGGAACTACCATGTACGGCAGTGTACATAAGCAACTCTAAACACAAATGTCTGATGCACACTATAGGGCCAATTTGAACAGTAGTGTGCTGCCTCCGCTATTTTAGTTTCTCATAGTTTCAGCAACTATGGTGAATACATAACCAGGCCAGCTCCAGACAGTTTGGCTCAGTATTGGAAAAAGTGTATGAATGATGAATGTATGTTGGACATGGTTGGCATGGGACTTGTCAAAAACACGAGCTGGACAGAACAATTCACAAACATGTCAATAACCCACTATGAATTAAAGCTCTACTATGACTAATACCTTTTATTTATTGTATAAAATAATATTTTTCCTTGTGGGAACACATATTCAAAAACATCCCCCCCAAAAAATCTATAAAGTGAAGGGTATATATATATATATATATATATATATATATATAGGGAGAGGGAAGAAAAAAGGAAATGTGAAGTACACTACTGGTCAAAAGTTTTAGAACACTGACTCATTCAAGGGTTTTTCTTTATTTTTATTATTTTCTACATTGTAGAATAATAGTGAAGACACCAAAACTATGAAATAACACATATGGAATCATGTAGTAACCAAAAAAAGTGTTAAACAAATAAAAAAATGTTTAATATTTGAGATTCTTCAAATAGCCACTCTTTGCCTTCATGACAGATTTGCACACACTAGGCATTCTCGCAACCAGCTTCATGAGGTAGTCACCTGGAATGCATTTAAATTAAGAGGTGTGCCTTCTTAAAAAAGTTCATTTGTGGAATTTCTTTACTTCTTAATGCGTTTGAGCCAATCAGTTGTGTTGTGACAAGGTAGGGGTATACAGAAGATAGCCCTATTTTGTAAAATACAAAGTCCATATTATGTCAAGAACAGCTCAAATAAGCAAAGAGAAACGACAGTCCATCATTACTTTAAGACATGAAGGTCAGTCAATCCGGAAAATGTCAAGAACTTTGAACATTTCTTCAAGTGCAGTCGCAAAACCCATCAAGTACTATGATGAAACTGGATCTCATGAGGAACGCCACAGGAATGGAAGACCCAGAGTTACCTCTGCTGCAGAGGATTAGTTCATTAGAGTTACTAGCCTCAGAAATTGCACCCAAATAAATGCTTCACGGAGTTCAAGTAACAGACATCTCAACTTCAACTGTTCAGAGGAGACTGCGTGAATCAGGCCTTCATGGTCGAATTGCTGCAAAGAAACCACTACTAAAGCACAGCAATAAGAAGAAGAGACTTGCTTGGGCTAAGAAACACGAGCGATGGACATTAGACTGGTGGAAATTTGTCCTTTGGTCTGGAGTCCATATTGGAGATTTTTGGTTCCAACCGCCGTGTCTTCGCCATCCCATCTGGTTTGGGCTTTGTGGGACCATCATTTGTTTTTCAATAGGACAATGACCCAACACAATTCCAGGCTGTGTAAGGGCTATTTAACTAAGACGGAGACTGATGGAGTGCTGCATCAGATGACATGACCTCCACAATCCACCGACCTCAAACAAATTGAGATGAGATGAGTTGAACCGCAGAGTGAGGGAAAAGCAGCCAACAAGTCCTCAGCATATTTGGGAACTCCTTCAAGACTGTTGGAAAAGCATTCCAGGTGAAGCCGGTTGAGAGAATGCCAGGAGTGTTCTTCCTGATCTTCCTGTCTGGGTTGGCGCCCCCCCTTGGGTTGTGCCGTGGCGGAGATCTTTGTGGGCTATACTCGGCCTTGTCTCAGGATGGTAAGTTGGTGGTTGAAGATATCCCTCTAGTGGTGTGGGGGCTGTGCTTTGGCAAAGTGGGTGGGGTTATATCCTTCTTATATCTGGAGTACTTCTCCTGTCTTGTCCGGTGTCCTGTGTGAATTTAAGTATGCTCTCTCTAATTCTCTCTTTCTCTCTTTCTTTCTCTCTCTCGGAGGACCTGAGCCCTAGGACCATGCCTCAGGACTACCTGGCATGATGACTCCTTGCTGTCCCTAGTCCACCTGGCCGTGCTGCTGCTCCAGTTTCAACTGTTCTGTCTGTGATTATTATTATTTGACCATGCTGGTCATTTATGAACATTTGAACATCTTGGCCATGTTCTGTTATAATCTCCACCCGGCACAGCCAGAAGAGGACTGGCCACCCCTCATAGCCTGGTTCCTCTCTAGGTTTCTTCCTAGGTTTGGGCCTTTCTAGGGAGTTTTTCCTAGCCACCGTGCTTCTACACCTGCATTGCTTGCTGTTTGGGGTTTTAGGCTGGGTTTCTGTACAGCACTTTGAGATATCAGCTGATGTACAAAGGGCTATATAAATAAATTTGATTTGATTTGATTCAAAGCTGTCATCAAGGCAAAGGGTGGCTATTTGAAGAATCTCAAATATATATTTTTTTTTGTTTGTTTAACACTTTCTGGTTACTACATGATTCCATGTGTTATTTCATAGTTTTGATGTCTTCACTATTATTCTATACAATGTAGAAAATAGTCAGAAATAAAAACCCTTGAATGAGTAGGTGTTCTAAAACGTTTGACCGGTAGTGTATGTAAACATGCATTATTTAGTATTTTCCATAAATACATTTCTTGTTTGTTTTTATTACCAAAAAAATGTAAGCTGGACACATCCCTAAAGCAAGGTTTGGAGCAAAGTACTGAGCAACCAGTCTCTCCTCAAGATCTCTCCACACCAAAGCGGGAGACAAAAATCAACCACCAGCGCAAAAAAAAACAACCTTCTTCAACTTTCCACCCGGTGTCAGTCAAATAATAATTTGCTAATGATAATCAAATAAATGATTGTGGGAGAGATGGAGAGAGAGTGGCCATCAAGGCACGCCACAGATTCTGGCCACTCCAGAGACAGGTGATTAGAGGATGAAAACATGACGCTTATTAGCACAGATGGTTGGGATTATGGACTCATCAGTGGAACCTTTCACATCTCCTGCTTGTTGTTCTTGGACACTGTTCTCACCCCCAAGAATGTCTCACACGCACGTGCATGTCTCACGCGCACGGAGACACACGCTGAGACAAACATACACTCACACACACACCTCCTTGGTTTTAAAACACCACCCCCTCCCTCGCGCCACCTTCTTCCTCAACTTTCAATATTTGGGTGAGAAATTAAGAAACTTGATTTGGGTGCCGGTGGGCTACGGTGGGGTAAAGTGTTACAACAAACAGGGCCAACGTGTGGATGTACGAACACGATTCATTTGGGGCGTGAGTGTAATGTGTGCTTGAACTAGCCTGCGTAGAGAAAACAAACAGTATAAGAGGAGATCAGGGGAGCTGCCTCCCTTTCAATCAAACCCAAAGGCTGCGTACCAAATAGCACCATGTTCCCTATATACTGCACTACTTTTGACCAGAGCCCAATGGATCTATATGTAGGGAATAGGGTCCCATGGGCCCATAGGGCTCTGGTCAAAAGTAGTGCACTATGTAGAGAATAGAGTGCCATATGGGACAAATGGAGAAGTCGAAATTCTTGACCTGTCAGGCCTCTAGGGCTCTACTGAAAACTCACGGATTGAGCTGGATTGTCAGTTAATGGTGCCCCCCATCAGTGTGAAATACTGGTGATTGACATGAACCACATATGGATAGGGGGGGGGGGGGGCAAAAGGAAAAATGGGGGGGAATGATAGACCTGTGTGTGGCTTTTCAGGACACAAGGTTACCCAATAGTTGTTATTTCGAAATACTTTTTGCGATAGCAGAAAAGACACAGGAATCCCAAAATGTTTCCATAAACTATAGATATTTCATATAAAAAATTATTTCCCTTAATATTCTACCATTGGACAGTTAACAGTTTGAGAGAGCAACATACGGATCAAATGTAAGTATAAAAAAAGTGTCCCAAACCACAATCCAAACCATAGCCAACTTGGTTATTTTACTAAATGCAATTTTATGGTCAGGATATTGGGTTAGAAGGGATAACCAACAGTGTTTGCTGACCACTAAATCACGGGACAGATAGGACTCAGCTCAACCACGAAAGATAGGCTACCTCAAAATAATAATTAATATGCTGATGCTGCCACCTAGAGGACAGACTGATCTACTGTATTGTGACCACTGTGTACATCTAAACTGTGGATGGGTTTGTCTACAACGAGTGATGTGGGCTCTAGGTTATCTAGAGTAGTATTCTGCCCATGGTTCTCTTTGTCCTGATCGCCCTGCGGTTGGGGGTTTGATCACCGGTCGATTCCTAAAAACTCTAAATGAGACCTGATGCATCTCTGCATAGCACTCCGCATTAAGGAGATGTATTGTGGGTAAGGAGATGGCTTGGGGTTAAGGGGGTAAGACCCTGTAATCTCCAGGGAGTGTACTTTTACAAACTGCCTTATGCTACAGAAACAGGAGAGGCTCTTTCCCTATGGACCATTTTGGCTCGGACAAGGCTTACTTCGAGATGAGGTGCAAGCTAGCGCTGCGGCGCAGAACAATATCTTCAACAAATAGTTGAAGCACTGCAAATGGAGAGAAAACTGCGACTTTATGTTTTTCTGCATCCGAACTGAACAATGAAACAATTTGAAAAAAGAACCGTGTCCAGAGTGGTACGTACCGGAGTCCTTGTCTGTGGAGGACACAGTGGCCACGCTCTCCCCAGGCTCTCTGTTCTCGGCAACGCTGGCTGTGTAGACGTCCTGCTGGAACAGGGGAGGCTGGTCATTCACGTCCCCCACCTCCAGCCTCAGGGTCTGGGTAGAAGAAAGAGGGGACCCCTGGTCTGAGACCTGGATGGTCAGGGAGTGGGAGGACTGGAGCCCGTAGTCCAGAGGGGATGCCAGGTACAGCTGACCTACGAGGGGAGAAGAGGAGAGTTGAGACTGATGTACTGTGGCAGTGTTTCCCTGCCATTGTATTGACAAAGTGGGCCCCTAACTTGCTCTGTTACCCTCCACCTAAAGAGACTCAGTTTGTCTGAAGGGATCAGTTTGAGCAAGGAAAGGCGCAGAATTGCTAATCATGATCACATAATGAGTAGTTATTTGGGATGCAAAGTGATTTGAAGATCAGTGATTAATTTGACAATTTTGATGCCAGAGGATCTGGACATTTGTCTGGCTACTAGAGGTCAACCGATTATGATTTTTCAGCGCCGAAACCGATTATTGGAGGACCAAAAAAAGCCGATAACGATTAATCGGACGATTTTTATTTATTTATTTGTAATAATGACAATTACAACAATACTGAATTATAACTTCATATAATACATCAATAAAAATCAATTTAGTCTCAAATAAATAATGAAACATGTTCAATTTGGTTTAAATAAGGCAAAAACAAAGTGTTGGAGAAGTAAAAGTGCAGTATGTGCCATGATGCAGTTGTGCCATGTTGCTCAGAACATGAGAATATATGAAAGTTGGTGGTTCCTTTTAACATGAGACTTCAATATTCCCAGGTAAGAAGTTTTAGGTTGTAGTTATTATAGGAATTATAGGGCTATTTCTCTCTATACCATTTGTATTTCATATACCTTTGACTATTGGATGTTCTTATAGGCACTATAGTATTACCAGTGTAACAGTATAGCTTCCGTCCCCCTGCTCGCCCCGAACCAGGAACACATCGACAACAACCACACTCGAAGCAGCGTTACCCATCGCTCCACAAAGCAAGGGGAATAACTACTCCAAGTCTCAGAGCGAGAGACGTTTGAAACGCTATAAGTGCGCACCCCGCTAACTAGCTAGTCATTTCACATCGGTTATACCAGCCATTAGGCTGATAGGCTTGAAGTCATAAACAGGGCTGTGCTTGCGAAGAGCTGCTGGCAAAATGCACGAAAGTGAAGTGTGAAGTGCAACGATTACCGAAAAATACAGATTTCCGATTGTTATGAAAACTTGAAATCGGCCCTAATTAATCGTCCATTCCGATTAATCGGTCGACCTCTACTAGCTACCCAGACTCCTTGCTCCGGCCAAACACTCTGCCACGCCCAAAGACTTTCGTTTTTATTTACCGGAGTACCTCCATGACCCTTCATCGAATGCAAACACATTCAGGGCTGTCTGATTGGTCCAGACACCAATTGGGTTGGTTGGGCCAGAACACATGTGGGTAAAGCAACGGGTTGAAAACTCATCATTGGCTTTGATACTTTAAATCAGTTAGAGACAATCCAATCGCTGAGGACTTTTTGTACAACACCCCGTGTCACCACAAACAACTTCATTGATGGCAGTCTCAGACTAAAGTATGTAGCGAACGACAGAGCAGCGGAGGAATTTAGTGTGATTCATCAGGCTACCTGGATGCTCTGCTTTGGGGGCCTTGTGCTTCGCCTGGAATTAAACTACGGAAAGACTGTATTGAGGTAAATGATTCCTCATACATTTTCCAGAATCATATTTTTGTCATTCATTAAAATACTACCAAGAGCATACCTGTTTTCTCCTCCAAAGTAAAGAACCCTTCCTTGTTCCCAGAGAAAAGCCAACAGGTGACCTGGCAGCTTTCACCCATGTCATCATCCACGCCCACCACACGATGCACCAGGCTCCCCACCTCCGTGTCATCCATTATGAGGGCCGTGTCCTGGGAGACAAAAGCCGGACAGTTGTCATTCATGTCCAGCAGGAACACCTGAGCAGCCACAGTCGCAAAATTGTGGTCAGCCACCCTTGCTGACGGGTCAGTGGCGGTGAACGTGAACGTGAAGCTCACGGTCCTCTCGCGGTCCAGGGGAGCGGTCGTGGTGAAGGTGCCGGGTGGATAAGGAAGCGGGTGGGGAGCGGGTGGTTACGGAAAGCAAATGATATTGAGGACAACAACGATGACCCTCCTGACCTGCCCAGCTCAGGGTCAAAGGACAATGAGTAACGCAGGCCGCTGTTGGCCAGGCTCCCGTCGCCGTCTTTGGCGATGAAGGTGGACACACACGTTCCAACTTCTACGTCCTCCAGAAACCCCAACGTGACCACCTTGCAGGGGTACCAGGGTACGTGATCGTTACGTTTGTCCCGGGTCCCGTGGCGTCCTCACCATGTACAACCAGAAAGTATCATGATGTAGACTCATAGTCCAGCGGCTGGTTGAGGTACAGGTCGCCGGACGAGCTGTCCAGGCTAAATTGAAGGACCCCGTCATCCTCGGCGATGGAGTAACGCAGCCTGCCATTGGTTGTTAGGGATGGGGAGAGGTGGACGGAGCCGAGACAGTGCCGGGTTTGGTGTCCTCCCTCACGGAGAAGGCTCGTACACTTTGGGGGTGGGTGCCACAATTTACATTTGTCAGCCCTGCCTACACACAATATCCCATAATGTCAAATTTGATTTTTTTTTGCTACATTTTAACAAATTAATAAAAAATGTAAAGCTGAAATGTCTTGAATAAATAAGTATTCAACATCTTATGGCAAGCCTAAAGTTCAGGAGCAAAAATGTGCTTAACAAGTGACATAAGTTGTATGGACTCACTCAGTGTGAAATAGTGTTTAACATGATTTTTGAATGACTACCTCATCTCTGTACCCCACACATACAGATAATTGTAAGATCCAGCAGTCTAGCAGTGAATTTCAAACACAGATTCAACCACAAAGACCAGGGAGCTTTTCCAGTGCCTCTCAATGAAGGTCACCTATTGGTAGGTGGGTTAAAAAAATAAAGAAAAACCCACATTGAATATCCCTTTGAGCATGGTGAAGTTTTGTTTGACAGAATTTTGCTAAAATAACACTTGATAAATGTTTATTTTAGATGACATTATTTACATGTCTAATGATGTTTTGATAAGAATTAAGTTGATCATTTTGCTATTATTGTTGCTTTTCCAGTATTTTCTTCTTGGTATTCCATGTTTGTAAAATATGTTGGTAGTATGTTAGTTAAAGTCAGGAGCTTACATCAGTAGCCTATTATGTTCAATATTTCAGAATGCAGCCTGAATATCCACTCTAAACTGCTCCAATTTCAACCATGTACACTAATTGTATCAGTGTCTCACAACGCTTTCCTCTTTCTATCAGTGTGGAATTACACAAAAATGCTATTTTCAATCTGATTTTAATCTCAACCCCTCCCAATGGTTTCCTCTTATAATTGAGAACTGGGCTGATGTTATTGCATTTAATATACAGTGCCTTCGGAAAGTATTCAGACCCCTTGACTTTATCCACATTTTGTTACGTGACAGCCTTATTCTAAAATTGATTAAATATTTTTTTCCACCTCATCAATCTACACAAAATACCCCATAAAATGTTTGTCTTATTTATTACAAATAAAAAACAGATATCACATTTACATAAGCATTCAGACCCTTTACTCAGTACTTTATTGAAGTGCCTTTGGCAGCATGAAGTCTTCTTGGGTGTGACGCTACAAGCTTGGCACACCTGTATTTGGGGAGTTTCTCCCATTCTTCTCTGCAGATCCTCTCAAGCTCTGTCAGGTTGGATGGGGCGTGTTGCTACGCAGCTATTTTCAGGTCTCTCCAGAGATGTTTGATCGGGTTCAAGTTCAGGCTTTGGCTGGGCCACTCGAGGACATTCAGAGACTTGTCCTGAAGCAACTCCTGCGTTGTCTTGGCTGTGTGCTTAGGGTCGTTGTCCTGTTGGAAGGTGAACCTTCGCCCCAGTCTGAGGTCCTGAGTGCTCTGGAGCAGGTTTTCATCAAAGATCTAACTGTACTTTGCTCCGGTCATCTTTGCCTCGATCCTGACTAGTCTCCTAGTCCCTGCCACTGAAAAACATCCAAATAGCATGATGCTACCACCACCATGCTTCACCGTAGGGATGGTGCCAGGTTTCCTCCAGACGTGACACTTGGCATTTAGGCCAAAGAGTTGGCTTCATCAGACCAGAGAATCTTGTGTCTCATGGTCTGAGAGTCTTTAGGTGCCTCTTGGTAAACTCCAAGCGGGCTGTCATGTGGCTTTTACTGAGGAGTTGCTTCCATCTGGCCACTCTACCATAAAGGCCTGGTTGGTGGAGTGTTGCAGAGATGGTTACCGTTCTGGAAGTTTCTCCCATCTCCACAGAGGAACTCTAGAACTCTGTCAGAGTGACCATCGGGTTCTTGGTCACCTTCCTGACCAAGGCCCTTCTCCCCCAATTGCTCAGTTTGGCTGGGCAGACAGCTCTAGGAAGAGCCTTGGTGGTACCAAACTTCTTCCATTTAAGAATGATGGAGGCCACTGTGTTCTTGGAGACCTTCAATGCTGCAGAAATGTTTTGTACCCTTCCCCAGATCTGTGCCTCAACACAATCCTGTCTCGGAGCTCTATGGACAATTCCTTCGACCTCATGGCATGGTTTTTGCTTTGCCATGCACTGTCAACTGTGGGACCTAATATAGACAGGTGTGTGCCTTTCCAAATCATGTCCATGTCACACTCTGATCGGTTTCACGTGTCTTTGTGCTTGTCTCCACCCCCCTCCAGGTGTTATCCATCTTCCCCAGTATCCCATGTGCATTTATACCTGTGTTCTCTGTTTGTCTGTTGCCAGTTTGTCTTGTCTTGTCAGGTCTTATCAGCGTTCTTTCCCATCTTCCAGTTCTCAAGTTTCTGTTTCCTAGTTTCCACAGTTCTGATTATTCTGCCTGCCCTGACCCCGAGCCTACCTGCCGTTCTGTACCTTTCTGACTCTGCCCTTGACCCGTCTTTTGCCTGCCCCCTGTTTGGGTCAATAAACATCTGTGATTCTAGCTGTCTGCATCTGGGTCTTATCCTGAGTTCTGATAGTCCAATCAATTGAATTAACCACAGGTGGAATTCAATCAAGTTGTAGAAACATCTCAAGGATGATCAATGGATACAGAATGCCCCTGAGTTCAATTTCGAGGCTCATAGCAAAGGGTCTGAATTCTTATGTAAATAAGGAATTTCTGTTTATTTTTTAAATACATTTGGTGACATTTCAAAAATTGGGTATTTTGTGTATATTGCTGAGGATTTTATTTAATCCATTTTAGAATAAGGCTGTAATGTAACCAAATGTGGAAAAAGCCAAGGGGTCTGAATACAGAAGGCACTGTATATGCTGCTCAAATAGCCTCCAATTTTTCTAGCCAAGATATAACAGAGCGTTACTTTAAATCACATAGTATAATGACCTCTACCTTATGATACTGCTTCCTGGTAATGCTTCCATTTTTAGTGTAACTGTGTTCAGCTCCCCTCCCTTCTACTGTCATGCTGTATTTGGCCAATAACTTTAATGTGTTTAGAGGCAAGAACTGATAGGTGGGAGAGAAGAGAGCAGGAATACTAAAAACAATTACCCATGACGACAGACGTGACACAGGGTATTAGGTGATGTCTCGCATCTCATGGGAAGACAAAATATGAATCTCATTAATTAACCTATATTCTACCTCAATTGCCTTGTCATTATTCATAGAAACCAGAGAAAGCCCTTTGGTTCAATTAATTGTCTAATTAAAGTGCACATAGTAATGAAGAAAGTCAAAAGACTGGTGTATGCACGTGTCTGTATATGTTTATTATTTTGCACTTCACATGAATGTTTACACAAAAAAAAATTCCCCAGCAAAAAACATGTACAAGTACATTGCTTTACATGGTGACACCCTGGCTGCATTCTTTCCTGTTTAAGGAAACATTTGATTGTTTATTCTAGCCTGGCGGTAGGCCAAATGTTTGTGTGTGTGTTTTATTTCGGTGTGTGTGTATGTTGTCTGTGCAGATGTGGGCAGGTGTGTACATTGCTTTTGTCATTAGATTAAATTTTCAACACTGAGTGTGTAACAGGCAACTTTAGGACAAATACTATGAAAGAAAACAACAAGAAAGAGTGATTACCTCTCCCACCACCACTGAAATAAAACGCAATTCATCAGTGATGGTATCACAACTCTGCTGCACTGCCAGGGGGTCGACCCAGGGGGTCCACGCCATGGGACCATAAAACTAATGGCGACAAAACTGATAGCCAGGTTCTTACTTTCAGATCTAAACTAAACAAAAATATAAACTCAACATGTAAGGTGTTGGTCCCATGTTTCATGAGCTGAAATAAAAGATACCAAAATTTATCCATACACACAAAAAGTTTATTTCTGAAAAATGTTGTGCACTGATTTGTTTACATTTTAGTGAGATTTCTCCTTTGCCAAGATAACCCATCCACCTGACAGGTGTGGCATATCAAGAAGCTGATTAATTTTAAACAGCATGATCATTACACAGGTGCACCTTGTCCTGGGGACAATAAAAGGTCACTCTAAAATGTGAAGTTTTGTCACAAAACATAACGCCAGAGTTTCAAGCTTTGAGAAAGCGTGCATGCTGACTGTGGGAATGTCCACCAGAGCTGTTGCCAGAGAATTGAATGTTAATTTCTCTACCATAAGCTGCCTCCAACGTCGTTTTAGAGAATTTGGCAGTACGTGATGTCAACGTTGTGCCCCATGGTGGCGGTGTTGTTATGGTATGAGCAGGCATAAGCTGCGGACAACAAACACAATTGCATTTTATCTATGGTCATTTGAATGCACAAAGTAACCGTGACGAGATCCTGAGGCCTAAGTCATGCCATTCATCCACCGCCATCATCTCATGTTTCAGCATGATAATGCATGTTGCAAGGATCTGTACACAATTCCTGGAAGCTAAAAATGGCCCAGTTCTTCCATGGTCTGCATACTCATCGGACATGTCACTCATATTTGGGATGCTCTGGATCGAAGTGTACAACAGCATGTTCCAGTTCCTGCCAATATCCAGCATCTTCACATAGCCATTGAAGATGAGTGGGACAACATTCCGCAGGCCACAATCAACAGGCTGATCAACTCTATGTGAACGAGATGCATGAGGCAAATAGTGGTCACACCAGATACTGACTGGTTTCCTGATGACCTACATTTTTTTTAAGGTATCTGTGAAATCCATAGATTAGGGCCTAATTAATGTATTTAAATTGACTGATTTCCTTGTATGAACTGTAACTCAGTAAAATCTTTGAAATTGTTGCATGTTGCATTCATAATTTTGTTCAGTATAGATAACGTTAGCCTACGTGAGTGCAGCTGAGCATCGACTATGAGAGAAAGAACACCTATTCCATTTAACAGCCTATTTGGACAGTCATCCCTGATTTCTCGGCAGCTCCAAGTGAGACCACCAACAGAGTCCCTCTTCATCAATCAGACTGGTGATAGCAGCGCCAAACAGATATTAGCTCTTGCCAAGAAATATCTCATACCCTGTAATGATACAGACAGGAGACGGACTCTAAAGGGAGCATACACAATTTCCACTCACCAATGTAGCATTTTAGCTTCCTAACTGAGCCACAATAAGCCTAATAACTAACCACAATGTCACATAATGAGAAGTAGGCTAGTCTAGGCTAAAGGTGAGATAATGAAACAGACAGGCGAAGGAGCCCACACAGGGACACTCATTTCATTCCACAAATGTATCGTTTTGGGGTCATTTGAGACACAGTAATAACCACAGCAGCAAAAAATGACAAGCAGCCTAGAAGGGAGTCTTACGATCAGTAGCAGGTTTCAGTTGGGGCCAAGTGCGGTTCATATAGTTCTCTGAGGTGCCATACCCATGTGGATTACAGTAGCTTGTCATTTGTATTAACTGTATTTCGAAGGAAGAGTTGTTATCTCGGACCAGGCTAATACTTCATCTGTCTTTTCTTTTGTGTCCAAATTATATTTTTGTTAACAAGAAAAGACATTTAAACAACGCTTCAACCTTATCTGCATGGATTGGATGCCTGTGTCGTTATACTTCATTATTTTTAAGCTCAATGCTGCATTAAGACCTGACCTGCTCTGATCTCTGTAAAGTTGACGCATGCATTATGCAGATCTTTGTCTTTTTCCCTTTCAGGCTCAACATTAACATTCATATGATCCCTTGAAAAAGAGTTCATTTGGAGGCCACCCTTAGATTGAGTGTATGTGGTTCCTGGAAGACCCATATGCCTCCACTGGAAAAAGGGTAGTGTTCAGTAATGCATACCGTAGTAAAACCTTTTAAGAACAAAAACAATTTCTTAGTCCAGGTAGTCCCTCCCTATTTCAGTCCGCTTTCTTCTGTTTGATGCCTGATGAACACAACCCTTATGCTTGACTACTTCTTTAATAAGGCCATGGCTATCATAGATACTGTATGTAGTCCTACAACTGGGCTATACAGTATACATGCCCACATACAGTACACACAATATAGAAAGAGGTCATTAGTTGGCTCTGTTCTAGCCTATTTTTCGGCCCTTTATTCTCATCACACTAAACAACTTTTTTTTTTCATCCATATAATCCTGCCTTGATGCAAAGGACCCAAACCCTTTAAATCGTTTTGTGTGTTGGTTAGTTAGCTAACAATGTTTCATTCACACATTGCTTGTGGAAAGGAACAGTAGCCTTTGTGTTGTTAATAGAGAAATGCCCCTGTAGACCAGAATCGATTTAAACCATGGTGAGTGAATCATGGCTTCTCTAGAGTGTGGATAGGATAAAATGGTATATACAAGGTGATTTCCCAAAGGAGACCAAATTGCGTTCTCCTAAAGTATGGATATGATTGGGTTTTGAGAGGGTGTTGGGTCTAGAGAAGTACCACACTATTGGCAATTATCTTTGAGCTAATACAGTATTTAACACCATGTATCCAATATCCATTGAGGAATATCTGTGAGAAAACCATAGTTAACACACCGCTGCACAATATGGCCTTGGGATTGTCATCGGTCTTAAATGTATTGAATGAATATAACATAACCGTAGCATTTGGGAAGTGAACTGAAAATCTGATCTTTGTAGTGGGGTGCAAGACCTGTAGTTTTGATGGCATCTCAAGACCAGGCCTTGTTCACACTGCTGACCTTAATGCTCAAATCAGTTTTGTTTTTCAAAACCATTTTGGAATACTGACTGTCCAAACAGCAAATTACAAGTGACCAAATCGGACTTGTGTGTTCAGACAGCAGCCATTTGTTGACATGGCTAGACTAGTTGTCATAGTAACAACGGGTGTGTGCAGTGCTGTAGGCTGATTGGTGGTGGTACTCATGCTTCCTATCATACAGAAGTTAGGTGACAACAATGCCTGCCATGGACGTTTCCCAGTAGCTTTGTATGTTCAAAATCCTAGTGTAAAAACACTTTTAATAAAGCCTCAAAGGCTAAGATGATCCAACTTTTTCTAAAAAGTCATTTTTGGCTAGCCACAGCAGTCACCTAGCTATCTAGATAGCTGTTTCGCTTTCTAGCACATTCACTTATTTGTTTGTAAACAATTAACAAGCTAGTTTAGCTACCATATGTTCTTGTCAAAACTGTCAACAGAGTAAATAGGAAACAACAAGATATGCCAAAAACCACTTGAGAGCAAATAATTCAGATTTGACTGTTCAGACAAGTCACATGGCCAGGAATTAGATTTGTATCTCATTTAAAACCACATACTAAGGTGGTTTGAAATGTGGCTTGAAATATCTGATTCCATGTGCTTTTTGGCTGTTCAGACTGTAGAAAAAATAACAGATTCTTATCAGATTATTGTTTTGTCCCTGCTATATGCAAGTACAGCATGGCTTCTTCCATGCCACCTGGTCCTTTATGGACTACACGTTGACCGTGAAGGTATGGCTTTAAACCCAACTGCGCCACTGCAGCTAAATAAGTGGATATTAGATCAGGGGGTTTTAAGCAATTATCCTCCTAACTCCCCTCCACTTTGGCGATATCCATGTTGGGTAGTCAGTGCGCAACGAACGAGACAGGGAGGGAGAAAACTCTTGGCCTCATCAGAACCCCAAGTGACAGCCATGAAATCTCTGCCAATTCTGCTGTCACTTGCATTTACCACAGTGTTTCTGAGAGGAGGGGAAGCTCCCGCCACGCGCTGCTCGGCATAAAGCCCTTGCTCACAGGTCGTCATGGCAATAAACCTTCCACCCAACGAGTCCCGGGCCACCGCAAATGCGCTGCTTTACTAAAGTGCTTGATTGGTTTTCCTCTTACAAATCGTGTAGTTTATGGTTCAAATCATTCCCATCGAACTGTTCCCCAAGCAATTACTTTGGATACTGTTCGAAAAGGCATTTGAGCCAGTGAAACATTAATCCCTCTTGTGTAATCATTCAATGAATGTGAGCCTCACTCCAGTTATACTGAATGTGCGATTGTAATTAGGGTAGGCTACTCAGTAATTGTATTTGAAAACAGCTGATGCATTTTTTTTATGAATTCATTAAGTCTGAGTTAGGTGAAGTGAGTAGACCCTATTCTGTTCATCAATGTATTGGTTCTGACCTGTTGCATCCTCTATTACCACTGCGATTATTATTTGACCATGATGGTCATCAATGAATGTGTTGAACATCTAGAAGAGAGATCTACCCTTAATGACCATGACCTCTTAGAATCTCCAACAGGCACAGCCAGAAGAGGATTGGCCACCCCTCAGAGCCTGGTTCCTCTCTAGGTTTCTTCCTAGGTTCTTCCTGCCTTCTTGGCCAGGTCTCTCTCTTGGCCAGGTATTTGCCCGCTTATACTTAATAACTGGTTCAAATAGTTGGTTTTTAACCATTTTCATGAAGACTTGATTGATTGTTTTGAGTCATTGTCTTGCTGCATGACCCAGCTGCGCTTCAGCTCACAGACAGGTGGCCTGAAATTCTCCTGTTGGATTCTCTGATACGGAGTAGATTTCCTGGTTCTTTCTATTAAGGAAAGTCGTCCAGGTCATGAGGTAGTAAAGCATCCCCAAACCATCACACTACCACCACCATGCTTGACTGTTGGTATGAGGTTCTTACTGTGGAAATCACTGTTTGGTTTTAGCCAGGCATAATGGGACCAATTTTGTCCAAAAAGTTGACTCAAGTTTTACAAAACAAAAAAATTCTATGGACAGATGAGTAAAAAGTATAACTTTTGGGACATCATGGGTCCCATTATGCCTGGCGAAAACCAAACACTGCATTCCACAGTAACAACAGTCAAGCATGGTGGTGGTAGTGTGATGGTTTGGGGATGCTTTAGTACCACATGACCTGGACAAGGCCTCCCGAGTGGCGCAGCGGTCTAAGGCACACCATCGCAGTGCAAGAGGCGTTACTACAGATCCGGGTTCGATCCTGGCCTGTGTCACAGCTGACTGCGACCAGGAGACCCATGAGGTGGTGCACAATTGGTCCAGCTTCGTCCGTATTAGGTGAGGGTTTGGCCGGCTGGGACAAGGACGTCCCATCGCGCTCTAGCAACTCTATGTGGCGCTGTCTTTCGCTCTATGTGGCGCTGTCTTTCGCTTGCCAGCTGTACCGTGTTTCCTCTGACACATTGGTGCGGCTAGCTTCAGGGTTAAGCGAGCAGTGTGTCAAGAAGCAGTGTGGCTCGGCGGGGTTGTGTTTCGGAGGACGCATGGCTCTCAACCTTCACCTCTCCAGAGTCCGTACGGGAGTGGCAGCGATGGGACAAGACCATAACTACTCATCCCCAATTGGTAGTTATGGTCTTGTCCCATCGCTGCCACTCCCGTACGGACTCGGGAGAGGTGAAGGTTGAGAGCCATGCGTCCTCCGAAACACAACCCCGCCGAAAAAGGGGTAAAAAATACAAAGAAAAAAAAACCAGATACCAACATGCTGGTTATAGTTTGGGGATGCCTGCACTTGTCCTTGATTTCGCATCCTCTGTCTTGCAAACACATGTGACTGCCCGCTTCACAACGTCTTAACCACTAGCCAGCTGCGCCACCAAAAAATGAACAATTCCATAGCACAGGTGGAGTCATTTCAAGCTGGGGAGTGAGGTTACGAATGCTGACAACCAAAAATCCTCTGTTCCAATGGTAAAAAATGATTGGTAGCCACTTTACCAGATACTCTACATGAGACTTTGTGAGTCCATAATATTCAAAACTACCCGGAATTCAGGCCTGAGTAACACATTTCAAAACTTAAAATCGCAGCCCTAATCATTGCCTTGATTATCATATTAATAAATAATCTCCCCGATTATTTCCATTATTTTAATAATTCTATTCATACCTTTTTCAAACCATTGTGTTGGCTGTTATTCAGGAACATGTCAATACCTGACCCTCAGAGCCTACCTTCTATTGACCCTGTTGACTCATCAGTAGGAAAGATGTGTTTCTCTTTTTGTCCATTCAACAACAGAGCGATACGAACCTTGTTTAAGCAGGATGTTGTATCTATACCTTAAGTCATGCCTTATGGGAATGGATTTATTGATAATATCTGTTGGAAAAAAGTTTGGATGTTGCCACAAACATTCCTACTTGTTATCAAAATTAAGGAAGTTTCCTTTAAAATGATTCATAAATATTATCCTGCCAACCACTATATGAAGAAGTTTAAGGAAAACATCAACTCAAATTGCTCCTTTTGTAATGACCACCCAGAAACAGTGTTGCATCTTTTGTGACATTGTATTCATGTAAGAAAACTGTGGCAAGACATCAGTAGATTTCTAATTGAACACATTTATAAAGATTTTGCACTATTGTGGAGAGATGTACTGCTTGGATTCTTTACATAGGATATAAATAAGCTGAAACATTTTTATGTAATTAATTTCATTATTCTTTTGGCCAAATTTCATATACACAAATGTAAATTTACAAACAAAAAAACACATTTTCTTACCTAACAAAAATAATTTGAACTGTATTTTAAGACAATTAAATACTCTACTCACAAAAAAGCTGTTAGAATTATAAGTGTATGTATGTCCCCTAAGGTCCTTGTGTAATTGTAATGTGATATTGTACCCCCTAGCTCGATTGTCCATTGTATATAATCTATATATACTTGTGTTCCCTCATGTACTTTCTGTATTGATTTGTTGTTAATTAAAAATAAAAATAAAAATAAAAGAAGAGGGAAGAAGTAATTGTTTTTTAAATGTACCACCCTTGGCCGGAAACTCATCACTCCTTCATCCTGCGATGATTGTGTTTTCTGCCAGCGGTGGCTTTATATGCGCCAGAGTCAATTGTGAGTGCATGTCTACTTATATTAAATATATAATTATTAATATACGCCTACTGTATGATAACTAGCAAATGAATTAGCTAACTAAAGTTAGGCTGCCTAGCTGGAACTTCTGAAGAAAGAAAATGTTTTATTTCTACAATTTCAAAAAGATAACCAAACAAAAACATATTTACTTTTTACGAGAGGTGTTTGTGCATTAGTAGCACAATTTCGGAATGATTTGCTTTCGTTTTTACTTACACTTGTGTGTTGACTTCTCCATTGATGTTGTTTTGAAGTTTTCGCGGACTTTTCTTTGCAGATGTACAATCGTCGCGAATTGAATTATGGGGAGTTTCAGGCCCAGAGTAAACATAATGGTACACTCGCAAAACCGACCGCTTGGCTTATCATTTGGACCGGCCCCCAACAATGGCGAGGGTGTCTTAAATGTTTGGACCTTAACCATATGCATTTAGGTGTCAAGTGATTTTGTTGAAGTTTATTTTTTTGTAATATATACTCTGGGCCTGAAGCTGCATCAACCTAACAGGAGATGCATGCCATGGTGGAAACATTTAAGGTATATAACAGGCTACTGTTTGCACTTAGATTAGAACGGTTAAACATCTCTCCAAAGTAAATATTTGCAAAAATATCAGTAACAAATCGAAGACCTAGTTGTTTGACAGAATTAATCAAATGTAGTAAGAAGATGAAACAATATGGATTTGCTGTCTGATATTTGAATGATTGTGGAGTGATTCCCAAACATGTTGTCACTCGGGATTGTGTTTTTTTTAGGTTCACTGAGCGTAGGCAGACGCCTGATCTGACCTATTTGTCCTTCACCGAGTTTAAAACCAGCAGTGCCAGAATCAATCGAGCTTTCTAGCCTATTTGTGCCAGCTGAAACTGGGGTACGTCATTATGTGCGCGCACAGTTTATACTGCAGAGGCTTGGGGGCTCCGCCGTGCCATCGCGCTCACATTCAACAGGATGCGAATGGAAACTATACTTCGCATCTTGCCATCTTTACCGAAATAGTGGCGTGCATTCAAAACTAAAAATCTAAATGGGATGTGGTCAGTCGACTGCGGTGGAGTCGAAGTTGACCGGTCGTTTTATTCAAAGTTGAGAATATTTATACTGGCGTTTTGCGGAGAGGTGCGTTGCGCGCAGTGGTGCAGCTATCTACTCTGTTTCTCCAAACATTTCAAGGACACAGCCAGAAAAAAAGACTTGTTCCACAGTAGGAAGTGAACATAGAAGTCAGAATGGCAGCTGTGGCACTCAATGGATCGAACATAACTACGGGGAACTTTACGAATCAGTTTGTTCAGCCGCCTTGGCGCATTGCCCTGTGGTCGGTCGCCTATAGCTCCGTTTTGGCGGTGGCTGTGTTCGGAAACCTCATTGTCATATGGATAATTCTCGCCCACAAACGAATGCGGACAGTCACCAACTATTTCCTTTTGAACTTAGCATTTTCGGACGCATCTATGGCCGCCTTCAACACTTTAATTAATTTCATATACGCTGCCCACGGAGACTGGTACTTCGGAGAGGCTTATTGCAGGTTTCAAAACTTTTTCCCCGTCACCTCGGTGTTCGCAAGCATCTATTCGATGACTGCAATTGCCGTGGATAGGTAGGCAACTGATGCTGATCATGCCTACTTTTTAAATCACTAACGGTATTTATTAATTATGATGATCTATAAACGTTATTATTCAACACGTCTCATGATTCTTTACAAGCATTTTCTCCCAGTAAAAGAAATCAGGATTCGCTCTACATGGTGATGAGGTTGTAGGGAATTGGTATCCCTCCATCTCCCTTAAATTGTTATTGAATTGAGATCACACACACCATGGTTACATTTTTTCCTGTTTAAGGAAATGTGCATTTCATTGTTTATTCTATCCAGGCAGTAGTGTGTGTGTGTGTGTGTGTGGGGGGGGGGGGGGGTTATATATTGTGTGTCTGCTGGGATATTGTGTGTCTGCTGGGGAAGGCAGTATATTGCATGTGTAATCATGAATTTGTGTATGTGGAAGCCTGCGTACACGCATGTGCGCACATTTATACCTTTTTTTGTGTGTGTGAGGCAGTCGAGAGGTTCAAAGCAGCACCGACCACAGAAGATAATGAAACGATTAAAACTATTAGTAACCGTGAACTTAGTAATGCTTTTCATCTTATTCACGGAAGTCAGGGGAGGTGAAAAATATTATATTCCATCTGAACTTACCTTGGCAGTCATATCAATAGACATGGAATATCCAGACTGCTGACATCAATCCAGAGCACAGCTATATTACAGGTTGTGTGTTGGAAATGTCCTTGTGATTCAAACTGTAAATCTAGACAAAGCTAGTGTCAGGCTTCTGTAGCATGTTCTGGCATATAATTACTGATATGCCAGAACATGCTACAGAAGCCTGACACTTGGTTTGTCATCATTATGGCCCTGCTACACTATAGCCATCGGGTATCTGGCGTTGCCGTCAGCCACTGAGCGAATGATTCCTTTGAAATCAATGAAAGCTGCTATATTGTCCATGTTGTGCTCGCATCCACATACTAAGATTTATGAAGCCAAGGAAATAGTAGTGAGAAGAAACTCTAGCTATCTAGCTACATAGATTATTTTCACATTGTATACAAAAGAATCTTGTGCAATTAGAGGATCATTTAGTACGACCACTAGCAACAAGTTAATGAGTACTTGCGAAAAACTGGACTAAAGCTATTGCATTTACGCATAATCAATGAATATGGTACACTAGGGAAAAATAGAATAAGGACGCTTTTCCCTTCTGCTCATCCACTCTGAAAACAACACGCTCTGTGTAGCAAGTAGAACGTCAGATAGACACGACACTGATGGCAAGCTTGCATGTGGGGTGGCAGAGTATTTTGTGCAAATGCTTGCATCTGTGTAGGGGGTGGCAGTGTGTGTGTGTGTGTACACGCTTGCGAGTGCGCCTGTGTGTAGGTATACACTCAAACGACCAAAAGGGAAAATTACATTTATCAACACAAACACCAGTATCCATTTTACTTTACTTATACTCAAGGAAACCAAAACCTACATTTGGAAAATGCCCCGCCAAGACAGCTTGGAAATAACTAATCAGTCGTTTGACAAATAGGCGCAAGCCCGCACTATTATTGCTCATTTTCAGACGCAAATAACTTATTAATGGCATCTTCAGGGGGTGTTACTGGGGAAGCCTACACACATCCATTCCAGTAATGGAGGTGCCTCAGAGGGTTGTGTTATTGTGCCTCCACTTCACATCAGTTGACCATGCAGAGAAACACCACCTCTTAGATAATTGCGTGTAGTTAAATATTTATAGTATGCTTGGATCTGTGCTGTCTTGTCAATTCCTATGGACTTGTTATGTCTTTGTAACCAGTGTGAAATGGCTAGCTAGTTAGCGGGGTGCGCGCTAACAGCGTTTCAATCCATGACACCACTCGCTCTGAGACATTGAACTGGTTGTTTCCCTTGCTCTGCAAGGGACGGCTTTTGTGGAGTGATGGGTAATGGTGCTTCGAAGTCTCAGAGCGAGTGACGTTACCGATTGAAATGCTATTAGTGCCCACCCCGCTAACTAGCTAGCCATTTCACACCGGTTACACTCACCCTCCTTTTCCGCAGCAACCAGTGATTCATGTCACAGCACCAATGTAACAGTTTTGCTTCCGTCCCTCTCCTCGCCCCTACCTGGGCTCGAACCAGGCACCCTCTGCACACATCAACAACTGCTTCCCATGAAGCATCGTTACCCATCGCTCCACAAAAGCCGTCCCTTGCAGGGCAAGGGAAACAACCACTTCAAGGTCTCAGAGCAAGTGATGTCGCCAATTTGAAACGCTATTTGCACGCACCCCGCTAACTAGCTAGCCATTTCACACCGGTTACACCTTGTCATGTCAAACATGGCTTGATTATGATCATAGGAGCTGGCTGTAGCACAAATTGATCTGGTGTATGAAGTGCATTGATATACAGCGTATGCATGGTATACACAGAGTCATCTCGGCTCTGCTCTTATTTCTGTGGTTGATTGGTTGCCGTGAATTTAAATGATTCACTCATTTTACAGCAGATTGATTGGAATTGGCATTTTAACTGAATAGTATTCACTCAATGGGGTGTCAGTCAAACACTATGAGTTGCTGTCCTTCTGTTGACACCATTCTCCGATGGTCTGCTAAAGAGATGAGACAGACAAGACAGGAATTGTTTCCTAACTCCACAAGCCTAAAGGGTTGTTTATACCCTAGCCACAGCCAGATGCCAGACTGGGCTTGTAAAAATAAAAAACACACACACACATGCTTGCACTGAATACACACACATATACGCACACACTTCCATCAAAGGCATCCACATACCCTTGCATCAAACACAAGTGGCTTGGCACACACAAAACACATACATCCCTCAATGACTCTTCCTCTTCTGTGGTGTCACTTAATGAGATTATCATATCAAATGGGACTCTGGCTGATTCGATATTGATGAATATCCCCATGTTACATCATACTCTAGAGCTATGGTGTGATAATGGAGGAGAAGTAGTGAGTGTGAGGCACTGGTATCTCCTGCAGCTCTGGCGACAACACAAAAGGCGCACCCTTTAGGCTCTGCTCCCAATGACCTTCCTGCAGCCGAGGCAGACAAATTCCGTCTTTTTAAGTGTCCCTTCGATTTCATCACCCAATGCCAGCGATAAAGAGAACATAGATTTGACCCAGATTGAAACACACAACCTCCAGTCCTACTTGTTTCATGGCTGAACTGATGCGCAGCGCAATCCAGACAGTGTGTCGCCTTGGAAATGGCACCGGGTTGCAATGTGGTGGCCACCCGTACATGTGCCACCCCTCCATCCCTATTTCCTGTGGAAGTGAAATGCATTTGCTGTGTGAACAGCACCTCGGATAAGACTCCTATACACACCTTTGATTAAAAACGTCAAGACATCCTCACACACTCGTTTGGAGGGAAGAGTGTGACGAGGTGCCAGTCTGTCAGCGAGTGTATTTTTTGAGATGGGACTGATTTACCATTGTTGGTAGTTGACACTCTTCAAGCAAGTCTCCGACTTCAGTGTTCTTCGTTATTCTTAGATGGTCATGTTAGGCGCAGTAGCCTCTAACTGATGTTAATGGCTGAGACTATGCAAGTTACAACTCTGAAAATCATTAAAGATCCAATGCAGATGTATTTATCTCAGTATCAAATAATTTCTGGGTAACAATTAAGTACATTTTATTGTGAATATTTTCAACTAAAATTGTAAAAAAGAAACAAGAATAGCTTCTTAATAAAGAGCAAGTTAGCTGTTATTGGCAGAGAGGTGGTGTCACCAGGCAGGCCAAAACTCCATCCCGCCAAACAGGCTGATTTCAGGCGGTCTTTTCAAACAGCTCTTTCACTTAAAAGGTCATTATAATTTTCACAGTATTATTCCAACCTCATAGTGTGGATATATATATATATATAACACACACACGTTTTTGACTGCACTGGGCTTTTAATGAATGAAACGCTCAAATTCTTTAATTGCTAATTTTGTGATGCAAACCTAAGACCTCAGGAAAACACCATAATGAGATTTCTGTGATGAAATACATTGAAGCCCTGAAAGAGCAGCCCCCTGCGTGGCACTGCACTGCACAGACACTGCTACTGAAGTGTAATTGATTAATTCTGAATTCCTCTCATCTCAATACCAGGGCCCTCAGACTAAATACCAATTGATTACAGACGAGTTGAGGGACTGCTCTCTGGCCCTTTGGAAGTTTTCCAACCGTGATTGAGATGGCAGCCAGGGCTCTGAAAGTTATCAGAAACAGAGTCCGAGGTGCTTCATTCAAGGAAAGGAGATGCTAATTAGCATTAGCATCAACATGCCGTGACTCTCAGTAATGGACCGTCATAAAGTGAGGCAAACAAGAGGACGCAGCAGCATAATAAAATGTGTCCCCAGGCTTACAGTGTGTTCAGAGTAATCTCCTACTAATTTGGACGATCCATTGTTTCAGCTTTGTCCGTGGCTTTGCCCCAAAGCCTCTTGTTTGATTTGAATGAATCAACGTTACAATAGAAACTGCCAGACCACAAGTGGATTTCTGAATGTCTTTGTGTTTTGGAAACACTAGAGACAAAGACAGGAGCAAGGATGCAGTCAATTCCTTCTCAATTCAGTACAGGAATTGAATTAAATAATTCAAATTGCATGTCAAAAATGTAACATTTTAACAAAATAACATTCACACATTCATTTATGTAATTTGCCACTACAAAAACAAAATTCATGTATGGGACTTCCAAGACTCCACAAACCCTGAAAGAGAGGACTTCCTCTGATTCAGAGGGGTTGGATTAAATGCGGAAGACACATTTCAGTTGAATGCATTCCGTTGTACAACTGACTACCTATCCCCCTGTCCCTTACCTTATGTTTGACCTTTGACCCCACTAGGACCATGCCTCAGGACTACCTGGCATGATGACTCCTTGCTGTCCCCAGTCCACCTGCCGTGCTGCTGCTCCAGTTTCAACTGTTCTGCCTGCGGCTATGGAACCCTGACCTGTTCACCGGACGTGCTACCTGTCCCAGACCTGCTGTTTTCAACTCTCTAGATACAGCAGAAGCGGTAGAGATACTCTTAATGATTGGCTATGAAAAGCCAACTGACATTTACTCCTGAGGTGCTGACTTGTTGCACCCTCGACAACTACTGTGATTATTATTATTTGACCATGCTGGTCATTTCTGAACATTTGAACATCTTGGGCATGTTCTGTTACAATCTCCACCCGGCACAGCCAGAAGAAGACTGGCCATCCATCAAAGCCTGGTTCCTCTCTAGGTTTCTTTCTAGGTTTAGGCCTTTCTAGGAGATTTTTCCTAGCCACCGTGCTTCTACACCTGCATAGCTTGCTGTTTGGGGTTTTAGGCTGGGTTTCTGTACAGCACTTTGAGATATCAGCTGATGTATGAAGGGCTATATAAATCAATTTGATTTGATTTCAACGTCTTGACCCCTGCAGGTACATGGCCATCATCCACCCTCTGAAGCCCCGGTTGTCGGCTACAGCCACCAAGGTGGTGATCATGTGTATCTGGGCGCTGGCCGTGGTGCTGGCCTTCCCACTCTGCTTCTACTCCACCATCCGCATCCTGCCCCGCCGAACCATCTGCTACGTGGCCTGGCCCCGCAAGGAGGACGACCCCTTCATGTGAGTCACGACACCTTTAGCCCTGTAGCCTCTTTTGTAGACTAGCCTCATTCAAGCCTTTAAAAAAGTATGCATTATATATCTTTGAAGTATTTAATTTTTTTATTTGGATAGAGAGCGATAGAGGTGAAAGGTAGGAGAGTGCTGAAAGAGCAGTAGTCCAGATCTGAACCTATGCGGGCAGCGGTACATCGCACCAGGCCACCTCATTCTAGACTTCTATACGACTACTTCATATGAGACATGTTTATCACCCTAAGCCTCTTTTATCATCATAAGCCTCTTAATTTCACTCCGTTTTACATGGTTACACTTTATGGCAGCTTATGTATTATGGGAACACTGCCGCTAACTCGCTCTCCAACCAAGGTGCATGAATTGAGGAGCAAACTGAAGTGAGGAGCATATTCAGCAACTCTTGGAGGACAGTGGAAGTTGATAGAAAAGTGAATTTATTGATATTTCAGCTCATGGCCTTGTTTAGGGTTGTATTATGGCAGCATTATGATGCATTATGGCAGCATCATATTGTGCCAGAGCGCTCATCACACATTGGCTGTGACAATGGAAACATGTGACTGTACCAGTTGAGAGAGAGATGATTAGCTTGCCTGCTCTGGGCTAGCTTAGCATAACCCTTTTCACTCTTCTCTCTACAACTCAATGTGTTATCTCACCTCACTCCTTTTTGTTGTGTTACAGTATAAACATGTCATCTCTTCTCTCTTCCCTTCTGCTTTTCTCCTTTCTGGAAGTGCACACTGGTCCTCTCTTCTCTCTCTGAGATTTGAACGGCTCTTTTTATCATGCCTGTCTAGTTTACCTCACTCTTATTTTCCTCCTTCCTCTCATCCGTTAATTCTCTGCCTGCATATCCACTTAAAAAATGGGCCAGTGCCATTTTGCTCATTGTTGTTTCATCTTTGTTTACATTCTGTTTTTCTCCCTGTCATGCCCAGGTTTCATATCATTGTGATGGTACTGGTCTACCTGCTGCCCCTAATGGTAATGGGAATCACCTACACCATCGTCGGGGTGACTCTGTGGGGGGGAGAGATCCCAGGGGATTCATCTGACAACTACCACGGCCAGCTCCGGGCCAAGAGGAAGGTAAATCCAGAGCTGACCCGGGATTATAACCCACGACACAACAACACAACGTACTTACGTTGTCTGTTGTCTGTACCACTGACCAAGAAAAGGTATCTTTGTTTCTGGGGTGACAGTGCTTCAGGTCTCAGGAACTTTAAGGCAGTAGCAATGCCATATAAGCCATCCACTAGGATTTTCAAAGATAATCAAAAAGCCAGTACACAATAATCAATCTATCTTCAAAGTGCCAAAAAATCACTAAATTGAGGTGGTTGAGGGTTAGTGTACTACGGGGACATATAATTCATCAAAACACACATAGTACACACATACTGTACTATGGGTACAAACTCGGAGTGCGTTTATAGCAAGATAATGGAGGATTTACTGTGTCTTTGTGTTTCGACATTCACAGTAACTATTACGTTACAGTCTGGGTCACCTAATCCAGCACATTGGTCAATCTCCACAGACAAAAACCTATCAACACAGCACAGACCTTTAAGTCTATGAAAAATGAATTTGAGACGTTAGTTTTTTCTGACTTGTGGTCACCGTTCCTCCATCGACCCTGTTTCTTTGACGTAGTGGCTTTTTGACATGCAGCGCTAGCTCTGAATGCTAATGGTGTCCCGAGGCACTGTGAGCTTGGCCCTCCATCTCGTCCCGATGTCAAAAGTCAACACTTGGATATACTCTCCGGACTGTCTACTTTGTGAGTCACAGGCATACTCAGACTGTCAGAACAGGTGAGTTGTCAGTGTGTTTTTCTGGTTTTGAGAATAAAACGTGCTTCCTAAGAAAATAGTCGTGTTAAATGGAAACAGGAAATAGGCAGAGTTAATTGAAAACTGGTCCAACATTTCGGTACACACTCCATATAACAGATTACATTTTGCTTTGGATTGTGACCCATTTTGTCCCTAAGAAGCTGTGCCAATACGATTCAGTATCGACCACAGTGGGTGGGTCAGGCCCTGTCCATTCTGGCACTAAGCCTACGAGGCTCCCTAAAGGGGCAATCTGAGATTCAAACAACAACAAAGCTGACTCCCTGACACTTTTTTGCTAAACAGCTAAGAACTGGCCATCCAATTGAGTTAAAACATGTATGTACTAATTCCAGATTGCCCCTTTAAAGTGGGAGCACTGCTGGGTAAATGACCTTAAGCCGACAGGAAATATGAGAGATGCACCTCCACTGGGAATTAATGAGTGATAAGGATTGGACTGGAGGCACTAGAGTGTCCACACTCTAAAGACCACAGAGACAAGAGAGATGGAGTGTGAAGTTGGCTAAAACACGAACGGACTGGAGCACCAGGCTAGGCTATTGTATGTGAAGAGACCTTTCTATGTATCAGAACAATACCTCTGCATAAACCATAGAGTTTCAATAGTAAGAAGGTCACCTCCACCCCCCTCAGACACATATTCATGAAGCATCTCAGAGTAGGAGTGCTGATCTAGGATCAGTTTTGCCTGTAAGATCACAATGAACTAGATGGTAACTTTACATGAAGTAAAGTTGTGGGACTTGCTTTAGCTCTTTGAAAGTATTTTTGTGGTACTTGACTATGTAAAACAACGGAGTCACTGTACATATAGTCAAAGGTAAATGTAGAAAAATTATTGGTCTGATTTACTTTGATGTACTACTATATCAACCTTTATTAGGCTGTATCACAATCGGCCGTGATTGGGGGTCCCATAGGGCGGCGCACAATTGGCCCAGCGTCGTCCGTGTTTGGCTGCTGTAGGCTGTCATTGTAAATAATAATTTTTTTCTTAACTGACTTGCCTAGTGAAATATATATTTTTATTAAACATTACTTTTGACTGTGCGGCAGTTAGATCACACATTTAATCAGAAATAACTACACTCTGACTACTACACTTGTATACACTCTGCTACTAGAATACGACAGTATATCTAAACTGTAATAATAGAGCACAGAAGACAATGAGGCATTGTTTAAGTTTTTATATAAATAAACAAAAATGTCCTGTCTGGGCTGGAGGGAGATCAGTGAGAAGAGGGACCCACTGGCGGGAAAAGGAGAACCCCTTCCCTCTGAGCACCTTTAAACCCAAGGGACACACACACACACACACAAGTTAACTGAGCATAGCATACATAGGGCCCTATAAAATCCACAACAATGCTTAAACCTACATCAGGGGCCCCTTTTGAGGTCTGGGGAAAAATAGAAATGTAGGTTTTGGGTGTGTTTTGCATGAGTTTGCAAAGCAAATGGCCATTTAGATCGATTTAAATAATCATATATTCTACCAGGTATGCATGGGCCACTTCGTAGTTAGCATTTAATTGAGAAGGTTTTTGGGAAAGCCTCTCCATCTCCACCAGAAGTAGTTTATCATTAGCATCATCGCTAACGGCTACACAAAGTGTAGACCTACACGCACACTGCACACACACACACAGACCGTGACAGTCCTGTGCCGTTTCAGAAAAAAAAATAAAAAATCACTGATGCTGACTGACTGAACTGAATAGGCTACACAACTCTCCTTCATATTAAAATCTCTATGTTAATGCGTGTAAAAACAAAGACGTTTTCACACGCAATTTAAAAACTAGAAAGTTTCCCTTTACCCTACGTATCAGATTCTAGTGTGTTGTTGTTAGGGGTGTGACAACCTGGCTATACTCTTATTCGTAATCGTATCCATAAACTGACAGTTGATATTCGTGAACAGGGGAAAAAAAGTGTTTTATAATGCCTAAATAGGTATTTTGCCAACATCTATCTGCAGATTTATAGAACAAAAAAGCTGCAGATTAGGAGCAGTGTGCAGAGGTGTGTGTGTGTGACTTGTACTCAAAACATAATATATGTTGGATATAATTCACATTGATAGCTGCTAGCAAACGTTCCTCGCCTGATGATTTATCATAGTAGCAGGCTGACAGGAGGCCGCAGTAATCTAAATGATTAGACGGAAACATGCGATCAGAAGTGATTAGGTGAAATATGAAGCGAGTGAACGGAGACGGCTTCGCCCTATCCAATCAGGGTAGCTGGACCAATGTACAACCCACCCTTCTCTTGACAGACAGGAAAACTAGCCAGTTAAGTTATTTAGAGCATGATGTATGATCCTGAGAAGGAAGTAGCTTCTTTCTTGGTGTTCACAATTCTTCATCGTCAGTACGTTCTAAATTCAATCATTGCCTTCACTGACCCATGTGCTCCTCTGTGTGTGAGAGAATCCATAGCAATGGCTCTGTTTGGGAGCTCAGTGAAGAGACAGAGCTGTTCGCTGATGTTAGCTAGCTACTTTTCATCACTTTATACTTTATACAAACTGCTGTAACTTTTGATTGTCAGCAGATATTTTTGTTCCGATTTCAATAGTAGAGAATTGGAGTAAGATTGCATATGCTCTAACTTTTTGCCTAAGTGGTTGACAAAGAGGTCAATTTTACAGTCAATAAAATAGAATATTGGAAGTGATGTCACAATGGGGCATTTAGAATGTTGAAGACAAAAAGTTTACTTTAACCTTTTCACATGTGAGTTTCAAACATCTCTAATGGTCGCCCCAGCGTGAGTTGTTTTATCCACTTAATGTCAGAATGCACTTACTGTTCCAAAATGTGATTGTTATGCAACAGAACAGTGTGTCACTTGTTACTTGCCAATTTCAAATTATTTTCTAACATGTTTTATTTTCTAACAATAGTGTGAATTGAGGTGTGTTCTGCCCATTTCAGTGTTGCGAACAATTTGTTAGGTTTTACTGAGCCAGACAAACTTCTCTCTTCGATGGGAGCCCAAGCACTTCCTTAGTGTTTCCGCAGATCAAGTATGGAGACATTTGAGGTGAAGGAATGGTTCTCTCATCTTTCGAGTAAACATCAGGAATTGAATTGAAGGGAAGTGAATGATCGTAGATGACACACCCCCTTCAACATGCATACTGGGAGCATCAAATTGTATTTGTCATATGTGCCGAATACAACAGATGTAGTAGACCTTACAGTGAAATGCTTACTTAACCAACAATGCAGTTTCAAGAAAAATAAGTGTTAAGTAAAACATGCAAATAAATAGTTAAAGAGCAGCAGTAAAATAACAGTAGCGAGGCTATATACAGGGGGTACCGGTACAGGTTAGTCTATGTAATTGAGGTAATATGTACATGTAGGTAGAGTTAAAGTGACTATACATAGATAATAACCAGAGAGTAGCAGCAGTGTAAAAGAGGGGGTGTGTGGGGGTGCGGGGACGACGACAATTCAAATAGTCTGGGTAGCCATTTGATTAGCTGTTCATTGTGTCATCTGAAACGTAGTAATGGTGTTGGAGTCGTGCCTGGCCATGCAGTCATGGGTGAACAGGGAGTACAGGAGGGGACTGTGCACGCACCCCTGAGGGGCCCCCGTGTTGAGGATCAGTGTGGCAGATGTGTTGTTGCCTACACTTACCGTCTGGGGGCAGCCCATCTAGAAGTCCAGGATCCAGTTGCAGAGGGAAATGTTTAGTCCCAGGGTCCTTAGCTTACTGATGAGCTTTGATGGCACTATGGTGAACTCTGAGCTGTAGTCACTGAATAGCATTCTCATGTAGGTGTTCCTTTTTTCCAGGTGGGAAAGGGCAGTGCAATAGAGATTCCATCATCTGTGGATCTGTTGGGGCAGTATGCAAATTGGAGTGGGTCTAGGGTTTCTGGGATAATGGTGTTGACGTGAGCCATGACCAGCCTTTCAAAGCACTGTATGACTGCTACGGGTTGGTAGTCATTTTGGCAGGTTACATTTAGTGTTCTTGGGTACAGAGGTCGACCGATTAATCGGAATGGCCGATTAATTAGGGCCGATTTCAAGTTTTCATAACAATCAGAAATCGTTTTTAAAAATTTTTTTATTATTATTTTTTATTATTATTTTTTTTTTTATATATATATTTTTTATATACAGTGGGGCAAAAAAGTATTTAGTCAGCCACCTGTAATTTTCATCATAGGTACACTTCAACTATGACAGACAAAATGAGAAAAAAAAATCCAGAAAATCACATTGTGATGTTTTGGGGCTGTTGCTGGGCAACACGGACTTTCAAATCCCTCCAAAGATTTTTTATGGGGTAGAGATCTGGAGGCTGGCTAGACCACTCCAGGACCTTAAAATACTTCTTACGAAGCCACTCCTTAGTTGCCCGGGCGGTGTGTTTGGGATCATTGTCATGCTGAAAGACCCAGCCACGTTTCATCTTCAATGCCCTTGCTGATGGAAGGAGGTTTTCACTCAAAATCTCACAATGCATGGCCCCATTCATTCTTTCCTTTACACGGATCAGTCGTCCTGGTCCCTTTGCAGAAAAACAGCCCCAAAGCATGATGTTTCCACCCCCATGCTTCACAGTAGGTATGGTGTTCTTTGGATGCAACTCAGCATTCTTTGTCCTCCAAACACGACGAGTTGAGTTTTTACCAAAAAGTTATATTTTGGTGTCATATGGTCAGATGAAATTCTCCCAATCTTCTTCTGGATCATCCAAATGCTCTCTAGCAAACTTCAGACGGGCCTGGACATGTACTGGCTTAAGCAGGGGGACATGTCTGCGCGCTAAAAGTGTTTCAAACGTCACTCGCTCTGAGACTTGGGGTAGTTATTCCCCTTGAAGGGCCACGTATTTTGTGGAGCGATGAGTAACGCTGCTTCGAGTGTAGCTGTTGTCGATGTGTTCCTGGTTTGAGCCCAGGTAGGGGCGAGGAGAGGGACGGAAGCTATACTGTTACACTGGCAATACTATAGTGCCAATAGTCAAAGGTATATGAAATACAAATGGTATAGAGCGGCAGGGTAGCCTAGTGGTTAGAGCGTTGGACTAGTAACCGGAAGGTTGCAAGTTCAAACCCCCGAGCTGACAAGGTACAAATCTGCCCCTGAACAGGCAGTTAACCCACTGTTCCTAGGCCGTCATTGAAAATAAGAATTTGTTCTTAACTGACTTGCCTAGTTAAATAAAGGTAAAAAATAAAATAAAAATTGTCCTATATTAACTACAACCTAAAACCTCTTACCTTGGAATATTGAAGTCTCATGTTAAAAGGAACCACCAACCATATGTTCTGAGCATGGAACTCAAACGTTTGCTTTTTTACATGTTACTTTTACTTCTCCAACACTTTGCATTATTTAAACCAAATTGAACATGTTTCATTATTTATTTGAGGCTAAATTGATTTTTATTGATGTATTATATTAAGTGAAAATAAGTATTCATTCAGTATTGTTGTAATTGTCATTATTACAAATACATTTAAAAAAAATTGGCCAATTAATCGGTATCAGCTTTTTTGGGTACTCCAATAATCGGTTTCGTTTAAATAATAAATAGTTGAAAAATCATAATCGGTCAACCTCTAGTACAGAGACTATGGTGGTCTGCTTGAAACATGTTGGTATTACAGACTCAGTCAGGAAGAGGTTAAATGTCAGTGAAGACACTTGCCAGTTGGTGAGCGCATGCTTGGAGTACACATCCTGGTAATCCGTATGGCCCCGCGGCCTTGTGAATGTTGACCTGTTAAAAGGTCTTACTCACATTTGCTAAGGAGAGCATAACCACACAGTCATCTGGAACAGCTGACGCTCTCATGCATGCTTCAGTGTTTCTTGCCTCGGTGAGCATAGAAGTAATTTAGCTTGTCTGGTAAGCTTGTGCCACTGGGCAATAGTTTGCAAGCACTGCCACATCCGACGAGCGTCGGAGCCGGTGTAGTACGATTCAATCTTAGTCCTGTATTGACGCTTTACCTGTTTGATGGTTCGTCGGAGGGCATAGTGGGATTTATTATAAGCTTCCTGCTCCTTGAAAGCGGCAGCTTTACCCTTTAGCTCAGTGCGGATTTTGCCTATAATCCATGGCTTCTGGTTGGGGTATGTACGTACGGTCACTGTTGGGACGACGTCATCAATGCACTTATTGATGAAGCCAGTGACTGGTGTGGTCCTCAATGCCATTGGAATATGTTTTGGGATTCTTCTGGTCTGTGCTAGCAATACAGTCCTGTTACTTAGCATCTGCGTCATCTGACCACTTCTTTATTGACTGATTCACTGGTGCTTCCTGCTTTAGTTTTTGCTTGTAAGCAGGAATCAGTAGGATAGAATTATGGTCAGATTGGCCAAATGGAGGGTGAGAGAGAGCTTTGTGTGTGGAGTAATGGTGGTCTAGAGTTTTTATTTGTATTTTGTATCCTCTGGTTGCACGTTTAACATGCTGGTAGGAATGAGGTAGTTTCACTGCATTAAAGTCCCTGGCAACTAGGAGCGCTATCTCTGGATGAGGTCTCTTTCTCCTGCGAGTGACGGCCTTGTTAGGTGTCTGAAGTAAATAATTTGTGTCCGACTCTTTAAAGAGAAAATCTCTGTCCAATAAGAGGTGCGTAATCACTGTCCTGATATCCAGAATCTCTTTTCGGTCATAAGAGTTGGTGGCAGAAACATTATGTGCAAAATAAGTTACACATTTTGTGTCTGGACTATTAACTAGGAAGTCGGGGCACCACGGAAAATGTTGATTACAAAGTTATAATTTTCCAAATATAACTATTCAGATATTTTAATATCGGATGAAATCGTCTTCTATTTAATGAATTATTAATTGTTACTTCATTAGTCTCATTCCAGACGTTGTAAAAATGATTGGTTATCTGCACGAACCCTAGTTTCCATAATGAATCAGCAATACACAAATTGGCTTAATTATTAATCACAGAAATACATAGTAACCAATATCTACTGTTTGTTTGTTAACAATGATAGGAAATCCCTCTTGAAAATGAACATTTTACCTAGACTACTTTACCCAATCCAAATGATCCCAGTATTACTCTCCAATAAGGTAATAAAGGATGTAAATGGATGGCTAAGTTCCTTTATATGGAGTAAACGCAAACCAAGACTTAAGATGGCAATATTGCAGCTGCCAAGTTCTATGGGCGGCTTGGACCTGCCCAATATCAGGTTATATCAATGGTGTGCCCACCTTTGTTATATTTCTGACTGGATCACAAATGATGACTCCTCTATTTGGTTAGACATTGAATTGAGACTTCTCTTTCAAAATACCCCTTACAGGATCTTTTATTTTTCAGAAGTTTCAAGTCTGTAGAAGATCACTGCAATAATCCCGTTACACTTAACACACTCAAAGTATGGAGGTCAGTTCAACGCTTCCTGGGAAGGTCCAAACTAACCTCTGCTCTTACCCCAATTCTTAACAATCCAGATTTCAGTCCCGGATTGCTGGATGCCGGCTTTAACTTTTGGCTTAATAAGGGCAAAGCTGGCTAAATGACTTATTTGTTGATAAGATTTTGTTGTCATTTGAGCAGATGGTCGAGAAATATCAACTCCCAAAGCAGGACTTTTTCCGCTTCCTACAAGTAAGACATTATATCCTGAAGAGCACCACCTTAATTGGTAACCCTGATGTGTCTGTCATTGAAAGAATGCTTTTTTTCCCACAAAGGAAAATGTCTGTAAGTCTGTTTTATGATACTTTAAGGTCCCTTTCTGCTGTCAACACACAGTGGGTGAAACAAGTGTGGGAGAAAGAATTGTCTGTTACTATTGACGAAGAAATGTGGGAGGACATTTGGAGATATGCAAAAACAATATCTATATGTAATCGTACTAGAGCAATCCAATTAAGAATAATACACAGATTGCATATATCCCCAAATCGCAGACATGCTTTTAGCCCCACTTCCTCTTCCCCTCAGTGTCTTAAATGCAAAACTGATACAGGCACCCTAACACATTGTTTATGGTCATGTACCAAAATACAAAGATACTGGTCTGGTGTTCTGCAAGAAATTGAAAAGATCCTAGGGGTTGATCTAGAATTGGACCCAGTTTCTTTACTGTTAGGTCTCCCTAGTAGGCAGGTTACTTCTGTGGGTAAAAGGAGGCTTTACAACATCCTTACATTCGCAGCGAGGAAAAACACCCTTTTACAGTGGACTAGTGATAAGGTTCCTTCTATTAAAGATTGGCATAAGATACTATTTGAATGGGTGCCTCTGGAATATCTGACATGTACATTGCATTCTAAAACAGACCAGTTCTACAAAGTATGGGAACCTTATCTAAATTACCTAGAACCTGAGGTATCAGCTATTATGCTGCAAGGATTCTCGTAGAATGACGGGATGTATGTATTTCAGAACTACACTGTACGTTCCATGTGTGGAACCTAACCTCTTGGTTTAAACTGAGCTTTTTTGTTTAATTTCTGTTTGTAAGTTTGTTTAAAATGTATGTATTGAGAGACGCAATGATGGTGATGGGGTGAGAGAAGCACCGAGCGAGAAGAGGAAAATGGTGTACGTATGTGTGGGTGTGTGTGTGTGCGTACGCGTATATGTGTGTATGTATACGCATGAGTATATGTATGGGTGTGTGTATGTATGTATGTATGTATATGTGTGTATGTGTATATATATATATACGCGTAGATATGTGTAAGTGGGTGCTGTTTTTCTTCTTTTTTTCTGTGTGCTTTGTCTCTGTTGTTGTATCTCTTAATATGGGTGAAAATTGTTAAATTCCAATAAAAATACTGTTAAAAAAAAAAAAACAATGATAGGAAAGTCCCTAGTGGGCTAAGCCGGTATGACGGCTTGGTAGACAAAGGGAAGGGGTTGTGGACTGCTCAAGAGCGGGAAACTCATAGCTGATAACTACGCTCATAGAAATTAATACTTTACATGAACGACCGCTCATTCAAAAAGAAATTGCAATTTGCATATATACGATATGTATTTATTTATTTATTATGAAATGTTATCCTACTCGAACACATGATTAAAACCTCTTACTTCTACCCCCTCCTTTTTCGAACATTCTGTTAAAAATCGCGCAACTTTTCAGCGTCCTGCTACTCATGCCAGGAATATAGTATATGCATATGATTAGTATGTGTGGATAGAAAACACTCTGAAGTTTCTAAAACTGGTTAAATCACGGCTGTGACTATAACAGATTGTGTGTTTCATTGAAAAACGCAAGAAAAACTGCTCTCTGAAAGCTAAAAATAATTTCCATAAGTCACTTTCATGGGTTGTTAAAAGGGGACAAAATGTAATATCGACCTGCATGCAATTCATACAAATTCCACACGATGTCGCCATTGTCGTCATTTTCAATTGAATTTTTTGTTGGAAAATCCAACTATCTGGATTCCGTTTCTTCCGGTCTCCACCAGGATCCTTTGAATGTGGACATTGGCAGCCATTGATTTGCAGACAAGGAGCTATTGAATATACATCGCCCTGTAATCATTTTGATAGATTATAAACGTTTACTAATACCTAAAGTTGGATTACAAAAGGATTTCGAAGTGTTTTGTGAAAGTTTATCGTCGACTTTTTTAATTTTAAAAAATGACGCAGCGTTTAAAAACAATGTTTTTTTCTGAATGACACAGCTTCCATAGAAAGCTATTTTGGGTATATATGGACCGATTTAAACGAAAAAAAGACCCAATAGTGATGTTTATGGGGCATATAGGAGTGCCAAGAAAGAAGCTCGTCAAAGGTAATGAATGTTTTATATTTTATTTCTGCGTTTTGTGCAGCGCCGGATAAGCAAAGTCTTTGTTTACGTCGCATTCAGGCATTTTGAGGTGTTGCATGCTATCAGATAATAGCTTCTCATGCTTTCGCCGAAAAGCATTTTAAAAATCTGACTTGTTGGCTAGGTTCACAACGAGTGTAGCTTTAATTCAATACCCTGCTTGTGAATTTTGATCAAGGTTTGAGTTTTAACGAGTACATTTAGCATTTAGCGTAGTGCATTTGCATTTCCAGGTGCCTACTTGAGACATATGCGTCTCAAGTAGAATCAAGAATTAAGAGCATTTTACTAGTTGTATTGTAGTTGAACCTACACATGTCAAGGCATGACTATTTTTGACATTTGTTTTGGAGGTGGAAGTCTACTGGACTTCTTTTACGACCAGTGTGGTACACGCCAATAATATCTTAGATGTGTTCTAAGAGGCCCCTAGACGGGGATAATGTCTGCTCCTCACTGTTCTCATAGGGGCGTTTACAACTGGATTTGTTTTCTGCTCTGGCGGCTTCGTACGGTGTTGCACGTAGTCTCGACCCCCACCGGCCACATCATGGGTCTGGGCTACTATTCCCCCCCACTTTGTGGCTCGGGATCCCCCCCCCCCCAGCGGTTGGTGTTGGTATCCGAGGCACAAACGAAAAGGTTGGACCCTATGTGCGAGGTGTCAGTGGCTGCATTGTTATGAGAATGTCTGTGACCTTTCAACCAAATCTCCTGGTGTTTGTGCTTCAAAATGCTCAGTGGCTGTCGAGGCCTGTCAGACAACACCTCGTCTGCATGTGGCAATCTCTTCAGCACCTGCGAACTGAGACGAGGATATCTGTCTGTGATATCGCAAAGGGTTTCACGAGTGGGAGTCATCTGGTCAGTTGCTGGACTGACGCCATTAGTGTCATTGTAAGGGGTGACACTCCCTCACAAAGTGTAAGATGTATCATCGGAAGCAGAGTACACTCTGCGCATCAATGCTTTAATTCCTGAGATGGCCCCAGTGCCCGACGGGCAAGAGAAGTTAATCTCAACTACAGTATTGCACGACTTCAAGGAGGAGGGAAGTTGCTCATTCACAGAGACTGCTGGCTCGAAATCATGAAAACAATGGTCAATAAGGTTTGCTGATGGGATGTGTCGATATCATAATATCTCCTTGGATCGGTTTCGAAACGTCATTTTCCCAAGGGGTGCTTTCAACAGATTCCCCTCGTGGATGACTGCATTTCAGCTAGCGTTAGGGGAAGACAGTGTGGTCAGTGGAGAAGGCACTGTGGCCTGTGACCTTACATGGTTGGTTTTCCAATCCATCAGTGGGAGTAACCGATCCATCAAGTCTGCTCAGAGTAGCAGGGGTTCAGATTCGAGGCTGGTAACATGCACAGGGGGAACGAGCGATACGTCCTGGAAGTGTAGTTCCAGCATGACTCAATGTGAGAGGCGAGGTAGTCGGAGTGAAACCTCGAAGTGTAGTCCTCCAGGACTGCTTCCAGTTATGTCTGTTTAGATTTCCCCACAAAGTGGAGTAGTTGTTCGCATCGACGTGATGTGCCATTTCTGTTCATGGTGGAAAAAAAATGAACTTTACTGATTTTGAGTGGGCTTTGTTTTAGCTTAGCTTTTGACCTTTTTTCTTCCCAACCTTTGTATCAGAGTCGATAGACAAAGCCTGTGGGCTTGTTTCTTGATCAAGTGGGCCCTGGATAGGGTCTCAAGTGAGAGCGGGAGAAATTAGATTTTTAACTTCCTTGCTAGGGGTGTTAATTCCTGCGAACCTGGTGTCTGGCAATTCCCCGTCTAGTCCTTGTGACATATCTGACCCTTCTCTCAATTTTGTTTGCTTTAGTTCTTCACATAGTGGAACTTCTAGGGATCATTGGTCTACATTTTGATTGTCCTTTAACCCTTTGTTACCCTTGTGCTCTGACACTTTGTGTGGGTTGTGTGCAGGAACGTAGAGAACAGGTCTATTGTAGCGGAAGTCGTTTCAATGGCCACGTACTTTACAGTTACTTCGACCGTGGAGGTCATTAGAATCTTGGTTTTGTGGTAGAAATCTTTGTTGTGCGTCAGCTCACAATGCTTCAATACCTGATAATGCACCCTCTAACTGGAGTGAGTGCTCCTGGTCAAACTTCAAAACCGAGTGGTCAAGGCTCTTAGCATTGCAAGCTTTTGATGCCTTAAAAGCTGTGCTTGCAAGCTCTCAGAGTTGTAAGATAGGCAAGCCAACGTGGACTGTAGTGCCCAAGTAGGTAATGAAGGTGGGACACGTTCAACAGAAACATTTGTTTGAATGTTAACAGCTCTTCCATTCTTGTTTCAGTGAGTAGGCCAAAGTAAGCTGAACGAAGACTATAATAGTAAGCTTGTGGGTGTTCATTCTGAGCTTGTTTGACAGTGTTAACTCAAGACACTGACGTCACCAGATACGCGAAACCGGGACAACTTCTTATGGGCAACACACACACCACACGGCTCTATTCGTATCTAACGCAGTCTGTTTGTACAGTAGTCTGTTTGTACAGTAATCTGTTTGCACAACTTATATATATATATATATTTTATTTTAACTTTATTTAACTAGGCAAGTCAGTTAAGAACAAGTTCTTATTTTCAATGACGTTCTAGGAACAATGAGTTAACCGCCTTGTCCAGGGGCAGAAGACTGATTTTTTTACCTTGTCAGCTCGGGGATTCGATCTTGCGACCTTTCGGTTACTAGTCCAACGCTCTAACCAGTAAGTTACCTGCCACCCTGTATATACTTAATTCAATCATGAAAACCTCATTCTATTTTAGATTCATTGCACAAGGCGTCAAATAGATAGTCTGGACTATTATTAAATGTGAAGACTGTTATTTATCAAATCAATTCTATGTGTAATAATCATAATAATAATTATGTGATTAAACTAACCATGTAACCTTTAACTAGGAAGTCGGGGCACTACGGAAAATGTTGATTGCAAAGTTATAATGTTCCAAATATAACTCTTCAGATATTTTAATATCTGATCAATTAGTCTTCACCTTATTAGTGCCATTCCAAACTTCATAAAATACTTGGTTAACTTTATATGTAAACACATATTTTCTCATTTAGAAGGTTAACATCACATCTTTTCACAAATCAACTCAGCAAAAAAAGAAACGGCCCTTTTTCAGGACCCTGTCATTCAAAGATAATTCGTAAAAATCCAAATAACTTCACAGATCTTCATTGTAATGGGTTTTAACACTGTTTCTGAAGCTTGTTTAATGAACCATGAACAATTAATGAACATGCACCTGTGGAACGGTCGTTAACCTCTTGAAGCTAGGGGGCACTATTTTTATGTTTGGAAAAGTAACGTTCCCAAAGTAAACGGCCTATTTCTCAGGACCAGATGCTAGAATATGCAAATAATTGACAGATTATGATAGAAAACACTCTAAAGTTTCCAAAGCTGTCAAAATATTGTCTGTGAGTATAACAGAACTGATATTGCAGGCGAAACCCTGAGAAAAATCAAACCAGGAAGTGGCTTCTATTTTGAAAACTCCATGTTCCATAGCCTCCCATTGCTCCATTTAAAGGGATATCAACCAGATCCCCTTTCTTATCGCTTCCTCAAGGTGTCAACAGTCTTTAGACATAGTTTCAGGCTTTTATTTTGAAAAATGAGCAAGAAAGATAACATTGTATGTAAGCAGCGTGGTGTAAGCAGCGTTTTGTATGCGCAACAGAGTTTGGGCAGCCATTGCCTTTCCCTCTCCAACTGAAAAAGACAGTTGCGGTTGATATTTTATTGATTATATATTTTAAAAACAACCTGAGGATTGATTATAAAAAACGTTTGACGTGTTTCTGTGGACATTACGGATACTATTTGGAATTTGTCTGCGTTGTCGTGACCGCTCTTTCCTGTGGATTTCTGAACATACCTCAGTTTGTTTGGCGCGTTATTTTGGATATAAAAATAATCTTTATGGAACAAAAGGAACATTTATTGTGTAACTGGGAGTCTCGTGAGTGAAAACATCCGAAGATCATCAAAGGTAAATTATTAATTTGATTGCTTTTCTGATTTTCGTGACCAAGCTACTTTGATGCTAGGTGTTCATAATGTTTTGTTGAGCGATTGATAAACTTACACAAACGCTTGGATTGCTTTCGCTGTAAAGCATATTTTCAAAATCTGACACGACAGGTGGATTAACAAAAGGCTAAGCTGTGTTTTGCTATATAGCACTTGTGATTTCATGAATATAAATATTTTTAGTAATATTATTTGAATGTGGCGCCATGCAATTCAGCGGTTGTTAATGACAATTATCCTGTTAACGGGATTGCAGCCATAAGAAGTTAAGAGATACTGCTATGTGTGTTTCCTGTCCTTCGTGAGATCATCAAATTAAACACACTTGTCATAACTGTCCCTTAAAGTGTCCACAGACCATTCCAACATTCTCAAAATTATAAATATTGTTTCATTCTCCCATTTTGGGGATTTAGGAGTTTGGCCAAGTGAAGTCCTTTTGGACATGCAGTATTGAGAGAGAACAAAGTGGGAGAGAGGGTCCCTTCCAGGAATTTACAGCTTGTCGTTAAGTCATAAAACTGTAGAGAGAGGGCCATGATCCTCCCCCCAGGGCACGTCATAACACAGAACGTGAAAAAACATACAATCGCACAATAGGTTAAGAGCCCATAAAACGGCAGCCATCTCCTTCGGCGCCATTTGTTTCACCAAGCTCATCTTGTCTCCTCTTATCTGGTCGGCTCACACAAACTACCCATTGTTGGATTACTTTCGATTACTACTCCTGAACATTGCATCCAAAAATAAACTGGTCACATTCAGGACATAACTTTGTAAGGACTGTGTTTGTGTAAAATGTTTGGAAAATAGTGTGGCCAGCTTTAACGCTGATTGTTGCGTCAATCGAAACTGGACGTTGTAAATAAGCATTATAATCACACCGGTTTGAGCGTTTTTAAAAAAAGTATAAGATCAGCACTTCTACTCTGAGGCGCTTTATAAATACGGGCCCAGGTGAATGGGGTTCAGATAAGGTTAGGTGCTCAGACAGTCTGAGTATGGAGTTGGTGGCCTCAGGCACTGTTCTGCTCTGTCAGCCCACACTGAGCCTAGCTTAGCGACATCACTGTTTTCCTCTAAGTTTCTTATTATCCTGTTTTCCAAAATAAAATAACATTTGCTTGAGGAGTTGAGAGCATTGTATTGTCATAATCTGAATTATTTTGATGCGTACAGACTATTATCTTTACAAGCTTAAGGTACTGTAAGGCAAATGCCTGTGAAATGAAAAATTGTGGGTGTACCCATGGTGGTGATCAATAGGGACTGTGGATGTTCTTTGGATTAAAACATTTCTTGAATTGAACTGGCGCCCTCTGAAAGTCTCCCTCTATTCCTCTATTCTGTGTAATTCTCTAGCTAGGGGACTCCTGGTATCTTCAGGATTGATAAGTATAATTTTTGTCTTTATATATTGTTGTCTGGTACTGTCTTTTTGCTAGATAGGGCCATCTACTTTAAGTGCTGCCTGTCTTCCCATCAGCCTACTTGGTGAGTGAACTACTGACTGTACAAAAGCTGAAGAACATCCAGGCACTTTCTACAGGTGCTGGAGTTGCAGGCAAACTCATGGAAAACAGAAAGGAAAACGCTGCACACTGCTGCTCATGTGTATATATACAGTATATCACAAAAGTGAGTACACCCCTCGCATTTTTGTAAATATTGGAGTATATCTTTTCATGTGACAACACTGAAGAAATGACACTTTGCTACAGTGTACAGCTTGTATAACAGTGTAAATTTGCTGTTCCCTCAAAATAACTCAACACACAGCCATTAATGTCTAAACCGCTGGCAACAAAAGTGAGTACACCCCTAAGTGAAAATGTCCAAATTGGGCCCAATTAGCCATTTTCCCTCCCCGGTGTCATGTGACTCGTTAGTGTTACAAGGTCGCAGGTGTGAATGGGGAGCAAGTGTGTTAAATTTGGTGTCATCGCTCTCACTCTCCCTCATACTGACTGGTCACTGGAAGTTCATCATGGCAAAGAACTCTCTTGAGGATCTGAAAAAATAATTGTTGCTCTACATAAAGATGTCCTGGGCTATAAGAAGATTGCCAAGACCCTGAAACTGAGCTGCAGCACAGTGGCCAAGACCATACAGCAGTTTAACTGGACAGGTTCCACTCAGAACAGGCCTCGCCATGGTCGACCAAAGAAGTTGAGTGCACGTGCTCAGCGTCATATCCAGAGGTTGTCTTTGGGAAATAGACGTATGAGTGCTGCCAGCATTGCTGCAGAAGTTGAAGGGATGGGGGGTCAGCCTGTCAGTGCTCAGACCATACGCCGTACACTGCATCAAATTGGTCTGCATGGCTGTCGTCCCAGAAGGAAGCCTCTTCTAAAGATGATGCACAAGAAAGCCTGCAAACAGTTTGCTGAAGACAAGCAGACTAAGGACATGGATTACTGGAACCATGTCCCGTGGTCTGATGAGACCAAGAAACTTATTTGGTTCAGATGGTGTCAAGCGTGTGTGGTGGCAACCAGGTGAGGAGTACAAAGACAAGTGTGTCTTGCCTACAATCAAGCATGGTGGTGGGAGTGTCATGGTCTGGGGCTGCATGAGTGCTGCCGGCACTGGAGAGCTACAGTTCATTGAGGGAACCATGAATGTCAAAATGCACTGTGACATACTGAAGCAGAGCATGATCCCCTCCCCTCCCCTCGGAGACTGAGGGTAAAGGTGATGGACTGGCCAAGCATGTCTCCAGACCTAAACCCTATTGAGCATCTGTAGGGCATCCTCAAACAGAAGGTGGAGGAGTGCAAGGTCTCTAACATCCACCAGCTCTGTGATGTCGTCATGTAGGAGTGGAAGAGGACTCCAGTGGCTACCTGTGATATACTGTGTATACACATGAGCAGCAGTGTGCAGCGTTCGATAAACTCTTCGATAAGGCCAAGAGGAGACAGTGTGTTAGCCTGTGGATCCAGAAAGATTCCCTTTGAAGAAGTTTCCTCTCAATGTCCCCTCCCCAGCGTGACATCTTGACCATTTCTATTCCAATGTATCTCAGAGAACTAATAGGATGTCCAGCTTGTACAAAATGATCAGTAAACCAATTTTAAAAAAAATATATATATATGTTTTTTCTTCACCTGTCCGTATATTGCTGTGGTGCTCACTGATCCGTGTCTTAAGGCTTCTGCGGGTTTTCCCTATGTAAGACAGACCACAAGGACATTTCAACATGTAAATAACATTGTGGACATGAAGGTAATCAGGCCCTTGAACTTAAATCTTTGTCCTATGCGGGGTGAGTAAATGAGCTGTGTTGAGTACATTGGCCATATATGTAATTACCCTCCGGAACCTTGTCCAAGTAAGTTTCCCTTTTCCCAGATTTAACCACAATATCTCTCACGTTTGGGGGTCTGTTTAAAGACCATACATGGGGATATTTAAAATGGCTTTCAATTGTGGGTCAGTATCAATAATGTACCAGTACATCCTGATAATACCCTGATATCCTGATACTTTTTTTTAAATGAGTGGACGTGGAATAAAGCTGTCACCTCTAAGGAGGGTATTCCTGTCCATAGGTTCCTATAGAGATCTGTAGAGAGGGAGGTTTTGTCCTTAATAACCATCACATCAAGAACTGATTTTGTGATGGGTCATAGTTAATGGTGATGTGAATGTGTTCATTCATGAAGTTTAGATACGCATGGAATTGCAAAAGTTCTTACTGGGTCCCTGTATAGATCACGAAAATGTAATCCAAATATCTCAGAGTTAGGAGAATATTGGAGAGAAACGGGTTAGGGTCTGGATTCAGCACCACCTGTTTTTCCAAACATTCCTAGATATAGGTTAGCATAATTAGGAGCCATAGTGCTCCCCATCGCTGTTCCTTTGGTCTGGAGGAAAAAGTGTCCTCTGAAGAGAAAATAGTTGGAGGTTAGTACCAGTACCAAGTCCACAATACAATTAGTGCTGGGAAGAGCATTAGGGGGACATTCATTGAGGTAGAACTTGAGGGCCTCTAGGCTGTTCTGATGGGGGATGTTAGTATATAGACTGGTAACAAAAGTACACAGAATATAATTTTTATAAAATCAATAGAGTCTCTAGTATATGAGGGGAGAGAGAGATCGCCCAGGGTTTCACAAAATGGTCTACAAAGGTAGAGAGAGATATTCTCTGTCAGAGATCTGTTATTACTCACAACGGGCCTGCCTGGTATAGGTGGTGTCATGCTCTTGTGAATTTTGGATAGAGCGTATATGACAGGTGTGGTTGGGCAGTCAACTTTCATAAACTCATATTCTGTAATTGTAATTTCCCCTTCATTCAAAAATGTAGACAATTCACCAAGGATCAGAGACTTTAATTGATTAGTAGGGCCCTTTGGGGAGTCATGTCCTCAGGGCGAGAGTCAGGTTCATTGTCATTCAGGTTATCAATGTGAAAAACATTAGCACTATTTCCTGTCTGGTTACTAATATCGTTCAATAGATTAACATTGGCATGTGCATTGGAACCCCATTACCAAAAAACTCAGTCAATCTCAAACTGCAGAAAAACTTTTGAAACTGTATCAAAGTCATTGGCCTGTGATGTTGGGACAAATTGGCTGTCTCCGGCCATCTCTCCAGAAATATACCTTCTGCTCCTTGTGGTCCACAGTATCACTCTCGAACTTATGACTGTTGTTGTTTTGGTAATCAGTGGCTGTATTGGAGGGGGGTGTGATTTCTCCTCTCCTAGGCAATTAGTACCGACCAGGTGTGCTCTTCCTCTTGGCAAGGCAATTAGCAATCAGTATTAGTACTTAAGTCTCCCCTGTTTTCGCAGCGACGGCTAAAACCGGCGATTTCGTCGCAACACAAAGACGGTTCTGCAGAGTTATTCGAGGTAGGAAAGAGAGGAAGGCTCCACACCACTCCCTTATCTTACCTAGTTCCTTTCAGATCTCATTTTTCTCTTTTGTAACTTTTGGCAACTGTGTTTTTATTAAATACCTATTCGCTCCTCTCACTGTAAGCTTTACAGATGCTCCCCACACCTTGGCTGCAAGGCTGCAAAAAATTTAGTGTACCCTGTGTGCACAACCCATGTGGAATTCCTGGTATCTGCCGATCTGCAGTCAAAAATGCAGTTTCTCAGCCTATGCTGCCCTTCAGTCCCTTGACATTTTGGCCATGACGGAGACATGGATCCCCACAGAGAACACTGCTCCAAATGCTCTTTCTTCATCTACGTTTTCTCATAGTCTGAAAGCGTCTGTTCAGTGCGGTGGTGGCACAAGGCTAATAATTTATCCTAAGTGAAGGTTTTCTCTTTTCTCCCTCGCTCACCTGACTATCTCCTCATTTGAATGCCATGCTGTCACTGTCACTTGTGCACTCAAGATTAACATTGCGATCATCTATCGCCCACCAAGTGTCCTTACAGAGTTCATCAATGAGCTTGACACCTTGATGAACTAATTTCCTGGCAATGGCTCACAGCTCTTTGTACTTGGCGACTTCAACCTCCTGACATTTGCCTTCGATTAATTTCTTTCTTTCTCTTCCTTGTCTCTTCTGACCTCATCCTTTCCCAGTCCCTTCCCATTCACAAGGCACATAATACGGTTGACTTCATCTTTACTAGAGGCTGTTCAGCCCTCCCCTCCTGCTCTGTGGCTAAGTGACTCATTGCGAGTTTACAGAACAGGGCTGTGGGCAGCTGAGCGAAAATGGAGGAAAACAAAACTTCCGGAGGACCTATCAACTTTCCACTCCCTCCTCTCTACCTTCTCCTCCTCTGTGTCCACTGCTAACGCTATTTTCTATCACTCTACATGTCAAGCTTCTGCCTCTAACCCTAGGAAACTATTTACCACCTTCTCCTTCCTCCTTAATCCGCCACCCCCTTCTCCTCCCTTTCTGCGGACAACTTTGTCAACCACTTTGAAAAGAAGGTTGACGACATCAGTTCTTCATTCACCCAGCCTATTTAGTCCACTGGTCCCACTCACACAGAACTACCCTAAGCCTTGACGTCTTTCTCCCCTCTCTTTCCACATGAAATCCTCCCCATATCCTCCTCTCTTCTCTAGATCATTGTTGGAGACCTTCTCCCATTCCTCACTTCCCTATCAGCTCATCTTTGACCACTGGCTGCGTCCCCCTGGACTTTCAAATGGCCAGATTCACTCCCCTCCTAAAGAAACACACTCCATTCCTTTGATGTCAACAACTATAGACCGGTATCCCTTTTTTCTTTCCAAAACAATTGAGCATGCTGTCTCTGACCAACGCTCTTCTTGACTACACCAGTCAGGCTTCAAGATGGGTCACTCAACTGAGACTGCTCTTCTCTGTGTCACGGAGGCTTTCCACACTGCTAAAGCTGACTCTCTCTCCCCTGTTCTCATCCTCCTAGATCTATCCCCTGCCTTCAACACCATAAACCATCAGATCCTCCTCTCCGCACTCTGAGGGCTCGGTGTCTCAGGCTCTGCACACTCTTGAATTGCATCCTACCTGGTGACGTGGAGAAGATCTGTTTCTGCATCATGTACTCTCACTACTGGTGTCCCCTGTGAATCCATTACCCCATCTGGGTATAGAGTGGAGTCGCTCGAACCATCATCAATTGTGTCTGGCAGCGAAGCAGAATTTGAAAGAGGTTGGATGCATGTTGCTGTTGACTTGTGGGTGGTGGATAGATGGATTACCTGGGGAGACCTGGTTTATTGCCTTTTTTTAAAAATCTAATAAGACTGTTTGTTAATCCCCATGGTACACGCACGTGTGATACACAGGCTCCTTCTAAACTGGGCAGATAAGAGGGCAGGAGCAGCAGGGGTAATCCTCCTAGTCTTGACTGTTTCTGCATTCCAAATGGCACCCTATTCCCTATATAATGTGCCAAGCGAAAGTCTAAACACCCGTTGCACAGTCTTTACATTTTGCTGCCTTTCTACCGACTTTGCACAACATATATCTAGTGTTGCAAAGGGTCGGAAACCGTCCGGTAAGTTTCTGGAATTTTTCCAGAATATTTCAATGGGAAGTTAAGCCTGGGAATTTGGGGAATTTTGCTTAAATTCATCAAAAAAGTTAGCTTATAACAGTGAACATTTTTTGTGGGATACACATGGCAACTCTAGGTCTTGTGGCATATTTTGGTTAAACTATCCCCAATTCAATGGAATTGCAACCCTCTGCATGCACAGTTCAGTCTTCCATCACATGTGCAGTGCACTCTTCCATCACATGTACAGCTGATTCTCAAGATCTTGCACACTAATGAGATGCTATTGAGCCCACATTACTACACTGTCTGAGCCAAGGACTACATGCTTTCTAGTAGCCTACAGCAAAGTGTGTTTAAATAATTTCTAACTTGTTAATGATTTCTACTAGTTAGTTTTTGCTACCATGCGGGTTTTAGCTTGCTTGAGCCTGTTAACTGAGGAGTGTTAATTCACCTGTTTCCATTACATGTTTGATTTTATCTTTCAAATTAGTTGTTTAATCTAACTGCTTAACTACTTATCTGTACATGGAATTGTTTGTTTTTTTCCCCCTTTTTTCCTCATCTTTACAGGAAAATGATGTCCACACTATCTGATGTGTGGAGACATTTCACTGCAGCTAATGTAGAAGGGAAAGCTGTGTACATTTGCAAATACTGTACCAAATCATATGTAAAGAATGCAACAAAGATGGAGAATCATCTGAACAAGTGCATAAAGTTCCCTCAGCACTCACAACAAGCAACCTCTGACAAAAGTCCCTCTACTTCTATTCAAGGTGAAATTAATGAATCAGACACCTTATCGATAGCAACAGCTCATGGTCCTCCTGGAATCAGAAGTGTTTATGACTCAATGGAGGAACGTAGTCAGAGAAATGCTGATAAATGTTGAGGCTGTGTATGCAACTGGTTCACCTCTGATGCTCACAGGCAATGTGTATTGTAAAAGATTTCTGAATGTTCTTCGCCCAGCATACACCCCTTCAACCAGACATGCTTGATCTACTCATTTGCTGGATACAGTGTTCAAGTGAAGGTCAAGCAAATCAAAGAGAAAGCAGACTGCTTTGCAATCATCTCTGATGGGTGGTCGAATGTTCGTGGGCAAGGAATAATGAACAACATCTCCACCCCTCAACCAGTATTCTACAATAGCACAGACACAAGGGACAACAGACACACCGGTCTCTACATTGCAGATGAACTGAAGGCAGTCATCAATGACCTTGACCACAGAAGGTATTTGCACTGGTGACAGACAATGCTGCGAACATGAAGGCTGCTTGGTCTAAAGTGGAGGAGTCCTACCCTCACATCACACCCATTTGCTGTGCTGCTCATGCATTGAATCTGCTCCTCAAGGACATCATGGCACTGAAAACAATGGATGCACTCTACTACAAGAGAGCCAAGGAAATGGTTAGGTTTGTGTAGGGTCATCAAGTTATAGCAGCAATCTACCTCACCAAGCAAAGTGAGAAGAATAAGAGCACCACATTGAAGCTGCCTGGCAACACCCGTTGGGGTGGTGTTGTCATCGTGTTTGACAGTCTCCTGGAGGGGAAGGAGTCTCCAAGAAATGGCCAAATCACAGCCTGCCGATATGGTCAGCCCCATCAAGAGGATCCTTCTGGATGATGTATTTTGGGAGAGTGGTAAGCAGCTATCCTGTCTGATGTTCAGACTCTGCTTGCAGATGGAAGAGAAGAAATCCGTACTGCCCACTTCACTGTTGCTCCAAGCAGAGGAAACTGCAGTTCTGGAATACAAAAAGCGTGAAGACTTCTGCCTGAAGCCCATACACGCCGCAGCGTACATTGGACCCCAAGTATACTGGCAAGAGCATCCTGTCTGGTGCAGAGATCAACAAGGCCTATGGTGTCATCACTACCGTGTCTTGCCACCTTGGCCTGGATGAGGGCAAGGTTCTTGGCAGTCTCGCAAAGTACTATTTCAAGTAAGGGCTTTGGGATGGAGATGCAATAACTCTTTTTTTTAAACATTTCTATTGGAAGGATTTAATCATTTGCAATGATGTCCACTTATGATAAAGTAAAAGGTTTAGGTTTCTATCTACATATATGGTAAATATATCCAATGCAAAAAAAACATCTATATTTAAATGGTATTAATATTAATTTACACATTTGTGTTAATTCCCATATATTCCCACGGAAAGCTTCCACCTCTGAATATTCCCCAAAATGGGCAACCCTACTTATATCAATTGTTTTGTTAACATTGCTCAGTACATGTGGTTGGGAATCATAACTGACTTGCCTAGTTAAATAAAGGTTGAATAAAATAAAAAATGGACAGCAATAGTCTAGCCTTGTCTCAGATTTTTGGGCAGATTTAAGTCAGGATTGAGGCTGGATCATTTAGGAACACTCAACACCTCTTGGAAAGCCATTCTGGTGTGTTTTTGGCATTAAAATGTATGTAATTGTTCCACTGAAAAATACAACTGCTCCAGGATGAGGTATTCAGAAGTCTGAGGCAGGGTTTCCTCTAACTGTTTCCATGGGCTTTGCTCCTTTCATTTTTCTTTTGATCCTAAAACTCACTTTGCCGGTGATAAGCATACCCATCGAATGATGCTTCCACCACAACTTTTAAATGCTCTTTCTGCATCTCTCTTTCTCTCTCGCTATTTCTCTCTCATTGTCAGTTGCTCTACATACTCCGGTTTTCCTTTAGTCTAACCAAGACCATTCAGCTCGCTTACTGAATAATTCAATGACCATTATACAAATGTAAATGTTCATTAACATTCAGTATTTATAGCACAAGGTTTCTCCCCCTGTGTTAGTTTAAATCGACAGATGTTTTTTGTTTTTTTTCCCCCGTTCGCTTTAAAAAAAAATCTGCTTCCAAGTGGTTATTGTGAAATGTGAGGTCTTGAGGGCATAATATTGACAATAGTAGGAATCTTTTTTTTTTTTTAAGGATCAACACTTTTATTTAGTGTAGCTTCTGGGTGTATAAATATGTATTCATATAATCTCTGGTTATTTGAGTAGACTGTATATTCAAATCAGTAGGTGTTCCGTAGGACTGAATTCCATGGATTTGTAGCTTCTTTGGTTTGAGCCAGGGTGAATTAAATATTCAGTATTTGTTTTGGGCTTTTGAAGGATTTCATGTCCTCACCAGGACTTGTCTTGGAATGAATGGATCCCACATTAAAAACAGTACATTTGTTTGACATACAGTATGTGTTTCTAAACTATGCTTTTTTTTTTGCCACATTCATAAATGTCTGTCACAACGTCACTCAAAGAGCAGAAAGTACTGTACAGTCTTTCACATCAGTTGCATATATGTTTTTGAAAGAGCATTTTTCGCTACAGTTTTTTTTTCTTTGAACAAATGAGCCTTTAAAACCAAAAAGACAAAATCGGGTCAATTGCTATTGAAGGCCTCAGGGAATGAGTTGGCCATTTTATTTTCTTAATTGCATTTAATAACCACTATCTTAGTTCTTATATGCAAAGGAAATAAAAACATGAAAATGGACTGCACTGAACATAACTCTTAAGAGAGGATTCTAAACTCTACATAACAGGTGGCCTGGAAAGTGCTCATCTCAACAGAGACTCCTTTTGAGGTTTAAAAACACCCTTTAACTTTACCCAGCTTACAGTGATGAGGTTGGTGTTTTGTGTTTTACCTCGCAATCAGTGGACCCTAAAACCAAAGTCTTTTTTTTCTTCCGAGAATTGCATGGAAAACGGACCATTAAACACTTATTTCCGAACATTTTCATCAGAGTTCCGGAGGCAGCGAGAGGCCATTAGAAGAAACCCACTGGGCACGTACTGGTTGAATCATAGTTGGAGTGCAATGAGGTGGTTGGGACTACTTCATTGGTTCCCTTGAACAAGGCTCAAGCCCAAACAAGTGCACCTGAAATGCTCTATTTGAAAGTAAACAAATACTATTTCAACCCAGGTCTAGCAGAGAAAAAAACCAAAACCACCAGGTCGTCAAAACCCTGTATGGGGGAGTGTGTGTGTGCGCGTGCCTGCAAGGGGTCATGGGTACCCGAGTCACCACCAACACTAATGATTGCTGACAGCAGGCGGTTGCTTCAGATTGCGTAAATGGGGAGTGCAGAAATGAGGCATAATCAACCCACCTCATCACCCACCTAATCAGACAGTTACTCTTTCTGCGGCACCCATCGCTCTTTCCCTGCCACCCTACGGCGAGTGGCACTTATGAGTAAATATGTCCCACTCCTCTCCCTTTGAATGAATGCATACCTGATCCATTCTTGATAGCTCCGCAGGCTTTTAGGTTGTATTTATCCTCACTTGTTTTTGAGTCTCTAGCTCCCCTGCTCTTCCATGTGTGTGCGCGAGATGCCACTTCATTTGCTTTTTACTAGGATATATTCATTGTGATGAATGATGGTTCATTCAGCTGGTTCTGGGTTACACTGTACTTTCCATTTAGTTTTGAGCTGCTGTGTGTGTGTGTGTGTCCTCGTGCGTGCACATTAGTATGCATTCTTATGTGTTTGTGAGTGTGCGCTTGCATGTGTTTGTTGCTGTGACTGTGTCTGTATTTTTTTACCCAGTGGTCGATACATCCCCTAGCTCTTTATCTTCATAGCATACAGATTATTAACAGGGAACCAAACCCACTTAACATAGACAGAATCCATATTGCTCCCGCTAACCAGCCCAGCAGTAGTGTTACTAACACATTCTGTGACCTCTCTAGTTTGCTCCCACGCCACAGGCTTTTGTTTTGTTGAGCTGTCCGCTCATTTTAGCCACAAGTGTCCTCTAGCAAGTAAATGTCCTTTCTCCTTGTCAGAGAACAACCATCCTCCATTTTTATCTCCACTTACTGACATGGAAAAGGAGAAAATAGACTCAATGATCTATATTTCCTGAAATTTAAGGGGGAAACACTTCTTTAAGGTGTGTGTTGCTGTTATTTGCTAGGAGTAACATTTCTTTCAGATTACAAAAACCGATTGTCCTGGAAAAATCTGATGTGATTATTTTCCTGTGATTGAAACTGGCTGTTGTCCGCTTATCTTACTAACACTTAAAAAACCTGACTTATCAACTGTCTCATTTGCTGCCCTCAACTGGTCAGAAGTAGTCCACTTTAAAGGGAATAGGGTGCCATTTGGGACACCACATTTGTCTGTGACATGTTGACTACATGACCGTTGTTTCTATTGGTTATTATAAGACATGACCACATGTAGCCACGGGCAGTGACTGGCATTTTACTAGGTATGCTAGTATTGCTTCCTTATCCTTCCAAGAAACACTGAAAACAACACATTTAATGTACTCTCCTTAGGTACAATACCATTGATATGCCAGCCAGACCTGGGTTTGAATAGTATTTGTTTTCACTGAAATACTTTGAGAGTTTAGTTTGGCGTTGCCGGGAGTGCCAGGTTGGGTAGCGTTTGCATTGGTTCCAATGGCTCCATCAAGCCACACAAGCTCAATCAAGGACAGAAAGAAAACAAGTACTATTTCACGTCATGGACATGAGAAATATAAGATTATCTTGCCTTGTTTCAATTATTGTGCAGGCATCCGTGAACTTTTGTCACTCAATATTGGCTGCCAGAAATAGAGATGAGGAACATTTGTATTGTATTTTAGTTCTCTCCGGGTGGTTTTCCATTTTTTGCTCTCTGCCTGTCTGGGCTCAGTCGTGTGGCGCACTCTGAACTTTGCTTTTCTGAGCTTTTATGAAAAGTCCTTCTGTTGAAGACAGCCAACTCTTTTCCCATGATCGTCCAAAGACAGACAGACCACACCTGCCACTGTGTACGCTACCTGTATCCACAATGCTACAGGACGTGGGAAGATTGCTTTATTCAGGAAATCTGCCTTTCTTTCAATATTCAACCGTTTTCAGTATTATTTTTAATTTGACAGTGACATTGCTTCTTTTGTACCGTACACTTACTGATCCAGTAAGTCTTTAGGTGTAGATTTTCCTTGATGTTCATCAGTTTTTGAACAAGTCCATTCAACCTTGAGCATGACCATATTTTACGTTTGCGATAACAACTCCTACCACCATCTAGCAACCACACCATTGTGCAGTCTACCTACACAAAGCTAAGGGCTTTGTCCCAAATTGCTACCTATTTAACCTAACCCATAGGGCTCTGGTCAAAAGTAGCGCACTATATAGGGAATGTGGTGCCATTTGGGACAAATCCAAGCTCTCTCTTCAGAAGAGAAGCCATGTCCTGGGGATTCAAAGGGGGGCTAAGATCTTTCCTGCCAGTCTCTCGGTAGGCTGAATGGTCAGCTTCTGTTTCTTTAATCTTCGAGGCCACAGGTCCTTTTTGAGGAGGAGAAGAGAGATGTGCAATCATAGCAGTCTTTCCACAGTGGACACAAACGCATGCGCGGTGCACGCACACTCGCATAAAGAAGCTCTGTTATTATCTCCTGCCTGTCGGATCTGACGCCCACCTGGAGAAAAGATCACCCCTTAGTGTGAAGAGTATCGACCCTGAGAAACGTCTTCAGTCTCTGAAATACTTCTGGGATTGTGGTGCAGACTACAGAATACCACCAACTGGTGATAGGAAACTGAAAGCTGGAGTTCACTTCTTCCCATTTCAACCGTGTTGTGTATTTCAGAAACTGTGTTTTTGTCACCATTTTCTCCCTGAAGAAAATTAAGGTTTAAAAAGGCCAGTGAACTGGGGTGTTTTCTTTTTTTTAAGCAAGATATCTAACCACCACTTTATATATCTATATCTACAGTAACATACATTTTAGTTTTGAAAAGTGCAAAGAGCAGACACACAGACAGGGCTTTTTCACTCTGATGCACTTCTTCCCTAACCCTGGCCTATTATCTTTGCTCATTGTAGCCTGTAAGTTTACTCATATACACTCCAGCTAGTCAGAGCTCCTACCTGGCTTATTAAAGCACACACACACACTGGAAGAAGGAAACCGCAGGCTAAAGCTTAATTTCCCTTCTCCAAATGAAGGAGAGACAGCGCTCTCTCTGCTCTCCACAGAATAATAACTGCAGAGTGCACTTTACAGGCTAATTAGCTTAATTTGTCTGGCTGATCGAGTGGCAGGAGAATGTGTCTGTTTATCAGCAGATGCCACCCAGTGTCCGACAGCTCGCCTCACGGGGTTGAACGAGAATTGAACTAATGTTACCTCGCATCTCCCTCCCTCACCTCCAGGTGGTCAAGATGATGATCATCGTGGTGGTGACCTTCGCCCTCTGCTGGCTGCCGTACCACGTCTACTTCATCGCGACGGGCCTCAACAAGGCTCTGATGAGGTGGAAGTCCATCCAGCAGGTCTACCTGTCAGTGCTGTGGCTGGCCATGAGCTCCACCATGTACAACCCCATCATCTACTGCTGCCTCAACAGCAGGTAAGGAGAATACACACGTGCACACAGGCAGGCAAGCAGAAATGGGAGCAGGCACGGGCAGAGGTACATACACCCACGTGTGCGTGCAAACGTAGGTACATGTGCGCACACACACACATATTTTCATGGTCGATGGTTGGAAAGGGCATGGAAATTATATGTATGCTTTTGGCCTGCCTTTGTATAGGTTCATAACAATCCTTGAAAAACAACTAAGGTGCATTAGAATGTCGACGCTTTGAACATCCGGTAATCCTCCAAACACTGCACGAGAGACATGTGCTTCAACAAAGGTCCAGGGCATGGCAATCCTGATAACATGCACTCTTGAAAATGCAAAAAAACGAAACAATTTTAGGACTGAGGATTGAAAGTAAAGCTACTTCGAGGACATCGTTAAGGAATGCTGACGAGACCTGGAAATCAAAGCATGGTTTGAAATTGGTTACCTTTGTATGCTTTTTGAACATTGTTCTTTAAACCACTCGGTGCCTGTGTGACTCATTCTTTCTGCAAACAGGAACAATGCAGGTACAGAACCTGGAGGTATGACGTCAGGTGTAGTCCTATAAGACCCTCTCAGCGTCACCTCGTGTACACACACACACACACACACACACACACACACACACACACACACACACTCACTCACACAAACCTATACACACGTAGCTGTATTTCCATGGTCAATTAATCCTAATGCCATGAAAAGAGCATGGCAATTGTATATCCATCGAGACAAGCTCTGTGCCTTAGTCTTTCCTTTGCCCGGCCTCAGAAATCTCATAACCAAATTAAATACAGAGCAAGAACTCCCTTGAAGGAGCTTCAGTGCTCTGAATGCAGAGTCTGAGCGTTGATGAATGCTAGCTTGTGAATGAAGCTCCCCAGTGCACTTAGGTACACGCAGGCAATTATCTAAAGCACATATATAGCACTCTTACCATCAACACAATCAGGCTATTCATGAAAGATGTGCTGTGTGGTTGCTTTGCCCCCTTTATGATGTGTATATATAAAAACAACATTTAAATCTTTCTTGGCTATTATTAAGTAAGCCTTGTCTGAGCCAAAATGGCCAATAGGGCAGGAGCCTGTTTCGGTAGAGGTGAAGCAGCTTGTATGCTTTCGGTTGATGATTTATGTCATTATACAACTCTCTCTTCAACCTCCCTGCACTGTATACATTGGTATGTAATTTGTTTACTCCTGCCATATGAAAACCTGGATTGTGTTCAGTAGGTGGAAAATGTTTTGGAAACGTGGTGGCATGGGTACTGTGCTACTTGGAAAACATTTCACAACAGCGTGCCCTTGAACACCACCCCGTTTGTAAAATCACATGTCATTCACACCCCTGCCCCCCTCTCTATTCACCCCTTCCCCCCCCCCCCCCCCCCCCCAGGTTCCGGGCCGGCTTCAAGCAGGTCTTCCGCTGGTGCCCCTTTGTCCAGGTGTCCAGCTATGACGAGCTGGAGCTGAGGGCCACGCGCCTCCACCCGGCCCGCCAGAGCAGCATGTACACCTTGTCTCGCATGGATACCGCCGTGGTAGTGGTGTATGACCCTGTAGACAGAACAAACAACCAGAACCAGGCCAGGAAGAAGAGCTACGTCAACCCTAGAGTGGAAAACGGGCTTGGTTGCAATAGGAACGGGGCCAAGGCAGGCTGCGCCCCCAATGCTGAGGCTGAGGACTTCTCCTAAAGGAGGGCATACGAGAAAGCAGACAAACACACTGGCATGTGTTCACACACGCAGACATGTATAGAGTGGTAACTTATACTGTGTACAGTACATGCAAAAACAGGTAGACATGCATACAAGACATGCTGTCCCTGTCAATACACACACATGCAAACACACACTTTTCAAAGAGTTCAGAGAAGATGGCAGAAAACACATTTTAGATGAGAAGCAGGAATTAATTGTCAAATATAACCATCAGATAACATATTGTTGTACGGTCTGTAATACTGAGTGCACTGTATATAAAAACATGCATACAAAAAAAATATACAAAAAATGCCTTTCCAAGTAACATCCTGAATGTAAAGGCTACTGAGTGTTCAAAACATTATGAACACCTGCTCTTTCCATGACATAGACTGACCAGGTGAATCCAGTTGAAAGCTATGATCCCATATTAAATCCACTTCAATCAGTGTAGATGAAGGGGAGGAGACCGGTTAAAGAAGGATGTTTAAGCCTTGAGACAATTGATACATGGATTGTGTGTGTGTGCCATTCCGAGGGTGAATGGGCAAGACAAAAGATTTAAGTGCCTTTGAACAAGGTATGATTGTTGCTATCAGGCGCACTGGTTTGTGTCAAGAACTGCAACGCTGCTGGGTTTTTCATGCTCAACGTTTTCTGTGTGTATCAAGAACGGTCCACCACCCAAAGGACATCTAGCCAACTTGAAGCATTGGAGACAACATGGGCCAGCATCCCTGTATAATGCGTTCGACACCTAGTGTCTCAAGGTGTCGAACACATTTTACAGGGATGTTAGGAAGCTCCAGCTCCAAATGTATTGGGACAGTGACAATTTTGTTGTTTTTGGCTATGTACACCAGCACTTTGGACGTGCAGATTGTCAGCTTTAATGTGAGGGTACATTCGTCCCTATCGAGTGAACCATTTAGAAATTACAGCACTTTTAGATATATGCCTGCTAGATACCAGAGAGAATACATTTTGGGGAGCGACCTATATCTTTAGGTAGTGTGTCCATAGTTACCATTTGTAGCAGTGGTTTTTAGCTGTAGTCTTACAGCTGTAGTCTTACATTGTAACGTATAGAATGACTGGTCCCAGTTTAAACAAACTACAATTTATAAAGGCTTCATATGGCATACATATAGTCTTCATAACCACTACAGATTCTACAAAGTCTTATGTCATGTAGTTACATCATGTATAGAATGACCAAAGTATCCCATCTATCCCTCCTGTCACACCCTGATCTGTTTCACCTGTCTTTGTGATTGTCTCCACCGTCCTCCAGGTGTCGCCCATCTTCCCCACTATCCCCTGTGTATTTATACCTGTGTTCTCTGTCTGTTGCCAGTTTGTCTTGTTTGTTTAAGTCAACCGGCATTTTGTGTCTCAGATCCTGCTTTTTCCAGTCTCTCTTTTCTCGCCCTCCTGCTTTTGACCCTTGCCTGTCCTGACTCCGAGCCCGCCTGCCTGACCACTCTGCCTGCCGACCTGTACCTTTGCCCCCCTCTGGATTACCGCCCTTGCCTTACCCTGATTCTGCCTGCCACCCGGTACCGTTGCCCCACCTCCGATTTACTGACCCCTGCCTGCCTTGACCTGTCTATTGTCTGCCCCTGTTGGAATATTAAACTATTGTTTATTCGAAGTGGTCTGCATCTGGATCTTACCTTCATACCTGACACCTCCATTATGCCCCAATTGTAACCTCTATAGCAACTTAGTGATTTCCGTGTTAAGTGTTAGTGTTTTTCCTCCTACATGGTCAACGTTAGGTCACCATTAGCAAAAAAGCAAACTTAACGATTACACAAATTTGCACATAAATAACTAGCTATTTGTTTATTTAAAGCGGCGGTCATTGATCTGAATCTGAATGCTTAGTACAGCGTAAATCTTTTTTACTGCTAATGTTTTAAAGCAGTATCCATATTTTTCTATGTTTGAGTAGCTTTGTGGTTATGCACGCTTTCAAATAAGAAAACAATTGCAGGAAAAACTGTTGCGGAATGGAATTAAAATAGCAGACAGTTTTTACTACTACTTTTGCCTTCATATTCCCATCGAGAAGTGCGTCACCTCCTGCATGGTACTTACATATAGTACTGTAGCTTTGAACAAAATACCCACAAGGAGGTGTTTAGATGATCTTGTGCGTGCATGTGCCCACGGAGCAGAGTTTTCATGATCACAGTGTGTGTGTGTGTGCATCCACAGTGCAGGGTTTATATGACCACAGTGTTTAGAATCTAGATGTTAGGTAAAACTTTGGGCCATCAATTAGATGGATGCCATAGTGAAAGAGGGTTGCCATCCCATCACTTCCAGTAAGGGGTAGTATTTCTTCCCTGAGTGTGTGTGTGTGCGCTTGCGTGCCCCTACTATATATATGTATGTGTATGCGTGTGATCCTTCAGGGTTTAAATCAAGTGCTGGCACTAGCACTAGGCTTCTCTTCAGCCTTTGTCTTGTTTGGCTCGACACGCCAAGAGAACAACCATGTTTGGTTTAGGGTATTTCTTCCCCTGACCAATGAGAGCGAGCCGTGTTATACCCAACAGCCCAGTGCAGTATAATGACATTACGTGCCATAGCTCAGGTTCCACGACTGTCTGATAGGGGGTCTCCTGCAAACTCCCTCAGGGGGCAAAGATAATTCAAAGCCTGAAGCACCGGTCTCACCTTGGCCCCCCCCCCAAGGCCCTTGTAGAGTGAAGTGTTGTATTTTTTTCTCTCTCTCTGACTTAAAGATAACATGAAAATCACAGCTGTGTGAAGGGGGAGGGAGAAAAAAAATAATCCTGCTTTTTGCCGGTGGTAAGGTAACAAACTGTATACACAACAAGTCACGTTCGATAGCGTTCATATATCAATGGGGTTGCATCGCTGTGACAGGTTGCATCACAAGAGATGAAAATGTAGTTCTTTAGTTTAATACTTGAGCATGATACCAAACGCCAATGAGTCGGTTAATCAAAAGATAATAAGAGCATTATAACTTTGATCAAAGACATTTCTAGATGTTTTTTTCATGACACGCACTTTTGTTCGTTTTGAAATGAGCTAATGTGACCAGTTGATTTGATAGTGATGTAAATGCATATATTACAGTGAAATCAGGCTGGATTCAGTTTAATATTGCCATTCTGTGAGGATATCTCCAATGTTTCCTTACCCCAGACGTGAAGTCAACATGGTCTTACCAGAATATGTAAAGATAGTGATGTTAAAACCACTGTAGTTATATGCCACTTAAGCTTAATTTTCGATGTATATCACTTAGTGACATTACTTACGTCACTATAATGATGTATTCAACCATTGTAGTTATGTGTCACCTATCCTGATTTGTTACTTGGATATCACTTACGATGACATATTACTCTTATGTCATTATAATGGCGTATTGTCTAAGATTTAGGGACAGGTTGTCCTATAACGTGTCAACATTCTGACATATTTCTAATGAGGTATGTCTGGTGTGGTTTTTGCTGGAGTATGCCAACAGAATGTTCTAAGCCTTTATGAAAGAATGTAAAGAAATCCTATATTTGCGTCATGTATTTCATCACCTGTTGTCATGATGCGTCTTAGCTCCTTGTATTTATCATTCAATCCCATTTTTTTTTTGATAGTGTTATTCGTGAAGATATGGTTTGATACATCAAGAAAATACGGAAAGAAAAAAAAAACTGTTGCGATTGTCAGTCATGTTACTGAAGACGGTGTTTTACGTTTAATGTATAACTAATAGTGCCTCTATCAAATGGTAGGTCTTTTTGCTTTGCAGTTGTCCAGATTAACTGATGTGACAAAACTTAATTGCAAAGGGCCCTGGATAAGGATATACCACAGTGCAATCAGTCACAACAGCTTCACAAACACTCCGTGCTAAAGGCAGCATACGGTATGCAACAAACTCCCAGTTGACATATGCTGTGTAGTGATGTAACATTGGCGTAAGATATTATGAATGTTCATGTAGTGCTTATAAAGTTTTCATGTGATGCTTATGCATGCGGTACAAAGTATTTCTGCATAACTTCTTCTAAAGTTTGATTTTAATGGGCCAGTTTCATGGACCCAGATGAAGTTTATTCATGGAATCAGATGTTCCTTTGAATAGGCTTAGTCTGGGTATGTGAACCCAGCCTGTACTAAACCGTATTGTTTAAGCTTAATGTCAAGGTTCTGTCTATGCTCTTATCACGAATGCTTACATCTACACAACCCAAAATATTGAATTTAACTGACTTTATTGTAATACATTCCAAATTGACGAAACGTACACGTGGAGAATCCTGTTTGCTCAGATTGAAAAGTGTTTTATGTAGTTACGCACATGTACATTTACAAGCGCCATATGAACAGTGACCAGTAGCATGTGTATAACTTGCAGTGTTTCACAGTGATAACAGTAGCACAGGGCTTACCAATTTAAGACTTGTAATCATAAATCAATCCATTCAATTCTGTACATTGTGAACACTTTTGTGTTCGCTATTTATGACCTACTGGTGGAGTTTTGGTTGACTTTCGTCACAGCGTGGACTTTGTCAATGTTGATGTAACGTGTTTGGTTTAACGTGATCCTGTAAATAAAATAGTGTTGTTCTTTATTAGGTGTCCCTACTAATTATTCTTGTTGATGCTGTGTCGACATTCTGTGGTATTTACATGACCATTGTGTAGTTGTGGACGTGAGTCACCCACTAAAATACTACTTGACTAAAAGTCTAAAAGGATTTGGTTTTAAATATACTTAAGTATCAAAAGTAAATGTAATTGCTAAAATATACTTAAGTATCGAAAGTAAAAGTATAAATCCTTTCAAATTCCTTATATTAGGCAATCCAGATGGCACCTTTATTTTTATTTATTTTTACGTATTTTTTAAGGCACACTCCAGGACTCCATCATTTACAAATGAAGCATTTGTGTTTAGTGTAGTATTATCTAAAATAAGGACGAATGACAACGAGGTTCTAGCTCCAGCATATTTACTAACCTAACCCTCGCATGTCCTACATAGGTACGGATACCCCCAAGGGACATCCTACTACATCTTCCTCTCTCCCATGAACAAGAACTCAACATGCATAACCACTGAAGCATAACTGAAATGCAATTTGGAAACCAGTATTATTCTCTAACATGCTACTTCCCATCCTGCAGCAGTATGAAAGCATTAAATCACACAGTATGAACATTAACTTAGGTACAGTCTCTTTTTGCTGGGTATGGTCCCCCACAGTATGTTTTCTCTTCACGTAACAGTCTTTCAGCCACTCTGGTGGCTTCACATCCCTTTTTGAGGACGTTTGTGGCTCTGTGAGCATTCTCTCTCCTTCACCATCTTTTTGTGCATTTTCTGTGGCCTCAGTCTGTGTGGCTGGTAGAGCTCTGAGGTGTGTTTTGTTCCTTCGTACCTCTTCTGAGCCTGTGTCCACCACATAGGAGCGGAGGGCATCCGCTTTCCTCAGCACTATTGCTAGTGTCTTTGAGTTTGTAATCCACACGCGTTGACCTTCGGTCAGCTCTGGCTTCTCCATAGCACGGTGTCTCCGATTGAAGTCTCCAGTTTGCGTTTGTTTCTGCCGTTTGTCCTTCTCAGCGAAGGCCTTCCTGTTAGGCCATCGGGGTTTAAGCTGAGCCGGCGAGGCAGGAAATGGGGAACGCAGTCTCCTGCCCATCAGGAGCTCGGCGGGCGACGGCCCATGATGTAGTGGTGTAACTCTGTAAGGTAACAGAGCCCTGTATGGATCCTTGTTCTTTTTCAGCAGTCCCTTGACTGTTTTCACAGCTCTCTCTGCCTCACCATTACTCTGTGCATGGTAGGGGCTACTGGTCACGTGTGAAGTCATATTCTGCAGGGGACTAATGCGAAATCCGTCAGCACTAGCCACTGGCCTGTCCGTGTTTGCGCCAGTGCCCGTTGAACTTGAAGTCGCAAACCCTGAAATCTCGCCAGCTTCTTCCTCTTGCAACATGTTGCTTAGCAGTAACTTAGTCCTTGCTCGTTAGCTAGCAAAATAATGATATGCGCTGTTTTATCTCCAACACTGCCCTCCCTGCTTTGAAACGGCCTGAATGTATGATTTACTTGGTACGTCCCTCACGTTTATGTCAATTCTAAAACCACTTCTGACACCATGTAGTATTATCTAAAATAAGGACGCGCGACAACGAGGTTCTAGCTCCAGCATGTTTACTAACCTAACCCTCGCATGTCATACAGTGCCTTGCGAACGTATTCGGCCCCCTTGAACTTTGCGACCTTTTGCCACATTTCAGGCTTCAAACATAAAGATATAAAACTGTATTTTTTTGTGAAGAATCAACAACAAGTGGGACACAATCATGAAGTGGAACGACATTTATTGGATATTTCAAACTTTTATAACAAATCAAAAACTGAAAAATTGGGCGTGCAAAATTATTCAGCCCCTTTACTTTCAGTGCAGCAAACTCTCTCCAGAAGTTCAGTGAGGATCTCTGAATGATCCAATGTTGACCTAAATGACTAATGATGATAAATACAATCCACCTGTGTGTAATCAAGTCTCCGTATAAATGCACCTGCACTGTGATAGTCTCAGAGGTCCGTTAAAAGCGCAGAGAGCATCATGAAGAACAAGGCAGGTCCGAGATACTGTTGTGAAGAAGTTTAAAGCCGGATTTGGATACCAAAATATTTCCCAAGCTTTAAACATCCCAAGGAGCACTGTGCAAGCGATAATATTGAAATGGAAGGAGTATCAGACCACTGCAAATCTACCAAGACCTGGCCGTCCCTCTAAACTTTCAGTTCATACAAGGAGAAGACTGATCAGAGATGCAGCCAGGAGGCCCATGATCACTCTGGATGAACTGCAGAGATCTACAGCTGAGGTGGGAGACTCTGTCCATAGGACAACAATCAGTCGTATATTGCACAAATCTGGCCTTTATGGAAGAGTGGCAAGAAGAAAGCCATTTCTTAAAGATATCCATAAAAAGTGTTGTTTAAAGTTTGCCACAAGCCACCTGGGAGACACACCAAAAATGTGGAAGAAGGTGCTCTGGTCAGATGAAAACAAAATTGAACATTTTGGCAACAATGCAAAACGTTATGTTTGGCGTAAAAGCAACACAGCTGAACACACCATCCCCACTGTCAAACATGGTGGTGGCAGCATCATGGTTTGGGCCTGCTTTTCTTCAGCAGGGACAGGGAAGATGGTTAAAATTGATGGGAAGATGGATGGAGCCAAATACAGGACCATTCTGGAAGAAAACCTGATGGAGTCTGCAAAAGACCTGAGACTGGGACGGAGATTTGTCTTCCAACAAGACAATGATCCAAAACATAAAGCAAAATCTACAATGGAATGGTTCAAAAATAAACATATCCAGGTGTTAGAATGGCCAAGTCAAAGTCCAGACCTGAATCCAATCGAATCTGTGGAAAGAACTGAAAACTGCTGTTCACAAATGCTCTCCATCCAACCTCACTGAGCTCGAGCTGTTTTGCAAGGAGGAATGGGAAAAAATGTCAGTCTCTCGATGTGCAAAACTGATAGAGACATACCCCAAGCGACTTACAGCTGTAATCGCAGCAAAAGGTGGCGCTACAAAGTATTAACTTAAGGGGGCTGAATAATTTTGCACACCCAATTTTTCAGTTTTTGATTTGTTAAAAAAGTTTGAAATATCCAATAAATGTCGTTCCACTTCATGATTGTGTCCCACTTGTTGTTGATTTTTCACAAAAAAAATACAGTTTTATATCTTTATGTTTGAAGCCTGAAATGTGGCAAAAGGTCGCAAAGTTCAAGGGGGCCGAATACTTTCGCAAGGCACTGTATATAGGTGCGGATACCCCCAAGGGAAATCCTACTACATAGTGTGTCCGTAATGTTTTCTTGATAAGTGTATATTGGACCATTTTCTTGTCCTGCTTAGAATTGAAAATGTAACAAGTACTTTTCATTGTCAGGGATAATGTATGGATGAAAAAGTACATTATTTTCTTTAGGAATGTAGTGAACCGATAGCCCCAAAAACTACTTAAGTAGTACTTTAAAGTATTTTTTTACTTTAGTACTTCACATCACTGCCATTGTGTTGTGGAATTTAGCTACTGCAGTTTTCCTACAAAGAAAAGTGCTTCAAAATCAAATCAAATCAAATCAAATTTATTTATATAGCCCTTCGTACATCAGCTGATATCTCAAAGTGCTGTACAGAAACCCAGCCTAAAACCCCAAACAGCAAGCAATGCAGGTGTAGAAGCACGGTGGCTAGGAAAAACTCCCTAGAAAGGCCAAAACCTAGGAAGAAACCTAGAGAGGAACCAGGCTATGTGGGGTGGCCAGTCCTCTTCTGGCTGTGCCGGGTGGAGATTATAACAAAACATGGTCAAGATGTTCAAATGTTCATAAATGACCAGCATGGTCAAATAATAATAAGGCAGAACAGTTGAAACTGGAGCAGCAGCACAGTCAGGTGGACTGGGGACAGCAAGGAGTCATCATGTCAGGTAGTCCTGGGGCATGGTCCTAGGGCTCAGGTCCTCCGAGAGAGAAAGAGAGAAGGAGAGAATTAGAGAACGCACACCTAGATTCACACAGGACACCGAATAGGACAGGAGAAGTACTCCAGATATAACAAACTGACCCTAGCCCCCCGACACATAAACTACTACTGCAGCATACATACTGGAGGCTGAGACAGGAGGGGTCAGGAGACACTGTGGCCCATTCCGAGGACACCCCCGGACAGGGCCAAACAGGAAGGATATAACCCCACCCACTTCAAGGGTTGTCTGGGATTCAAACAACAACAACGTGTTCACCCCACCACGTTTTGGCATCCCTTGTGGATGCTCTGTCAACATTCTGTGGTACAGTATTTACATGATCATGATGTTGCAGAATTTAGCCATTGTGGTTTCCCTTGAATCTAAACTAATTGTTAAAGTGGCGTGGGGGACTGTCAAAACAAAGCGGATATCTAACCAATTATCCTCAACTAAAGTCAAACCGATGCTTTTCTACTAGGAATCAGCCGTGCATATGGTCGTGGAAGGGGATATTAGTCAATCGCTCACCCAATCGGAACTCACTCAGACGTGACTAATACTCCAACTCAACCAGATGATCGTGGACTTCAGGAAACAGCAGAGGGAGCACCCCCCTATCCACATCGACGGGACAGTAGTGGAGAAGGTGGAACGTTTTAAGTTCCTCGGCGTACACATCACGGACAAACTGAAATGGTCCACCCACACAGACAGAGTGGTGGAGAAGGTGCAACAGCAAAGCGCCTCAACCTCAGGAGGCTGAAGAAATGTGCCTTGTCACCAAAAACACTCAAACTTTGACAGATGCACAATCGAGAGCATCCTGTCGGGCTGCATCACCGCCTGGTACGGCAACTGCTCCCCCCACAACCGCAAGGCTCTCCAGAGGGTTGTGAGGTCTGCACAACGCATCACTGGGGGCAAACTACCTGCCCTCCAAGACACCTACACCACCCGATGTCACAGGAAGGCCAAAAAGATCATCAAGCACAACAACCACCTGAGCCACTGCCTGTTCATCCAGAAGGCGAGGTCAGTACAGGTGCATCAAAGCTGGGACCTAGAGACTGAAAAACAGCTTCTATCTCAAGGCCATCAGACTGTTAAACAGCCTTCACTAACATTGAGTGGCTGCTGCCAACATACTGACTCAAATCTCTAGCCACTTTAATTAAAAATGGGATGTAATAAATGTATCACTAGTCACTTTATAATGTTTAAATACCCTACATTACTCATCTCATATGTATATACTGTACTCTATACCATCTACTGCATCTACTGTGTTATCTTATACTCACAAGTGTAAGGCTTGAATAAGGTAGTTGTTGTGAAATTGTTAGATTACTTGTTAGATATTACTGCATGGTCGGAAACTAGAAGCACGAGCATTTCGCAACACTCACATTAACATCTGCTAACCATGTGTATGTGACCAATACAATTTGATTTGATTTCAACTCCCATGTGAACATTTTTGGGACAGGCATTCCTCTATGGATTTTCAAGGAGGTGTAGAATTGGGCTCATCTCTGCATCTTCCATGTGCACCCTTTATGCAGCTCTATGGAAGGACAGCGGACGAGCTGTGGAGGAAACGTTTTGACTGTAGTAGATTACTTTCTTCTAAATACTTTTGAGCTTGCCAGGCACAGTGGAACCAATTAAATAGTTCCAAAAGTGCAAATCCCGCCTAGCTGGCACCCCAAACAGAGTCAAAGTACATTATTTGAGAAAAAGAGTTAGGCTACTGTTGTGCTGTTACTGTTACTACCCCTTAGTTCAGAGACTTGTGAATGTGTATTGATATTCAAGAAGCAGAACCAAGACCATGACTTGCCTTGGCTCGCAGCCCTCACAAGACAATACCGATAATTCACCTGCTTGCACTCCAAATGAAATCAGAACTAACTCCGTCATAAACGCCACTCGCTTCAAACCCTGTCTGTATCTCAAATGGCACCCTATTACTTAAGTGCCCTACTTATGACTAGGGCCCATAGGGCTCTGGTCAAAAATAGTGCATTATATAGGAATAGGGTGCCACGTCAGACACAGCCTCTTCCTCAGACTATAAGCTCCTTTATTCGATTGTCTTAACTTAGAGCTATTTACAAGATCCTCAAGAAAAGACAGACTGACAAGACTTTACGCTAATTGCCCACATATTTGTATCAACGTGTATTATTACCACCCAGGCATCCTTTCCTTTTAGTACATTGAAGTAGGTCAATTGACAGACTGAATTTTTAGGCATGCCTCACTTGGTATAAGCTGGGTGTTCACTGTTCATTAGCTGAGGTGAAAGCGTTTGTGTTGAATTATGTTTTGAAAGCAAGTTAACGACACAGAAAAAGGTTGGAACAAGATATCATTATGGTTTTTCTACTTACTTTACCTCCTTATATACAATTTCCTCTGACATTATTACATTTTGAGGTAATCGGATGTTTTCTTCCCCTTTCAGTTCTAGATGCTTTAGCATTGACAGTATCATTGTCCTCAAACATCATCATTTTAATATTCCTCTGTGTGGTGATTCCCTGAAGAGGGCAGAATGAAGCCATGGGATGATGCAGGGTTAATGGCGTTGCTCATTACATTAGTGCAGTCTAAAGTGACATGGTTACTAATGTAGCGAAGAGATGTATTGTACTAGGGCCATCTTGTTTATGTCTTGCTGTCGTTGAATCTGTTGTTATTGCAGAAGTAATGAAGCACAATAAACCTATTTCTCTGTTCTTCCATTTGCTCTCATCTTCCCACACTTCACCACCCAGCGTGTGCTCTAGCTTGAGTATGTTCTTGGTTAAATTAATGTTTCATTTGAGCACTATACATTAGTGTCTACAGGAATTATTAGCCACCCTTGGACTTTTCCCCCCATTTTCTTGTTTTACGACGTGGAATTAATTAAAAAGTATATTTTTGACCCTAAACTTACTCGTAGATGGAGATGGACCCAAAAAAGACAACATTTCCCTCGAAATTAAATGTGTATTTCAGAGGTCATATCTTCTTGGGTAGTGAGAGAAAAAAGAAAACAAAATAAGAAACACATTTTCTTCTAATTTGAATGCAGTGGTGTGAAGTATTTAAGTAAAAATAATTAAAAGTACTAAAGTGGTTTTTGGGGTATATGTACTTTACTATTTATATTGTTGACAACTTTTAATTCTACTTCACTACATTCCTAAAGAAAATGTGGTACTTTTTGCTCCACCCAAAAGTACTAGTTACATTTTTTGTGCTTAGCAGAACAGGAATATTGTCTAATTCACACACTTATCAAGAGCACATCCCTACTGCCTCTGATCTGGTAGACTCATTAAACACATGCTTAGTTTGTACATTTTGTCTGATTGTTGGAGCATGGCCCTGGCTGTCCGTAAATTAACAAAACAAGAAAATGATTCCATCTGGTTTGCTTTATATAAGGAATTTGAAATTATTTACATTTTTACTTTTTATTCTTAAGTATATTTAAATCCAAATACTTTGGCTTTTACTCAAGTAGTATTTTACTGGGTGACTTTCACTTTTACTTGAGTCATTTTCTATTAAGGTATCTTTACTTTTACTCAACTTTGACAATTGGGTACTTTTCCCACCACTGATTGAATGAGTAATTCAGTAATCTGGGCTCGTATCCATATAGTGTCACAGAGTGGGAGTGCTGATCTAGAATCAGGTCCCCATCTGTCCATATAATCGTATTAATTTTGATTTAAAAAGGGCCACTGATCCTAGATCATCACTCCTACTCTGAGCAGCTTTGTGGATACGGCCCTGATGCCATTTTGGATAGCAGCTACTGTGATTCCATGGAAGTGTTTTTTTTTTTTCAAACTCACACCAGTCATGGTTGGAATCACACCACTAAATAAGGCAATTGGCACGCAGAGGCTCTTCTGAGAGAACTGTTGCTGTAGCAGCCAAGCAATATATCCTACCACCTACGTATCACATGGTAGAGCAGCGTGTGCGTGCGGACAGTTTGTGGCTGCTCTGTGTCAGTGCTCTTGTCAGGTTAAGTAGCAAAGTGTTCAGACCCTTTCCCTTTTTCCACATTTTGTTACGTTACAGCTTTATTCTAAAATTGATTAAATTAAATGTTTTACACAGTACACCATAATGGCAGAGTGAAAACAGGTTTTAGCAAATGTATAAAAAATGAAAAACAAAGTTTTATTCAGACCCTTTGCTATGAGACTCGAAATTGAGCTCCGGTGCATCCTGTTTCCATTGATCATCCTTGAGATGTTTCTACAACTTATTTGGAGTCCACTGTGGTACACTCAATTGATTGGACATTATTTGGAAAGGCACACACCTGTCTATATAAGGTCCCACAGTTGACACTGCATGCCAGAGCAAAAACCAAGCCATGTGGTCAAAGGAATTTTCCATAGAGCTCCAAGACAGGATTGTGTCAAGGAACAGTTCTGGGGAAGGGTACCAAAAAATGTCTGCAGCATTGAAGGTCCCCCAGAACACAGTGGCCTCCATCATTCTTAAATAGAAGAAGTTTGGAACCACCAAGACTCTTCCTAGAGCTGGCCGCCCGACCAAACTGAGCAATCGGGGGGGAAGGACCTTGGTCAGGGAGGTGACCAAGAACCAATGGACAGACTTCCTTTTTGGAGATGGGAGAACCTTCCAGAAGGACAACCATCTCTGCAGCACTTCACCAACCAGGCCTTTATGGTAGAGTGCCCAGACGGAAGCCACTCCTCAGTAAAAGACACCGAGTTTGCTTGGAGTTTGCCAAAAGGCATCCAAAGGACTCTCAGACCATGAGAAACAAGATTCTCTGTTCCAATGAAACCAAGATTGAACTCTTTGGCTTGAATGCCAAGCGTCATGTCTGGAGGAAACCTGGCACCGTCCCTATGGTAAAGCATAGTGGTGGCAGCATCATGCTGTGGGGATGATTTTCAGCGGCAGGGACTAGTCCGGATCGAGGTAAAAATGTACTTTGCTCCGTTCCGTTGATGAAAACATGCTCCAGAATGCTCAGGACCTACAGACTTGGCGAAGGTTCACCTTCCAACAGGACCCGAAGCACACATCCAAGACAACAGAGGAGTGGCTTTGGGACAAGCCTCTGAAAGTCCTTGAGTGGCAAAGCCAGAGCCCGGACATGAAACCTATCGAACATCTCTGGAGATACTTGAAACAGAGCTTGAGAGGATCTGCAGAGAAGAATGGGAGAAACTCCCCAAATACAGGTGTGCCAATGTTGTAGCGTCATACCCAAGAAAACTTGAGGATGTAATCGCTGCCAAAGGTGCTTCAACAAAGTACTGAGTAAGGGCTCTGAATACTTAAGCCCAGACAATGGAATTAACTCTTTCCTGTCTTGAAAAACAATTAATTCCATCAGTCTCTCAAGGATCCTATTTATCCTATATTCAGGGGTCAGTTTTTCAAAATGTTTAATCCAGATCAAAAATAGCCTGTGTTGTCTTAATTCCATTCCCCTATTGTTCATTCTTAAAATAATCTGAAGGGGAATTTTTCAATCAAATGCCATGGGTTCATAAAGATTTGGTGTACTTTTTTTCTTGAAAGAGGAATAGAATTCGACACATCACACAATCATTAAGATGTGTATTAAATGTTATGGGCCCCTGGGGGGGTCCAGATAAGTCCTGTTGTATTATTTTATCAACTGCACTTGCAACCCTGCACACCTTCACATGTGTATTACGAATTCAGAGTCAAGCATACAGATCGTTCATCTTACTAGTCACGTCATAAACTTGTCTTATACAGTATTCCATACAGCGCGTCTTGACATTGCTACCTGCATTCCAAAAGAGATTGCTTTCATATTCGCTCCATAGTACATTACAAGTTTAAAGCTTTCTCTGAAAGCGTGTCCCTCATGCGAAATATATATGCTGAGTCTTTATACACGTCAGAGTGTGAGGTGGATAATCCCAGAGAGAGGTTTACACTCGAGACACCATATCTGATATCTGTGTACGTTGATTCTGAGCCGGGCCTCTTCCTTCGGATTTTGATTATGTAAAATGCATTCTGTGGACTTTTATCAAGGCAGGGACTCGAGACCTCAAAAAAGCGACAACCTCTCTTTTTCAAATAAATAGAAATGGTGAAACCGCTTGATGCCTTTATGATGATGATGATTCCCATGAATTATAGATGAGTCTATAACGCAGAATTCCCTCCATTTACTTTCACAAGTCCATGGGAAAGATCGCCCCACACACGCAACACACACACCATTTCTTAGATGTGTTTCTCGTTGCGAATGTACTCTCGATCGTCAATACAATACCAGCACTTCCATCATATGCATTCATCTCCCTTGCCTGCTATCCAAATATCTATTCTAATTTGCATATCTTTCAACATACACTACTGTGTGTCTTTGTCACAGGATGTATTGATGGGCGGTATTACACCACAATGAGGCTTTGATAAAGGTATATTATGTAGGCTGTCATCTCTCCCCTTTTTTGATCGAAAGGTTACCCAGTGATTTACATAAGTTTTATATATGTATTTATGCCTTCATTTTCATCAATTAGATTTCTGGCAAAGTAGCTCAATCCTATCCCCTCTCTTTGGAGTCTGATTGACTGTTGAGATTTGCACATATTTGGTGTCTTTTTAAAGCCCATGTCTGTTTACCACAGCTGATACACTAGTGGGAGTATTACTTTAATGCAATTTCTCAAGCAATTATTTAGCTAGTACTCTCTGGGAGTGGTTTGAGTGGGGAGGGGAAAATTGAAAACTAGCTGATATTTGGCAGAGAGGTTTGGAACTCTGTTTTTGGTCTATTGACCAATTTACCGCATGGTGAGGTCACCATGGAATACCGAAACTGACACAAGTAATTTTTCCAACAATTGTTTACAGACAGATTATTTCACTTATAATTCACTGTATCACAATTCCAGTGGGTCAGAAGTTTACACACACTAAGTTGCCTGTGCCTTTAAGCAGCTTGGAAAATTCCAGAAAATAATGTCATGGCTTTAGAAGCTTCTGATAGCCTAATTGACATAATTTGAGTCAATTGGAGGTGTACCTGTGGATGTATTTCAAGGCCTACCTTCAAACCCAGTGCCTCTTTGCTTGACATCATGGGAAAATCAAAAGAAATCAGCCAAGACCTCAGAAAAAAAATTGTTGACCTCCACAAGTCTGCTTCATCCTTGGGAGCAATTTCCAAACGCCTGAAGGTACCACGTTCATCTGTACAAACAATAGTACGCAAGTATAAACACCACGGAACCACGCAGCCGTCATACCGCTCAGGAAGGAGATGCGTTCTGTCTCCTAGAGATGAAAGTACTTTGGTGCGAAAAGTGCAAATCAATCCCAGAACAACAGCAAAGGACCTTGTGAAGATGCTGGATGAAACGGGTACAAAAGTATCTATATCGACATAACCTGAAAGGCCGCTCAGCAAGGAAGAAGCCACTGCTCCAAAACCGCCATAAAAAAGCAAGATTACGGTTTGCAACTGCAGAGGGGACAAAGATCGTACTTTTTGGAGAAATGTCCTCTGGTCTGATGAAACAAAAATAGAACTGTTTGGCCATAATGACCATCATTATGTTTGGAGGAAAAAGGGAGAGGCTTGCAAGCCCGAAGAACACCATCCCAACCGTGAAGCACAGGGTGGCAGCATCATGTTGTGGGGGTGCTTTGCTGCAGGAGGGACTGGTGCACTTCACAAAATAGATGGCTCATGAGGAAGGAACATTATGCGGATATATTGAAACAACATCTCAAGACATCAGTCAGGAAGTTAAAGCTTGGTCGCAAATGGGTCTTCCAAATGGACACTGACCCCAAGCATACTTCCGATGTTGTGGCAAAATGGCTTAAGGACAACAAAGTCAAGGTATTGGAGTGGCCATCACAAAGCCCTGACCTCAATCCTATAGAACATTTGTGGGCAGAACTGAAAAAGCATGTGTGAGCAAGGAGGCCTACAAACCTGACTCCGTTACACCAGCTCTGTCAGGAGGAATGGGCCAATATTCACCCAACTTATTGTGGGAAGCTTGTGGAAGGCTACCCAAAATGTTTGACCCAAGTTAAACAATTTGAAGGCAATTCCACCAAATACTAATTGAGTTTATGTAAACTTCTGACCCACTGGGAATGTGATGAAATAAATAAAATCTGAAATAAATCATTCTCTGTACTATTATTCTGACATTTCACATTCTTAAAATAAAGTGGTGATCCTAACTGACCTAATTGTGTAAAACTGAGTTTAAATGTATTTGGCTAAGGTTTATGTATGCTTCCGACTTCAACTGTAGGTCTATTGCATCAAATGCTTGGGGAAATTCATATTCCCTCACTCACACACCTCACCATGTGTTCACAGCATGTTCCTACATGAGTACGAATGTCCCTAGCGACTACAGGAGTGTCCCTAGTAGAAGATGTCCTTAAGCTGCACTTCCTGCATTTGTGTGTTTCTGAGTGTGTGTGTGTGTGTGCTGCTATGGGACAGATAACAGCTTCCCCACTGTGCTTTGTGCTCCACCACTCCCACAATAAGACTTCCTGACGTAGGTAGAGGATCTTTTGAAAGTAGCCCTTGGGTGAGCATGGTAGAGGGTTATAGCGATATGGGTATGGTGGTGGTGGTAGGATTAGATGCAACAGATATGCAAGATCTCTCAGTCCATGTCAGCCAGTTTGATATAGTGCTTGTAACTACTTTTAATGGAGAAGATGTCGACCAACTAGATTGTCGATCTATACCAATTATATCAAGTACACTTCCAGCTAGACTATACATCTAAGACAACTAAAAGAGGACGCAAGCACACATATTTTCTTCAGGAAATGTACCTTTTCTAGTTGGATAAATGATACCAATGAGGTTGATCACAATATATAAGTTGAAGGGAGACTTGTTTTGTGGAGCAGATGCATTGGCTTATTCCATCTCTCTATTCCCCAGTGTGCACATCAAATCAAATGTTACTGGTCACATATACATGGTAAGCAGATGTCAATGTGTGTGTACGAAATGCTTGTGCTTCTAGTTCCGACCATGCAGTAATATCTAACAAGTAATCTAACAATTTCAGACCAACTACCTTATACACACAAATGTAAAGGGATGAATAAGAATATGTACATATAAAATATATGGATGAGCGATGGTCAAACGGCATAGGCAAGATGCAATAGATGGTATAGAGTACGGTATATACATATGAGATGAGTAATGTAGGGTATGTAAACATAATATATATAAAGTGGTGTCGTGTCTTTGGCATCATTAAATTAATTTTATCAAATCAATTCTATGTAATTATTATTACGTGATTAAACTAATCATGTAATTGTAATTAACTAGGAAGTCGGGGCACCAAGGAAAATCTTCAGATTACAAAGTTATAATTTTCCTAATATAACTTTTCAGATATTTTAATATCTGATCAATTAGACTTCTAATTAATGAATTGTTCTTTACCTCACGTTAGTCTCATTCCAAACGTCGTAAGTTGTTGGTTATCTGCACGAACCCAGCCTTCACTATGAATCATCCATACATCAATTGTCTTAGTAAATAAATTATTAACTAAATAATCACAGAGATGCATAACAAGCAAACAGTAGATATGGTTACAAGGAAATTATATGGGGATGTGCCCTAGTGGGCTAAACTGGTATGACGGCTTGGTAGGCAAAGGGACTGAGAAAAGCGCAAAAGACAAAAGACTACACAGTTGATAATTATATTGATAGAAATACTAATCCTTTGCACATGAACACTCACTCATTCGGGAACAATCAGTGTGTCGTCGTGATCTCTGTTGGAATCGTCCGTCTTTCTGTTGGAAAGTTCATCTGAACTGCTCTTTGCGTCCCTGGAGTCTTTTGTGGTTAGAATGAGTAACATTCAGAAATGTTCTTGTAGAATAGATGTTTTGGCGGTTGTCGGTCTTCGCATTCAATGGTACATAATTTCTAGCTGCAGACTAGTAATTAGTATCGAAGATTTGTCGGTATCGTTAGTCTCTTATTCTGTCGGTATCGTTAGTCTCAGAGTTTAACCATTTCGACCAGTGTATCCAATGCTCCAGGTGGTTTGGTTAGGAATTCAAAAACTTTCGCCCCCTCTGTGATCGAGGTACGCATGGTCTACAGATGATTTCTCTAGGTGGTGTTTTTATTTGGAACAGTAAAAAGAGGCTGTCGCATGATGCCATATCAATGTCTGTGTAAAGGGGTGTGTAACTGGTGACAGGGAAGTCAACCGCAGGAGAGCAGAACTTGGTGAATAGCCTGAGCAGTTTAATACATAAAACTAACAGCATAAAAAACAACAAACACATGGGTACAAAACCCGTAGCGCACCAGTAACACAGAACAATAAACAGTTCCCGACAAGGACATCGGAAAAACAGAGGGAAAATATACATGTAATTAGGGAATTGAAACCAGGTGAGTGTGAAAACAAGACAAAACAATTGGAACATGAAAATGGATCGGCGATGGCTAGAAGACCGGTGATGTCGACCGCCGAACGTTGCCCGAACAAGGAGAGGAACCAACTTCGGCAGAAGTCGTGACAGTCTGTGCTTATGGGGTGGGCCAATAACTTAGTTCAACTTTAAAGGGAATTGGATTCTCTTTCATTAAACAGTTTAAAATTACATTACATAATTTCACAACTAGTTTAATCTTTACTCATTAATTTTATACAATAATTAGATGCAAAACCTCATAACTGAGGCTCCTGTATAAAACAGGTAATGTGGCTGTATTGTCTTTCCTGAGGTCACAATCATAAAACATAACGGACCGGTCGTAGCTGGTTTCTCCACCGACCGTTTACACGTTCTCCAAAACATGGATATTGTTCAGTTCTCAAGTTCTGTGATGTAGAAGAAGTTCCTTTGTTCTACTGTGAAACCCTCTTTCTATACTGCCTGGCCCTGAGGAGAGTCTCCTCATGCAATTTATGACGTGAGATAACAGAACCTGGGTGTAGGAGGGAGAGGGAGGTGGTCAGAGAGAAGGGGAGGGTACTCGCTATACCCAAAGAGCGCCACGTCATGACATTGGCATTGTTTAAAGTAACTAGTGATACATTTATTGCATCCAATTTTTTATTAATAAAGTGGCTAGAGATTTGAGTCAGTATGTTGGCAGCAGCCACTCAATGTTAGTGGTGGCTGTTTAACCGTCTGATGGCCTTGAGATAGAAGCTGTTTTTCAGTCTCTCGGTCCCAGCTTTGATGCACCTGTACTGACCTTGCCTTCTGGATGATAGCGGGGTGAACAGGCAGTGGCTCGGGTGGTTGTTGTCCTTGATGATCTTTTTTGGCCTCCTGGAGGGCAGGTAGTTTTCCCCCGGTGATGCGTTGCACCACCCTCTGGAGAGCCTTACGGTTGTGGGCAGAGCACAGATGTTGGTTTAATGTAATTTCATTGAAATTAAGAGGAAGGAATGTTGATTCAACCAGTATGTGCCCAGTGGGTTCACCCTCGCCCTCTATCACTTTTTGGTAAGCTTGACAAGAGCCCGTATCTATGAATATGCAATAATGTGAATATGCATGTCTCTTAATGCCTGTTGAACATTTCTGTTTTAATTATCAGTGGACAAATGCCTATTGGCCAATAATATATATTTTTTGAAAGGTCAATGAAATTGGAAAAAGGGATTAGTGTTTTGTTAGGACAAGCAAGATGTATTTTGAAATCGCCATTTATTTACAAGAGCAGCGAAGTTTTCAAATGTGAAGTGTAGGGGTTTGGCTGTCATTTGCGCAAAAAGGTGATCAACGGAGACTTTCCCAAGGTGTTATTGTATTGTATTGTATTAACTCAATGTGTAATTATGAGATAATTGTTCAAAATGTTACCTTCTGATGTTGCATTGACTAATTACTTTTCACCAGAAAACAAGGGAATCATTTGGCAAAGTGCCCGACATCACAATAAATCCATTTAAAGGATTAAATGAGTCCCATTTTTGTGCAGCAGATTTTACCTCACAATCAAGTGGAACAATCAACAATAGACACATTCAGTTAATGTCTCTAGCCTCACATAGTACATTCCCAGAGGGGAGAGGAACACACACAAACAAAAGAGAGTCAAGCTTATCAAAAAACCTATTTACACACACACACACACACAGGCAGACACATGCACACTATAAATTAGTCACCAGGGAAGACAAGAAACGGCACCTTCCTGGACTTAAAGGATGAGGATAACGTTGTGAGACCTGGTAGTTAAGTGTAGTTCTGTGTTGAATGAACAATCTCAAGCTTTTCCGGCATTTCTGTTCGTTATTTTGACCACTTTCCATCTTCCTTTCAGACCACCATTTTGAGATTTCTGAGTGGCAAATCGGAAGCATCTCTAAGGTCCTTGGGAAGTGGAACGGAAAATATAGACTCTTGATTATAATGCTAGTCACACATACAAAATGAAACATTCCATGTAATACACAAACACATATCATATGACTACAGTCAGTCAGATATGCCACCAGTATAAATCGATCAGTTGCCAGCCCCAGCCATTTAAAACCTTGCTCAATGCCATGCCTTGGGCTCCTAAAGAGAGCTGGCATGGTAACATTAATCATGGCTGCCATTTGTAGAATTACCTGAGGGTAGGCTTGGGGCCTGATCAAACAGAATGCATAATCCATTCAAGATAGATAGATAGATAGATAGATAGATAACCTCCAGTACCTCTGTTCAGCAGTACAGAGAGATATCACAAACAGCACCTAACTGTGATACAGTCTACAGACAATATGATAACCTTTAGACAGAGATGAGCTAAATGTAGTGCTGTCTGTTGCCTAGAACAGGCTGTGGCCACACAGTGACACATGAAAATTGATACACGTCCCATCATTGTACATTTTTGTCTGACAAAAGTTCAACTCAAGTCAACTATTTTCGGATGAGTTAAGATACTCACAAAGGCCAACATATTGTGCATTTTTATCAGACAATTATCTTTGTTCTAGTCATCCATCAACGGATCACTCCCATTGAAAAACCACTGGCTTTATCCTTAATATTCGGAGACAAAATCTATTTTTGCCTGCAGCCTTACACTATAAAAATAATGATATATAATGTATCCAAAGCAACTTACAGTCATGCTTGCGTAAATGTTCTGTGTGTGTGGCCCCAGCTGGATTCGAACCCATGACGGTGCAAGCGCCATGCTCTACCGATTGAGCCACACAGGACACTATTTCTATTGGGTTTTGTGTGTTTTACCTCTCCTTTTCTTTTGCCTTACATGAACCTCATCTTTTAATTTCCATCTTAGGTTTCCCTCAAAGCGCAATTTATCCCTGAATGACAGTGGCTTACACACACATGCGCAGACACACTACGCACACACGCAAAAACACACACGCGGCACACACACACACACACAATCACATACACATTCACACACATGCACACACACACAGACTTTCCTCCCCAGGAAGATGTCAGTGAGACTATCATGTTCTCCACAAGAAGATTACTCAATCATGAACAGTGCAGTTTGCCCTGCAATCATACAAGCACTTCTCATTGGCCTGCCACAGGCACAGAGTTGCGCTCTGTCAAACTGCGATTAGGACCTACAGATTGTTCTGGTTTCTTCACTGGGATGAAATGGCTCTTCCCGCTGGCTGTAGTGACCAGCGGACATTCCACTCGATTCAAAGCGTCGCATTGGAGAAATAAACTGCGCAGCTGAGCCTTAGACTCCCTAGACACAGAATATGGTTGCTGCCTCCCCTGCCGCAAAACAATGGTCAATTACATTCAGATATAATACAGCTCGGGAGTTTTTCCTCAACTTGCTCTTGGGAGTCTTTAAAAGCAATGAACAACAGATTACAAAAACAACTAGATTCATTTGAGAAGATTTCCTCTGCACTCAATATCTAAAATATTGCTCCGGGCAATAACCAAGAGCCTCAGAATCAATTCAAGCACTATCTTATCGTCTCATTGTTGCCAACATCTTGTTTTGCTCCGGTCTTTTGAGATTAGCCGATCCTTGAAAACAATGAGTAGGAACAGCATTGCTTTGAGCAGGGTCCTGATGGGCCCCCAGGCTCCAAATTAAAGAGTGAGTCCTGCCAGGCACTCACAAAGCAATCACACCTGTAGCACATCTGTGCTACCCCTCAGGCTCAGCACGGCTAGATTACTCAGGGAAAGAACATTGGTTCAGGGGGGATTTAACTTCTCTATGCTATCTTGGAGTGGAGTGGCTCCTTAACATTACACCACATTTGGCGAATGCAGGAGTGCACAATGTTGACCCTTGAGGGTCGTAGTCAACGTCTGCTTGTGTTGCATTCTCTTCGGTTGATAATCAGATACTGAGTTAGACCAGGCAACAAAAAAAATGGTGTTTGATCTCCATAGGCAATCCTAGAATGTTTGTCAAAAAGCAAGGAACAAAAACCAGCAGGACTGTGGAGCTTTTAAGATTGCATTGGTGCACCCTTGGTTCTACTTAATGTAGCGTGATGCGGTGCTGTCGTTACCCACCTCATGAGTCAGAGGATACCTGACGTAACACATCATGTATCCTGTTGTCCCCTTTGATTCCAGTTCTGATATCAGCAGCCATTCATGCATTTGTGTTTTTTTTTTTTTAAATAAACCTCCATGTGAATAGTCTGATTCCCTTTCCCAATTCATGTTAAATTTGATGTTTTCAGAGGGCGCCGAGGAAGAGATTACTTTTGAAGATATTAATGCCTTTCGGTGATAGTTATCAGTCTTGGGCTCGTGTGGCCAGTCAGTGAGGAAGAAAACAATGTTGATTTCTGAAGAAGATCATAACTTCAAGATATCAATCCTCAATCCTCAATCCTGACTAACCCCCCCCCCCCCCCCCCCCCCCCCATGTATTTAATAGGCTAGTGTTGTTTTTGCAAATTATATCAGCGACCATTGACCTATTGCTTGCATTAGAGATAACAAATATACATTTTTGAAATGCATTTTTAGAAATTCTCACCCCAGGTGATCCTTCATGATCTATAGTGTTTCTTCAGGCCACTTTCATTTTTCTCATCCATTTTAGCCTCTCTGGCTGATAATAATGTCCCCTTTCAAGCAACTCAGAGTCAAAAAACGATCTAAACCATGGTACCCTCCTGCACTCTCAGACCTCCTCTTTATGAAAAAAAATCAAGCCTGGGCCAAGGCTAGACAAACTGTCTCATTAGCTGATTGGCAGCTATTTAGGCGGTTGAGAAATAGTTGCACTGCCTCAGTTAAACAGGCCAAACAACTTTCTTAGGCAGACTCTGTTAGTGTTCCCTCTAAATTCTGGAAAACTGTTAATTCACTGAGGCAGGGTAATTCTTCGACTTCCCTGTCTAAGCAAGTCGTTTTAGACTCCTGCATTACTACTGAAAAAATTCAGATATGTGATGCTTTTAATCTGCATTTTATCTCAGCTGGTTTCTCATTTGAATAAAATACTGGTCTTGGCCAGTCAGTTGACTGTTCTTCCCAGTTGCCTCGATGGATGATCAGTCAATCTCAAGTGATTTAGTGGTAGTCAGGGTTTTTCTTTTAGGCAACTCACAGAAACAGAAGGTCTTGCTGCCTTATGAGCTATTGACAGCAATAAATCAATAAGTCATTAGGGGCTGACAATTTGGACCAATCATTGCTTGAGTTTGCGGCGCCTCTCATTGCTGGCTCAGTAACACACATTTTTTAAATTGAACTTTATTATCAGGACATATTCCAAAAAGTGTGGAAAGCATCTTTTGTGCTGCCACTCCGTAAGGGCGGGGATAGTAGTGATCTCGATAGTTATCGATTCATTTCCAGGTGTCACGCCCTGGTCTTAGTATTCTGTGTTCTCTTTATTATTTTGGTCAGGCCAGGGTGTGACATGGGTTATTTATGTGGTGTGTTTTGTCTAGGGGTTTTTTGTAGGTTATGGGATTGTGGTGTAGTATAGTAGTCTAGGAAAGTCTATGGTTGCCTGGAGACAGGTGTTTATCGTTGTTTCTGATTGGGAACCATATTTAGGCAGCCATATTCTTTGAGTGTTTCGTGGGTGTTTGTTTGCACCAGATAGGGCTGTTTTGTTTTTGCACGTTACGGTTATTGTTTTTGTATTGTTTGTATTTTCATCTTTATTAAAGATGTTTAATAATAACCATGCTGCATTTTGGTCCTCCTCTCTGACAACGAAAGAAAACCTTAACAGAATCACCCACCACAACAGGACCAAGCGGCGTGGTGACAGGCTGCGGCAGCAGGAGCAGCGAAATCCAGATTTCTGGAAATCTTGGACGGTAAAGGACCCTGGGCACAGCCAGGAGAATATCGCCGTCCCAAAAAAGAGCTGGAGGCGGCGAAGGTGGAGAGGCACTGGTATGAGGAGGCAGCACGGCGACGCGGATGGAAGCCCGAGAGTCAGCCCCAAAAATGTCTTGGGGGGGAGGCACACAGGGAGTATGGTGAAGCCAGGTAGGAGATCTGCGCCAACTTCCTGTGCTTACCGGGAAGCTAGAGAGACCGGGCAGGCACCGTGTTATGCTGTAGAGCGCATGGTGTCTCCAGTGCGGTTGCATAGCCCGGTGCGGTACATACCAGCTCCTTGTATCGGCCCGGGCTAGAGTGGGCATCGAGCCAAGTGTCATGAAGCCGGCTCTACGCATCTGGTCTCCAGTGCGTCTCCTTGGGCCGGCTTACGGTGTCCCCGGTTCGCCTGCATAGCCCAGTGAAGGCTATTCCACCTCGCCGAACACTAGGCCGAACACAGAAAACCAACCTAGAAACACAAAACATAGAATGCCCACCCAACTCACGTCCTGACCAACTAAAACAAACAATTAACACAATAACTAGGGTCTGAACGTGACACATTTTCTGAGCATGACTCCTAATCGTTGGAAAGTTTTGTTCATCGAGAGATGCATAGAACCTTGTCAGTGACATTGTTTTGAATAGTTCTCCAATCACTGCATCAGACTGAAAATCGTTGCAAGTCAGTGGGAGTGTTATCCACACTGGAAGGTGAAAGGAGAAGAACCAACAGCATGCCATTTTCCAACACTTTGAAATCTTCAAAACGACAAGAAAACTCACCGCTCAAAGCACACAGCAGCGATGTATACTTCTCCCGCTGGTCATCTGATAGGGAACAGACTAGTAGTGTCGGGAAGATTCGGGTGTCGGGTGAGATTGTTGGCTTCTACTTGATGGGTCACAAGGAGTCATTTTTGCTTGAAGGCTTTGACAAGGCTGTACATCTGATGTTCAAAATGGCCCTTCCCTTGTAGTTTGGAATTCAGTTCATTCATGAGGGCCATGATGTCCACGGTGAAGGCAAAATCAGCAAACCATTCTTTATCTTGCAGTGGAGGGATATCCACACATTTTCCTTTCATTTGCAAAAACTCAGCAATCTCTGACTTCAGGTCCCACCCTTTTAAGCACCTTCCCCAAACTCAGCCATCTCACGTTTGTGTGGTAGGGGAGATCTGCATGACCCGACTCTGTCTCTTCCAACAGTGAGACAAACTGCCTGTGATTTAAAGATTTAGATTTTATGAAGTTTACCACTTTAGTGACTGTATCCACAACATGGCTCATTTTCAGAACACATTTACAGAGCACCTCCTGATGAATAATGCAATGCAGGAAAATAATTTTCTGATCTGGTTTCAGCTTCGCTATTTGATCTTGTATCCTTTTCAAAAGGCCAAAAAAATTTCATGTCAGGTTTGGGCACCCATCAGTGGTCACACTGTATAACTTTTCAAAACTCAGTCCCAGCTTTGCCACACACTTATTAACCTCTTCCATTAAATTGTTCCCTGTGGATGTGCTCTTCATTGACTGCACTGAAGCAAACTCTTCTGTAATTTCAAAGTCTGGGTTTATGCCTAGTAAGAATATTAACAACTACGCCGTGCCTGATTTTTTTTTCATGTTTTTTGTAACTTATTTTGTACATAATGTTGCTGCTACCGTCTCTTATGACCGAAAATAGTTTCTGGAAATCAGAACAGCGATTGCTCACCTTGAAATGGACAAAGAATATTTCTTTAATGAGTCGGACGAGAGGGATTTACTCCAGACACCCGAACAGGCCCTCCTACCCGTCATTCGCAGGAGAAAGACACTGAAAAGATATCGCGGAAAGAGATGGGGGTGCCTTGTGAAGATCCGCCGATGAGTGGCTACTCTGCCCTTGCCATCCGTACTACTGGCAAACGTATAATAGCTGTAAAATAAAATGAACGAACTAGAAGCACGTGTATCCTACCAACGGGACATAAAAACTGTAATATCTTTTGTTTCACTGAGTCGTGGCTCAACGACGCCATGAATAACATACAGCTGGCTTGGTTCGACACTATCGGCAGTATAGAATAGCGGCCTCTGGTAAGACAAGGCGTGGTGGTCTATGTATATTTGTAAACAACAGCTAGTGCACGATATCGAAGGAAGTCTTGAGGTTTTGCTCGTCTAAGGTAGAGTATCTCATGATAAGCTGTAGACCACACTATCTACCTAGGGAGTTTTCAACTGTATTTTTTATAGCTGTCTACATACCACCACAAACTGATGCTGGCACTAATACTGCACTCAATGAGCTGTATACCGCCATAAGCAAACAGGAAAATGCTCATCCAGAGGTGCCGCTCCTAGTGGCCGGGGACTTTAATACCGGGAAACTTAAATCCGTTTTACCTCATTTCTATCAGCATGTTATTAAATGAGCAACCAGAGGGAAAAACACTCTAGACCACCTTTACTCCAGACACAGAGATACGTACAAAGTTCTCCCTCACCCTCCATTTGGCAAATCTGACCATAATATCTTCCTGATTCTGAGGCACCAGTGACTCGGTCAACAAAAAAGTGGTCAGATGAAGTAGATGCTAAGCTACCAGACTGTTTTGCTAGCACAGACTGGACTATGTTCTGGGATTCTTCCGATGGCATTGAGGAGTACACCACATCAGTCACTGGCTTCATTGATATGAGCATCGATCACATCGTCCCCACAGTGACTGTACACAGATACCCCAACCAGAAGCCATGGATTACAGGCAACATCCGCACTGAGCTAAAGGGTAGAGCTGCCGCTTTCAAGGAGTGCGACTCTAACCCTGAAGCTTATAAGATATCCCGCTATGCCCTCCGACGAACCATCAAACAGGCAAAGCGTCAATACAGGACTAAGATCGAATTGAACTACAGCAGTTTCGACTCTCGTCGGATGTGGCAGGGCTTGCAAACTATTACAGACTACAAATGGAAGCATAGCTGAGAGCTTCCCAGTGACACGAGCCTACCAGACGAGCTAAATCACTTCTATACTCGCTTCGAGGCAAGTAACACTGAAACATGCATGAGACCACCAGCTGTTCTGGATGACTGTGTGATCACGCTCTCTGCAGCCGATGTAAGTAAGACCTTTAAACAGGTCAACATTCACAAGGCCGCAGGGCCAGACGGATTACCAGGATGTGTACTCCGAGCATGCGCTGACCAACTGGCAAAGGTCTTCAACCTCTCCCTTTCTGAGTCTGTAATACCAACATGTTTCAAGCAGACCACCATAGTCCCTGTGCCCAAGAACACTAAGATAACCTGCCTAAATTACTACCGTAGCACATGTCTGTAGCCATGAAGTGCTTTGAAAGACTGGTCATGGCTCACATCAACACCATTATCACAGAAACACTAGACCCATTCCAATTTGCACTCCACACTGCCCTTTCCCACCTGGACAAAAGGAACACTTATGTGAGAATGCTATTCATTGACTACAGCTCAGAGTTCAACACCATAGTGCCCTCAAAGCTCATCACTAAGCTAAGGACCCTGGGACAAAGCATCTCCCTCTGCAACTGGATCCTGGAATTCCTGACGGGCCTCATTGGTGCGTTTTCAGTCCCCTCCTGTACTCCCTGTTCACTCATGACTGCACGGCCAGGCACAACTCCAACACCATCATTAAGTTTGCTGATGACACAACAGTGGCAGGCCTAATCACCAACAATGACGAGACAGCCAAAAGGGAGGAGGTCAGAGACCTGGCCGTTTGGTGCCAGGACAACAACCTCTCCCTCAACGTGATTAAGACTAAGGAGATTATTGTGGACTACAGGAAAAAGAGGACTGACCACGACCCCATTCCCATCGAGGGGGCTGTAGTGGAGCAGGTTGAGAGCTTTAAGATCCTTGGTGTCCGCATCACCAACAAACTAACATGGTCCAAGCATCCTGACTGTTTGCATCACTGCCTGGTATGGCAACTGCTCGGCACTGGTTTGAAGTCATAGGCAGGGCTACCTCATCACGAGAGCGTGAGTCAAACTCACCTCTGCTACATTCACCCCCTTCTGCTACATTCACCCCCTTCTGCTACATTCACCCCCTTCTGCGATTGAACTCCTGATGTTATTTTCCTATTTATTTCCATGCTTTTTCAGGGACCTCCTGAAAGCTAACTGAGGTCCCCCAGGGCTCAGTCCTAGTCCCCATGGTTGAGAATAACTCATTTAGATGACACAGAAACCATATTCTCAAACACAGCAGACTGCCGGGTTCCGTCAGAGTGCCTTGCCTTATGAATGATCAAAGATATCCTGGCAATAAATATTTTTAATTCAGTCAAGTGATCCATACCCTAGCAAAAAAATAACAGAGATGACAAGGCTGATTCAAGTGAATACCAATGGATTATTGTCACAGATCCCTCCTGAACTGTCATTACGCACTGGTCCCTATTCCCATTGATTAGTAATTGTATAAGTGTGCCCTTTGTTCACCATTGTCCTGTCGATTATTGTTCCAATGACCATTGGTCGTGTGAGTACGTGTGCTTTGTTGTTTAGGCTTTCGTGCCACGTATATTGTGCAGATGATTATGGTCTTGTCCCATGTGATAATCATTGTGTGCTTGTGTTATTTATTCAAGGTACTCCTTGCTCTTTTGTTTGGGTTTCTGCCCTGTGTTTTGTATATGTGTTTGTTTGGTATTCGCCCCCGTGCCTTTACACGGCACACTGTAATTTGAGAAATAAAAACCCTATTACGCATTCCTGCGCCTGTCTCCCGATCTATTTATACCGACGTGACAGTGACAAATTAAACTTTGATTTGATATGTTACACACAGTAAATCCCTGGTCAGGCAACATCATACTAGTACATTTGAGTATATATCCTATTTTTCTACTTTACAGACATACATTTTCATTATGTAGTTCTCAAATCTGTAGTACACAAACCAGTTTAAATGTAAATCTATAGGTTTACAAAAAGTTTAAGTAACAATCAATTAAAAGTGGTGGATTGAGTAATAGTAAAATGTATTTTAACAATAGAGATGATAATTATATCAAAAGTCATGTGAGTCATTGTGAAAGGCAATTACTTTATGTATGCAATGTGCAACATGTATTTGTAGACAAAACACTGATTAAGTTTGGTGAAAAAGAGTCTGTATGATTTTTGGTACTTAGTCAATTGAAAATGTGTTGAAGGGTTTTGAATAACTGCCTTTTTGATGGTCTGTGTTGAGTTTTGTACTAAGGAAATTGCCACAAAGCGATTAAAAAAAACGGTAATTTACTAACTTTGGAGTAAAATGTAAATGCACCTCATACCAAGCACCTGGAGGGAGCAAAAGAGAGAGAATAAACAGAGGAGGAAATGCTGAAACAAGCACATGCATCCGCTGACAGGGCAGACACGTGCTGGTGGGAACTTTTTCGTTTTTCAGCTATGTTGGTCCAGTTTCAGCTAGATATTGGTCGTGCTTGATATTTACAAGTGTAACTGGGAACCAGGTAGATGTAACCGATGTGAAATGGCTAGCTAGTTAGCGGGGTGCGCGCTAATAGCGTTTCAATCGGTGACGTCACTCGCTCTGAGACCTTGAAGTATTTGTTCCCCTTGCTCTGCAAGGGCCGTGGCTTTTGTGGAGCGACTGGTAACGATGCTTAGAGTGTGCCTGTTGTCTGTGTGCAGAGGGTCCCTGGTTCGAGCCCAGGTAGGAGCGTGGAGAGGGATGGAAAGCTATACTGTTACATAAAGTTGCTAATTACATCCTCTCATGGGGGAGTGTTATGTGAGTGGCACACCATATGGAGCAGTCTATTGGCTGACAAGACCAGATCAATCATGGCTGATTGGCTGGACGGCAGCCATTAACATGATAAATGGACATGTAGGGTCTGTCTCAATTCGCAAAGATGATGCCTTTTAGCAGAGTATGTGAGCAGAGTGGAGTTGGAGCGGAGCGAGGAGTGGAGGGTGCCCAATTTGACTGGAACTTGGAGTGAGATTCCAAAATACTGGAGCTTTGGCCTTCTTGCCTGGTCCAATTTCGCTCCAGTAGCGCTTCCTTCACGAGCTCAGGGTCTGCCCGCCCCAGCATGCATTTGTAGTCATCTTGTGTGCTGCCACAGGCCCTTGCTTTAGCTACTGTCATGGAGTTCTCTAAATATTTTCATAAAGAAACTAATTAAACACACAGGTGCTAAATCAAGGTGACTTACAAAGATGAGGACCAAGAGCAAGAGAGTGAGTGCAGTGATTTAGTGTCCACAACTAAAGAATCACTGTGGAATGTAAAAAGACACGTATCCCAAAAGCATGCTACATGCACGTGCTAAAAGAAAGGAATGAGGTGGTTAGATAACTAAGTGTATCATTGTAGCAAAATATTTATAAACATAAAAATCTGATCTCTTAAACATGTTGTTCATTTTCATTCTATTATCTATACAATTGGCCATAATTGATTTTGGCCCTATAGGTCTGGCATTTTCCCATGTTCAAGGAACTTTCTGTTTTGATTGGGTTATTTTACCTAAAGACCTTTAGGCCTACCTATAGAAAAATGTCAAAACAACCCTGGATCTCTGCCCAGCCTGGCAAGAAGGGCCAAAAGGGTGTTTAGCTTCCCCAGTGGCTCTGCAAGTGTGCAGAGGATTTTCTCTGCGACAGGCCTGCTCTTCATGCACCATCGCATGAAGCCACGGACTGGCCAAACTCGTGTTTCAAAAAATGACTTCTAAAAATTAATTCAAAGGCACTTAGTAATTTTTTAGTTTAATGTGCATTTCATTCTAAGTAAGTCACAGCCTATATGCACAATTTATAGACTATAATGATTAAATACAATGATATGTTATTTAAATACTGAGGGCTTTATGCCCCTAACAGCCTACCATGTCTCACTCGCAAATGCTTCACAATGTATTTCTTTGTAGGCTATAGCCTTGAAATAATTGAAATAATATAGCCTAAATAATACATTTTTGTTCCTTCTTTCTGGCTCCTGACCTATTTAGTGTTTACGTGCGGTTTTAATAAGACACGCAGCCAATTTGAAATTATGTTTGCTTCTTACATTCCCCTTTTCATGTTTATTCAAATTGTTTTCATTCAAATCCATACGGTTTGGGTTTCAATAATTCAAAAACAATTAGTAAGTCCAGATGGGTGTTGGTTAACTTGTGATCTTAATGAATGGAGCGAATGGGGAGCGGTTTATACCGGAGCACCGGAGCAGTGCCATGAGCAATGAGTCAGATTTCTACCTGCTCAACTCCGCTCACATGTCCTGCTTTTGAGGCAGTATCTGTGGGCACATGTATCAAGTGTGTCAGAGAAGTGAGTGATGATCTAGGATCAGGTCCCCCCTGTCCATGTAATCTTATTCATTGTAATCTAAAAGGCAAAATCAGCACTCCTACTCTGAGATGCTCTACGCATACCAAAGTCAGGAAGTTAATATATCACTGACCACATTAAAGCCTTTGTTAGAGTTTTCCCATTATTTAGAATGTTGTGGCTACAATGTAGTATAGCCACTCGGACGGGGGGGGGGGGGGGGCCCATGCGCCTGTCATCGATGTCTATTATATATTTTTTTTATATTGATTGAGCCTGCTGTCTGGTCAAAAATGAATGGAGTCATGTTTTGTAGCAATTATTGAGGCCTTTTTGTTTTGTCGATTGCACAATCACGCTAGCAGCGAGTAGATATTGTTGTCCTTGATCAATAGAGCCATTGGACTAATCTCAATGATGTTCCTGTCTGCCAGGACATTGCAGGATATCTAGGTTGACTCATTTTCCCTGGCTTTGTTAGGACTACAGCCTGACGGGAGCGCCTCTTCTTTGATCCCACCATTGAATGCAGACTTTTTTAAATGGGGGTGGTACTAATTTACAGGTTGACTGAAGCTACTGTGCCCTGTCTATTCCCCTGAAGTGTTGGGTTCGGGGCTTCATCACTTTCTTCACCACCCACTTCTTTGACCTCTTGTAGAATATTTGTTTTTGTATTGTCTCCTGGATAGACATGAAGACTGATCATGAGGATCTGTAAAACATAAGGACTGATCATGAGGATGTGTAAAACATAAAGACTGATCATGAGGATGTATAAAACATAAAGACTGATCATGAGGATGTGTAAAACAGACTGATCATGAGGATGTGTAAAACATAAAGACTGATCATGAGGATGTATAAAACATAAAGACTGATCATGAGGATGTGTAAAACATAAAGACTGATCATGAGGATGTATAAAACATAAAGACTGATCATGAGGATGTATAAAACATAAAGACTGATCATGAGGATGTGTAAAACATAAAGGCTGATCATGAGGATGTGTAAAACATAAAGGCTGATCATGAGGATGTGTAAAACATAAAGACTGATCATGAGGATGTATAAAACATAAAGACTGATCATGAGGATGTGTAAAACATAGGCTGATCATGAGGATGTGTAAAACATAAAGACAGATCATGAGGACGTGTAAAACATAAAGACAGATCATGAGGACGTGTAAAACATAAAGACAGATCATGAGGACGTGTAACCGTACAAGAAACCATGTTCATCTGTGAACAACAAAGCGTACAGTAGACTAGTATGTGTTTTGCTACACTCAGAGTCAATAATGGGGCATTGAAATGGGATGTTAACAAAGACGTGAAAAGTTTACGGGGGGCTTGAGTTGTCGACAGTCTAGTCGTGTATTGTTGTGTATGAGCACCTATAGTTCTGCTGTTGAGTAGACAAGCACTTCCAACAATAGAGTGAATAGGCTAGACTAACAGCCATTCCTGCAAGGGTGTGAAAAGTTTGAGGAACTCTTGGCTTGCAGACAGTTTAGTGTATTGTTTTGTTTTCTCAAGAGGGTGTTGTGCTTTCATAATACCTTTGGCTGTCCTGGCTTGTTTCCGAGTCAGATGTTGTTGCGCTTGAGCTTGTTCCCGGCTGAATTCTTTCATCCAATGGGTCTACAGGCTCTGTACTACTTAAGCTGGTGTCAAGGTCATCTTCGTTAGCAGCAGGATTAGTCTGTAGGACATACAGTCGTCAGTGATTAGCCAACATTTTACTACTTTGTCCCCATCAATACACACTCAAAAAAGGCAATGCCAGTGCCTTCGGAAAGTATTCAGACCCCTTGACTTTTCCCACATTTTGTCATTATGGGGTGTAGATTGCTGAGGACATTTTTGTATTTAATCCATTTTAGAATGTGGCTATAATGTAACAAAATGTGGAAAAAGTCACGGGTTAGACAGTAGGCAACACTGCATAATGAAACAATCCCTTGTAAGCTAGTGTTTTCAGGGATGGACTGACTGTATTATTTGGTGTTAATAGACTGGTTTTACTCGCAACAACTTTTCAACCAAGCTGGGAGAGAACACGAGGACGGCTCATGTCCTGCAAGTTCAGGTAGGCTACACGGGACAGTTGTATATTAAAAAAATATATATTGTTAGCTGATTAGTATGCTGTTGTATCGAAAACATATTTTACAATCTGCAATGTTTGACTTTCCAGCAGTCTAAATGGCAGCATTGCAACACCATGTATAGCTTCGTGAAATTAATGTTAGGCTTAACATGAGAAAATGACAACCAAATAGGCCCTACCAGTAAACATTTAGCCATTAGCTAAAGCGAAGCTACATGCCCTGGCACCACAGAAAGCCTATCATCAATTCGATAGTCAGATGCATAGACATGTTATCATTTCAGCACCATGGACAGTGATTGGTAGTTTAAAGTTTTAATGTCACATGCACAAGTACAGTTAAATGACTTTTTTGCAAGCTCTAACCCCAACAATGCAGTAATCATAAACAATGTACTACAAAGAATAACAAGGTAGAACAAAAACACATAAGATATAGAAATAAGGAGAACACGATAAAGTAAGTAAGTTCCACTACCATATTTACAATGTGCAGGGATACTGGATTGATAGAGGTAGATATGTTTAGGCGAAAGGTGACTAGACATCAGGATGGTAAATAGAGTAGCAGCCGCGTATATGATGATTGTACAGTACGTGAGTGGGTGTGTATAGAGTCAGTATAAATGTATGTGCATATTATGCGTGTGTGAGCACATGATGGAGTGCGTGTTTGTATGTGTGTTGGAATATCAGTGTGCATAGCATGAGTGTGCATAGAGGCAAAAATAAGAATAAAATACAAAGGTCAATGCAGATTGTGTAGCCATTTTGTTAGCTATCTAGCAGTCTTATGGCATGGGGATAGAAGCTGTTCAGGAGGAGCCTGTTGTTGTCAGACTTGATGCACCGGTACCGTTTCCTGTGCAAAAGCAGAGAGAACATTCTATGGCTTGGATGGTTGGAGTCTTTAATGATTTTCCGGGCCTTCCTTTCACACCGCCTGATATAGAGTTCCTGGATGGCAGGGAGGGAGCTCGGCCCCAGTGATGTACTGGGCTGTCCGCACCACCCTCTTTAGCATCATGCGATCGAGGGCGGTGCTATTGCCATACCAAGCAGTGATGCAGCCAGTCAATATGCTCTCAATGGTACAGCTGAGGATGAGGTCGCATGCCAAACCTTTTCAACCTCCTGAGGGGGAAGAGTCGCTGTTGTTGTGACGAACGCTGTTCTTGCGGGGGTCCAGAGAAACTGCGTTACACCAGTGAGTATAAGGGCTTCCACATAAGAACGAAAATAATGTGAAAATATATGCACTCACTACTGTAAGTCCCTCTGGAGAAGAGTGTCTGCTAAATGACTCAAATGTAAATGCAAACTGTAAGACTGCTGGATTGCATCCACATCTATCCACAACATGTAACATTGTATTGTTTTTCATTTTCACATACAGTATCAGGAGCGCATGATTCCAGCTAGCTCAACTATAGATATGTGAGAGTGAGGAGTGTGAAGGAGCAAGGAGGAGGTGCATTTTCTCTCACTTATATTCGAGTGGTGCTCCCTGGAATTTGCAGTCTGCTCAGCAAATAGGTCCCCTCGGGGCACGCACGCACACACACACACATTGGGTGGATGTAAACGGCTTACATTTCACCTTGTAGAAAAACAAGAGAGAGAATGTAGTAGAAGGTATGTGTCAAAAAGTGATTAATGAGCTAGTGTCCTGTGTTTATGTCCTTTAAGGACATCCTGTCTGGATGTCCTTGCGCTATTTATGTTGTGCTTATGTAACATGACAGTGTGCTGTTTATTCAAAGTAAAGCAAATGTTCGCAATAAAAAGTCATGGCCTGATGATTGATTTGTAGTGACCTTGTCGAACTGAAAGAAAATGTGTTTGAAGAATGTGAAACAGTTTGGAATTTTTGTAGCGTAATTATGGAGCTGCTGTGGATCTTGTGACCCTGTCACACCCTGACCTTAGTATTCGTTGTTTTCCTTGTTATTTTGGTTAGGTCAGGATGTGACATGGGTGATGTATGTGTTTTTTGTCTTATCTAGGGGTTTTGTATGTTTATGGGGCTGTTTCCTTTCTAGGTAAATTGTATGTCTATGGTTGCCGAGATTGGTTCTCAATTAGAGGCAGCTGTCTATCGTTGTCTCTGATTGGGAACCATATTTAGGCAGCCATATTCTGTGGGTACTTTGTGGGTGATTATCTATGTCTATGTTAGTTGCTTGTGTCAGCACAATTTTCTTGTTATAGCTTCACGGTCGTTATTCGTTTATTGTTTTGGTTCAGTGTACTTCATGTTCTTTCTTCAATAAAGAAGAATGTATACTAACCACACTGCGTTTTGGTCCTCACCTTCTACTACATATGACGATCGTGACAGACCCTTTGTATATGAAAAAGTAATTTCCAGGGTAGGCCTGCCTGAGTATAATTTTAATTAAAACATTTTTTAAAATTAACCTTTATTTAACTAGGCAAGTCAGTTAATTAAGAACAAATAATTTTTTACAATTGACGGCCTACAGTGGGTTAACTGCCTTGTTCAGGGGTAGAACGAAAACTCTGGGATTTGATCCAGAAACCTTTCGGTGGCACGTTATACTTGTTCTGTGCCAAGTGTAACACAGATAAACTACAGAAAACATGTCTCCTTGACCAATTCTAGGTGTATTGTGTCCTTCATGTCTGGGACACAATGACAACCATCTTAAGCCATTTTCTCCTGCGTTTCGCTGGAGAGAATGGCTTAAGATAAAACTTGCTCTATGTCAGATCGAACAGGCCCTGGGTGGAACATCCCAGCCTGGGTACGCATTGGAAGAGGACGTCCGCCGGCCGAGATGATTTGAAAGCCATAAGAATCTCTTCAGTCGCATATAGTCCAGACTCAAAAGTGACAAAACGATCAAAAACAAAAAAAGATAAGTCTTTCTTACAATGAAATATTTATACATACAAACATTTAATGGGTATTAATGTGTAGTATTGTTTAATAATATGTCTGCAATTAGGTTCTAAAGTTTTAGAATAAAAAATAAAGGTTTTTAAAAACAATTTACATTTAAGGAATGACAGCTCTCTTCCTCCAAGGGTTTGTGTGTGTGTGTGTGTGTGTGTGTGTGTGGCAAGCTGCATGGTTGGGGTCAGGTTACATGCAGAGAGGTACAGAGAGAGATCCCCTGAAAATGATCAACATACTTTCCTACAACAAAATAATAATTGTAATATGTATGCATTTTGGTAGTTACATTTTTTAAGTAAATAAACGGTTTTTGATTAATTTAAGGAATGACAGCTCTTACTCTGGCCATCTGGGTGTGTGAGGCTTGGTGGCAGGTTACAAGGAAATACCCCTGGTCTTTCCACCAAAAATATTTATTCATATAAACATTTAATGGGTAGTATTGTATAATAATTTGTAAGATTTATAGAAATATTTACTAAAAAAACATGGTTATAGTTTAATATTGCATAGTACACGTTTTAATAAGTGTAATATGAAGGCATTTCGGGAGTAACATTTTTGAAGAAAATAAAGTCTTTATTAAATGTAATTTACCTTCAATGAATTAAATATCTCTGTCCGTCTCCCCGATCTGTTTCTCTCTATCTCTACACAAGAGTCAAGGGGTCCTGGTGTGTGTGTGTGTGTGTGTGTGTGTGTGTGTGTGTGTGTGTGTGTGTGTCTTTGAAAACAACTGTCTGAAAAACAGTTGTGTCCAGGTGGCTCCGAGGATGACCGGACCTCTGTCTCACCATATTTACATAAGGGTCCCCCCAAACAACATTTTTTCTTTTTTCGATGATGTCCGTTGGGAATATTCAGAGGATGTACATTGAATGTCTGTCAATCACACCCTCCTCTTTGAAAGGGTTGCTGTATTATTTTTTTTAAAGACGGGCCCTGCGTGTGTTGTGATGATCTATTATTTATTATCTATTAAGTGTGTTCTCTCTCTCAACTATTCAACAACGTGTCAATGTTTTGTAACAGTCCTGAAAGACAATGACATCCAATTGTTAGGGAATTATTAATATAATGTGTTACGTAGTGTGCATCTGTGATACCTTTATGTAATAGATCCTCTCTCTCAGGCTATGAAAAAGACAACAGACATGACATTGACTCCTGAGTGTTGAACTTTTGCCCCCTCTATTTGACCTTGATGGTCATCTACGAACGTTGGAACATCTTGAATAACAATAAGTGTCCACTCAGCAATATAAACACCTTGTTTTATTATGGGTACAGGTTCAGTACACATCCCTGCATTCTCTATCATAAAGTAGGCTGACCCTCTTTGAGGTCACGTAGGTCAATTCATTGCTCTCTTTGCCTTTATAAAGCTCTTTGACATACTGTAAACTCTAACATCCACAATAACCATTAGACGTACGAGTCGGAGTTATCATACACAGTCTCAGGGATTGCTTGCTCTGGAAATTCCTTTGGTCTGTACAGAGTTAGATAAATCAGCCCTTTGCCCCTCACTTGTGGAATAATCTCCAGGCTTCTCTAAACATTGATGTTTCGGTGTCTCTAGGTTAATTCAGACTGCTGAATGAGGCCTGTTACAATTTACTTACAAAATCTTTAAAGAAGTTTGTGAAACCATTCAGTCATGAATGTCTGTAAACATGTTTAATACGTATTGCTTGTTACAGAAGACTACTGTTGTACATTGAATAGCCATTGCCCTCTGGTTTGCCATGGACCATCACTGGAGGCTTCGTGCCATGGATCATCAATGGAGGCTTCGTGCCATGGATCATCACTGGAGGCTTCGTGCCATGGATCATCACTGGAGGCTTCGGGCCATGGATCATCACTGGAGGCTTCGTGCCATCGATCATCACTGGAGGCTTCTTGCCATGGATCATCACTGGAGGCTTCCTGCCATGGATCATCACTGGAGGCTTCGTGCCATGGATCATAACTGGAGGCTTCGTGCCATGGATCATCAATGGAGGCTTCGTGCCATGGATCATCACTGGAGGCTTCCTGCCATGGATCATCACTGGAGGCTTCTTGCCATGGATCATCACTGGAGGCTTCTTGCCATGGATCATCACTGGAGGCTTCTTGCCATGGATCATCACTGGAGGCTTTGTGCCATGGATCATCACTGGAGGCTTCGTGCCATGGATCATCACTGGAGGCTTCTTGCCATGGATCATCACTGGAGGCTTCTTGCCATGGATCATCACTGGAGGCTTCTTGCCATGGATCATCACTGGAGGCTTCTTGCCATGGATCATCACTGGAGGCTTCTTGCCATGGATCATCACTGGAGTGAGGAGACGTATGGGCAGCCTGGTGCGTGGAGCTGCCACAGGGCTCACCAGGCTGGGGAGACATACTGGAGGCTTGGTTCTTGGCGGAGGCACCGGATACACTGGGCCGTGGTCTTGAGCGTAGAGCCTGCACAACCCAACTGGATGGTTATCTTCGCCCTGCAAATGCGGGGCGCTGGCACAGGACGCACTGGGCTGTGCAGACGCACCGGAGACACAGTGCGCAAAGCCGGCGCCGGATATCCTGGGCCGAAGAGACGCACTGGAGACCAGGCGCACTGAGCCGGCACCATCTGTCCTGGCTGGATGCTCACCCTAGCCCGGCAGATGCGGGGAGCTGGGATGTAGCGCACCGGGCTGTGAACGTGCACTGGAGACACCGTGCGCTCAACCGCTTTACATGGTGACTAACCAGTACCACGCTTCTCCCCACGGTAAGCACGGGGAGTTGGCTCAGGTCTATAACCTGACTCCGCCAATCTCTCCGTGTGTCCCCCACAAAAAAAATTGGGGGGCTGCCTCTCATGCCTGTTTCGTTGCCGTGACTCCTGGTATCGTTGTCGTTCCTCTCTTGCTACTTCCGCCTGTTTCCATGGCAGGGTCTTGTCCCCTGCCATAACCTGCTCCCATGTCCAAGTCCTCCACTCTCTCTTCTCCCGGGCCCAGGATTCATGCTCCTCCTGGCCATGCTGCTTGGTCCCTTGGTGGTGGGAAGTTCTGTCACGATCGTCTGAAGAAGTGGACCAAAGCGCAGCGTGGTGAGCGTACATTTCTGTATTTATAATGTCGCCAACAAAAACAAGACACAACAAAACGACCGTGAAGCTTATGAGGGTTACAGTGCCACTAACAAAGACAACTTCCCACAATGACAAAAGGGAACAAGGCTGCCTAAGTATGATTCCCAATCAGAGACAACCATAGACAGCTGTCCCTGATTGAGAACCATACCCGGCCAAAACATAGAAATACACAAACCTAGAAAACAGAACATAGAATGCCCACCCAAATCACAAACTGACCAAACCAAATAGAGACATAAAAAGGCTCTCTAAGGTCAGGGCGTGACAGTAGGCCTATATATCATTTGCAAAGTCATGAAAGGCTATTGTTTCAGTTCAAAAACACAATAGGCCTAGGGTTTCAACCCCTGATTTCAAATTTAATGATATTTAGTGACATTGAATTGTTTGGATGTCAACACAACCAAATATCAACATTTGAAGGAGGTGTGTCTTCTGCTGACTTTAGTCTGGCTTTAATTCCAGTCTGTCTACAAATGAATAATTGACATGTTGGAGTCACGTCTCCGTCTCAACCAAAAATCAAGGTTAAAGAACTTTAAATCAAGGTTAAACTTTATTTAAAGTTGATTTGGTCATATTCTCTAACTGATATTTTTTATTGAAATGGAGATGTAAATGCAACAGATCAATTATTAATTTTTAGACAAACTGGGATTAAAGCCAGACTAAGGGGGCTTTCACACCAAAGTTGTTTTTCCGAACTCTGGTGTGTTACCCCCTTAGCTCGGTCCATTTAGACTGGTGTGAACACTCTATCCGCACTCGGGAACACACTAAACAGCGCACTGTGGTTCGCAGTTCGGACCAAACACAGGAAAATAACCAGAGTCGCGCATTGTTATTGGCTGTTTGACTGCGAGCATTTGATGAAATACATGCAGCATCACATTGTGAGATCTCTGAAACATACTGTGCGTAGCAGGGCATTTTATGAGCCCATCCGATGCAGATTAGGGGAGACAGGGACAATACCGGGGATAAAGGCTACTGAATATAACCTATTCACTTCGCAGTTAGAGAGGTTATTGAGCTGTTTCCTCCTGCATGTTATTGGAAGAGTAAAGCGAAAGTAATATGAAGGTTGGGACACACAGTGATGCTTCATGATATGGATATAACGTGAGCATATTTGTCCAATAAACAATTGACTTGCATGGACACATGGTTTTGTTTCGGCATTTTAGTTTGTTTGACATTTGGCAATGTGAAACCAACCAGACCAAATCAAAAAAATACAATGTAATAAACACTTTATGCATACTGAAAGTCAGGAAGTTAATATCTCACTGACCTCACTAAAGTCTTTGTTTTCCCATATTTGGATTGTTGTGGGTAGAATGTAGTATAAAGGCTTTCACATAAGACTGTTGGATTGCATCCTCAACATGTAGCGTTGTATTTTTTCGTTTTCATATTAGGACTTTTGGTTTACTCTGATGGTGCTCCCTGGAATTGGCAGTCTACTCAGCAAACCCCCCCCCCCCCCCACACACACACACACACTACACAAACACACACACACTTACACACACACTACACAAACACACACACACTTACACACACTAGATGGATAGAACCTGCTTGCATCTCCACCCACCTTAGCGGGTATGTGCCCTTGGGGGTTGGAATTCAAAAATCCAACTGAGGTAGGCTTTTAAGGGAATGTGTTGAACAGGCTACAATTAAGCTCTTACGGCCCGAGGAGGTGTGGTATATTGGCCATATACCACAAACCCAGAGGAGCCTTATTGCTATTATTTACTGGTTACCAATGTAATTAGAACAGTAAAAAAAAATGGTATACGGTCTGATATACCACAGCTTTCAGCCAATCAGCATTCAGGGCTCGAACTAGTCAGTTTATAACAGCATTTTGGTCATGCTATTCCCCCACATATTGTCAGTATCAGTGAAAGCATACTGGACATGCTACATGATACACATAGATAGCAGGGACATAGGAGTTGAGGGATGGCACACGTAGGATTCTATCATTTGACTACAGACAAGATAAGTTAGGTTGCATTTTATATTAATATCTTAATATATCTGAATATTATACATATACATATTTTATATAACCTTTTTTAACTGTACAATTATTTTATAATTATCTTACTTTACTTACTTTGTCATAAAATGTATAGGTAATGTACTGCAGTGTCGAGAGTAATCTCCCTAGGCATTAAAGCTTTTTCTAGGTGAAATTCAAAGCATTAGTCAGTCTTGTCGCCATTGAGAAAATGGGGGAATTTGTTTTTAGTATTTTAGTGTTCCCTTTTTAAAAAAAACAGAAAGACCCAACAGCCATTTCATTATCTCACAGCAAGGAAAGATCACAGCATCATTTAGAATTAAACCTAGCCCTCTTTACCATATTTCCATGGCTGTGGTTCAACTAAGCTGTCAGGGGGCTGACTCTAAGAGGCTCAGCTGAGGCCGGCTGGACTAGAGCTTCTCTCCCTCAAGGTACATAATAACTCCTTCGAAATGTGGTTTTAGAACATAACAGAACATTACAAAGATAGGTCTATAGCTACACTGGCGTTTGCGTGGAGGAAAAACTCTTAATAATTGACACAATAAAATGTGTCTTCTTACCTGGTCTTGTACAAATTGTGAGAAGGAATAATATACAGTGATAACAATTATTGTCGTTCACAGCAACATAGTTCTCAGTTAACTTTTACACTAACAATTAACTCAGTTGAGCCTATTGTTCAGTAAAATGTGTCATGTTTAGAACACATCTTCAGAACTGTAATAGGATTTGAGGGAAATCCATGCTAATTATGTCCCTGTGAAATTTGAGTAAGAGATGTCTCACAGGGATCCAATCAAGGTGTAATTAAATCAAACACAGAGGATCTGGTTAATTGGAGGGGGGGGGGACGATGCATCTTTCTATCCTATCATAACACCCACACCATCACACACACGCGAGCGCACACACACACACCCTTTTAACATCCCCACCCCAACATCAGTGGTCTCTGTCATATAGTATCTTATCTGTTTTCCATATCTTTATTTCCATCCAATTCCAGAAAAACTACTTTCCAAACTCTCTCTGCAGCTGGCCTTCTAACATGTTTTTCTATCATTATTCTATACAGCATTTTAACCGGGATATTAGATCAATTGACTTTCTTCTTGCTGCTACCAATAAACACATGAGGAAATATAAATACATCTTCTCTTACAACTTCACTATTTATTAAACCAACCAATGCACTTGGTATACTATTCTTTATCTTGTCATACATATTGGCACTGGATATATTGGCACTGGATATATTGGCACTGGTATTGTTAGGCCTGAGACGTGCCACAATATCCTCCAAACACCAGCTTTGAGGGCATTATCACTTTCATACAGGTGCCAATATATTCAATATATACCAACATATTCAAATAATGATTGACATATTTTCATTTACAAATGTTATTCTGATGAATATATTCATACTATTTCATCCTTCCACAAGATATAGTCCTGACACAAAACTAAGGTGCTACCCAAGCCGGCTGGTCGTTCGTTCTATCGGTTCGATTGCCAGAGACGCGACCCAGTCATTACGTCTTTTTGTTCTCTATCTATGGACGCAACCCAGTCGTTCGTTCTAAATGTTCCATTACTATACTGGCTGGCAATGTTCTTATCCCTTGCTTGCTAGCTATCCAACTACGGCTAACTTACAGTCACGTCAAAAAGTGCAGCCAGAATAACAGCAAAGTAGCTGCATTTGTTTAAGCTGTTTTCTAGTGACATTCATTTGGATACATCTATAACAATGAGCTAATGAGGCAAAATTTTGCCTGGCATAGAAAAGGTGCTCACTCGTCAGGACACTGTTGTTCAGAGGAGTTAACCAGCAACACAGCTAACACAATCACTTTGTTTCATTTGACTTTTTTTCAATTGAAATGTCTTTGTATATATCCATAACAATCTATGGACTCAGTCGTTCGATCTAAATGTTCCGTTGCCATGATGGCTGGCAACAATGTTGCAAATGTCGAAGAGGCAGACAGCAAGGTTATTACAAATCTCTGCTGTTGAAAACCAAACGCTAGTCTAAAAGAAATGGGAGATAATGTCTAGATGCTTTTTACAGTGTGGATCTGGTATATGAATTGCCTGGCTAAGCTTATGAGACAGTGGATTGCGCAGTCAGATGGATCTTGTTGAATAGCCACCGGTTGGAATGCGGTTTTAACCAATCAGCATCCAGGATAAGACCTACCCATTGTATAACTTAACATAACCAGGTCTACTTGCCTAATTTCTTTGTAAGCGCTCTCTCCGTCAGTTGACAATTCTTTAAAGCTTTTATACCTACCATCTAATTAATTATTTTCCCTTTTAAATTTGTAATGGAGGAAATGCCTATTCAGTCCCTCCAGGATTTCACAGGGATTTTTTATGTAACATTTTCGGGCAGAAATGTTTGCCTTTGCCACGGACATTTTTACATTTTGCATGGCAATATGCAATGATTTTGTCAAATTTGTTAAGTTTGTTGATGTGTGGCTTGATTGAACCATATTTTATGGGAAATGTGCAGTGAATGGTTGAAATTGCGAGTCCTCGTGTTTGTACTGTGGTGATGGGTTAGATTTTATGAGATAATGTTCCGTGGCTTTGACTGTTTCTACAGACAGAAGTTGACACATCAATCATTCGGACAATACAGATGTTTTTGTGAGAAGACCAATTTTCGGGATGATCACTGTAACCCGGCCACCTTCCACCGCAGATGCGGAAGGCTGACATAGGCAGATGCTGTGGATTGAGATGCAGCCCATGCACCTGATATCTCTTGCATAAACCAAAGGGTTTTTTAATGGGGATTTTTTTTACTATGTTACTTAGATTGACGCACGGGTGCAAGGAGAACAAGGTAATTATATTCATTAACTGTTTATTTTTACTTGTCCTCGATAACAGACAATCACTGTGGAATGATGTCTCAACTGCAGTGGCTGGTTAAAGTGAGGGTATTCTGGAAGATAAACATTCCGTAACGGAAATAATAGTTCTGCATGTGTGTGTGTGTGTTTGTTTGTTTGTGCACGTGTGTGCATCTGACAGCGCAAGTTCATGCTTGTAAGCATGTGTTTTTGTTAAAAATGTTATATACCAGTTGCAATACACATTCATCTTCTTGCGGAAATGTAATACATTTTTGGTCCACCCCCTCAAGTAATAACACAGAGCTTTTTCTCAATGAAGTGTTAACTTGTTATTGCTGCAGGGGCAGTATTGAGTAGCTTGGATGAAAGGTGCCCATATCAAACGGCCTGCTCTTCAGTCATAGTTGCTAATATTTACATATTATTAGTAGTATTGGATAGAAAACACTCTGAAGTTTCTAAAACTGTTTGAATTATGTCTGTGAGTATAACAGAACTCACATAGCAGGCAAAAACCTGAGAAATTACACTTCATGTTTTTTTTCTGGAGGTGGCATATTTTCAACCAAGGTCTCATTGAAATTACAGCGAGTTTTCACTTCCTACGCCTTCCACTAGATGTCAGCAGTCAATAGAACTTTGTCTGATGACTCTAATGTGAAGGGGGGTCGATTGACACAGGAAATAGTCACCACAGCCATGAGTGGACCATGCTTTCACCAGGCGCGTTCACAGGGGAAGGACTTGCGTTCCATCGCTCATCTGAAGTCATTCTAATTCTCCGGTTGTAACGTTATTCAAGATTAAACAACATTCGTAAGATTGATTCACTACATCGTTTGACATGTTTCTACTGACTGTTACGGAACATTTGAACATTTCGTCACGTTATAGTGGACGCACTTTGTGACTTTGGAATTGTTTACCAAACACGCTAACCAAAGTAGCTAATTGGACATAAATAACGGACATTTTCGAACAAATCAAGCATTTATTGTGGACCTGGGATTCCTAAGACTGCATTCTGATGAAGTTCATCAAAGGTAAGGAAACATTTATTATGTATTTTCTGGTTTCTGTTGACTCCAACATGGAGGCTAATTTGGCTACTGTTCTGAGTACTGTCTCAGATTATTGCATGGGTTGCTTTTTCCGTAAACTTTATTTGAAATCTGACACAGCAGTTGCATTAAGGAGAGGTATATCTATAATTCTATGTGTATAACTTGTATTATCATCTCCATTTATGTAGTATTTCTGTTGAAACGATGTGGCTATGCAAAATCACTTGATGTTTTTGGAACTAGTGAATCTAAATAGCCAATGTAAACTCAGATATTTTGATATAAATATGAACTTTTTCAAACAAAACATGCATGTATTGTGTACCATGAAGTCCTATGAGTGTCATCTGATGAAGATAATTCAAGGTTAATGATTAATCTTATCTTTATTTATGCTTTTTGTGAATGCTATATTTTGCTGGAAAATGGCTGTGCTTATTGTGGTTTGGTGGAGACCTAACATAATCGTTTGTGGTGCTTTCGCTGAAAAGCCTATTTGAAATTGGACACTTTGGTGGGATTAACAACGAGAATAGCTTTAAAATTATATAAGACACGTATGTTTTAGGAATTGTAATTATGAGATTTCTGTGGTTTGAATGTGACGCCCTCTATTTTCACTGGTAGTTGTCATATCGATCCCGATATCGGGATTGCAGCCATAACAGGTTTTAACAAACATGACACATTAATTCATACTCCAAGTTAATTCATACTCCGAGTCCCCTTATACAGATGTGATGGAACATCTGCTCCAACAGTTCTCTGTCTCCAATATTCCCTTGCTCTTTACATCCACCTCAAATCATGTTGTGGCTTGCACTAACAGCAATGAATACATTTATTAATATGTTTGAATCCAAGAAAATTGACTTTGTAAAAAGGCTTGACAGTCAGCTTTCGTTGAATGAAAAAGGTGTGCATCCCAAATGGCTAGTGTAGTATGATTCAATCTTTGTTCTGTATTGCCGCTTTGCCTGTTTCATGGTTTGTTGGAGGGCATAGCGGGATTTCTTATCAGCTTCCGGGTTAGAGTCCCGTTCCTTGAAAGCGGTAGCTCAGTGCGGATGTTGCCTGTAATCCATGGCTTCTGGTTGGGGTATACAGTCACTGTGGGGACGACGTTATCGATGCACTTATTGATGAAGCCAGTGACTGATGTGGTGTACTCCTCAATGCCATCGGAAGAATCCCGGAACATGTTCCAGTCTGTGATAGCAAAACAGTCCTGTAGCTTAGCCTCTGCTTCATCTGACCACTTTTTTATTGACCGAGTCACTGGAGCTTCCTGCTTTAATTGTTGCTTGTAAGCTGGAATCAGGAGGATAGAATTACCGTCAGATTTGCCAAATGAAGGGAGAGTGAGAGCTTTGTACGTGTCTCTGTGTGTGGAGTAAAGGTGGTCTAGAGTTTTTTTCCCTCTGGTTGCACATTTAAGATGCTGGTAGAAATGAGGTCAAATGGATTTATGTTTCCCTGCCTTAAAGTCCCCGGCCACTAGGAGCGCCCTCTCTGGATTAGCGTTTTCCTGTTTGCTTATGCATGTATTTGGGTACTTCCTCTATTTTGACCCAGATAACACAAGTGGATATGACGTCTGGTCCTAGCAAACTATACACCAAATATCCTCATCACAAAACAATGTGTTTAAACAGTTTATTATATTTAATCTGTTAACGTGATTAAGAGTTTGTTTAAGAATAATATGACATTTAAAATGTATGTTGAAACCAGAGAAGGTTGAAAACCTCTATCTGTATTAACACCATTTAAAAAAAATCTTTAAACATATTCTCTGGTAGTTTTGTGTACTTTTAACCAGTAGTTCTGAAAGTAGCCCCACACACCAAAAAGTGGTCCCCAAAAATTGTGTACTACATCCCAAATGTGCAGATATGTCCACCACATCACCTCTCTCGCTCTAATGTATTTTCATCTTGCTAGCTGTCAGACAGATAGAGAGGGTCTGAAGCTAATAGGTGAAGTTTACCCTTGGCACAGATCTAGGATCAGCTTCCTTTCCCCCAATCCTAACCTTAACCATTAGTGGGGGAAATGAAAAACTAACCCCAGATCAGTATCTAGGCGTAATTTCACCGTACAACATCCTGACATTGACATTAAACGTGTCTAGTCAGGTGTCTTTGCAGATCCAAGGTAAGTTATTTCAAGTCTTACAAAGTTATTTTGGCCTGTCTAGACTTATGACTCATGCAAATGAATTTCATTGGAAACGTCAATTTATCTTCCATGCACACACTTTACTATAGATCAAAAGAATGCCTTTGCTTGCAGTCACAATTTGGGAATCTGAATAAGTGAAATAAAACATTTGATCTTATTTACTTTTAAATGAAAAGAATTGAAACTAGTGAGTAAAAAGAGGTGAGAGCTTCTGAAAACATATGGCTTCAAGGGTTGTCAAAGTATTTAATCAGTAAGCCAGCCCTTCACAGATTAAATGGTATTTTGATGTGGTATGTCTTCAACTTTTTTTGTGACTTTGTCATGAATGATGGTACTTCAGTGGCTTTCGACCTTTTGCACTAGTGATAGTTTTAGCACACCTGCTGCAAACAGTCATCTCATATGACAGGTGCGTATTGCTTTGGCTATAATTTTTTTTTTACATACCCTAACAGGTCTGTTGTATTGGAACTGTTTTATATATATATATATATATATATATATTTATATATATATATATTAATGTCATTACTTCGGAAGTAATCAGACCCCGTTGACTTTTCCAACATTTTGTTGCGTTACAGCCTTATTCTTAAATGGATAAAACAAAATCCACCTCAGCAAAGTAAAAACAGGTTTTTAGACATTTCTGCAAATTTGTAAAAAATAAAAAACAGAAATACCTTATTTACATGAGTATAGAGACCCTTTGCTATGAGATTCAAAATTTAGCTCAGGTGCATCCTGTTTCCATTGATCATCCTTGAGATGTTTCTACAACCTGATTGGAGTCCACCTGTGGTAAATTCAATTGATTGAACATGATTTGGAAAGGTGCACACCTGTCTATATAAGGTCCCACAGTTGACAGTGCATGTCAGAGCAAAAACCAAGGCATGAGGTTGAAGGAATTGTCCGTAGAGCTCCGAGACAGGATTGTGTCGAGGCACAGATCTGTGGAAGGTTACCAAAACATTTCTGCAGCATTGAAGGTCCCCAAGAACACTGTGGCCTCCATCATTCTTAAATGAAAGAAGTTTGGAACCACCAAGACCCTTCCTAGAGCTGGCTGCCCTGCCAAACTGATCAATCAGGGGAGAAGGGCCTTGGTCAGGTAGTTTACCAAGAACCCGATGGTCACTCTGACAGAGCTCTAGAATTCCTCTGTGGAGATGGGAGAACCTTCCAGAAGGACATACATCGCTGCAGCACTCCACCAATCAGGCCTTTATGGTAGAGTGGCCAGACAGAAGCCACTCCTCAATGAAAAGCACATCACAGCCCGCTTGAAACAAGATTCTCTGGTCTGATGAAACCAAGATTGAACTCTTTGGCCTGAATGCGTTACGTCGGGAGGAAACATGGCACCATCCCTATGGTGAAGCATGGTGGTGGTAGCATCATGTTGTGGGGATGTATTCGCCTCCATATTCTTCATATAAAAAATAACACTACAACAGGGAGAGGATAAGGTCATTGTATATATTGCTTGCATACATATCGCTTGCATATATATCGCTTATATGAACCTCTTTGGCCTAGGTGTCCCGCTAGCAGTTTAACTTCTTGGTGACAGGGGGCAGTATTTTCACATCTGGATGAAATGCATGTCCAAATTCAACTGCCTGCTAGTCATCCCCAGAAGATTAGATATGCATATTAGTAGATTTGGATAGAAAACACTCTGAAGTTTCTAAAACTGTTTGAATCATGTCTGTGTGTATAACAGAACTTATGTAGCAGGCGAAACCCCGAGGACAAACCATTCAGATTTTTTTTTGAGGTCACACTCTTTTCAATGAGTTTTCATTGGGAATCCAGATTTTTAAGGGACCTTCTTTCAGTTCCTACCGCTTCCATTAGATGTCACCAGTCTTTAGAAATTGGTTGAGGTTTTTCCTTCGTGTAATGAAGAAGTAGCCCTGTTCAAAACGAGGGTCACTTCAAGTGTACTGTTAGATAGAGGCGCGAGACCAGAAAGGTAGCATCAGTTTGTTTTCTTCCTGTATTGAACACAGATCATCCCGTCTTCAATTTGATCGATTATTTACTTTAAAACATACCTAAAGTTGTATTACAAAAGTAGTTTGAAATGTTTCCGCTAAGTTTATAGGTAACTTTTGAGATATTTTGTAGTCACGTTGCACAAGTTGGAACCAGTGTTTTTTTTTAAATCAAATGCGCCAAATAAATGGAAATTTTGGATATATATCGACAAAATTAATTGAACAAAAGGACCATTTGTGATGTTTATGGGAAATATTTGAGTGCCAACAAAAGAAGCTCGTTCAAGGTAAGGCATGATTTATATTTTTATTTCTGCGTTTTGTGTCGCACCTGCAGGGTTGAAATATGCTTTCTCTCTTTTGTTTACGGAGGTGCTATCCTCAGATAGTAGCATCGTTTGCATTCGCCGAAAAGCCTTTTTGAAATCTGAATCAGGTACCCTAATATGTAAATAAATGATGATATTTCAGACGGAAAGAACGGTGTTTAATAGGATAGGAAAATAATTAAGAGTGTGCCCTCATTCACGCGCGCCAAAAGCCTACCTTTCCTAAGGACACCTTGGATAAACTACAACTATTGTTACTCATTCATTTTTCAAGAAACAAGTCTGAAACTCTGTATAAAGACTGTTGACATCTAGTGGAAGCCATAGGAACTGCAATCTGGGAGGAATTTTGATATATAGACCCGTAAACTTCTATTGGAATGGACTGTGACCTCCAAAAAAAAAAAAAATGATTTTCCTCAGGTTTTTGCCTGCCATATCAGTTCTGTTATACACACATACATTATTTTAACAGTTTTAGAAACTTCAAGGTGTTTTCTATCTAATTCAATTATGTCAATTATATGCATATCCTAGCCTCTGGGCCTGAGTAACAGGCAGTTTACTTTGGGCACGTCAGTCAGGCAGAAATTCAGTATCCTGCCCTCTAGCCCGAAGAAGTTTTCATATAAGCTGCATGTTTATTTTGGACAAGCCTCCACTGCTGAGTATTTTGTATATTTTACAACAACAACATCAGCTTCACTATACTGACTGCGATTTTTAACAGTAATAATAGTAATAATATTGTTTTTATTCATCCACAGCATTACCATTTCCAGTAGAATTAAAGCCTGCATCATCATTTGCCGACTGGACGGGAAAGTCATTGTGTTGTCAGCAGCCGCCCAGGGCATTGGAAGAGCCGCACAGTAATATTTACTCAATTTACACATCACAACCACACTGCTGCACAACCACATTTCATACACAATTATTTATAGATGATACGGCCCATTTTCTGGCTTATAATGTTAATGCATCTTCTTTGTTATGTACATTTAGGACCCCTTCGACTGATTCCTGCTATTACTGTAGCTACCCTCTCTGTGTGGCAAATATGGAGAGAGAAAACCGGTTTGTTCAGGATGGTAGAACCAACATAGCTTTCTATTGTAAAGGCTGGTGTATACTTGATCTGTAGACACATTGTAGAGGTCTGCAAACATGTTGTTAGAACAGGTATAAACCAGCCTTAACTCAAATAAATGTTAGGCATATGTCGCTTTGGTGACTGAATTGTTATTTCTGTCCATGGGCTCCACTATCCTGACGTGCACTCTTTTTCCATTGACGTGCACTCTTTCCATTGACGTGCACTCTCTCCCTTGCCAAGCCCCCGCAGTGTGTGTGTGTGTGTGTCCAGTACCAACAGGTTTGTTTCCGAGGGTTCTTATCAGCCAGAAACATGAGAAAAGCACTAGAGGATACAATAGTGCTGCAAAGTGAAGTGTTTATTTGAAAAAGTCCTCATTTCTAAAGCGATGGAAAGAGAGAAGTTCCCATCAACTAATAAAGTCAAAATTGGCTTACTTAACTTCCAGCTTTTGAACACATGTGCTGTAGCCTCCCTGGACATATTATAAAGGGAATTCATACCTTGCAGCATCTTACCATGACATGCTACCTTTTCAGGGATCTCTAACTACAGCTGTAGATTTTCAGAACAAAGATTATCCGCCTACCAAATAATATCATGTAACACTTCTCTCTAGACTCCACGCTCTGCTTGCACATTAATGATTAATTACACAAATCCAAGAGTTCCTCTGGTTTCCACTAGTGCGATGTCTTGCCAGAAAAGAAGGGCCTAGCTTATAGGGCTTTGCTAATTAGTAATCACTGCTGGGATTGGATCATATTGCCCATGTCTTGATTGAGTTCCTTGAAGCACTGCTTCTTGAGGGAGGCGTGTATGTGTGTGTGTGTGTGTGTGTGTGTGTGTGTGTGTGTGTGTGTGTGTGTGTGTGTGTGTGTGTGAAAAAAGCCATCATTACGCTGAACACACTGAGCAGTGAGGGGAGGAAGAAACCTACGTACAGTCTCCATCTGCCACTTACGACAGACAAAGCGAAAAGATCATACTAAAGTAAAGTGTTTTTTTCAGGACCCGCTGCTCTCAAATGGTGTAGACTTGTTCTCAAATCGTCTGTTTTATGGCTAATGATGCAGCTGATGTCACTTTGGCTGGAGGCCGAGGAGAAGAATGGATTTGAAAAGGGAATGGATTTGCATGAGAAAGTGTTGAATGTTGATGTATTTACTGTTCTGTCATGTCTTGATAAAGGGATCACTTATGCAGTCATTGTGAATATGATTTTCAAGGCACTCAGAAAAACACTCTAAGTTGTACAATCTATGTCATATATGCGTATTCATGATGTGTAGTATAATATGTATTCATTTGACAATTGTACTGATATTTTGTGTGGAAAATCCTGATATTCTATATTTTATACATTGTAGGCCTTTGCCAAATATGGAGCCCAAGTTACAGCAACAGATATCCATGAAGACTGAAAGAACTCAATGGCCACACTGGCCGTTTCTTATGGTTTACTACTGACATCTACTGGGCATCTTGAGAATGAAAGAGTGCTCCTTCTTCAACAGAAAATTGATGTTTATTATACAGATCTGAATGGTTCCCAGAACCTCCCAATGATGGTCCACTAACTCTATGCCTGAGCTTCCCCACTTAACCTTTACCCTAAATCTAATCCTAACCTTGACCAATTTGTATGATTTGAGAGCAATTGACTCACATTAACATTCCAACTCTGACAGTGTTAAACTAGAATACCAGTAGAATACTAGTATTTTCAAAGGCTGCATAAAAACACTATTCAAGGCTTTATCTCTTGCTAATCCCTTTCTAACCTCTCGCCATACATTTCTGTACTCAATGTATTTCTATGACATGGTCTATGAGCACAGTAGTTTATAGCCCACAACCATACTGATAATCCCGCGTGTAGGTCAGTGGTCGTTCACTAACCATGCCTAGTGTATATATAGACTAGATGTTCCTCTCAGATAGTGAGTTCAAAGGGTCCTGCTGCTCTCTTCTGTGGACTCTCCTCTACCCACACCTACTAATCCTGTTAATCTAGGCACAAATCGCCTCACATGATCTAGTGTGCAATACATCCCCCTATGACACATCTCCTTGTACTAGGTAGGGCTTATTGAAGCTAATCATATGTTTATGTAGCCAGACTAAACGCTGTGCTCACCAGCATGCAGTTTGATGTAACCAGGCTAACGTGTATCTTAATAGCTATTGAGACCAAAGTGAAGGAAGAAGAAGAACCGAGTGGAAGGTCTGGCCTAGGAGTTTGACCGTGTAGAGATATTCTTCAATGTTGTTTCAAGTTGAGATTTTTCCTGGTCTTGTTTCACTCTCATCAACTCGTTTATTTGTGTAGGGACTAATGCAATTAAAACATTTTACCCATTGAATTAAGAAGAGACATTGAGCCACCGCACTTTAGCTTGGACTCATTTCCAGCATTTGATTTGCACCCACTCTCTCTAAATGGCTATGGCACTGTTGTTAATCATTGTAAACCTACAGTAACAACAACGACTTACATTTTAAAATTATTTCTCTCTCTATTTCTCTTCTCTCTCAACTCACTGTAAATCTCCAGCAGTCACTGTACATTCCAAAAACCCAGAATTCCATGGGCTTACTTCCACTCTGTCACCAACCAATCCCCTTAATGGAGGTCACTAAGATCCTGCCTTGATATGTAGGTCGGTGTCACCCTCAGAAGACCCACAGTATAGACAGTTTGTTCACAGGTATAAGGCTCATCTGCACAGCACCTTGCTCAGGCCCTGTGAATAAGCACTCGTCTTCCTCAACTTTGACACTGATCTGGAAGTGGACGAGGGTTGACTTGAATGAGAATTTGGTGGTGCAATGTCTGGTACAACCAGCTCCAAGTCGTCCCTTTATGCAGCCAAATCTCACACCTAAAAAAAACATATTAATATGGTAGCAATCTAAGATTCCCAGAGCAACTGCAAAAATGACAACCTGGAACACCACCATTTTGGATCATCAAATTGGCCACCACCCATCATCATCCTCTCCCAGGTTCGTCCATTTCGGCTCCAAACTGGACTTACAAGGAGACCGACGTCAACACCTGCAGCATGTACCTCGTGAGCAGGCTGACCCACACCATCTCCCCCATCCCTCCACGGAGTACACTCCACATGACCTCTGACCTAAGGATTACAGGAAGACATATGTCCATTCTGCCCCTGTTGTTCCCTGATTAAACTATCATCCTATTGTAGTCTAGAGAGAGGGGCGTGGGGGAGGGAGGGGGGTGAGACAGAGAGAGAGAGAGAGAAGGCAAGGGAGAGAGAGAGAGAGACAGAGAGAGAGAGAGAGAGAGAAGGCGAGGGAGAGAGAGAGAGACAGAGAGAGGGGTGTGGGGGAGGGAGGGGGGGTGAGACAGAGAGAGAGAGAGAGATAAGGAGAGAGAGAGAGAGAGAGCGAGAGAGAGAAGGCGAGGGAGAGAGAGAGAGAAGGCGAGAGAAAGAGAGAGAGAGAGACAGAGACAGGGAGAGAGAGAGAGAAGGCGAGGGAGAGAGAGAGAGTGAGAGAGGTGCTGCGGTCATTTGACTGAAATGTTGTTTTTCCTTCCTCTGCCCTCCCACCCGGATTAACTGCATTGCATTGAGCCATGGGACATAGGACGCTAACCTCTACCCACTACTCCTGGGTTACCCATATACTGACCAAATTACCACAAAGTGTAGTCTTAATTGGTGCTGCTTACCATACAATGCATCCCTCCACTCTGAACTCTTTCAGTCAAACTTGAGTTGGCTTTTATTATAATCAGCTGTCTTTTATGCACCAGCACCTTCAATTTAATAGTGAGTAGTTACTAGTTATTACTAATATCTGACTAATTTGGTGAAACACTTCAAATAGAGTTCATCCCCTAATTGGTTTCCCATACCCGTTCTTGATCAACTTTGATTTTTCAACTCAGATGTTGGCCAAGAAGTCTGGGACTATCATTAACAATGCATCAATGGCCCTTAAGGTAAAGTATCATTAATGTGATTTTGTGTTCACTTACTATATTTCTGATATGATATGAATAGACAGTATAATTCCTTAACAGCCAATGAGATGTGGCCACAGAGTCCATATCCACTCTGATCCTCTTATCCCTGACAATGTAATTAGTCAAGCAAAACGTTGGAGTGACGAATATTTGTGTACAGCACCTCCAATGCTGCAGTCATTGGTCTCACCAAGTGTGAAAAACATTAGGAACACCTGTTCTTTATGACATAGACTTACCAGGTGAATCCAGGTTACCAGGTTACCTAATTGATGTTACTTGTGAAATTCACTTCAATCAGTAGCTGAAGGTGTGGAGACAGATTAAACAAATATTTTTAAGCCTTGAGACAATTGAGATGCAGATCGTGTATGTGTGTCATTCAGAGGGTGAATGGGCAAGACAAAATATTTAGGTGCCTTTGAACACAGTATGGTAGTAGGTGGCATGCGCATCGGTTTAAGTGTGTCAAGAACTCCAACACTGCTGGGTTTTTCACACTCAGCAGTTTCCTGTGTGCATCAAGAATGGTCCACCACCCAAAGGATAACCAGCCAACTTGACACAGCTGTGGGAAGCATTGGAGTCAACATGGGCCAGCATCCCTGTGGAACGCTTTCGACACCTTGTAGAGTCCATGCACCGGCGAATTGAGGCTGTTCTGAGGTCAAAAGGGGGTGCAACTCAATATTGCGAAGTTTTGTACACTCAGCGTATAGCAGCCACGGTCAAATGTAGTGAATTATAAAGGGAATATGGTGTCATTTGGGACGCATTCCTTGAATAAAGTCTGATTAAAGTGCTTCTCCATTTTAATCACATACTCCACTATTACTCAAGGACAGCACATACTGTGTTATATTATGACGCAGACACACTTGAGGACTTATGACACAACAGCAGAGTGGAATATCTAAATGGTGCCAGCATGTCTCAGTAAGAACCCAGTATGTAAGTAACTTTAAAGCTGTCAAAGTTTTAGAGATGACCATGCAGTACAGAGTTGGTCAGGCAGGCAGCCACATAATGGCTTATGGTAGAGGTGGTAGCTTCCCTTTATGAGTAGGGTGTATTGCAGTTGTTTTACCATTGTGGTTTACCATTAGCCTGTGTGCCAGTCTGTTTCTGCTCTCTTGACAAATAAGGTGTTGGCGAGCAAGCAGAATCCAACTGGTACATGTAAAAGGACCCATGAGCACCTACATGTGAAGTTCATAGGAGAATGTCAAATCTGGTGTCAAATGCAGCATCTATATTTTTGAGAAATGAAGGCATACATACAATTTTCAACCATTTTCTATCCTAAATATTAGGAATAAGCGAAGGCTTTGATTTCTGGTCAAACAGATGGATAAGGGGAATTAGAAAATACAGTTGAGGTCTGAAGTTACCATACACTTAGGTTGGAGTCATTAAAACTCGTTTTTCAACCACTCCACAAATTTCTTGTCAACAAACTATAGTTTTGGCAAGTCAGTTAGGACATCTACTTTGTGCATGACACAAGTAATTTTCCCAGCAATTGTTTACAGACAGATTATTTCACTTATAATTGTAACGGCCGTTGGTGGAAGAAGGTGAGGACCAACGCGCAGCGTGGTACGTGTTCGTCATTTATTAAATAGAACTGAACACTAAATACAAAGTAACAAAAAGAACAACCGAATCAGCTCCGTCAGGTACAAAACAGAAAGCAACTACCCACAAAACCCATGTGGGCAAGAGCTACCTAAGTATGGTTCTCAATCAGAGACAACGATAGACAGCTGTCCCTGATTGAGAACCATACCAGAACAAAAACAAAGAAAAACAAAAAGATAGAAAAAGGAACATAGAATGCCCACCCTAGTCACACCCTGGCCTAACCAAAATAGAGAATAAAAGCCTCTCTATGGCCAGGGCGTGACAATAATTCATTGTATCACAATTCCAGTGGGTCAGAAGTTTACATACACTAAGTTGACTGTACCTTTAAACAGCTTGGACAATTCCAGAAAATGATGTCATGGCTTTAGAGCTTCTGATAGGCTAATTGAAATAATTTGAGTCAATTGGAGGTGTACCTGTGGATGTATTTCAAGGCCTACCTTCAAACTCAGTGCCTCTTCGCTTGACATCATGGGACAATTTGTAGACCTCTGATTTTTTTTTTGTAGACCTCCACAAGTCTGGTTCATGCTTGGGAGCAATTTCCAAACGCTTGAAGGTACCACATTCATCTGTACAAACAATAGTACACAAGTATAAATGCCATGGGACCACGCAGTCGTCATACCTCTCAGAAAGGAGACGCGTTCTGTCTCCTAGAGATGAAAGTACTTTGGTGCGAAAAGTGCAAATCAATCCCAGAACAACATTAAAGGACCTTGTGAATATTCTGGGGGAAACAGGTACAAAAGTATCTATATCCACAGTAAAATGAGTCCTATATTGACATAACATGAAAGGCTGCTCAGCAAGGAAGAAGCCACCGCTCCAAAACTGCCATAAAAAAGCCAGACTACGGTTTGCAACTGCACATGGGGACAAAGATCGTACTTTTTGGAGAAATGTCCTCTGGTCTGATGAAACACAAATAGAAATGTTTGGCCATAATGACCATCATTTTGTTTGGAGGAATAAGGGGGAGGATTGCAAGCCGAAGAACACCATCCCAACCGTGAGGCACGGGGGTGGCAACATCATGTTGTAGGGGTGCTTTGCTGCAGGAGGGACTGGTGCACTTCACCAAATAGATGGCATCATGAGGAGGAAAATTATGTGGATATATTGAAGCAACATCTCAAGACATCAGTCAGGAAGTTAAAGCTTGGTCGCAAATGGGTCTTCCAATTGGACAATGACCCCAAGCATACTGCCAAAGTTGTGGCAAAATGGCTTAAGGACAACAAAGTCAAGGTATTTGAGTGGCCATCACAAAGCCCTGACCTCATTCCTACAGAACATTTGTGGGCAGAACTGAAAAAGCGTGTGCAAGCAAGGAGGCCTATAAACCTAACTCAGTTACACCAGCTCTGTCAGGAGGAATGGGCCAAAATTCACCCAAATTATTGTGGGAATCTTATGGAATGCTACCTGAAATGTTTGACCCAAGTTAAACAATTTGAAGGCAGTGCTTCCAAAAACGAATTGAGTGTATGTAAACTTTTGACCCACTGGGAATATGATGAAAGAAATAAAAGCTGAAATAAATCATTCTCTCTGCTATTATTCTGACATTTTACATTCCTTAAATAAAGTGGTGATCCTTACTGACCTAAGACAGAGCATTTTTACTAGGATTAAATGCCAGGAATTGTGAAAAACTGAGTTTAAATGTATTTGGCTCAGATGTATGTAAACTTCCGACTTCAGCTGTATCTACCAGAAAAACTCTTAAAAATAAAGACCCCTGCCAACTAAAATCAACACTCATATTTCATTTTGGAGAAATGATTTGCCTTGTGTAAGTTTAAGAAACATTGACCTGTGCCATGAAATTCTGTTAAAACCCACAGATATTTTCTAATTTCTCTCCCTCGTGAGAGAGGATGATGAAAGTTCACAGAGGTAACAAGTAAAGGTAGACCTAACAATTAGTTATAGTGTTTTCACTCATATCTACTGGGTTTATGAATTATTAAGTGATTCAAACTAACAGAATATCTGAAAAATCAGTAACGGAATCATTGCTAATGGCTACAATGGGAAATTAAAGTAGTCACAAACCCCAGTTTGGCCACCTGCTGCAGTCCTCCCTTCCACTGGCATACTGTTATGTTCAACTTACAAGTGTTTTCTTTCTCTTTCTGTCATCTGGTGGTCAAAGCAAGTGTGAAAACAGTCTGGACAACCCCTTTCTCTTTCCCTCTCTCTGCCTCTCTCTCTCTCCAGTTAATGTCACCTCTCCCTGCTCTTACTGACACCTACTCATGAGCCCCCCCTCTTTCCATTTACTGTAACCAACCAACCGACACCGGACGTCCATGGACGTTGAAAAGTAGCCAGACATCTTTGAATCTTCATTTGAAAATGTGGTCACATAAAAAACGGAAAGAGATTTGACTGAAATTCTGTTACCAAACTTTGCATCTGCACAGTTCTTTCAGTAATGTGTTTTTTCAGTGTAAATTGTTAAAGGTAGTCCTTTATGGCTTGTTAAACTTTGAAATCAAAGTTATTTTATTTGGCATACATTTTTTTTTAGTTTGAATTTTACCCCTTTTTCTCCCCAATTTCGTGGTATCCAATTGTTGTAGTAGCTACTATCTTGTCTCATCGCTACAACTCCCGTACGGGCTCGGGAGAGACGAAGGTTGAAAGTCATGCGTCCTCCGATACACAACCCAACCAAGCCGCACTGCTTCTTAACACAGCACGCATCCAACCCGGAAGCCAGGAAACACTGTGCACCTGGCCACCTTGGTTAGCGCACACTGCGCCCAGCCCGCCACAGGAGTCGCTGGTGCGCGATGAGACAAGGACACCCCTACCGACCAAGCCCTCCCTAACCCTGGCGACGCTAGGCCAATTGTGCATCGCCCCACGGACCTCCCGGTCGCGGCCGGTTACGACAGAGCCTGGGCGCGAACCCAGGGACTCTGATGGCACAGCTGGCGCTGCAGTACAGCGCCCTTAACCACTGCGCCACCCGGGAGGCCCCTGGCATACATTTTTAAGTAAAAAATGTGACTCTCTGCCTCACGGGTGGCGCAGAGACTCTGGGTTCGCGGCTTGGTTGGGTTGTGTATCGGAGGACGCATGACTTTCAACCTTCGTCTCTCCCGAGCCTATACGGGAGTTGTAGCGATGAGACAAGATAGTAGCTACTAAAAAAAACAATTGGATACCATGAAATTGGGGAGAAAAAGGGGTCAAGTTCACAAAAATAACAAACAAATCAGTGCAATTCTGTTACCGTGGAATTGGCCTGTACAATATGTCTTCTCTGCTCTATAGGGACTGTTGACACTCATTCTATGAGGGGGACGATGCAGATTTTGACTAGATGGTATGCAGCTACGGTCATAAAATATTTTTTGTAGCATGTTAGGAGAACCTGCGCAGGTAGAATTAACGTAGCAGGTTAGTAGAATTAGGCTAAGGTTAGTAAAAGGGATAGGGTTAGCTAAGACAAGCCATGACCGAGGATGTAGGCTTGGCTGACATCCTGTTGAGTCACAATACAGGCAGGATGTGCACTGCCGAGGAGGAGGTTCACCTGTGTGTCTACCTCACTTCAGACGAGGTGAGGAGTGTAAACTTTAGCCTGCCTGTAGTGCCAGGTGGGCGGGGTTTGCTCAACCAAGCACAGGTAAAGTAATTGACATGCATATGATTTCAAACTTGAACCCACATCTTGTGCATTTATGGTCTAGAACGATTTAAAGACTTGCGAAGCTGTGTTTGGGTCCGCAGTAAAATGTCTGAATATTGGTTAATGTTTGATCTGTGTTAACATGCATTAGTAAGTTAGCATGCATTAGTAAGTCACTGGGTTGTGCTAAATGACAGAGCTGTAGTTTGTATCTGCTAATGCAGTCAGAGGTTAGTTGACAAATGTTTTTTCAGGTAACACATTACTAGTTATGGCTGATGGAGAGTTTAAATGAAGTGTAACTGTTTTTTCCTCCTCCCTTTAGTCTGCCTAAAGAACTTCTAAAGAAGTCTGAAGAACTTTGAAGAAATATATTTTGATTTGGTAAAAGACCAAGTCCATATTATGGAAAGAACAGCTCAAATAATCCAAGAGAAACAACTGTCCATCATTACTTTAAGACATAAAGGTCAGTCAAGATCTTTGAAAGTTTCTTCAAGTGCAGTTGCAAAAACCATCAAGGGATATGATGAAACTGGCTCTCATGAGGGCCGCCACAGGAAAGGAAGACCCAGAGTTACCTCTGCTGCAGAGTATAAGTTCATTAGAGTTACAAGCCTCAGAAATTCCAACCCAAATAAATGCTTCACAGAGTTCAAGTAACAGACACATCTCAACATCAACTGTTCAGAGGAGACTGCATGAATCAGGCCTTTGTGGTTGAATTTCTGCAAAGAAACCACTACTAAAGGACACCGATAAGAAGAAGAGACTTCCTTGGGCGAAGAAACACGAGCAATGGTCATTAGACCGGTGGAAATCTGTCCTTTGGTCTGATGTGTCCAAATTTGAGATTTTTGGTTCCTACTCTGTGTCTTTGTGAGACACAGAGTAGGTGAACTGATGATCTCCGCATGTGTGGTTCCCACCATGAAGCATGGAGGAGGAGGTGTGATGGTGTCAGGGGGTGCTTTGCTGGTGACACTGTCAGTGATTTATTTAGAATTCAAGGCACACTTAACCAGCATGGCTACCACAGGATTCTGCAGCGATACACCATCCAATCTGGTTTGCGCTTAGTGGGACTTTCATTTGTTTTTCAACAGGACAATGACCCAACATACCTCCAGGCTGTGTAAGGGCTATTTTATCAAGACGGAGAGTGATGGAGTGCTGCATCAGATGACCTGGCCTCTACAATCACCCAACCTCAAACCCATTGAGATGGTTTGGGATGAGTTGGACCGCAGAGTGAAGGAAAATCAGCCAACAAGTGCTCAGGATATGTGGGAACTCCTTCAAGTATGTTGGAAAATCATTCCAGGTGAAGCTGGTTGAGAGAATGCCAAGAGTGTGCAAAGCTGTCATCAAGGCAAAGGGTGGCTACTTTGAAGAATCTCAAATACAAAATATATTTTGATTTGTTTAACTTAAGGATTGGACCCACCTAAAACAAAATACCCAAATCGAACTGTGTGTAGCTCACAACCTGAAGCAAGTATATGCATATTCTTGACACCGTTTGAAAGGAAACACTTTGAAGTTTGTGGAAATGTGAAATTAATGTAGGAGAATAAAACACATTAGATCTGGTAATAGATAATACAAACAAATAAATATACGTTATTTATCTATATACGTTATCTATTTTATTTTGGCTTTTCTCTTGCATTTCAAAGATGATGAAAAAAAAATAGAATATAATTTTTGTTTGTATTTTTTTGGTTTATATTATCTCTTACCAGATCTAATGTGTTATAGTCTCCTACATCCTACAGTGATGTAGGATTCTAGGTGTAATTTAGATGTTGTCAACAAGACCACAGCAGTGTGTCTGCAAAGTGTCAGATGGATCCATTGAAGAATTACATAAGTCTGCCAGGTGTCCGTCATGAGTTTTCTGTGCTGAATTGGTCAATTGATACATTTTTAAGTCAATAACTATAGAGAACATACAAAAATGCTAAGGTAATAAACAAATTACATTACACACTCCCAGGAATGTCACACATGATGGACCATTATCTTCCCTACAGAAAAGACACTAACCTTCACACATCTAGATGGCTGTAATAGCATCTGTAATAGCTACTGTGAAGTGGACACTGCAGTTAGATTAACAATAATTTAAGCTTTCTGCCCATATAAGACATGTCTATGTCCCGGAAAGTTGGCTGTGGTTTACAACGTCATTCCAGTCACATTATTGCATCTCGGTTTCGGGACACCGATTTAGCAGAGGTTTTAACAGTTTTTTGGTTACTACATGATTCCATATGTGTTGTTTCATTGTTTTGATATCTTCACTATTATTCTACAATGTAGAAAATAGTAAAAATAAAGAACAACCCAAGAATGAGTAGGTGTGTCCAAAGATTGTTCATGTTTTATGATTATGTGGATTATGTTAAATTGTCTCTTGAAAAATAATCAAATGTCTTTAATTGTGTCTTTGTTTTGTATCATGAATACCCAATACGCAGCCTAAACAATAAAATACTGTGGCTGAGTTGATCCGTGTACAGGGCCGGCTCTAGGGTGGGGCAAAGCCGGGCATGGAGCCTCCAGATAGAATGGTAGTGAAGGTAGGAAACAACACCTCCATTACGCTGATCCTCAACACACGTGCCCCACAATGGCGCATGCTCAGCCCCCTCCTGTACTCCCTGTTCACCCATGACTGCGTGGCCACGCACGCCTCCAACTCAACCATCAATTTTGCAGACGACACAACAGTGGTAGGCCTGATCACCAACAATGACGAGACAGCCTACAGGGAGGAGAAGTGTTCCCTGACGGAGTGGTGCCAGAAAAATAACCTCTCCATCAACGTCAACATTCAGGAGACAGCAGAGGGAGCACTCCCCCATCCACATTGACGGGCCACAGTGGAGAAGGTGAAAAGCTTCAAGTTCCTCAGTGAACACATCACTGACAATCTGAAATGGTCCACCCACACAGACAGTGTGGTGAAGGAGGCACAACAGCGCCTCTTCAACCTCAGGAAGCTGAAGAAATATGGCTTGGCCCCTAAGACCCTCACAAACGTTTACAGATGCACCATTGAGAGCATCCTGTCATGATGTATTACCGCCTGGTACAGCAACTGTACATATGTAACAGTATAAATTTAGACCGTCCCCTCGCCCATACCCGGGCGTCACTGATTGAAACGCTATTTAGCGCCCACGCTAACTAAGCTAGCCGTTTCACATCTGTTACACATAGAAACCGTAAGGCTCTCCAGAGGGTGGTGCAGTCTGCCCAACTCATCACTGGGGGCACACTGCAACGCCCTCCAGGACATCCACAGCACCCGATGTCACAGGGAGGCTTAAAAGATCATCAAGGACATCAACCACCCGAGGCACGGCCTGTTCACCCGGCTGTCATCCAGAAGGTTAGGTCAGCACAGGTGCATCAAAGCTGAGACAGAGAGACTGAAAAACAGCTTATATCTCAAGACCATCAGACTGTTAAACAGCCATCACTAGCCGGCCTCCACCCATTACCCTGCCCTGAACTTAGTCACTGTCACTAGCCGACTATCACCCGGTTACTCTACCATGCACCTTAGAGACTGCTGCCCTATGTACATAGGCATTGAACACTGGTCACTTTAATAATGTTTACATGCTGTTCTACTCATTTCATATGTATGTACTGTTTTCTAGTCAAGGCCATTCTATTCAACTATTGCTGTATGTATACTATTCTATCCTACGCATTGTTAGGTTCTAAATAAACAGTGCAAAACTCACGGACGCTTAATAAGGCTCAAACCAAGTTTATTCATCCACTGGGTCATACAGCTGCATAAGAAAAATACATATTTCCACCAGTGGTAGTATATATATACCCCAAGAGTCTCCTCCTTCTCTCTAAACATGACATCTTCATTGCTAGGCAGGAAGTTAAGTGATGCGGGCAATAAACTGTTCCTTCTCCCTTAATGTGACCTGACCTGACCTCGGCCCGCCTCCTCATTAAACCACATCTCTCCACCCTGCCTGTAAACATGTGATTGTCTTTCCTTTACTCAATACATTCCAAGCTTAATTGCCTCCACCATATACATTCCTCCTACAGACAACCATTCACTTATGGTGTAGAAACCAGACTATGGAACTCAATATTTCAATAGGATACCTGATAATTAACAATATTTAAAGTTTAGAGTCAGGACTCATCAGTATTCTACAGATATGCTAAATATTCTATCCACATACTGTCCATAACGTCTATACATCCCATCACACATATGTACTGTATTTATGTTCCAGACTCCAAAGTTGCTCGTCCTAATGTTATATATTTCTTCATTCCATTCTTGTACTTTTAGATTTGTGTTTATTGTTGTGAATTGTTAGATATTACTGCATGGTTGGAACTAGGAACACAAGCATTTCGGTACACCCGCAATAACATCTGCAAAATATGTGCATGCAATCAATAAAATGTGATTTGACTTGAGATATGACATTGTCTTCATTGACCATAGGGTTATGCTTATTTGCAGATCAATCCTTTCCTTTGGAAATACATATAACATGTTTACTTACAATAACCATTCTCTTTAAGTTGTCTGGACTAATTACCTACATGACACAAGTGTATTTCTATTAATAATAACTGATAGAAACCAGGCATAAAAATGGATATAGGATAGAAATGACGAGAAGCGGGCTTGTTTTGATTTTCTGTGCTTCTGCGGATCAGAAGGAACGCGCGTTGTGTCTTAACCAACTTGATACGTTTGAAGTGTTGTGTGTGTCTCTTCGGAACAGGACAACCCTCAAGGGGGTTACATCTGGCGTCTCGTGGGAAGTCGATTTTGAAGAGATGAAAAATATTCCTAGAGTGATTGAAGCACGTCGGATGAATCGTGTGTTAAAAAGTGAAGAGTCTATCTGTTCTTTTGTTTTGTTGATATGGAGTCTCTCCCTACTCAAGTGCAGTTAGAATATATTAACTACAGAGTCAGAGCATTAATCCCAAGACCAACGCAGTGTGATCATTGTAAAGCTTTTGGTCATGTGTCAAGTATTTGCAGAAGGGAGAAGCCAAGATGTCCAAGTTGTGGAAAATATCATATTTTGTGTTATAAAAGTGATGAATATGTGACATGTTGCAATTGCGGTGAGAACCATGAAGCCAAGTCTTTCGAACGCCCCACAAGGGTGAAAGAGAATGAGGTGGCCAAAGTCAGGGTTGTACAGAGCATTTCATATACAGCAGCTGTGAAAAGGGTAGAGGGGTTGAATGGTGCACAAGAAGAGTCCATGGTGGTGGATAGGCCTACACTGCAGGTTGCAGGGGTTGCCTTTCACCAGCAGGATCCTGACATTTTAAAGGTTAAGAAAGTGGGCTTTGTGGCCTTTATAGCTATGGTAATTAATGCACTGCCAAGGTGGAGAGAAGGTCCAGGAAGATAGAAATCATAGTGGATTTTTTTTAACTTCCAGTTGGTGGCGGCAATGCACCTTTTTGGATTGTAGTCCGCCATAAAATCCACAGAAGAAGAATATGTCCGCGTTGCCTCGTCCTGATCTGCACTTGGCATTTCTTCAGATAACCTAACGAACACAGTTTTTATAGCTAAAAAATGCTGAAAAGCTGATGAGTAGCGTTTTGTTAGAACTATATCAGGAGAAAACCACCACATTAAGTTTCATCAACTGGCCAAGGACCAGGTTAGATGAACCTCATGGTCTCATACTATACACTGTAAAGTTAGAAAGCTGTGGACTCCCGGTTATTAACGTTACTCGATTCATTTCTGTGTTCGAAGCAATTCATTCACTGTAAATCGCTTGCTAACACTTGTGTGTTTCTAACTAGCTACGTGTAGTACCTGGTGTAAACCTGGAGATTCAACCAAGTAGATGTAGCCATATGGCCATTTGGTAGGGTTGTCTGCACAGGATCGGCAAAGACTGGAAGTAGTTAATTAAGCACTAAAACTAGCGAATTAGATCCGAGATTAATTTCTCTCCCTAGCCAGCCAACTAACTCCGTCAACCGGCGAAAAAGCTGGGAGTTAACAGTGACGTAAGTATAATGCAGCAGTTTTACGAGCTTTGGTGTTAGGTTCATCTAAATATTTTTGAAATTCAAAAGGGAACATTAAAATGTTTTTTTTTTAACTAGGCAAGTCAGTTTTTTAAGAACACATTCTTATTTACAATCACGGTCAAACCCGGATGACGCTGGACAATTGACCGGGGTCTTGTCATCCCTCCTGCCCATCATAATCACGTACTCCGTGCAGGAGTGGACATCACTCATCCTTCTAGCCAGCAGGTACACGGACAGTTCATACATGGGCATGGCAGTTATTGCGGTTTTGAGGTGAGTGACAGTCAAATGTCGTGACTACTTTATTGGTGTGATTTTATAAAAACGTGTACAGTAAGTCAGTTGTAGTTGTTTTTCTGAAAGTTTACGCGCGGTAAATCGGTTCAGCTGTGGCGGAATAATAGCTAGGCACGGTGTTGGGTAGCTATGTTTTAACATTTTACAGGAATACATCAAAAAAAAATTTAAGACCATCGATGTGAATAATGTGAAATGTAAAGATCCGATAATGAAGCCAACTCGCTAGCTTGTTGCTAAGGCGTGAGACCATATGCCACAGGCTTGCGATTAATGTTAGCGTGCTAAAGTAGCTGGGTTCCAAAATGTGCCATATGGTGTCGAGCTAAACCTAGCATTGATTAGTGTTGGCCTCTTCAAAATTGGATTAGCTAACGTCGGTCAACGTAGTTTACAGCATCAACAACGTTGTGGGTCATGTTGGTTATCATTTTCAGTAGCCTAATGGCTGGTTTGCAATAATGTGTTTTTCAAACTTTGCAGCTTTGACGTGCGAGACTTAACCACGGTTACATGCACATAACCATACGATTATTGTGGATAGACAGATAATAGTTATTTTAAAACGTTGACATGCTTTTTTCAAGAATGGCTTCCCTTATTATCCAGTATACATCGACACATCTGAAATCCCGGGGGACTTTTGTTAGAGTTGCGTCAATTCGAATCTGGTATCAGGATAAATATGACAATGAGTCACCGATTGTATACTATGTATTTTTTTATTAGCTAAGCAATAAGTGGTAAATGCAATTTATACGGGATCCCTGCCCCACCTCGCAGGGCAAAACAGAGAACTGACAAGACGTATGTAAAACAGTATTCTTTATACTGTGATAGACAGTTCCAACCCGTCTGTTGGCCTATCACAGAGACTGGGCGTGGTTTAAACTTGCTCAGCCTATTGCAGGCGCTCAGGCGGGTCCCCGCCTCTTGGCGCTTCTGTTGATAGATGTAACTTGCTGTGTCGAGTATCTATGCGCTCATTCCCTAGATACCGTTATCACATATCTGGTTTCTGTTATTGTTAAGTTTGAGTTCTAACAAAAACAGTCTGTGGTTTGCTACACTACGTTCTGTATGTGTCTGTTTTTATGTTATTCTGTATTTTTCCGTCATGAGAAAGGCCCATGGCCTTGAAACTGTTAACAATGTTTCAAGTCAGCTATGTTGCATAACACATACATACATCCACCCAAGCCAACAGCAGATCATATTCACTCATATATATGGTAATGGCTACAATGTAAAACACAGAAACCTCATACTTTTTAATTTATTTAACCTTTATTTAACTGGGCTAGTCAGCAAAGAAAAGTTTAGGGGCTCCGGAGTGGCGCAGCGGTCTACCCCGGCCAAACCCTAACCCGGACGACGCTGGGCCAATTCTGCGCCGCCCTATGGAACTCCCAAACACGGCCTGTTGTGATACAGCCTGCAATCGAACCATGGTATGTAGTGACGCCTCTAGCACTGAGATGCAGTGCTAAAAAAAAAAATACATATAGAAAATCGCTTATCACAGCTACCATGTTAGTTTTGCGAAACCTGTTTGATTCGGACATATACAGTATATGTGAAAACGATTTCTAATAGGCATGCTTTAAGTTTGCTCGAGCTACCGGTGCTGGCACATGCGCAGGTCAAATACAGTGCTGGAACACTGAATTATTTTTAGTTAAGAACAAATTCTTATTTACAATGACGGCCTAGGAACAGTAGGTTTACTACTTTGTTCAGGGGCAGAACAAAATATTTTTACATTGTCAGCACACAAGAAATTAACATAACAGTAACAAGGCTATATACAGGGGTTACCGGTACCAAGTCCATGTGTGTGGGTACAGGTTAATCGAGGTAAGTTGTACAGTGACTACGGTAAAACTTTTCATAAACGGCGAGTAGCAGCAGTGTAAAAACAAAAGGGGGGTTCAATGTAAATAGTCCGGGTGGCCATTAGTTGTTCAGCAGTCTTCTGGCTGCGGGGTAGAAGCTGTTAAGGAGCCTTTTGGTCCTGGACTTGGCGTTCCGGTACCAGTTGCCGTGCAGTAGCAGAGAGAACAGTCTGACTAGGGTGGCTGGAGTCTTTGACAATTTTTTGGGCCTTCCTCTGACACTGCCTGGTATAGAGGTCCTGGTATAGAGGTCCTGGGTGGCAGGAAGCTTGGCCCCAGTGATGTACTGGGCTGTACGCACTACCCTCTGTAGTGCCTTCCAGTCAGCCATAACAGGCGTTAATGCAACCGGTGTTCACAGTCTCCTGAGGGGGAAAAGGTGTTGTGCTCTCTTCACAACTGTCTTGGTGTGTTTGGACCATGTTAGTTTGTTGGTGATGTGGACTAAAGGTCGACAGATTATGATTTTAACTCCGATACCGATTATTGGACGACCAAAAAAGCCACTACCGATTAATCGGCAGATTATTTTTTTGTTATTATTATTTTTTGTTGTTGTTGTTGTAATAATGACAATTGCAACAATACTGAATTAACACTTATTTTAACTTAATATAAAACATCAATAAAATCAATTTAGCCTCAAATAAATAATGAAACATGTTCAATTTGGTTTAAATAATGCAAAAACAAAGTGTTGGAGAAGAAAGTATGTGCCATGTAAAAAAGCTAACGTTTGAGTTCCTCGCTCAGAACATGAGAACATATGAAAGTTGGTGGTTCCTTTTAACATGATACTTCAATATTCCAAGGTAAGAGGTTTTAGGTTGCAGTTTATATAGTATTTATAGGACTATTTCTCTCTATACCATTTGTATTTCATATACCTTTGGCTATTGGATGTTCTTATAGGCACTATAGTATTGCCAGTGTAACGGTATAGCTTCCGTCCCCTTCCTCGCCCCTACCTGGGCTCGAACCAGGAACACATCGACAACAGCCACATTCGAAGCATCGTTACCCATCGCTCCACAAAAACTACTCCAAATCTAAAAGCGAGTGACGTTTGAAACAGTATTAGCGCACACCCAGCTAACTAGCTAGCCATTTCACATTGGTTACACAAGCCATTAGGCTGATAGGCTTGAAGTCATAAACAGCGCTGTGCTTGCGAAGAGCTGCAGGCAAAACGCACGAAAGTGCTGTTTGAATGAATGATTACGGGCCTGCTGCTGCTCAGTCAGACTGCTCTATCAAATCAAACTTAATTATAACATAATAACACACAGAAATACGAGCCTTTGGTCATTAATATGATCGAAAACTATCGTTTCTAAAACAAAATGTTTATTATTTCAGTGAAATACGGAGCCGTTCTGTATTTTATCTAAACAGGTGGCATCCATAAGTCTAAATATTCCTGTTACATTGCATGATCTTCAATATTAAGTCATAATTACGTAAAATTCTGGCAAATTAGTTTGCAATGAGCCAGGCAGCCCAAACTGTTGCATTTACCCTGACTCTGCGTGCAATGAACGCAAGAGAAGTGACACAATTTCACCTGGTTAATATTGCCTGCTAAACTGGATTAGTAGTTATAACTAGTGATTATGATTGATTGTTTTTTATAAGAAGTTTAATGCTAGCTAGCAATTTACCTTTGCTTCTACTGCATTTGCGTAACAGGCAGGCTACTCGGAGTGCAATGGTTAGAGTGTTGGACTGGTTAACTGTGCGGTTGCAAGATTGAAACCCCTGAACAAGGCAGTTAACCCACAGTTCCTAGGCAGTCATTGAAAATAAGAATGTGTTCTTAACTGACTTGCCTAGTTAAATAATGGTATTTTTATTTTTTTATATATATATATATATATATATATATATATATATATATATATATTATTTATTTATTTATTTTAAATAATCGGAAATCGGCGTCCAAAAATACCGATTTCCGATTGTTATGAAAACTTGAAATTGGCCCTAATTAATCGGCCATTCCGATTAATCGGTCGACCTCTAATGTGGACTCCAAGGAACTTGAAACTCGACACTGCTCCACTTCAGTCCAGTTAATGTTAATTTGGGACCCGTTTGGCCCTCCTTTTCCTATAGTCCACAATCATCTCCATTGTCTTTCTCACATTGAGGGAGAGGTTATTGTCTGACCTCCCTATAGGCTGTCTTGTCGGTGATCACTGTTGTCGTCTGCAAACTTAATGATGATGTTGGAGTCGTGCTTTGCCACGCAGTCGTGGGTGAAAAGGGAGTACAGGAGGGGACTAGGCATGCACCCCTGAGGGGCACCAGTGTTGAGGATCAGCGTGGCGACTGTGTTGTTGCCTACCCTTATCACCTGGGGACGGCCGCCAGGAAGTCCAGGATCCAGTTGCAGAGGGAGGAGTTTAGTCCCACGGTCCTTAAGTTAGTGATGAGCTTTGTGGGCACTGGTGTTGACTACAGCTCAGCGTTCAATGAACAACATTATTACATACCTGTTTTGTCCAGGTGAGAGAGGGCAGTATGGAGTGCGATTTAGATGGCGTAGTCTGTGGATCTGTTGGGGCAGTATGTGAATTGGAGTGGGTCTAGGGTTTCTGGCATGATGTTGTGAGCCATGACCAGCCTTTCAAAGCACTTCATGGCTACAGACGTGAGTGCTATGGGGTGGTAATCATTTAGGCAGGTTACCTTCGCTATCTTGGGCACAGGGACTATGGTGTTCTGTTTGAAACATGTTGTTATTACAGACTCAGACAGGGAGAAGTTGAAAATGTCAGTGATAGCAATTGCCAGTTGGTCTGCGCATGCTTTAGGTACATGTCCTGGTAATCCGTTTGGCCCCACGCATTTGTGAATGTTGACCTGTTTAAAGTTCTTACTCACATCGGCTATGGGGAGCGTGATCATACAGTCTTCCGGAACAGCTGGTGGTCCCAATGCATGCTTCAGTGTTTCTTCCCTAAAAGAGAGCATAAAAGGCATATAGCCTGTCTGGTAGGCTTGCGTCACTGGGCCGCTCTCGGCTGGGTTTCCCTTTTGTTGTCCGTAATAGTTATCAAGCCCTGCCACATCCGACGAGCATCAGAGCCAGTGTAGTAGGATTCAATCTTAGTCCTGTATTGATGCTTGCCTGTTTGGTTTGTCTGAGGGCATAGCAGGATTTCTTATAAGCATCCGGATTAGTGTCCTGCTCCTTGAAAGAGGAAACTCTAGCCTTTAGCTTGGTGCGGATTTTACCTGTAATCCATGGCTTCTGGTTGGGATATGTACGTACGATCACTGTGGGGACGACGTCGTCGATGCACTTATTGAGGAAGCCGGTGACTCATTTGGTATACTCCTCAATGCCATTGGATGAATCCCGGAACATATTCCAGTCTGTGCTAGCAAAACAGCTTCATCTGACCAATTCTGTATTGAGGTTGTCTACATGATGAGAATATTATGGAAGAGCGAGGAATATTTTTTGTTTGTCAAGCACCGATCATCATGTCACCAAAATAAGACCCTATTTATTGGAAAGCGGTATCAAGCTCATCACGGTGCACTGTCACTGTAGCCTAATAAACACAATGGTTTCCCAAGTTGTAGTGGGAGGACCACACACCAAATCATCACGACTTCCAAGTTTACTCATACGTGATGGTTATTATACTGTATCAACATTTGTGCATAAAGGTGTAACCACCGCCATTTCGCGCGTAATACATTTTACAGACACAAAAAGATCCCACCATGTTGAACAAACAAATGATCTGCATTTATAAAATTGTACCGAAGCTTACTGTTTCCATCACAGCTGTCACAATTTATTTTTATACAGTAGGACTTTACTCGCATAACTGAAGTTAAAGAAGAGTAAATTCTGCATTGATGCCCTTACTCCCAATCTCATTCCATACTGGTAGCAGAATGCTGAACATTGGAAACTGTTTTACAGTCCTGTTTACCTTCACCTTTGATTGCTCCTGCACTTGGCTGGTTTCCACCTCATATCTCTACAGCCATGTTTGCCTCAAAATGCTTCTGGCCAGTTCCACCAAGCAAACACTCACTGTCACTGCCTTTGACTGATAAACAGGTGACAACTCACTGAATGGGAGCTAGTGCTGGACACAGTCTGACCTTAGGATACAACAGGAGAAGAGCAGAGCAGCAGTGCATCAATGGCCCACCCAACCCCTCAACAGGTTTGCTGTGAGGTTCGAGAAGAAGTGAGGAGGAGAAAGTGAACTGTACTAGATGCCATGATGGAGGACGACCAGCTGCCTACACCTTCTCCCTTGCTGGACCTAGAACACTGTCCCGGAGCCTCTTCAGTAACGAACCATGCAGAGGTATAGTATATCTAGTGCTTTGGCCAAAATGCTAATAGATATCCTTTTACATAATTTAATGATGCTGAAGCTATGAGAAATGGCTGACCGAAAGCTTTGGCGTAATAGTAGACAATTCCACACATATTGATCTTGAATCAGTTTTGAAGGCATTAGTTTAAATGTGTTATTAGCAGTGTACTGTGCACTCTTATTTGGCACTATGTATTTATGGGGTCAAATATTTACTTGAAAACAAAAGTAAAATCATCATTGCTGACTTTCTGTTAGGTCATTTGAAACACCTCGATGTACCCTACCAGCAGATTTGCACATGATTTTTGCCAGCCTCTTTTTACACAGTGTGGTAGTTTCTGTAAGTTGGATCAAAAGCCTTGTTCATGACATTGACTGTTCACATTGCGGCACACTCTTTGTAGTAAAAGTCGGTATCTACTCTTTAGGATAAGCATGAGAACTATTGTTTACTGGGGATGGGTTCTGACTTCTAAACTTGAAACATGAAATGTCCTTGTTCATGGTACTGCGGGAGAGAGGGGAGTGCAGAGGATGTTATTGTTAGACTTCAGGTATCCTATGGAAAGGAGAAGGGCCACAGTCTGGTTTCAGTTGTTGGGTTTTAATTTGAAATACTTGCTACACCAGAAGTGAATGGTTATCTGTAGGAGGAATGTATATGGTGGGGTCAATTAAGGTTGGATATGAGCCAGGGACTTGGAATGTTACAAAGTAAGAGAAAGGCAATCACATGGTTGTGGTCACTGATAAGGATGGATAGCTGTGGATTAGTGAGGAATGGGGGCTGAAGCCAAGTCACATTAAGGGAGAAGGAACAGTTTATTACCCATATCACTTAACGTCCTGCCTTGCAACAGAGATGCATTGGCTGTCCAGATGTGTACGGAGAAGGTTTAAATACCAGTACTTGTGTAAGTGTGTTTTTGTGTTACGTTGCTGTGTAACGCAGTGGGTGACTGCTTGGTTTGAGCTTTACTAGTCGTCCGTGAGTTTTTACTCCCGTTTATTTAGAACCTAACACTGGGAACACAGTAGTGTCTTGTTAGTGTGACCTCTCTGTCAACAATGAGAACCACTTAACATACTGTAGGTGTGACAAAGAAATGGAGGCAAAAAAAGCCAGTTGCATTGGCTCCAGTACCATTCTTATCAACTTTCAAGAGTTAGGCTAGGCTACCCAAAAAAACTTCCTGGCCAAAATCATTCTCTCTTGAGAGATTGCAATGATTTCAGCTCAAGAAGTTAATGCTACAATATGCAGCTTTTTGGGCGACCTGTCCAAATTCAAATAGAAATATGAATTATAGATCAGTTATTCTCATTGAAAGCAAGATCTGTTCTCTGTGCACTATTTCTATGCTTCTGTTAAGTTTAGTTTTTGCGTCTTTTGGTTTTGTACACCAGCTGAAAATATAATCTTTTTGGTTATTGAAAATATATTTAACAGCGGTTTGAATGGTACATTATTTCTCTACACTATACATTGCTTGTTATGTTACATAAACTTAAATTAAGCGTTCTATTCGAATTTTAGCAACCAGAAAATGACGGGGCAATTTCTGCATATTGCACCTTTTAACTGGTTAGAGTACGATAGGAATCTTTTTGAAATAATATAAAAATATCCAGTAGTTACTTTTTCAGAAGCTTGTATTGAAATGGCATTTTTGTAGTAAGAAAGTTTAATTTAAAAAGTATGGCTACGGACACATTTTCATATTGAACTAAGACCCCTTTCCTCTACGTCCATCCTCCCGGTAGTTCCTGGGTGTCAACCAAATTCAGGTGGTGGTGAGCCGGAGCCCAACCCCCCAGGTCACGGAGGAGACCTACTTTATCCCCCGTAACCCGGTGGTGGATGCGGGCACCAACACCGACCCCCCGGTCATCTGCTGTGGCAGGCTCCGACGGGCATGCCCCTGCCCGCCCCGAGGCCTCCTGGCCTCCCTCATCACCAAGGGTGGGCACCAACATAGATATAGGCCACTCTAATATTGTCTAGAGTGGCCTATGGACACCAGAATAGAGATGTAATATAGGCCTAACACTATAGTGGCTTCAATGTGCTGATAATGCCATTTTGGTCTGTTTTTATTTACTTCTGGGCACCAGGGGGGGCTACTGCTACCGTAGAGATGTTACCATGGTGACATTGCTATGGGATCAGGGGTTGGCATCTTGTAGCATTCTGTGCTTGGGCAAGTGGAAAATGGTGGGGGTTTGTAGAACCAGTGTGTTTCTCTCTTTATCCAGCGCACGCTGTTGAACAGTGCCACAGTACCCAGAGGCATTTATATAGCACAAATGGAGTAGGTTTACAGATGGACTAAAGCACAACTCACTGTTCCTGATATATTGCCATTGACAAGTTAACATTTAGGCTTAGTAGTAGACTTTTGAGACCATTGTACCTTGCAAACCAAATCAAGTACAGCACATGCAATTATTTTATTTGGCAGATAAAAGGCAAAAACTACTGGCTACGTACTGACTTCTGACCTCTCCTCCCTCCCAGTCCTCATTGCATTAGTGCTGTTTGGCGTGGTGTGGTCCATCACAGAGAAGGAGTGTCTGCCGGGGGGGAACCTGTTCGGCATCACCGTGCTCTTCATCTGCTCTGTCACCGGGGGCAAACTGGTGGGCCTCATACGGCTTCCCAAACTGCCTCCCTTTCCCCCGCTCCTGGGTAGGTAATGCGAATGGAGAGAGTGCGTGTTTGTGTGTGTTGTAGGTGATGGGGTCTGTCTTGTCTGTGAATGTGCAGCATACAAGTTATATTCTGTAACCTCTACTTCATTTGACTTGTTGAGAATGAGAAGAAATGCCATCTTCAGGGTGTTGAGTGCCCTACATGCTCCTTAGCAACAGTCAGACATGCCATCGGCCTGGCTGCTGGTAATATATATCTGCTGATATAGTAGATAGAATACACCTACTTACTATAATAAGCACACATTCAGATTAAGCACACCCACTCACTATATTTAGCCTGCATGCACTTGCTTGTCCCCTAACTACTACCCTTTACTATACACGGATGGTCAAACAGTCCCCCTATTATTCTGTCTGGCTTTGCCGACGCTGCTACATGTTACTACCATACCTAAACAGTGAAGTGAGTTCATGTCACACCTTATCCCATTTCTAACCAAATGAACACCCTTGTTGACTTAGACTGATAGGAATTGAATGAAACATGTCTTTTCATTTCTCAACAAACAAGAGACTTGGTTGAGCTTTGACCAAAGTCTCTCTTGATGCCGGTAACCACATGAAAAGTCCTGTAGTTTGCACAGACCCCTATAATAAGACAGTGGCCACTCATTTAGCCCGCAAGAAGGTAGAAGGCTGTCGTTCCGGTTCACAGCCTACTCCTCACTTTCAACAGTCCAGAAAGGAGATTGTAGATAATAAAGAAGTGTTTGTGCTGGGTCTTTAATTTCTAAACGTTGATCGTTAGCGTAGTCTATCCGACAGAGCCCACTCCCATAGTCCAGAATTGTAGTAGTCCTGTTAGTTGGATATAGATCTTTAATGTCTCTCCAACCCCTGGGGACGCAGCATTGAAATGGAACAAAGCAGGAATTCCATTTCGTTCAAGCTTTGTTATGGCCTTGAAGGTATTTATTTTTTACTTAGGCTAACCGACAGTCAGTCCCACATTTTTATGCCTGTCTACTGGTTCCTCCCTGCTCAGACAGTAGTCATTGCTTGCGTCCCAAATGGGATGGAATTGTTCTATACTTTCTTGATAATACACTATTAAGCAGGCATTTTATCCAAAGCGGTTTACAGCACAGTGATGTGAGTGCATACGGTTTTGTATGCCACCAATGGGGAATCAAATCCACAACCCTGATGTTGCCTAATGCCACTCTCTTACCAACTGAACCACACAGGACCATATTGATCTTTCTGACCTTCAAAGGCAATTCAATTTCATACAGTAAATGAAAGACTCCACTGTATGCATGTCTTTCTTCAGTTTGCACTATTCCTACATGGAAAGGTTTTTCCTTTACTCTCAAAAGACTCCTATGCCTAGAAGCCTTTTGATATCTTAAACCAATTGATCTTCAACCTTTTTAATATGCAGTTCCCAGACTATCAGAACAAAGAATGTCGTAAAATATGTATTTCTTGGCATTTGAACCAATGTGAAGATGGGAATAATATCTTAGCCTCTGTTTAGCTCTTTTTTTCTATATATTTTTTTTATAAAAACACGTTTGTTTTCAGAACGACCCAGCAAGACATCGTTTTTTGTCCCTCTTGCTGTGAGAGAAAGTCCAAAGAACAACACCATGGTTGCTTATAGAAGTATTAACTTTAATAGTATGATAAAGTATCATTGTTCTGTCATTCTCTACAGGTATGTTATTGTCGGGCTTCCTGCTGCGTAATATCCCCGTGGTAACGGATGCTGTGTACATCGACTACCGATGGTCCGCCTCCCTGAGGAACATTGCCCTTGCTGTCATCCTGGCCCGAGCAGGCCTGGGATTGGATGCCTCGGTATGTCAATAAAACACTCTTTCGGTGGAATATTCTATTCAAAGTGAGAGAGACTTTGTCATTTCTTCAAACAATCATCTTTATTCAATATCGATGAATTATTGCAATAATGAAACCGTCGACCCAACAGTCTTGGTTGTTGGGCCAAGAGCCTAACTGATAATGATAAAACCGAGACCTTATATAGGACTTAAAAATGCTTAGTCAGACTGCTTCCAACTCCCATAAGCCACCTTGGTTATCTACATAGGATGGTGTTTTGCCCCCAACCCGGCTTAGTTTCCCAGATGCCAGGAAGATGACAACAATATTGTTCTAAGCTCTTTCAGGTTATCTCTATCTTGGGTCACACACACCACATTTTGTCTATAGAATGCTTGATCTTACGCCCAGACTAACTGCAGGAAGCTAGAGTGGAAACCATCTCTTTACAGAAATACATGATTAAACAGAACATAAATGTCCTATTTGTAAAGTATTAATCGCTAACTGTCAAACAAACCAGGTAAATATGTAATTTTTCGACCACACTCTCCATAGGCCAAAGCTTTTAGTGTTTAGTCCTTTTCTATTTGTGTTCCTGTGATAACCTGTGTTAAAGGAGAAATCCACTCAAACGGTGTGTATTTTTTTCATTAGTCCACTGTTTGTTACCGTCCCAAAATGTTTTGCATTTCAGCAGTCAAGCTTTCAGGACCTTCAAGAAGCAAAGTGTCACTTGCCACATAATGTCAACTTTACTGCTGACCTGCGAAACATTTGGGGCTAATGAAATGTGGATTGTTCCTTTTAACTTGGGATTGTATCAACAGTGGACAAATGACATTTAGATTTTTCCATTAATGTGTGTGTGTTTGTATACATGTGTGTTCCCAGGCTCTGAAGAAGCTGAGTATGGTGTGTATACGCGTGGGAATGGGACCCTGCATCATCGAGGCCTGCACCGTCGCCATCGCGTCCCACTTCCTCATGGGCCTGCCCTGGATCTGGGGATTCATCCTAGGGTAAACTCTCTGTCTGTCTCGGGTCTGTCGGTCAGTTGTCTAAATTCCACTTAGTATTCTGCAGCCTCCCGATGCATTTGTAAAACTAAAGGGCTACCTAACACCACTTGCTTTCCATTAAGACCGGTGTAGAGTATTTGGCAGCTACTGTAACTCACCGTGAACACTTGAAGTATACTTTATACCAGGGCTCTCCAACCCTGTTCCTGGAGAGCTACCGTCCTGTAGGTTTTCACTCCAACCTTGATCTAACGCACCTGATTCTAATAATGAGCTGGTTGATAAGGTGAACCAGGTTAGTTATAACTGGGGTTGGAGCGAAAACCTACAGGAGGGGAGCTCTCCAGGAGTAGGATTGGATACCCAGCCTTTATATATTTTCATTTCATCCTCTGACTCTTAGCCCCTTGCCCTCTCTCTTCTATATTTCTCTCATCCTCTCTCCTCTTACTCTCTCTCCTGTCCTCTCCACTCATACGGGCTCTCACTCTGATCTATCCATCGTTCTATTCATCCATCCCTCTAAATACATTACCAAAAGTATGCTTGTCGAACATCGCATTCCAAAATCATGGGCATCAATATGGAGTTGGTCCCCCTTTTGCTGCTATAACAGCCTCCACTCTTCTGGGGAGGCTTTCAACTAGATATTGGAACATTGCTGCGGGGACATGCTTCCATTCAGGCACGAGCATTAGTGAGGTTGGGCACTGATGTTGGGCGATTAAGCCTGGCTCGCAGTCAGCGTTCCAATTCGTCCCAAAGGTGTTTGAATGTGTTGAGGTCAGGGCTCTGCAGGTTAGTCAAGTTCTTCCATACCGATCTCGACAAACCATTTCTGTATGGACCACGCTTTGTGCACGGGGCATTGTCATGCTGAAACAAGAAAGCACAATCATCTAGAATGTCATTGTATGCTATAGTGTTAAGATTTCCCTACTGAAACTAAGGGGCCTAGCCCGAACCATGAAAAACAACCCCAGACATTATTCCACCTACACCAAACTATACAGTTGGCACTATTCATTGGGGCAGGCAGAGTTCTCCTGGCTTCCGCCAAACCCAGATTTGTCCTTTGGACTGCCAGATGGTGAAGCGGATTCATCACTCCAGAGAACAGGTTTCCACTGCTACAGAGTCCAATGGCGGCGAGCTTTACACCACTCCAGCCGACACTTGATATTGCTCATGGTGATCTTAGGCTTGTGTGCAGCTGCTCGGCCATGGAAACCCTTTTCATGAAGCTCCCGACCAACAGTTCTTGTGCTGATATTGCTTCCAGAGGCCGTTTGGAACTCGGTAGTCAGTGTTGCAGCCGAGGACAGATGATTTTTCCGCACTACGTGCTTCAGCGGTCCTGTTCTGTGAGCTTGTGAGGCCTACTACTTCACGGCTGAGCCGTTGTTGCTCCTAGACATTTCCACTTCACAATAACAGCACTTACAGTTACCCGGGGCAGCTCTAGCAGGGCAGAAATTTGACGAACTGCCACGTTGAAAGGTTCACAGCTCTTCAGTAAGGCCATCCTGCTGCCAATGTTATCCCTATGGAGATTGCATGGCTGTGTGTTCAATTTTATACAGCATTGATTGTGGCTGGGATGTCAACATACTTTTGTATGTATAGTGTATATCTCAAACTAATTCCTATTAGTAAAGCTGCATCATTAAACACTGTCTATACTCATTGTATTATCCCCCATAACCCCTCCCCTGTCTCTTCATGGTTTGTGATGTCTTCATATTAATCAATCGAATGCATTATTTTTATTTAACATCAGCAGTTGCTCAAAGTGCTTTTACAGTCCTTTGAAACCATCTTCTACAGGGCCATATTATATGATGAACTCTGTCTCCTCTCCTGTCGGTTTGTACTGGCTATCTGCTAAATGGTCATATGACAATATTATTATCAGTATTCATATTACAGGTTGTTACTTCTGAGGTCGCTCTTCAGCCTGGCAACACAAACCTGATGAATATGATATTCTGATGATTAAACCTCACTTTGGCTCTCCCGTCTCTTGTAGATTTGTGCTGGGAGCCGTGTCCCCGGCCGTGGTGGTTCCCTCCATGCTGCTGCTGCAGAAGGATGGCTACGGCTTGGAGCAGGGCATCCCTACCCTCCTCATGGCTGCCGGCAGCTTCGACGACATCCTGGCCATCACCGGCTTCACCACCTGCATGGGCATGGCCTTCGCCACCGGTAGGGATCCAATCAGTCGGGAGCATGTTGATCTGTTCTTCTGCTCTAAGCCAATCAGGAGGGAGGTTGTTGATCTGTGCCTCTGCTCTGAGCCAATGATGCAAGGAGACCACTAGAAAAAGAATAGAACTTATCTGTTTTTGTTGCAGCATTAATAGAAATCTTCCTGCAATCTGTCCTGGATCCAATAGATGACACCCTCACACTTCGGGAATCGAACCTACGAATCCTGTTGTTGCAAGCGCCATGCTCTACCAACTGAGCCACGGGACCATTAGTATGAGCAAACTGCATGTGTTCTGCTATTACTGTGTCTTCCTCTGTATTGCATGCTTTTTATTATTGACTTCCTGCTGGAATCTGTGTCCTAAATGGCATCGCATTCCCTATATAGTGAACTACTTTGACCAGGGCCCGCATAGGTCTCTGGTCAAAAGTAACAGGGTGCCATTTGGGACGATCCCGTCTGTTTTGATATTAATTTCATATGTTTTGTTGTGCTGTGTTCTCTCTGCAGGCTCCATGTGGTACAACCTGCTGAGAGGTATACTGGAGGTGGGAGGGGGAATGGTAGCTGGGGTCCTGCTGGGATTTCTGTTGCGTTACTTTCCCAGCAAAGACCAGGTACGAATCACCATTGAAAGGACTCTGCTTTCAAATCAAATGTTATTTGTCACATGCGCCAAATACAGCAGGTGTATTTAGACCTTACAGTGAAATGCTAACTTACAAGCTCTTAACCAACAATGCAGTTTTAAGAAAATACCCCCTAAAATAAAAGTAACAAATAATTAAAGAGCAGCAGTAAAATAACAATAACGAGGCTATATACAGGGGGTACCGGTACAGATTCAATGTGGGGGGGAATATGTAGGTAGAGTTATTAAAGTGACTATGCATAGATAATAAGAGTAGCAGCAGTGTAAAGGGGGGGGGGGGGTGCGCAAATAGTCTGGGTAGCCATTTGACTACCGTAATTTCCGGACTATAAGCCGCTACTTTATTCCCACACTTTGAACCTCGCGGTTTATACAATGACGCGGCTAATTTATGGATTCATGCCGCCAAAAAACTGAGCACCGTCACATAATGTGACGTAAATTGAGCGCGCTCAAACTTCCCATCATTCTGATTACGGTAGTCATTTTGTCACCCTCATCATGGCAAAGACACGGAGAAATGCATATGATGCAGCTTTCAAGTTGAAGGCGATCGATTTGGCTGTTGGAAAAGGAAATAGAGCTGCTGCACGGGAGCTTGGCCTTAATGAGTCGATGATAAGACGTTGGAAACAGCAGCGTGAGGAACTGACTCAGTGCAAAAATACAACTAAAGCTTTCAGAGGGAAGAAAAGCAGATGGCCCAAAGTATTTGCAGCCACTTGACATCAGTGTAAATCGTGCATTTAAGGTGGCGCTCCTTGTTCAGTGGGAGGCTTGGATGACAAGTGGGGAGAAATCCTTCACTAAAACGGGCCGCAGGCGAAGAGCATCTTATGGTCAAGTCTGCCAGTGGGTCCTGACAGCGTGGAGCATTGTCAAAAAATCCACTATCATCAACGGGTTTCGAAAGGCTGGACTGCTGCGTGTTGAAGGGGCAGCATGAGCCTCCGGATGAAAGTGATGAGAGCGACAATGAAAATGATCCAACATCGGATGAAGCAATTCTGAGGCTATTCAACTCCGACACCGAAGGAGATGACTTCAGTGGTTTCAGTGCACAGGAGGAGGAAGATAGTGACCAAAGACTTTCTTGGTTTTTTGTTACATGCCGTGTTTCTTAAAGCCTATTTATTTTTGTTACAACGGCGTGTTTCGTTTAAAGGCTGTGTAAAGTTAATTTGTTTCAATGTACGGGTAGGCACCTGCGGCTTATAGACATGTGCGGCTTATTTATGTACAAAATACATATTTTTTTAATAATTCAGTGGGTGCGGTTTATATTCAGGTGCGCTTAATAGTCCAGCAATTACGGTAGCTGTTTAGGAGTCTTATGGTTTTGGGGTAGAAGCTGTTTAGAAGCCTCTTTGACCTAGATATGGCGCTTCGGTGCCGCGTGGTAGCAGCGAGTACAGTCTATGACTCAGGTGACACCGCATGGTATAGAGCAGGGGTGTCAAACTCAAATACCCAGTGGGCCAAAATGTAAAACCTGAACAAAGTCACGGGCCAACATTGAACAAATTAACCTTTTAATATGGACCCAAACAAGTTTTGCTTTAACATTGAATATGGAACAAGCATCGCTTATTACCATACAATATATAATTTAATAGTGGAGACATGCAAAATCGAATTTCAAATGAAAAAACACATCAATGGCATTCATTTATTAAATAAATAAAATTTAAATAAAAATTGTATGCCTCTTTTCTATTTGCAGCCTTCTGATTTAAATACCAAAATAAACTTTTTCCACTGGCTAATAATTTTACAAATAAAATGATAATAAATCAATCAACCATTCAAGCCCATGCCTTGTAGCAAGAAAAAGTGCATAAAGAAAACGTTAATTATTGCACACTGGTCTAATCTGATGTGCCCAAGCCAGATACCTGGCATCTCTTCTTGGATGCTAGTTCATCAATGTCTGGGCTCAAGCTCTGAGCTGAAGAAATCCTCAGTATCGAGCGAAGATGTTCATCAGTCAGACGTCTCCTGTGAGTTGTTTTGGTCATCTTCATCGAGGATAAAAGTTGCTCGCATAGATAAGTGCTGCCGAACATGGAGAGCATCTGAGCAGCTTGGGTGCGGAGCTGAGGCATTGTGTCAGGGATGAACCGTGGAAACTGTGCAGCGCCCACAGCATCATACTTTGACTTCAGCGTGTCGTTGCACTGGAGTTCAATCAGCTCCATTTGGATGTTGGTTGGTGCATTTTCCACATCAACTGCGAAGGGATTACTAAGCAGTTCAAACTTGCATTTCTGGGCATCGAAGTCGGCAAATCGCCGGCTAAACTCAGCGGCGAGAACACTGAGTTTTTCAGCAAACTGTGCGCATGGGAACACGGCGGTAGAGATCTGCGCTTTTATGGATTGGCAGCAGGGAAAATGGCAAGGGTTTCCTTGCAGCATCTGATTCTCCCACAGGCACAGTTTAGTTTTGAAGGCCCTCACTGCAGCGTACATGTCTGTGATGATGCGCCCCCGCCCCTGAAGCTGCAGGTTCAGCGCATCGAGATGGCTCGAGATGTCACAGAGAAAGGCCAGCTCACACAGGAACTTTTGCTCCCGGAGCTCTGCTGTATCCTTCCCTTTGGTTTCCAGGAATTGACATATTTCCTCACGCAGCTCGAAACATCTGTTCAGTACTTTTCCTCTGCTTAGCCATCTCACCTCTGTGTGATACGGCACGTCTGCGTATTCCGAACCACACTCCTCCAGAAAAGATTTAAACTGGCGGTGATTTAGACCTTTGGCTCTTATAAAGTTAACTACCTGTGTTACTGTGGTCATAACATGTTCCATCTTTAGGGCTTTGGCACACAGTGCTTCCTGATGTATGATGCAGTGGTAAACAGTTAGCTCACCTGCACAGTTCTCTTCCCGCATCTTCTCCCGAACCATGCCCACCAGTCCACTCTTTTTACCGCACATCGCTGGCGCACCATCTGTCGTTAATCCAACGAGTTTATCCCACGGCAGCTTTATTTCAGTTACACATTTGGAAACCTCCTCAAAGATTTCCTTTCCTGTGGTTGTGCCATGCATTGATTTGAATCCTAATAGCTCCTCCATAACACACAGATTTGAGTCCACTCCACGGATGAAGACTGACAGCTGAGCAGTATCAGAGGCGTCGCAGCTCTCATCCACAGCGAGGGAGAACGCAACAAAATCTTTTCCCTTTTCCATCAGCTGGTCATACAGATTGGTGGCAAGATCACATGTGCGATCAGCTACTGTGTTCCTGCTCAGGCTCACGTTTGAAAATGCTTGTTTTTTCTCTGGGCATACGAGGTCACAAACCTTCATCATGAACTCTCCCTCATTAAAGGGCCAGGCTGATTTTGCGATCTCTGCTGCCACTATATAACTAGCCTTTACAGCAGCCTCGCTTTGTGATGTGGCTTTTTTAAACATATTCTGTTGTGAAACCAAACTTCTTTTCATCTCCTCTACTTTCTGGCTCCTTTGAGTCATGTCCAGGTCCTTGTATTTGTCATGGTGTTTCGTTTCATAGTGTCGTCTAATGTTGTACTCCTTACTTACAGCCACGTTGACTCCACAAACAAGACAAACAGGTTTGTCTTTTACATATGTAAACAGATATTCTGCCTCCCACTTGTCCAGAAAGCTCCTGTTTTCTGCCTTTCTTTTCGCCATTTTTGGGAAGGGTTAGCTCGCTGACAGTTGTAGCGTCTATGTTGCTATGACTACTGTCACAGAGGAGAGAGCGTTTCTGGGTCCTGTCCTGATTGGCGCGCGAAAACAGCAGAGCATTATGGGATTCGTAGTATTAGTGGTGAATGCGCTGTATAATACCGGCGGGCCAGCTCTAGTAGTAATTTGGTATTGTCTCGCGGGCCAAATATAATTACCCCGCGGGCCAAATTTGGCCCACGGGCCAGAGTTTGACACCCATGGTATAGAGGTTCTGGATGGCAGGAAGCTTGGACCCATGTACGCTTGGACCCATGTACTGGTCCGTACGCACTACCCTCTGTAGTGCCTTGCGTTCGGAGGCCGAGCAGTTGCCATACGGGGCAGTGATGCAACACGTCAGGATGCTCTCGATGGTGCAGCTGAATAACCTTTTGAGGATCTGAGGACCCATGCCAAATCTTTTCAGTCTCCTGAGTGGGAATAGGCTTTGTCGTGCCCTCTTCACGACTGTTGGTGTGCTTGGACCATGTTAGTTTGTTGGTGATGTGGACACCAAGGAACTTGAAGCTATCAACCTGTTCCACTTCAGTCCCCCCGATGAGAATGGGGGCGTGCTTTGTTCTCCTTTCCCTGTAGTCCACAATCATCTCCTTTGTCTTGATCACGTTGAGGGAGAGGTTGTTGTCCTGGCACCACACGGCCAGGTCTCCTCCCTATAGGCTCTCTCATCGTTGTCGGTGATCAGGCCTATCACTGTTGTGTCATCGGCAAACTTAATGATGGTGTTGGAGTCGTGCCTGGCCGTGCAGTCATGAGTGAACAAGGAGTACAGGAAAGGACTGAGCACACACCCCTGAGGGGCACCCGTGTTGAGGATCAGCGTGGCAGATGTGTTGTTACCTACCCTTACCACCTGGGGGCAGCCCGACAGGAAGTCCAGGATCCAGTTGCAGAGGGAGGTGTTTAGTCTGAGTCTTTAGCTTACTGATGAGCTTTGAGGGCACTATGGTGTTGAACGCTGAGCTGTAGTCAATGAACAGCATTCTCACGTAGGTGTTCCTTTTGTCCAGGTGAGAAAGGGCAGTGTGGAGTGCAATAGAGAGGAAACTGGACTGTGGAGTTGACCTATAACGGAGCTCAGTTTTCTCAGTAGCGTTTCCCTTTCTCAGTAATGTTACTCCAGGGACATAGTCCTTGTTTGGAAAACCTTTAGTAATACATCCTTCCTTCTCTCTCACTCTTTCTACTGTAGAACAACGTAGTGATGAAGCGCTCATTCCTGCTACTGGGCCTGTCGGTGTTTGCCGTGTTCGGCAGCAACGTGGCCGGCTTCCCCGGCTCGGGGGGCCTCTGCACCCTGGTCCTCGCCTTCCTGGCCAGCCTGGGCTGGAGAAGGTCCAAGGTCAGTCAATCACACACACATACAACCCCATCCCGTGCCGACCACTCACTCAACCCGCCGTACCCTGCATCTTCTAGCTAGGCACTTACACTCTCACCCAAATGCCCCCCGAGCCCTTACCTCAGTGGACTCAACTAAAGCATTGGATGTTCCAGTGCAGCACAAACTGCTGTCTTAAAACACAGTGGGACCCTTCCAATCAGGATAGAGGCCAATCCCAAATATACAGTCAGTCACATCTCGTATTGTCTCTATGGGAGGCAGATTCTCCAGTAGAGTAACACAGTTGTGAAGTCTTGGTGTTTGCTGAAGTCTCTCTGTAGTCTGGTTTGTGTCGTGGGTGGTTTTTAATGTTTTTATTGCTTTATCACCTCTCCATTTGCTCTACTTTCACAAATTGTATTTGAAAACGTCAGTACTTTGAGAAACCGTAACGTGTGTCTCCGTAACGTGTGTCTGTCTGACTTGGTGTATGTGCAGGTCCCTGTGGAGGATATAGTGGGTATTGCCTGGGAGGTGTTCCAGCCACTGCTCTTCGGCTTGATCGGGGCCGAGATCCAGATCTCAGAGATGGACAAAAACACTGTCGGTGAGAACACAAACATCCTCATAAACACACAGTCAGTAAGAACACACACAACGTATACATTTATACCCCGCTCTTTGGAGATAATCTATTATTATAAAGTGTTTATCATTCAACCCCCTCTTAACTTCTCTGTCCCACCAGGCCTGGGCATAGGCTCTCTGGCCATTGGTCTGCTGGTGCGCGTTCTCTTCACCTTCGTCTGTGTGCTGTGTGCCGGCTTCAACTTCAAAGAGAAGCTCTTCATCGCTCTGGCCTGGCTACCCAAAGCCACTGTACAGGTACTTAATGTTAAATAGAAACTACTGTGGCCTGGAGTGGTCTAAACCCCTGCCTCTGGAGCACATGTACAATGTACTACCTCTGCCAGCATGGGCTCGAATCCAGCTTACTGCTCTTTCAACATTCTCCTCTCCATTTCGCTGTATCCAATAAGCATACAAAACAGGATCAAAGGATGAATTTTGCTTAACACGCAAAATAACCATAACATTTGAATATTCTAACTAGTGATTGCGCGACTTGCAACACCTATTATTACCTATGTCTGCGTTATTTTAACTTTATGACAGAGTTCCAGCTCTCACAATGTTGAGGGTGACGTGGCCAATGTGTCGATCTCCTCCCCTCCTCTTCTCTCCCTAGGCGGCCATTGGCTCCACAGCGCTGGACATGGCCCGCACCAAGGAGGATAAGGAGCTGGAGAAGTATGGCATGGACGTGCTGACAGTGGCCGTGCTCTCCATCTTGCTCACCGCCCCCATAGGGGCCCTGGTCATAGGACTCACAGGACCTCGCCTGCTGCAGAAACCAAAGAACGCTGCCTGGGGTGAGGACGCACACACAGAATTTGCAAACACACTGTCTGCATAAATGCACAGACAGAAGCACACAGCAACAGGAAGGACTGCCACACCATCGCTTTTAAAATAGAAACACACAAAAACCCACACCTACTACTAACCTAGCTTGAGTGTCAGCTGTTATCCCCACATGATGTACAGTGGCTTGCGAAAGTATTCACCCCACTTGGCATTTTTCCTATTTTGTTGCCTTGCAACCTGGAATTAAAATAGATTTTTAGGGGGTTTGTATCATTTGATTTACGCAACATGCCTACCACTTTGAAGTTGCAAAATATTTTTTATTGTGAAAAACAAGAAATAAGACAAAAAAAACAGAACTTGAGCATGCATAACTATTCACCCCCCAAAGTCAATACTTTGTAGAGCCAGCTTTTGCTGCAATTACAGATGCAATTACAGTCTCTTGGGGTATGTCTCTATAAGCTTGGCACATCTAGCCACTGGGATTTTTGCCTGTTCTTCAAGTCAAAACTGCTCCAGCTCCTTCAAGTTGGATGGGTTCCGCTGGTGTACAGCAATCTTTAAGTCATACCGCATATTCTCAATTGGATTGAGGTCTGGGCTTTGACCTAGGCCATTCCAAGACATTTAATTGTTTCCCCTAAACCACTCAAGTGTTGCTTTAGCAGTATACTTAGGGTCATTGTCCTGCTGGAAGGTGAACATCCATCCCAGTCTCAAATCTCTGGAAGACTGAAACAGGTTTCCCTCAAAAATGTCCCTGTATTTAGCGCCATCCATCATTCCTTCAATTCTGACCAGTTTCCCAGTCCCTGCTGATGAAAAACATCCCCACAGCATGATGCAGCCGCCTGGGGACGGGGACGTGTTCTCAGGGTGATAAGAGATGTTGGGTTTGCGCTAGACATAGCGTTTTCCTTGATGGGCAAAAAGCTCAATTTTAGTCTCATCTGACCAGAGTACCTTCTTCCATATGTTTGGGGAGTCTCCCACATGCCTTTTGGTGAACACCAAACATGTTTGCTTGGACACTCTTCCGTAAAGCCCAGCTCTCTGGAGTGTACGGTTTAGTGGTCCTATGGACAGATACTCAAATCTCCGCTGTGGAACTTTGCAGCTCATTCAGGGTTATCCTTGGTCTCTTTGTTGCCTCTGATTAATGCCCCCCTTGCCTGGTCTGTGAGTTTTGGTGGGCAGCCCGCTCTTGGCAGGTTTGTTGTGGTGCCATATTCTTTACATTTTTGAATAATGGATTTAATGGCGCTTCGTGGGATGTTCAAAGTTTCTGATCTTTTTTTTTATAACCCAACCCTGATCTGTACTTCTCCACAACTTTGCACACATGGACTTTATTTAAATATCACAATCTAACTAATTAAGTGACATCTGAAGGTAATTGGCTGCACCAGATCTTATTTACGAGCTTCATAGCAAAGTGGGTGAATACATATCCACGCGTCACTTTTCTGTTTTTTATTTATTTTTAATTTTAAGAATCTTTTGGGGGGGAAAATCATTTCAATTCACCAATTTGGACTATTTTGTGTGTGTCCATTATATGACGTCCAAATAAAAATCCATTTAAATTACAAGTTGTCATGCAACAAAATAGGAAAAACGCGAAGGGGGGTGTGAATCCATATTTACTATTTGGCCTATAGTCTTATTTAGTTTATACTCACTTGGAGGCACTTCAGTTTCTCTCGCACACACATGCAAGCACGCACACACACTGCAAAGGCAATTTTTTTATCATTATTTTCTACCCTTTTTCCTTGGATATGCAGAGCGGGAGCAAAGCAGAACTATAACCGAGACCCCAATCACCTACGAGAGTACCCTCTGATGGCGGGAACCAGGAAGTACACTTCACCAAGGAGGAAATTACATGGATGGATCGTAGGGAAATGGGGGCACTTCAAGCGTGCATCTAAAATGGCACCCTATTCTCTTTAAAGTGTTGTACTGTTTAGAGAATATGGTTCCTATTTCAGACTCTGGTGACACCCAGGATAATGCCTTTCGGACAGTGGGGTCTCTCATCTGTGTGTCTGTCCTTGGTGTGTTTGACATCCTGCAGCGTTTATTTATATCTCCCCGAGGGTAGTTTCCAGGACTCGAACTACAGCTGCCACTCAACCAACAATCCACTATATCCAAGCATTATGCACTATGTTACTATTAAAATGATACCCTATCATTAAAAGTGGTTTGATGAGCTGAGCCACTAGAATTTAATGTTTTTGACATTGACTATCAGGCATATTGTGTGTTCATTATCATACACTGTATGTACGCCTTCACAGCATTTATTTTTTGTCCTTAGGCTTTACACATCAATTATTTACCAGCTGCTGATGTTGTATTCTGTGTGAATGTAATGTATTTATGAGAAGGTTGTTGTACTAGCTTGTTGTGCAGTTTGATTCAAAGAAAATATTATATTTTGCGTTGGACTGTTGTTGCTAGCTAGACTCTGGACGAAGGCAAGACAATTTGATTTATTGTACGTTACCATTTAAGCAATATTCAAATCATGTGCACTAAATGTGACTGAATGTCACAAAAAACATGAATAATATGGACCCCTTGCTAAGATATATTTATGACGGGGGTCTTTCATGCAAAATCAGTGTGGCTCAGATAATAGCGTCACATTCAGAGCAATATACTGTAAAATCTGTTTAAGAAAAGACTGCCAAACAGTCATTTTATTTGTTCTATTTTATCGTGTTTTTATTATTCAGTATTTATGATTTTGATTCCATAAAGAGTTAATTGTGCAGTTGATTTAGAGATACTTTTGTTACGTTTGTATGGACTCTTGAAAGGGTCCCTTTAGGTTTTTCAGTAGTAATTTGTAATATATCATACCATTTAAGAGTCCTGTTTTAACTTTTGAAACTTGAACTGTTAAATTGTTTAAAAAAAATGTATTTTCTGAGATCAAAGCACATTTTCTGTTAAACCAATTCCATTTGCTCTAGATTACGTATATGCTGTAGGTCTAGCTCAACTGGAATATTATACCCGGAAATTATTTGATATTGATAGAAAATGTCAACACTGGCCCTTTAAGGAAAGTGGTAGTCTTTTGACACTAAGAACACATTAAGGACACCTTCCTAATATTGAGTTGCATCCCTTCCTTTTTCCCTCAGAACAGCCTCAATTTGTCCGGGTATGGACTCTACAAGGTGTCGAAGTGTTCCACAGGGATGCTGGCCCATGTTGACTCCAATACTTCCTACAGTTGGCTGGATGTCCGTTGGGTGGTGGACACACAGAGAAACTGTTCAGCATGAAAAAACCCATCAGCTTAGCAGTTCTTGACCCAAACCGGTGCCATACGATTTTTAAAGGCAATTAAATATTTTGCTTCATTCACCCTCTGAAGGGCGCATTCAGAAAGTATTCAGACCCTTTTTTTACATCAGTATTCAGACCCTTTTCTATGAGGCTTGAAATTGAGCTCAGGTGCATCCTGTTTCCATTGATCATCCTTGAGATGTTCTACAACAAGATTTGAGTCCACCTGTGGTAAATTCAATTGATTGGACATGATTTGTAAAGGCACACACCTGTCTATATAAGGTCCCACAGTTGACAGTGCATGTCAGAGCAAAAACCAAGCCATGAGGTTGAAGCGCCAAGACAGGATTGTGTCGAGGCACTGTACCAAAAAATTTCTGCAGCATTGAAGGTCCCCAAGAACACAGTGGCCTCCATAATTTTTAAATGGAAGAAGTGTGGATCCACCAAGACTTCCTAAAGCTTGCTGCCTGGCCAAACTGAGCATTTGGGGGAGAAGGGCCTTGGTCAGGGAAGTGACCAAGAACCTGATGGTGACTGACAGAGCTCTGTGGAGATGGGAGAACCTTCCAGAAGGACAACCATCTCTGCAGCACTCCACCAATCAGGCTGTTATGGTAGAGTGGCCAGATGGAAGCCACTCCTCAGTAAAAGGCACATGACAACCCGCTTGGAGTTTGCCAAAAGACACCTAAAGAACTCAAACCATGAGAAACAAGATTGTCTGGTATGATGAAACCAACATTTTACTATTTGGCCTGAATAACAAGCGTCACATCTGGAGGGAACCTGTCACCATCCTTACGGTGAAGCGTGGTGGCAGCATGTTGTGGGTATGTTTTTCAGGGACTGTGAGACTAGTCAGAATCAAGGGAAAGATGAACAGAGCAAAGTACAGAGATCCTTGATGAAAACCTGCTCCAGGGCGCTTAGGACCACATTCTGGGGTGACGGTTCACCTTCCAACAGGACAATGACCTTAAACACACTGCCAAGACAAAGCAGGAGTGGCTTCGGAACAAGTCTCTGAATGTTCTTGAGTGGCCCAGCCAGAGCTGTGACTTGAACCCGATCGAACATCTCTGGAGAGACCTGAAAATAGCTGTGAAGGGATCCAACCTGACAAGACTTGAGAGGATCTGCAGAGAAGAATGGGAGAAACTCCCCAAATACAGGTGTGCCACGCTTGTAGCATCATACCCAAGAAGACTTGAGGCTGTAATCACTGCCAAAGGTGCTTCAACAAAGTACTGAGTAAAGGATCTGAATACTTATGTAAATATGAGAATCTAAAAATCTGGTTTTGCTTTGTCATTGTGGGGGATTGAGGGGGGGGGGGGGGGGGGGGGGGGTGAACAATTTGATCAATTTAAGGCTGTAACAAAATGTCAAGGGATCTGAATACCTTCTGAATGCACAATCCATGTCAAGGCTTAAAAATCCTTTAAACTTGTCTTCCCTATATCTGCAATACACCAATTGAGGTGGATTTAACCAGTGACGTCAATAAGGGATCATAGCTTTCACCTGGTCAGTCTTATGGAAGGAGCAGGTGTCCTTAACGTTTAACACTCAGCGTAGATGCTACATGTACTGTAATCATGTTTTGTGTTAGAGGTGAGCAACGTTCTTATCTTTAATGTGGTGATATAAGGGGTCAGATGTTTCTATCACCATCAAAAAGCATAGGTCAGGTCCTAGCATCAAGGTTTTGGTATGGAAAGCAGACGCAAACAGTAACTGGTGCTGCTGGTGTCCTTAGGTTATGTTGGCATATAAAAACTCCACCTAATCGTTGTCAACATTTTTGTGCAAACTCATGGGAAGTGTGTTTCAAATTATTGTAAATCAATTCCCAAACTTCAAGGCCTGTTTCTTCTTGCCATTTGACAAAACTCCTTTCCTAAAACAAAGTAACTCGGGTCAACTTTTATTTTACAGAAGTCCACAGGCGGGCACAGTTTGCCTAAATCCCAGTAAAACTGGTATTTAACATAAGGATCAGTAAACAAAGGATCAGCTACCTTCTTCAAATCTCATGATGAATGTATTAAGAAATATTTGCAATACATTCAGTTTTAATGCAAAGTCAATCAGACAACTGACATGTTTGATACTGTAAAGGCAAAACATTGAATTGCTTAAATATTTGTAGAAAAACAAGGGTTCGTTGTTGAGTGGAGGAGTTTTGTGAAATTGAGATGTCTTAAGATCGTCAGGTTGAATACACAACAGTATGAACACAGAATTAAGGCAAGTTTTATAAGGTTAGGAACAAAGAAATGGCAGAGAAAATAAATCCTGGAAGTGTGTTTGTATGCAAGTGAAAGACTTCAAGCTTGCAGTAGTTCAGAGATTGAAAAGGCTAAGTATACATATTTTTTTCAACTTAACAAAATGTACTGCTACCCTAATTGCAATCATGTTTCAAGTTCAAATTCCCCTCAATGTGATTCCAATAGTTTGGAACCGAGCGGTGCTACCAAGGAGACCAAAGTGAACTGTTTCTAACGAGAGCTGCTAGCCAGACTGGAAAATGGCCACTGTACAAAAAGTTCTCAGAAGGAGACAATAAGAGGGAGTGGTGATAGTTTGAAAGGTTTTATGCTACTCTGTGGTATAACCTCTGTTAATGTCCGTTATTGTCAAGTTGAAATAAATAAGATTTACAAAAGTGCTGATGGTAAAATCTTTGAGTTAACGTGCCACCAACATTTCTACAGCATATCACGACCAAAAGGAAAGTATGTGCCTTTTTTTTTTTACCAAAACAAAAGACAAATTGGAACAGTGCAAAAGGTCATGCCCTAAAATACAGACTTTTTTTTTAAAGAACCAACGACAGAAGTAGGGAGTGAAGATGGCGGCTCCTTCAGTGTTAAAGATGGATTATATTATCTTCTTCTTGAGTATGAGAGGCCCCACGTTGTCTCCAGTCAACTCATTGTGCTTTATGTGTGATTTGTCACAAACAGGAAACTGCAACAGGAAACAACTTAATATTAGACTGATACGTACAGTACGAGGCATTGCTTATAGATAGGCTAACTTGAGCCCCTCCCCTCCATAGTTGACCATTTCTTAACAGTCATAAGCTTCCCTTTGGCCTCAAGACAGTGAGAATGGAAAAAGAAACTGTTGGTATCTGCATAAATTGCTAAGGTTAGAAGACCACTAGCTATTGCTATAAGTCTTTGCATCTAACATGATCTAAAACCAATCTCAAGCCAACTCCCCCCACCCCATTCCCTTGGCACCGATGCATGAAGGCTGATCAGGGCCTTTTTTCAAAAAGCGTCCCAGAGTAGTACTGCGATCTAAGATTAGGTTTCCCCTGTCCAGATCGATCATAATGGATAATATTATCAGGCAGTATTGATCCTCAGCACTCCTGAGAGACTTTGAATATGGGCCCTGAAATTACTAAGAAGGTGTAGTGTTAGCAATAACCATCCAACTCTCCCTCTAATTTACCGTTTTGGAGCGCCAGCAGCGGCAGTAGCAGACATTTGTGCTCTTCAAGTCCTCAATATCTATCTCGTTGACCACTTTGGGGTTCTCCTTCTGGATCTTCAGGTTGATCAGGCTGTCCTTCTGCTTCTTCTTCTTGGGCAGGAAGGGCCGGATGGTGAGGTAGCCCAGCAGGGCCAAGATTCCCAGGAGAGGCAGCAACCGGAGCCAATCAAGGACTGGGAAGAAAACACACAGGCACAAGCACAGGTAAAACACGCAGTGATATTGGATCTCCTCAATTGTTCCACCCCTGCGGTTCCCATAACATGCCGCCTCGCCCCATAACATGGGGTTATAGCGAGTCATACAATTACACAACATGTATAGAGTACCACAGTATGAATCATAAAACCTAGAGGTCAAACTAGGAAATGGTTCCAATCGTTTTCCCACCATTCATTTTTAAAATAAGGGCTTACCATGGCATGAAGTTTTGGTAACCATTTAAATCTCTAAGACAGGGTGACAATATTTTCACCTGTATTTACCCTACAAAAATGAAATGCTAATTAGCTGCTAATGTGGCTATCATAAAGAACTACAAATGCCATGATGATCTGGACGAGACTGACGAATTCAGGCAAAGGTAAGAATCTCTGGATTAACTGTCTAATGTTAGCTAAATTTAGTAATTAATAAATTGCCTACATTTCTTTCAATTCTGTCAACTGTCTTGTGCAATTTTTTATTTTACACAATACTTGTTAGCAAAGGTGTAGGCTTGAAATTATGTGCAGAAGCTTGCATGGATTTGTAGTCTTGCGCGATGTCTACTTTGATGCTAATTAGCATTTTCAAATCAGTAAATATATTGATCAAAGTCATCTTGTCTGAAAGAGATTTACATGGTTATCCAAAAAAAATAAAAAAATAAAAATAAAATCAGGTCCATCCTGTCAATTATCTTATTCATTAAGATCTTAAGGCAAAACTGATTCTATATCAGCTCTCAAACCATCTTAGTATCTGATAGGCTGGCCTACCCATCGATGCACAGTTCCAAGAGGCCAATATAACAGTGGATAATGTCCCATCCATTATTCCATTGACTATGACAACTTTGAGGGCTGTGTATTTGAATCTCAGGGCAATTAAATTAAATGGCTTTTGATTAAAAAGAAGGGTGACTAAAGGGAGAAAGTTAATCTCATTATACGATTTCTCGACTTCAAAAAGGCAAATGTAAAAACACCATAAAATCCAGACAAAATAATTTAATGAGGTGCTCACCCTTAAAGCTGCTAGACTGAATTTTGCTGCGGAGGCATCGTGTACACAGGCATCAAATTCTGATCTCTTTTCCACTAATTGGTATTTTGAGCAATCACATCAGATCTTTTTACATCAGATTTTTTTCAGAGCTGATCTGATTGGTCAACAATTAGTGAAACAAATACCAGAATTGGTCTGCCTGTGTAAACACAGTCTTATATTTTTTTCCACTAATTGGTCTTTTGACTGTCTAAACACAGCCATAGTGTCTTTAGATTCCTGCAGGGACCTTTCACTTGACTCCCATCTTTTCCTGAGAGTGAAAACATTAACATGACAAATGTAATATAGGGGTGGAAAAACCTCAGTACTTATGCTACTGACTGCAGGCAAGTTATAACTTCAAAACTACACTGAACGGCAATGAAATTAACAATTGAGCTTCCAGTGCCATGTCAATTATTCCAGTCGCTTCATGTTTATGCATCTCCTATAGATTTGCTACCGAAGACTTAAATCAATGTTTACAATGTCAATGATTTTCAGTATGGAGCATCTCAGAGCAATGGGAGAAACCATAATTTACCACCACTGCTTTCCAGACATGGGTTCAAATCCTATTTGAATTCATTTCAAATATTGTACTCTGTGCTTGATTGGGCTTGTCTGGCTTAATGGACAAATATAATAGTCCCACAACTGCAAACCCCTCCCATCTGGCAATTCAGACAGAATTAGGGGAAAACACTCAAAAGTTTTTGAAAGATTTTGAAATAGTACCCATGTCTGTTAATCCTCTCACAACTACTCAAAGGCTAGTGTGTGAGCCGCATTCAGGTGTAAGGTGAGAGGAATCTGTTCTCCATTGAGTAAGCATGCCATCCTAGATTTACACTGCTCTATGGGAATACCATGAGAGGGTATTTCATGTTTTGCAGCTAAGGCAAAATAAAGGTTTGTAGATGCAATGTTTAATGACATCAAATTATTGAAGCTTGGAGATGGTTGTTTATGCACACAGGAGTATGTAAAACACGCATAGCCTGTATATCAAAGTATAAGCAGCCTCAACTTGGATTTTAATTTGTACATATTTTGTTGTAGTCTAATGTTTCATATGCTTGGAATAGTTCCCTTCCATAGCCAAGAGAAGAAATGTGCTACATACAAACGAAACACTTGTTTGGCTGTACAATTAATAAGTTTCCACTCGGAGTCTGATACATGTTCTTGTACTGTTACAATGCATCTCAAAGTAGTGCACTGTTAAGCTACCCTTCAATGTTCAATCAACTTGACCTGAGCCAAGTAAGGAACTTCATTCAGTAGGAAGTGGATTAGCACTTTTACAGCCACACAGAACCCGAAAATCTATAAGAAACTTGGAAAAACAGCACTAAAACTGGCGAACTACTGTGGCTAATATTGTAGGCAGGCATGCATGGGGACAAACTATTCTGTCTTTCCTTTTTTCAACACCGTAACAATTTACCTGTTAACCTCGCAAATCCTCCGATCGTCTCAGGAAGGGGGAACTTCTTGAGGTAGGCTGGAAGCTGGGTTTTTATGATCTTTGAAATAGTTTCTAAAACCATCTTGAATGAAACTATAGGCAGGTTTGAGCTGGATATTTCTTGAGGTCCGTTTGCGTCATTACGCTATTTTAGAAGCTCAAGTCTTGACAGTTGCGTACAAATTGTCCGTGCAAAAGAAATAAATAGAGAAGACGCGTAGATGTGTTGGTGAATAGAAGCAATTGCGGAAGATGACGCTAAAACATGTAACAATGAACGTTGGCAGAGTTGGTGTCATCTGATTGGACAGTTTCTAATGGCGCAGATAAAGAGAAAGTAGCCAATTTCTTTACTTTGTTTGATACATAGGCCTATGTGATGTTTGTATGACAAAGTGTCTTACCGATGTTTTCAGGGAAAAAATTAATTGTATTCCATGCTATTGTATGCTATTATATTTGTTATTTATTTGTGCATTGGCTTCAATCATTCATTTATTAATTGATTCATTCAGCCTTCCTAAGCAAACGTGTAAATGTTTGCTTACTCATAATTTCACCCATATAATAATACTTTAAAGTTTGATTAGAACTTCAAGAGGAAATTAAATAGGCTGGGATGTATATATATATTTATCTTTATTTAACTAGGCAAGCCAGTTAAGATCAAATTCTTATTTTCAATGACGGCCTACCCCAGCCAACGCTGGGCCAATTGTGCAGCGCCCTATGGGACTCCCAATCACGGCCAGATGTGATGCAGCCTGGATTTGAACCAGGTACTGCAGTGACGCCTCTTGCACTGAGGTGTGTGTGTGTGAGAGAGAGAGATGTGGGTAGTTGGCTATAAATGGGATCCACCTAAAAGTTTAGGGGCTACATAAATAATATATCTATGTCTCAGACATAGTTCATAATCTGAAATTATTTCAGTTTAAAATATTTTTTTTCTCTCTCAATAGTACATAATGGCTTGTCCTTGTCTCCTTTGTTCTGCAATCTGAGCTGATCTGAAAACACAAGTCAATGTGGATGATGATTTGCTTACGCCTGTCAAATTATTTCACCTCACTCCTGATGAATGGAAGGACTATTGAAATGCACATAGTAAAAGAATGCATCACGTTGTATTTTTCATTTCCAGTTTATATTTACTTCCTTATGAATCCAAATATAGTGAAGAAAAATATAAACACAACATGAAAGACTTGGTCCCATGTTTCAAAAGGTGAAATAAAATATCTCATAGACTTTCCAAAACTACAAAAAGCTTATTTCTCCCAATGTTACATCCCTGTTAGTGAGCATTTATCCTTTGCCAAGCTGATTAAAGAGCATGATCATTGCACAGGTGCACCTTGTGCTGGAGGTAATAAAAGGCCACTCTAAAATATGCAGTTTTGTCACAACACAATGTCACAGCTGTCTCAAGTTTTAAGGGAGCGTGCAGGAATGTCCACCAACCACCCGGACAGCTGATGAAACTGTGGGTTTGCACAACAGAAGAATTTCTGCACAAACGGTCAGAAACTGTCACAGGGAAGCTCATCTGCGTGCTTGTTGCCCTCACCAGCGTTGTGATCTGACTGCAGTTTGGCGTCGTAACCGACTTCAGTGGGCAAATGCTCACCTTTGATGGCAACTGGCATGCTGGAGAAGTGTGCTCTTAACACAGTTTCAACTGTACCAGGCAGATGGCGTCGTGTGGGCGAGCGGTTTGCTGATGTCAACTTTGTGAACAGAGTGCCCCATGGTGGCAGTGGGGTTATGGTATGGGCAGGCTTAACCTACAGACAATGAACACATTTACATTTTATTGATGGTAATTTGAATGCACGGAGATTCCTTGATGAGATTCTAAGGCCCATTGTTGTGCCATTCATCCACCGCCATAATCTCATGTTTCAGCATGATAATGCACAGCCCCATGTCTCAAAGATCTGTACACAGTTACTGGAAGCTGAAAAAATCCCCATTTCTTCCATGTCCTGTATACTCACCAGACATGTCACCAATTGAGCATGTTGGGGATGCTCTGGATCAACGTATACGACAGCATTTTCCAGTTCCCGCCAATATCCAGCGACTTCGCGCAGCCATTGAAGAACAGTGGGACATTCCACAGACCACAATTAACAGCCTGATCAACTCTTATGCGAAGGAGATGTTTTGCGCTGCATGAGGCAAATGGTGGTCACACCCGATACTGACTGGTTTTCTGATCCATGAATTCAGTAAAACCTTTAAAAAAAAAGATATCTGTGACCAACAGATACATTTATGTATTCCCAGTCATGTTGGCCTTTGTAGCTCAGTTGGTAGAGAATGGTGCTTGCTATGCCAGGAGTGTGGCTTTGATTCCCACCCATACTTAAAATGTATGCATGCATGACTGTAAGTCGCATTGGATAAAAGTGTGTGCTAAATGGCTTATATTATGTCAAATCCATAGATTACGGCCTACTGAATTCATTTCAATCGACTTATATGAACTGTAACTCAGTAAAAACGTAGAAATTGTTTCATGTTTCTTGAATATTTTTGTTCAGTGTAAGAATCACATTTCCATAGCAGATTTTACCCTTCGGGTTTTCTATGATGGGCATAACAGGCACTTTAGTGTTTGAGGCATGCAAGCCTCATCCGAGTTGTTGATGAAAGTTTGAACTCCACTTTCCAGAATTCTTTGCTGTTTTAAAGCCAACCTTGAATCTTATGCCTGGAGAAATTTCCATCTCACTGGTTGTACTATTTTTATCAGCGACTTAAATAATAGGTATAATAACAACATAGTGAAATTGGTATCTCGGTTAAACAAGTTCAAAAACGTTTGCAGTACGTTTTATTAGTTGGGCATATTTGTAGTCAGCCCTTTGCCTTTTAAGTGTAGGTCCGTAGCCTCCGGTGTCATTGGTGAATGACCGAAGATGTCGAATAGTAGGTTGTTTGCCCGGCTGCTCTGTAAGTACAACAACATATGTGTTCTCCTCAAGTCTTTAAACTGTTTAGGTTCTGCTAAATGAAGTGCTTCACGGAGCACGTTTTGGACGGAATTTGGGGTTTCTTGCTCACAGGGTAGCGATGGCAAGCAACGCAAGGGCCTCTATTACTGGCTAACTGTTTTAGCATGCTGATAGATAGCGCATCAATTTCCAGGCCACACAGTCCGAACTACTGAACTTTGACCGTGCTTGTCCTTTAGGCTTTATATTTAGCGTGTCAATTCTTTAAATGAGATTAGGGCATGTAGTTAACTATACTATAACGTAACTGTCATGTAACGTTAGCTGGGCACTTGGTAAGCTAATGCTACCTAACGTTACTCCCCCATTGTATTGTAACGTTACAAACAGTCAACGTTAGTAAAGCTTTCAATTTGTGATTTACAACGTTATCTCTTTATATGGAAGTAACTACAGGCTATATTGGTTGCTGTGTTGGGGGAAACTATAGTACTTGTATTCTGAAAAGAGTTAACCAAGCTACCAATTACTTGACTGAAAGAAGCATAGCTTTAGTGTACCTTCATTTAAGAAAGGGTTTACTTTACTTAACTTAAAGTTACTTTGAAAAAGTAGTTCACTACATCCAAACTACTTCGTGGGAAAAAATTATCATATGAAATCTCAAATGTCAGACTACAAATTGCACGAACAGATCACTTTGGGATGATATGTTATCAGAGTGTGATTTAGCCTATTAAACACAAACGATGTTTTAAAGTGAGAATTAGGCAGGTCTGATGTAGTGATGCCGAAAAAGAAAGGAACCTTACTTAACCCATTTAATTAGATGTTCAGGAGGCTTATGGCTTGGGGGTAGAAGCTGTTTAGAAGTACTCTGAAAAGAGTTAACCAAGCTACCAGTTACTTCACTGAAAGAAGCATATCTTTAGTGTACCGTAATTTAAGAAATTGTTCACTTAACTAAAGTTACTTGGTATAGAGGTCCTGGATAACAGGAAGCTTGGCCCCAGTGATTTACTGGGCCGTACGCACTACCCTCTGTACTGTCATGCGGTCGGAGGCCGAGCAGTTGCCATACCAGGCAGTGATGCAACCCGTCAGGATGCTCTCAATGGTGCAGCTGTAGAACCTTTTGAGGATCTGAGGACCTATGCCAAATCTTTTCAGTCTCCTGAGGGGGAATAGGCTTTGTCGTGCCCTCTTCACGACTGTGTTGGTGTGCTTGGACCATGTTAGTTTGTTGGTGATGTGGACACAAAGGAACTTGAAGCTCTAAACCCGCTCCACTATAGCCCTGTGATGTTAATGGGGGCCTGTTTGGCCGGCATTTTCCTGTAGTCCACGATCAGCTCCTTTGTCTTGCTCACATTGAGGGAGAGGTTGTTGTCCTGGCACCACACAGCCAGGTCTCTGACCTCCTCCCTTATAGGCTGTCTCATCATTTTCAGTGATCAGGCCTACCACTGTTGTGTCGTCAGCAAATGTAATGATGGTGTTGGAGTTGTTTGGCCATGCAGTTGTGTGTGAACAGGGAGTACAGGAGGGGACTAAGCACACACCCCTGAGTGGCGCTAGTGTTGAGGATCAGCGTAGCAGATGTGTTGTTGCCTACCCTTACCACCTGGGGGCGGTCCAGGATCCAGTTGCAGAGCGAGGTGTTTAGTCCCAGGGTCCTTAGCTTAGTGATGAGCTTCGTGGGCACTATGGTGTTGAACACTGAGCTGTAGTCAATGAACAGCATTCTCACATAGGTGTTCCTTTTGTCCAGGTGGGAAAGGGAAGTGTTGAGTGCAGTAGAAATTGCGTCATCTGTGGCTCTGTTGGGGCGGTATGCAATTTGGAGTGGGTCTGGGAGGATGCTGTTGATGTGAGCCATGACCAGCCTTCATGGCTACAGATGTGAGTGCTACAGGGCGGTAATCATTTAGGCAGGTTACTTGGGCACAGGGACTATGGTGGTCTGCTTGAAACTTGTAGGTATTACAGACTCGGTCAGGGAGAGGTTGAAAATGTCAGTGAAGACACTTGACAGTTGGTCCATGCATGCTTTGAGTACACGTCCTGGTAATCTGTCTGGCTTTGTGAATATTGACCTGTTTATAGGTCTTGCTCACATCGGCTACCGAGAGTGTTTCAACAGAGTCGTCCATCACAGCTGGTGCTCTCATGTATGCTTCAGTGTTGTTTGCCTCGACGCGAGCATAAAAGGCATGTAGCTCGTCTAGTTGGCTTGCGTCACTGGGCCACTCGCAGCTGGGTTTCCCTTTGTAGTCCGTAACAGTTTTCAAGACCTGCCACATCCGATGAGTGTCAGAACCGGTGTAGTAGGATTCAATCTTAATCCTGTATTGACACTTAGTTGCCCTCTGTTCTAGCAAGCGTTCATGGACAAAGAGCAGATATATTTTTTTTTCTCAATTTTTCCAGAATCTCACACGTCTGTAGATTACACATTCATGGTAATTTGTTTCTTTCCCCTTATTTATAACCGGCCATTTGTGAAATAATAATCTCACCATGACTGCCATACAGAACTGCACATACTAATGCCGTTCATATTCATGGCTTCTCTTGGCGGGTTGAAGCGTTGGGCCAGTAACCGAAAGGTTGCTGGATAATGCCGTTCATATTCATGGCTAATGCCGTTCATATTCATGGCTTCTCTTGGCGGGTTGAAGCGTTGGGCCAGTAACCGAAAGGTTGCTGGATCGAGTCACGGAGCTGACAAGCTAAAACATATTTATTTCTTCCCCAGAGCAAGGTAGTTAACCCAGGTGCCGATGATGTCGATTAAGTCCCCCGCACCTCTCTGATTCAGGGGTTGGGTTAAATGCGGAGGACATGTTTCAGCTGAATGCATTCCGTTGTACAACTGACTAGGTGTCCCCCTTTCCCTTCCTTCCAATTTCAATCCTGAGGGAATAGGCACAATGGGTAGCAAAAAACTCGTTATCCAAGCGTAGTGGCCTACATAGTGTATGTGTGTTTTACTTCTAACAGTTGCTACTGTGTGCTGTAGGTTTTGGAACATAGCTGCTGGGCCTACCTTCAGGTCTGTTTTAATTGGATTTAAACTAATTAGAGGAACATCATGTGACAACAGCTCAGGCAACAACGCTGGACTACGTCTCCTAGATGGCAATCCTTCTCCGCTTTCCATCATGATGTGACTTTGACAATAGTGTTTTTTGGAAATCTCACCTGTGTGTGGTCTCACTTTCCTCTCCTTCTGTCTCCATTTGCAGTGCAGCAAAATGGGGTAAGGAACTGTTATACTGCTTCAAGGAAGCACCTCTACATTGACAAAGACACCAAGGTCATTTGCCAAGGCTTCACAGGGAAGCAGGTGTGTATGCTACACAACACCCAGCCGACACTGGCTGTTTTCTGCATTCAACTGTGTTGTATTCATTACGGCACTCAAAGGAAATCTTAACTTTTGCAACTGAAATTATTTAAAATGTGTGTTTCCTATAAGACAAGTCCAGGTAGTCCCTCCCTGTCTCAGTCTGCTTTCATCTGTTTGGTGCCGAATGAACACAACCCTGATTGGGTTATTGTTTCACTGTCAACAGACATTGTTGAAGATCTGCCTGTGCAGAGTCAAAACAGCTCAATAATCTTCCCAAAACATTAATTGATAAGAGGAGGAGGAGGAGCATGTAGGCATAGAGATTTAAAAATAACCAACTGTATCCACTAGCTAAGGATTTGAATTTGCGATGTTACTTTGAGTTAAAAAAATATTAAAGTAAAAAAATAAATAATTAAGCAGCAAACAGTAGCTGTTTCTGCAACTGAGCACCTTATCCACAGACAACGAGTGGTCGTTAAATGACCCCATAATCTCTTTCCACAATATCGCCTTGGATGAGGATGGAAGGTCTCTGTCAAAGTCGATAGAAGAGTATCGGCGTCATTGTCCAACAAGCGAACACCTCTCTCCGCTTTCACCTTGTAGGTTAATGACCGTCCCCCCTCCTCTCCAACAACTCTTCGACTTAATATAGTGTTATTAAATATAGTTCTTCTTAATGAACACTCATGCTAATTAGAAAGGGCTGAGCAATGACTCGTGTCGCTGCTGCTGCTGCACACCGACTTTCGTCTATGGTTTGCTTATCAAGCCATATACTTAAAATTCATTGTCCTTTCATTAGTGGATGATAGTTAGGACTGCCATCAATGGGGGGAAAGCGCAAAGTGAGCAGACAGTGCACGTTGCGTTTATAAATGAACAGAGGGAGTAAAAAAAGATGAGTCTGGAGAATGGAAGAAGTATTGAAATGAAAAGATATCTGCGTTGCGAGGGGAAAAAATTGCTGGCTCAGTCTTTCCTTTCTCTTTACTGCTGGTAATTATAGTTTTAACTTTAGGGTCATTGGTTTTGGACATGTCGTAGTTGGCCTTCGTAGCCGCTTATCTATAGCGTTTCTTAACAGCCTCTGTAATTATTAACTGAGAAGGCTGATGGAACTTGGTAGGTTGAATATTCATAATGTTATTATTATTATTATATTACAACACATTATTGGACTCAATGCCCCTGAAAAAGTGAAGGTGGGACTGTGAGTGATTTATTTTTTATTGATGACCTCAAGAAATACAGAGACATGATGCCATTTGATTATGGTCATTTAGTGTGCCTGGGTTGGATTTAAACTGATTGAATGTGATGCCAACCTAAGCCCCTTTCACTTACAGGTGAATCCTAACTTACACTTAAGTTGAATTTTCACTTAGTCATGCATTTAGGTCAATGGGATACTAAGTGACAGACACCGTGAAATACCATGTACCAAATCTCGGAGACCCCCATTCACATAGTCATTGATTTACCTGCTGATGTACCTAGTCTTATGCTGGTGGTGTCTGTGTGCCCATCCATGTCAGCTTGATTCCTATGCCCCCTCCCACTGCGGGCACCGGACACCATTCTGCCCAGTTGATTAATGGTGGATGGCAGGCCTGTTCTCCTCATTCCCCACTACCTGGCTTTAATGATATCTCAAGGTTGGCGGATGGCGCTGCCAGTGACTGGGACAATTCCCCTCTCCATCCATCACACACTGTCAGCTGCTCCCTCCCTACCCTTTCCCATTGGCCCTAACCCTTTGAACTGAAGGAACGTCACAATATTGCTTCCATCTTGCAGATCTGCAATCAAACATTGAAGCGGGCTAAGGTCAAGAGAAACGACTGGGTGGATTGGGACTTGCTGATTCTCTCTGACTCTTCCTCTTTCTCTCCCCCTCTAGGGGACGTTTCACAGTCAGCAGGCAATCGACTATGGCTCCCGGCTAGTCGGTGGCGTGTCCCCCGGCAAGGGGGGGAGGACACACCTTGGCGTGCCTGTCTTCAACTCTGTCAAGGAGGTTAAATGTGTTCCACTATTTGTGTTTCCCTAAAAGTGAACTGGTTCTGAACTAACTTGCCTGGTTAAGAAATTGTTAAATACATACATTGATGAATAGCAAGCCCTAAATTCACCATGTCCCACACCTCCAGGCGAGAGAGGGCACCGGGGCCGAGGCCACAGTGATCTACGTGCCCCCTCCATTCGCGGGTGCCGCCATCATGGAGGCCATCGACGCTGGCATGCCCCTGGTGGTGTGCATCACAGAGGGCATCCCCCAGCAGGACATGGTCAAGGTCAAACACAAGCTGTTGCGCCAGAGCACCACGCGCCTCATCGGCCCCAACTGCCCCGGCGTTATTAATGTAAGAATATACACACTGGTATGTAGTATACACACATACAAGCTGCTGCGCCAGGGTGCTACCTGCCTCATTGGCTGCAACTGCTTTAGAGTGGTCAACGTAAGAGGCTAGAACACACACACACTCTCTTGGTGTTAACTTTGTGATTTCCTATTTTGCAGCCGGGAGAATGCAAGATCGGGATCATGCCGGGCCACATTCACAAGAAAGGGAGGATTGGTGAGACATTTTTGAATCATTGAATAAAATCTGCTTTTACTTGGCAGCTGTGTCATAATGCTGACAGACCAACATCTTGTTCTGTGATGGAAAGTTAACAGTAAGTTAGAGATCCTACAATACTTGCTTCAGTCTCCAAATTTACATGCGTGCAGTTGAATTGTGAGAGGGAGAAAGGACCTCTGCCCATGTGGCTATCAACGATAGTTGCTCAGCGAGCGACCAAGCAGTTTCTTTTCTTCACTGTCTCACGGCAGACCGTTTGATAAGTTGTCAGTGCTGCAGCCGTGTAGGCAGCAGAAACGGCCATAGCAAATGTTTCTCCAGGTGCATTGGAGGCTGGTGGGAGGTGCTATAGGAGGACGGGCTCATTGTAATGTCTGTCTGGAATGGAATAAATGGAACGGTGTCAAAACATATGGAAACCACATGCTTGACTCTGTTCCTTTTGTTCCATTCCAGTCATTACAATGAACCTGTCCTCCTATAGCTCCTCCCACCAACCTCCACTGGTGTAGTGACTGCTGGGGAGCTGCATCGCTGCACAGACATCCTACACCACTTGCTGCTCATTGCGAAGGCATACAGTGTCTGTGTCCCCAATGCTACCCTGTTCACAATAGTCCCTGGGGCTCCAGTCAAAAGTAGGGAAGATGGTGCAATTTGGGGTGCACCCATACAGTATGAATGCAGGTCCTTTCCAATACTTAAAAATGCATCCTTCCTCCTTACCTCTCAAGAAGAAGGAAGGATGCATGTTAAGAGAATTGGAACTTGTCCTCAGTCTCTCCTTATCTACTGACAGAAAAGGGAACTGTGTTGGCACCGGACACCAGTGTGAAATAAAGGTATTTTGTTTTTCTGTCAGGCATTGTCTCAAGATCGGGAACTCTCACATATGAAGCTGTTCACCAGACTTCACAAGTTGGCCTGGGACAGTCTCTCTGCATCGGTACGTTATGATATACACATACTGCAAATGTATAGACCAGGGATGAGCAACTTTAATGGGGGTGGGGGCCACTAAAACCTCTGAACTGATCATGAGGGGCCTCAGTGGTTCTGTGTACCCACCCATGCAGTCAAAGCCGGCCCTAGCCTTTTTGAGAGCCCTAAGGAAAATTTAAAACAACACAATTTCACTAACTAAAATTGTTTTCTCCCCTCTTGACGGCAGAGAGAGAAATCTGAAGTTTTAGAATGATTTCATGCAATTGGACACTTTGCCATGGGGCGTGGAGATTTTTCCGCTGGCCTACAAAAAGGGCCACCAGTTGCCCATCCCTGGTATAGACAAAATACAGTGCCTTCAGAAAGATTTCAGACCCCTTGACCTTTTCCATATTTTGTTACATTACATTACAGTACCTTTGGCAGCGATTACAGCATTGAGTCTTCATGGGTGTGACTCTACAAACTTGGCACACCTGTATTTGGGGAGTTTCTCCCATTCTTCTCTGCAGATCATCTCAAGCTCTGTCAGGTTGGATGGGGAGCATTGCTATTTTCAGGTCTCTCCAGAGATTTTCGATTTTCAAGTCAGAGCTCTGGCTGGGCCACTCAAGGACATTCGGAGACTTGTCCCGAAGCAACTACTGCATTGTATTTGCTGTGTGCTTAGGGTTGTTGTCCTGTTGGAAGGTGAACCTTCGCCCCAGTCTGAGGTCCTGACTCCAATACCTTGACTTTGTTGTCCGTAAACCATTTTTCCACATCTTTGGAAGTATGCTTTGGGTCGTTGTCCACCTGTTGTATTCGGCGCATGTGACTCATACAATTAGATTTATTATTTCTTGGATTGTGCATGTGTGCCATTCAGAGGGTGAATTGGTAAGACAATATTTTTAAGTGCCTTTGAATGGGTTGTGGTAGTAAGTGCCAGGCACACCGGTTTGTCAAGAACTGCAGCACTGCTGGGTTTTTTACGCTCAACAGTTTCTCGTGTGCATCAAGAATGGCCCACCACCCAAAGGATAACCAGCCAACTTGACACAGCTGTGGGACGCATTGGAGTCAACATCGGCCAGCATCAGTGTGGAACACTTTCGACGCCTTGTAGAGTCCATGCCCCGATGAGTTGAGGCTGTTCTGAGGGCAAAAGGGGGTGCAAAACAATTTTAAGAAAGCGCTCCTAATCTTTTGTGCACTAAGCGTAGTTATTTTTAATGCAACCATAACACTTCCCAAGTCACATATAAAACCAATTCAACCTAAAAAATGATGAGTACATGGTACTCTATGCCTTCGGTCACGCCTGACATTCATCTTCTGGATATAAGCAGCGTAACAGTGATTTCTAATGGTTTTTGTTCAGGCATTGGCGGGGACCCCTTCAATGGGACAGACTTCATTGACTGCCTGGAGGTATTCCTGCAGGACCCTAAGACGGAGGGCATCATCTTGATCGGAGAGATCGGAGGCAACGCCGAGGAGAACGCTGCCGATTACCTCAAACAGCACAACTCTGTAAGAGGGGAGACCCACACATTAAACATGCTACCAGACTGTTAACACTTTGCCAATGGTCCACCAGTACTTTTGTGAATCATCCAGACCCTTTTTGAACGACGAGTGTAGTTCTGTCAGGTACTCCCTTTCATCTCTTTGATTCCGACGACCCCCTCGGGAAGTCTCACTCCGAGCCCCCAGGTCCAAAACGTGTGCGTGGGTGGGTGGACATGTTTCACTATACTTGTGAGTACCAGAAGTGCTCACAAGAATGATAAACTAACTAAAATACAGAGAAGTGAGGACATTTTGCTGGTCCTTTACTTGTAAAAAGGCCATTTTAAGGTTAGAATTAGGGTTGGGTGTTAAGGAAAATAGGATTTTGAATGGGAGTCATTTTTTGGTCCTCTAAAGTCCTCAAGTATAGTAAGACATACTGTGTGTGTTCTCACCTGCTAATGGATCTTGGGATTCTGGACAGGCTGAGGGTGTGAGCTATAGTGCATGTTTTTATTTTTTTAATTTGTTTTATTTCACCTTTATTGAACCAGGTAGGCAAGTTGAGAACAAGTTCTCATTTACAATTGCGACCTGGCCAAGATGAAGCAAAGCAGTTCGACACATACAACAACAGAGTTACACATGGAGTAAAACAAACATTGTCAATAATACAGTAGAAAATAAATATAATATAGCAAGTAAAACACAGGAATGGTAAATAAATAAATAAATACAGTAGGTGGAGAGGTAGTTGTTTGGGCTAAATTATAGATGGGCTATGTACTGGTGCAGTAATCTGTGAGCTGCTCTGACAGCTGGTGCTTAAAGCTAGTGAGGGAGATAAGTATTTCCAGTTTCAGAGATTTTTGTAGTTCGTTCCAGTCATTGGCAGCAGAGAACTGGCAGGAGAGGCGGCCAAAGGAAGAATTGGTTTTGGGGGTGACCAGAGAGATATACCTGCTGGAGTGCATGCTACAGGTGGGTGCTGCTATGGTGACCAGCGAGTTGACATAAGGGGGACTTTACCTAGCAGGGACTTGTAGATGACCTGGAGCAAGTGGGTTTGGTGACGAGTATGAAGCGAGGGCCAGCCAATGAGAGCATACAGGTCGCAGTGGTGGGTAGTATATGGGGCTTTGGTGACAAAACGGATGGCACTGTGATAGACTGCATCCAATTTATTGAGTAGGGTACTGGAGGCCATTTTGTAAATGACATCGCCGAAGTCGAGGATCGGTAGGATGGTCAGTTTTATGAGGGTATGTTTGGCAGCATGAGTGAAGGATGCTTTTTTGCGAAATAGGAAGCCAATTCTAGATTTAACTTTGGATTGGAGATGTTTGATGTGAGTCTGGAAGGAGAGTTTACAGTCTAACCAGACACCTAGTTATTTGTAGTTGTCCACATATTCTAAATCAGAACCGTCCAGAGTAGTGATGTTGGACGGGCGTGCAGGTGCTGGCAGCGATCAGTTGAAGCGCATGCATTTAGTTTTACTTGTATTTAAGAGCAATTGGAGGCCACGGAAGGAGAGTTGTATGGCATTGAAGCTCGTCTGGAGGGTTGTTAACACAGTATCCAAAGAAGGGCCAGAAGTATACAGAATGGTGTCGTCTGCGTAGAGGTGGATCAGAGACTCACCAGCAGCAAGAGCGACTTCATTGTTGTATACAGAGAAGAGAGTCGGTCCAAGAATTGAACCCTGTGGCACCCCCATAGACTGCCAGAGGCCCGGACAACAGGCCCTCTGATTTGACACACTGAACTCTATCAGAGAAGTAGTTGGTGAACCAGGCGAGGCAATAATTTGAGAAACCAAGGCTATCGAGTCTGCCGACGAGGATGTGGTGATTGACAGAGTCGAAAGCCTTGGCCAGGTCAATGAATGCGGCTGCACACTATTGTTTCTTATCGATGGCGGTTAAGATATCGTTTAGGACCTTGAGCGTGGCTGAGGTGCACCCATGACCAGCTCTGAAATCAGATTGCATAGCGGAGAAAGTATGGTGGGATTCGAAATGGTTGGTTATCTGTTTGTTGACTTGGCTTTCGAAGATCTTAGAAAGGCAGGGTAGGATAGGTATAGGTCTGTTGCAGTTTGGATCAAGAGTGTGTCCCCCTAGAAGAGGGGGATGACCGCAGCTGCCTTCCAATCTTTGGGAATCTCAGACGACACGAGAGGGAGGTTGAACAGGCTAGTAATTGGGGTGGCAACAATTTCGGCAGATCATTTTAGAAAGAAAGGGCCCAGATTGTCTAGCCCGGCTGAATTGTAGGGGTCCAGATTTTGCAGCTCTTTCGGAACATCAGCTGACTGGATTTGGGAGAAGGAGAAATGGGGAAGGCTTGGGCGAGTTGCTGTGGGTGGTGCAGTGCTGTTGACCGGGGTAGGAGGGGTAGCCAGGTGAAAAGCATGGCCAGCCGTAGAAAAATGCTTATTGAAATTCTCAATTGTCGTGGATTTATTGGTGGTGACAGTGTTTCCTATCTTCAGTGCAGTGGGCAGCTGGGAGGAGGTGTTCTTATTATCCATGGACTTTACAGTGTCCCAGAACTTTTTTGAGTTTGTGTTGCAGGAAGCAAGTTTCTGCTTGAAAAAGCTAGCCTTGGCTTTTCTAACTGCCTGTGTATATTGGTTTCTAGCTTCCCTGAAAAGTTGCATATCACGGGGGCTGTTCGATGCTAATGCAGAACGCCATAGGATGTTTTTGTGTTGGTTAAGGGCAGTCATGTCTGGAGAGAACCAAGGGCTATATCTGTTCCTGGTTCTAAATTTCTTGAAAGGGGCATGCTTTATTTAAGATGGTAAAAAGGTGTTTAAAAAAAACAAACAAACAGGCATCCTCTACTGACGGGATGAGATCAATATCCTTCCAGGATACCCCGTCCAGGTCGTTTAGAAAGGCCTGCTCGCTGAAGTGTTTCAGGGAGCTTTTGACAGTGATGAGTGGAGGTCGTTTGACCGCTGACCCATTACGGATGCAGGCAATGAGGCAGTGATCACTGAGATCTTGGTTGAAAACAGCAGATGTGTATTTAGAGGGCAAGTTGGTTAGGATGATATCTATGAGGGTGCCCGTGTTTACGGCTTTGGGGTGGTACCTGGTAGGTTCATTGATAATTTGTATAAGATTGAGGGCATCAAGCTTAGATTGTAGGATGGCTGGGATGTTAATCATGTTTCAGTTCACATATGGTGTCCAGAGCACAGCTGAGGGCAGAGGGTGGTCTATAGCAGACGGCAACAGTGCGAGACTTGTTTTTAGAGAGGTGGATTTTTAAAAGTAGAAGTTCAAATTCTTTGGGTACAGACCTGGATAGTAGGACAGAACTTTGCAGGCTATTTTTGCAGTAGATTGCAACACCGCCCCCTTGTCTGAAAATGTTGTAGTTAGGGATGAAGATTTCAGAATTTTTGGTGGTCTTCCTAAGCCAGGATTCAGACACGGCTAGAACATCTGGGTTGGCAGTGTGCTAAAGCAGTGAATAAAACAAACTTAGGGAGGAGGCTTCTAATGTTAACATGCATGAAACCAAGGCTATTACGGTTACAGAAGTCATCAAAAGAGAGCGCCTGGGGAATAGGAGTGGAGTGTTTACTTCCAGTTAGGAAGTTAACTGAATGTACTTCCAGTTAGGGTTCATGGTGCAGAATACAGCACACACCTTTGATTGACACACTCGTTCCAGGCAGGTGTGGGAGAGACTGATCTTTGGAGCATGGATGGTGAATTATGCAAGGCTTGAAAAGTAGTTGTGCCTTTCAGCAACAGTTATTGCCAAGTGTGTGTTTTGCCCTCTAGATTTGTCAAGACACAGAATTTTGATTGAGAAAATACGTGTGTGTACACACGCACGCGCACACACACACACACGCACGCGCGCACACACACACACAGAGAGGTTTGTCTGTCTGTCAGGTGTTCAGCAGCTGAAAATTAATTTCATGTGCTTTCAGCTGCCCTAATGCATGTAAATCTCTCACCACTCTCTGTCTCGGGAGAACAACTCTTTGGCTGAGGCCAAAATAACACCATATTTCCTAATAGCGTACATCTTTTGACCAGAGCCCTTTGGGCCCATGTCAAAAGTAGTGCACTACATGGGGCTTAGGGTGCCATTTGGGATGCACACACTCTCTCTCCCTTCCTCATGTACAAACCGGCTCAACCAATCATCCAAAGTGTTGACAACCAGAGACCAATGGCTCGTGACACCAACATGCATGAAAAGCCCATTTGAAAGCGGCGGGTAGTTCTCTGAAAGTCGAGTGTGTGTGCCGAGCATTGAACACCAGAGGCAGCAGTTTAACCAAAGCCTGAAATTGTTTTATCTGAGTTGCTGTTCTGTCAACGTTGAGAAACGGAAACACTGAATGCAAAGCCAGACCCAAAATTATGTTCCTCTCTTTAGTTTCACTCATAGAACAATTCCATGCTTCAGACATGTTATTTTCTAGGGTTGCAAAATGTCAGTAGCTTTCCCAAAATGTCCAGGTTTTTCAGAAAACTTAGTTAACTATAATGTTATAACTATCTATTTGCCTAATATATTATATCTAGCTCAGGGCTCCATCTATGCATTTGGTTTGCTAGCTAATTGGCTAGATGGCAAGAGGAAGATTCTTGATTACAGCGACAGTCAATCGTACATGAATAGTACAATACAATGACACTGTAGGGGATAGGTTGCCATTTGGGACTAGAAAAGTTGAATATAATATCACATTGGTATGCCCTTACCAGTAGCTAGACATTGGCATGCCCTTACCAGTAGCTGATAAAATGATCTTTCTCCACCGACTTATAGATCAGTCGGTGTAGCACTTGTGAGGCACAGCTGAGCATAAATTTAAAGAATGATATTTTCTTATTTTACTGCTGTCATGGTTCTTTTTAAGACAACTGGGGGGGGCGGTCAAGTCATGACGTCCGTGATTCTGAAAAGTCAGAATTCAGGCATCTTTCTAGAGCTCTGAGTTGGATGACTGTTCAAAACCATTTTGAAAGCACGGATGTCTGAGATTTCCGATTTCCCAGTTGTTTTGAACACAGTATTAGTCTCAGCTGAGGGAGGGAGAAATCAGCGGAGTGTCCTCCTCTCAAGGTCTCCGCTCTCTCCTTCCTTTCCTCCGGGTGAGACTAATCAGAGAGGGGACACCAGCTTCCACCTGATGGTGAAACTCAAGTCGCAATGCATCTGCCTCATGCACAAATTCATGTTGTTCCTATGACCAGAGAAAGTGAAAATATTCCTCTATTAAAACAGACGAGATGAGCTGCTAATAAAAATGTAGGGCTATTGATAGACTTGGCTACTCATTCATTGCAGCGCGAGTGGAAGTAGGGAGAAGTGCGTTTTATGTTTTGTAATGGTATTGAATAGAGTTAAAAATAGGAACACTTTGCCTACCCGATGCATAAGGCTTCTGAATGAAGTGCACCTACAACCAACAGCGCAAGAAATAAAAACACGCCTTTATTGCCCTTTCTACAGAAAAGTTTGGTGATCAACTAGAAGATTGCGATCGACCGTTTGGTGACCACTTGTACACGATTTAAGTTTAGGGGATGAAGATCAAATTGTCGAGCTTGAGTCAAATCGGTCTTTATTCAAAGTGTTACACTTGACATAAAATATGCCTAACAAAAAATGCAATGTATAAAAATAGACAACTAATTTACAAAAGAGCAGCCTTGAAAGGGAGATCTTTGCACCAAAAAGTTGCTCTGATGTTTTTAATTTCGCAGAGCTAAAATTAGTACACACTTTAGAGGTCATTAGCCTACATAGAAAAACTATTCCTCTAACACTGTGTGCTGCTTGCCAACCTGGTCTGTTTTAGTATACTGAATAAAAATATAAAGTCAACATGTTAAGTTTTGGTCCCATGTTTCATGAGCTGATTTTTTTGCATTTGTTTACATCCCTGTTGGAGAGTGCTTATCCTTTCCCAGGATAATCCATCCACCTGACAGGTGTGGCATATCAAGACTCTTATTAAATATAATGATTATTACACAGGTGCACCTTGTGCTAGGGACAATAAAAGGCCACTCTAAAATGTTTTGTTTTGTCACACAACACAATGTTGTAAGAAGTTTTTTTTTTTTTACCTCTTTCTCTCCAATTTCGTGATATCCAATTGGTAGTTAGTCTTGTTCCATCGCTGTAACTCCCGTGCGGACTTGGGAGAGGCGACGGTCAAGAGCCATGTGTCCTCAAACACGACCCTGCCAAGCCGCACTGCTTCTTGACACACTGCTCGCTTAACACAGAAGCCAGCCTCACCAATGTGTCGGAGGAAACACCGTACACCTGGTGACTGTGTCAGCATGCATTGCCCCCAGTCCGCCACAGGATTCACTAGTGTGTGATGGGACAAGGACATCCCTGCCTGCCAAACCCACACCTAACCCGGACGACGCTGGGCCAATTGTGCGTCGTCTCCCGGTCTCGGCCGGCTGCGACACAGCCCGGGAGGCAGATGTCTCAATTTTTTATGGAGTGTGCAGACTGCACGAATGTTGGCATGCTGACTGCACAAATGTCCACCAGAGCTGTTGCCAGAGAATTGAATGTTAATTTTTCTACCATAAGCTGCCTCCAATGTTGTTTTAGAGAATTTGGCAGTACGTCCAACCGGCCACACAACCGCAGACCACGTGGAATCACTCCAGACCTCCACATCCGGCTTCTTCACCTGCAGGATCGTCTGAGACCGGACAGCTGATGGGTTTGAACAACCGAAGAATGTCTGCACAAACTGCTGGAGATGAATCCCATTTTCAACTGTACTGGGAAAATGGTGTCGTGTGGGCAAGCGGTTTGCTGATGTCAACGTTGTGAACAGAGTGCACCATGGTGGGGTTATGGTATGGGCAGGCATAAACTACGGGTAACGAACACAATTGCATTTTGATGGTAATTTGAATGCACAGAGATACCGTGATGAGATCCTGAGGCCCATTGTTGTGCCATTCATCTGCTGCCACCACCTCATGTTTCAGCATAATGCACAGCCCCATGTCACAAGGATCAATTTCTGGTAGCTGAAAATGTCCCATTTCTTCCATGGCCTGCATACTCACTAGACATGTTACCCGTTGAGCACGTTTGGGATGCTCTGGATCGACGTGTAACAGCCTGATCAACTCTATGCAAAGAAAATGTGTTGCACTGCATGAGGCATCTGTGACCAACCGATGCAGATCTGTTTTCCCAGTCATGTGAAATCCATAGATTATGGCCTAATTAATTTCAATTGACTGATATCCTTATATATGAACTGTAACTGTAAAATCTGGAATTGTTGTTTGTTGCGTTTTTATATTTTTGTTCAGTGTAAGTCACCTTTTCAGAAGGTCTTAAGCGCTTTTCTTTTTGAGACTTCTACTTCTAAATCCCACCTAGTATTCTTCAGCCTCCATGCATTTGTAAAACTAAAGAGCTACCTACGACGGAACACCTTTGGGCCCATGCTTTCCAACGAGACAGAGTATTTGGCAGCTAACCCACGTGAACACTAAATGTATCCTTTTCCCTGTCATCCTCAACTCTTAGCCACTGCTCGCTCTCTCTCTCTCTCTCTCTCTCCTAGGTGCTTTACGCACAATGCAAAGCCCAAGCACAATGCATTCACTAACACACACCGATTGTCGTCTAGGAGGGCAGGTGAGTGATTTTTAGAAAGCGGTGGGGCGTGTGTAGCGCACTCCATTCACATCTAGTGTGCGAATAGGGGGCCTCATCAATTTGTAATTGTCTGTTTGTCGTCTTAATCTGACAAGATTGAGGCTCTACCCCCGAGCATACAGCAAGGCCCATTTCGAAACAACCCCTGCCTCCTCCTCCACCCCTACTCCTGTGGTGGAACAAACTGAAGAAGAGGTAGGAAAACGACCTACTCCTTCTCTTTAGTTCCATTATTAAAGTAATAGATCTCTAAGGTTAACAATGTAGGACAAAGGCGGTGGGAACTTTCAAATGCTATTTCGACTTCTCTTATGCTCCGACTTCTCTGAGGGAAGATGAAGATTCATTGACTAATTACAGCCTAACTTGTTCAAGTAGGTTTTAAAAGTTGATTCACACAGGGGGTGGTTTGTTTGTCAAAGCTGTGAATTCATTAGGATGGGACAAGCGAGAGCCTGAACTGGAGTGTTTAGGGCCTAGCTAAAAGAACAGCATTGGGCCTGCATTCATAAAGTGTCTGAGTAAGTAGGAGTGCTGATCCAGGATCAGTTTTGCCTTGTTGACCATAATGAATAAGATTGTATGGACAGGGATGCTTTGTGAATAGAGATTCTAAAACAGACGTGGCCACCACTCCTCCTGGAAAGCTACTGGGTGTTCAGGCTTTTGCTACAGCCGTACTTCAGCTAGTCAAGGTCTTGAAAAGCAGCTATAAGTAGTAGAATCAGGTGTGGAACAAAAGCCTGCAGGAAGGTCAGTCTTTAGGAAAAGGCATGGCCACCCTTGTTCTGACCCATTTAGAGGAAAAAATGTTGGGCCACCTTACAAGAGGAAACATTCACCTCGACTAATTAGTATCCTCCCGATACCTTTTTTTCCCCCTTGATTGCAGTCATATTCCCCCGTTTAGTGAACATTTTGCTTTCAGAGCCATTTCTTGTTAATACTGTACATTGTTAGTCAGGTTTTTAAAACCACTTTTTTTTAACAAATTAATTTTCTTGGCCCGAGAGACGAGCGGATTGGCTGCTCCGCTTAAACAATTATGCAGTGTCTTCAAGCATGTTGAAATGAATAGCGGTCATCGGGCAGTGGTCTTGCTGTACATGCCTGCCAGTTTCAGTAGGGTTCCATTTAGAAAGCATGCGCTGACATGGTAGCAGGGAAGTAAAGACTTAAGCAGGAGGACCACCTTTTCTGGCTTGTCGGCCAGTTTGTTCTACACGCCGTGTTAACTCTCATCTGAGGGAGAGAAAGATGGAAGGAGAGCCTTATCACAAGGCAAGTACCTGAGGAGTGTCTGAAGAGAGGCCTGGCTTGTGTTCATTTGGCAAAAAAAATACTGAAATGGGTGGCCACTACAGTACCTGGTCGAATAGGAAACACACATTTTCGCTACCCAATTCGAAAAGTTTTCCTAAGCATGCCCTAATGAGCAAGCCTGTCTGTCATCTCCTATACAATGTTATTCCTGAGTGTGAAATATTAGCTCGCTCTCCCCTCCCGCCAAGCGCTGGAAGACTATCTCAACTGTTGAATTTAGCCTCCATCAGGACGAGCTGAGCGGACAGGGCCAGTGCTAATCAGTGTCCGCGTGACTAATAACCTGCTTATGCGAGAATGAGATCATGTGAAATGGCAGGGAGGGGTGTGGAGGGTGTGTATCTGCCCATGCAATTAAATGGTCTCATTGATTCTTTCACACACATCTGGACAGAGCATGTAATAGAGTATTGGCATGAATGTGAATATAACATTTACTGTCCTTTTATTTTAATAATAAAATAAGATTGTTCTAGGAATACCTATTTGAGGGTCTGTTAATAGGAAGACAATGTATTTTGTTTTGGAACGTCTATTCTGTTATTTGTCCCCCCCCCCCCCCCCCCAGGGAACAAATGCCAAGCCCGTGGTGTCTTTCATCGCCGGGCTCACTGCCCCGCCGGGCCGTAGGATGGGTCACGCTGGTGCCATCATCGCAGGGGGCAAGGGTGGAGCCAAAGAGAAGATTGCCGCCCTACAACAGGCGGGCGTTGTGGTCAGCATGTCCCCGGCTCAACTGGGCAGCACCATGTTCAAGGTGAGACTAGAGAGATGTATTAAAGAGCTAATCTATCTTTACCATGACTCGAGCCCTCTAGCCAACTCTATGGGTGAGACCCGTAGCGATAGATAAATGTCATTCAGTGGCGCGACGGACTACCATACTACCATTCTCCCATAGCTGGGGGAGGACGGCAAAAGGGTTACTTTGGTCGCTTTAGTCCCACATCCCAACTTTTCCTCTTCCCTCAAATATACTAAAAACAATCTCGACTAGTGTTGCAAAGAATTTCTGGAAATTCTTCATGAAATATTCCATGGGACGTTAAGCCTGGGAATTTGGGGGATTTTGCTTAAATTCATCAAAAACATTAGCTTATAACAACATTTTAATTGTGTGATACAAAAGGCAGTTATGGGTCTTGTGGCATATTTTGTTTACTGTCCCCAAGTCAATGGAATTCCAATCTGCATGCACAGTGCATTTTTTCATCACATGTGCAGTGCATCACATGTACAGCTGATTCTCAAGATCTTGCACACTAATGAGATGCTATTGAGCCCACACCACGACACTGTCTGAGCCAAGGACTACATGTTTTCTAAGTAAGTTTTAATTACTGGGTGTGGTGAAAATATTTTATGACATTATTTTTTTGTTAACTAGTAAATAGTAGCCTACACAAGTGTTCAAATAATTTCTAACTTGTTAACAGTTTCTGCTAGTTAGTTTTTGCTACCAAGTGGGTTTTATTTTGCTTGAGCCTGCTAACTGAGTGTTAATTCACCTATTTCCATACATGTTTCATTTCTAAACAACTCCTTTGTAAGATAGATAGTTAAGCAGTTAGATAAAACATTTATCTGTACATGGAATTGTATTTGTTTTTATTTTTACTCAGTTTTTTCTTTAAAGGAAAATGCAACGGGCACTATCTGATGTGTGGAGACTTTTCACTGCAGCTAATGTAGATGTGAAGAATGCAACAAAGATGCAGAGTCTGTCCAAGTGCATCAAGTTCCCTCAGCGTTCACAACAAGCAACCTCTGACAAAAGTCCCTCTACATCCATTCGAGGTGAAAATGATGAATCAGACACCTTATCAATAGCAACAGCTTATTGTCCTCCTGGAGTCAGAAGTTTGTATTTGACTCATTGGAGGAACATAGTCAGAGAAATGCTGATGAATGTCTTACACGAGCTGTGTATGCAACTGGTTCACCTCTGATGCTCACAGGCAATGTGTATTGGAAGAGATTTTTTTTAATCTTCTTTGCCCAGCATACACCCCTCCAACCAGAGACATGCTTTATCTACTCATTTGCTGGAGTTCAACAGAGTTCAAGTGAAGGTCAAGCAATTCATAGAGAAAGCAGACTGTATTGCAATCATCTCTGATGGGTGGTCGAATGTCCGTGGGTAAGGAATAATTAACCACATCTCCACCCCTCAACCAGTATTCTACAAGAGCACAGACACAAGGGACAACAGACACACCGGTCTCTACATTGCCAATGAGCTGAAGGCAGTCATCAATGACATTGGACCACAGAATGTATTTGCACTGGTGACAGACAATGCTGTGAACATGAAGGCTGCTCGGTCTAAAGTGGAGGAGTCCTACCCTCACATCACACCCATTTGCTGTGCTGCTCATTCTTTGAATCTGCTCCTCAAGGACATCCTGGCACTGAAAACAATGGATACACTCTACAAGAGAGCCAAGGAAATGGTTAGGTTTGTAAAGGGTCATCAAGATTTATAGCAGCAATCTACCTCACCAAGCAAAGTGAGAAGAATAAGAGCACCGCATTGAAGCTGCCCAGCAACACCTGTTGGGGTGGTGGTGTCATCATGTTTGTCAATCTCCTGGAGGGCAAGGCAGGGTAGCCTAGTGGTTAGAGCGTTGGACTAGTAACCGGAAGGCTGCAAGTTCAAATCCCCGAGCTGACAAGGTAGAAATCTGTCGTTCTGCCCCTGAACAGGCAGTTAACCCACTGTTCCTAGGCCGTCATTGAAAATAAGAATTTGTTCTTAACTGACTTGCCTAGTTAAATAAAGGTACAATAAAAATCTCTCCAAGAAATGGCCATATTACAGTCTGCCAATATGGACAGCCCCATCAAGTGGATCCTCCTGGATGATGTATTTTGGGAGAGAGCGGAAAGCAACCTGAAACCTATAGCAGTAGCCATTGCATGGATTGATGGGAGACAATGCCATCCTATCTGATGTTCAGACTCTGCTTGCAGATGGAAGAGAAGAAATCCGTACTGCCCACTTCACTGTTGCTCCAAGCAGAGGAAACTGCAGTTCTGAAATGCATCAAAAAGCGTGAAGATTTCTGCCTGAAGCCCATACACTTCGTAGCGTACATATTGGACTCCAAGTATGCTGGCAAGAGCATCCTGTCTGGCGCAGAGCTCAACAAGGCCTATGGTGTCATCACTACCGTGTCTCGCCACCTTGGCCTGGATGAGGGCAAGGTTCTTGGCAGTCTGGCGAAGTACGCTTCCAAGCAAGGTCTTTGGGATGGAGGTTTAATATCTCATCAGTCACCTGGTGGAAGGAACTTAATGGTTCTGAGGCTCTTTCCCCTTTTGCCTCCATCCTCCAAATCCCACCAACATCAGCCGCCTCAGAGCGCAACTGTTCCTTGTTTGGGAACACACACAACAAAGCACGCAACTGGCTGACCAATACAATGGTTGAAAAATTGGTGGCCATCCGGGAAAATTTTTGGCTTTTTGAGCCTTGACAACGAGCCATCCTCCACAAGGTTGGAAAGTGACAGTGAAGATGAGGCCTCAGTCTGATGTTCAGAGGAGGTCCAGGGAGAAGACACGGAAGCCCGAGAGGAAGACAACCAAAGCTTTAGTTTCTAGACTAATTTTAGAGATGTATGTTAAACATTTTTGGGAGACGCGATGGATCATTCAATATTTATTTAGTTAGTTTCCTGAACTAATTTAATTAAAGTTCAATTCATAACTAGATGATTTTTATTTCAATTGTTTTAATCATTTGCAATGATGTCTACTCATAAGGTAAAAGGTCTCCATGTGATATGGTGTGTATATACACTGCTCAAAAAAATTAAGGGAACACTAAAATAACACATCCTAGATCTGAATGAATTAAATATTCTTATTAAATACTTTTTTCTTTACATAGTTGAATGTGCTGACAACAAAATCACACAAATTATCAATGGAAATCAAATTGATCAACTCATGGAGGTCTGGATTTGGAGTCACACTCAAAATTAAAGTGGAAAACCACACTACAGGCTGATCCAACTTTGATGTAATGTCCTTAAAACAAGTCTAAATGAGGCTCAGTAGTGTGTGTGGCCTCCCTGCCTGTATGACCTCCCTACAACACCTGGGCATGCTCCTGATGAGGTGGCGGATGGTCTCTTGAGGGATCTCCTCCCAGACCTGGACTAAAGCATCCGCCAACTCCTTGACAGTCTGTGGTGCAATGTTGGTGGATGAAGCGAGACATGATGTCCCAGATGTGCTCAATTGGATTCAGGTCTGGGGAACGGGCGGGCCAGTCCATAGCATCAATGCCTTCCTCTTACAGGAACTGCTGACACACTCCAGCCACATGAGGTCTAGCATTGTCTTGCATTAGGAGAAACCCAGGGCCAACCGCACATGCATATGGTCTCACAAGGGGTCTGAGGATCTCATCTCGGTACCTAATGGCAGTCCGGCTACCTCTGGCGAGCACATGGAGGGCTGTGCGGCCCCCCAAAGAAATGCCACCCCACACCATGACTGACCCACCGCCAAACCGGTCATGCTGGAGGATGTTGCAGGCAGCAGAACGTTCTCCACGGCGTCTCCAGACTCGGTCACGTCTGTCACGTGCTCAGTGTGAACCTGCTTTCATCTGTGAAGAGCACAAGGCGCCAGTGGCGAATTTGCCAATCTTGGTGTTCTCTGGCAAATGCCAAACGTCCTGCACGGTGTTGGGCTGTAAGCAAAACCCCCACCTGTCGATGTCGGGCCCTCATACCACCCTCATGGAGTCTGTTTCTGACCGTTTGAGCAGACACATGCACATTTGTGGCCTGCTGGAGGTCATTTTGCAGGGCTCTGTCAGTGCTCCTCCTGCTCCTCCTTGCACAAAGGCGGAGATAGCGGTCCTGCTGCTGGGTTGTTGCCCTCCTACGGCCTCCTCTACGTCTCCTGATGTACTGGCCTGTCTCCTGGTAGCGCCTCCATGCTCTGGACACTACGCTGGCACACAGCAAACCTTCTTGCCACAGCTCGCATTGATGTCCCATCCTGGATGAGCTGCACTACCTGAGCCACTTGTGTGGGTTGTAGACTCCGTCTCATGCTACCACTAGAGTGAAAGCACCGCCAACATTCAAAAGTGACCAAAACATCAGCCAGGAAGCATAGGAACTGAGAATTGGTCTGTGGTCACCACCTGCAGAACCACTCCTTTATTGAAGGTGTCTTGCTAATTGCCTATAATTTCCACTGGTTGTCTAGTCCATTTGCACAACAGCATGTGAAATTTATTGTCAATCAGTGTTGCTTCCTAAGTGGACAGTTTGATTTCACAGAAGTGTGATTGACTTGGAGTTACATTGTGTTGTTTAAGTGTTCCCTTTATTTTTTTGAGCAGTGTATATCAAATGCAAAAAACATCTACATTTAAATGGTATTAAAGTTAATTTGCATATATTCCATGTTAATTCCTACAAAGTCTCCTCTGAATATTCCCCAAAATGTGCAACCCTAATCTCGACATAGAAAAAAAAACAATGAACTTACAGTAACCTTTATGTTGTTTTCAGTCTTTGGGTTCGTTAACAAGTAAGGTTGTGGGACTTGTGGATTGAACTTTTTTAATACGTAATAAACAAAAGGCAACGATGAGGGGGAATTAATAACCATGGCTGTTGATGCCGGGGCGGGCAACTCTTCTACGCTGCTGCTGCCTATATTTCAATTTATCACCGGAGGAAGCCGGTTTTAACAAGACGTATAAAAAGTTCAAGCTTGTATTACACCCATTCATCTTATTCTTTCATTACGAGCGAGCGCAGGGTGGCAAACCCAAACAGCCAGTTATTGATTTGCGCGGCGGTGGCACTGTTTTCATTTTAATTCATAATCATTGCGCGTAATGTTGAACTATTTCTCAGCCTGTTAATTTCCCAGCCATTTTGTGTTCATACATCTCTGTTAATCTCATTGGCGCTGCTGTAATCGGTGTAATAATACACACGACACAACAGAGCAAACAAACTAAGTAGTGCCCGATGGGGGTAATTAATTTGGTTTGGTTTAACATGCTCAGCTCTCAGTACAGTACAAGGCCCAACTCTCTAGTGTTTTGTTTGTGCTTGTCGGTGAAGTTCTCCTTGTGTCCACACCTAGATTCAAGTATTTGTTTTCTTTCAAATACTGTAAATGCTCTAGATTAAACTTGCATGTCACCGATATAATAGTCCCAAATGTGCAAACTCCACCCACCTAGCATTCAAGGCAGACTGTGTCAAGCCCACATAAACCTCCAGTCACCCATGTGTGCTGCTTGCTCCGTTTTTCACTCTTTCTCATGGCCTCCCTTGACAAAATGTCCCTGTTGCACACCAGCACTCTTCATCACTCCCTCTCTCTTTCCTCCTGCCCTCATCTCTCCATCTTGCTCCACCTCTCCCCTTCTTTCGGTATTGAGCACCTTTGACACACACACAAGGACGATCGCATCTCTTTCTCTCTCCTGTTCCTCTTAATCTACATCTTTCGTTTACAGGCTGTATCACAACCGGCTGTGATTGGGAGTCCCATAGGGTGGCGCACAATTGGCCCAGCGTCATATTGTAAATAAGAATTTGTTATTTACTGACTTGCCTCGTTAAATAAAGGATCAATATAAAAATGTAAAATAAAGTCGTTTCCCCTCTGCTTAAATACATATCTCAAGCAAGCACTATTTCCCCTTCTCCTCTGTCCTTGCCCTCTTCAAATCAAATTGTCACATGCTTCGTAAACAACAAGTGTAGACGAACATTAAAACGCTTACTTACAGGTCCTTCCCAACCATGCATATATATATATATATATATATATATATAAAATAACGAGGAATAAATACAGAATGAGTAACGATAGCTTGGCTATATACACGGGGTACCAAGTTGAGGAATGAGGTAATTGAGGTAGATACAGTGAGGCAAAAAAGTATTTAGTCAGTCACCAATTGTGCAAGTTCTCCCACTTAAAAAGATGAGAGGCCTGTAATGTTCATCATAGGTACACTTCAACGATGACAGACAAAATGAGAAGAAAAATCCAGAAAATCACATTGTAGGATTTTTTTAAATGAATTTATTTGCAAATTATGGTGGAAAATAAGTATTTGGTCACCTACAAACAAGCAAGATTTCTGGCTCCCACAGACCTGTAACTTCTTCTTTAAGAGGCTCCTCTGTCCTCCACTCGTTACCTGTATTAATGGCACCTGTTTGAACTTGTTATCAGTATAAAAGACACCTGTCCACAACCTCAAACAGTCACACTCCAAACTCCACTATGGCCAAGACCAAAGAGCTGTCAAATTACACCAGAAACAAAATTGTAGACCTGCACCAGGCTGGGAAGGCTGAATTTGCAATAGGTAAGCAGCTTGGTTTGAAGAAATCAACTGTGGGAACAATTATTAGGAAATGGAAGACATACAAGACCAATGATAATCTCCCTCGATCTGGGGCTCCACACAAGCTCTCACACTGTGGGGTCAAAATTATCACAAGAACAGTGAGCAAAAATCCCAGAACCACACGGGGGGACCTAGTGAATTACCTACTATCAGTAACACACTACGCCGCCAGGGACTCAAATCCTGCAGTGCCAGACGTGTCCCTCTGCTTAAGCCAGTACATGTCCAGGCCTGTCTGAAGTTTGCTAGAGAGCATTTGGATGATCCAGAAGAAGATTGGGAGAATGTCAGATGAAACCAAAATATAACTTTTTGTTAAAAACTCAACTCGTCGTGTTTGGAGGACAAAGAATGCTGAGTTGCATCCAAAGAACACCATACCTACTGTGAAGCATGGGGGTGGAAACATCTTGCTTTGGGGCTGTTTTTCCTCAAAGGGACCAGAACGACTGATCCGTGTAAAGGAAAGAATGAATGGGGCCATGTATCGTGAGATTTTGAGTGAAAACCTCCTTCCATCAGCAAGGGCATTGAAGATGAAACGTGGCTGGGTCTTTCAGCATGACAATGATCCCAAACACACCGCCCGGGCAACGAAGGAGTGGCTTCGTAAGAAGCATTTCAAGTTCCTGGAGTGGCCTAGCCAGTCTCCAGATCTCAACCCCATAGAACCTCTTTGGAGGGAGTTGAAAGTCCGTGTTGCCCAGCAACAGCCCCAAAACATCACTGCTCTAGAGGAGATCTGCATGGAGGAATGGGCCAAAATACCAGCAACGGTGTGTGAAAACCTTGTGAAGACTTACAGAAAACGTTTGACCTCTGTCATTGCCAACAAAGGGTATATAACAAAGTATTGAGAAACTTTTGTTATTGACCAAATACTTATTTTCCACCATAATTTGCAAATAAATTCATTAAAAATCCTACAATGTGATTTTCTGGATTTTTTTTTCTAATTTTGTCTGTCATAGTTGAAGTGTACCTATGATGAAAATTACATGCCTCTCTCATCTTCTTAAGTGGGACAACTTGCACAATTGGTGGCTGACTAAATACTTTTTTGCCCCACTGTATGTACATATAGGTACGGATGAATTGACTAGGCAACAGGATAGGTAATAAACAGCGTATGTGATGAGTCAAACGCATTTAGTGCAAAAAGGTCAATACAGGTAGTCCGGGTAGCTATTGGTAAACTATTTAGTAGTCCTATGGCTTAGGGGTAGAAGCTGGTCAGGGTCCTATTAGTTCCAGACCTGGCGCATCGGTACTGCTTGCCGTGCGGTAGCAGAGAGAATAGTCTCGATCATTCTCCCTCTGGACTATGAGTGGACCTTGTGCCACCTTCCACCCTTCTCCCTCCTTCCATCCATCAGAGTGCCTGAAGCCTCGTGGCCACCATGTCAGCACTCCCGTCAGGAGCCCTAACACAGCCCCGCTCATCCCCCGGTCTCTTTCTCCTTCCCCCTCTTCTCTCTCTCTCTTTCACAGAAAGTCAAGGGCCCGGCCTTGATCGGCGCGTACAGATACACTTAATCCGCCCCACGTGAGACTGAAGGGCGTCTTCCCTTAACACTCCTGAGTGTTACATTAGATAACACACACACAGCCCGCCAAGTTGCTCTAGCACTCTGTCAAAGTTGAGGCGTTGAGCCGAAGTAGACATTTTCAACCACTTGGTGGCAGTAGACATTCAGGTATTTTGGAAGTAAGGCATTTTCCAATGGGCAACATCATGCATGTGTTTTTCAGTCCTGATAAATGACATTTGCATAAAGGAAGCTTTTTCCTCTGTGGCGTGGGGGAATTCTAGGATGGGAAGGAGAGTGTTTGTTTTATCGTCCTTCCTCTGCTGATATTTAATGAACGGCGACATCCCGTCCGTAATGTTCTCCGTCCTTTTGGTTATGTGCTTTTACGTCTTATTATTTTCACTGTCGTATAATATGACTATGGATCTTGATGCTTTGGTGTGAATATACATGTTTTCTGTGTATGGACTACTCCACACTGAACATGAGCCTTGCATAGCCTTATTCGGTTTGTAAGGTATTTATTTATCTTTGCATCCAAAATAACAATTTTGAATGTTATTTGTCTGGATCTCCTTCATTAATCCCTGATGAGAGAGAGAGAGAGAGAGAAATTGTCTACATCCCAAATGGCACCCATAGTGCCCAACTTTTGACCTGAGTCCTATGTAGGGAATGGGGGTGCCATTTGGGACAAAGTTATTCCTTCCCCCACCTCCCCAGGAAGAAAGTGCCTTGTCAGGGTCTACTAGCAACCCCTCCAATCCCCCACCCCGTGTAGCTTCCAGATGTAAACAAACTGTGAATCCACATGAATAAATAATTATTTCCTCTCCTTCCCCCTGTTTTCCCCTCCTGTTTGTTCTGTCCCTCTCTCCGCAGGAGTTTGAGAAGAGGAAGATGTTGTAAACGGGGAAAGGCACCCCCCCCCATCTTCCCGACCGAAGCCCCTACTACCATACACACTCACTACGCAGTGTTTTTAAGATGTTTTTGATTTAAGCTATGAATTCATACCATTACACAAAGAGAGTAAATATATCAGTATATCTTGATGTCTTTTAAATATGTGATACCATGTCTTTTAGAGGACAGTTATTGGCATCTGTTATGGTAGCTTCTGATGTGTTTAGTTTGACAACAGAGGAGGAATGCCAAGGTAAACGAGGTGATCTGGTTCCTGTGTTGTCTTTCTACTACTACACTCTCCTACTGTAACCAAGTATTCCATCAAAATGTCTGTTCTCACTGGCTATACACCTGAATAAGAAAATATCTCGAACACGGTTTTGGTTGTGGGCTCATTTTTATGTTTGTCTCGCTCTCTTTTGCACACACACACACAGGTTAGCATGACGGTGTTGAAGCGTTATCACACTGTGGTATTATTGGGTGCATATGACGTGTGGTTCTTTTAAGTTTTAGTGTAATACCATTTTCAAACAGATTGTTTTTAATGCTATGTAATACTAGACTTTATTTGGAAGACGTTTTTCTTTTGTTCCAATTTGAAAAGGTCGCCACTGAACTAAATTCATCCAGTCACACTCCCCCGTCATGCAGTGTCACTCCCTGGCGAGGCCAGTTAGGAGGCAGGATATACAATCCAGGGATTTGATTTGCTATAATCGAGCTAACATGTCACCCATTAAGGGATTTGCATGTGCACACATTTTCTTTTCGCCTCATTGGAAGAGGTGGTGTGTAGGAGGCCTTTTATTGGTCCTACAGTATAATTGCATTGCTTCATTACATAATGACAAATGTAAAAACTGTATATCAGACAAATGCTAATTCCTTCTCAATTCACACTTCATAACTCCTCTTTAAAGATGTGGTTTAAGGGATTAATACTAAGGTTGTGTTAACGGAAGCAGCCCAATTGTGATATTTTTTCCCCCCATTAACTGGTCTTTTGACTAATCAGATCATCTCTGAAAAAGATCTGATATGATTGTTTAAAAGACTAATCAGTGGAGGGGTTTATTGGCTTGTTTGTCAGTGCAGGTGACAACCGACCTACAAATCCCCTTGCATCATAACTACTATTATTCGAAGATCAGACAGTCGGTCACCATTGTACTGAGCTGGCCTAGTTAAGCATTCACCATAGTAGCATAGTGTGAATCAGGCATTACATTTTGATCATCACAGCCTCAGTCAATTGGCCCACTTGTAGGTTACATTCAATGAATTCATTGTTTACCTTGTCCAGGCTAGTAGAGAGCATACAGTGCCTTCAGAAAGTATTCATACCCCTTGACTTATTCTACAATTTGTGTTACAGCCTGAATTTAAAATGGATTAAATCATTTTATATATATACAATATCCCATAATGACAGAGTGAAATCCCATTTTTAGAAACTTTAGCAAATGTATTGGATGTTAATCCAGAAATATCTCATTTACATAAGTATTCCCACCCCTCTTCTATGACACTTCAGATTGAGCGCCGGTGCAACCAATATCCTTTGATCATCCTTAGGATGTCACTACAACTTGATTGGCTTCCACCTGTGTCCAATTCAGCCCAAACCCATTGCATGTGTTGCAGTCACATGAGAAGGAAGGCTAATGAAGAGGACTGTAGCTATATTGGGAAGATGCTCTCAAAATGTTGGCACCTGGAGAATACATGTTTCAGAGGTGGGCAGGATGATTATGAGATGGAGTTACGTAGGGATAGGGGTGCGAGTGAAGTCCGGAGAAGCGTAATATTGGGACAGGGACACAGAAAGGTGGAATGGGGGGAGAAGAGAATGAGGAAAGCAGAGGTTGAATTTGAGAAAGATGGCGAGAAACATGGAGTTGGGGTGTCGAAGCAGATTGGTGTTGAGTGCAAACCGAGTGAGCCGTGTGCTAGACCAGGCTCTGGAGGTGAAATTGAAGTGAAGGGGTGTGAGATAAGTGAGGAGGAAGGTGTGGTGAAGAGCTGGGAATCCGAGCTTGGCGTCAATAGACATGATAAAGAAGAATCTGGTCCCGTAGGAGTGACACTTTTGAGAGAAAGTGGATCCTTTTTTTTGGCTGATCCGTTTATGGTTTCAGGGTGGGTGAGAAAGGAGTTGGGTGCACATGAGTCTGTGAAGGTAACCTGTAGTGGACTTGTGATGTTTGTGTTTCTTCTGGCCAGAGGGAGAAGGGTACTCCGTGTCACGCAACTTGGGTCAAGATCCGTTTCTTGCTTTGCTCTTAGGAAGAGGGCACCATTGAATGGTGTGTTTTCTGGGGTAGCGTTAAGTGTGGAGCTAGAGCAATTGCAGTTGAAGATTCCTGGTGTTTGATGCCTGCCGTTTGGTGCGACGCAGATCCGGTGGTGAAACAGTCACTGCCAGTCCTTTTTGAGTCAGTCTTTACCCGACAAGTCATGTTAGGATACAGTGCCTTGCGAAAGTATTCGGCCCCCTTGAACTTTGTGACCTTTTGCCACATTTCAGGCTTCAAACATAAAGATATAAAACTGTATTTTTTTGTGAAGAATCAACAACAAGTGGGACACAATCATGAAGTGGAACGACATTTATTGGATATTTCAAACTTTTTTAACAAATCAAAAACTGAAAAATTGGGCGTGCAAAATTATTCAGCCCCCTTAAGTTAATACTTTGTAGCGCCACCTTTTGCTGCGATTACAGCTGTAAGTCGCTTGGGGTATGTCTCTATCAGTTTTGCACATCGAGAGACTGACATTTTTTCCCATTCCTCCTTGCAAAACAGCTCGAGCTCAGTGAGGTTGGATGGAGAGCATTTGTGAACAGCAGTTTTCAGTTCTTTCCACAGATTCTCGATTGGATACAGGTCTGGACTTTGACTTGGCCATTCTAACACCTGGATATGTTTATTTTTGAACCATTCCATTGTAGATTTTGCTTTATGTTTTGGATCATTGTCTTGTTGGAAGACAAATCTCCGTCCCAGTCTCAGGTCTTTTGCAGACTCCATCAGGTTTTCTTCCAGAATGGTCCTGTATTTGGCTCCATCCATCTTCCCATCAATTTTAACCATCTTCCCTGTCCCTGCTGAAGAAAAGCAGGCCCAAACCATGATGCTGCCACCACCATGTTTGACAGTGGGGATGGTGTGTTCAGGGTGATGAGCTGTGTTGCTTTTACGCCAAACATAACGTTTTGCATTGTTGCCAAAAAGTTCAATTTTGGTTTCATCTGACTAGAGCACCTTCTTCCACATGTTTGGTGTGTCTCCCAGGTGGCTTGTGGCAAACTTTAAACAACACTTTTTATGGATATCTTTAAGAAATGGCTTTCTTCTTGCCACTCTTCCATAAAGGCCAGATTTGTGCAATATACGACTGATTGTTGTCCTATGGACAGAGTCTCCCACCTCAGCTGTAGATCTCTGCAGTTCATCCAGAGTGATCATGGGCCTCTTGGCTGCATCTCTGATCAGTCTTCTCCTTGTATGAGCTGAAAGTTTAGACGGCCAGGTCTTGGTAGATTTGCAGTGGTCTGATACTCCTTCCATTTCAATATTATCGCTTGCACAGTGCTCCTTGGGATGTTTAAAGCTTGGGAAATCTTTTTGTATCCAAATCCGGCTTTAAACTTCTTCACAACAGTATCTCGGACCTGCCTGGTGTGTTCCTTGTTCTTCATGATGCTCTCTGCGCTTTTGACGGACCTCTGAGACTATCACAGTGCAGGTGCATTTATACGGAGACTTGATTACACACAGGTGGATTGTATTTATCATCATTAGTCATTTAGGTCAACATTGGATCATTCAGAGATCCTCACTGAACTTCTGGAGAGAGTTTGCTGCACTGAAAGTAAAGGGGCTGAATAATTTTGCACGCCCAATTTTTCAGTTTTTGATTTGTTAAAAAAGTTTGAAATATCCAATAAATGTCGTTCCACTTCATGATTGTGTCCCACTTGTTGTTGATTATTCACAAAAAATACACTTTTATATCTTTATGTTTGAAGCCTGAAATGTGGCAAAAGGTCTCAAAGTTCAAGGGGGCCGAATACTTTCGCAAGGCACTGTATATCAGTTATCCTGTTAGAGCTTTTGTGCCGCATCCACTGTGCTGTTTCATGTGCAACGTTTATGGTCATGTCACAGCATTGTAGGAGAGAGATTCCAAGAAGTGGAAAGTGTGCAGGAGGGCATGGGATAGAGGATTCTATAGTTTATGTGGATAAAGTTGTGTGTGTCAATTGTAGGGGTGCATATGTTGCTGGGGATTGGAAGGGTCTGGTGTGAGAGAGACAGGTTGAAGTGACCAGAGTCAAAGTAGTGCAGGTTTCATATGCTGAGGCAGTAATGAAAGTAGAGGAGGATGGGTCAAGGGTGAGGGATCCAGAGAGGACACCTGTGAGTAGTAGATCTGTGCCAGCACAGAGGGATAGGCCAACGAATGATATATGCTTCAGTAAGTTTGGGAAAAGTTTTTTGGTATTTGAGGTTTGAAGAGTTACAGGGTGTGTTGAGTGGTGGTGTCCCATCCTCCCAGGCCGACTGCATGGTGCAGGAACAGATGGGGTCAAATGGTGTATTGGGTTTTTAATGTGTAGGGTTAGTTGGTAGGGTAATAAAAAATGTATTTGTATTTTATTTTTCCCATTTTGTATAACAAAGTGTATTGGATTTATACTATAGTTGGGGGCGGTAATGTAACATTTTGGATGCCAACTGCCGTTAAATGCATGTCAGACTGGTCTCGACCGGGCACCGAGGTAGATTGGCTGACCGAATTTGAAGTGGAGGTAGTACAAGGCTTAGCATGTCTTTCTCGGAGGCTAGAAAGAGATTTTGGCTTGGAAAAGTTGAATATTTTCAGAAGCAGTCGGGTAATTGGTTAAGGGAGGAGGATTGGAGGGAAAGAGAGATTGAAAATACTGAGGGAGGCAGAGGATGGGTTTGAATCTGTTGAAGCTAGCAATAACAAGGGAGAGGGTATGTCGAGGAAGATTGGTGAGCCGGACACCCGTTTGAGTTCTGGAGGTGAAATGGAGGGGTAGAAGGTGTTGTGAGGATATATGAGTTATGCTGTTAAGAGCTTTTGTGCCGAATCCACTGCGGTGTTCTAGGTATCACCTTCATGGGCTTGTCACAGCAGTGTGTAGGAGGGAGATTCCAACATGTGGGAAGTGTGCAGGAGAATATGGGACGGAGGAATGTGTTTGTTTCCGTGGAAAAAGCTGTGTCAACTGTAGGGTTGCTCATGTTGCTGTGGACCCGACATGTCCGGTGCGAGAGAGGCATGTTGAGGTGGTCAGGGTCAGAGTTGGTCACGAAGGATTTGTATCCTGAGGCTTTGAAGAAACTAGAGGGTTGATCAAGGGTGAAGGATTCTGAGAGGATCCCTGTGAATAGTAGATCTGTGCCAGAACAGAGGGACAGGTCAATGAGTGTGATATACTGTGTGATATATATATATATATATATATCACACAGTATATCACAAAAGTGAGTACACCCCTGACATTTTTGTAAATATTTGAGTATATCTTTTCAAGTGACAACACTGAAGAAATGACACTTTGCTACAATGTAAAGTAGTGAGTGCTCCCCATTCACACCTGAGACCTTGTAACACTAACGAGTCACATGACACCGGGGAGGGAAAATGGCTAATTGGGCCCAATTTGGACATTTTCACTTAGGGGTATACTCACTTTTGTTGCCAGCGGTTTAGACATTAATGGCTGTGTGTTGAGTTATTTTGAGGGGACAGCAAATTTACACTGTTATACAAGCTGTACACTCACTACTTTACATTGTAGAAAAGTGTCCTTCAGTGTTGTCACATGGAAAGATATACTCAAATATTTACAAAAATGTGAGGGGTGTACTCACTTTTGTGATATACTGTATGTGTGTTTTAGTAAGTATGGCCTCTTAGCATTCATAGCAATGGTTATCAACTGTATCGCAGAGACGGAACGTACAGTCACAGAAAATAGATGTTGTGGTGGCAGCTACAGAGAAGTACTTGGGGGGGTATGAGATTTGACTTCAGAAGAATTACAGCATGTGTTAAGTGGTAGTGTCCCGTCCTCTCAGGGCGTTGGCCTGGGGAAGGATCAGATAGGGTTAAAGTAGTGGAATAAGATGATGGGTTTTAATGAGTATAGGGTTAGTTAGTAGGGTAATTAAACATAGACGTGTGTTTATATAAACAGTACATATATATTGTTTTCCCTGGTTCACCTTTCCCATTATGTATCATAAAGTGTAATGGATCTATACTATAGTTCAGTTGGGGGCGGTAATGCAACATATAAGATGCCAGCCACCATTAAACCTCACTGAAGAAGTGCATGTCAGAGCAGACACTATTCCATGAAGTCCAAGGAAATGTCCGTAGAATTCCGAAATAGATTTGTGATGAGGCCTTTAGAAAGTATAAACACCCCTTGACTTATTCCACATTTTGCATCACTGGCCCACTACACACTACCACATATTGTATTTATTTTATTTTTTTAAATACATTTTTGCAAATGAATTATAAATGAAAAGCTGAAATGTTATGTCAATAGATATTCAACCCCTTTGTTGTGTGAAGTCGAAATAAATTCAGGAGTAAAGATGTGCTTAACAAGTCACGTAATACGTTTAATGGATTCACTCCGGGTGCAATAAGTGTTTAAAACCCCCTGGAGTTATTAATCTAAGTAACATAATAAAACAAACAAACATCAAAATCCATCAATTTAAGCTAGAGATATAGTTTAAACTAGATATACTTTTGCATTGGATGTATCTTAATCCACCGCATTGGCTGATGTTGCACTTCCGCATCTGTGGTGAAAGGTGGCAAAGCTAGAGCGGTGTTTGCCAGACCATGAGACATCCCGAAAATCGGTCTTCTCGCGAAAACATGTAGTGGCAGAACGGTCTCCCCTCTGTGGAAAGGGGAAACTCACGAACATGAATATGTTCTCCATTTTGCTTTACGACGTGTCAGGGGACTCATCTGAAATCGGTAATGTCTATATGCCAACTTCTGATTGTAGTGTCCGAACCGTTTGGGCTACAAACTAATGCGACCCCATTGTGAATAGGGGAGATTCTCATGAACACGATTGTTTGCTCTACAGATGCCACAGGACTCATCTGAAGGTAACCAGTAACGGGTTAAAAAGAATAATGGAAGTACAGTGCATTTGGAAGGTATTAAGACCCCTCCACTTTTCCCACATTTTGTTATGTTACATCCTTATTCTAAAATGGATGAAATGTTTTCCCCATCAATATACACACAATACCCCATAATGACAAAGCGAACACAGGTTTTTATATCTTTTTTTCCACATAAAAAAAAAACAGAAATACATTATTTACATAAGTATTCTGACCCTTTGCTATGAGACTCGAAATTGTGCTCAGGTGCATCTTGTTTCCACTGATCATCCTTGAGACGTTTCTACAACTTGATTGGAGGTCACCTGTGGAAAATTCTATTGATTTGGACATGTTTTGAAAAGGCACAACCCTGTCTATATAAGGTTCCACAGTTGACATGACAGGGCATGTCAGAGCAAAGACCAAGCCGTGAGGTTGAAGGAATCGTCCTAGAGCGCCGAGACAGGATTCTGTCAAGGCACAGATCTGGGGAAGTGTACCAAAAAATGTCTGCAGCATCGAAGGTCCCCAAGAATATAGTGGGCCTCCATCGTTCTTAAATGGAAGAAGTTTGGAGCCACCAAGACTCTTCCTAGAGCTGGCCTCCGGCTCTTCTCTAGGCCTTGGTCAGAGAAGAATGGGAGAAACTCTCCAAATACAGGTGTTGGTAGCGTCATACCCAAAAAGACTCGAGGCTGTAATCCCTGCCAAAGACGCTTCACAGTGTACTGAGTAAAGTGTGTTAATATAATATGTACATTTGATATTTCTGTATTTAATTTTCAAGAAATATGCTAAAATGTATAAACATGTTTTCACATGTTTTATTATGGGGTATTGTGCGTAGATGGCATAGGGAAAAATGCAGTTTAATCCATTTTGAAATCAGACTGCAACACAACAAAATGTGGAATAAGTCAAAGGGTATGAATACTTTCTGAAGGCACTGTATATTTTAGTGAAGATGGTGTGATCACTGGTTGATTCTTTCAGCCCGAGATTCATTCCTCTCCCATTTAGGCATATTAACCTTGGAAAGAAGTGGCACAATAGGTAACAAAGACATACAGTAGAGAAAGACATGAAGATTAGGCCAGTTAAGCCAAGGCCTACATATATAGCCTAGAAAATGTAAGTCTGCCATTGGAAATTGAGGAACAGCGTTTACAGATGGACAACTGAATATGTTCTCTAAATATGCAGGGATTGGAGTCGGTTGATGAAGCTTTAAAATGCCCCCCTATACCGGACGTCTCTGTAGTCTTTATCTTCAACCGGTAGGTGGACAAGATTTATTATGTGTACACATTGTTAGCAATTACTTTCTAATCTGCATTAGAGAAATTACCATACTACCAGTGGAATTTGAATCTTGTTTGTTTTGGGGCTCAGGAGTTTCTATCTGTTACTCTCCTTCTAACTGTTGCCAAGTGAGCACATAGCCAACGGCAAGCTTTTTATCTAGCTGCGCATATCTAATGAGACGGGCGAGAGGAACTCGCTGCATGAGTCCTGGCCGTCACCCTCTGAGCGACAGCTTCGATCGCGGAGATCAAAAGGAGTAATGCCCCATGTTCACTAGCACAAGGTGCTGCGCGGTGAAACACTGCTTCATTTTCAATGGAAGGGAAGCAGAGAAGGCGGGGGACCTTTGGGCTGTGCGAAGGTGGCGTGGGAGGCGATGAAAAATAAACTTTTCCAAACTTTATGCCTGAGTGACAGGCGATGAGGCAAAAATAAGCCGAGTTTTCTTTCTCACTGACCCTTTCCTATTTTGAAGTATTCTCTCTTTTTTTCAAATTTCTAACTGAATTTCTAAATTGTACATTATCTGCATGCATGCACACTTACACACTTACACACATTATAGGGGTCCTGGCCCGCCCTGCTGTACCTCCTTGCCTGTCCAAATAAAAAATATTGAAATATTGATCATTTATTTGACTGAGAGGCACATCGACAGAAAGAGGCGTCTTGCTCCGATAAAGTATCCCGAGCGAGTGAAACAGCGCCCCTCTGTCTCAATATGTGCAGACCATGTATATGATGCTGTATGGATAGAAATAGCATGGTATGTCATACTATTTATGTCCAGACAGCATTGTATAGTAACACAGAGGGGCTCTGTTTTAGTCGCTGTTTTAGTCGATTTTTCCAGTGCGATATTTTCTTGCAGAGGAAGAGGCGGAAGCCAGTGTGCTCACTTGCCAAAATCTGTCCAGAATAAACCCAATAGGTTTATTCCTGCCTTTAGGACAAAGACTCCCATTGTTAGGGCAGAGACATGAGCATCTCGTAAATACATTTAAGTCATTTAGCAGATGCTCTTATCCATAGCGACTTAAAATGATTGCATTCATCTTAAGATGGCTAGGTGAGACAACACATTACAATTGTATCAAGTATATTTCCCCCCAACAAACTATGTATCAGTAAAGTCAGTGCTCGTGGGAAAAGAGAAGTGCCTTTTAAAAATACAACAATTGGGGGGAGGTGGCCGTTGGGGGCACCAGATCTCTGGTTTCAGCCACTTAGGAAAGGAAAGGAAAAGGAAAGTGCTCTGTTCGCGTGCTGGCTTCCCCTAAAGTAAATGTTTGTTTTGGCATAATTACATCGTTACTCCTGTCGAAATCAAATCATTCAAAATACTTTAAAATGTTGAGACAGGAAGGGGAGGGGTGTGTGGTAGAGATATGTTGGCTTTCATTGTGTGAATTGTTTGCCCCTTTGTATTGTTTATTTGTATAAATTCCCCATTACATGTCACAAGTAGGCCTAGTAAATGTTACATCATTTGGTTACATACATTCTGTTAATGCGTGTATTAATTAGGCTACAGTCATTTGCCATTCTCATTCTCATTGTTTGCAGAGTTCACAACCTGCTTCACTTGTGAGAAATAAGTTTTGGTTAATTTCATAACCAGCATTTACAAATGTATTAATTGTCTTTGGAGTGCTCTTTGTAAAGCAATGAGCATGTGTCTGGTTTCTCTCTCCTGATAACGGGAGCACAAATGCTCCTGTCCACCTGAGCTCACATAGAAGTAGGCCTACCTGGCCTGCCGTGTGCAAATGAAGGAAAGTGCCCATTTGGGATATTTGATTTCTGATTATTTTAACTCACAACTAATAAGCTGAGCTTCTCAACGTTGTGAATGACAAAAGTTCCTCACAGTGTTAGAAAAATATTTTCAACACTCTCCGGGCCTCGCTAATCACCAAGCCTCGATGTGAAAGAGCAAAATATCATGACCTGATGATTCCATATATCCAGTGGAAACGTCCTAAAGAAACAGCTGTCTGTCCCGAGCTCACTGGTCTGACACCTCGGACACACCGAGAGCATCAATGCTCAAAATAGTCTGGGTATGTATGCAACAAAAGTTCAACATTCACCTTCTGCTACCATTTCTGTCAGGTTTGACTCATACGTTCGATAGAATCCAGAGTATGCACCACACCGAACGCACTGCAACTGCCTCTGCAATGCACTGCCTCAAGGCAAACCCAGTGTTTCATTGGAAATGAATGTAATTCTGGTGTACCAAAATGCAATGACGCTGTCGGTGGGATGGAAGCGTGAGGGCCTGAATAAGATAGTTGTTGCAATTTCGCTAGCGAAGGTTCAGGCCTGACCCAGTTGACTGATTTGATACAATGTTACACCTCACTCGTGGTAGAGAGATGAAAGCGATTGAAAGAATCTGTATTTTCATCAGGATATTTTCTACTGTTTTTATTTTGTCAGCTTTAGGCCTAGGTATTCTATTTAGTTGAGGATGGAAGTTAAAGGCCTACTGCTGGGTTGGCCTTTAGGCGCTCGTTTCTTTAACCGCCAATTGTTCAGTGTATCAATGTGTCCATATCGCAGAGGCTGGTTCTCTCACATTAGTTGAATTTTTAGAATATTTTCATCATTTTAATTTAGATTATGATTAACCACGTGACAATGATTTTGAGAAACGAAAACGTTATTATTCAAATGCGCAGATAAAAAATAATCACAACTGGCACGCTGTTCGGGTAGAAATGGTAGGATAAATTGTAAGCTTCCCCAAACTAGAAACTCACGAGCCACCTATGGTCTTTGCAATAACACCCATTTAAAAAAAATAGGTGGTCCCGTGAAAAAAAAATGCCAAATCAAATGCCTGTCTAACTGATTTATTCTGGCCCTGGCCCTGCACATAACATCTAAACTAGATGATTTAATTACAGCCGTTATGAGCCTGTCCTCCCTGATTTCACCATGCACCAGCCATCACTGGATCCTGCACTCAAACTAATTGCACACACCTGTTTGTTTGAAAGGACCTGGATGGACCTGCTAAACTGCAAACAAATTCTTAGAATTTTGAAAATGGTGGATTGGAGGAGGAGAGACACGTTCTCGGTTGAACTGTGTAACAAGGTGACTAGAAACTAATGAGACCGATTGTTTGACCGCAAGTGAGAGTTGTTTGATATCGTTGAATCTTGTTTTGCTGTTGTAGAAATGTGGTAAGAGGTTAATGGGAAATGGTGGCGAGTAGTGAGGCTGAAATGGAGAAAAAGTTGGTGAAGCGACATCTGTGCTGGAATGTGAACAATATGGGTGTCAGTTTTGATAGTATGGAACGGTCGGATGATGGTCAAGAGCCGGAATGGTCGGTAGTGGAAAGACATAGGAAGAAGAGATCATGATACTGAAAGCAGTGGCTCGTCTAGCAAACAAAACAAAGAGGGCCAAGGTAGGAAGCAAGAGTAGTGATGTGTTGGAGTGGAAAGTGCTGATATTGTTTGATGAGACCACAGGGCCTCATTTACACTCTATCTGACTAACTAATGCTGTAGAGAAAGAGGCGGGTGAAGTGAAATTAGCATGGTTCATTGGAAATGGTAAATTGTTAATATTGTGTGTTTGCCAGGCTCAGCAAGGGAAGATTTTGAAAATGTAGAAACTTAATGGGATGAAGATTAAAAGCCATGTACCTGGTGCTTATGCTAGGTTAAGGGGATTCGTCACTGGGGTCCCAATATCTATGTCCACAGATGATATTAAGAAAATGTGAAGGGAGGCAGAGGGATTGAGGCCAAAAGGTTGATCAGTAGGAAAGAGGGACAAAGAAGTGAAAGCTTATCATTGATGCTGAGGTTTGAGAAAGTCTTGCTGGGAAAAGTACAGCTAGAACTCCTTAGTTTCAATGTTAGAGATTTTGTCCCATATGCACTGCAGTGTTTTAAATGCCAAAGAATGGTACATGTAGCTGCTCAGTGTAAAGGAAAGAAAAGATGTGCCAAGTGTGGAGGAGCACATGATTACGGTGGATGCAATGTCAAGTGTTGTAATTGTGGGGGAGAACACAGTGCAGCATGGATGCCAGGTACAGAGAGAGGCTCAGAGATCTAGGATCAGTCATGATGTATCGTATGCAGAGGCCATAAAACCAGATTGGTGGAACTACAGTGCGGACTGATGGAGCTTACATGGATGTACCTGTTGTAAGTGGGGCTGGTGCATCTGATAGGCCTGGCATGGTTTTGAGGCCTGTTCAGAAATCTTGTGCTCATGAATGGGCAGTGTCAAAGGAAACTTTGATAATGAATAAAGTTGACTTCTTAGCTTTTATTGGTAATGTTATCAATACGACTCGGGTCGTGGAAAGCAGAAATCCCACTTTGAAGGCTATTGTAGAGATGGCAAAAGAGATATTGGGGGTAACAGATGTTACTGTTAAAATGGTTGTTGACATGCTGAACAATTCTAAGGGTGGAGTGTTTCAGAATAATATAGGATAAAGTTTAATGGGGTTGGGGAGGAGGTGGTAGAAGTTTAGGGATTTATTTGGTTTAGAATGTTATTTTCATGGCAGTACAGAATTGGGCAGATCATGATTGATCGTATATTCCAGCACAGTAGGTGGCGCAACAATTGTTTGCCGACTGCCATGGTATTTTACCTTTATTTAACTAGGCAAGTCAGTTAAGAACAAATTCTTATTTTCAATGACTGCCTAGGAACAGTGGGTTAACGGTCTGTTCAGGGGCAGAACTTGTCAGCTCAGGGATTTGAACTTGCAACCTTTCAGTAACTAGTCCAACGCTGTAACCCTGCCGCCCCTGAATAATTTTGAAAACAAATTGAAAGCAAAAACAACTATGCATACTTTAATTTTCTTGGATAACAAACATAGTTTATTGCAAAGGTATATTATTTGGGGGTAAGTTGCAACTGATGTGAACATTGTACATTTTTTAATTAGCATTGCCTCCTCTGTCATATGAATGCAATTGGAGAGTTAAACAACTGCTCTTTTTTTCATTTAGTTCTAACCTAGGCAAATAAGAACATTTTAAATTGCAGTTATGTCTAAAAAATTAGCCTTAAGCTAATTCAGCCATTTATCTATGGCAATTGCTGTTTTTATTACTTAAATGTATCCGTGCTAATGTCTTGCTGACGTTATGGATAAGATGAAGGAATATGGAGAACAGTCATTTGTAGGCTAGGCAAAGTATGTGTTTGGTGCTTCATGGGCATTTCTTTTTTATTAAACACGATGTGGAGGAACAAAAATACTTATGTGCTGTATATTATGATGCAAGAAGGCTGCAAGATACAGCTCACCAACAGGTAGGCCTAGGTTTCACACCTGGGGTGTTCTTCCATGACATGTTTCTCTTTTCTTCCCATTTTAAATGGACTGCACTCAGGCAACCACTTTGTCAGTTGGTATCTCAATGTGCTCAATAATTTAAAGGTAGTCTTTTCAGTCTTCTTACTACCGCTGTCTGCATGCACGGCGCTTTGAGTGTGACGAGAGATAATTTCCAACGTGACTTTTGAACCATAAATGAATTAAATTACATTTGGGTTGTTAAGTGCAGCCTGGAAGTTATTTTATTCAAATGGATGCTGTTTCAAAAAGGAGTCATCGATTTGTATTTTGAACATTTTAGCGATGAATTATAGTCTGAAATTATTATTTCAAACAAACCTGATAGCAAAAAAATCTACATGTTCAGAGTGAGTTGGGATCACTACCTAGGTACTGTTGTTGTGAAGTTCTATAAGGGACTTTTCAGACGTTCTGCTGTTTTGAAGGTTTTGCAGCCAGTCAGAGCAGCAGAATGTGTTCCATTTCAATACATCCAGGTGAATTCCTGAAAGTTGTGCCATCTCTATGGCAACGGGGCAGCAGTATACTCGCCAGGCGAATGACCAAGGCCCTTCTTTAGGCCACAGGGGCCTGTCCATCTTTATGAATACAGTCATTGTGATTGAGACCCAACCACGGACCAACCCCGAGGCAAGGATCTCATTACCTGTCGAGTGCACATCTCCGACTCCATCGGAGAGACACACACTGAGAGGCAGTATTTAGAAAAATGTATAACCCCTTCTCCCCCCAAATTCCTTCAGGCAGACGACCCCTAAGGAACTTGACGGATTGTCTTAGCAAGTGCTCTTCACACACAATACTACACCTAATGCGTAATGTATTCAAAGAATACGCAGTTGGAATGTGCCAGGAAGTGCCTTGCATTTAAATGAGCTCCCAGCTCCTTCATTAAATGCCTCCGCTATTAAAACCGGTCTGATTCGCTTTCTCTCCTACTGTTCCGAGAGGCTGGCGGTATTTAGCTAAATTCCCAGAGTGTATTCCAGGGCATCTTGTACAATGAGGAGAATGTTGACGGGATACAAGGTGGGTGGTTAACTCTGACGGTTTGCCACTCAAACATAACAGTAACAATAGCGCAGAGGTGCCATGCCAATCAGTGATACAAGACCTTCATTTGGGTCTTCCTGGACACATACAGGTGGTGGTTTTAGTTAAGCGTCATCCCTGACCCCTGGTGGTAATTAGCTGGATGTAAAAGAAAACATGCAATTACCAGACTATACTATCTGATTGCTTTATGTTCCCTCTGTATGTATGTGAAAAGTGGCATTGCTTTGACTCTACCTGACAGTGAAACAAGGTATGATTGTCACACTCTACATTAATGAATACCTATGGGAGAGGTAGAGAGAGAGGCCAAGAGGTGTTTTTTTATTTAACTAGGCAAGTCAGTTAAGAACACATTTTTATTTTCAATGACGGCCTAGGAACAGTGTTCAGCCTGAATTCAGCCTTGTTCAGGGGCAGAACGACAGATTTTTACCTTGTCAGCTCAGGGATTCGATCTTGCAACCTTTCGGTTACTGACCCAACGCTGTAACCACTAGGCTACCCTGCCGCCCCAAGAGAATGTGAGATAAAACAGAAGCCTTAACAATATTCAATTTGCATGAGCTAGTATTGTTTTCATGGCTCTGAAAATTGCTCTGGGAATGGGAAAAAGAGTGGGGTATGCAAAATACTAGGGAAGCTCGGCTATCCTTTTTCAAGACAGTGTTGTTGCGATGGGGAAAAGATTTTCACCCTTGCTCGGGTGTTGGTGTTGACTACAGAGTAAGACTTCCTCAGAGAACAAGCTATTGTTTTTCTTGTCTGTGACACCTTGCTGGAAAAAATGTTCAGCACCATTTAAAAGAGAATAGTCTAGCACTTATGCACCTATATAATTGGTGGTTTGAAATGCATTTGTTTCCTTTTCCTACACTAGTAAAAGCTTGTAGGCCTATGATGTATTTGGACACTGACAAACGTAAGTGCAGTCCAGTGGCGGTCAGTGCATTTTCAGATGAGGGAGGACAATCAATTTTTTTTTTGAACATGGCCTTATTTCTATTACAGCATATACCGCCTTGCACACTCTTGCCTGCATCTAGCTTATAGTGGGTGTAATCATTAGTCCAACAGTTGCAGTTGGACAAATTCAGGTATGTTTTGTTCCGTTTGCTTCTGTTTAAGAAAGTATTTTTTAATAGAATCGGCAGAACCAATATCAAATCAAATCAAATTTATTTATATAGTCCTTCGTACATCAGCTGATATCTCAAAGTGCTGTACAGAAACCCAGCCTAAAACCCCAAACAGCAAGCTATGCAGGTGTAGAAGCACGGTGGCTAGGAACAACTCCCTAGAAAGGCCAAAACCTAGGAAGAAACCTAGAGAGGAACCAGGCTATGTGGGGTGGCCAGTCCTCTTTTGGCTGTGCCGGGTGGAGATTACAACAGAACATGGCCAAGATGTTCAAATGTTCATAAATGACCAGCATGGTCGAATAATAATAATAAGGCAGAACAGTTGAAACTGGAGCAGCAGCACGGTCAGGCGGACTGGGGACAGCAAGGAGTCATCATGTCAGGTATTCATGGGGCATGGTCCTAGGGCTCAGGTCCTCTGAGAGAGAGAAAGAAAGAGAGAATTAGAGAGAGCATATGTGGGATGGCCAGTCCTCTTCTGGCTGTGCCGGGTGGAGATTATAACAGAACATGGCCAAGATGTTCAAATGTTCATAAATGACCAGCATGGTCGAATAATAATAATAAGGCAGAACAGTTTAAACTGGAGCAGCAGCACGGTCAGGTGGACTGGGGACAGCAAGGAGTCATCATGTCAGGTATTCCTGGGGCATGGTCCTAGGGCTCAGGTCCTCCGAGAGAGAGAAAGAAAGAGAGAATTAGAGAGAGCATATGTGGGATGGCCAGTCCTCTTCTGGCTGTGCCGGGTGGAGATTATAACAGAACATGGCCAAGATGTTCAAATGTTCATAAATGACCAGCATGGTCGAATAATAATAATAATAAGGCAGAACAGTTTAAACTGGAGCAGCAGCACGGCCAGGTGGACTGGGGACAGCAAGGAGTCATCATGTCAGGTATTCCTGGGGCATGGTCCTAGGGCTCAGGTCCTCCGAGAGAGAGAAAGAAAGAGAGAATTAGAGAGAGCATATGTGGGATGACCAGTCCTCTTCTGGCTGTGCCGGGTGGAGATTATAGCAGAACATGGCCAAGATGTTCAAATGTTCATAAATGACCAGCATGGTCGAATAATAATAAGGCAGAACAGTTGAAACTGGAGCAGCAGCACGGCCAGGTGGACTGGGGACAGCAAGGAGTCATCATGTCAGGTAGTCCTGGGGCATGGTCCTAGGGCTCAGGTCCTCCGAGAGAGAGAAAGAAAGAGAGAAGGAGAGAATTAGAGAACACACACTTAAATTCACACAGGACACTGAATAGGACAGGAGAAGTACTCCAGATATAACAAACTGACCCTAGCCCCCCGACACATAAACTACTGCAGCATAAATACTGGAGGCTGAGACAGGAGGGGTCAGGAGACACTGTGGCCCCATCCGAGGACACCCCCGGACAGGGCCAAACACCCCTGATCCCGCGTAAACAGTTCAGTTTCATAGCAGCCACATTGTATTCCTTTTCACAATTACATTATGCTCTCTCCTCCTTTCACATCTTCCATTTGCTTGTGGACTTCAATGCACAACACATCAGCTCTATGTGACCAGGTGAAAAAACCAAGCCACACCGCTACACACAGCCTACATCATTGTCCCCATATTAACTAAAGTAACGTCCTAGTCAACATAGCTAATATAACTAATGTGTTAGTAAACCTGCTACAATCATGCAGTAACGTTACAGTGTGTGGTCAGTAAGCAGTTACACCGGCAGGCCCCTGTGGCAATAAATTAATAAAACCAAAAGCTTACCTTGACTTGGAAGAGTTCCAGTGTTGTGTTGGCCAGTCAGCTAACATAGCATCCATCTGTTTGAGCAGGGTGTTTCAGTAGGCTAAACTAGCTAGCTGCATTTACTAGCTAAGTAAATGAAACGGAAAGTGGAAGAAAAAAAATTATCCTTAATTTAGGAAGAAATTTAATTTGTTCAAAACTGTTCAACTATTTTCTTTCTCCTTGAGTCAACTACTCACCACATAGTGCTAACTAGCTGTAGCTTACGCTTTCAGTACTAGATTCATTCTCTGATCCTTTGATTGGTTGGACAACATGTCAGTTCATGCTGCAAGAGCTCTGGTAGGTTGGAGGACGTCCTCCGGAAGTTCTCATCATTATTGTGAGAATCATAAGCCTCCTAGGATTTGTATTGAAGTTAATTTACTCAGAGGAAGACCAAAGCTAGCTGACCTCCAGCTACACCACAGTGATACCCTACAGAGTGCTGCTGAGGCTACTGTAGACCTTCTCACTGCTTGTTTGTTACGTATGCATAGTCACTTAACCCCCATCTACATGTACAGATTACCTCAACTTGCCTGTACCCCTGCACACTGACTCGGCACCGGTGTATATAGCCTCGTTACTTTTATTCTTATTGTTATTTTTATTGTTACTTTTTATTATTACGTTTTATTTTAGCCTACTTGGTAAATATCTTCTTCTTGAACTGCCCTGTTGGTTGAGGGCTTCTAAGTAAGCATTTCACGGTAAAGTCTACACTTGGAATCGGTGCATGTGGCAGAAAGTTTGATTTGATATTAAAATTATAATCTATAATAATAATTTATTAACATTACGTAACATTAAAATAAATGTGTGTTTCTGTAGCATGAGGCAGCTTGATGTACAAGTACACGAGATACTATTCCCATGCCATTACAAAAAGGAAAGGAAAGTTACGTATGTGCCATGTCTCATTATCGTCTAATCATTAGACCCTTCTATCTAAACGGTGGGGACATGGAGTTGTTTTCCAACACTTCTCCTTTGTAGAATGTTTAATGATGGCTGAGGAATGGTTCTCCCGCTGTGCAATGATGTCCAAACCACCTGGTGATGAGTGCACTCCTTGGAACCTCTCCCAGTGTGTATGCGTGTGCATCATTCTGTTGTGTGTATGAAATTGTGGGGATTCTGACAGACGTTCTCAGGAATGGGTTGCCATAGAAATTCATTTTTAGCAGTTGATACTGCACCAATAGGTATTAGGATGCAACTAAGGGTACAATTTAATGCAATCGTTTGTAAATATTTATTGAGCTCAAGGTTGAATAACTTTTTACATGTATATATTTTCCTAAGGTTAGACACAAACATACCTTTTCACCTCAGCAAAGTGGTAGTGTCTCACTACTGACTGAACTAAGCCCCTCTCCCCAAAAATAACATTTCCATCTTAATATCAAACCAAGTGGCAGGGCGGTCTGTTTTTCAAATTCATTAGTAGGCCTTTAACCTAGAGTATGTTGACATATTGGTCTTCTTTTCTCTAGTAGATGGTCTTTTTGGCAAAGTTCAGGCTCATACAGGAAGTGCCATAATCCATATTTGGTTCACCAAGGCCTAGTGCCGTCAAAGACTTGAGAATAGCCATGAAGCTCCTCTTTGCAGCAGGTGCCTAGCTCTCACTCTGTTCCCATCCCTCAAACTCAGTGGTTCTGCTACTATACTCAAAAGTGACCCGGGAAAGATAAGGATCCATTGAGAGTTCATGGAGGATCATCTTCTGAGAAGATGCCTGATCTGCCCAATTTATTAAAGGGTTCATAGAACAAGGTACTGCACCTGCTGTCTGTAGCTTGTTCCCACCTGTGATTCATACCCCCTCTGTGGAGACTAGGTGATTCACATTGGCTCTGTCCCAAATGGCACCTATTCCCATGTGAGGATGTTTAATGATGATCAGGGCTCTGGTCAAAAGTAGTGCACTATATAGGGAATAGGAAGTCCATTTGGGATGCACCCCATGTGACTCACCTGCTCTTTGATGGTGAGAAAGGGGGGAGGAACATCTTCGATTCCTCTCGTAGGCCCTTCCTGGCTCCACTGCAGTTTTGTGTATCTCATCAGAAGACCAATGATCTCAGCCGTTGGATCCCTAAACATGGATTCACCTTCCAGTGCATGTAGTCAAATGAGTAGCTTTCACAGGCCTGTAAGAACTACTTAAGTGCCTCAGTGTGTTCGTTTTCACTGCAGTTTGTGATGGTTGAGAACCTTTTCTAAACTGGAATTTTGTGACGGTTTTGCAATGATCATGGATCCACAGAGAGAAAATGTTTTACTTTGTGGTTCCATGCCTTGTGAAAACAGCTTATGGTCTTGACTTTTTTTAATCACCAGCAGAGCGAAGGAGCAGAAGAAATTCGGCACTGACGAATCTCTGGCTGATGCAATCGCATGCAAATTACATTTCCGTCTCCCCTCGTGAGTACGACTGACTTTCCCATTGGAGGAAGTAAGTGGCTCAGGCACTGTTAAACGTGTTACAAGGTGGAATGATGTCGGACCAGCAACAGCATAAACACCATGAGACAAGCCAGTAAGAGAACCTCAACTCCCCTCAAGGAGAGCGTCCATCTTTACTCCTCCACCTCTGTCTCCTCTCCTCCCCCTTGTCTGGCGGCTCTATGATCCCAGAGTTTTGAGCCAGCACAGTTGTTGATTTAAAGCAACTTCATTTATCAGTGCCGTGGCAACTCGTGAGAGCTTTGAGAGCAGGAGAGGGAGGGAGGAGAGGAGTGAGGGGAGAAAGAGACAGTCTGGGATGGGCGTCTCTGAGCCTTTTTATTATAAAACTGTTTACTCTATCAGTCATCCATCCATGTTATGAGCCCATCACTCATTCTCACTTGGTGATCTCCCGATCGCATCAGAAATGGAATAGAGATGGACACGTTTTTCTGCTCATAATAATTAAATACACACTGTCAACATGTTTTTATTCCAACACTATCACTCTTTGGTGTGGACAATTGAATCGAAACACGCTTGTTTGCCAAGGATACCAAAGTTGTAATAATGTTTTGGATGCGTTTCGGTTATGTTCTTACCAGTATAAAGATTGTTGTCCCTGGAGAAATAATAAATGCTTTATTCATCTTTATGGCTGTAGTTGTTACACGGCAGTTGAATTGGTTTATATAGTGAAGGGGTCATAATTGTAAGGGTAATTGGTACACTGTAGTCGTGTTGCTGTGTAGTGATTGAGTCACAACTTTATGGTTTTGTCGTGATAGTTGTTACACTATAGGCATATTGGCTTTATAGTTGTGCAGTGATCGTTGGTACACTGTAGTCGTATTGGTATGTAGTCGCAGCTCTTCTTTGAATAACCCAAGAATCCATTCAATGCATCTGGTCCTCTCAGCTGAAATGCCATTCATTAATACACCAGTGGTGCTCATTGAGGTGTCTTCCAATTCTTTCCCTCAAACTTCTTCTTCCTCTGAGGTTGTTTACCCTCAAGGCTTTCTTTCAAGTGTCTTCTTTTTTACATCCCTCAACTTTTGTTTTTATGTTGCTTCTCAGAATGTATTTGCACCGCTTGCATATGAAAGGCATTCTGGTTTGCTTCCAGTGTTTGATACTGATCTGTTCCTACTGTACACAGAGTTGTGATGCTTGTTGGTTTGGCATCTAAATTGTCATTGTGGGATTCATTAAAATACTCTTTGGGTGTGGCAGTTTAAGAGAAGACTTTTAGTGCAGTTTGGTTTATTTGGGTAACTGACTATCTTAATTAAAGGCCCAATACAATTCTTGGTTTCTCGTCAGACTTGGCTTTCTTTTGTCTATACCTGCACTCTCTCTCTACCAACTCTCGCTCTCCTCTACTCACAGCCATTCTGTAGTGTTGGCCCAGTACCCATCTTGATGCATGGACTTCCTTAGCCACGGGAGCATGACAACTCTGCCCACAATTCTGAGAAATTGAAACTTTATTTGAGTCTGTCCCTGATGGGTTACTTTGGAATTAATCGAAATTTGAAGGCTGCCACGGTTAATTTTCACTGGTTTCAAATTGACGAGAGTGTTAGGGTAGAGAAGAGCGACCGTCAGGTGAGCATAACCTCTATCTACAGGCTTACATTTTTTAAATGTTTTTTAATGCCATGCCATGGTGAGTTTACAAGAATTCAAGAGTTCACTTCAAAATAAGGTCCATATTGATATGCCATTATGTCTCACTAGTTGATGAATTGGTAAGGCTAGCATTCATCCCAGTTTTAAGAATATCAACTTTTGTGCTAATACCGAGGGCGATATTGAAAATAAGTGTGTCATCCTCTGGGGTTCTTTGTACTTTTAAATTGCTTTTAACTGAAATATTTGTTTACCCCAAAATAAATACAAGTTCATTTTTATTATTTATACTCAATGTGGATCCCATGGTGTGTGTGTGTGTGTGTGTGTGTGTGTGTGTGTGTGTGTGTGTGTGTGTGTGTGTGTGTGTGTGTGTGTGTGTGTGTGTGTGTGTGTGTGTGTGTGTGTGTGTGTGTGTGTGTGTGTGTGTGTGTGTGTGTGTGTGTGTTTGCAGAACAAAAATATTAACACTACATGCAACAATTTTAAAGAGTTTACTGAGTAAGAGTTCACATAAGGAAATAAGTCATTAAAATACATTCAGTAGGCCCTAATCAATGAATTTCACATCACAGGTAGTGATCAGAAAACCAGTAAGTATCTGGTGTGACCACCATTTACCTCATGTAGCGTGACACATCTCCTTCGCATCGAGATCAGGCTGTTGCATGTTGTCCCACTGCTCTTCAATGGCGGTGCGAAGTTGCTGGATATTGGCGGGAACTGGAACACGCTGTTGTACACGTTGATCCAGAGCATCCCACACATGCTCAATAGGTGTTGACATGTCTAGTGTGTATGCAAGACATTTTCAGCTTCCAGGAATTGTGTGCAGATCCTTGACACATGGGGCCATGCATTATCATGCTGATGATGGCGGTGGATGAACGGCATGACAATGGGCCTCAGGATCTCGTCACTGTATCTCTGTGTATTCAAATTGCCATTTGATACAATTATATTCCGTTTTATGTCTGCCCATACCATAACCCCACTGCCACCATGGGGCACTCTGCACTCCCACTGCCTGGTACAGTTGAAACTGGATTCATCTGCGAAGAGCACACTTCTCCTGCATGTCAGTGGCCATCGAAGGTGAGCATTTGCCTACTGAAGTTGGTTACGACGCCGAACTGCAGTCAGGTCAAGACCCTGGTGAGGATGACGAGCATGCAGATGAGCTTCTCTGAGGGTTTGTGTCAAAATTTGGGCAGTTGTGCAAACCCACAGTTTCATTAGCTGTCCGGGTGGCTGGTCCCGCAGGTGAAGAAGCCGGATGGGGAGTTCCGTGGCTGGTGTAGTTACACGTTGTCTGCGGTTGTGAGGCCAGTTGTACGTACTGCCAATTTCTCTAAAATGATGTTGGAGGTGGCTTATGGATGAGAAAGGAACATTCAATTATCTGGAAACAGCTCTGGTGGACATTCCTGCAGTCAGCATGCCAATTGCACAATTCCTCAAAACTTAAGACATCTGTGGCATTGTGATGTGCGTCAAACGGCACATTTTAGAGTGGCCTTTTATTGTCCCCAGCACAAGGTGCACCTGAGTAATGATCATGCTGTTTAATCAGCTTCTTGATATGCCACACCTTTCAGGGGGATGGATTATCTTGGCATTGGAGAAATGCTCACTAACAGGGATGTAAACTAATTTGTGCACAACATTTGAGAAATATATTTTTGTGCGAATGAAAAATTTTGATATTTTATTACAGCGCATGAAACAAGAAACCAACACTTTGCATTAATATTTTTGTTCAGTATAGTTTGTACTTTAGTTTTCAGATCATTTTCAATGTTTTAGCTCATTGTTAAACGGTTCCTATCTAGACTCTCAAAACGGATGATTAGTTTTCTTTACTTCTGAACATTGACTTCAAAAGACCGACTTGGATTCCCGTTGCATTTCTGCTATGGATCGTGCCTTTACCTACCTGTTTGTTTTTAGTCTCTCCTCTGAGATGTCTAATATTCCTCCTGCGTAACAGCGCTGACCCAGCAGCACGATGAGTCTATCGTTTAAATAGAATTCCACCGGTATCCCACTGTGAGCTTGTCGAGATTAAAAACAGAAGAGATGGATATCATTTCGAGGCAAGGTTACAAAGTACTTGCTTGTGCAGAGAAATCATTATTCTGAAAGCCCAACGTCTTTATGCCTTTTGATTGCTGTTTGTTAGCTTGTCTTGTCTTCTCTTCCTCGCAGACTCTTAGTATTTGCTGATTTGAGTCTCTTTGGCGGCGTTTAGACAAGCAGCCCAATTCTGTATTTTAAAAAAATATGTTAAATCACGAATTGGACATTTGACAACTCTGAAGTTCTGGTGTGACAATATCTGATTGGTCATAAGACCAATTAGTAGAAAAAATATCAGAATTGGGCTGCCTGTGTAAATGCAGCTTATGTGGCAGCCAAACTACTGACAAACGTGTAACAATCATCTCGCTATTTATACAGTACCAGTCAAAAGTTTGGCTTCTTCATAGTAGCCACCCTTTGCCTTGATGACAGCTTTGCACACTCTTGGCATTCTCTCAACCAGCTTCACCTGTAATGCTTTTCCAACAGTCTTGAAGGAGTTTCCAAATATGCTGAGCACTTGTTAGCTGCTTTTCTTTCACTCTGTGGTCCAACTCATCCCAAACCATCTCAATTGGGTTGAGGTCAGGTGATTGTGGAGGCCAGGTCATCTGATGCAGCACTGCATCACTCTCCTTCTTGGTCAAATAGCCCTTACACAGCCTGGAGGTGTGTTGAGTCTTTGTCCTATTGAAAAACAAATGATAGTCCCACTAAGCCCAAACCAGATGGGATGGCATATCGCTGCAGAATGCTGTGGTAGCCATGCTGGATAAGTGTGCCTTGAATTCTAAATTAATCACAGACAGTGTCATCAGCAAAGGACTCCCACACATGACACCTCCTCCATACTTCACGGTGGGAACCATGCATGCGGAGATCATCCGTTCACCTACTCTGCGTCTCACAAAGACACAGCAGTTGGAACAAAAAGTCTAAAATTTGAACTCATCAGTTTAAAGGACAGATTTCCACCAGTTTAATGTCCATTGCTTGTGTTTCTTGGCCCAAGAAAGTATTTTCTTATTATTGGTGTCCTTTAGTAGTGGTTTCTTGGCAGCAATTTGACCATGAAGGCCTGATTCACACAGTCTATTAACAGTTGATGTTAAGATGTGTCTTACTTGAATTCTGAAGCATTTATTTGGGCTGCAATTTCTGAGGCTGGTAACTCTAATGAACTACAGCAGAGGTAACTCTGGGTTTTCCTGTCCTGTGGCTGTCCTCATGAGAGCCAGTTTCATTTATGTTTTTTGCAACTGCACTTGAAAGTTCTTGTCTTAAAGTAATGATGGACTCTTGTTTCTCATTGCTTATTTGAGCTGTTCTTGCCATAATATGGACTTTCACCAAATAGGCCTATCTTCTGTATACCACCCCTACTATGTCACAACATGACTGATTGGCTCAAATGCAATAAGAAGGAAAGAAGTTCCACATATGAACTTTTAACAAAAGTTTAAAGGTGCCTATGTCATGAAGCTGGTTGAGAGAATACCAAGAGTGTGCAAAGCTGTCATCAAGGCAAAGGGTGGCTACTTTGAAGAATCTCAAATATCAAATATATTTTGAATTTGCTTAACACTTTTTTTTTTTTTGGTTACTACATGAGTCCATATATGTTATTTCATAGTTTTGATTTCTTCACTATTATTCTGCAATGTAGAAAATAGTGAAAATAAAGAAAAACCCTTGAATGAGTAGGTGTCCAAACCTTTTGACTGGTACTGTAAAAATCAGCTAGAAAGCGATTAGTACGCCAGCCGAGCATTTCGTGTTGTCAGCTAATTAACTACCTTCTGCCCACTCATTGACTGACATGGTGTCAGTGTAGAATGGAAGACGACTATCATTATCGGAGCTGCATCAAGATGGCGGCCCCCATGTACTTGTTTGCTAAGTTCTCTGTATTGTATGTTGCTCTCCTTTACTCTTTTTTTACTTTCATCATTAGCACAGTACACATGATCACAATTCTAGCTCCAAGACGCCAGCAATTTGAAAGAACAAAAATGTAGATTGTACTGATTTATTGGCATGTTGAACCAATATGTTGCACCGTAATTTAAACATTCAGTGGCTAGTGGTAAAACGATGACATATCTGAATTCCAACATCTTTATGCACCTTCACCATTGGTCTGCCAGAGGGAGTGTTTACTACTAGGAACGGCTGTCATTCAATGTGAGCATGAAGAAAGAACACCTGGGCCCATATCCACAAAGCATCACAGAAACGGTCCTGGGAAACCTGTTTAACTTGTATTTAAGACTTAAAAAGCTCCCAGCTCAGAGTAGGTTTTTGGATGATGATGATGATAAACACTGCCCAGACAAACTGGGGCCGGGGTGAAATCAACTTAGAAAATCTCAACTGGTAATCATAACAGTTTGAGGTACTGCAAAGGAAAGATGGCGATGACGCTCATTGACATTGTTGCAAATGATGAGGAATAACCAATCGCGATGAGGCATCGCCAGTTTTGAACTCTATAGGACACTTCAGACAACCAGGGTGAATGTGACTGTACATCAAATGTTGCAATGGTCAAATGTTTTATATAGTTTCTGACAATCACTTTGCCTGCTCTAAATTATTGCCTGATATATTGGCATGCTTAACCTTTTTCTCCCAATCAATTCTGATGGTTGTTGAATGCGGAATCTTGACAATATTATCGTTCTATCAACGCAGTGCACTTCCCACAGTTGTTAAACAACTCTAAATAACTTTGGCACAGTAGGCATCAAGTAACATGCCGATAATGTTGTCTACGGTGTTTTGAAAGCTCTATCATTTTCATCGAACACAAAGTTAACGTAAACCCTAGATGCTTTGCCCAACATATAGGCATACCTAATTTTGACTCGCTGCATTTTTCTATTATCAAGATACCTGCTGCTAACTCTTAACTGGTTAGGACAACTCATTAGGTCTCCTAAATATGTCTATCTGTCGACTAGGTGGGACTCTTAGGACTAAAGAGGCTTCATGCATATATTTTTTTACCCATAAGAGTAGGAGTCAAATGTATCTTCTCAGCACCAATTTTCTGCTCTTAGGTGCTTTGTGGATACGGCCCCAGTGCCCTGTTTGAATACTCTTAAAGTGCATCCGTTTCCCCTTTGAAGTAGCCTTGTCACGGACTAATCATCTGTTGTGACTGGATTGGTGTAAGAAAGCTTCCTATTTGTATTTGCTTTCACCTCTTAAAACGATGGTCAGTTCAAAGAAGGGAGTGCAAGGAAGGATGCGTTTTGAGAATATTTGCCTCTTAGGTAAGGATGAGTTACTTAAGCTTGTATCGATACTGTATGTGCTGCAGAGAATTCTAGTCTTCTATGTGTGACATGGCAGCGATAGAAGACTAGAGTTGGCTACATTACACACAGTATGGAGACGAGGGTAAGACAGTGGCAGTACAGCCTTTCCTCTGATGAATAAAGAACAGGCCTTCCCTGGAAGTGGCTGTTACTGCGACGCTTCAAAACGTGCCTCCTTAGTGCTGGGGGCAAGGCAGTGCAAATCGGCATGATGAGTTGTTTATTTAAAAAAATGTTTTACTTCACTCTCTCTGCGAGGCATCGGCTCGTAACCTAAAGGAAAGAAAAGGGTGGGAAGGGGAGGCAAGGACATGAATTGTGAATGAGAGATTTGGCAGAGAAGAAACGTCTTGCATAGTCAGGTTGGGGAGTACGCAGCTAGGGAGGTTATGAAGACAACTTGTCAGAACAAAACTTGCATGTACTGTAAGGCTGACTGTTCCTCAGTGGAATTATTCTGAAACTTCGGCTATACCAACAGAGTATAACTTGTTTAATAGTGCTGTGACTGGGATTGCCCATGAAATTCAGGCATCTGTCACATTTTATGCTAAAATGCTGATCAATGTGCATTGTGCCTGTCAAATAAATCATTATATTACCTTGGACTGTGAGAGGGATGGTGAGAAGGTAGTGAATTGAATTTTAAACCTACAGTACGTTTTATGCTGCCAAGTAGTCGCTCACCATATTAGCTTCGTAGCTTTCCGTTTTCCACACACAGCACAGTACTATAGTTTCAAGTGTTATCGCTTTCAAACACGTAGACGTGAGCATCTTGCTACATTTTATTGTGCAGTCTATTTGACTGCGTTGAGCCTTTACTTATTTATATGCAGATCACACAAAGTTGGATTCCGGAACTACAAATGAGAACTATATTAAATCTCTGGTCTGTTCCCGAGCGAAGTCTGGCAGCTACATAAATATGGTGGGTTAAACTACCCTGGCAACATTTTGGGAGCTATTTAATCTGAAGAATGCTGAATTTATATAAGTTAATTACTGCTCCTGGGCAATCAAAAAGCAAATGCAGTTCAAGACGGGGGCCTCACTGTACTGTATATCTACAAGGACTACTAAGTGCCGTTGGAGAACTGCCTGGATCTGAAATCATTTTGCTGCGTTTTTTTTCCGGATCAATAACTCCCAACTTTGGAAGGACGGAGCTTGATGCTTCTTCCCAGGGCAGGCTAACCACCTCAGTAAATACATCTGCATTCATGCAGCTCTCTGTTCAATCACAGAGCTTAGTCTCCAGCATTACAAGATAACCTCCTGTGGGTGTTCCAAGCGAGGCTATTGGCATATCCTGCAAAGGGAGAGTCGTACAGACTGCTCTCGAGAGCCTTCATTGCAAATTGGCAAGCGCTGTCAGTCTATTGGTGTATGGACGTTTCATGTCATAAGGATAATATTTAAAGAGGGCTTATTTTTGGTTGTCCCCATCGACCTCATTAAGAGTAATTACGCCGCCCCAGAATTTGCAACAAAACTCAAAATTAATGAATTGACACTCCCCTCCACTCTAGAATGATTGCTTAGCATTCCATAGATTTTTTTTTGTGGAAATATTTGAAATTGTATAAGCCACCAGTAGGTATCACAACTCTATGCATGTGTAATAATTTGTACATATCCTGTAGTACAAAATATTTATACCTGACTTGATGTAACTACCCTATAAATACATATTTTACTATAAAATGGGACTCTTGAGTGTTAACATTCCAAGTCGTCTTCATAAATTACACAGTGTGGTTGTTTGCACAATATTGTCGGAGTTGTCGACTGCATGCATTGTCATGATGTAGGCCTGGCATTTTCTTTATGTGTGGATGTTGATACCAGAGACTTTATATTGACCTACTGTACTCACGACTCTGATTAGCGCTATCGCATGCAGAAAACGGCATTTCCATGTCTATGTAGCCTCTAATAGCTTTGTCCCAAATATATTATATTAGCCCTAACTCATAAACCCTGATCGCCGACAGGGCCTTTCTTGGCTAGTTAAGCTTATATCCCTACAGATAGTCCCCTGCTCTTTCACCCGGGCAGACAACCAATCAATGGATTTCTATCAAAATATAAACAGACTGCTGTCAAATGAGTAATATCACATTCATATCCTCAGCTAGTTTTATGACCACACTCGCTGGGTCCGGGCTCGTCCGCCCTCAATCTTGCCAAAAATAGAAGTTACTGTCGTTTGCCTGAAATGATATTGGCAGGGCTTTAAAAAGAGGAATATTAAAAAGCGTGTTTTAATCAATGGCTGGGATGGGGAAAGGATGGGGGCGGTGTTATGATTGAGTCATGAATCATCCTTCCCTCCTTCCACGTAATTAATTGAGGGGTTCGCCACGTCGTTTTACTCTTCATTTTGTCCGTGTCATCCTAATGGTCATCGGTCAGCCCCCCCCCCCCCCCCCCCCCCCCCCCCACACACACACCCCCTTGAAATGTGTACCTCCAGCATTGCAGCCCCCCTAAACTGTGTAATTATCGGGTCATCCACGCCGTAACGCCACCTCTCTACATCGCCATTAAACACCACAAAAAAACCTTTGCAGTAATATACAGTAATTCAAAACATCAAAGAAATGCAATCTAAAAAGTGGCTTTACATCTACTCTAAATAATGTTTCTCATCTCTCCCTCAATCACCCTCCATTCAAAGCCATAATAACATATTCCAGTCATATTTCTCCCGTAAAAGCAGACCCTCTGACATTGAATTATACTGTGACAACGCCAATGAATGACAGTGTCCTTGAGGTGACAGGTTGCGTGTGGTTCTGCCTATTCAGAGTGTCTTTTTAAAGACCCACCACCTCCTACTCCTCCACTCAGGCTTCTGCACATTTGCTGTGGGGTGATTGGCAGTTTTATAGCTGTTCTTTCAAATCAAATGTTATTGGTCACATACACATGGTTAGCCGATGCTATTGCGAGTGTAGTGAAATGCTTGTGCTTCAAGTTCCGACAGTGCAGCAATCACTGTAATCTAACAATTCCACAACTTCCTAAAAAACACATAAAAGTAAAGGAATGGAATAAGACTATATATACAGTTGAAGTTTACATACACTTAGGTTGGAGTCATTAAAACTTGTTTTTCAACCACTCCACAGTTTTCTTGTTACCTCTTGATGCTCCCATCCCGTTAGCGGGATCATTTTCGTCAACATCCGCTGAATTGCAGAGCGCCAAATTCAAATTAAATTACTAAAAATATTTAATTTTCATGAAATCACAAGTGCAATATAGCGAAACACAGCTTAGCTTGTTGTTAATCCACCTGGTGTGTCAGATTTCAAAAAAGCTTTTCGGCGAAAGCATACCAAGCGTTTATGTAAGGACATCTCTCTCAGTAGACAAAAACATTACAAACAGCTAGCAGCCAGGTAGATCGGTCACGAATGTCAGAAAAACAATAAAATGAATCTCTTACCTTTTTGATCTTCGGATGTTTGCACAGTTACACAATAAATGTTCATTTTGTTCCATAAAGATTATTTTTTTATCCAAAATACCTCCATTTGGTTGGTGCGTTATGTTCAGAAATCCATAGGCTTGAGCGGTCACGACATCGCAGACAAATTCCAGATAGTATCCGTAAAGTTCGTAGAAACATGTCAAACGTTTTTTATAATCAATCCTCAGGTTGTTTTTACAATATATAATCGATAATATTTCAACCGGGACTGTAGCTTCTTCAATAGGAGAGAGAGTGAAAATGGCTGCTCCAAGCTGTTGCGCATGCAAAACGCTGCTGGCACCCAGCCATACAATGACGCGATGTGATCTTTCTCGCTCATTTTTCAAAATAAAAGCCTGAAACTGTCTAAAGACTGTTCACACCAGTAGGAAAAGGAATCTGGTTGATATCGCTTTAAATGGAGCAAAGGCAGGCAATGGAACAGAGAGCTTTCAGGAAAAACAGCACCTCCAGGTTGGATTTTCCTCAGATTTTTCCAACAGTTGTTTCCAGACAGATTATTTCACTTATAATTCACTGTATCACAATTCCAGTGGGTCAGAAGTTAATATACACGAAGTTGACTGTGCCTTTAAACGGCTTAGAAAATTCTGGAAAATTATGTCCTGGCTTTAGAAGCTTCTGATAGGCTAATTTGAGTCAATTCGTGGTATACCTGTGGATGTATTTCAAGGCCTACCTTCAAACTCAGTGCATCTTTGCTTGACATCATGGGAAAATCAAAAGAAATCAGCCAAGACCTCAGAATTTTTTTGCAGACCTTCACAAGTCTGGTTCATCCTTGGGAGCAATTTCCAAATGCCTGACAGTACCACCTTCATCTTATCAAATAATAGTACGCAAGTATAAACACCATGGGACCACACAGCCATCATACCGCTCAGGAAGGAGACGCGTTCTGTCTCCTAGAGATGAACGTACTTTGTGCGAAAAGTGCAAATCATTCCCAGAACAACAGCAAAGGACCTTGTGAAGATGCTGGAGGAAACGGGTACAAAAGTATCTATATCCACAGTATAACGAGTCCTATATCGACATAACCTGAAAAGCCGCTAGGCAAGGATGAAGCCACCGCTCCAAATCCGGCATACAAAAAACTGACTACGGTTTGCAACTGCAAACTATTTGGAGAAATGTCCTCTGGTCTGATGGCCATAATGACCATTGTTATGTTTGGAGGAAAAAGGGGGACGCTTGCAAGACCGAAGAACACCATCACAATCGTGAAGCATGGGGGTGGCAACATCATGTTCTGGGGCTGCTTTGCTGCAGGAGGGACTGGTGCACTTCACAATATAGATGGCATCATGAGGAATAAACATTATGCGGATATATTGAAGCAACATCTCAAGACATCAGTCAGAAAGTTATAGCTTGGTCGCAAATGGGTCTTCCAAATGGACAATGACCCCAAGCATACTTCCAAAGTTGTGGCAAAATGGCTTAAGGACAACAATGTCAAGGTATTGGAGTGGCCATCACAAAGCCCTGACCTCAATCCTATAGAAAATGTGTGGGCAGAACTGAAAAAGCATGTGCGAGCAAAGAGGCCTACAAATCTGACTTAGTTACACCAGATCTGTGAGGAAGAATTGTTCAAAATTCACCCAACTTATTGTGGGAAGCTTGTGGAAGGCTACCCAAAACGTTTGACCCAAGTTATATCATTTAAGGGCAAGGTTACCAAATACTAATTGAGTGTATGTAAACTTCTTACCCACTGGGAATGTGATGAAAGTAATAAATGCTGAAATAAATCATTCTCTGTACTATTATTCTGAAATTTCACGTTCTTAAAATAAAGTGGTGATCCTAACTGACCTAAAACAGGGAATTTTTTACAAGGATTAAATGTCAGGAATTGTGAAACTGAGTTTTAATGTATTTGGCTAAGGTAAACGTCCGACTTCAACTGTAGATATTTAGATGGATGGATAAGCAATGACAGAGTGGCATAGGCAAGATGCAATAGACTGTATAAAATACAGTATATACATATGAGATAAGTAATGCAAGATATGTGAACATTATTAAAGTGGAATTTTTAAAGTGACCAATGATTTCAAGTCTGTATGTAGACAGCAGCGCCTCTGTGTTAGTGATGGCTATTTAACAGTCTGATGGCCTTGAGAGAGAAGCTGTTTTTCAGTCTCTCGGTCCCAGCGTTGATGCACCTGTACTGACCTTGCCTTCTGGATGGTAGCAGGGTGAAAAAACAGTGGCTCGGGTGGTTGTTGTCCTTGATCTTTTTGGCGTTCCAGTGTCATTGGGTGCTGTAGGTGTCCTGGAGGGCAGGTAGTTTACCCCTGGTGATGCGTTGTCCAGACCGCACCACCCTCTGGAGAGCCTTGTGGTTGTGTGTGGTGCAATTGCTGTACCAGGCAGTGTAATTGTAACAACATATAGGAACTCATGTCCTTCTGTTCACCTGACCGAGAATTAATCAAAATAAAATGCCGACCGTATTATCTCCCAAGATAATTCTTCTCGGTTATTGTCACAGCCCAGAAGCGGCCCTCTTCCGGGGGGGCCGGAGCAGATTGAATTGGGTGTTGGACTGGGCCGGAAAAAAAATGAATGACTGAATCGTTTGTTTCCGTCTACCGGAATTCAGCCGACTGTGCCGACATCTTAACAGAATCTCCCCCCAGAAGCGGCCCAACGTAAATAAATGTATACAAAGTATTTTAAATATTACTATTATACATAAAATTATTTTAAAGAATTCTCCCCCTTTTGTCATAGCCAATTGTCTTGTCCCATCGCTGCCACTCCGGTGCGCCCTCAGGAGAGGCGAAGAGCTGTGCGTCCTCCGAAACACCGTGTCCGCATACATGCGCCTGGCCCGCAAACAGGGGGCGGCAGGGTAGCCTAGTGGTTAGAGCGTTGGACTAGTAACCGGAAGGTTGTGAGTTCAAACCCCCGAGCTGACAAGGTACAAATCTGTCGTTCTGCCCCTGAACAGGCAGTTAACCCACTGTTCCCAGGCCGTCATTGAAAATAAGAATTTGTTCTTAACTGACTTGCCTGGTTAAATAAAGGTAAAATAAAAAAAATAAATAAAACAGAACTCTTAAAGAATTTAATTTAAATGTTAACTTTTTGGGGTAGGGGGGGGATCACAGAAGCAATGAGAAAATATGGAAATAATGAAATGTTAATTATATAAAGCAGCCCGTGTAATCATCTGCCAGAGAGTAGTCACAATTGGCCCGAGCCCCAAGTAATACATTTGGGACAGAAAACTCGCACCAGAATCAGGACGAGCACAATCCCTGCTTCCTAGCCATACGTAATACTACCGAATGCAGCCCAGACTCGGGCCACATGTCGGCCGAGTCTGACTCTCAGCCGAGTGCCACGACTCTCAGCCGGAATCGGTCCAGATCCACTGTGCTAGCTGGGTATCCCCCCTCAAGCCAATACCTCGACGGCCCTCAGGGAACTTCACTGGACTTTATGCAAACTGGAAACCATATTTCCTGAGGCTGAATTTATTCTAGCTGGGGATTTTAACAAAGAATTTAGGTAGCCTTGTTCTAAAATTTTCTATCAGCATATTGCTGGCAAAACTCCGAATCACTGCTACGCAAACAAGGCCCTGCCCCGCCCTACTTTCGGGAAAATCTAACCAAGACTCAATTTTGCTCCTCCCTTCTTGTTGGCAGAAACTCAAACACGATGTACCCGTGCTAAGGACTATTCAACCCTGGTCTGACCAATTGGGCTCTTTAGCGTGTGAGTGCGCAATTGTGCTTGTGTTTTTGTTGTTGTTGAGAGCATTGAGTGTGTTTTGGGGTGTCTGTGTGTGGTTAGCTGTATGCATTGATTAAGCAGGCCCTGGACCAATTTAAGATAGGGCTGGAGCAGATGTTTGTGCATTAAACTCTGGTGCTCGAAGGCACTCTGGCACGGCACGCCATGCTGCTACTCTAAGTACTGGCAGATTAAAGCATTCATGATAAATACATCTCAGAAGCTCTCTTCCAGACCTAGTATACGTCCCAAATGGCATCCTATTCCCTATATAATGCACTACTTTTGACCAGGGCACAATTAGCCCGATTGGCCATTGTGGTGGTGTAGTGTGTGTGTGATATAACAGGAGTACACTGCACTCTCAGGCTTGAGCTAGTGTGTGTCTCAAATAAATATATATATATATATATATGGGCCCTGGTTAGAAGTATTGCACTATATTGGGAATAGGGTGCCATTTGAGACACAGTCCATGGCTCTTATAGCCTAGCCCTACAGGTTGGTGCATATGGGGATAAGCTCACAACATCCTCAAAGACTTTATTTGCAAAACCTCAGACTCCCGGCCACCCCATTTTTACAGCAGAACCTTTAATACGATGAGAAGCACATTTATAATATCACAGCATAATCGAGGATAGTTTAAGCCTTCAGTTCTCTCTGTAAGACATACAGTATAAGCCCATTAAGGCAACCTTGAGGCACCCTTGCGGTGCGAGCGATGGAGAGCTCCTAGGAAGGGCCCCCGCAGAAGATTAGGGTGAGTTTTATTTAGTTGCAAGATTGATCAGCTTGAACTTTTGCCTGACAGTAATGATGGCTGCTCTCTCTCTCTCTCTCTCTCTGTTCCTCCCTCTCTTCTCGCCCTCTATCTGAGCCCGATCTGAAATCTATAGCTGAAATCTTCCGCCTCTACGGATGGCAGGGCTCACTGAGGTGATTCTTCTCTGGACGCCCCGGCTCTCACCTTCTCTGTGCCCTCAAAAACCAAATACTATTTGAACACTGCTTTGGTCCACTCAGTTCGGAGTTCCCCTGTGTCATCCCTGGCCCCATAGGCGACCCAGGGCCCCAGGGATGTGTGTGACCCTTCGTCACAACCTGTCCTCTTCTCTTTCCCACCGTGTGTGTGTGTGTCTGTGTGTGTGTGTAGTTTTAGTACCTCGTCCCACCCCCTCTGGGCAAGCATACTTCCAAAGTTGTGGCAAAGTGGCTTAAGGACAACAAAGTCAAGGTATTGGAGTGATAATCACAAAGCCCTGATCTCAATCCTATAGAAAATGTGTGGGCAGAACTGAAAAAGCGTGTGCGAGCAAGGAGGCCTACAAACCTGACTCAGTTACACCAGCTCTGTCAGGAGGAATTGGCCAACATTCACCCAACTTATTGTGGAACGCTACCTGAAACATTTGACACAAGTAAAACAATTTAAAGACAATGCTACCAAATACCAATTGGGTGTGTAAACTTCTGATCCACTGGGATTGTGATGAAAGAAATAAAAGCTGAAATAAATCCTTCTCTGTACTATTATTCTGACATTTCACATTCTTATAAAGTGGTGATCCTAACTGACCCAAGACGGGGAATTTTTACTAGGAATAAATATCAGGAATTGTGAAAAACTGAGTTTAAATGTATTTGGCTAAGTTGTATGTAAACTTCCGACTTCAACTGTAAGTGTTCAGACCCTTTGCCATGAGATTTGAAATTGAGCTCAGGTAAATCCTGTTTCTATTGATCATCCTTGAGATGTTTCTACAACTTGATTGGAGTCCACCTGCGGTAAATATTAAATTGATTGGACATGATTTGGAAAGACACACATGTCTATATAAAGTTCCAAGGTTGCCAGTGCATGTCAAAGCAAAAACCAAGCCATGGGGTCGAAGGAATTGTACGTTCAGCTCCAAGACAGGATTGTGTCGAGGCACAGATCTGGGGAAGGGTACCAAAATATTTCTGCAGCATTGAAGGTCCCCAAGAACGCGGTGGCCTCCATCATTCTTAAATGGAAGAAGTTTGGAACCACCAAGACGACTCCTAGAGCTGGCCACCCGGCTAAACTGAGCAATCAGGGGAGAAGGGCCTTGGTCAGGGGGATGACCAAGAACCTGATGGTCACTCGGACAGAGCTCCAGAGTTCCTCTGTAGAGATGGTTGTCCTTCTGGTAGGTTCTCCCATCTCTGTAGCACACCACCAACCAGGCCTTTTATGCTAGAGTGGCCAAACGGAAGACACTCCTCAGTAAAAGGCACATGAGAGCCCACTTGGAGCTTGCCAAAAGGCACCTAAAGGACTCTCAGACCATGAGAAACAAGATCCAACTCTTTGGCCTGAATGCCAAGCGTCACGTCTGGAGGAAACCTGGCACCATCCCTACGGTGAAGCATCGTGGTGGCAGCATCATGCTATGGGGATGTTTTTCAGTGGCATGGACTGGGAGACTAGTCATGATCGAGGGAAAGATGAACAGAGCAAAGTACAGAGATCCTTGAAAACCTGCTCCAGAGCACTCAGGACCTCAGACTGGGGTGAAGGTTCAACTTCCATCAGGACAATTACCCTAAGCACACAGCCAGTACAACGCAATGTCCTTGATGCCCAGCCAGAGCTCCCCTTGAACCAGATCGTACATCTCTGGAGAGACCTGAAAATAGCTGTGCAGTGATGCTCCCCATCCAAACTGACAGAGCTTGGGAGGATCTGCAGAGAAGAATGGGAGAAACTCCCCAAATACAGGTGTGCCAAGCTTGTAGCCTCACACCCAAGAATACTTGAGGTTGTAATCGCTGCCAAAGGTGCTTCAACAAAGTTCTGAGTAAAGGGTCTGAATACTTATGTAAAGTTGATATTTCTGTGATTTTTATTTGTAATACATTTGAAAAAATTTCTAAACCGATTTTTGCTTTGTCATTATGGGGTATTGTGTGGAGATTGAGGGGGGGGGACTATTTAATTCCCTTTAGAATAAGGCTGTAATGTAAAAAAGTCAAAGGGTCTGAATACTTTCTGAATGAACTGTCCACTGAGTGTACAAAACATTAAGAACACCTTCCTAATATTTAGTTACCCTTTCCTGCTTATCATTTAAATCAAATCAAATTTTATTTGTCACATACACATGGTTAGCAGATGTTAATGCAAGTGTAGCGAAATGCTTGTGCTTCTAGTTCCGACAATGCAGTAATAACCAACAAGTAATCTAGCTAACAATTCCAAAACTACTACCTTATAGACACAAGTGTAAGGGGATAAAGAATATATACATAAAGATATATGAATGAGTGATGGTACAGAGCAGCATAGGCAAGATACAGTTGATGGTATTGAGTACAGTATATACATATGAGATGAGTATGTAAACAAAGTGGCATAGTTAAAGTGGCTAGTGATACATGTATTACATAAAGATGCAGTAGATGATATAGAGTACAGTATATATGTATACATATGATATTAATAATGTAGGGTATGTAAACACTATATTAGGTAGCATTGTTTGAACCTTTTATTCACATTAATAAAATATTTGTTTTATTTGAGGACTTTATCATTCCAAATCACCATCCTCTCTATAGAGCTGCTGCCCATGTCTGACAAAATCGCTTTTATTAGTTCTTCAAAGTAAATAAGGCATACTTTTATGACTGCTGAATGCCAACGATCAATCACTAAGATCATGTAATTTCAGCTAGATATCTCCCAAAGCAACTGTTCTCTATCCCTCTCGATCATGCATTCTTCTTTTCTTTCTCTCCCCCACACTAACCTAACATACCGTAGCTGGCGAATTTTCAGGCTTGCAAAGCAACTGCTTTCTATCCCTCTTGATCACGTGTTCTCTTCTGTCTCCGTGTCTGCTCAGCACAGACTCAAAGTTTAAGCGGACACGCAATGGATTAAGGTTATTGTCGTTGATTACCACCGTTTCTGCGCTGAACAAGAATATTGTCCTGTTGGAAATTACAACTCCCTAGTACATCACACCGTTCATGTTTCATCTGAATTTATCTCTAGAGAAACTGAACATCGGTCTCACAGGAAGAAAAAAACGAACTAAATGGAATTCAAATAATTGAACCTACCTCGGTTATTTATCTTTTTTTTAAACAACTAATTGACCAACATTCCAGTTAATTGCTCAGCACTAGTAGGATAACAAGAAATTGTTTATATTTTTGGATATACACACTATATGTGAGTCAAAAATAATGTAACAGTCTGACATGGATATACTGTATTGGTCAAAAAAGGACCTTCCTTATTGATAGCATATGGGTGAGGTTAAAGGTAAATCTGTTCATTAGCTAGTACCAGTATCAACCCCCCTAGAAGAATTTCCCTTTCCTTTGCCTGCCCCCCCCCCCCCCCCCCCCCCCCCTCCCCCTCCCCACACACTCTCATCTCCTTTACATTAAATAACCTGACATTGTATGTCTATTAGAATATCTAGAAGAGGGGGAAATAAGAATTCATATTAATGATTGATGTCCTACCTGTTCCACCTCTGTTCCACCTTTGTTTGGAATGAGGGTTGTGGCGAGAGACTGGAGATGTGGCACTTTGAAGAGACAACTCCTTCCGACGAGGAGTCCTTTGATGCCGCTCGCGCCCTTTGAAATAATTATGAATCTGAAAAGAGAGAGTGGGGGGAAAAAAAGAGAAGAGCGAGCAAGGGGACACAACAGCAGTGTTTTTATTTGTTTTTTTCCCCCCAAAGACAAGGACAGCAGAGACATAGTGATGAAAATCAGATCTCCATTTTCTATCAGAAAGAAGAGTATGAGGTGGGACGGTGTGGTTGGGTATACTTCTAACTATACCCTCAATAGTTTGACAGCGGAGAGAGACAAAAGTACAACTATAGTCAGAGAAAACAGCAATCCTTTGAAAACAGAAAAACACAATGTCACAATTAGATGTACATATGGGAATCTTATGCTAATATTTCTCCATGTAACCCAATTACCACATACCCTGTGTGTCCCAAATGCCACCCTGTTCCCTATATAGTGCACTACTTTTGACCAGGGCCCGAAGGGGGTCATTTGCCACTGCCATCTGTTGTATGTCGCATATTGAGTTTTTTTGTGGAGATCCAGCGTTTCATAGCCACTCAAAGTAACAACATTTGAGGTGATCATAAAGCCTTACCTGCTAATGCATTTAATTGGATCCCCTTTCAAGGAATAGGATCTCTTGCCTTTGAAAACCAAGTCTGCATACCTAATGGAACCCTATGGGCCCTAGTCAAAAGTAGTGCACAATGTAGGGAATAGTGTGTAATTTCGAAATCAAACCAAATATCACTGACTCTCCCCATAGAGAAGAATCAGCATTTCCCTTTTCATCCAGACTACACTTTCCACAAACCCCCAAACAGGTAATTTTGTCTACGAATTGGGACCATTAAGTACAGTGCATGCAGCAGCTGTTTTAGCCAGGTCTGAAATAATCGAAGGTATGAAATTGCAATTATCTGCTAAGAAGAATGATCAGGGACCATCTATCTTGTGCTCTTTATCAATCCAATCCCATTTCAAGCCTGTTATTTTTCTTTCCCAAGGCTCTGGCTCTGTTCATCCAAAAGCTGTTTTGTTGCTATCCCAATATACAAATTACAATAACAGTTTTTTCCTTTCTATCCTGTGCAGATTAAGTCCCAATCTACACAAGGGCCTAGAATTGCATCGGAGCGCAGGTGCCACCTTTCTTACTCATTATAAACTGTGTATTTGTAGAGTTTAACTCATCACCAAAAATATTTATGTGCACCAGTCAAAACTTAGCCACACCCACGGACGTTAGTTTCTTCTCCTCACTGAGTCTGGATCGGAGTACAAAGCCCGACTCTTCACCGACTGCGAACACAATCGGGGTCATCTAATTGGTCCAGAAACCAATGGGTTGAGCCAGAACACACGTGGGTGTGTCATTGTCTTTTGATACTCTGATTGGCTAGCGTTGATTCAATCGACGTTACTTTGTTTTGTACCATGCCTCTCGTGCCCCACTTTGTCATCATTGAAGGCATTTGTGGTGGTCTCAGACTAAAGTATGTAGCAAATGACAAAGAATCAAAATAATTTAGTGTGAGACGTCAGGATAATATTACTGCTAATGGGAATGCAATTATAAAAGGAGACCCCCCCCAACCCCCCGTTTCTAGAATAAACAGCAGCTCCAAACACTGATGTACTAACAAGTTCTTCATTATTGTTATCTGCTTATTGCATATTGTACACATCTGCCTCTCCTTTAGCTATGAAACCCTTATTTGTTATGAGGCAACATTGCATTACTCTGACTTGTGTGAGCTGTATCGCATTACAGCATAATGGCTTTTTGGACCTTGGGGTGAAGTTATTACTGAATGATCATTACTGCAGTACTGTGAGGGGGCTCAGTCGAGACCGATTCGGAGGAAATGGCTCCCTTTTCCAATGTTACATATCTGGATATAGTCCTTAGAACATTTAAGTCCAGGGGCCGGTTGTATCTGTTGGTCGTAACTCTACGTCCCACGTGACGTCCCACGTGAAATGCGCTCTACGGCGGACCTATAAATTATACCTCTTGCACAACGTGGGTGTAAGCCTTTAATGAGCCACGCCTAGGCGTAGATTCGACGCCTTGTCGGGCGGGAACAGGTGTAGGGCGTTAGTCCCAATTAATCTTGATCATACCAATAGAAAATGAATCAACCTCTCCAGGCTTTTGGAGTGTGCAAGTCATTAGCAAAATAATACTCTTGATTTAAGCAACATTTATAGTCTGCAACATTTTTCTGGTCAGTGTTGGCTCATCTATTTGTTTGCACATCGATCACCTCCACTTATTTGCCCAGCCAAGATCAATTAACAAAATATACAGATAGATTCAGTGAAACAAAAGTTCACCTATTCTGTGCTAGATATAAATATTCCAAACATAGTCTGGGACAGTTGTGGGATGCGATAGATCCCAAATGAATACAAACACTAGCATAAAAAAAACGTTTTTTTACGCAATGTGGCCGACGCAACAGATCAGAACGTTCAGCTTGAAGTGTTGATTAACTGTTACGCTATTTCTCCACATTATAAGTGCAGCAATGAGCACATGGCAGTAGGCTATAAGCTCGAATGTTCCATTAGCGGGAAACCACCATTATCAATAGTGACTGCATATATGATTTAGAATGTAATGCTTTTATTATAAAGGTGCATTTTTATGCCAAACTTGAAACTCTGCTTACTATGCCAGTTAGGCTCTACACCCCTTGTAAAATGGATTAATGTGTTTAATTTTAAGTTATTTGGCCACTGTAGATGTGAAACAAATCTTATCAAAACATATTAACCTCTGGGCTAGACTACATGAGGTGTGCGACCAGTGGTGTGAAAATACTTTAAAGTGCTACTTAAGTTTTTTTTGGGGGGGGGGGGGGGGGTGTCTGTAATTTACTTTACTATTTATATTTTTGCCTACTTTTACTTCACTACATTCCTAAAGAAAATAAATTTACTTCTTACTCCATACATTTTCCTCGACACTCAAAGTTACTTGTTACAGTTTGACAGGAAAATGGTCCAATTCCCACACTTATCAAGAGAACATCCCCGGTCATTCCTACTGCCTCTGATCTGGCGGACTCACTAAACACAAATGCTTTGTTTTTAAATTATGTCTATCCGTGAATGAAAATAATAATTGTGCCCTCTGGGTTGCTAATATCAGGACTTTGAAATGATTTATACAATTACTTTTGATACTTAAGTACATTTTAGCAATTCTATTTACTTTTGATACTTAAGTATATTTAAAACCAAATACTTTTAGACTTTTCCTCAAGTAGTATTTTGCTGGGTGACTTTCACTTTTACTATTAAAGTATCTTTTACTCAAGTGTGACAATTGGGTACTTTTTCCACCTCTGTGATACGAAAGTTACAAAATACATTGTTTCTTGCCTTATGCTGGGCATCATTCACAAGTGATGATATATCATTCACAACTGATAGGCTAATATTGTCACCCATCAGACTATTCTTGATTTAATCTGGTCTTTACATATACTAAATAATATATGTGTGAGATTTGATTTAGAATGGACCATTATCATGCACCTGCCTCAACACGGGCAGCGGGAAAAAAATAAGGTCAATATCCTTCCAGGATACCCGGGCCAGGTCGATTAGAAAGTGTTTTAGGGAGCGTTTGACAGTGATGAGGGGTGGTCGTTTGACCGCGGGCCCATAGCGGATACAGGAAATGAGGCAGTGATTGCTGAGATCCTGTTTGAAAACAGCGGAGGTGTATTTGAAAGGAAAGTTGGTCAGGATAATGTCTATAAGGGTGCCCATGTTTACGGATTTAGGATTGTACCTGGTGGGTTCCTTGATGATTTGTGTGAGATTGAGGGCATCTAGCTTAGATTGTAGGACTGCCGGGGTGTTAAGCATATCCCAGTTTAGGTCACCTAACAGAACGAACGCTGAAGCTAGATGGGGTGGCGATCAATTCACAAATGGTGTCCAGGGCACAGCTGGGAGCAGAGGGGGGTCGATAGCAGGCAGCAACAGTGAGACATATTTCTGGAGAGATTCATTTTTAAAATTAGAAGTTCAAACTGTTTGGGTATAGACCTGGAAAGTATGACAGAACTTTGCAGGCTTTCGCTGCAGTAAATTCCAACTCCTCCCCCTTTAGCAGTTCTATCTTGACGGAAAAGGTTGTAGCTGGGTATGGAAATCTCAGAATTGTTGGTGGCCTTCCTAAGCCAGGAATCAGACACGGCAAGGACATCAGGGTTGGCGGAGTGTGCTAAAGCAGTGAGTAAAACAAGCTTAGGGAGGAGGCTTCTGATGTTGACATGCATGAAACCAAGGTTTTTTTGATCACAGAAGTCAACAAATGAGTGTGCCTGGGGACACGCAGGGCCTGGGTTCACCGCCACATCACCCGAGGAACAGAAGAGGAGTAGGATGAGGGTACGGCTAAAGGCTATCAAAACTGGTCCCCTAGAGCATTGGGGACAGAGAATAAAAGGAGAAGATTTGTGGGCGTGTTAGAATAGATTCAGGGCATAATGTGCAGACGGGTGGGGTGCGGGTACAGCGGAGGTAAGCCCAGGCACTGAGTGATGAGAGGTTGAGTGAAGAGAGGTTGTATCTCTGGATAAGCTGGTTATAATGGGTGAGGTCACCCCATGTGTGGGAGGTGGGACAAAGGAGGTATCAGAGGTATAATGAGTGGAACTAGGGGCTCCATTGTAAACTAAAACAATGATAACTAACCTAAACAAAAGTATAGAAGGCATATTGACATATCAGAGAGATATACAGCGAGGCATAATGTAATCACAGGTGTTGATTTGGAGAGCTAGCTAAGACAACAACGGGTGAGACAACCGCTAATCAGCTAAAACGGCGGTGAATGGGCAGAGAAGGTCGGTTAACTACACACACAGCCTGAGTTCGCAGCTGGGGCCGACAGATTAAAAAATAATAATACTAATATAGATTTTTTAAATAAATAAAAATAAACAGAATGGATTACCGTGATTAATGGACAGTCCAGCAGGCATCAGCTATATAGCCAAGCGATCATAGCGTCCAGGAGGCAACAATAGATGGAACATTTAAGTCGCGGAGTAGTCGTTACTACGCTAGCACGCGGGCGACACAGCGTTTAAAGTTAGTAGCCCGGGGCTAGTAGAAGCGTTTGCTCCGACGTCCGATGGAGACCGGTTGAAGGCGCAGTGGATGGAGTATTCGTCCGCAGACCTGTCGTGGTGGTGCGCCGTGTCGACTAAGGATCCAAGCCAGATGGCGAAAGAGGTATAGTAGTTGTAGTAATTTCATTTTCTATCCGGGAGATAAGCCTGGCTCACGGCTAACTGGTGCTAGCTTCGGGGCAGGGGCGTTAGCCACTATAGCCACTCGGTAGCAGCGGTGATCCGGTGCCAAGGTCCAGAGCTTACGGCAGGGATCCAGTGGAGTATTGTGTTCTAGCCGTGTTTGGGTGGAGTTTGGAAAGATTGGAAAGCTGCTGCGGTCATCCCCCGCTTCAAAGGGGGTGACACTCTAGACCCAAACTGTTATAGACCTATAGCCATCCTACCCTGCCTTTCTAAAGTCTTTGAGAGCCAAGTTAATCATCAGATCATTGACCATTCAGAATCCCACTGTACCTTCTCCGCTGTGCAATCCGGGTTATGAGCCGGTCACTGGTGCACCTCAGCCACGCTCAAGGTACAAAAGGATATCATAACCTCCATCGATAAAAGACAGTACTGTGCAGCCGTCTTCATCGACCTGGCCAAGGATTTCGACCCTGTCAATCACCGTATTCTTATCGGCAGACTCAAAAGCCTTGGTTTCTCAAATAACTGCCTCGCCTGGTTCACCAACTACTTCTCAGACAGAGTTCAGTGTGTCAAATCGGTGGGCCTGTTGTCCGGACCTCTGGCAGTCTCTATGGGGGTACCACAGGGTTCAATTCTCGGGCTGACTCTTTTCTCTGTATATATCAACAATGTTGCTCTTGCTGCTGGTGATTCCCAGATCCACCTCTATGCAGACGACACCATTCTGTTGGGCCCTTCTTTGGACACTGTGTTAATAAATCCTCTTCGGGCTAGGTGGCACGCTAGCATCCCACCTAGCCAAAATACGGTGAAATTGCAGAGCGCGAAATTCAAAATACAAAATTCGTAATATTAAACATTCATGAAAATACAAGTGTCTTACATCGTTTAAAAGGTCAACTTCTTGATAATCCAGCCGCTTTGTCAGATATCAAAAAGGTTTTATGGCGAATGCACACCATGCAATTATCTCAGGACTGTGCCCCGCATACAAAAGCATTAAACATCTTCCAACCGCTTGACTCAGTAATCCACCTGTTTCCCTCTTTCAAAATGCATACAAATTAATCCCAAGAGTTACCAGTAAACTTCATCCAAACAAGTCAAACAACATTTCTAATAAATCCTCAGGTACCCTAATATGTAAATAAATAATACAATTTCAGACTGATAATAATATGTTCAATACCGGAGATAAATAACGAAGTGCGCGCTCTCACCGACGCGCGCCACAACACTACGACCAAAATGGGAGCCACTTAAAAAAAAAAAAAAATTCTAGCTAATTTTTCCAAAAACAAGCCTGAAACTCTTTCTAAAGACTGTTGACATCTGCTGGAAGCCATAGGAACTGCAATCTGGGAGGATTTCCATTGATTTCCCCCATAGACAGGCATTTTAAATGGTGTCACCTCCCAAAAATATTTTTCCGGATGGTTTCTCCTTGGGTTTTTGCGTGCTATATCAGTTTTGTTATACTCACAGATATTATTTTAACAGTTTTGGAAACTGTTTTCTATCCAATACTACTAATTATATGCATATCCTAGCTTCTGGGCCTGATTAACAGGCAGATTACTGGGCACCTCAATCATCCAAACTTCCGAATACTGCCCCCTATCCCTAAAAAGTTAACAAACCTCCAAACGAGCTGCAATGCCATACAACAACTCCTTCCGTGGCCTCCAACTGCTCTTAAATGCTAGTAAAACTAAATGCTTCCTTTTCAACCGTTTGCTGCCCACGCCCGCTCGACTAGCATCACTATTCTGGACGGTTCTGACTTAGAATATGTGGACAACTACAAATACCTAGGTGTCTGGCTAGACCGCTAGAGTTCATGGGCACAGGGACTATGGGGTTCTGCTTGAAATATGTAGGCATTACAGACTTGGCCAGGGACAGGTTGAAAATGTCAGTGAAGACACATGCCAGTTGGTCAGCACATGCTCGGAGTACACATCCTGGTAATCCATCTGGTCCTGCAGCCTTGTGAAAGATGACCTGTTTAAAGTCTTACTCACATCGGCTACGGCGAGCGTGATTACACAGTTGTCCGGGAACAGCTGGTGCTCGCATGCATCAATTGTTGCTTGCCTCGAAGCACGCATAGAATTAATTTAGCTCGTCTGGTAGGCTTGGGTCACTGGGCAGCTCATGGCTGGGCTTCCCTTTGTAGTCCATAATAGTTTGCAAGCCCTGCCACATCCGACGAGCATTGAGCCTGTGTAGTAGTAGTATTCAATCTTTGTCCTGTATTCACGTTTGCCCTGTTTATGGTTTGTCTGGGGGCATAGCGGGATTCTTTTATAAGCATTCCGGTTATAGTCCCACAACTTGAAAGCGGATGCTCTACCCTACACTCTACCTCAGTGCGGATGTTGCCTGCAATCCATGGCTTCTGGTTAGGGTATGTACGTACGGTCAATGTGGGGACAACGTCATCGATGCACTTATTGATGAAGCCATTGACTGATGTAGTAATACTCCTCAATGCCATTGGATGAGTCCTCGAACATATTCCTGTCTGGGTTTAGCATCGAATCCCGAGATGACAAAGTAAACACATGTCGTTCTGCTCCTGAACAAGGCAATTAACCCACTCTTCCCCGGTAGGCCGTCATTGTAAATAAGAATTTGTTCTTATCTGACTTGCATAGTTAAATAATCTGCACAATCTGACCACTTCCACATTGAGCGATTCACTGTTATTTCCTGCTTTAGTTTTCACTTGTAAGGAGGAATCAGGGGGATAGAATTATGGTCAGATTTGCCAAATGGAGGGAGAGCTTTGTATGTGTCTCAGTGTGTGGAGTAAAGGTGGTATAGATTTTTCTTCAACTCTGGTTGCACATGTAACATGCTGGTATAAATGAGGTTAAGGATTTACAGTGCCTTGCGAAAGTATTCGGCCCCCTTGAACTTTGCGACCTTTTGCCACATTTCAGGCTTCAAACATAAAGATTTAAAACTATATTTTTTTGTGAAGAATCAACAACAGGTGGGACACAATCATGAAGTGGAACGACATTTATTGGATATTTCAAACTTTTTTAACAAATCAAAAACTGATAAATTGGGCGTGCAAAATTATTCAGCCCCCTTAAGTTAATACTTTGTAGCGCCACCTTTTGCTGCGATTACAGCTGTAAGTCGCTTGGGGTATGTCTCTATCAGTTTTGCACATCGAGAGACTGAAATTTTTTCCCATTCCTCCTTGCAAAACAGCTCGAGCTCAGTGAGGTTGGATGGAGAGCATTTGTGAACAGCAGTTTTCAGTTCTTTCCACAGATTCTCGATTGGATTCAGGTCTGGACTTTGACTTGGCCATTCTAACACCTGGATATGTTTATTTTTGAACCATTCCATTGTAGATTTTGCTTTATGTTTTGGATCATTGTCTTGTTGGAAGACAAATCTCCGTCCCAGTCTCAGGTCTTTTGCAGACTCCATCAGGTTTTCTTCCAGAATGGTCCTGTATTTGGCTCCATCCATCTTCCCATCAATTTTAACCATCTTCCCTGTCCCTGCTGAAGAAAAGCAGGCCCAAACCATGATGCTGCCACCACCATGTTTGACAGTGGGGATGGTGTGTTCAGCTGTGTTGCTTTTACGCCAAACATAACGTTTTGCATTGTTGCCAAAAAGTTACATTTTGGTTTCATCTGACCAGAGCACCTTCTTCCACATGTTTGGTGTGTCTCCCAGGTGGCTTGTGGCAAACTTTAAACAACACTTTTTATGGATATCTTTAAGAAATGGCTTTCTTCTTGCCACTCTTCCATAAAGGCCAGATTTGTGCAATATACGACTGATTGTTGTCCTATGGACAGAGTCTCCCACCTCAGCTGTAGATCTCTGCAGTTCATCCAGAGTGATCATGGGTCTCTTGGCTGCATCTCTGATCAGTCTTCTCCTTGTATGAGCTGAAAGTTTAGAGGGACGGCCAGGTCTTGGTAGATTTGCAGTGGTCTGATACTCCTTCCATTTCAATATTATCGCTTGCACAGTGCTCCTTGGGATGTTTAAAGCTTGGGAAATCTTTTTGTATCCAAATCCGGCTTTAAACTTCTTCACAACAGTATCTCGGACCTGCCTGGTGTGTTCCTTGTTCTTCATGATGCTCTCTGCGCTTTTAACGGACCTCTGAGACTATCACAGTGCAGGTGCATTTATACGGAGACTTGATTACACACAGGTGGATTGTTTTTATCATCATTAGTCATTTAGGTCAACATTGGATCCTCACTGAACTTCTGGAGAGAGTTTGCTGCAGGGGCTGAATAATTTTGCACGCCCAATTTTTCAGTTTTTGATTTGTTAAAAAAGTTTGAAATATCCAATAAATGTCGTTCCACTTAATGATTGTGTCCCACTTGTTGTTGATTCTTCACAAAAAAATACAGTTTTATATCTTTATGTTTGAAGCCTGAAATACGGCAAAAGGTCGCAAAGTTCAAGGGGGCTGAATCTTTCGCAAGGCACTGTAAGTTCCCCTGCATTAAAGTCCCAGGCCAGAAGGAGCGCCGCCTCTGGATGAGCATTTTTTTTGTTTGCTTATGGCCTTCACTACGTTCATCTGATGGTTTTTGTGACCACACTTGAAGAAACCTTCAAAGTTCTTGAAATTGTCCGGATTGATGAAACTTCATGTCTCAAAGTAATGGACTGTAATTTCTCTTAGCTTTTTGAGCTATTATTGCCATAATATGGACTTGGTCTTTTACCAAATAGGGCTATCTTCTGTATGCCCCCTACCTTGTCACAGCACAACTGATTGGCTCAAACGCATTAAGAAGGAAAGAAATTCCACAAAGTAACTTTTAACATGGCACACCTGTTTAATAAAAACCTCTTCAGGATCGGATGCTTTTTTAAACATTTTTGCCTAAAATGACACCCAAATTGAACTGCCTTCAACATTTGAAAGGGAAATTTGTGGAAATGTGAAATTAATGTAGGAGACTAACACATTAGATCTGATCAAAGAAAGTGCATATTTTTTTTGAAATGTGAGAGGCCACACTGTTATTCCAGTTTAGGTTAAATTTAGATTGGCCACTAGATGGCAGCAGTGTATGTGTAAAGTTTTAGACTGATCCAATGAACCATTGAATTTCTGTTCAAAATGTAAATTCTGCTCAAATGTGTCTAATTGGTTTATTAATACATTTTCAAGTTCATAACTGTGCTCTCTCCTCAAACAATAGCATGGTTTCTTTCACTGTAATAGCTACTATAAATTGGACAGTGCAGTTTGACAAGCTTAAATTCTTGTTAATCTAAGTCCTGGGAAATGTACTTGTTACTTACAACCTCATGCTAATCACATTAGCGCACATTAGCTCAACCCTCCCACGGGGGACAATGATCCTTTGTAAGTTAATTGAAATGCATTCCAGATGACTACCTCATGAAGCTGGTTGAGAGAATGGCAAGTGCGCGCAAAGCTGTCATCAATGCATAGGGTGGCTATTTGAAGAATCTCAAATGTAAAATATATTTTGATTTGTTGAACACTTTTTTTGGTTACTACATGATTTTATATGTGTCATTTCATAGTTTTGATGTCTTCACTATTATTCTACAATGTAGAAAATAGTAAAAATAAAGAAACCCTGGAATGAGTAGGTGTGTCCAAACTTTTCACTGGTACTGTATATAGTGCTATTTATATTGTTTTATTACCAACACTGTACATGTGACTATTAAACAATCTGATCTGAAGTCAGAACCTCTGGATAACGTCAAGTATTAATTCAAAAACTTAATCATGGACACTTACTGACAGTTTGGCTGCTTCGCATGGTGTATTGTTGTCTCTACCCTCTTGCCCTTTGTGCTGTTGTCTGTGCCCAATAATGTTTGTACCGTGTTTTGTGCTGCTACCATGTTGGGCTTTTGTCATGTTGTGTTGCTACCATGCTATGTTGTTGTTTTAGGTCTCTCTTTATGTAGTGTTGTGGTGTCTCTTATTGTGATGTGCGTCTTATATTTTTAATTCTGGTAGGCCGTCATTGTAAATAAGAATTTGTTCTTTAACTGACTTGCCTAGTTAAATGAAGGTATCATTTTTTTTTTTAAATGGTGTTGACCTCCCATGGATGTTTATGACAAGTTGTCGAACCAGGTTCATGTCTCGCGCAGTGCTCACACTCACACGCTGGCTATGCTGAAGACATTGGTAGCTAGCTAGATTGTTTTTAGACAAATTACTATGTATTACCGTTCTGATCATCGCTGCTCTGTGTCATCATGGCTTCAAATATCGCTGTCTGAACCACTGTTGTTGTTGTGGTCTTTTTATATTCTTGTTTGAGTTTCTTCTTTCCCTGCACCATTTTACTGACCGATGGATTCCAATTTTGGGCAATGTATCAAATTTTCATTCCTGGTGAAAGAATCCAGTTGCCTCTGGATGCTGGAGTCTGCCCAGATATTCAAAAGCGCTTGGACGTTGTTTTTTGGCTTTACAGTTAAACGGTAAAGACACAAGGTCTATTTGTTGCTTTACTGTTCGTGGTCAGATTGACCTACTCTTATAAAAATGGTGCTAGTGACTCATGCATGGGTATTAACATGCGTGAGACCAATCATTGAGTACGGCCATTTGTAACCCCACTCACCGGTCTACTTGGTTCGAGGTTAGTGCCAGATATCAAACGAGGCTGAATATTCCACTTCGTTCCAGGAATCAAACGGGCCACGGGCAAATGGAAATGAAATAGAAACCGTGATATTCACAGCACAACACGGCCCTGCAGTGGAAAAGTGCCATAAGGTGACAACAATGCCTGCCATGGAAGTTTTCCAGTTAGTTTGAAATTATAGTGTAAGTACACCTTTCAAGCCCCAAAGGATAATAAGATGATCCAACTTTTCAAAACAAGCTATTTTTGGCTAGCCACAACAGTCAACAAACCAGCTAGTTTTTTAGCTTGCAAGGACACTCACTAATTTGTTTGTAGTTTAGCTACCACATGTTCTTGTCAAACTGTGGGTGTGTCCGAGTACATATGGAGTACAAATGCCAGGATGTCATACTCATTTAGACTTTATCTAGTAGAAATCGCTACACACTACTGAGGAAGAGGATCGTAAATGAGACCCACGTGTTTTTGACAACCGCTGATAATCAGGGGACACGCTCTACCAAAATGAACGAATGGCGAGATTCAACACAATTGCGCATTAGATGATACCTTTGCAATATGGATGAGCCTAGTATGTTGATATTTGTGTGTACTGCATATATTATTTGACTAAACACACAGCAAGCAGTTTAAGTAAGTATTAGTCAAACCAGATGTTAGTAGTCAAGCCAGTGTGTCTCTCTACACAACATTTGCATTTTCAAAAGCTCAAGCCGAGACAACCTGCCACCACACCACAGTATATTAGTGGTTGTTTTTTAACTCTAAGCCAATAAAATTAAGTATGGTTGGTTAGCGCTTGCAATGTTGATATTGGGAGGGACACTCGCACTCTAAAAATGGGAAATGCCTATTTAGCTATAACTGAAATATAATATGCAGTTATAGCTAGGCGGATGACTGGTGTTCTTCTCGCACTCTCTCTTATTTATCTATCAAACAAATTGACTTCATTTTTCTCTCTCTACCCAAGTAATAAGGAAGGCAAATCGTAATTATTACTTTTTCATATGACAATTTCAATAAACATCTATTTTGCAACGATGGACCGCCCTAAACATTTTCATTCATGTAAAACCCACGGTTTGAAAGACGGTAATGCAATTTATTTATTTTTTACGAGGAAATGGGAGGAGAGGAGGAAAGGTAGCGTAATTGAGAAAAGCTATTTATTTAGTTGATTTAAAGTTTCACAGTGCATTTAATTATGTCTCAGTGAATAATTCCTTTAAATTCCTCCACCCATCCCCCCCCTCCCCCCACACACAACCAAGGGGATGTAATTCCCAATCTTAAACACAGGAATCACACATTCATTTTTTCCCCCTCTTCCCTCCTCCCCGCTCTTCTTCCCCACCCTTCTCCACCTCCCTCTTTTTCACTTTATTTCCCCGCTCCACATCTCATTCTGTTCAGCTGCTAGCAGCCAAATTAACAGCCAGCTTAATCCTACAGAGAATACTGTTGCTGTTGCCACGGCGCCTGCCCGTTGATTGACGCGCGGTTAGATCTAAGTGAACGAGCCCCAGTTAGCGTTGATTGACACCACTCAGGTGTGCTTTACCGCACAATCGGTGGTGGTGTGGGGCCAGGGTGGAAAAACAGGGATTTTGCTATTGACGGGCATAAGCGCGCCAGTGAGAAGATTAGAGATGGGTGTCAGAGCTCCACAACACCCAGAGAACTGCTTCTTGATTACACTTGAAATCAGCTTGCAAATCATGGGAACATTGTTTTTTTTCTCCATTCTCTCCTCATCTTTTATCATAGGCCTTTTCTCAGTCGGATTTGCTCAATTCCTGCATCCTCTCTCCTCCATCCTCTCTGACCTCCTTTTGAAAAAGGTCAAAAGGTAATTGAGGAGAGGTGGTGATGAGAGGAAAAGTGGACAAAAATGCACTGTATGAAATTAGACTTCTCTAATCGCGTGCCATCAGGCAATATATGTTTACAGGGTGGTATACCAAAAATGGATAAAGTGATACTAAATTAGTTTAAGATGTGCAAGACATTGAAAAGCGATATGTTACTTATCCTTTTACCTATACAATATGTTTGAATGCTTTTCTCCTTCGAGAAAACAATAGCTGATTCAAAGGGGGTTTGGCAGATGTCAAAACTGATTTCCTCGAAGGACTCCAGTAGGATACATTTGTGCTTCCTCGCCAAAAGGAGGCTATCAAGGAGGGGAGGACCGTCTTACCTTTGCCTACTAACGAATTGACGCTCTCCTCGACTACTTATTGGTTTCCGGGTCATGGAGGAGAGTACTTGGAGGACCTTAAGTGTCTGCATCAACAGGCTAGGTGTGGCAGTGGCTAAGTACACAGAGAGGGAGATGGGAAATGCAGACGGGTGGTGGTGAGGAAGGATACATCGGGAGATGTCACTTCACATATGGTCGATGTGGCTAATGTGTTTCTTGTGTCACTTTGTCGGAGATGAGTTGCGCCATTCAAAGAGCGCTCGGCTGTCAGAACGGCAGTCCATTCTCATAGAAGTGCTGCGAGTCTTGACTGTGCCATTGAAACCAAGAGGCCAAATGTTTTGTGCGGGTCCGACACCTTGTCTTGACTTCATATCAATATCAGAATTCCAGTCATTGTTTTCAAGTACTTGTTTCTTCGTGCCATGTTGTTTTAACTCCTTTGCCTTTGTGTTGACTTTGCTCTCTCTCTCTCTCTCTCTCTCTTTCTCCTCTGAACGTGATTACCGACCGTTCCTTGAGAGCCCATCACCGTTGACGCCGCCATCCATCTTGACGTGTGATCCATTAACGACATACGCTACACTTATCACTGTCCATGGGAATGGAGTCTTTTTTATAATATCAGACAGAGCTTTGCTGAATTTGTCACCATCATATTTCAAATCACCGGTCTGGAGTGTTGAGAGAGCGAGAGAGAGGGACCAGCAGCAGCAGGAAGAGTTACTTAGATTAGAGGTTTCTTTTGTGTCCCTTTTCTTTGTCTGTCAGGAGCAGGTGGCAGGCAGATGGACGTGTTCTCACTGACTGTCTGTCTGGTTGATCCACCACTTACAGCCTGTAGCCCCTGGCTGCTTGTGACCTGTCACTGTGCAGGCTGATCTGAATGACAAAACTGTACTTGTTACAGGCTTCAGTACAGAGAGTCACTGTGAGACCCCCCCCATTCTGGCACTTCAGGCAAGCAGGCTTGAGCAAATGCTCGATGAGGCGGTGACTTTGCTGTCTGTGAAGGAGACTGTGTGGGGTGATCACACGTCCTCTGCTCATCTTTAATGGAGCTGCAAGAAGTGAACTTTAATGTGTTTTGTTGGTACAGACTCATAAAAGGTTGACTGGAGGTGGATCAGATCAGAGGAAAGACAACCACCTTGTCTCTCAACTTGCTGGCGGCATCAGCGCCGGCCTCCCATCAAAGTGGGATTACCAATGTAAATCTGGCTAATTGAATCTGCATGTGGACGCAGGCCGTGATTTAAGAAGCCCCCTTTGTCGGACGACTCTCCCCGCTCAATGAACGCTACATTAACTGTTAGTGCTTCCTTAACTCATATCAAACGGCAGGTAGTCACGCAGCACTTGTCTGTCGGACAGAAAATGGGGCGGGTGAAATACGGCGGGGATTGTGGGTAACCTTGTGCAAGGAGGTGGTGTTAAAGTCTCAAAAGCTCTTGGTGGGCCGGAGTTCTTTGCACTGCGTCGGGTTGTCTCACTGTCAACATCTCTGATTGATTAATGGCTGAATCTCTATTAATGGCTGAATCTCTTGTAATGACACTGCAGTGTGATAGTCCCCCATAAACACATGACCAGCTTGGCACAATAATGACTTGGGTGTATATAATATTCCAGGTCAAAGGGTCTTACATACTAGACTTGTTTGTAAACTGATGGGGGTGGGTCTAGTATGTAACATTAAGACCTTCAGACTATAAGGTTCTGTGATATTGAGCTTTAAAGTTTTCACATATCAGAACTTTTTTGTAGTACATTTTTATTTTATAACCCAGGTCTTCACCTTAAAGGTACCTAGAAGTGCAGAGTATCAAAATCCTAAGACATTTTTGTTAGGAGGATGCAATCGCAGATAGAACCTCATGGCGCTGAAATGTCAGCCTGGGTTCAGCTATAAGGATTTATCTGCCACAGAATGTAAAAATAATTTCAATAGGAAGATAGACGTTTAATGACTTAAATAAAGAGAATACTCTTCTATCTAATCACATCGTTAAATATATTAGTTCATGTTCATCACACATTTGTTAAAGTGATTGTTCTTTAAAATGACAAATCAAATGACTATTTGATAATCATTTGACTATGATTATTTGTCACACACATGGTTAGCAGATGTTAATGCGGGTGTAGCTTGTGCTTCTAGTTCAGACAGTGCAGTAATATGTAACAAGTAATCTAACAAATACACAATGACTACCTGTTAGGAAAATTATGATTAAATGACTGAACAATATCCTCATTTTAAATATACAGTGCCTTGCGAAAGTATTCGGCCCCCTTGAACTTTGCGACCTTTTGCCACATTTCAGGCTTCAAACATAAAGATATAAAACTGTATTTTTTTGTGAAGAATCAACAACAAGTGGGACACAATCATGAAGTGGAACGACATTTATTGGATATTTCAAACTTTTTTAACAAATCAAAAACTGAAAAATTGGGCGTGCAAAATTATTCAGCCCCTTTACTTTCAGTGCAGCAAACTCTCTCCAGAAGTTCAGTGAGGATCTCTGAATGATCCAATGTTGACCTAAATGACTAATGATGATAAATACAATCCACCTGTGTGTAATCAAGTCTCCGTATAAATGCACCTGCACTGTGATAGTCTCAGAGGACCGTTAAAAGCGCAGAGAGCATCATGAAGAACAAGGAACACACTAGGCAGGTCCGAGATACTGTTGTGAAGAAGTTTAAAGCCGGATTTGGATACAAAAAGATTTCCCAAGCTTTAAACATCCCAAGGAGCACTGTGCAAGCGATAATATTGAAATGGAAGGAGTATCAGACCACTGCAAATCTACCAAGACCTGGCTGTCCCTCTAAACTTTCAGCTCATACAAGGAGAAGACTGATCAGAGATGCAGCCAAGAGGCCCATGATCACTCTGGATGAACTGCAGAGATCTACAGCTGAGGTGGGAGACTGTCCATAGGACAACAATCAGTCGTATATTGCACACATCTGGCCTTTATGGAAGAGTGGCAAGAAGAAGGCTTTCTTAAAGATATCCATAAAAAGTGTTGTTTAAAGTTTGCCACAAGCCACCTGGGAGACACACCAAACATGTGGAAGAAGGTGCTCTGGTCAGATGAAACCAAAATTTTACTTTTTGGCAACAATGCAAAACGTTATGTTTGGCGTAAAAGCAACACAGCTCATCACCCTGAACACACCATCCCCACTGTCAAACATGGTGGTGGCAGCATCATGGTTTGGGCCTGCTTTTCTTCAGCAGGGACAGGGAAGATGGTTAAAATTGATGGGAAGATGGATGGAGCCAAATACAGGACCATTCTGGAAGAAAACCTGATGGAGTCTGCAAAAGACCTGAGACTGGGACGGAGATTTGTCTTCCAACAAGACAATGATCCAAAACATAAAGCAAAATCTACAATGGAATGGTTCAAAAATAAACATATCCAGGTGTTAGAATGGCCAAGTCAAAGTCCAGACCTGAATCCAATCGAGAATCTGTGGAAAGAACTGAAAACTGCTGTTCACAAATGCTCTCCATCCAACCTCACTGAGCTCGAGCTGTTTTGCAAGGAGGAATGGGAAAAAATTTCAGTCTCTCGATGTGCAAAACTGATAGAGACATACCCCAAGCGACTTACAGCTGTAATCGCAGCAAAAGGTGGCGCTACAAAGTATTAACTTAAGGGGGCTGAATAATTTTGCACAGCCAATTTTTCAGTTTTTGATTTGTTAAAAAAGTTTGAAATATCCAATAAATGTCGTTCCACTTCATGATTGTGTCCCACTTGTTGTTGATTCTTCACAAAAAAATACAGTTTTATATCTTTATGTTTGAAGCCTGAAATGTGGCAAAAGGTAGCAAAGTTCAAGGGGGCCGAATACTTTCGCAAGGCACTGTAACTGTAATTAAGTAATCTTATACTCTGTTTTATTATATCTGATTTACAATATGAGTTCATAAGAAGGGATTGTGTGACACGGACAAGGAGTAATTAAAGTTAATGAACACCATTCCAACTAGACAGAAAGGAATGGGTTGTGGTTTAAGTAAGCAGATAAGGTAGTTAACCTATGGTTGAACCAATGAAACTTAGCTCTGGGGTGTTTTAGATAAGACAGTGAGTGCATTCCTAGGTTTTCTGTTAATTAGAACTGTCAGCTAAGTGGTGATCGATAATGTTGAGGGGTTATTTCAGTTGTGTTGTGTGTCCTGTGTATGTGCTAGTGGGTCAGAATGAACTTTGAATGAACTTTTAAAGTTCCCTTTGTCTCGGTCGAGAGGAGGAGATTCATTTTAGAAGCAATGAAATGACGTCATGTCATGTATATAAACTGTTGCTCGTGGTAACGTGGCAGCGCGCTCCGAGAATAAATACTGTTACCTATTATTGATAAGACTGGTCTCTGTCTATTTTATGCAAACAAGAATCTTACAAATTCTCATAAAATAGATTAAGGGAATTCAATTAATGAAAACATATTGGAATAATTAAATTACAGTACTCACTACCTTATACACACAATGTAAGGGGATGGAATAAGAATATGTACATATAAATATATGGATGTGCGATGACCGTGCGGCACAGGCAAGATGCAATGGATGGTTTAAAATACAGTGTACACATGAGATGGTAATTTGCCCCCGGTGATGGGTTGTGCAGAACGCACTACCCTCTGGAGAGCCTTGCGGTTGAGGGCAGTGCAATTGCCGTACCAGGCGGTGATACAGCCCAACAGGATGCTCTCAATTTGCATCTGTAGAAGTTTTAGGTGACAAGCCAAATTTCTTCAGCCTCCTGAGGTTGAAGAGGCTCTGCTGCGCCTTCTTCACCACGCTGTCTGTGTGGGTGGACCATTTCAGTTTGTCCGCGATGTGTACGCCGAGGAACTTTACATTTTCACCGTCTCCACTACTGTCCCATCAATGTGGTTAGGAGGGTGCTCCCTCTGTTTCCTTAAGTCCACGATCATCTCCTTTGTTTTGTTGATGTTGTGTGAGAAGTTATTTTCTTGACACCACACTCCGAGGGCCCTCACCTCCTCCCTGTCTCATTGTTGGTGATCAAGCCTACGACTGTAGTGTCGTCTGCACCCTTGACGATTGAGTTGGAGGCATGCATGGACACGCAGGCAGTGTGATGGCGATTGCATTGTCTGTGGACCTATTGGGGCGATAAGCAAATTGGAGTGGGTCTAGGGTATCCGGTAGGGTGGAGGTGATATGATCCTTGACTAGTCTTTCAAAGCACTTCATGATGATCAAAGATAGTCATTTAGTTCAGTTACCTTAGCTTTCTTGGAAACAGGAACAATGTTGGCCATCTTGAAGCATATGGGGACAGTAGCCTGGGATAGGGATTGATTGAATATGTCCGTGAACACACCAGCCAGCTGGTCTGCGCATGCTCTGAGGACGCGGCTAGGGATGCCGTCTGGGCCGGCAGTCTTGCGCGGGTTAACACGTTTAAATGTTTTATTCATGTCGGCCACGTTGAAGGAGAGCCCAAAGTCTTTGGTAGTGGGCCATGTCGGTGGCACTGTATTGTCTTCAAAGCGCGCTAAGAAGTTGTTTAATTTGTCTGGGAGCGAGACGCCGATATCCACGACGGGGCTTTCTTTTTGTAATCTGTGATTGTCTGTAGACCCTGCCACATACAGTTGTTAGGATTAGTTCCTTGGCAATCATTGGCTCATTGGTGAAATTAGCATTCAGACAATATAAGTAAATCATTCATTTATTAATGCAATTGCAGACAGAAGTTGACAACAGGAACATAGCACACATGTTTCTGAGTAAGTTCTGCAAAATAGAAAAAGGTCAGAGTTGTTTTATTATGCCGACAGTCATATATCTTAGTGATGTCACTGTTTGCGTCATTGCCTTCTACTCATGAGACCAAACCCATGACTACACAACTATACAAACAAGAGTTTCAGTGTTATCTAAAAGCTCAGCAGTAAATGTCCACTCCCCAAGTTGATTTATAGTGGAATGTCTGACTAGTCTCATCTCTTACACTCCCCTGCAGAGTTCTCAGTCCCAAATCTCTCAGACCGTTTCTTTATAAATGGCAGAGACGGTGGAACAATATTAAACATTTTTATGAATATATATTGTTTTTCTGTAGTATAAGACCCTCTAAATGTAAGGAGGGAGGTGTCTTATAACCCTTCCCCTTCTATTAATACAATATACGCAAAATCAATGATTATAATACATCAAACATTTGGTACAGCCCCTATCATGACCCCAAGGTGAACCCGGCACAGTTGAAGTCGGAAGTTTTACATACACTTAGGTTGGAGGCATTAAATCTCGTTTTTCAACCTCTCCACAAATTTCTTGTAGACAAACAATAGTTTTGGCAAGTTGGTTAGGACATCTACTTTGTGCATGACAAGTAATTTTTCCAGCAATTGTTTAGACAGATTATTTCACTTATAATTCACTGTATTACAATTCCAGTGGGTCAGAAGTTAAACATACACTAAATTGAAAATTCCAGAAAATTGTCATGGCTTTAGAAGCTTCTGATTTAAGTCAATTGGAGGTGTACCTGTGGATGTATTCCAAGCCTACCTTCAACCTCAGTGCGTCTTTGCTTGACATCATGTGAAAATCAAAAGAAAGGAAGGAGACACGTTCGGTCTCCTAGAGATGAACGTACTTTGGTGCAAAAAGTGCAAATCAATCCCAGAACAATAGCAAAGGACCTTGTGAAGATGCTGGAGGAAACAGGTACAAAAGTATCTATATCCACAGTAAAACGAGTCCTATGTTGACATAACCTGAATGGACGCTCAGCAAGGAAGAACCCACTGCTCCAAAACCGCCATAAAAAAAGCCAGACTACGGTTTGCAACTGCACATGGAGACAAAGGTCGTACTTTTTGGAGTAATGTCCTCTGGTCTAATGAAACAAAAATGGAACTGTTTGGCCATAATGACCATCGTTATGTTTGGAGGAAAAAGGGGGAGGCTTGCAAGCCGAAGAACACCATCCCAACCGTGAAGCACGGGGTTGGCAGCATCATGTAGTGGGGGTGCTTTACTGCAGGAGGAACTGGTGCACTTCACAAAATATGTGGCATCATGAGGCAGGATAATTATGTGGATATATTGAAGCATTATCTCAAGACAAGTTAAAGCTTGCTCGCAAATGGGTCTTCCAAATGGACAATGACCCCAAGCATACTTCCTAAGTAGTGGCAAAATGGCTTAAGGTCAACAAAGTCAAGGTTTTGGAGTGGCCATCACAAAGCCCTGACCTTAATCCTATAGAACATTTGTGGGCAGAACTGAAAAAGCATGTGCGAGCAAGGAGGCCTACAAACCTGACTCAGTTACACCAGCTCTGTCAGGAGGAATGGGCCAAATTTATTGTGGGAAGCTTGTTGAAGGCTACCCGAAATATTTAACCCAAGTTAAACAATTTTAAAGGCAACGCTACCAAATACTACACTGCTCAAATAAATAAAGGGAACACTAAAATAACACATCCTCGATCTGAATAAATGAAATATTATTATTAAAACCTTTTTTCTTTACATAGTTGAATGTGCTGACAACAAAATTACACAAAAATCATCAATGGAAATCAAATTGATCAACCCACAGAGGTCTGGATTTGGAGTCACACTCAAAATTAAAGTGGAAAACCACACTACAGGCTGATCCAACTTTGATGTAATGTCCTTAAAACAAGTCCAAATGAGGCTCAGTAGTGTGTGTGGCCCCCACGTGCCTGTATGACCTACCTACAACGCCTGGGCATGCTCCTGATGAGGTGGCGGATGGTCTCCTGATGGATCTCCTCCCAGACCTGGACTAAAGCATCCGCCAACTCCTGGACAGTCTGTGGTGCAACGTGGCGTTGGTGGATGGGAGCGAGACATGATGTCCCAGATGTGCTCAATTGGATTCAGGTCTGGGGAACGGGCGGGCCAGCCCATAGCATCAATGCCCTCCTCTTGCAGGAACTGCTGACACACTCCAACCACATTGTCTTGCATTAGGAGGAACCCAGGGCCAACCACACCAGCATATGGTCTCACAAGGGGTCTGAGGATCTCATCTCGGGACCTAATGGCAGTCAGGCTACCTCTGGCGAGCACATGGAGGCCCCCCAAAGAAATGCCACCCCACACCATGACTGACCCACCGCCAAACCGGTCATGCTGGAGGATGTTGCAGGCAGCAGAACGTTCTCCACGGTGTCTCCAGACTGTCACGTCTGTCACATGTGCTTAGTGTGAACCTGCTTTCACCTGTGCCAATCTTGGTGTTCTCTGCACAGTGTTGGGCTGTAAGCACAACCCCCACCTGTGGACGTCGGGCCCTCATACCACCCTCATGGAGTCTGTTTCTGACCGTTTGAGCAGACACATGCACATTTGTGGCCTGCCGGAGGTCATTTTGCAGGGCTCTGGCAGTGCCTGGTAGCCAAGATGCGGTCACTGTGTGTGTGTGTGTGTGGGGGGGGGGGGGGGCAAGGTACCTAGTTTAAACATCAACACTACTTGGACCCTCTGATCCAACTCCATCCCTTCTTCGGTCGGGAGTTGGACATGTGTGTCAGGGCAGCAGCAGCACAGATAGTCTAAACCCTAGCTAACCACCATATACTTAAATATCCAGACTATCCACCTGCCCCCTGAAAGGTCTGAGTATGGTCCTGATGAACACTATAGCACATTACACGTGTAAACTGGTCAAGACCTAGTAAATATGACAATGATATTCAACTTCCCTGTCGTCCATTTTACAAACAACTTACCAAGAAAGTCTCAACAGTCCTCCTCCAGCGCCAACTTTTATCTGTTTAGTTTTTTTTTCCTACATTCTTTCTCTACTTTCTGATTTGCATGCAAGGAGCGCAAATGAAACAAAGTGGAGAAAAAGCAGTGGAGAGAAGAGAGAGAGAGAGCTAGTAGCTCACCTGAGACACTGCATTGTTTTATTTATGAAGGCTCTGCCAGCTCACGATGGAGACAAATTACCTTTTAACAATGTGAAATAGAATTTTGTTTACAAGGCTATGCTTCCCCCTTGGTTTTTCAAATTAGATTTCTCACAGCCTCCCCATTTATATCGCAGATCATTATCATCTCAATCTTTCAAAACCAATCAGTTTGAAGAAAGGAATGGGGAAGAAGAAGAATGAATCTCTGTCCATAAAATGGAGCCATTAGGTATATTTATGAATTTCATGCCACAGTCCAATGCCAGCCCATTCCCTTCACGTAGTTTATTTGCATGTGGGGCTATTTGTCCACGCCTTTATTTACATCCTAAATTATCGGCTGTATAATTAAATCAATTGCTGATATACAGTAGGTCAAGCACTGTTGGTTCAGTGAGAATATTTACGCTGTATCGGAGGTGTTAATACAACGAACACAACTTGTCCTCACAATATAGCATAACCACTTTGAGTATAGTCTGCCACTTTGAGGTAGTCTTCAACTATTTTGACCAGGCCGAACAGGAATATTTGGGGTCTTTAACCGCCATCTGGACCGAGACAGAAGGGTAAGAGGAGCTGAGCCTGCATCGATTTTGTTTTGCTCGGTAGTCGGACAACAAATCCCCTAACTACATCACAACCATACCCCAATATGAGAGAAACCTTTCAACCACTCCTACCCTTGGCCTTGATTTTCAAACATCACCACCCCTGGATACATGTACATGACATTTAGGAGAAGCAAAGTCCCATTTCTATAGCATAAAAGCACATTGCCTCATTCATAGTCAAAGCGAGACACAAATGCTTATGCTATTAGCTGAAACAACAGGTGTTCTGATATGCAGTTTTTTTTTATGCTCTCGAAAGCACCTTCTCTCTGCACTGTAAATCCTCAATTCCATTATTTGGTGCGCTCAACCATATTTTGTACATTAAAGTGATGGATGTCAAATGTAAAACTCCAAGGTTCGGCCTTGTTGTCTTCCGCTCCTGCCTTCCCTCCACGTATGCTACCTCTTCCGGATCAGCCTGGATCTATTTTGTGTTTCGCTTTCTTGCGCTTTTAAATACTCGTTACCGGTCTGGTATAATTGGTTGTCTTTTTGTGCTTGCTGCCTACATTTTGTCTACTCGCACTCTCGCTCTATGTATTCCAACATAAAACGCTGGTCTTTAGTCTTGTTGTCCTACTTTTAACGGCCCAAGACACTGACTACAGGTCATGGTTTTAGGCCAGCAGCTTGCTTTGTCTCTCCCTGGCACAGATCCGCTATGTGGGGCGGCCACGGCGATTGGACAGCCAGGGGCTAATCTTACCTCCCACCCAGGTCAGAAGTGTCACCTCAAGGGCTCCTCAGTGAGACATGTTGCCCTTTTTGCTCTTTCGCTTCTTTCTACACCTTTGAGTCCCCCAGATACCCCGGAGCTGAGTTGACAGACTCTTGAGAGTCTACCGGGGTCCAACTGGAGTGTCTCAGTGGCCCAGGTCAGGCTGGGCAGCCACAGTATCCCAGGCCTTCCCGCAGGAGCTTTCAGTGGGGATGAAGTAGAACTCTTCAGTTTCTCCTGTCCTGCCCAGTCACAACCAACCCTGTGAAGAAACCTCTCCTTTGCCCTGTCCACCGCCGCCATGTTTGTTTGTTAGCTGTCGCTTTAACCCGTTCTCTGTCAGCTAGTTCACTCAGGGTCAGTTTTTGAGAGAGAAAACTGACAAATGGAATCTCGGCCATATCATGTAAGATTGACGGGATTCTTACGGCACCAGGACTCCCTTAAAAAAAGAGATTCCATGGGACTCACCTGGTGAAATAAAGGATCAGAAAGAAGAAAACAATCCCCATGGCCATAATAAAAACTCATTTTTTTATTGTTCAAAAATATTTTTTGATGAAAGGTATCTGGTGAAAACAGACATCGATTCTTCTACCAGTCTTTCTGAGTATGGAGAAATCTCGCTGTGTTTCACCATAGCTGTGGGGTAATGTGGTCACTGTAGTGTAGCCAAACTGACTGTGCTGAATAGAAGATCTGAGATGGGAGAGAGGTAGCAAAGAGAATGGAGCCCCCCCCTCCCCATGTAATACAATATTGCTGATATACAATCTGAAAACCTGGGTTTTCGTTTTCATTCCCTACCACTCGAGTCAGCAGGGAGGAGAGGTGACAGAAAGTATATTGGGGTCGTCAAACCTCGCTGAGAAAATATAGCACACGTGGCATGTTACCCTCTCCACTATGATTGATATGTTGTTGACCTGTACTGCTCCCCCCCTCTCTTGCGAGTCCACACACCCACACACACTCCTCTCAGCCCATGTGGAGAATATCCAGAGCCCAAGGATAGATGCAGGTAATTCCCAAATAAAGGAAACACCAACATAAAGTGTCTTCTTAATAATAGGGCTTTGGGCCATCACAAACCCCCAGAATGGATTCTACAAGTGTCCGCAACTCTAGGACAGAGTCCAAGAGAAATTCCATAATTTGGTGTTTTGTTGAAGGTGGTGGAAAACGTTGTCTCAGGCGCCGCTCCAGAATCTCCCATAAGTGTTCAACTGGGTTGAGATCCGGTGACTGAGACGGCAGTGGAAAATGGTTGACATCGGTTTTTATGCTCATCAAACCACTCAGCGACCACTTGTGCCCTGTGGATGGGGGCGTTGTCACCCACACCCATCAGGATATAAAGATTCACCATGGGTGATTACCCAGAATGGCTGTTTATTTACTGGCGTTTACCTGGCCCTCTAAGGGTTTGAAGTGGACCCAACCCATGCCAGGAAAATGCTCCCCACACCATAACAGAGCTGCCAGATCCCACATACCTGTACATGAACCATTCACTAATTATGTTGTTTTGACATGTTTCTACACAGAGGTTATTGAAATTCAATATCGCCAGATGAATCTCTTTGGGAATTGTTCTACTAATTGATCTCAATGAAATGCAGCTGCTGAGGAAAATAACAATTTAATAAAATGTGGCACGGTGGTACATTTACTCGACATCCCACATTATTCGTAAAACAATTTAACAGACTGTAATTGATATGTGTAAGCAGCATCTGGAGTCAGAACATCCTAACACTTGTTTTCATTTTGTTTTCAGACTAAAAGAGACACACATTTGTCTGGAGTGTTGCTCATTTTGTTAGTAAACATATTTTCGTATTCACACTGGTTTATCTTGCCTGTACAGTATTTGGAATAATACTTTTTTTTGTTATTATTCAATATTTGTTTGATCAGCATAGATGAGCAAACAGTCTAGGAGTTTGTCACAAATGGCACCCTATTCCTTATTTAGTGCACTACTTTTGAACAGGTCCCTATTGGGAATAGGGTGCCTTTGGGACGGGCCCTAGACTCTTCACTAAAGTATATCCATGATATTAGTGCCCTTCTATGTTGCGATGCCGCCCAGCTATGATTTAATTGCTATAATAGTCTTCTAACACACCATATATCCCCATGTACTGTACATTAGTGGCACTTGACACATTTATCATGGAAATACTCCCATCTCCCCTGCTTTTCAAACCGAGAGACATTATCAGAATTACTGTCATAGTTCACATCATCTCAGGAGGAATGGAAACACATACAACTATCTCCTGTGCCATTTGTCATGCTCTGACATATAACCGAGGGAATAAGAGGAACTGGTGTGTACTTTATGCTGGTACAGTGTGGATTCCGTTTGTAAATAACAGAGGGAGTCGTTGGTATCTGTTTTCTGCAACCTCTCACCTAACATGACATGAACGCATGTGTGTTAGGCTAGTTTATACTATTAAATAGATATGGATGGATGAGAAAAAAAATGATAGTGCATCTAAAGAGATTTCATCTTGCAAGATTAAATGTGAATCTATGGATGGATGGATGACTCTCTTTAGAGGTGCTGGACCATTGTGTGTGTTTCTAGCGCCTTCAACTTCATTGTTCCCATTAACCACCCTCTCCCAGAAAGCTGTCAGCCTGCCGCTTTCATTGACTTTTCTTCCTTCACGAGATATGAAAATGCATAATTATAGACTGAATAACATACAGTATTCCTCACCTCTCTCTACCCCCTTCATCACCCCCCCCCCTGCTTTTCCCCACACCAAAGCATGCACCAGATGTGAATAGTTCTTCATTCTTCCGGCGGGTCCCTTAGATCCCTGCCACCTGCCCGTCTCCCTTCCTGCCCTCGAAGCTCCGTGAGGGGGGGGGGGGTCTAATGGGAGGGAGGTATATCGCTCCCATCCTCGCAGCCGCCACCGAGCGCGCTTAGTATAGCTGCTCTGACCTGGAGCATCCATCCTCTGCTCATTATCCCTGAACTGGCTGAGAGAAAGAGAGAGAGGGACAGGGGGATGAAAGATAGAGAGGGGAGGGAGAGGAAGTGTGAGGGAGGTGGAGACAGGACAGAGAGGGAGAGAAAGTGGAAAGTGAGACGGAAAGAACTATACAAACCGGTTAAGAGAGGAGGCAATTGATGGAGAGGACTAGATATACAGTGGGTAGCTAGGAAGCATAAGAGGGAAACAGTCCAATGTCCCCTCCCTCTTCCCTCTCCTCCCATTGCTCTCTGCCCCCATCTCTCTTGCCACTCCTACTCACCTCTGCTTTGATGGGTGACACAGGTTGCACCCTGTAATGCATTAGTAAGTCACTCGGGACTTGCTGTAGCTCAAACTACTAGGCGTCATACCGGAGGTTAGCTGAGGTTTGTTTTCTTCCCACATTAGTGGGTTAGATGAGGATCTGCATTATCTAATGTCCTCTACTCACTTCCTCATCCTTCTCATACCTTTAATGTGTGGGCAAAGCAGTTCATTGCAGACCTTGATCCAAATAGTATTTGTCCTTTTTATATATAATATTTGTTACTTTAGCTGCGTTCGATTGAGCTCAGCTGCTGCCAATGGAACCAACAAAGTAGTCTGAAAAGTGCAAACCCCACCGATCTAAGCATTCTGGGCATGCAGGCTCAATTCACCGCTCAAAGTATTTAAAAGAAAACCAGGTCCAGTTCATTGGTGGCATGAAACAACTGAAAGCGTGAATAAACGTTGAGTAAATATCAACTCCAGCTTTCTGAATCTCCAACAATGTACATGAGATCACTGTGTTTGATTGGCACAATGACAATGATAGGATAAGCACTCATGTGAAGTGTGATGATGACGATATGAAACATGACTGCAAGTGATATGAACAGCATTGAGTGGGCAAGTGGTAAAACAAAGACGATAATTCAACAACGTCGACATTATGATGACTTCTTTAGAAGACCTGGCAGCTCAGAATAAAGTAGCTTGCACTCATTTACTGGAGGTAGCGATTTACCTTAAATATGCCCGTGTGCTAAATTTACTTTTGGCAGGAATACGTCTCCATACCTCGGTTGGTTGTATTGATTCCAAAAGACATTGTATACTCAGTGAAAACATTACTATTTAGAATGAGGGAATTTATTATGCGACGGCATTCATTCCCCTAGGCTTTGTTAAGGGGAATTAAGTAACTTCATTACTATGTATTAGTTTTAATAAGCTTTTCTCTCCCACACCACATTGTAATTCTTATCCGGTAGTCAGTGCTGTGAGACATCCCAATTATAGATTTCTACCTAGCATTGTGTACATTATCCAACCTCTCACTGTATACATTATCCAACCTCTTGCACATGATCCATCGTCTCATTCTATCCATCATCTATCATCTCACTGTCCACACATTATCCAACCTCTCTTTGTATATTATCCCCACCAAAACAAACACACACACACACACAGCCATTGTCATGTTTGCCGCTATCAACCAGAGGTTGCCCGCGCTGGTTCCTGGAATGAATTGCTCGTTAACAATGATTTGCTGGAGGCACATTGCCTTATTGAAGGGTCAATAAGACACAGGCTCCTCCTCTGCTATCTTCTCGCTGTAGAAGAGGGACTGTGTATTGAAAGAGCAGATTTTACAGTGAGCTCAGCTGCCTCGCCTCATTGATCTATGATCTATAGCTGGAGGAATCATTCACGTTCACATTTCTCATGAGCCAATGATAGGGATAAATCAAAAGCCCACTTGTTTGCTGCTTGTCTATTCTATTCACCCACCAGAACACCAGTAAAGCCAATGTAGCAGGGCATTTCACCATCAAGTAGAATGTAGGGATAACGAAATGGATAACTAATCATATTCACAAGGTAAATTATAACTAGATTGTGGAAATATATATATAGAACACTGGAAGATGTGGTTTTGGACTGCACTGGACCTATAGCCCTTTGCACTTGTACCCGTATAAGGGTTGACATGGCAGATTTAGGCACTGACATGCGTCAAAATTGTAACACAGTGGCTATATAGTAACATGCTATTATTAAGCAATAAGGCCCGAGGGGGTGTTGTATATGGCCAATATACCACGGCTAAGGGCTCTGTCCAGGAATCCTGCTTCGCATAGTGCCTAAGAACAGCCCTTAGCCATGGTATATTGGCCATATACCACACCCTCTCTCTCGGGCCTTATTGCTTAAGAATAACCTGTTACTGTACAGCCAGTATCTGTTGTTATCATCTATACATAGTCACTTTAATAACTCTACCTACATGTACATATTACCTCGAGTAACCGGTGCCCCCACACATTGACACTGTACTGCTACCCCCCTGTATAAAGTCTCCCTATTGTTATTTTACTGCTGCTCTTTAATTACTTGTTACTTTTTATTTCTTATTCTTGTTCGTATTTTTTTTTAAACGGCATTGTTGGTTAGGGGCTTGTAAGTAAGCGTTTCACTGTAAGGTCTCCCTCCACCTGTTGTATTTGGCACATGTGACCAATAACATTTGATTTGATATACCACAAACCCCTGAGCTGCCGTATTACTATTATAAACTGGTTACCAACATAAATAGAACTGTAAGAAAGTATCTTTGTGTCATACCTGTGGTATATTGTCTGATATACACTGCTGAAATGCTATTTCTTCCAATCAGCATCCATGACCCAAACTACCCGGTTTATAATATGATGTATACATTTTTTATGATAACGATCACTTCTCTGATCTTGTCAGATATGAATAACCCATCTATCTGTGAGTATTTCAACCACAGCCTACTCACCCTAGTTGGTGGTTACCACATCCGTATTTCTCCCCTATCAATGTCATGCTGAGCAACTGCAATATTAAAGTACCGCACACAATAAGCCATGTGCAGCGCAGCCTAACTGCAGTACGATCCAACCAACCGTTTCAAGATTGAACCGTATCCGCCGAATCAATATTCAGACCAGCAAGCCAGCGGCAGGCAACCATGAAGACTATCATAGCTAGTAGCCCTGGGGGGGAGGTAGAGAAAGAGGGTTGGAGAGAGAAGAGAGAGATGGGGATCAAGTGAAGGACGTTCCCTCTATTCTCAACCTCATTCCTCTCTTCTCCTCCACTCCCGGATCTTCCTCAGCGAAGCCGACAGATAAAGAGTAATCACCTAGATACGGCTAATGGACACTGTAACGAGAGGGAGAAACAGATCTCTTCCCTTTTTATAAATGGTACGTCATGTAGCTGCTGGTCATTACCTTTCTGTCTGTCCGGCACTCCTTCAGTTGAATAAGGCACATTGAATGAAGTGTCAAGTTAAGAATAATTGTGTTATCTCTTTTTCTGTACTTTTGCTGTCTTGGTGTCATTGTACTTTCAAATCAAAGTTTGTCAGATGTTTTCAGACCTCTAAGTAGTCTAATGACAGGAGGAAACCACAATCCTACGATGTTATGGGACGTGGTTCTGTCTTGACATTCCTTTTCTTTTGAGATCTGAAAACATCTGACAAACTTTCCATTATGAGTGAAATGTTCCTTAGTGAAAAACTTGTGTCCGGGGTGACGACGCTCTTCGTTATAAGAACATAAACTTAAGAACAACTCTTTGGCTAAGTCCAAATTCTTTTAATGATGGTAAATTATGAGAAACGTCAATCCTGCCTATGTTTTATAGCAATTTGTTTGCACACTGTTTGAAATGGTGTCTGCAAAAGTCTAATTTACAGCGTAATCACAATACCTTGCCTTCAGCTAATTGTCACATTATCGTGCATTCAGCTAGTTGTCGGAGGAAGTTACGATAAGAGGTGAAAAAAAATTATAACGCTATTGCGGATAAGCCCAGTAAAGAGCGGGATATACAGTGGGGCAAAAAAGTATTTAGTCAGCCACCAATTGTGCAAGTTCTCCCACTTAGAAAGATGAGAGAGGCCTGTAATTTTCATCATAGGTACACTTCAACTATGACAGACAAAATGAGATTTTTTTTCTCCAGAAAATCACATTATAGGATTTTTAATGAATTTATTTGCAAATTATGGTGGAAAATAAGTATTTGGTCACCTACAAACAAGCAAGATTTCTGGCTCTCACAGACCTGTAACTTCTTCATTAAGAGGCTCTGTCCACCACTCGTTACCTGTATTAATGGCACCTGTTTGAACTAGTTATCAGTATAAAAGACACCTGTCCACAACCTCAAACAGTCACACTCCAAACTCCACTATGGCCAAGACCAAAGACTTGCCCCACTGTATGGGACCATACAGATAGATTGGACCATAATTCAGGAAGCAGGAAGCACCAGTGACTAGATCAATAAAAAAAGTGGTAAGATGAAGCAGATGCTAAGGTACAGGACGGTTTTGCTAGCACAGACTGGATCCGGGATTCCTCCGATGGCATTGAGGAGTACACCACATCAGTCATTGGCTTCATCAATAAGTGCATCAATGACGTCGTCCCCACAGTGACCGTACGTACATACCCCAACCAGAAGCCATGGATTACATCTACACTCAGGCTAGAGCTACCGCTTTCAAGGAGTGGGACTCTCACCCAGAAGCTTATAAGAAATCCTGCTATGCCCTCTGACGAACCATCAAACAAGCAAAGTGTCAATACAGGACTAAGATCAAATTGTACTACACTGGCTCAGACTACAAAGGGATGCACAGCCGAGAGCTGCCCAGTGACACAAGCCTACCAGACGAGCTAAACTACTTCTATGCTCGCTTCGAGGCAAATAACACTGAAACATGGATGAGAGCACCAGCTATACCGGAAGACTGTGTGATCATGCTCTCCGCAGCAAGACCTTTAAACAGGTCAGCATTCACAAGGCCACAGGGCCAGATGGATTACCAGGAAGTGTACTGCGAACATGCGCTGATCAACTGGCAAGTGTCTTCACTGACATTTTCAACCTTTCCCTGTCCGAGTCTGCAATATCAACATGTTTTAAGCATGTTTTAAGCAGACCACCATAGTGTCTGTGCCCAAGAATGGCTCACATCAACGCCATTATCCCTGAAACCCTAGACCCACTCCAATTTGCATACCACCCCAACAGATCCACAGATGATGCAATCTCTATTGCATTCCACACTGCCCTTTCACACCTGGACAAAAGGAACACCTATGTGAGAATGCTATTCATTGACTACAGCAGTGTTCAACACTATAGTGCCCTCAAAGCTCATCACTAAGCTAAGGACCCTGGGACTAAACACCTCCGCCCGCAGGTGGTAAGGGTAGGTAAAACATCACATCCGCCACGCTGATCCTTGACATAGTGGCCCCTCAGGGCTGCGTGCTCAGTCCCCTCCTGTACTCCCTGTTCACTCATGACTGCACGGCCAGGCACGACTCCAACACCATCATTAAGTATGCCGATGACACAACAGTGGTAGGCCTGGTCACCGACAAAGACAAGACAGCCTATAGGGAGGAGGTCAGAGACCTGGCCGTGTGGTGCCAGGACAACAACCTCTTCCTCAACGTGATCAACACAAAGAAGTTGATTGTGGGCTACAGGAAAAAGAGGACCGAGCACACCCCTGTTGTCATCGACAGGGTTGCAGTGGAGAAGGTTGTTTAGGGGCTCGTAAGTAAGAATTTCACTGTAAGGTATACACCAGTTAAAATTGGATTTGATTTGAAAACTGATATTTTCCCTTCTATAAATGGTACATTGTGTATCTGCTGGTCAAATTACTTTTGTCTGCCCAACGATCCTCCTGTAGTTAAATGAGGTACGTTGAATGAAGTGTCAATTCAAGAATTACTGTCTCCATATATTGGCGGTCTTTAAGTGGAAGACTATTCGTGTCTGGTGTGATGCTACGAGGCTTTTGGTAGAAGATCATGGGCCATAAGGCTTTGGCAAAATGTAGTGCATTATGGAGGGAATAGGGTGCCATTTCGGACACATACGATAACTTTCAGAACAACTTTTAATCCACACATTAATTTAAATTCAAGGACTCTTCCTTTTTAATGGTGGTAAATTATGAAAAACTTCCTTGCTGTTTGAAATAGTGTCTGTAAAACTCCCATTTACAAACTCCTTAATCCCATTACCTTGCCTTCAGCAAGTAGTCAAAGGATATTATGATAAGGGGTCAATCCTCTGTGGAGTTTGCAAACTTAAATACACTTCTCATCTACAGCATGCTCGGCTGCTCCCGCTGAGGGGAATGCAAAATTAAGCAAGATGGCTTAGCGAGAACACCTGCCGAGTTGGGCAAGGGAAGGAGCTGAGGAGGAAGTAGCCCTGGGGTGCTCTGCTACACCCGTCCAAATTGCATTAGACCATAGGGACCTTTATTGACTTAAATTCGTTTTTTAGGGCTGTAGCCACTGTAGAATTTAGTAGGCTATGCTTGCGTCCCAAATGGCACCCTACTCCCTACATAGTACAATACTTTTGATCAGAGCCCTATGCAAGCTACCAGAGTGGGCACTGTAGGATAGCAGTACAATTTTCCATTTGATACCAGACTTTATAGCGTGGCTTAAAGGTCTCAAATCCCTAGAATTTCTGGTGGAAAGTGTTTTTCCACACATTTCCACATGTTGTTCTTGCAGTCATTAAAGCTGAGATCCACAATAGGTACAACAGCACCACTGGCCCGCCAGTGGTAAAAATACTTGAAAGTACTACTTAAGTCATTTTTTGGGGTATCTGTACTTTACTTTATGCTTAATTTGTAAATTATGTGTTGGAGTGTGCCCCTGGCTATCTGTAAAAAAAAACAAGAACGCAATATCATTGTGGTTTGCTTAATATAAGGAACTTTAAATGATTTATACTTTTACTTTCAATATTTAAGTATACCTCGATTCCTGCCTTCTGCGAAGATGAAATAAACACCTGCCGCGCTCTGTGCCTGAATCTACACCTTTTTCTCCCTGAGTATTCATTACAGGTACCTCTTTCCCCCACTGCTGGCCGCCCCGAGAGCATTTATTGTTTTTGTTTTGACGAAATGAGCATCCAGCATTGTGAAAAAAAAATGGTAGTACATACATGCTCTGCTGTTCTATCTCACGTGCAACGATGTCCGAGGGGGGGAAAGTTTTGTTGTTTCAAGTAAAGTCTTTGTTGTTGTATTGTCGCAAACGACGTGGCAGTTTCACCGCTATGGATTCCAGCTTTAATTTGCCACCAACCAGACAAGGCAAATGAGGGCCGAGAGATGATTTAGAAGCTGTTTAGGATACAAAAGTCCTGCCGAAGCATCTTAGTTTAATGATACCCAAACTAGGACCAGCGGCGGCACAGCGAGTCCTCAATTTCCCCCATTGTGCTCGAGTCACAACCTCCCGCCATGCAAATCAACCAAGTTTATTTATCTTTCATATTCGCCTCTCAAACACAAACGAGAGCATAATGATTCACAGAGACACCGAGGAGCACCAAAACAATCGTTGGATGTTGCTGTCTCATTAGTTACACACACATACTAGAGTAACCCAAAGAGTGCTCAAAACATCATTTTAAACTCTATAACACTCTGTGATCCGGTACCAACTACAGCCATGCTCCACAACACATACACACACACAGACAGACAGACACACCCTCAAACACGCACACGGGCACACACACTCCTATGATCCTTCCAGGCTTATGCTGTCACTACTACCTCGTTGGCTGGAGCCACAGACTCTTTAGCTATGCCTCAATGGGCCTGGCACTAGATGGAGACATTAATCTAAATTCCGAGATAGGGAGGAGTGCGAGGAGAAAAGTGACGCATGAACAGAGGCGTAAACCTGTACAGTAACAGTTAAAAGTGTGGACACCTAGTTATTCAAGGGCTTTTATTTATTTGTACTATGTTCTACATTGTAGAATAATAGTGAAGACATGAAAACTATGAAATAACACACATGGAATCATGTAGTAACCAAAAAAGTGTTAAACAAATCAAAATATATTTTATATTTGAGATTCTTCAAAGTAGCCACCCTTTGCCTTGATGACAGCTTTGCACACTCTTGGCATTCTCTCAACCAGATTAATGAGATAGTCACCTGGAATGCATTTCAATTAACAGGGGTGCCTTGTTAATTTGTGAAATTTCTTTATTTCTTAATGCGTTTGAGCCAGTCAGTTGTGTTGTGACAAGGTAGGGGTGGTAAACAGAAGATAGCCCTATTTGGTAAAAGATGAAGTCCATATTATGACAAGAGCAGCTCAAATAAGCAAAGAGAAATGACAGTCAATCATTACTTTAAGACATGAAGGTCAGTCAATCCAGAAAATCTCAAGAACTTTAAATGTTTCTTAAGTGCAGTCGCAAAAACCATCAAGCGCTATGATGAAAACTGAACTCTCATGAGGACCTCCGCAGGAAAGGAAGACCCAGAATTACCTCTGCTGCAGAGGATACGTTCAGTAGAGTTTACTGCACCTCTGATTGCAGCCCAAATAAATGCTTCACATTAACTGTTCAGAGGAGACTGCGTGAATCAGGCCTTCATGGTCAAATTGCTGTAAAAAAAAACATGACTAAAGGACACCAATAAGAAGAAGAGACTTGCTTGGGCCAAGAAACATGAGCAATGGACATTAGGCCGGTGGAAATCTGGCTTTTGGTCTGATGAGTCCAAATTTGAGATTTTTGGTTCCAACTGCCATGTCTTTGTGAGACGCAGAGTAGGTGAACGGATGATCTCCACATGTGTGGTTCCCACCGTGAAGCATGGAGGAGGACGTGTGATGGTGTGGGAGTGCTTTGCTGGTGACACCATCTGTGATTTATTTAGAATTGAAGGCACACTTAACAAGCATGGCATATCGCTGCAGAATGCTGTGGTAGCCATCCCATCTGGTTTGTGCTTAGTGGGACTATCATTTGTTTTTCAACAGGACAATGACCCAACAAACCTCCAGGTTGTGTAAGGGATATTTGACCAAGGAGGAGTGTGATGGAGTGCTGCTTCTTTTTTAACCTGGCCTCCACAATCATCTGACCACAAACCAATTGAGATGGTTTGGGATGAGTTGGACCGCAGAGTGAAGGAAAAGCAGCCAAGTGCTCAGCATATGTGGGAACTCCATCAAGACTGTTGGAAAAGCATTTCTTATGAAGCTGGTTGAGAGAATGGACCATTTCAGACTGTCAGTGATGTGTCCGCCGAGGAACTAGGGGTTTTTCACCTTCTCCACTGCGACTCCGTCAATGTGGATGGGGGGCGTGTTCCCTCTGCTGTCTCCTGAAGTCCAGCATCAGCTCCTTATTTTTGTTGACATTGAGGGAGACTGGCACCATCGCTGTAAACAACCTGGCACTGCCAGTCTGCCAGCGATTGACTGAAACCAAATCTCAGAGACCCATGAATGTAGCTTGTAGCAGTGTCTCGGTGTGACGGTAGACTGTATTCTCTTGTCGTGACTGTTTGAATTACACCCACACCTCCCACCAAACACATAAAGCCTGTTCTTTTCAAACTGCGGCATTCGGCAGCTGTGGCAGCGGCGTTTGAAGTTCCGCCTTTTGTATCCTCATTAACCGTTCTGTTGTGTTCTCACCGTCGGGTTAGTTAGGCTGCTGTGGTGGATGTTGCCTAGCAACACTGGAATACCCCCCCGTCCCACCCACCCACCTCCCATTCACCTCCTAGAGCACTTAGCAATATTGAGAGAATCAAAATAAGTAAGTAAACATGTCATTAATATTCAAAGTCCCTAATAACCATGATAAAATAATTGGGAAGAAAAAACAGTAGAAGCGAATCAATGTCATATAATTGGTTTACTTTATATGCATGACTACACTCTTTTCCCCACTCACTTTCACCCTAGCTTCATGCTATGCATGTTGGTATAATCTGTACATGTCAGTGTCGTGGCTCCTGACATGCTGGGATCAAATGTCTAGTTTATTACCTGTGCTTGTCCTCCCCTTTCTTGATCATACAGAAGACTGGATGAATAGCTGGTATACTGAAGGAGGGAAATACCGTGCAGACCTGACACACACACACCACACATACACACCTTGCCAGCTGAGGGCAGACGCTCCACCAGAAACGGGAGGAAGAGAGAGGTGGAGAAAAAGGAGGAGATAGAGGAGGAATAAGAGAGTGGGTGGAAGAGAGACAACAGGGGAAAGAGGGAAAAAGAGGGCACGCCACAGTGCTCTCCCCCCACCCCTCTCTCCTCTCTGCCAGGACTGATACCTGCTGGCTGGGCCCCAGTGATCCTGCCCAATAAAGCTTGACAGCCTGGCAGGGCCGACCCGAGAAAGCATTTCAATAAAGCAATCCACCGGGCTCCCTTATTTACTGACCACCGACAACCAGATAAAACTGTAGCCTGGGTTTTGTCCCCCTACCCGTCCCTCCTGCCACGGCTTTAAGGTTAATTACTAGAACCAGACAGTCCGAGCATTTATGGAAAAGTAGACGCCACCTCTACAACTCGTTCTGGTGCTGGAGTTGTGTATTCTTCACCTGAGTTACCTAAAACTGAGGAAGTAATGAAGTGAACAGCTGAGAGAAACTACAGTAGGAATAGTGTAAATGGTTATAGAACTGTCTGTGAACTTGGGGGTGTTACGATGCTTCTATCAATGACATATATATATATATATATATATATATATATATATGACTGAATTCAGGAAGGTGAACTTTAATGTCAAATTTTCAAGATTGTACTTTTATAAAATGCAAAAGAAGCCAGACTCTGAGCTTCAAAGTGGTATATCATACATTACAGTTGGAGAAACTCAGGAACGTTATGCTTCTTAGACACGTTTAAACTTGTCATCCCACTTTGGAGACAATAAGCACTAAAATGTCCTTGAATAATTTTCACACTTTCTAGAGAGCTCTTCTTTGTTTCCGCCCATTCAGCATTGTTCACACCCTCTTAAGCCTTAGCCCCACCAATCTCTTTAAGAATAAACGTGTAAATGTCAGCATGGCATTGTCCTCCAGAAAGTAGTCTCTCTATTACCCCAACCCAGTGTCACAGATCATTGTGAAACAGACAGATGGGTGGGCCTAAGGCTAAAATTCGTGATAGGCACACCATTTTTTTTATTTTTTCGTGTGCAGAATACAATTATTGTATACAGTGCATTTCAATCACAGGCAACTTTAGAATTTTACCTAATTTGCTACTTTACAACTACTTAGCATGTTAGCTACCCCTTTCCCTAACCTTAACCATTTAACTAAACGTAACCCTAACCCCTAGCCTAGCCGCTGTTAGCCACCTAACTAGCCTAGCTAATGTTCAAGAAGGCATTTCTGCTTAAAAATATATATATTTTAAAACGGCCCTACTGTGACGTAGGACCACTGTAAATGGTGTAATATTTCTAGATCTGTCTGAGTGTGATAGGCTTTGTGGTGGACCAGGGAGTTTGATCAAGACGTTTACACAGATCAGACAAAAGTGTGATACCTCAGTTTCAAGGGTGTTTATTTAAACAATAAAGAAAAAAAAAACGGACTCCTTCAGTTGGCCTCTTCCGGGTTGACGCCTTCTGGGCTCTGGGAAATACTGTCTTCTCTGGGGTAGAACACAGAGGTCCTCGGTTCTAGCAGACCGTGAGGACGTATAGCCAGTAGCAACCTCTCACTACCTCCAACCCTCTCGTGTGCTGCCCTCCTGGCAGCTTTATGGACCCTGAACAGCTGGTTAGCAATCAGCCCCTTGATTACTCACCAACTTCAGACCCAATTAGTGCTGGCCGGAGGACCTGTCGAGGCCACTTCAAAGGAAACACTTTAAAGTTTGTCTAAATGTGAAATTAATGTAGGAGAATATAACACATTAGATCTGGTAAAAGATGATACAAACAAAAAAACATGTTTTTCTTTTATTTAATAATCTTTAAAATTCAAAAGAAAGGCCATAATATAATATAATGCAGTTTAGGCACAATTTAGATTTTGGACACTAGATGGCAGCACTGTGCAAAGTTTCAAATTGATCCAGTGAAGCATTGTAATACTGCACAGTATTTTGTAGTCTGCCCAAATGTGCCGAATTGGTCAATAGATACATTTTCAAGTACAAAACTATAGAGAACATACATTTTGTTTTACCATATTATTTTTGTAAGTTTACACACTCCCAGGATTGTTAATAATGATGGATCATTAGTTTATACACTAACTTTCACTCATCTAGATGGCCGGGCGGGATGGGTGTGGAGCCAGAGACAGCAGGGGTTCAAACTGTAGAACCCAGTTCCTACATTTGAATATAAAAACTAATTTACCAAACAAAACTGCTACATTTTATCTCTGGGACCCTCAGGATGACAAATCAGAGAAAGATTACTGAACGTAAGTACATTATTTACCTTCAGAGGTGAATGTATCAAACCAGTTGTGGAGTGTGCTCCTGGCTATCTGTCAATAAAAAAAATTGTTCCATCTGGCTTGCTTAATATTAGGAATTTGAAACAAGGAATTTCTACTTTTACTTTTAGTTCTGATACTTAAGTATATTTTAGCAATTCCATTTACTTTTGATACTTAAGTGTTTTTAAAACCAAATACTTTTAGACTTACTCAAGTACAGTGTAGTATTTTACTGGGTGACTTTCACTTTTACTTGAGTAATTTTCTATTAAAGGGATCTTTACTTTTACTCAAGTATTACAAATGAGTACTTTTTCCACCACTGGCTGTAGTCTATTAACAAACTATAGCTTATCTCACCTCCCTATACCCCCCCCCCCCCACAATCCATGAGGATACCTTTATGCTGCCTTGTGAGCTTCCGCGTGTGTCTGTCCTGAGAACATTTACAACTCTGTCTCTCTGTTTGCTTTCGATAACATCTCAAGCAAGGATAGGACGTGTCTCGCTTAACATTCGTATCTGTGCCCAGCGCCGCAGATCCCCCGATTCCTCTGGTTTGATCAATCCCCTTAGAGCTTCCAGCAAACATCACAGGCGAAGTGCTGATCGCTGCGAGAGAGACTCCTCCGCCACGTAAACTCTTCCTCTCTCTCTCTCTCTCTCTCTCTCTCCTTTTCTTCCATCCCTTCTTTTTTAAAATTGTATTCCCTTCATCTCCGTGGGAATTGAATCTCAGAAGTTGGCCGACGAGTGAGGAAAAAAGGGGGCATCTATTATTGAGCAGCGGGGGTTTGCGGCAAGTCATCACTATGTTTTTTTTAAGTTAGCCACCCTAACGCTGTGTTAATCTGGCATTCCTGCGGCCGGTTCTCTCGGTCTCTCTCTCTCTCTCGCTTTCTGTCCTTTCTCTGTCACTCTGTCAATTCAATTCAATTCAAGGGGCTTTATTGGCACGGGAAACATGTGTTAACATTGCCAAAGCAAGTGAGGTAGATATTATACAAAAGTGAAATAAACAATAAAAATTAACAGTAAACATTACACATACAAAAGTTTCAAAACAATAAAGACATTTCAAATGTCATATTATATATATCTATATACAGTGTTGTAACAATGTACAAATAGTTAAAGTACACAAGTGAAAATAAATAAGCATAACTATGGGTTGTATTTACAATGGTGTTTGTTCTTCACTGGTTGCCCTTTTCTTGTGGCAACAGGTCACAAATCTTGCTGCTGTAATGGCACACTGTGGAATTTCACCCAGTAGATATGGGAGTTTATCAAAATTGGATTTGTTTTCGAATTCTTTGTGGATCTGTGTAATCTGAGGGAAATATGTATCTCTAATATGGTCATACGTTGGACAGGAGGTTAGGAAGTGCAGCTCAGTTTCCACCTCATTTTGTGGGCAGTGTGCATATAGCCTGTCTTCTCTTGAGAGCCAGGTCTGTCTACGGCGGCCTTTCTCAATAGCAAGTCTATGCTCACTAAGTCTGTACATAGTCAAAGCTTTCCTTAAGTTTGGGTCAGTCACAGTGGACAGGTATTCTGCCACTGTGTACTCTCTGTTTAGGGCCAAATAGCATTCTAGTTTGCTCTGTTTTTTTGTTAATTCTTTCCAATGTGTCAAGTAATTATCTTTTTGTTTTCTCATGATTTGGTTGGGTCTAATTGTGCTGCTGTCCTGGGGCTCTGTGGGGTGTGTTTGTGTTTGTGAACAGAGCCCCAGGACCAGCTTGCTTAGGGGACTCTTCTCCAGGTTCATCTCTCTGTAGGTGATGGCTTTGTTATGGAAGGTTTGGGAATCGCTTCCTTTTAGGTGGTTGTAGAATTTAACAGCTCTTTTCTGGATTTTGATAATTAGTGGGTATCGGCCTAATTCTGCTCAGCATGCATTATTTGGTGTTCTACGTTGTACACGGAGGATATTTTTGCAGAATTCTGCATGCAGAGTCTCAATTTGGTGTTTCTCTCATTTTGTGAAGTCTTGGTTGGTGAGCGGACCCCAGACCTCACAACCGTAAAGGGCAATGGGCTCTATGACTGATTCAAGTATTTTTAGCCAGATCCTAATTGGTATGTTGAAATGTATGTTCCTTTTGATGGCATAGAATGCCCTTCTTGCCTTGTCTCTCAGATCGTTCACAGCTTTGTGGAAGTTACCTGTGGCGCTGATGTTTAGGCCAAGGTATGTATAGTTTTTTGTGTGCTCTAGGGCAACAGTGTCTAGATGGAATTTGTATTTGTGGTCCTGGCGACTGGACCTTTTTTGGAACACCATTATTTTGGTCTTACTGAGATTTACTGCCAGGGCCCAGGTCTGACAGAGTCTGTGCAGAAGATCTAGGTGCTGCTGTAGGACCTCCTTGGTTGGTGACAGAAGCACCAGATCATCAGCAAACAGTAGACATTTGACTTCGGATTCTAGTAGGGTGAGGCCGGGTGCTGCAGGCTTTTCTAGTGCCCGCGCCAATGATGTATATGTTGAAGAGGGTGGGGCTTAAGCTGCATCCCTGTCTCACCCCACGACCCTGTGTGAAGAAATGTGTGTGTTTTTTAACCATTTTAACCGCACACTTGTTGTTTGTGTACGTGGATTTTATAATGTCGTATGTTTTACCCCCAACACCACTTTCCATCAATTTGTATAGCAGACCCTCATGCCAAATTGAGTCGAAGGCTTTTTTGAAATCAACAAAGCACGAGAAGACTTTGCCTTTGTTTTGTTTTGGTTTGTTTGGTTGTCATTTAGGGTGTGCATGGTGAATACATGGTCTGTTGTACGGTAATTTGGTAAAAAGCCAACTTGCCATTTGCTCAGTACATTGTTTTCATTGAGGAAATGTACGAGTCTGCTGTTAATGATAATGCAGAGAATTTTCCCAAGGTTACTGTTGACGCATATTCCACGGTAGTTATTGGGGTCAAATTTGTCTCCACTTTTGTGGATTGGGGTGATCAGTCCTTGGTTCCAAATATTGGGGAAGATGCCAGAGCTAAGGATGATGTTAAAGAGTTTTAGTATAGCCAATTGGAATTTGTTGTCTGTATATTTGATCATTTCATTGATACCATCAACACCACAGGCCTTTTTGGGTTGGAGGGTTTTTATTTTGTCCTGTAACTCGTTCAAGGTAATTGGAGAATCCAGTGGGTTCTGGTAGTCTTTAATAGTTGATTCTAAGATTTGTATTTGATCATGTATATGTTTTTGCTCTTTATTCTTTGTTATAGAGCCAAAAAGATTGGAGAAGTGGTTTACCCATACATCTCCATTTTGGATAGATAATTCTTCGTATTGTTGTTGTTTGTTTAGTGTTTTCCAATTTTCCCAGAAGTGGTTAAAGTCAATGGATTCTTCAATTACTTTGAGCTGATTTCTGACGTGCTGTTCCTTCTTTTTCCGTAGTATATTTCTGTATTGTTTTAGTGATTCACCATAGTGAAGGCATAGACTCAGGTTTTCCGGGTCTCTCTGTTTTTGGTTGGACAGGTTTCTCAATTTCTTTCTTAGATTTTTGCATGTCTCTGTCTCTCCCTCTCTCCCTCTGTCTCTCTGTCTCTCCCTCCCTCTGTCTCTCCCTCTCTGTCTCTCCCTCTCTGTCTCTGTCTCTCCCTCTCTGTCTCTGTCTCTCCCTCTCTCCCTCTCTCCCTCTGTCTCTCTGTCTCTCCCTCTGTCTCTCTGTCTCTCTGTCTCTCCCTATCTCCCTCTCTCCCTCCCTCCCTCTGTCCCTCTGTCCCTCTGTCTCCCTCTCTGTCTCTGTCTGTCTCTCCCTCTCTGTCTCTCCCTCTCTCCCTCTCTCTCTCTCTCTCTGTCTCTCCCTCTCTCCCTCCCTCCCTCTGTCCCTCTGTCTCTCTGTCTCTGTCTCTGTCTCTCCCTCTCTGTCTCTGTCTCTGTCTCTCCCTCTCTCCCTCTGTCTCTCTCTCTCCCTCTGTCTCTCTGTCTCTCTCTCTCCCTCTCTCCCCCTTACTTCCTCCCTCCCTCTGTCCCTCTGTCCCTCTGTCCCTCTGTCTCCCTCTCTGTCTCTCCCTCTCTGTCTCTCCCTCTCTCCCTCTCTCTCTCCCTCTCTGTCTCTCCCTCTCTCCCTCTCTCTCTCTCCCTCTGTCTCTCCTTCTCTCCCTCCCTGTCTCTCCCTCTCTCTCTCTGTCTCTCTGTCTCTGTGCTTCTGTGTGTGTGTGTGTGTGTTTTGTGCTCCACATACTGTAACTTCTGGCAGTGTCTATATTGAGTTTTCTAACGAATACAGGCGTACATAACGTGGATTTCTGTGAGGATAGCTTCTGTTGAGCCATTGGAGAAAGCCATTTTTTATGATTCACTTTTTTTTTCATGTAGCCTGTATCCCCCAACGGTTGGTAATTTTTCCCCCGGTCTATACACAGATACAGACATAATAATGAGGTTGTGTCTTTGTAATTGCTATTTTAGATGCTTGCTTGGAACACTGTGATAGGAAATGGAAACGTGATGTCTACGTGAATATATTTAGGGGATTTTTAATTGGCCTTGAACTTCTTGGACTACGACAAGCATCTTCTAAAGGACACATCCTCTCTAATGAAGTGGCTCGCAGTGGTCTATACACTGTTCGACCTGAGCCGAGTATTTTCCCTGTATCCTCCGACTGCATCTTTGAGTTCACCCTCAGCTAAAAGGTCAAGATCCACCGCTACTCTCTTTGTGAGGACAGAGAAGTATAAACCCTGCAGAGAAAAATAAATGCTATTGAGTCGCGTGTGTATGTGTGTGAGTATGTTCGTTCGTGTGTGTGTGAACACTTCTGTGTCTTCCTACCATATTCAGCCAACTTACCTCCCAGTAGCATAGCTTTGGATGGGAGCCGAGTTCCAGCCGTATAGACCCTCACTCCCCCTCCACCCCCAGTCTTTGTCAGCAGTATCGACTGGGCCTGGGCTTGGCTCTGGATGTGTCTGGCCCCATGTTGCAGCCCCCTCACACTGCAGAGTGCTCCAGTAAATTGCAGTGTTGTCAGAGGCAGACAGAGGGCCCATAAAACAGCCCTGTGGTTTAAATCACCAACACATCACAGATCACAGCACCAGAGTACAGAGGGAAGTATGGTAATGAAGTAGTGATGTGGGACTAGTTCTTTTCTAGCAAATTAATTTCTATCAGAAAAGCATGTATACCGTTAACACATTTCTGGCTCGTAGACACTTGTAATACTTGTACAGACTTTGGCATACATTACATTAACTATGACTCAACATAACGTTTGACTTTACGCTTAGCCGATTTCATCATCAGGAGATATAAGGCTCTTGAGTGGCGCAACGGTCTGTGGCACTGCATCTCAGTGCCAGAGGTGTCATTATAGACCCTTGTTCGATCCCGGGCTGTATCACAACCATCTGTGATCAAGAGTCCCATAGGGTGGCGCACAATTGGCCCAGCTTCGTGCGGGTTAGGGGAGGGTTTGGTCGGGGTTGGAAAATACGAATTTGTTGTTACCTGAGTTAATTTAAAAAATAAAAAATATGCAGAAATATGTTATCCATTTATTGCATTGTTGCATCGAAGTCCAACATAGCTCCACTACTACTTCTCCTTGCATCTCATGATTTTTTTCCCCTCAAAGCAGAAATTCCATACGGCGCTAGCAGGTAAACAGGCCCGTGAAAAGTGCATGACGTGGGATTACTGTATATACGCCATATCTGATCCCATCTCCCAAAAGCTCTCCTGTTGCATGCTGGGAGTTTAGAAGGTATTATTAAGCAGACGACCTTCCTCACTGTAGTACACTTGCAGGGCAGTTGGAGTGCCATACTTTTGAGAGACTGGGTGGGTGAACAAAAAAGGTTGGGCTAGTGTTTGTGTGAGTGTGTTTGCCAGAATGTGTGTGTTGCTCCATCTCACCTCTGGCGACTACTTGAATGGAGTTCAAAAATAAAAAGTCGGGGTGCACACTCACAGATCTCCACTCACAGATCTCCACTCACAGATCTCTGGCGAGGTCCGTCGAGACCCCTGCAGCAATTACCAGGCTGTGGGAAGGGCCTCGCCATACGCTTTTTATGTTGCCAGAGTGCCTGCGTCTCCTGGCACTGCTATAAATCAATTTTCATCCTCACGTCACCCCTCTCCTCTCTCTCTATCAAAACCTCTCTCTCCTTCCACTCCTCTCTGACTAGGTTTTCCCTTTCCTTTCCTTGCCCTTCGGTACTTTACCCTGTGAGGACAGAGAGGTTGGCGGGTTGGAAAGAACTCCCCTCCACTCACCCACCCACACCTCGGACCTTCATCTGGGGGTGGTAGGTGACCCTCTCACCCTGGAAACTGGTAGAGATCAGCCTTGCACTTAGCCTTGAACTTAAGCTCACGCAGGCAGGTATGCATAACCACACACACTCACCCGCGTATGCGTATAGATGTCTAGTATACGTGCGCCGAGCACGCCCACGTATGCACATTCATGTTTAGTGTATGTGTTCAGCAAACATGAACATTTGCACGTTTGATCCCTGTACCTCTCGTATCAGTCGTACTCCAGTAGCACACTTAAGAGGTCTTGAGTGGTGACGTCAGCCTGATGAGTTACCAAGCCCCTTCGTCTGATGAAATAAAGTGCCTCGTTGGAAGTCGGCAGAGCCTCGCCTGCTGTCACGCATATTCCCAGAATCACAGAGGAGCGGTTAGGACATGTTACGAATGTCATGTGGATTACCTACCTGCAGCCTCCTACAGCCCCTGGGCATACGCAGAATCTTAGGTCCTTGTGTTTAAATGTCAGGGCTGTGTGTTGGTGTGTGTACGTGTGCGAGGCATGGCTGTAGTCCTGTGTTTGTGTGTTTGTGTGTGTGTGTGTCCTCAGCAGGCTGCATGAGACCTGCTCTCGGTCAGCTTTGATTCATCTCGTGTCGTAACTCAAGGGAGCCGCGTGCTATTTTAGAAGGATTTACATAGACCTCATTTTGGCCCTCTCTGGCGAGTGCCGGTGTTGCTGAGAGGGTTTCAGGTTTCTTCTGAAGACCCTTTCGTAGCACGATTTGTTAAAACTTTAAACGCACCGGCGTGTGTGTGTGTGTATAACCGTGTGCTAGATTTTTATATAGCGCTGTCTCCCTGAACTTGCCTCTGACTGCGCTTAAACCAGGATCCTCTACCTCACCAACACAATTGACCACCCACTTAAAAATGTACGAACTGATTGAGCTTTAGAAAAAGGATCACATTCAATAGCTCCATTGACAACATTTCTGTGGATTAAGTTTACGGCATGTTCTTAACTCCGTTAATGTGTGTGTGTGTGTGTGTGTGTGTGTGTGTGTGTTTTTGTGTTTTCCCGTGTGCCCCATTGATCTCTTGTGTGTGTGTGTGTGTCATCATGTACCTAAGTGTGAGGGTTCCGTGTGTAGTATGTTGTACACATAATCTAGAGTATTTTCCCCCATCAGTGAACAGTAAATGACTAATAGCATCCTAAGGGCATCCTCCTTCCTGTCTCAACAACACTCCCAAACCAACGTGACTTCCCACTCTCTCTAGTCCCTAAAGTCAACAGACGGGGAAAACAATTGAATAAAGTTCCTTCATTTCCTTCCAGTTTCTTTCATCTTACACAGTTCTTAGTGCTTTTAAATCTGCTGCCGGCCTCACAGGGCCCTTTTACCTTTTGAAGACATCAAGTGGATTTTGCTCGAGAGGGAACAAAAAAAACAAGTAAAACAAAGCCAATTTATCCCACATCGTCGACGCCGACGGGCTTAGTCTCAGTCTTCTAATTTAACCAGCATGGTAAAAAACTACCCCACACCGCCTGGCGCTCGCCCTCCTCCCTTCTTAAACGCATCGGGGAAACGGGGAGGCCACTTGTGTACACTGTTAGATTTAGAACTATGAATTTCTGCCAGCATCAACTACTATTATAAATCAACGAAAAACAAGGCAAACAAACTAAAAGAAACAAAGCGGCCTACAAAGTGGGCTGTTGTTTGTTTTGAAGTTATGGCTTCCATTGGGATGTTTCGGGGAGAGAACAGCAACAACAGATCCCACTGGACGATTCAGGCTTTAGCTTTGATATAGTTGCACTGCGGAGCTAAACTCGCTCTCTCCTATTCCCACATTAATTCAATTGATCTGAAGTGAAATACCGCTGTAATATAGATGCCGGCGTTTCACCATGAATAAAACGTTGCATCTTATTGTCCCGCCCATCTCCAAGAGAAAGTCCCTCTCCTGCCCCGGCGTCCCTAGGAGTAATTTCAAATGGGCCTGACGCAAAGTCAACCTGCTGGGTTTCACCCTCTTCCTCACCTAACCTTTATACTGTAGGTTTCAGTGATTTTGCTGATTTGAAATATATTTGTATACCATTTAGCAGACACTTTTATCCAAAGCGACTTACTGTAGTCATGCATGCATACATTTTACATACAGGTGTTCCCAGGAACTGAACCCACTATCTTAGTATTGTACTATCATGGCAAGGGCCATGCTCTATCAACTGAGCTACAGAGGACTGCTTTAACATGCCTATCTTTCACGTGTGTTGTCTTGTCCTCCCATCACCATTCCATCCAGAGGTCATGGTGAGATGGACCGGTTTCATAACTGTATTTAACCAATTTACAGTGCCTTCAGAAAGTATTCATACCCCTTGACTTATTCCACATTTTGTTGTGTTATAGCCTGAATTCAACATTTATTTGATTTGTTTTTTCCTCAACCATCTACACAAAATACCTCACAATGAAAAAGTGAAAAAAGACATGAATACATAAATATCTACTTTACATAAGTATTCACACCCCTGAGTCAGTATTCCTTTAGTGCCTTGTTGCAAACAGGATGCATGTTTTGGAATATTTTTATTCTGTACAAGCTTACTTCTTTTCACTCTAATTAGGTTAGTATTGTGGAGTAACTACAATGTTGTTGAGTAATCCTCAGTTTTCTCCTATCACAGCGAAACTCTGTAACTGTTTGAAAGTCTCCATTGGCCTCATGGTGAAATCCCTGAGCAGTTTCCTTCCTCTCCAGCAACTGAGTTAGAAAGGACGCATGTGTCTTTGTAGCGACTGGGTGTATTGATACACCACCCAAAGAGTAATTAATAACTTCACCAAGCTCAAAGGGGTATTCAATGTCTGGTTTTTATATTATTTTATCTACCAATAGGTGCCCTTCTTTGTGAGGCATTGGAAAACCTCTCTGGTCTTTGTGGTTGAATCTGTGTTTGAAATTCACTGCTCGACTGAGGGAACTTACAGATAATTGTATGTCTGGGGTAGAGAGATGAGGTAGTCATAAAATAATCACGCTAAACACTATCATTGCACACAGAGTGAGCCCATGCAACTTATTAGGTGACTTGCTAAGCACATTTTTACTCATGAACTTAGTTAAGGTTGTCATAACAACGGTGTTGAATACTTATTGATTCAAGACATTTCAACTTCTCATTTGTTATTCATTTGTACAAATTTTGAGAAACATAATTCCACTTTGACACTATGGGATATTATGTGTAGGCTTTCTACTTTCTGAAGACACTGGACTACACCCGTAAAGTGTTCAAATAAACACTCACACCCAGCTCCAGTAATGGTTTGATGGCAGTGCATCATTAATGTCTTTTTCACACCCATTTGCTATCATAGAAGATCACAGATCTATATCTAAATCTCTACCTACACACGCTCTCTATCAATAGTGACAATGCTTCTGATTCAGCAACCACGAGAGCAGGGAAAAAGGGGAACCGTGCAGTTCTTTAGCCCCCATTCAACACAAACAGATCTCCTCTACCATGCAAAACAAAGCGGCTTTTTGGTTGATTGAGTACATGTTCGTGGCTTTGAATTGATCCATGATGACTTTGGCCTTTTCTAGATCCTATCCTTCAAATGAGTTGAGACGTTCTCTGTTCACTACGCATAGTGTATATCTCTCATGAGCCTTTACCAATGATGTATATGCACACGTAAGAATATGTGAATACATACTGTATGGAGACATATGCATGTTCCAGGGCTTTTACACATCATGTAGTCTCTTTGTGTTCATTGTACTATATGGCTAACCTGTAATATAAATAGAGATATTAATACAAGCTCCACATTCTACAATTACATTTGAGTCATTTAGCAGACGTTGTTATCCAGAGCGACTACAGTTAGTTCATCCTCAATAAAGTAGCTATCAGCAAAGTCGGTCCCAGTAAGAAAAGGCAAGTGTGAGTGTTGGTTAAAAAAAACACGATACTGTGTATACTGTATATATACAGTACCGTTCAAAAGTTTGGGGTCACTTAGAAATGTCCTTGTTTTTGAAAGAAAAGTGATTTTTTTGTCCATTAAAATAACATCAAATTGTTCAGAAATACAGTGTAGACATTTTTAATGTTGTAAATGACTATTGTAGCTGGAAACAGTACATTTTTTAAAATTGAATATCTACAGAGGCCCATTATCAGCAACCATAACTCCTGTGTTCCAAAGGCACGTTGTGTTAGCTAATCCAAGTTTAGCATTTTAAAAGGCTAATTGATCATTAGAATACCCGTTTGCAATAATGTTAGCACAGCTGAAAACTGTTGTTCCGATTAAATAAGCAATACAACTGGCCTTCTTTAGACTAGTTGTGTATCTGGAGCATCAGCATATGTGGGATCGATTACAGGGCTCAAAATGGCCAGAAACAAAGCACTTTCTTCGAAACTCGCCAGTCTATTCTTGTTCTGAGAAGTGAAGGCTATTCCATGCAAGAAATTGCCAAGAAACTGAAGATCTCGTACAACGCTGTATACTACTCCCTTCACAGAACAGCGCAAACTGGCTCTAATCAGAATAGAGTGGGAGGCCTGTCGTGGAAATTTCCTCTATTTACCAAATCATGGGAGCAAACCACAACACAAGTCTGAGTTAGTTATCAAAGTCCATCTTTAATTATATGAGCTCTATCACAACCCTGTGACTCTCAGATCGATTCAGTGTCTATCAAAGAATTCTCTGAGAGCCCCCTACACATTGCAGCTGAGATCCTTTAATAGCAAAAAACACACAGTCAGACAGAATAGACATAATAAATCGTTCAGCTTTGTCTCCCAACTCAAACCCAGAAACATAAACCAATCCTCCATATCAACAGGCATATATCAAATTGTCATTCAGATACAACCAACTCTAAATACAACCAATCCTGGACAAGCTCACGGAGAGCATATAATGATTCCAGACACTGCCATCCTCCTCTCCCCCATGGGAAAAGTAGGGAGTGACTGGCACACAGACACAGTGGAGCAAAAGATATGTTTACACGTGATGACACTTTGACCTCTCCCCTCTCTGCGGCTCATGCAACTTAGTCTTGACATAGAACAGATAACTGCAAACCCTGCCACAGTATTATACAAAAATAACATTCTGATGAGAAGTAATTTACAAACATATGATGAATATAAAACATCTTACCTATGTTACCAACCAATTCTGATTATTCCCCAACAGGCCCCAGTGCACAACTGAGCAAGAGGACAAGTACATTAGAGTGTCTAGTTTGAGAAAAATACGCCTCATAAGGCCTCAACTGGCAACTTCATTAAATAGTACCCGCAAACACAAGTCTCAATGTCAACAGTGAAGAGGTGACACCGAGATGCTGGCCTTCTAGGCAGAGTTGCAAAAAGCCATATCTCAGACTGGACAATAAAAAGAAAAGATTAAGATGGGCAAAAGAACACAGACACTGGACAGAGGAACTCTGCCTAGGAGGCCAGCATCCCTGAGTCGCCTCTTCACTGTTAATGTTGAGACTGGTGTTTTACGGGTACTGTAGTTCTGTTAGGCTGGTCATTGGTTTCTTGTTAACCTATATGACCAAGGTCCTTCTTGCCCGGTTGCTCAGTTTGGTTGGACGGCCAGCTCTAGGCAGAGCCTGGGTAGTTGCATATTTCTTCCATTTCCCGATGTTCTCTTGGAAACGTTCAAATCAGATCAAATCAAACGTTATTTATCAAGTGCGCCAAATACAACAAGTGTAGACTTTACTGTGAAATGCTTACTTCCAAGCCCTTAACCAACAGTGCAGTTCAAGAAGAGTTAAGAAAATATTTACCAAGTAGACTAAAATAAAAAGTAACACAATAACAATAACGAAGCTATATACAGGGGGCACCGGTACCGAGTCAGTGTGCGGGGGTACAGGTTAGTTGAGGTAATTTGTACGTGCAGGTGGGGGTGAAGTGACTATGCATAGATAATAAACAGCGAGTAGCAGCAGTGTACAAAAAGAGAGGTGGGGTCAATGTAAATTGTCTGGTGGCGATTTTATTAATTGTTCTGCTTGCCATGCGGTAGCAGAGAAAACAGTCTATAACTTGGGTGACTGGAGTCTCTGACAATTTTATTGGCTTTCCTCTGACACCGCCTATTGTATAGGTCCTGGATGGCAAGAAGCTTGGCCCCAGTGATGTACTGAGCCGTTCGAACTACCCTCTGTAGCGCCTTACGGTCAGATGCCGAGCAGTTGCCATACCAGGCGGTGATATAACTGGTCAGGATGCTCTCAATGGTGCAGCTGTAGAACCTTTTGAGGATCTGGGGACCCATGCCAATTTTTTTATTCTGAGGGGGAAAAGGTTTTGTCGTGCCCTCTTCACAACTGTCTTGGTATGATTGGACCATGATAGTTCGTTGGGGATGTGGACACCAAAGCACTTGAAACGCTTGACCCGCTCCACTACAGCCCAGTCGATGTTAATGGGGGCCTGTTTGGCCCGCCTTTTCCTGTAGTACACAATGTGCTCCTTCGTCGCTCACATAGGTTGTTGACCTGGCACCACACTGCCAGTTCTTTGACCTCCTCCCTATAGGCTGTTTCATCGTTGTCGGTGTCAGGCCTACCACTGTTGTGTCGTCAGAAAACTTAATGATGGTGTTGGAGTCGTGTTTGGCCACGCAGTCGTGGATGAACAGGGAATACAGGAGGGGACTAAGTACACACCGTGGTAGATGTGTTGTTGCCTACTCTTACCACGTGGCGTTGGCCCGACAGGAAGTCCAGGATCCAGTTGCAGAGGGAGGTGTTTAGTCCCAGAGTCCTTAGCTTAGTGATGAGCTTCATGGGCACTATCGTGTTGAATGCTGAGCTGTAGTCAATGAACAGCATTCTCACCTACAGTTGTAGTCGGAAGTTTACATACAATTAGGTTGGAGTCATTAAAATTTGTTTTTCAACCACTCCACAAATTTCTTGTTAACAAACTATAGTTTTGGTAACTCGGTTAGGACATCTACTTTGTGCATGACACAAGTAATTTTTCCAACAATAGTTTACAGACAGATTATTTCACTTATAATGTGCCTTTAAACATCTTGGAAAATTCCAGAAAATTATGTTGTGTCATTAGAAACTTCTGATAGGCTAATTTTCATCATTTGAGGTGTACCTGTAGATGTATTTCAAGGCCTACCTTCAAACTCAGTGCCTCTTTGCTTGACATCATGGGAAAATCAAAAGAAACCAGCCAAGACCTCAGAAAGTCTGGTTCATCCTTGGGAGCAATTTCCAAACACCTGAAGGTACCACGTTCATCTGTGCAAACAACATTATAAACACCATGGGATCACACAGCCATAATACCGCTCAGGAAGGAGACACGTTCTGTCTCCTAGAGATGAACGTACTTTGGTGCGAAAAGTGCGAATCAATCCCAGAACAACAGCAAAGGACCTTGTAAAGATGCTGTAGAAAACAGGTACAAAATAATCTATATCCACAGTAAAACAAGTCCTATATTGACATAACCTGAATGGCCGCTCAGCAAGGAAGAAGCCACTGCTCCAAAACCGCCATAAAAAAAGCCAGACTACAGTTTGCAACTGCACATGGGGACAAAGATCGTACTTTTTGGAGAAATGTCCTTTGGTCTGATGAAACAAAAATAGAACTGTTTGACCATAATGACCATCGTTATGTTTGGAGGAAAAAGGGGGAGGCTTGCAAGCCGAAGAACACCATCCCAACCGTGAAGCACGAGGGTGGCATCATCATGTAGTGGGGGTGCTTTGCTGCAAGAGGAAATGGTGCACGTCACAAAATAGGTGGCATCATGAGGCAGGAAAATTTTGTGAATATATTGACACAACATCTCAAGACATCAGTCAGGAAGTTAAAGCTTGGTCGCAAATGGGTCTTCCAAATGGACAATGACCCCAAGCATACTTCCAAAGTTGTGGCAAAATGGCTTAAGGACATCAAAGTCAAGGTATTGGAGTGGCCATCACAAAGCCCTTGACGTCAATCCCATAGAAAATTTGTGGGAAGAACTGAAAAAGCGTGTGTGAGCAAGAAGGCCTACAAACCTGACTCAGTTGCACCAGCTCTATCAGGAGGAATGGGCCAACATTCACCCAATTTATTGTGTGAAAGCTTCTTGAAGGCTACCCAAAACGTTTGACCCAAGTTAAACAATTTGAAGGCAATGCTACCAAATACTAATTGAGTGTATGTAAACTTCTGACCCACTGGGAATGTGATGAAAGAAAGAAAAGCTGAAATAAATCATTCTCTATACTATTATTCTGACATTTCACATTCTTAAAATAAAGTGGTGATCCTAACTGGCCTAAAACAGGGAATTTTTACTAGGATTAAATGTCAGGAATTGGGAAAAACTGAGTTTAAATGTATTTGTCTAAGGTTTATGTAAACTTCCGACTTCAACTGTAGGTGTTAATTTTGTCTTGGTGAGAAAGGTCAGTGTGGAGTGCGATTGAGATTGCGTCATTTGTGGATCTGTTGGGGTGGTATGCAAATTGCAGTGGGTCTACGGTTTCCGGGAGGATATCTACATGTATCCATATCTACAGTGCCTTGCGAAAGTATTCGGCCCCCTTGAACTTTGCGACCTTTTGCCACATTTCAGGCTTCAAACATAAAGATATAAAACTGTATTTTTTTGTGAAGAATCAACAACAAGTGGGACACAATCATGAAGTGGAACGACATTTATTGGATATTTCAAACTTTTGTAACAAATCAAAAACTGAAAAATTGGGCGTGCAAAATTATTCAGCCCCCTTAAGTTAATACTTTGTAGCGCCACCTTTTGCTGCGATTACAGCTGTAAGTCGCTTGGGGTATGTCTCTATCAGTTTTGCACATCGAGAGACTGAATTTTTTTCCCATTCCTCCTTGCAAAACAGCTCGAGCTCAGTGAGGTTGGATGGAGAGCATTTGTGAACAGCAGTTTTCAGTTCTTTCCACAGATTCTCGATTGGATTCAGGTCTGGACTTTGACTTGGCCATTCTAACACCTGGATATGTGTATTTTTGAACCATTCCATTGTAGATTTTGCTTTATGTTTTGGATCATTGTCTTGTTGGAAGACAAATCTCCGTCCCAGCCTCAGGTCTTTTGCAGACTCCATCAGGTTTTCTTCCAGAATGGTCCTGTATTTGGCTCCATCCATCTTCCCATCAATTTTAACCATCTTCCCTGTCCCTGCTGAAGAAAAGCAGGCCCAAACCATGATGCTGCCACCACCATGTTTGACAGTGGGGATGGTGTGTTCAGGGTGATGAGCTGTGTTGCTTTTACGCCAAACATAACGTTTTGCATTGTTGCCAAAAAGTAAAATTTTGGTTTCATCTGACCAGAGCACCTTCTTCCACATGTTTGGTGTGTCTCCCAGGTGGCTTGTGGCAAACTTTAAACAACACTTTTTATGGATATCTTTAAGAAATGGCTTTCTTCTTGCCACTCTTCCATAAAGGCCAGATGTGTGCAATATACGACTGATTGTTGTCCTATGGACAGTCTCCCACCTCAGCTGTAGATCTCTGCAGTTCATCCAGAGTGATCATGGGCCTCTTGGCTGCATCTCTGATCAGTCTTCTCCTTGTATGAGCTGAAAGTTTAGAGGGACGGCCAGGTCTTGGTAGATTTGCAGTGGTCTGATACTCCTTCCATTTCAATATCATCGCTTGCACAGTGCTCCTTGGGATGTTTAAAGCTTGGGAAATCTTTTTGTATCCAAATCCGGCTTTAAACTTCTTCACAACAGTATCTCGGACCTGCCTGGTGTGTTCCTTGTTCTTCATGATGCTCTCTGCGCTTTTAACGGACCTCTGAGACTATCACAGTGCAGGTGCATTTATACAGAGACTTGATTACACACAGGTGGATTGTATTTATCATCATTAGTCATTTAGGTCAACATTGGATCATTCAGAGATCCTCACTGAACTTCTGGAGAGAGTTTGCTGCACTGAAAGTAAAGGGGCTGAATAATTTTGCACGCCCAATTTTTCAGTTTTTGATTTGTTAAAAAAAGTTTGAAATATCCAATAAATGTCGTTCCACTTCATGATTGTGTCCCACTTGTTGTTGATTCTTCACAAAAAAATACAGTTTTATATCTTTATGTTTGAAGCCTGAAATGTGGCAAAAGGTCGCAAAGTTCAAGGGGGCCGAATACTTTCGCAAGGCACTGTATATGTACATACTGCCTCAATCAGCCCAACTTACCGGTGTCTGTATGTAGCCTCGATACTTTTATAGCTACTGTTATTTTTCACTGTCTTTTTTTTACAGTTGTTTTTATTTCTTTACTTACCTATTGTTCACCTAATACATTTTTTGCACTATTGGTTAGATCTTCTAAGTAAGCATTTCACTGTAAGGTCTACCTACACCTGTTGTATTCGGCGCACATGACAAATAAACTTTGATTTGATTTGAGGATGCTGTTGATGCGAGCCATGACCCGCCTTTCAAAGCACTTCATGGCTGCCGACGTGAATGCCACAAGTCGGTAATCATTTAGGTAGGTTAACTTCACTTCCTTGGGCAAAGGGACTATGGTGGTCTGCTTGAAACATTTAGGTATTACAGACTTGGGCAAGGAGAGGTTGAAAGTGTCATTGAAGACACTTGTCAGTTGTTCCGCACATGCTTTGAGTATACGTCCTGGTAATCCGTCTGGCCCAGCAGCTTTGTGAATGTTGACCTGTTTAAAGGCCGATGTGAACAGTCATCCAGAACAGCTCGTTCTCTAGTGCATGCTTTAGTGTTGCTTGCCTCGAAGCTCACATAAAAGGTATTTAGATTGTCTGGTAGGCTTGCGTCACTGGGCAGCTCGCATCTGGGTTTCTCTTTGTAATCCGTAATAGTTTTCAGGCTCTGCCACATCCGACGAGCATCAGAGCTGGTGTAGTAGGATTCAATCTTAATCCTGTATTGACGCTTTGCTTGTTTGATGGTTCGTCTGAGGGCATAGCGGGTTTTATTATAAGCTTCCGAATTAGTCTCCCACTCCTTGAAAGCGGCATCTCTAACCTTTAGCTAGATGCGGATGTTGCCTGTAATCCATGGCTTCTGGTTGGGATATGTACATACGGTCACTGTGGGGACGACGTCGTCGATGCACTTACTGATAATGCTGATGACTGAGGTGGTGTACTCCTCAATGCCAATGGACGAATCCCAGTACACATTCCAGTCTGTGCTAGCAAAACAGTCCTGTAGTGTAGCATCCATGTCATCTGACCACTTCCATGTTGAGCGAGTCACTGGTACTTCCTGATTTAGTGTTTGCTTGTAAGCAGGAATCAGGAGGATAGAATTATGGTCAGATTTGCCAAATGAAGGGCGAGGGAGAGCTTTGTATGCATCTCTGTGTGTGGAGTAAAGGTGGTCTAGGATTTTTTTATTGTCTAGAAGCATGTGTCTAGCTGGTAAAAAAATTGGTAAAGCTGATTCAAGTGTGGCCAACATTAAAGTCCCCGGAAAACTAGGAGTGCCACTTCTGGGTGAGCATTTTCTTCTTTGCTTATGCCCTTATAGAGTTGAGAGCGGACAGCTTAGTGCCAGCTTTGTTCTGTGGTGGTATTGCTCAGGCGAGCAAGACTTCTTTAATTTTATACATCGCTATTGACAAATAGACACACAGCCCCACCCCTCATCTTACCAGATGTAGGGTCTCTGTTCTGCCGGTGCATGGAAAATCCCGCTAGCTCTATATTGTCTGTATCGTCGTTAAGCCATGTCTCTGTGAAACATAAGATGTTGCCGTTTTTGATGCCCCGATGGTAGGATAAACTTAATCGTAGATCCTCAATTTTATTTTCCAATGATTGCACGTTAGCAAGAACAATGGATGGCAATAGGAGTTTACTCGCTCTCCTACGGATTTTCAGAATGCTGCCCGATCTGCGGCCCCGTTTCCTGCGTCTTTTCTTCACACAAAAGGCGTGGATCTTGGCCTGTTCCAGTGAAAGCATGATACCCTTCTCGTCGAACTCGTTAAAGGAAAAATGTTCTTCAAGTCCGCTGTGAGTAATCGCTGTTCTCGGTCAAGATATTTTCGGTCATAAGATAACGGTAGCAACATTGTGTACACAATAAGTTTTAAAAAATAAGTTGCAAAAAAAATCAAACAAAATAGCACAATTGGTTGGGAGAATGTAAAACATCAGGATGTTCATCGGCGCCATCTATTTAGAGTCTAGAAATTGTTTTATAAACTTCCCCCGGATATATGCCTCATCACAAATCTCGGAGATCTCGGAGAATCTACGACCAGTTCCTTGCACTTCATGGTATAGTTTCTGCTCTGACATGCACTGTCAACTGTAGGATCTTATCAGTGGAAGCTGCTGAGGGGAGGATGGCTCACAATAATAGCTGAAAGGAAGCAAATGGAATGACATCAAACTCATGTAAAACACTTGTTTGTTGTATTTGATACCATTCCACCTATAGCCATGACCACAAGCCCGTCTTCCCCAATTACGGTGCCATCAAGGTCCTGCTGTGGACCTTATGATTGGAATCCACCTGTGGCCAATTCAATTGTTTGGACATGATTTAGAAAGAAACACACGTGTCGGACATTGAATTGGCCACAGGTGGATTCCAATCATCTCAAGGATGATCAAAGGAAATTGGATGCACCCTAGCTCAACTGTGTGCATAGTGTCATAGAAAAGGGGTGTGAAAACCTATGCAAATTAGAAAATTTCATTTTCTTTAAATTTGCAAACATTTCTGAAAACATCAATTCACTTTCACATTATAGGGTATTGTGTGTAGATGTAGGTGAGAAAAAAAATCGATTGAATATATTTTGAATTCAGGCTGTAACACAACAAAATGTGGAATAAGTCAAGGGGCATGTATACTTTCTGGAGGCACTGTATATGGGCTTCTTTAACTGCTTTCCACTCACATCACTCATGCTCCTCTGAATTACATTAGCCAACATTTGTAATATGTTCAGTTGATGTTCAGTAGCAGAATAAAACCCGCACCGACCTTTTCATGTAGGCCACGTGTGAAATCTGAGGGAAAATGTCCTTTCCCTGTTGAGAAAACGGCGGCATGAGTCAAGCGAAGCGGATTAATTTACCGCCAGCCCGGACCAGCCGCGACGACAGATGGATCGGTGAGGCGGAGGCCTAACAAGTCAAACTCAGAGCTCGCCCCCCACGGTCTCTCTAAACGTGGCCTGTCATGACTGCGCTGGAATCATCTGACGCCTGCAGTTTTCCCTTCATTTTCTCTCCCTCGCTTGTGCAGTTGCCAAGTGTGGGTTGCTCTGACCCTACTCCCTCACAGTTAATCTCCCAAAAAGGCCCCAGAAAATGGTTTTCGCTCTCGCCCCGGGCATTTTGCATGCTAAGTGAAGCGAAATAATCCCAGTGGATCTATCTATCTATCTATCTATCTATCTATCTATCTATCTATCTATCTATCTATCTATCTCTTTAGTTCCCCCTATCTTTCTCTCCTGTGAGAAAGTGAACCAAACCGCCCTAGCGACTGGCGCCCAACTCCCTTACACACACTCTCCCCCCGATAAGGCCCAATATCTGATGCATTTTTTCCCCCCAGCTCCCTCAAGGGCACTTTGTCAGTCTGTTATCAGAATGTCAGGACTGCCGCTCCAGTGAGCAAACAAACACACAACAGGAAATTATGTGTCAGGAATCCACCACCAGTGTAGCGTGGCGAGCTGTCAGTAGCACTGTTAAGCTAATAATCACTGTTGGACCCTTGCGGGAATTCTATCAAATACTTGTTGTTTCAAACTGTTGGTGGTGTGTGTTTTTGTTTCTGTGTGGGTCACATTGTAGTTTTTTGAGGTCTTGTCTGTCTGGTTGGAGCCTTACTATACAACGCCCTTTTTGACAACCAAGGTTGTGTTTAAAATAGCATCTTATTCTCTAGACCCCTCAAACTCAACTTGTGACCTCGAAGCCAATTCCACTGCTTTCTCTCATTGTTCCCCTCTAATTAGGCACTGATATAGACATGGGACACCAGGTGGCTGTAATTAGTCATCAGGTAGAACAGAAAACCAGCAGGCTCCAGACCTCATAAGGTAAGAGTTGAATATTCCCGCTCTATACAGTGTTCAACCCCTCTGTGGGCTCTGGTCAACAGTAGTGCACTATGTAGGAAATATCATGTCATTTTGGATGCACACATATTCGGGTGCACTACCATTATGCTGTTGAGGTGACCTCATTTCCTGTTGTGAGCCAGTGCATCACCGTCAAAACACACACACACATGAGGTATCCCCATGACAGTGTTTTAGCCATTTTTGTGTGTGTACTAACACGCACACACGTTTGTTTTACTATCCTTTTGGGGACAAAATCCTCTTTTTCCTTTCCTCTAACCATTGGGGTGGCAGGTAGCCTAGTGGTTAGAGTGTTGGACCAGTAACCAAAAGGTTGCAAGATCAAATTCCTGAGCTGACAAGGTTAAAATCTGTCATTCTGCCCCTGAACAGGCAGTTAACCCACTGTTCCTAGGCTGTCATTGAAAATAAGAATTTGTTCTTAACCGACTTGCCTAGTTAAATAAAGGTAAAGACCTCAAATTAAACCTAACTCTTATTGTAAACAAACCTAAAATAGCCTTTTTCCTTGTGGGAACCGGCGAAATGTCCCCACTTGTCAGAATTGTCCTTGTTTCACACGCACACACACACATGCACGAACTCACACACACACCACTCAAACATAGTGCAAAGGTAACAAATGAACCCACTGCCACAGCAGGAGATATTACATCCTGCATTCCACCCCCCTGTGTGATTCCTATCAGAAAAGCTCTCCTATGATCCCCCCGATAGAGAGGAGGCAATCCTATAGCCCTGCATTGCCGTGACCCCAAGCATGTCACATACAATCTAAACCCACAGAAGGTCCTAGGGTCAGTTTAATAACTTTATGCAGCCATATCGCTAAGCTTGTAATCACAGGCTGGGCATCCCAAATAGCGCCATATTCTCTATAAATGGCACTTATTTTGACCAGGAACCGATAGTAATGCAATATGTAGGGAGTAGGTTGGCATTTGGGACACATACTATGTATCCTTGTTTACGCTCCAGATTCCTATACTCAAAGAACAGGACCTCTGTTGATGATTTGCAAACAGCATAATTCATAATCAATTATATTAAACTATATGCTGACATGGGGTATATGCTGTATGACATTATGTATTATGACCTAAAAAAACTGTACAGGTCCTGGGCCTGTTGTCAAGTGAAATGTAAACCTGCTGTTACACAGAGAGAGCAAGAGATAAGGAGAGAGACAAAGCAAGACAGTAGAAGGAGAGAGCGAGCGGGAGAGGGAAAGAGGGAGAGATCAAGAGCGAGAGGGAGGGAAAGGGTTGAGCAGTGTAGGTGGAGCAGGGTTCAGCAATGCTAAAGTTTAAAATGTTGGTGCTGGTCTGCTCACCGCGAGAGGGAGAAGGAAAACGTGCATGTATTTGCGGCTCGGTGAACATTTCAAAGTGGCAGGGACATTTTTCAAATCACAGGGCTGCGGTGTGAAATGAATGCATTTGAATGACTTAGAGTCCGAATAAATGGGGGGGCCGTATGGGGAAGGAAGCTGTTTTTTATTGTCTAGCTCTTTTTTCCCCCCACTCCCTGATACACCTTTTCAGGTGTCTACAGCAACTAAATATATTTTTTGAGAGAACAGGATAAGTTAACCGGTGTCAGGGCATTGTGTTCTTGTGATGTCAAACTTCAGAGAGTGCCCAATGACTGTATGTGAGTACAGTAGTCAGTTTACCTGAAATTGACATTGATCTAAAATGAAAAGCGGCAGAATTAATTCACATAATTATTTCAAAGAAAGATTCTCGTGTCTCATTTTGACTAGGATGGTATATTTTTCAGAGCAACTTGGAACCTCAGCAAGCCAACAGATTCACAAGCTAGTAACCTGGCATCCACTTTGTCCCTGATATATGCACTATCCACAAATTGTGGCCTTGGGCTCTCTCTGAGAAAAACAAAACCGAATTACACACATAGAGAATTGTCTGTGATTACATTATCTGTTATGGTTTGCATAGCAACAACATTGAGAGAACACAGAGCTTTACTATAAAATTGCACACACAGAAATAGAATTACTAGAAGTGACCCTCGCCCATAACAGACCGTTGACTTGATGGGCATGTCCATTCTAATAGTTATTTCCATATGTTGTTATATATGTTGCAAGGCACTAATGTTTACTGGCCACAGAGCTTAAAAAACGATTTATCTGGTTGGAAACGGCCTATGTTGCATCAATATTAGTCAAAATGATTCCATTGTAAAAATGTACTACAAAGTGTAAAAAGCATAATGTTGGTCATAACGTTAAATTTTGATCATGCCCACTTTCACACTTAACATGGGATGGTACCACCTAGGGAAAATTGTCATGCACGAAGAAACAGCTGCACTGATTGCGCTCTATCCAATAGTACAGCAGAATAGGGTTGCACATTTTGGGGAATATTCAGAGGTGGAAACTTTACGTGGGAATTAACAGGAATATATGGGAATTAATGGAAATATATGCAAATTAATATTAATACAATTTAAATGTAGATGTTTTTTGCATTGGATATATTTACCATATCATATGGAGACAGAAACATAAACCTTTTACCTTATCATAATTAGACATAATTGCAAATTATGAAATCCTTCCAATAGAAAAAAACTATTTAGTTACGAAATGAACTTTAATTAAATGAGTTGACTCTTCACATGGGATGATTTCACTGAACTGCGAAAGGAAGGGAATATTGAATGATCCCCAATGATCCATCACATCTCCCAAAAACGTTTTCAACATACATCTGTAAAATGATAATCTAGAAACTAAAGCTTTGGATGTCTTCCTCTCAGGCTTCCATGTCTTCTCCCTGGACCTCCTCAATGTCCACTTCTGAACATCAGACTCTGAGGCCTCATTTTCACTGTCATTTTCTACCCTTGTTGAGCATGGCTCATTGTCAGGTTCTTAAAGCCTCAAATTTGCCCGGATGTCCACCCATTTTTCAACCATTGTATTGGTCAGCCTGTTGCGTGCTTTGGTCTGTGTGTTCCCGAACAAGGACCAGTTGCGCTCTGAGGCGGCTGATGTTGGTGGGATTTGGAGGATGATGGAGGCAACAGGGGAAAGAGCCTCAAATCCACAAAGTCCCTTCCACCAGGTGGCTGATGAGATATGTTGGCACGACTGCCATATTGCATCTCCATCCCAAAGCTCTTGCTTGGAAGTGTACTTCGCCAGACTGCCAAGAACCAAGACACGGTAGTGATGACACAATAGGCCTTGTTGATCTCTGCACCAAACAGCATGCTCTTGCCAGCATACTTGGGGTCCAACATGTACGTGTATGGGCATCAGGCAGAAGTCTTCATTGCTTTTTAATGTATTTCAGAACTGCAGTTTACTCTGCTTGGAGCAACAGTGAAGTGAGCAGGGCAGTAGGGATTTCTTCTCTTCCATCTGTAAGCAGAGTCTGAACATCAGACAGGATGGCATTGTCTTCCTCAATCCATGCAATGGCTACTGCTATAGGTTTCAGGCTGTTTACCAATCTCCCCAAAATACATAATCCAGGAGGATCCTCTTGATGGGGCTGTCCATATCGGCAGACTGTGATATGGAAAATTCTTCCCCTCCAGGAGACTGTCAAACATGATGACAACACCACCTCAACGGGTGTTGCTGGGCAGCTTCAATGTGGTGCTCTTATTCTTATCACTTTGCTTGGTGAGATAGATTGCTGCTATAACTAGATTACCCTTCACATACCTTCACCTTGGCTCTCTTGTAGAGAGTATCCATTGTTTTCAGTGCCATGATGTCCTTGAAGAGCAGACAGCACAGCAATGGGTGTGATGTGAGGGTAGGACTCCTCCACTTTAGACCAAGCAGCCTTCATGTTCGCAGCATTGTGTGTCGCTAGTGCAAATACCGTCTGTGGTCCAAGGTCATTGATGACTGCCTTCCGCTCATCTGCAATGTAGAGACCAGTGTGTCTGTTGTCCCTTGTGTCTGTGCTCTTGTAGAATACTGGTTGAAGGGTGGAGATTATGTAGTTAATTATTTATTTCCCACAAACATTCGACCACCCATCAGAGATTACTGCAATACAGTCTGCTTTCTCTATGATTTGCTTGACCTTCACTTGAACTCTGTTGAACTCTGCATCCCGCAAATGAGTAGATAAAGCATGTCTGGTTGGAGGGGTGTATGCTGGGCAAAGAACATTCACAAATCCCTTCCAATCTTCCAAATATCTTTTTGCCTTTGAGGATCAGAGGTTAACCACAACTCGAGCAAGACATTCATCAGCTTTTCTTTGACTACGTTCCTCCATTGAGTCAAATAACAACTTCTGATTCCAGGAGGGCCATGAGCTGTTGCTATTGATAAGGTGTCTGATTCACCATTTTCACCTCGAATAGAAGTAGAGGGACTTTTGTCAGATTTTGTCAAATGTACACAGCTTTTACTTCTACATTAGCAGCAGTGAAATGTCTCCACACATCAGATAGTGCCCGTGGCATTTTCCTGTAAAGATTAGATTTTTGTTGTTGTAAAAAAAAACAAATACAATTCAATGTACATATAAATAGTTAAGTAGTTAGGTTAAACAACTCCTTTGTAAGATACATGTTTTTTAAATGAAACATGTATGGAAACAGGTGAATTAACACTCCTCAGTTAGCAGGCTCAAGCAAGCTAAAACCCACTTGGTAGCAAAAACTAACTAGCAAAAATTGTTAACAAGTTAGAAATGATTTAAACACACTTTGCTGTAGGCTACTATTTACTAGTTAACAAAAAAATCATGTATGTCTTTTAAAATATATTCACCCCACCCAGTATTGTTGGGGTGGCAGGTAGCCTAGTGGTTAAAGCATTGGACCAGTAACCGAAAGGTTGCTAGATTGAATCCCCGAGCTGACAAGGTAAACATCTGTTGTTCTGCTCCTGAACACTGTTCCAAGACCATCATTGTAAATAAGAGTTCAATAAATCAATCAAATTATAATAAAAAAGATTTGTAGTAGTGTGGGCTCAATAGCATCTCATTAGTGTGCAAGATCTTGAGAATCAGCTGTACAAGTGATGGAAGAGTGCACTGCACATGTGATGGAAGACTGAACTGTGCATGCAGAGGGTTGCAACTCCATTCAATTGGGGATAGTTCATCCAAAATATGCCACAATACCTTGAATTGCATTATGTGTATTGCACAAAAAAGGTTCACTGTTATAAGCTAACTTTTTTGATGAATTTAAACAAAATTTCCCAAATTCCTGGGCTTAACTTCCCATGAAAAATTTCTGGACAATTTCTGGAAATTTCTGGGAAGGTTTCCGACCCTTATACAACCCTACAGCAGAACATACAGACAGACAGTCAGACAGACAGACTTGCCCACCCTTGGCCCCTAAGCTCTTTATCGAGTGGCCACTTGCTGATGCGTTGGATAGTGATCGCTTGAGTCTGCCAGTGTTTTGGGTGCTGGAAACATTGATTGACTGCGATATCAAATCAAATCAAATCAAATTTATTTATATTGCCCTTTGCGATACACTGGATCACAACTTATAAATTAGGTCACCTCAACAGCATAATGGTAGTGCAACCAAATTGGGATGCATCCAAAATGCCATGCTATTTCCTACACAGTGCACTACTGTTGACCAGAGCCCACAGGGGGGTAGTACACTGTATAGCAGGGATCATCAACCACATTCAGTCGCAGGCCAATTTTTTTTGTTGTTGAGCGGATGGTCAGGGGGTCGGAACATAATTACAAATATATTGTAGACTAAAATGTACAGCAAGAAGCCAACAAATATGTTTCACTAAAACATAATCATAATCAAACCTTGCTTACATTTGTATACGATCATATACAGTATATCTCGTTATTATGTGTGTGAATACTTTGGAACAGATTTCCAAAATGAAAATCACTTGGAGATGATTTTCTGTAGTTTTTACAGTCTTTTTCTCACTCAGAAAACTTTGGGGGCCAAATAAAATCATATGTGGGACAAATTCGGCCCTCGGGCCGCAAGTTGGTCAACCCTGCTATAGAGAATAGGGTGCTGTCAACCTTGGTTGTCAAATAGGGAGTAATACAGTAGAGCTCCAACCAGACAAGACCTCAAAAACCAACATAACGCGACAGACACACACACACACTCACACACACCCTCACAGTCTGAAACAAGAATTTGATAGAATTCCCACAAGGGTCCAACGGTGATCATTAGATTAATGGTGCTACTGACAATTTGCTGCGCTACACTGGTGGCAGTTTCCTATTACATAATTTTCTGTTGTGTGTTTGCTTGCACTTGTCAATATTCAGAAATTCAAAAAGGATTTCCGAGCATTGTGTGTCCGACCTGTTCTGTAACATGATTCGCTATGAAACACTGCCAGACAGACACACACTCTGGTAGTAGAACGGCATTGAAGCACTTTGCCACTCGCCAATGACTTGATAAGCTGATTTAGCTAATGTGGCCTGCCTGCTACATATGCCTGCTAGCTACTAGCTAGCTTCACTGACAAACACAGAGATGGAACTAGCTCGTGATTTTGGGCACTGATTAACAGCGTGGAGATTGAGCTTTATTGTGACAATAGTTTGACAGTTTGCTTGAGTTGTAGGTAGACATGCTCTCAGAAATCAGTCCGGAGAACAGCAGCAGCTGACTAGATGCTGTCTGCAGTGCACTACTAGTTTTCATGCACATTTTTTTTTACTTCAGAAATACTGCACCAAACCACTTAGTTACGTAAAATTGCGCGAATAAGACCTCCCCGGCCAAAACCTTCAAAATGAATTTGATTTCTTGGTTTATCTAAGAAAAATTCGGACTATTTTGAGGGTGAAATGTTGCTTTCTTGACTCAAGAGGGACAAACAACATAACGCACACACATTAAACCACACCCCTGTCAGGATCCTGTGTGTAGCTGGTGTAGAGAGTCAGGCAAATATGAGTAATCAACATACTTTTACTCAAATAGACAAATGTACAAAGTAACATCACGAGCACACAATGACGGACCGAAAATACAATAAACAATCACTCACAAATACAACATGGGGAACAGAGGGTTAAATAATAAACAAGTAATTGATTGAGTGAAGCCAGGTGTGACCGATAAGACAAGTGGATCGGCGGTGGCTAGAAAGCTGGTGACGTCGACCGCCGAATGCCGTACCGAACAAGGAGAGGGACCGACTTCGGCGGAAGTTGTGACATCCCCCAAGACCCAAATCCTGTATTTTTTCATGAGCAGCAGAACAGCACATGCGGAACCAGTTAGTTCAGCCCCCCTTTAACATATAAAGAAGAACTATGACTAGAAGGGGAGAGCCAACCAAGCCTTCTTCATGGAATTATTTTGTTGCTGGTAGGTGAGCTGCTGGAACAACTGATCATGTTTAACACAGTAAAGTAAAATCATAAGTAATTTTGGCCAGCTGCGTGATTAATGTCTGTCTTCATAAGTGTTAGAAATTGAGTTACAGCAAAAACAAAGTCTCCAGCTTTACAAAAGGAAACTCTCAGTCAAAGCCCCGCCTTCCGATCTGTGTGGGCACAGGAAAGCAGTTTTAGCACCGCCTTTGCTAAATCCTGATATGTCCAAATAACCAGTGATGAAAACCCTGAAACTGTATCTAATGATTCTCATTATCTCATGCATCCTATTCAGTTCCGGCAGATTCTTCGGTCTACATGCAGAATCTTACCACAGGAGATTAGGTTGCGTCCCAAATGACACCCCATTCCCTATATAGTCCACTAGGTCAAAAATTGTACACTGGTTAGGCCATCAGTCAGCTAACCTGGAGTCCAATCAATAAGACGAAATTGGAGATGTTGGGTAGAGGTGCCTTGCCCTATAAAAAACACTCACAAAATTTGAGTTTGCTATTCACATGAAGCATTGCCTGATGTGAACCATGCCTCGAACAAAATAGATTTCAGAAGACCTACGACTAAGAATTGTTGACTTGCATAAAGTTGGAAAGGGTTACAAAATATCTCTAAAAGCCTTGATGTTCATCAGTCCACAGTTATACAAATAGTCTATAAATGGTAAAGGTTCAGCACTGTTGCTATTCTCCCTAGGAGTGGCTGTCCTGCAAAGATGACTGCAAGAGCACAGCGCAGAATGCTCAATGAGGTTAAGAAGAATCCTAGAGTGTCAGCTAAAGGCTTACAGAAATCTCTGGAACATGCTAACATCTCTGTTGACGAGTCTACGATACGTAAAACACTGAACAAAAAGGGTGTTAATGGGAGGACACCATGGAAGAAGCTACTGCTGTCCAAAAAAAACATTGCTGCATGTCTGAAGTTTGCAAAAGTGCACCTCGATGTTCCACAGCGCTACTGGCAAAATATTCTGTGGACAGATGAAACTACAGTTGAGTTGTTTAGAAGGAACACACAACACTATGTGTAGAGAAAAAAAGGCACAGCACACCAACATCAAAACCTCATCCCAACTGTAAACTATGGTGGAGGGAGCATCACGGTTTAGGGCTGCTTTGCTGCCTCAGGGCCTGGACAGCTTGCTATCATCGGCAGAAAAATGAATTCCCAAGTTTATCAAGACATTTTGCAGAAGAATGTTAGGCTATCTGTCCGCCAATTGAAGCTCAACAGAAGTAGAGTGATGCAACAGGTGTAATGGAATTCCTCTTCTTCAGGAGGAGTAGCAAGGATCAGACCAATGTGCAGCCTGGTAAGTGTCCATAATGATATATTTAATAAATCAACTGAACAAAAGTACAAACAAACAACCGAAACAGTCCCGTATGGTGAAAACACTAACACAGGATACAATCACCCACAACTCAAAAGTGAAACCAGGCTACCTAAGTATGGTTCTCAATCAGGGACAACGATTGACATCTGCCTCTGATTGAGAACCATACCAGGACAAACACAGAAATCCCAAAACATAGAAAAAGGAACATAGACAACCCACCCAACTCACGCCCTGACCATACTAAAACAAAGACATAGCAACAGAACTAAGGTTAGAACGTGACAACAGGACAATGACCCAAAACAGTGACCCAGTCCTGACCTCAACCCGATTTGAGATGCTGTGGCATGACCTCGAGAGCAGTTCACATCAGACATCCCAAGAATATTGCTGAGCTGAAACAGTTTTGTAAAGAGGAATGGTCCAAAATTCCTCCTGACTGTTGTGCAGGTCTGATCCACAACTACAGAAAATGTATGGTTGGGGTTATTGCTGCCAAAGGAGGGTCAACCAGTTATTAAATCCAAGGGTTCACATACTTTTCCCACCCTGCACTGTGAATGTTTACACGGTGTGTTCAATAAAGACATGAAAACGTATAATTGTTTGCATGTTATTAGTTTAAGCAGATTATTTGTCTATTGTTGTGACCTAGATGAAGATCAGATCAAATTTTATGGCCAATTTATGCAGAAATCCAGGTATTTACTTTTTATTGCCACTATAGATGTTAAGTCCAATAGAACTATGGCCTTGTTGTTGTTAATGTTAATGACTTTAGTTAGCTTAGCTGAACCATTGCATTCGCTGCCCAGGAATAGCTTAACCATGTACTAATGTAACACGGAAAGGTTGTTTTACTTCAATGGCTAATCACAGTACCAGTCAGCTGCTGTTACAATATATTACCTGTACTACATTTCTGTCCGCATCTGTTCACAAAGGTAAATTGGCACAACTTCAGAGGGAAATCATTTAGAGATAAATTAAGGAAACGTTTGCGCCATGCTACAGTGCAGTGAGTTTGCATGCATCTGTTGCCGTTCCATGCATCTGTTTTAGGCCATGGACTAGGAGAGCAGTCCTTTTAACAAGAATATCTCACGCTGTGTTCGCTCAAATTTTGGATAATATAAAAGCATTCCTCATGTCACAGTGACACATTTTCAACTCGTGCTTTCTCTTTGGTGTCAAATTGTGTGTCACATTCCTCGTATGAGGCTGTATATGTTGTTGTTGGATTCTGTGTATTGTAATGTACAAAACAACGCTGGACTCACAAAATGTATATCCATAAGAATGTACAAAGTATTGTATTGCATGGTGTTGTAACATATGATTGATTTATGATGCCTTCATGAAAATATTAGAGTAGCATGTAGCATGTCATTTCATTTTGGCACCCCTTTATATCAGCCTGGCAGTCTGTATCCCTCCTTCAGCACTTCTGTCCTGAGGATTTCCTCAACCTACACCACCTGTAAAGTATCTAGCTTGTAAATGGACAAAGCCCTCATCTTTCCCCAGCTCAGTGACAGATAGAGTATCCATGGCAGCTGTGCTCCTCCAGATTAGGGACGTAGTAATAAACAGTTTATTGTACGCTGGGAGGGCGGTAGTGCTGCTCTATAAAATAGGAAGACACAGAACCTCAAGAGACTGATACAGAAGATGACAAACTAGAAGCACAGTGGAAAGGACGTGTGTGTGGCTGTGACTTGGGCCCTGTTTGAAGCCTATAGAAATGTGTCCTTCCTTCTGTGTTTCTTTAAGGTGTAAGTGATTGGATAGGTGTGTGGCTGTGTAAAAAAAGAATTACAAAAATAATCAATACATATAAAAACACAGAATCCCAAACTTTAAATACAATGTTCATAAATCTTGGGCCCTGTTGAAATACTTAATCCTTCCTTCCTTCCTTCCTTCCTTCCTTCCTTCCTTCCTTCCTTCCTTCCTTCCTTGATGTTAAAGTTATTGGATAGGTGTAAGCAAGGTGACCCACCATATTACTTTCACAAATCCAAACAATTCAGCTCTATGATTACTTCAAGGAAGGTAGGAAGGAAGGATGCATTTCTGAAGTATTTCGAACAGTATTGCGTTGTGGGAAAAATGAGTCACTGACTGGTCTTCGTCAGAGCAGAGTCCAAATGTGTTCCAAATGGCATCCTATCCCCTATAGAGTGCACTCCTTTTCACCATGGGTCCCATGGGCCCTATTCAAAAGTAGTGCACTATATGGAAAAGGGGGACATTTTGCCAGAGAGTCTTAGGATTACTGATGAGCATTTTGGCCAGTCGATATGTAGTAGGCCCAACCAATTCCTTCCAAAAAGCCACTTACAGACACTGACCCTCTGTTGCTCAACCATTCAGTTCCAGCTATGAAATCTCTCTCAAATAGAAATTATTCTTTGGTCACACCTATCCATCTATAGTGTCTTAAATCTTTTATTTTCTCTCTTAAATCTCTTATTTTCTTTTCTCTCTGAGCTGAGATGGGCATGTTAAGTACCTGTGATCGGTCCGAGCGCAATGCTCAAGATCACCAAATGAAAGTGTTATGTTATTTAGAGGTATTCTTGGGTTCACAATGGTCCTTAAGTGGTAATGGTGGCCTACTTTAGTGGCCTTGAGTGTTGACATAACATAAGGACGACCATCATTTTGATCATCCATTTTGGGGTTCATAATGGTACTTACAGTACATAAAGTGCCCTGAAGTACTCTTATAACAGATTGTTTGAGCTGTAGCCTACTTTAGTAGCCTTGGGTGTTGTTAAAACTTGTACTCGAGAGTGAGTTTGACCCATAAGCGACCATGAGGTTTTAATCATCGCTTTGGAGGTCGAAGTTACATCTGAGCCTTTCTTCTTTAGTTGTGGTTTGAGATAGTCAAGTGTACTCGAGGAGCTCTCCCTATACAATGAATATCAAAGCAACACAGCCAGGAAGGGAATTGGCTTTGTTGCAGGCAGGCAGCGACTTGATTCATTTTCTCCAAACGCATTGGGATACGAACATGTGTGCCAACATTGGGGATTATCATAATTGATTTCAACAAAAGCTTTGCAGTGCATGTAGATTGGGGTTGGAAAAAGTTGAGCAAATCCAAGACTTCCCATTCATCTCCAATTCATTCACAGGGAAAATAATCCATCTGAAATGATTTTCTTCCCCCCTTCCAAACAATAAAAGCTTTTAGGGAGGGAAGGGGGAGAAGAGATCATACAAAGTTTTTTGTTGTACTGTTAAATATTAAAGTTTAGAGTGTTTTCACGCTTCATTCGGCTAAATAATAGAAATAGCTTTGTGACCCACATATTGCTGCTGAGGGAGGGAGGGAGAGCATCAACAGCAGGGTTAAGAAATCCATTATAAGACCTTGGAGAGGCAGCAAATCACAAAATAAAAATATACACTGCTCAAAAAAATAAAGGGAACACTAAAATAACACATCCTAGATCTGAATGAATGAAATATTCTTATTAAATACTTTTTTCTTTACATAGTTGAATGTGCTGACAACAAAATCACACAAAAATTATCAATGGAAATCAACCTAATGCAGTCAGGCTACCTCTGGCGAGCACATGGAGGGCTGTGCGGCCCCCCCAAAGAAATGCCACCCCACACCATGACTGACCCACCGCCAAACCGGTCATGCTGGAGAATGTTGCAGGCAGCAGAACGTTCTCCACGGCGTCTCCAGACTCTGTCACGTCTGTCACATGTGCTCAGTGTGAACCTGCTTTCATCTGTGAAGAGCACAGGGCGCCAGTGGAGAATTTGCCAATCTTGGTGTTCTTTGGCAAATGCCAAACGTCCTGCAAGGTGTTGGGCTGTAAGCACAACCCCCACCTGTGGACGTTGGGCCCTCATACCACCCTCATGGAGTCTGTTTCTGACCGTTTGAGCAGACACATGCACATTTATGGCCTGCTGGAGGTCATTTTGCAGGGCTCTGGCAGTGCTCCTCCTGCTCCTCCTTGCACAAAGGCGGAGGTAGCGGTCCTGCTGCTGGGTTGTTGCCCTCCTACGGCCTCCTCCACGTCTCCTGATGTACTGGCCTGTCTCCTGGTAGCACCTCCATGCTCTGGACACTACGCTGACAGACACAGCAAACCTTCTTGCCAAAGCTTGCATTGATGTGCCATCCTGGATGAGCTGCACTACCTGAGCCACTTGTGTGGGTTGTAGACTCCGTCTCATGCTACCACTAGAGTGAAAGCACCGCCAGCATTCAAAAGTGACCAAAACATCAGCCAGGAAGCATAGGAACTGAGAATTGGTCTGTGGTCACCACCTGCATAACCACTCCTTTATTGGGGGTGTCTTGCTAATTGCCTATAATTTCCACCTGTTGTCTATTACATTTGCACAACAGCATGTGAAATGTATTGTTAATCAGTGTTGCTTCCTAAGTGGACAGTTTGATTTCACAGAAGTGTGATTGACTTGGAGTTACATTGTGTTGTTTAAGTGTTCCCTTTATTTTTTTGAGCAATGTATATTTCTCTGGTAGCATTTGTATATTTTCTCTTTTCTTCGTTTCATATTACAACCAATTCACCTTTTAAAGCACTAAACAAATAGCAAAATAGCTACAAATCACACATACAGTTGAGATGAACTTACATTGATAATAATCTGGACAGACACCCATCACATTGACAGCATGGCACAGTCATGACAACACAATATGATAAATGTACCAGAGAATAGAAACACAGTGAAACTTACTTGAGTCCTGACAACTTGCATTAGCCTTCAGAGCTAATGCTTATGCTTTAGCTCAGCGGGCCAACACAGTCGGTCAAAAACTTACAGGGATTTGTCAGGAATTTGTCCGTCTAGCCATGCCAGACGGCTACACTTTGGGGACAAAATATTCAATGAAACCTCTTAGTTTAGTCTTAGTTTTTATAATTGGGTTCATTCAATGTTACGGCAGACATATTACTTCACATCCTTTAAGAGATTGGACCCAAATGAGTTATCAGGCTCCAGTATCTCACTCCAATCAATTCATTCTCCTCTCAGTTAGTTGTGAACACCACAAGCTGGGTGTGTGAGGGCCCCTCTCTTGATAATTACACCATCACGTTGACAAAATGGAGAAAGATGACACCACTACACCTGATTTCATCTCGATTGTGTCATCAAACTTGAAATAGTAGAAATAGCTTTTCTTTTCTAATTTTGTTAGCCAGCATTGACCTGTTTCTCCCTCCTTCACTTCTCTCTGCTGCCTTCTTTCTCTACCAAGGATACGACGGGAATTTTGCACAGTTGCTTTTCTGATGACTCTCTTTTGCACACGGGGAGAAGTCCTGTAGAGTATTCTTTATTAGCCAGAGCATATGCTCGTGTTCTGAGTAGTCACTGTTGATACAATTATGTTTTTTCCCCCCATAGATTAATCATGGAATGCAATCTATGTTAATGGGTTGGCAAAATTCTTAAAAATGATTATTGAAAAAAAGCTTCTTTTTTTTCCCCCTCACAAGCATATCTGCTACTTTTAGAGAAAATGTTTTCGCAATGTGGCCCAGGTTAACCTTATGCCCTTTATCTTTACCCATCAAATATATACCAAAATGTTGTTGTCAAGACCAACATGCCCTGTGGCCCATTACCTTGTTTTGTATGCAGTAGGCACAAATTATGGGATATTACTTTATGATTCTATGACAATGTTGATGACTAGCCGATAGCCTACAGATTATGAATGCTTTCACAGGAAACCATCTAGTGTTCAGCGAAATAACAACACAATGTAAAATACAGGTAGTCTAGTCAAATAATTAACATCCAATCACATTAACCGTTACTCTCTCACGGGAATTCCACTATGTAGCCAAACGTAGCTGCTGCTCATGTTGGTATCTGTACTGATGGCGCAAAATTAATGTCAGGGAGACATAGTGGAGTGGTAACGCGCGGGCAAGCAGTTGATCCCGACGCCACTTGGGTACACTGCAGCATCCACCGAGAGGCTCTTGCTGCCAAGGGAATGCCTGACAGCTTGGAATACGTTTTGGACACTACAGTGAAAATGGTTAACTTTGTTAAAGCAAGGGCCCTAAACTCTCACGTTTTTTCTGCATTATGCAATGATATGGACAGCGACCATGTAACGCTTTTACAACATACAGAATTGCGCTGGTTATCAAGGGGTAAAGTATTGACACGTTATTTTGAATTGAGAGACAAGCTTAAAGTTTTCTTTACTGACCATCATTTTTACTTGCCTGACCGCTTGCAGGATGATGAGTTTCTCACACGACTGGCCTATCCGGGTGATGTTTTTTCTCGCCTGAATAATCTGAATCTAGGATTGCAGGGACTCTCCGCAACTATATTCAATGTGTTGGACAAAATTGAGGCTATGATTAAGAAGTTGGAGCTCTTCTCTGTCTGCATTAACAAGGACAACACACAGGTCTATACATTGTATGATTTTTTTGTGTGTAAATAAACTCAAGCTTACGGACAATGTCAAATGTGAAATAGCGTAGCAGCTGAGTGAGCTGGGTGCACAATTACACAGGTACATTCCCGAAATGGACGACACAAACAACTGGATTCATTATTCCTTTCATGCCCTGCCTCCAGTCTACTTAACAATATTTGAACAAGAGAATCTCATCGAAATTGCAACAAGCGTTTCTGTGAAAACTTAATTTAATCAGAAGCCACTGCCAGATTTCTGGATAGGGCTGCCCTCAGAGTTTCTTGTCTTGGCAAATCCCACTATTAAGATACTGATGTCCTTGGCAACTACCTACCTATGTGAGAGTGGATTCTCGGCCTTCACTAGCATGAAAGCTAAGTATAGGCACAGACTGTGAGTGAAAAATGATTTAAGACTGAGACTCTCACCAATACAACCCAACATTGCAGAGTTACATGCGTCCTTTCAAGCATACCCTTTTCATTAACCTGTGGTGAGTTATTCACCATTTTTGATTAACAAATAAGGTTTTATTTGTAAGATGGCTAAATAAAGAGCAAAATCCTTGATTATTATAATATTATTATTTGTGCCCTGGTCCTATAAGAGCTCTTTGTCACTTTCCACGAGCCGGGTTGTTTCAAAAACTCACACTCATTCTTATGTTTAATAAATGTATTGTATAGTGTGTGTGTGGCATGTTTACAATGATGGCAAGAAACAACATTTGAGAGTGTGCTGACCCTGGTGGGGGTACGCAGCTGGAGGTTGAATGTTTGAAGGGGTACTGGACTATAAAAAGTTTGGGAACCACTGCTCTACACCATATAAACAAAAGTATGTGGACACCCCTTTCAAATTCGTGACACCTGACACCTGTTGACAAACATGACAGTAGAATGGTCTTACTGAAGAGCTCAGTGACTTTCAATGTGGCACTGTCATAGCATGCAACCTTTCCAACAAGTCAATTTCGTCTGTCCTCAGTAGCAACATACACTACCGAGTTCGAAACTGCCTCTTGAAGCAATGTCAGCACAAGAACTGTTTGACGGAAGCTTCATGAAATGAGTTTCCATGGCCGAGCAGCCACACACAAGTCTAAGATCACCATGTGCAATACCAAGCGTTGGCTGGAGTGGTGTAAAGCTCACCGCCATTGGACTCTGGAGTAGAGGAAACGTGTTCTCTGGAGTGATGAATCATGCTTCACGTTATGGCAGTCAGATGGATGAATCTGGGTTTAGCGGATGCTAGGAGAACGCTACCAGCCCGAATGCATAGTGCCAACTGTACAGTTTGGTAGAGTAGGAATAATAGTCTGGGGCTGTTTTTCATGGTTCAGGCTAAGCCCATTAGTTCCAGTGAAGAGAAATATTAATGCTACAGCATACAGTGACATTATAGACGATTCTGTGCTTCAACTTTGTGGTAACAGTTAGGGGAAGGCCCTTTCCTGTTTCAGCATGACAATGCCCCCGTGCACAAAGCGAGGTACATACAGAAATGGTATGTCGAGATCGGTGTGGAAGAACTTTACTGGCCTGCACAGAGCCCTGACCTCAACAACCCCATCGAACACCTTTTGGATGAATTTGAAAGCCGACTGCGAGGCAGGCCTAATCTCCCAACATCACTGCCCAATCTCACTAATGCTCTTACGGCTGAATGGAAACAAGTCCTCGCAGCAATGTTCCAACTACTACTTTTGGGTGTCAGGGAAAATGTATGAAGTAAAAAGTTTGTGATTTTCTTTAGGAATGTATTGTAATAAAAGTAAAAGTAATCAAAAATATAAATAGTAAAGTAAGGTACAGATGCCCCCCAAAAAACACGCCAGCCCAGAACCTCCACATCCGGCTTCCTCACCTGCAGGATTGTCTCAGGGGGAGGGAGGATGCCGTTTGGCAAACTCCAAGTGGACTGTCATGTGCGCTTGAGACATCTGTGGCAATGTCTTGTGTGACAAAACTGCACTTTTTAAAGTGGCCTTTTATTGTCCCCAGCACAAGGTGCTGAGTAATGATCATGCTGTTTAATCAGCTTCTTGATATGTCACACCTGTTAGGTGGATGGATTATCTTGGCAAAGGAGAAGTGCTCACTAACAGGGATATAAACTAATTTTGCACAGCATTTGAGAGAAATAAACTTGGTTCCGATGGAAACATTTCTGGGATTTTCTATTTTAGCTCATGAAACATGGGACCAACACTTTACATGTTGCGTTTATATTTTTTGTTCAGTGTGTGTGTGTATATATATATATATATATATATATATATATATATATATATATATATATATATATATATATATACAGTGCCTTGCGAAAGTATTCGGCCCCCTTGAACTTTGCAACCTTTTGCCACATTTCAGGCTTCAAACATAAAGATATAAAACTGTATTTTTTTGTGAAGAATCAACAACAAGTGGGACACAATCATGAAGTGGAACGACATTTATTGGATATTTCAAACTGTTTTAACAAATCAAAAACTGAAAAATTGGGTGTGCAAAATTATTCAGCCCCTTTACTTTCAGTGCAGCAAACTCTCTCCAGAAGTTCAGTGAGGATCTCTGAATGATCCAATGTTGACCTAAATGACCAATGATGATAAATACAATCCACCTGTGTGTAATCAAGTCTCCGTATAAATGCACCTGCACTGTGATAGTCTCAGAGGTCCGTCAGAGGTCCATGAAGAACAAGGAACACACCAGGCAGGTCCGAGATACTGTTGTGAAGAAGTTTAAAGCCGGATTTGGATACAAAAAGATTTCACAAGCTTTAAACATCTCAAGGAGCACTGTGCAAGCGATAATATTGAAATGGAAGGAGTATCAGACCACTGCAAATCTACCAAGACCTGGCCGTCCCTCTAAACTTTCAGCTCATACAAGGAGAAGACTGATCAGAGATGCAGCCAAGAGGCCCATGATCACTCTGGATGAACTGCAGAGATCTACAGCTGAGGTGGGAGACTCTGTCCATAGGACAACAATCAGTCGTATATTGCACAAATCTGGCCTTTATGGAAGAGTGGCAAGAAGAAAGCCATTTCTTAAAGATATCCATAAAAAGTGTCGTTTAAAGTTTGCCACAAGCCACCTGGGAGACGCACCAAACATGTGGAAGAAGGTGCTCTGGTCAGATGAAACCAAAATTGAACTTTTTGGCAACAATGCAAAACGTTATGTTTGGCGTAAAAGCAACACAGCTGAACACACCATCCCCACTGTCAAACATGGTGGTGGCAGCATCATGGTTTGGGCCTGCTTTTCTTCAGCAGGGACAGGGAAGATGGTTAAAATTGATGGGAAGATGGATGGAGCCAAATACAGGACCATTCTGGAAGAAAACCTGATGGAGTCTGCAAAAGACCTGAGACTGGGACGGAGATTTGTCTTCCAACAAGACAATGATCCAAAACATAAAGCAAAATCTACAATGGAATGGTTCAAAAATAAACATATCCAGGTGTTAGAATGGCCAAGTCAAAGTCCAGACCTGAATCCAATCAAGAATCTGTGGAATGAACTGAAAACTGCTGTTCACAAATGCTCTCCATCCAACCTCACTGAGCTCGAACTGTTTTGCAAGGAGTAATGGGAAAAATTTTCAGTCTCTCGATGTGCAAAACTGATAGAGACATACCCCAAGCGACTTAGAGCTGTAATCGCAGCAAAAGGTGGCGCTACAAAGTATTAACTTAAGGGGGCTGAATAATTTTGCACGCCCAATTTTTCAGTTTTTGATTTGTTAAAAAAGTTTGAAATATCCAATAAATGTCGTTCCACTTCATGATTGTGTCCCACTTGTTGTTGATTCTTCACAAAAAAATACAGTTTTATATCTTTATGTTTGAAGCCTGAAATGTGGCAAAAGGTCGCAAAGTTCAAGGGGGCCGAATACTTTCGCAAGGCACTGTATATATATATATGTATGTGTGTGTGTGTGTATAAATATATATATATATATATGTATATATATATGTATATATATGTATGTGTGTGTGTATATATATGTGTGTATATGTATATATGTATGTGTATATATGTGTGTAAATAAATGTGTATATATATATATATGTATATAGATATATATTTGTGTATATGTGAATATATAAACTCAGCAAAAAAAGAAACGTCCTCTCACTGTCAACATTTGTAAATATTTGTATGAACATGACAAGATTCAACAACTGAGACAAAAACTGAACAAGTTCCATAGACATGTGACTAACATAAATGCAATAATGTGTCCCTGAACAAATGGGGGTCAAAATCAAAAGTAAAAGTCAGTATCTGTACCAGATTTGCCAGTTCTTGCTGTGAGATGTTACCCCACTATTCCACCAAGGCACCTGCAAGTTCCCCAGACAATTCTGGGAGGGAATGGCCCTAGCCCTCACCCTCCGATCCAACAGGTCCCAGACGTGTTCAATTGGATTGAGATCCGGGCTCTTCGATGGCCATGGCAGAACACTGACATTCCTGTCTTGCAGGAAAACACACATAGAACGAGCAGTATGGCTGGTGGCATTGTCATGCTGGAGGGTCATGTCAGGATGAGCCTGCAGGAAGGGTACCACATGAGGGAGGAGGATATCTTCCCTGAAAACGCACAGCGTTGAGATTGCCTGCAATGACAACAAGCTCAGTCCGATGATGCTGTGACACACTGCCCCAGACCATGACGGACCCTCCATCTCCAAATCGATCCCGCTCCAGAGTACAGGCCTCGGTGTAACGCTCATTCCTTCGATAATAAACTCAAATCCGACCATCACCCCTGATGAAAGAAAACAGCCACTCATCAGTTAAATGCACTTTTTGCCAGTCCTGTCTGGTCCAGCGACGGTGGGTTTGTGCCCATAGGCAACGTTGTTGCCGGTGATTCTGGTGAGGACCTGCCTTACAACAGGCCTACAAGCCCTCAGTCCAGACTCTCTCAACCTATTGCGGACAGTCTGAGCACTGATGGAGCGATTGTGCGTTCCTGGTGTAACTTGGGCCGGTGTTGTTGCCATCCTGTACCTGTCCCGCAGGTATGATGTTTGGATGTACCGATCCTGTGCAGGTGTTGTTACACGTGGTCTGCGCTGCCAGGACGATCAGCTGTCCGTCCTGTCTCCCTGTAGCGCTGTCTTACGCGTCTCACAGTACGGACATTGCAATTTATTGCCCTGGCCACAACTGCAGTCCTCATGCCTCCTTGCAGCATGCCTAAGGCACGTTCACGCAGATGAGCTGGACCCTGGGCATCTTTCTTTTGGTCAGTAAAAAGGCCTCTTTAGTGTCCTAAGTTTTCATAACTGTGACCTTATTTGCCTACCGTCTGAAAGCTGTTAGTGTCTTAAAACTTGTTGAGGATAGGGGGCAGTATTTTCACTTTGGATGAATTGCGTGCCCATAGTGAACTGCATCCTACTCTGTCCTAGATTGCTAATATATGCATATTATTATTACTGGATAGAAAACACTCTGAAGTTTTCTAAAACTGTTTGAATTATGTCTGTGAGTATAACAGAACTCATAGGGCAGGCAATCTTCCAAACAAGAAGTGAAATTCTGAATGTGGGGCAACTTTGACGTCATCGCACCCTCCTTTCCCAACCAGATATGGATCTGGTAGCACTTCCTACACCTTCCACTAGATGTCCTCATTCAGTAGAAAGTGGAATGGAGCGTTTGCTGTGAACTTTGACCGAATGGGAGAGGAAATAGTCAGTGTCCCGACAGAATGCCATTTTCCTGTGGCACATTTCTGTGGGTGCTACCTCCATTCCATTTGGCTCCAGCTGAAAACGTTTGATCCGGTTGGAACGTTATTGGATATATATGATAATAACATCCTGAAGATTGATTCTCTACTTAGTTTGACCAGTTTATTCGACCTGGAATATATATTTTGGAAGTTTTTGTGCAAGTTATCCTGGAGCAGCAGTCAGTTTTTGGGCACGTGAACTGAAAGTGATAGCAAATGCAGCTACTTGGACACTAGTATTGGACATTATGGAACAAAACAACGATTTATTGTGGAACTAGGACTCCTTGCACTACATTTTGATGAAAGATCATCAAAGGTAAGGGAATATTTATGTTGTAATTTCGTATTTCTGTTGACTCCAACATGCGGGGGAATACTTTTACGTCTGAGCGCCCTCTCAGATTATTGCAATGTTAGGCTTTTTCCGTAACGTTTAAAAAATATCTGACACAGCGGTTGCATTAAGAACCAGTGTATCTTTAATTATATGTAGAACATGTATCTTTAGTCAAAGTTTATGATGTATTTCTGTTATCTGGCATAGCTCTCTGTAATTCCTCCGGATATTTTGAAGGCAGTTCTGAACATGGCGTCAATGTAAACCGAGATTTGTGGATATAAATATGCATATTATCGAACAAAACATAAATGTATTGTGTAACATGTCATATGAGTGTCATCTGAGGAAGATTATCAAAAGGTTAGTGATTCATTTTATCTCTAATCCTGCTTTTGTGACTATCTTTGGCTGGAAAAAATGGCTGCGTTTTCCCTTTGATTTGGTGGTGGTCTAACATAAATATATGTTGTGTTTTCGCTGTAATACATTTTAAAAATCGGACATGATGGGTAGATGAACAAGATGTTTATCTTTTATTTTAGGTATTGGACTTGTTAATGTGTGAAAGTTAAATATTTCTAAAGAATATTTTTGAATTCCCTGCGCCACCTTTTCAGCTGAATGGGGGGGTGGAGTTCCCTGCCATAACAGGTTTTAACAACTGTTCCACAGGTGCATGTTCATTAATTGTTTATGGTTCGTTGAACAAGCATGGGAAACAGTGTTTAAACCCTTTACAATGAAGATCTGTGAAGTTATATCGATTTGACAAATTATCTTTGAAAGACAAGGTCCTGATAAAAGTTTCTTTTTTAGCTGAGTATGTGTGTATATGTGTATGTGTATGTATGTATGTATGTATGTATGTATGTACAGCGTATCACAAAAGTGAGTACACCCCTCACATTTTTGTAAATATTTGAGTATATCTTTCCATGTGACAACACTGAAGAAATTACACTTTGCGACAATGTAAAGTAGAGTGTACAGCTTGTATAACAGTGTAAATTTGCTGTCCCCTCAAAATAACTCAACACACAGCCATTAATGTCTAAACCGCTGGCAACAAAAGTGAGTACACCCCTAAGTGAAAATGTCCAAATTGGGCCCAAAGTGTCAATATTTTGTGTGGCCACCATCATTTTCCAGCACTGCCTTAACCCTTTTGGGCATGGAGTTCTGCAGAGCTTCACATGTTGCCACTGGAGTCCTCTTCCACTCCTCCATGACGACATCACGGAGCTGGTGGATGTTAGAGACCTTGCACTCCTCCACCTTCCGTTTGAGGATACCCCACATAGGCTCAATAGGGTTTAGGACTGGAGACATGCTTGGCCAGTCCATCACCTTTACCCTCAGCTTCTTTAGCAAGGTAGTGGTCGTCTTGGAGGTGTGTTTGGGGTCGTTATCATGTTGGAATACTGCCCTACGGCCCAGTCTCCGAAGGGAGGGGATCATGCTCTGCTTCAGTATGTCACAGTACATGTTGGCATTCATGGTTCCCTCAATGAACTGTAGCTCCCCAGTGCCTGCAACACTCATGCAGCCCCAGATGACACTCCCACCACCATGCTTGTCTTTGTACTCCTCACCTGGTTGCCACCACACACGCTTGACACCATCTGAATAAGTTTATCTTGGTCTCATCAGACCATAGGACATGGTTCCAGTAATCCATGTCCTTAGTCTGCTTGTCTTCAGCAAACTGTTTGCGGGCTTTCTTGTGCATCTTTAGAAGAGGCTTCCTTCTGGGACGACAGCCATGCAGACCTATTTGATGCAGTGTACGGCGTATGGTCTGAGCACTGACAGGCTGACCCCCCACCCCTTCAACCTCTGCAGCAATGCTGGCAGCACTCATACGTCTATTTCCCAAAGACAACCTCTGGATATGACGCTGAGCACGTGCACTCAACTTCTTTGGTCGACCATGGGCGAGGCCTGTTCTGAGTGGAACCTGTCCAGGTAAACCGCTGTATGGTCTTGGCCACCATGCTCAGTTTCAGGGTCTTGGCAATCTTCTTATAGCCCACCAAATTTAACACACCTTCTCCCCATTCACACCTGAGACCTTGTAACACTAACGAGTCACATGACACCGGGGAGGGAAAATGGATAGCCCACCAAATTTAACACACCTGCTCCCCATTCACACCTGAGACCTTGTAACACTAACGAGTCACATGACACCGGGGAGGGAAAATGGCTAATTGGGCCCAATTTGGACATTTTCACTTAGGGGTGTACTCACTTTTGTTGCCAGCGGTTTAGACATTAATGGCAGTGTGTTGAGTTATTTGAGGGGACAGCAAATTTAGACTGTTATACAAGCAGTACACTCTACTTTACATTGTCGCAAAGTGTCATTTCTTCAGTGTTGTCACATGAAAAGATATACTAAAATATTTACAAAAATGTGAGGGGTGTACTCACTTTTGTGATATACTGTATGTATATATATACGTGTGTGTGTGTGTGTGTGTGTGTGTATATACAGTTGATGTGCTATGCATATCTTCATGTCTCAGGCAATGTTACTCACCACTCCAACTGCCAAATCCAGTACACTCAGAATGTGATATATGATTCAGGTACAGACCCACAACTAAACAGTAGACATGGTACTCTTAATCACCTGGGTGAGAGCTCCAGACATCTCATACTGTGAGAGAAATACAGAACTGAACTTGTAGTCTGGGTTCAGTCGTTTTTACTGCAGAGAAATAGGTTGCAGTACTTCTGAGCTGTGGGGGGTTTTGGCTGTGGCAGACTGTGTGACTCTGAGGCTGTGATTTACTCTGCATTTAGGGAGTGGGAAGAAAGAGAAGAATATGGCCCTATGGAACAAAAAGCGTCTTTAAAAAAGACACTGATTAAAGTATTTTGCTTCTGCTGGGAAGTACAGCTTTCTTTTCAAACACAGCTTTCTTTTCTCTTTAATGGGTGAAGAAAGGGAATGATCGAGGCGACTTGAAAGGGAAACATTTCCACAGAGGGTTTGGCTGAAAATACTGTAATGCCTTTAATATACTTTGTCACAGGAGGAGAAACTGAATAAGTATTTGGGACCGTACTTTTTCTCATGGCGGTGTTTTAAAGCATTTTGAAATGGAAAACGAAAACACAAGTCTAATTGGACAGGTAGATAACACTGATGGATAGTATGTCCCCGTTTTGCGTTTTGGAGTCTTCTGTTTCTTATCGACTAAACACAACCCCGTTATAGTAGATGTGATCATGCCTGGGTTGATGCTCTTGAAGGATCTCACTTCTGAATTCCAAATCCACCCCTAGGCCCTAACCCCTTTGGCCCTAGCCACTCGGCACACCTGTATATCTGAAATGATTGGATATGCAATTTGGCAAATATTTTAAGAAGGCAAGATTAAGCTATTATAATTATTATTTTACTATTATTATTCTATTAGTCCTTTTGTTATCATTACATTTCTTCAAACCTCGCAGATCTACACAAGTTCCTATAAGGACGTAGGGGCTGGGAGTTGATTTGGAAGTCAGAGGTGAAACATGCAGAACGCCGCATGTTAGAACAAATAGATCCATTATGATTCCTTATTTTACCTGAGAGACAATCCTATCTGTTCTACACAATACATTTATATCTTCATGTTGTGTAAGTGTTGCACCATTCTGAAGAGGACCCTCCTGAACTTTGTGAAAATGTTGCTGACTCCTCCCCATGTGTCTAGCCACTCCAAGCACGTCCTCCCTTATTAGCCATGCATATGCTACTGTACAGTAGCACTGTTGCTCAGGGCTAACAGGCAGACACTATAGCAGTAGGCCCACTCTTCCTGCATGGAACTCTGACACCACTGGGTGGTGCTACCGCACTCTGGGTTTCTCCCTCTGCAGTGTGTCTCTCTCGCTCTCCTGTCTCTCTGGCTTGATACCAATTATTTTTTTCTCTTTCTCTCTCTCTCTCTCTCTCTCTCTCTCTCTCTCTCTCTCTCTCTCTCTCTCTCTCTCTCTCTCTCTCTCTCTCTCTCTCTCTCTCTCTCTCTCTCTCTCTCTCTCTCTCTCTCTCTCTCTCTCTCTCTCTCTCTCTCTTCAATTCAAGGGCATTATTGGCATGGGAAATACATGTTTACATTGCCAAAGCAAGTGACATGGATAGCAAACAATACATTTTTTTTATAGTAAACATTACACTTACAAATGTTCCAAAAGAATAAAGACATTTCAAATGTCATATTATGTATATTATACAGTTTTGTAATGATGTGCAAATGATGTAAAAATAAAAATACATAAAAATAGGTTGTATTTACAATGGTGTTGGTTCTTCACTGGTTGCCCTTTTATTGTGGCAACAGGTCACAAATCTTGCTGCTGTAATTGCACACTGTGATATTTCACCTAATAGATATGGGAGTTTATCCAAATTTGATTTATTTTAAAATGATGTGTGTGTCTGTGTAATCTGAGGGAAATATGTGTCTCTAGTATGGTCATACATTTGGGAGGAGGTTTTGAAGTGCAGCTCAGTTTCCACCTCATTTTGTGGGTAGTCTGCACATAGCCTTTCTTCTCTTGAGAGCCAGGTCTGCCTTCGGCAGCCTTTCTCAATAGCAAGGCTATGCTCACTGAGTCTGTACATAGTCAAATATGTTTAGGGCCAAATAGCATTCTAGTTTGAATTGTGTTTTCGTTGTGTTTTCATAAATTCGTATTTATCTTTTAGTTTTTTCATGATTTTCTTGGGTCTAATTGTGTTGCTGTCCTGGGGCTCTGTTCACAAACACAAACAGACCACAAAAGACAGGTGTCTTTTATACTGATAACAAGTTCAAACAGGTGCCATTAAAACAGGTAACGAGTAGGGGGCAGAGGACCCTCTTAAAGAAGAAGTTACAGGTCTGTGAGAGCCAGAAATCTTGCTTGTTTGTAGGTGACCAAATACTTATTTTCCACCATAATTTGCAAATAAATTCATAAAAAATCCTACAATGTGATTTTCTGGATTTTTTTTCTCATTTTGTCTGTCATAGTTGAACTGTACCTATGATGAAAATTACAGGCCTCTCATCTTTTTAAGTGGGAGAACTTGCACAATTGGTGGCTGACTAAATACTTTTTTGCCCCACTGTATGTATGTCTGTCTGTCTGTCTTGGACAGTTGTCCAGAACAGCTGATGCTCTCATGCATGTTTCAGTGTTACTTGTCTCGAATCGAGTATAGAAATGATTTAGCTCGTCTGGTAGGCTCGTGTCACTGGGCAGCTCTCGACTGTGCTTCCCTTTGTAGTCCGTAATAGTTTGCAAGTCCTGACACATCCGACGAGCGTCGGAGCCGTTGTAGCACGATTTGCTCTTTGACCTGTATTGATGCTTTGCCTGTCTGATGGTTCATCGGAGGGCATAGCGGGATTTCTTATAAGTTTCCGGGTTAGAGTCCCACTCTTATAACCTGCCCAGGGACTGAAGTTGAAAATTAGCTGGCTGGCTAAAACCTGCACTTTTACTGAAATGTTGATTAATGTGCACTGTCCCTGTAAAAATAAAATAAACTCAACTCAATAAACTCTGCCACTTGAAAGTGGCAGCTCTACCCTATAGCTCAGTGCGGATGTTGCCTGTAATCCATGGCTTCTGGTTGGGGTATGTACGTACGGTCACTGTGGGGATGACGTCATCAATGCACTTACTGATGAAGCCAATGACTGATGTGGTGTACTCCTCAATGCCATCGGAAGAATCACGGAACAAATTCCAGTCTGTGCTGGCAAAACAGTCCTGTAGTTTAGCATCTACTTCATCTGACCACTTTTTTATAGGCCGAGTCACTGGTGCTTCCTGCTTTAATTTTTGCTTGTAAGCAGGAATCAGTAGGATAGAATTATGGTCAGATTTGCCAAATGGAGGGCGAGGGAGAGCTTTGTACGGGTCTCTGTGTGTGGAGTGAAGGTGGTCTAGAGTTTTTTTACCCCTCTGGTTGCATATCTAACATACTATAGAAATGAGGCAAAACTGATTTAAGTTTCCCTGCATTAAAGTCCCTGGCCACTAGGAGCGCCGCCTCTGGATGAGCATTTTCCTTTTTGCTTATGGCGGTATACAGCTCATTGAGTGCGGTTTTAGTGCCAGCGTCAGTCTGTGGTGGTATGTAGACAGCTACAAAAAATACAGTTGAAAACTCTCTAGGTAGATAGTGTGGTCTACAGCTTATCATGAGATACTCTAACTAAGGCGAGCAAAACCTCGAAACTTCCTTAGATATCGTGTACCAGCTGTTATTTACAAATATGCATAGGCCCCCGCCCCGTGTCTTACCAGAGGCTGCTGTTCTATCCTACCGATAGAGTGTATAACCAGCTATATGTTATTAATGTCGTCGTTCAGCCGCGACTCAGTGAAACATAACATATTCCATTTTTTTTATGTCCCATTGGTAGGATATACATGCTTTCACTTTGTCCCATTTATTTTCCAGCAATTGAACGTTAGCTAGCAGTACCGAGGGCAAAGGCATATATGCACTAGTTATGTTGTCATTTATGTAAGGCATGTCCTTTCTTCTCCTTTCATCTGCCATTTTTCCATATTTTCATCTTTGCTAAAAGGTCAGCTATTAGGCTATACAGGAACACAGCATATGCCTAGTACTCTAGGATCAAGACCTAATCTGGATCAAAGATATGCTCAGCTTTTATCATGGTCACTAAACATTCTGAATGTTTTAACATCATTTGGAAAGTTGGTAGGCCTGCTGTGTGTATGTTCGGATGAAGCCTGTGCTTGAAGCGGAGATACGCTTTACTCTTTGGGTGGCGATACTCTCTACATTTAGGTCCCAGCTCTCATGGTATTTTAGAGCTTATATTATTCTATAAAAGGTGTCGGTACTACTTCAAACGAGCAGTAGAACTGGCCCTGTTGAAGCACTGCATTCAACTCGCAATGAAAAATCCTGCAAAGTTCATATGTGACATGATGATCAGGGGGTCAAATATTGACCAGCGTCACAAGAAAGGCCTCACGGGAGGGGGGCTTTTTAGCAATGGCGCCCTAACAAATCACATCAACGCTCATGGTGCCCTCTGTGTGTTCCATGACACAGACTGCCACCGCCATCTATCCCTCTTTGTCCTTACCAGCATGCCAATAGATAAGCACCAGGGTGTCAAGGTCATTCCCATATCTTTATGATTCCCTTGGCATGTGACGGCAAGCCCATGTCTGTCCTCCTGTCAGTAGCTTACCCAGAAATGTGTTGCTAGATGGCTTGCAGAAATTTGTGTGGGCCCCAATAATATATATAGAATATATAGAATATAGAAGCACAGTGACATACACTGAGTGTACAAAACATTAAATAAACCTGCTCTTTCCATGACATAGAGTGACCAGGTGAATCCAGATGAAAGCTATGATCCCTTATTGATGTAAATCCACTTCAATCAGTGTAGATGAAGGGGAGGAGACAGGTTAAAGACTCATTTTTAAGCCTTGAGACAATTGAGACACAAATTGTGTCTGTGTGCCATTCAGAGGGTGAATGGGCAAGACAAAATATGTATGTGCCTTTGAACAGATTATGGTAGTAGGTACCAGGCGCACCGGTTTGTGTCAAGGAATTGCAATCCTGCTGGGTTTTTCACGCTCAACAGTATCTTGTGTGTATCAAGAATGGTCCGTCACCCAAAGAACATCCAGCCAACTTGACACAACTGTGGGAAGCATCGGAGTCAGTTCTCTTTGCCTGCCTGGTTGGCTGGCTGGCTGGGACCTAGTTGTCGTTCCACCAGAAGGGTCAGTCCCCAACACTGTGGTTTTATTAGCAGAAGTAGAACAATAGAACCTTAGCAGAAGAAAAGCAGTCTCCCTTGCATTGAGTCTAACTGCCCCAAGCCGTGTTGTCTCTGGGACAGTAATGGGTTGTGTGTGTAATTGTGCTTCGGTCAAACATGGATTCTCCATGTTAGGATAATAAAGTTAATCTAATCAAAAAATTCCTCCCCTACCTCTGTTGTGTTGGGGAAGTGTCACCCAGCCACTGTGTGTAGAATGAGAGCTCTGGGCTCGACATCCCTTCCATTTTCGGGTCTGTATAAAAAGCGCCACAGTGTAAAATTATTCTAATTACCATACCTGACAGAGTGCCAATGTTTCGCGCTGGAGCCTTTTAAAATAAATATACACTCCTGCATTCAAATGAGCTTTCATCTGTTCACTCGAGCTGGGCATTTCCAACAGTTTCTTTCTGGTTTCTCACAGAAAAGAGATCCCTTCACGTTATTTTTGTTGTGCTTTCGTAATTAACTCCTCAGTGGTTTAGACAGAGTGCAAGCCATCACAACAAAAAACAATGTGAAGCGATCTCTGTTCTGTGTAACAACAAAAAAACACACTGTCCTCCCCCATGCTTAGTGTGTCTCCCCAATCAGCCGTCACTCTGCCTGGTTGTTAGGCCGTCCCGGGCTGCCTGAGATGACAGGTAATGGACAGGGCCTGGGTTCTACTATGTGTCTGGCTGGATCTGGTCAGCTGGCTGATAAAGAGGCTTGTCTCTGAGGCTTAACGCCCAGCTAGCGCTCTCTGTCTTTTTGTTTGTCTGTCTCGTTCTCTCTGTCTAGCTCTCCTTCTCTCTATCTCTCTAGTTCTCTCTCATTCTCTCTGTCTATCTCTTGTTCTCTCTGTCTATCAATTTAATTCAAGGGCTTTATTGGCATTTGATACACTGCCGATTTTGCAGGTTTTCCCACTTACAAAGCATGTAGAGGTCTGTATTTTTTATCATAGGTACACTTCAACCGTGAGAGACGGAATCTAAAACAAAAATCCCGAAAATCACATTGTATGATTTTTAAGTAATTCATTTGCATTTTATTGCATGACATAAGTATTTAATACATCAGAAAAGCAGAACTTAATATTTGGTACAGAAACCTTTATTTGCAATTACAGAGATCATACATTTCCTGTTATTTCTTGACCAGGTTTGCACACACTGCAGCAGGGATTTTGGCCTACTCCTCCATACAGACCATCTCCAGATCCTTCTGGTTTCGGGGCTATCGCTGGGCATTACGAACTTTCAGCTCCATCCAAAGATTTTCTATTGGGTTCAGGTCTGGAGACTGGCTAGGCCACTCCAGGACCTTGAGATGCTTCTTACGGAGCCACTCCTTAGTTGCCCTGGCTGTGTGTTTCGGGTCGTTGTCATGCTGGAAGACCCAGCCACGACCCATCTTCAATGCTCTTACTGAGGGAAGGAGGTTGTTGGCCAATATCTCGCGATACATGGCCCCATCCATCCTCCCCTCAATACGGTGCAGTCGTCCTGTCCCCTTTACAGAAAAGCATCCTCAAAGAATGATGTTTCCACCTCCATGCTTCACAGTTGGGATGGTGTTCTTGGGGTTGTACTCATCCATCTTCATCCTCCAAACACAGCGAGTGGAGTTTAGACCAAAAAGCTCTATTTTTGTCTCATCAGACCACATGACCTTCTCCCATTCCTCCTCTGGATCATCCAGCTGGTCATTGGCAAACTTCAGACGGGCCTGGACATGCGCTGGCTTGAGCAGGGGGACATTGCGTGCGCTGCAGGATTTGAATCTATGACGGTGTAGTGTGTTACTAATGGTTTTCTTTGAGACTGTGGTCCCAGCTCTCTTCAGGTCATTGACTAGGTCCTGCCGTGTAGTTCTGGGCTGATCCCTCACCTTCCTCATGATCATTGATGCCCCACGAGGTGAGATCTTGCATGGAGCCCCAGACCGAGGGTGATTGACCGTCATCTTGAACTTCTTCCATTTTCTAATAATTGCGCCAACAGTTGTTGCCTTCTCACCAAGCTGCTTGCCTATTGTCCTGCAGCCCATCCCAGCCTTGTGCAGGTCTACAATTTTTATCCCTGATGTCCTTACACAGCTCTCTGGTCTTGGCCATTGTGGACCAGTTGAAGTCTGTTTGATTGGGTGTGTGGACAGGTGTATTTTATACAGGTAACAAGTTCAAACAGGTGCAGTTAATACAGGTACTGAGTGGAGAACAGGTCTGTGAGAGCCGGAATTCTTACTGGTTGGTATGTGATCAAATACGTATGTCATGCAATAAAATGCAAATGAATGACTTAAAAATCATACAATGTAATTTTCTGCATTTGTTTTAGATTCCGTCTCTCACACTTGAAGTGTACCTATGATAAAAATGACAGACCTCTACATGCTTTCTAAGTAGGAAAACCTGCAAAATCGGCAGTGTATCAAATACTTGTTCTCCCCACTGTATGTTAACATTGCCAAACCAAGTGAAGTAGATAATACACAAAAGTGAAATAAACAATACAAATTAACAGTATACATTACACTCATAGATGTTCCAAAAGAATAAAGACATTTCAAATGTCATATTATGTATATATAGATAATATATACACTACCGTTCAAGAGTTTGGGGTCACTTAGAAATGTCCTTGTTTTTGAAAGAAAAGCAAAAGTCTACATAGGCATACAGAGGCCCATTATCAGCAACCATAACTCCTGTGTTCCAATGGCACGTTGTGTTAGCTAATCCAAGTTTATCATTTCAAAAGGCTAGTTGATAATTGGAAAACCCTTTTGCAATTATGTTAGCTCAGCTGAAAACTGTTGTTCTGATTAAAGAAGAAATAAAACTGGCCTTCTTTTGACTAGTTGAGTATCTGGAGCATCATCATTTGTGGGTTTGATTACAGGCTCCAAATGGCCAGAAACAAAGCACTTTCTTCTGAAACTCGTCAATCTATTCTTGTTCTGAGAAATGAAGGCTATTACATGCGAGAAATTGCCAATAAACTAAAGAACTCGTACAACGCTGTATACTACTCCCTTCACAGAACAGCGCAAACTGGCTCTAACCAGAATAGAAAGAGAAGTGGGAGGCCTCAGTGCACAACTGAGCAAGATGACAAGTACATTAGGGCGTCTAGTTTGAGAAACAGACACCTCGCAAGTCCTCAACTGGCAGCTTCATTAAATAGTGCCCGCAAAACACCAGTCTCAACATCAACAGGAGGCCAGCATCCCGGTGTCGCCTCTTCACTGTTGTCATTGAGACTGGTATTTTGCGGGTACTAGTTAATGAAGCTTCCAGTGATCTGATCAATTTGATGTAATTTTAATGAACATTTTTTTGCTTTTCATTCAAAAACAAGGACATTTCTAAGTGACCAAAAAACCTTTGAACAGTAGTGTATATATCTATCTCTCTCTGTTTCTCATTCTTTCACTCTCGTTCTCTCTGTCTTTCTCTCTTGTTCTCTGTCTGTCTGTCTGTCTCTGTGTCTTCCTAAGCCTCTTTGTCTCTGTGTCTTCCTCCTCTCTGTCACACAAAAACAACCCTCAGTCACTCTGAACCAGTCTTGTTAGAAAAAACTTATATTTTCAGTGGCTGGGTGGCTGATGGGATAGACAAACTTTCCAATTGTGTATCATTTCACTCGCCTTTAAAATGTTCTCTCCCCTACTGAACTCAACCCTGGTGTATACGCTGTCCAATTGTACTTCCAGTATGTTGGTTGTGTGATGGGAGTTTAATGGAAATCTAGGCATGAACCATGTTTTATGTGTTGCTGCATGTTGGTTATGGAAACAGTCATCGTTCAGCTCAGGTGGGTTGTCTTTCACCAATCAATCACTTAATTCTGGTAACTTACCCCAAAAATGCCCAGATTTTCTACAAATCCTGGTCGGGGAATTCCTGGATTTCCTGCTTATTCTTGCCTGATTCCCGAAATCTTCCTTCCTGGATTTCTAGAAAACCTTTAACCTGTATTTTTGGGGTAAAGTGACTGGAATTTTGAAACCTTCACCCATCAACAATTTGGCCACTTCATCCTGTACCTCCACATTCTGATTCTTGGGAAACATTACGATTCCAGACAGTTCTTTAACAAACAACAACTCCTACATTGTTAAAGACAGAACACATCTGACAGAGAATTGATTTGTTTGCTGCAAATGTTCTATTTTGTCAGCTTAACTCCCTAATGATGTTTATAGTGATGGAACAAAACTCAGCTTGGTTCTGCTCATCTGTGCCCTCCAGAACAATTAGAGAGCTCCAGATTAGCACACAAATTATGCAATTACTTGAGAGTGGGCTGTTTATTTGGTTAGTCCTTCCAGTCCCCCATATCAATGAATTGAGTGACAAATTACCGTCAATTAGGCTTAACAGTATCAATCTCTTGGTCTAATTTCAGACACTTAGCGGTAGATGGTAACAAGCCAATTAAATTGAGGAACCAGTCTTTTCAAACAAAGCATCCCAGTTTCAAGAGTATCACTAACATCCATGGGGTCAAGATATTTTGATTTGAATACATTTAGACTGGTTAGCCATAAACAACATGCTCTAAAAATGTATGTGAAACAAAACAGCAAAGATATTCAACTGTAAATTGCTTAGAACAAACATTGCAATGTAGCTTCTTCTCTTATTTTCTTCAGTCTTTTCTATGATTTCCCACATCGTCAGACATCAAACATCACGAGGATATGTAGCATGTGCTTGTTGTCCTTTAGCTTTCAGCTTGATGTCCAACACCCCCTTTCCCCAGTGTCCCTATAGAGATCCTATGATAGATTTACAGTAAATTACTTATTTTTCCCATCTACAAGCCAGGAATGTGCACCAGAGAAGTCCCACAATGCAATGAGGTATGGGGCTACTGGGCAATCCACAAGTGGATTAGGCCTTGTTTAGCCTGTCAAGGGCCAGCCTAACTGATATTCATGTGGGCTGGTTGAGGGGGTGGTAGGCTGGTAACAATGGCTTAAATCCACCAGGCTGGGCGCACCCAGTCCTCTTGTGCTACACCACTCTCCAATGCCAGGGCTGTGTGATTAAGAGGGCTGGAGGCCCTATACCGACTGTGTTGTGAGACCTTAGAGTGGGATAGTTTGTTAGGGTTAGCATAGCTACTGCTGTAGCCCATGTTCAGGCACATAGATTCCTCACACTGAGCTGATAAACAACATGGTAAGAGGCGCTTGCAAAATTGTCTGCTAAATGGCATATATTTTTATGTTATAAAATGAATATGGAGTTAGTCCCCCCTTTGTTGCTATAACAGCCTCCACTCTTATGGGAAGGCTTTCCGATAGATGTTAGAACATTGCTGCTGGGACTTGTTTCCATTCAGCCCTGAGAGCATTAGTGAGGTCGGGCACTGATGCTAGGCGATTAGGCCTGGCTCGCAGTCGACTTTCCAATTCATCCCAAAGGTATTCGATGGGGTTGAGGTCAGGGCTCTGTGCAGGTAAGTCAAGTTCTTCCACACCGATCACGACAAACCATTTCTGTGTGGATCTCCCTTTGACCACGGGGCATTGTCATGCTGAAACAGGAAAGGGCCTTCCCCAAACTGTTGCCACAAAGTTGGAAGCACAAAATAGTCTGGAATGTCATTGTATGCTGTAGCATTAAGATTTCCCTTCACTGGAACTAAGGGGCCTAGCCGAAATGAAAAACAGCATTCAGGCAGGTAGCGTTCTCCTGGCATCCACAAACCCAGAATTGTCCATCGGACTGACAGATGGTGATTCATCACTCCAGAGAACGCCTTTCCACTGCTCCAGAGTCCAATGGCTGCGAGCGTTACACCACTCCAGCTGACACTTGGCATTGCGCAAGGTGATCTTAGGCTTGTGTGTGGCTGCTTGGCATGGAAACCCATTTCATTAAGCTCCCGACAAAGAGTTCTTGTGTTGACGTTGCTTCCAGAGGCAGTTCTGTAGTGAGTGTTGCAACCGAGGACAGACGATTTGTACGTGTTTACACCCTTCAGCCCTTTGAAACGTTGGCATCTTATAACTGTGCCACGTCGAAAGTTACTGAGCTCTTCAGTAAGGCCATTCTACTACCAATGTTTGTCTGTGGAGATTACATGGCTGTGTACTCGATTTTACACACCTAGCAGCAACGGGTGTGGCTGAAATAGGGAAATTCACTTATTTGAGGGTGTGCCCACATACTTGTGTATATATAGTGCACTAACGGCTGTTCTTAGGCATGACGCAACGCAACACTCCCCCTCTGGCTTTATTGCTTAAAGCTGCAATATGTAACTTTTTGGGCGACCTGACCAAATTCGCATACAAATGTGAGTTATAGATCTGTCATTCTCATTGAAAGCAAGTCTAAGAGGTGGTATATCTGTTCTAAGTGTGCTATTTCTATCCTTCCCTGTTCTTAAGTTTCAATTTAGCATCTTTCGGGTTTTGTCCACCAGCTTCAAACAGCTGAAAAAAATATATATATTGGTTAAAGAAAATGTATTTCACAGCGGTTTAGATGGTACAATGATTCTCTACACAAACGACTGCTTGTTTTGTCACATAAATTGAAATTAGGCAAACTATCAGGATTTTAGCAACGAGGAAATGGCAGAGGGATTGCTGCTTATTAGATCTTTAATTGTATTAGTTTGATACAAAATGGTTCTGCTCTCCATAGGAAATCACCTATCAATATGGCAGCAACATTACATTGATAGGCACACACAGCAATCCTGTAACCTTTTGGCAAGCGACAATGAACTGACCACTCCAAAGAACCCCATCATCACAGTGGCAGCTTGATCTACTAACAATCAAACAATGCTTTCTTGGAGGATGGCTGCTCTTTTGTATTTGATCATTTTTCTGGTGTACACTGCAATATTGTAACCTGGATGTGTTTGCTCAGCTTTCTCCTCGGTCCTTGTCTCCATGCACAGCCTGAACACAAACACACATGAGGAATAGACCTACACACGCACGCACGCTTGCAAGGACACACGCACACACACATCCTCCTGCAAGATGAGAATTTGTTTACGTTACCCATACATTTGTGTCCAATTCCCTCCATTAAATATTAAAAAGACAACACAAAGTTAGTTGTTCAGCCGGTATCTTTCAAGCTGTGACCTGCCTAGGTCATTGGGAAGCACACGGAGCACGGCTAGACCAATTTTTCATCACTACATCTGGGGGGGGGGGGGGATAGCCCATTGAGAACAACAGAGCCAGGCAAGGCATGTTAACTGATGCACAATTTGAATATTGCATTTGCCTGGTGCACAACATCGATTTTTATTCCATAGCAGGTGGATATAGACCCCTGGAGGGGAAAAAAAGGCTGAAAAATATGTATGGATCGTGCTATATGCTCGACAAATTGTGGGAAATGGAAGCCTAAAAGAAATAGATGATTATCATATGCATGGCTAAAGGTAGCGCTCTCTGACACCACAGCGCATGCTGGAGTTGCATGAGTAGACTACCGACGCCGAGATACAATGGAGGGTACTTCTGACTGACGAAGGGTACTTCTGACGATGTCAGAAGGACCTCATTTCTGCTGTGAATATCCAGGCAGTAACCAAGCCACCAGTGTGACTGCGAGTGGGATGATGGGTTGATGTGTGCCATCCGGCCAGGATTTGTGCCCGAACACAACAATTTAAATTGGATTCTCAATTGAAAATGGCCCCATTGATTTCTTTGACGATTTCTGTTCATGAACAAAATGTCTATTAACTTCCTAAGTTGACTGCGTTGACAACTGAAACTACCCCGAACCTACATTTCGTTGGACCACACAATGTAACATCAACATGTACAGTGAGTCTGTCTAATTTTAATTTTAATGTTATTAGGATCCCCATTAGCTGACACCATGACATCAGCTAATCTCGCTGAGGTCCATCACAGACAAAAAATATATTATTATTATTCAAATGTAGAATTTAAATTGAAGATAATAGAAACATTTAACAAATAGACCTTACTAACGGTTACTGTACCTGACAGGTAACACAGTTACGAATGGCTAACGGCTGATTGATATTATTGGTCACGCACTGCATCCAAACTAATCACAATTATTCATATTTCAAGTTGAAAGATTATGAAACGGATGACATTCTTGCCGATAATTGAAGCTGATGTAATACCCAGATCTTAATCTGATTAAAGTGGAACTGCAAATCAGGTTATCATGTTACATCTACGATCAACAGACCTGTCTTTAGTCATCTTGAGTTATAAGAGAAGCCTATGTGAATTCGAATAATATTAAGGGCCAATGGAATCATAAATGAGTGTGGAAAGACGTAGATTAATTGATAGCCAATTTGTTTTTGACAAACTTCCTCTCGAGGAGGAACAAATGGGAAATTCGTCATTAATCGTTTTACATTTATTTCCTGACAACAAAGAAAAATTGTGTTTCTTAAGGTGCTGAAACTTGCTATTAAACAGATAAAAGATAAAGAAAAAAGGCTCCTCTCTGCGTTAGTTGTATGAGCAATTATTAGGTTCTTTAAAATCTTAATGGTAAAATGTTTGTAAAGAGCTAAGGTCAGGGAAACTTGTTTTCCCTCACTTTGTTCACTTAATTAGGTCTTTGTATACGTGTGCACCTTAACTGTGCATGTGTTTGAGTTGAGTTTCTGTTCTCAACATAAGCTTGTTTTTGCAAGCTTATTTAGTGTGTCTTCATATTGGATGGAGTGTGTGAGTGGAGGATTGGCTACACCTGTATGTCAGAAGTATGGTTTTACCATTGTGCCTGTCTGGTAGTGTGTGCCTGTGCGTGCTCTCTTAAGTATGTATATAGTATATAGGTGAGAAAAAAATGAATCTGGTTCCGGGAAAATTGTACGTTTAGCCTACAGGTCTCTCTGTATGTTTGTGTGCCACTGTATGTATGTTTGTGAGTGTGCTGAACCTTGGTGTGTGTATATATGCTAGCGTGGGCAGGCACCAGGGCGGGGGTGGACAGTGCAGGTCTCGGGTAGCAGTAATGAGATATAATTGCACATATGTTGCCATAGGCACTACTTTCAACAGCCCAGATAAACAAACAACAAACCCATTGTTGTTGACACGTGGGGGGTCAACACCCTTAGTTGCTAGGTGACCCCGTGTCAGCCCAGCTGTCTTTCCACCCTCTCATTACCGACACACACAAGATGATGGAAGTCACAAGTAGGGATCATGCGTGTAAAAAAAGAACTTAAGTCGCCACCAGTCCATTTTCAGGTTTAATGTAGAGTATGGCCTGAAACAATAAGCTTTTCAGTATTAAAACAGCATTATTACTATTATTTTCAGGCATCATATATTGAACGCAACTCAGATGAAGGGCATTTCGCAGCAGAGGGAAACGTTGTTTCCCAGCGTGTTGTTGATTGTGGTTTTAAGTCCGGTTGCTTATTCAGTAAATGGCCCTCTTCAAACGGCTGTTGTTTTGCCACATGCCTTCCATCAGATTGTCGAACATACAGGTGACTCAACTCACATGATTTCATGCACACACTACGTCAAAAGCCCGTTTCCATGAATCAATCTGCACCATTTGGCAGCAGAAAAATACATTTCTCTTCGAGGAACCCTTTGTGCTTTGAGAACATCCAATTCACAATGAGCTACTTGACTAATGTAGTCTCTAGTCTAACGAAAGGTAATATTTCCTACCCGTCACTCATGAACGGGTAAATAATAGATCAATGACGAGGTGAGGATAGTAGCTGCACATGATGGAAAAACCATCCGATTTGTTATCTGCTGAATAATGGCTGTATAAAATGCTAACAGAAGGACCTGGGCTGGATCGCCTGGGCAAGGGTCTCTGATGTCATATTTGAAATAACGTGTAGAAAATACACTTTATGACACTGTCACGAAGCATTATGACCATCATAATCATATAAGCCAAATAAGCCTATCTGTCAAGCCCTTATATCAGTCATCAGTCAAGTCAAAAAGAGGGTGTCTTGTCCTGCTCCTGAAATCTGCGCCTGTATTCATCCCAGTCATCAGCAACAGAGGTGCATGTCTGACATCAATGTGTGCGCAATTACAATTTAATTTGGTCAATAAAAATAAAGGAATACAACATAAACATACTGTTGACATGTAGGCTATGGTGTAATGGAATGGTTTGTCTTGTGTGTTAGGTTTTTGTGGGTTTTTACACTCTTACGTCGGTGTCATAACCAGCCATAAAATAACTACCGTGGTTGGTTTAGTGGGTTTTTACACTCTCACGTCGGTGTCATAACCAGCCATAAAATAACTACCGTGGTTGGTTTAGTGGGTTTTTACACTCTTACGTCGGTGTCATAACCAGCCATAAAATAACTACCGTGGTTGGTTTAGTGGGTTTTTACACTCTCACGTCGGTGTCATAACCAGACATAAAATAACTACCGTGGTTGGTTTAGTGGGTTTTTACACTCTTACGTCGGTGTCATAACCAGCCATAAAATAACTACTGTGGTTGGTTTAGTGGGTTTTTACACTCTCACGTCAGTGTCATAACCAGCCATAAAATAACTACCGTGGTTGGTTTAGTGGGTTTTTACACTCTCACGTCGGTGACATAACCAGCCATAAAATAACTACCGTGGTTGGTTTAGTGGGTTTTTACACTCTCACGTCGGTGTCATAACCAGCCATAAAATAACTACCGTGGTTGGTTTAGTGGGTTTTTACACTCTCACGTCGGTGTCATAACCAGCCATAAAATAACTACCGTGGTTGGTTTAGTGGGTTTTTACACTCTCACGTCGGTGTCATAACCAGCCATAAAATAACTACCGTGGTTGGTTTAGTGGGTTTTTACACTCTCACGTCGGTGTCATAACCAGCCATAAAATAAATGCGACACATGTCACAACAGGTCTAAATATGTGACAGTGTTATGAACATATTATGACAGCTTATGACACGTTATGTAAAGCTGTTATGACACATGACATGGTTATGACCGTGTAAAAGTGTCACTGGTTTAGTCAAGGTGGGCGAAAAAGAATGTGAAAGAATGTGAGAAGAATATTACTTCATGCTTTGTGTTTCTACAAAGCAGAATCATTGTAAGCGAGCAATGTAGCCGGTACATTTTCATCTAATCTTGTCCTAATAATACAGGTCATGGTTGACGGCGGGACATTATTTTGTTTGACTGGGAAGAAGATATGCCGGGCCACATCGGTGTAGCGGTATTGCAATGCCAGCCGCCGGCTTCGGGGGGGAAGCTGGGGGGAAGGGGGGTGTGAATAAAGTTCTGTCGTATTGCAAATGTATTTTCAGGCAAGGCGGGCTGTCAGCCGCGAAAAAAGCAAACATATCTATCTTAGCAGGACACCAAATTGGATAGGACCATGCCAAGTTTCTGCATGGCAGGATGCCAATGAGTCTGGAGCAAGGGCAGGATAGAGAGAGGAGAGAGGGAACAAAATAGGAGAGCAAGAACAAAGGAGACTGAGGAAAGATAATTGGAGTGAGAGAGAGAGAGAGAGCGGAAAGGGGCAATTGAAGGGTGATATGAGGGTAGAAGGCTTTTGGGGAGATGTAGTTCACAGCAGCTAACTTGTGACATGCATACAAAGTGAGATTGAACAGTGTGCGAGTAAACAACTTTGGTAGCACAGTGGTCTGCTTGGAGCTGTCCCTGGTTCTGAAGAGGACTATGTTGCTGTCCACTGTGCTGAAAAGGCTACAGTTCCACATTGTGACTGTCCTAGCATTTACAGAGTGGTAGTTTATGGTTCCCAATTGGGGGATAAAGATGACGTCAGTAGCACCACATCAATGTCATGTGTTATTATCCTTGTGTAAAATATTTAGGCCTACAATATGACAAATGGTTGATGATAAGTTGTATAAAGTCCTACTTGTCCAAAGACATCCCCCTCTGTCTCTTCCTCTCTTTCTCTCTCTCTCCCCATCCCCCATCTCTCTCTGTCCTCCCCCTCTTTCCTCTCTCGCTCTCTCTCTTTCTCGCTCTCTTTCTCTCTCTGTGTTTTGGTGGGAAACAGCCCAGCTTCCATGCAGTGAGCTAGAAAGCCGAATGACTAACGACTACTCTCAGAGCACAAACACCACATAATCAGGGAACGCAAAAATCTGTCACAGTGCTTCAGCATTAGTTTGAGTCATTATGGCCCAGACTCCATTAATCTAACGTTACAAAACAAACCAACAATCAACCATTCTCTCTCTCAACACATATGGAATCAGGTAGTAACCAAAAAAGTGTTAAACAAATTTTGAAAAAGTGTTAAACAAATATATTTGGGTTTGTTTAACACTTTTTTGGTTACAACATGATTCCATATGGGTTATTTCATAGTTTTGATGTCTTCACTACTTTTCTATAATGTAGAAAATAGTTAAAATAAAGAAAAATCCTTGAATGAGTAGGTATGTCCAAACGTTTGACTGGTACTGTATCTCATATGACGGTCGGTGGGGGACGACATTGGCAATGATTGTTCATCCTTGTTGTGTTTTGGTGCAACTGTGGGTTTGATAATGATAATGCAACTTTGTAGTTTGTTGCCATTCGTCTTTGTTGGACTGGGAGGACGCAGACAAAACAAAAGAGTGTACTTAAGAAAACTGTGAAAACTGACTCAGAAATGCTATTGTTATTGTTCAGGTTTGAACTGACTGCATAAATTGCACCACCAGCCTATTGTGAAAATACCTATTAGTTTGAAGTGGATTAAGAGTTACAGGGCTCTTCAGATCATCAGGTCATGGTTAGTCAAGGCAGAGAAAGACACTTGTCAGAGAAAGACACCCATTCAGTCATCTGCTTGGCACAGAGGGAAGTGCTGCTAACTCTTTTCAACAGTGAATAGCTGGCAAATTACTCCCTTCATAGGATACATATTATGTCAGGCTGTGCAAACTCTTAATAGCTGTCACAGATTGTCATACTGAAACCCCCTGCGGCAAACTTAAATTTTTAACCACAATCTCGCTTTTTCACCCTCCACCCTCCATTTCCCTCCAAAAAAATCCTGAAGCGAGGCTGGGGCAGTCGACTGACAAGGATTCTGACACATGACTTTTCAAGCGGCAGAATTATTTTAAAAGATATACCCCCAAAAACCTAGAGGGCCCAATGTGACCATCTGAGCCTTTGTCAAAGTTCACAGCTGGTTCGCTTAAGATAAGTCAGGGGGAACAAAGTCCCCTGAATGGAAGAATCACTGTGACATAGCGTCAATTGTGTGCCATACCTGCCTCACACTGAGAAATAGATTTGAGCCATTTTGGCCGCTCTGCAGTAAAATCCTAGAGCCCCAAACAGACCGATTCCCTGTTGTGAAAGGCATTCACTGTGATATAGCTTCCATTGTGTGCCATACCTGCCTTACACTAAGAGAGAGACCTCAGTCACGTTGGCCCCTCTGCAGAAAAACCTAGAGATATTTGGTGTTCCGATTCCCTGTTGTGAATACATCTGCTGTGACAAAGAACCTCTGTTCCATAGAAGGCATCTGCTTCAGGAGAGATCTCTCACTATTCTAATTTTAGTACAGTATACCTTTGCGAAGAATGAAATAAATTAATGCTTGGCCAAGAATCTTCAACATTCTCTTTGTTTGACTTCACAAAGGCCAATTCTCAACGATAAATATCATGAATATATCAGCTACATTCATTTTGACATGAATGAAATGAACATGACAATTTGATTCAGAGATACAAAACCAAGGTTGAAGGTGCCTTTCCATTCAAATGAAGATCATCGTTGTTTAAAAGCCAGGCAGACATACCGTATACTGCCCAGGAAGGCAGAAGAATTCCCCTCCTCAATGTACAGCCTTTGTGATGCTGACACGTCTTGACTAACTTGCACCATCTCCTCGTGACTCTGAGTCTGTCCTTATATGGACACTGTATCAATGGGCTGTGGGTAAAACCTATGGGCTGTTGTGATCCAACATATTGTTTAGTGCAGGAAAACCCGACACTTCAGATGCTTCAACAGAACTAAGCTGACACAGCATTCTGTGTTCCCTCTCTATCTCTGATCTCAATGCTCTTAGCGTGATATTGACAGTGCAGCGAGAGGACGGTTTACTTATGATAACACAGCAGAGGCAACCTTTGAGGGAGATTATTGTAATGCTGAAAGGTTACAGGATGTTTTATTCGTCCACGATGGGAGCTGTTCGCATGGCTGATCGCTTTAAATCCTCCTGGGGCATTTGCATAATGATGACAAAGAGCCCGGTCCGAATGGTAGTGGGGTTCAACAACTTGACATATACAGTGCTTTTGAATGTCTTATTTACTGTCTCTGGGAAGACATTCAAACAGAATGGCAAGGCGCCTTTACAAAGAGTCACAGTCAGACACAGCAATTTGGACTTTATAAATAAGCAAGTGTTTTTCTGAGCAAATACCCCCATATCCCACTCTGTATATGCTGAGAATATGGGTAGAGTATGGTGTCCGAATTGAGACAGAGTCACAAAGGACACATCTGAATCAGAATGAAGTCCTCCTACAAAAAACTTCCCATGCCTTCAATAAGAATGTATTCATTTGTATTTTGAACGTGCATTCATTCCTCCCGTCCTCCCGCCTAGGAAAGTCGAAGTGAAGGACAAAAGTTCCAGAGGCTGGGTTCCAATTCCACCAGCTTCTCTTATTTGAGTATTCCTAGAGCAGATTAAGAGAAACGTGTGCAGTACCATATCTATCTTCCAACGTCCTCCACCATTGAGAGGCCCACTCCAGTACATTGACCATGTGGAAATCTGTCATAGAGGTGTCAGGGGGTGACTGAAGGGGTCCTCCTCTTTCCTCTGCTTAAGTCCATATTTGACTGACTGACTACATGTCAGAATACTCTCTATAGCTGAAACTATGCCTGACACTATGCTAATTTATCTTTTTCTTTATGTCTGCCCTCGCCTCTCTGAGCCAAACTTGAGCTGTTCAAAGTTGGAATAATCCACTCAAAAATCTTTGGGTGTTTTTTTTTTTATTCACTCACTGTTGATACAGTCCCAAAATGTTTTGCATGTCAGCAATCAAGTTTTTGCTTTTTGAAAGTGCTGTATACTGAAAACTTGACTGCTGACATGCAAACATTTTTGTTATTGTATCAAACGTGGACTAATGAAAAAAGATATTACAATATTTTTGGAGGAGTGGAATATTCCTTTTAATAGGTACATTTCTGTGCCTATTGACGAAGCAATAAACAAAAGAATTATGACTTCACCTTCTTCCCAATGTTGAGTTATTATGCCATGATGAAATACCCATTCTACATTACTGTGAGATGTTTTCCCTTCTGTCTCTCTTCATCATTTCTGTATATTTGTGTTAGCTTTAAACAAATGTGATTTGTAGGGCTTTTGAGACGTCAAAGAGTGTAAAACAGAGCGCTGGCTTGGATCAGAGAGGAAAGATCTCATAACCAGCCCGCTGTGTAATTTCACTTACCGTCGAGCACGAGGCCAAGACAGCCGCAATCATTGTCATCTTCAATCGAGGCTACATCCAGATCCACAACAGGAGAATTACAGTACATGCTTCTTGTAGGGCTTTTCCACTGCAGCACCGGTGTTACTCCTAATATGTGAAATTGCGCTTCCATAGCTAACAGCCATCGTACGACATTGCCAACAGCTATTGAGGGAATGCTTCCTTTGAAATCAATGAAAGATGCTGGACTGCTGCTCGTAGCATCCAGTGGCAAGCTCAAGAATTGCAGAGGTTCAATTAACAATGGTTGACACGCAAGTTCATTCTGTCCTCGTGAATTGAAATAAATTTGATTTTGGTTGGTTTCTGTGTAGCAGGTAGAACGTCACATTGACGGCACATTGATGGTGACGAGTGGTGTAGCTGAAGTGTTCAGTTGACACTAAGGACTTGGGAAAAGCACAATCAAAACACTTTGAATCCCATAAAGAGTTCCATTTGATAGGGAAAAGCCTCAACAGTTAACCATTGGTATGTTAATGTCTCCAGAAAATGTCCACACTGGCTCAGTCGAGGCTAGGCGCACGTCGCCTAGCATGATCAATGAGTTAGCCAGATAACTCCTGAGCTGATCAACTTGTACTGTACAGGATATTACTGGGTAGGGTGTCAGTTACCCTAGCTGTTAGAGGGGTGAGACAGCAACCGGCCGGTTGCCTGTTAGAATGCCCGATCCGAAGGGAAAACACCTAGATGCCATTGCCTGCCCGTTGTGTTCTTGAGCAAGGCGCTTAACCCCCCACAACAACAGCTCCCCGGGAGCCCAGTGTGGCAGTCCCCCACACCTAAAAAACAACAACAGTGTATGTGTGTCTTCAGTGGCGTTGGGTTAAAAGCAGAAGTCAAATTTCGGTTGGGCCTTGTGTGCAATAAAGTTATCTTAACTCTTGATTTCCTGTCTGACTTTAGCTGCCTTTTCAATCCTATTAACCTTTCTAGCGCAGGCGTTCCGTTCGCGGAACCCCTCGACAACATTCCACTGAAAAAGCAGTGCGCGAAATTCAAAAAATATTTTTGGGAAATATGTAACTTTCACACATTAAAGTGACTAGTGTTCCATTATTAAAGTGGCCAGAGATTCCACGTCTATGTATATAGGGCAGCAGCCTCCAAGGTGCTAGTGATGGCTATTTAACAGTCTGATGGCCTTGAAATAGAAGCTTTTGTTTCAGTCTCTCAGCCCCAGCTTTAATGTACCTGTACTGACCTTGCCTTCTGGATGATAGCAGGGTGAACAGGCAGTGGCTCAGGTGGTTGTTGTCCTTGATGATCTTGTGGCCTTCCTGTCACATCGGGTACTGTAGGTGTCCTGGAGGGCAGGCAGTTTGCCCCCGGTGATACTTTGGGCAGACTGCACCAGGCGGTGAAACAGCCCGACAGGATGCTTTCAATTGTGCATCAGTAAACATTTGTGAGGGTTTTAGCTACCAAGTCAAATTTCTGTTGTTGTTGAAGAAGCACTGTCTGTGTGGGTATGCCGAGGAACTTAAAGCTTTCCACCTTCTCCACTGCAGTCCCATCGATGTGGATAGGTGGGCGCGCCCTCTGCTGTTTCCTGAAGTCCACAATCAGTTCCTTTGCTTTGTTGAAGTTGGGAGAGAGTTTATTTTCCTGACAGCACACTGCCAGCGGCCTCACCTCCTGTCTTGTCATTGTTGGCAATCAGGCCTACTACTGTTGTGTTGTCTGCGAACTTGATGACTGAGTTGGAGGGCCATGCAGTCATGGGTGAACAGGGAGTACATGATGGGGCTGAGCACGCACCCTTGTGGGGCCCCTGTGTTGAGGATCAGTGAAGTGGAGGTGTCGTTTCCTACCTTCACCACCTGGGGGTGGCCCGTCAGGAAGTCCAGGACCCAGTTGTACAGGGCGGGGTTCAGACCAGGGGCCTCACGCTTAATGATGAGCTTGGAGTTGAATGCTGAGCTATAGGCAATGAACAGCATTCTTACGTAGGTATTCATCTTGTCCAGATGGGGTAGGGCAGTGTGCAGTGCGATGGCGATTGTATCGTCTGTGGATCTATTGGGGCGGTAAGAAAATTGAAATGGGTCTAGGGTGTCAGGTAAGGTAGAGGTGATGTGATCCTTGACTAGTCTCTCAAAGCACATGATGATAGAAGTGAGTGCTACGAGACGATAGTCATTTAGTTCAGTTACCTTTGCCTTCATCTGTACAGGAACAATGGTGGACATCTTGAAGCATGTGGGGACAGCAGACTGTGATAGGGAGAGATTGAATATGTCCGCAAACACTCCAGCCAGCTGGTGCTCATGCTCTGATGACGCGCCTAGGGATGCCGTATGGGCCGTCAGCCTTGCGCCAGTTAACACATTTAAATGTGTTACTCACGTTGGCCACGGAGAAGGAGAGCCAACAGTCCTTGGTAAGCGGGCCGTGTCGGTGGCACTGTGTTATCCTCAAAGTGGGTGAAGAAGGTGTTTAGCTTGTCTGGAACAAAGGTGTGGGTTTTGCAACGTGGCTGGTTTTCCCTTTGTGGTCTGTGATTGACCCTACCACATTGAATTGCGAATCCACTTTTTCTCTATACTGATGTTTTGCCTGTTTGATTGCCTTACAGAGGGAATAACTACACTGTTTGTATTCAGCCATATTCCCAGTCACATTGCCATGGTTAAATGAAATGGTTCACGCTTTCAGTTTTGCACGTGAATGCCATCTATCCACCCTTTCTGGTTAGGGTAGGTTTTAATTGTCACAGTGGGTACAACATCTCCTATACACTTCCTGATAAACTCAGGCACCGCATCCGTGTATTCGTCTATGTTGTTCTCGGAGGCTACCCGGAATATATCTCAGTCCGCGTGATCAAAACAATCTTGAAGCGTGGATTCTGATTGGTCAGACCAGTGTTGAATAGACCTTAGCACGGGTACATCCTGTTTGAGTTGTTGCTTATAGGAAGGAAGTAGCAAAATGGAGTTGTGATCAGATTTGCCAAAGGGAGGGCGGGGAGGGCCTTGTAGGCATCCCACAAGTTGGAGTAGCAGTGGTCAAATGTTTTAGCAGCATGAGTGCTACAATCAAGGTGTTGATAGAAATTTGGAAGAGTATTTCTCAAATTTGCTTTGTTAAAATCCCCAGCTACAATAAATGCGGCCTCAGGATATGTGGTTTCCAGTTTGCATAAAGTCCAGTGAAGTACTTTGAGGGCCGTCGTGGTATTGGCTTGAGGGGGGATATACACGGCTCTGACTATAATTGAAGAGAATTCTCTTGGGAGGTCATACGGACGGCATTTGATTGTGAAGTATTCTAGGTCGGGTGAACAAAAGGACTTGAGTTCCTATATGTTATCACATCATGAGTAATTAATCATGATGAGAGAGAGAGAGATTTATTCCTGTCTGCGTGATGAACTGAGAACCAATCCAAATCATCTTGGCTCCTTGCTCTGTCCATGCATTTCAAGGCTGCGTTGAATCAATGACCCAAGTCCAGCTCAGATAATCCCTAGCATTGTGTCGCTGAGTTGTCGTAGTGCTGCTGTAAATGTACATTGTCCCAGGGGTGTTGGCAAGCACAATGTAGTGTAAGTAACTTAATGTATGTTCCTCTTACTGTCCTGAATGCCTCTGTTGATTCTACAGCTATTGTATGCTGTAATCATGTGCATATGAACCAGTTATACTGTTTACACGGAGATGTTGTGCCCTAGTAGGAAGTCCACTGTGTGCAGCTCACCCTGCTAAAATATAAATAACATTGGCATGTATACTTCTGATACGCTTCCCAATAAAGCAATAAAAACATGAAAAGTGCTAAAAAAAAATAGCCCACATTAGAAATATGGAGCCTAAGAATCAAGGTTCATGAAATCAATAACTTGCTAGTAATAGATGACATTCATATTCTGACTATCTCTGTAACTCACTTAGATAATACCTTTTGATTATACAGTGGTAACAATACATGGCTATAACATCTACAGAAAAGACAGAAATGCCAACGGGGGCTATATTGCAGTCTATATTTAGAACCACATTCCTGTGAAGCTTAGAGAAAAGCATTTTAAATACTGTTGAAGTAATATGGCTACAGGTTCATCTGCCTCAGCTAAAGACCATTCTTGTGGGAAGTTGCTATAGACCAAGTGCTAACAGTCAAAATGTGTGAAATTCTGGGTGATTTCAATATTGACTAGCTTTCATCAAGCTGCCCACTCAGGAAAAAGCTTCAAACTGTAAGAAGTGATCAGTCAACCTACCAGTTACAAACATCACAGGAATTAAATCATCAACATGTATTGATCACATCTTTACCAATGCTGGCGAAATTCACTTTAATGCAGTATCCAAATCCATTGGATGTAGTGATCACAATATAGAAACCATATCTAAGAAAACCAAAGTTCCAAAGGCTGGGCCTAATATAGTGTTTAAGAGGTCATACAATAAGTTTGTAGTGATTCCTATGTCGATGATGTAAAGAATATTTGCTGGTCTGTGGTGTGTAATGTGGAGCAACCAGACAATGCACTTGACACATTTATGAAATAGCTGAGTTCTAAACTTGAAAATATGAAGTATCCTTATTCATGTCACTGAGGGAGAGAGGGGAATGTAGAGCTTTTACATTTTTCAGAATATTTTATTGTTAGAAATCGGGGATCCTATGGGGAGAAGTGAGGGAGGAATTTGGGGCCGAGGTCAGGTCAGATGAAGTGAGGAAGAACAGATATCACTAAAGTTCTGTCTAGCAACAACGATGAATTGGCTGTTCAGGGGTGTAAGGAGGAGACTCAGCATAGGAGAAAGGATTAAATACTAGGGCTTGTGTGAATATGTATTTGTCTTATGCAGCTGTACTGTATGACCCAGTGGGTGAATAAATTTGATTTGAGCTTTACTAAGCGTCTGTGAGTTTTTACTCTGTTTATTTAGAACCTAACACACCCATTAAGATAATGACTGTAAAAACGGTTAAATTCCTGTGGATTGATGAGGAATTGAAAAATGGTATGGTTGAGAGGTATAAGGCAAAAGGAATGACAAATAAGTCTGGCTGCACAACCGATTGGCAAATGTTCTGCAAATTGAGAAATCCTGAGACTAAACTGAATAAAAAGAAGAAGCAACTATACTATGAAACAAATATAAATTATATAAAGAATTATAGTAAAAAGCTTTGGAGCACCTTAAATGAAATTTTCAGCAAAAAGGAAAATTCAATTCCATGGCTCATTCATTACAAAACCCACTGATATTGCCAACTACTACAATTTTTTTCATTGGCAAGATTAGCAAACTTAGGCATGATTTGCCAACAACAAATGCTAACACTACACATCCAAGTATAACTGACCAAATTATGAAAGACAAGCATTGTAATTTAGAATTCTGTAAAGTGAGTGTGGAGAGGTGAAAAAATGATTGTTGTCTATCAACAATGACAAGCCACCATGGTCTGAAAACTTGGATGGAAAATGACTGAGAATAATAGCGGACGGTAATTGCCACTCCTATTTGCCATATCGTCAGTCTAAGCCTGCTAGAAAGTGTGTTCCCTCAGGCCTGGAGGGAAGCAAATGCCATTCCGCTACCCAAGAATAGTAAAGCCCCCTTTACTGGCTCAAAAAGCATACCAACCCTCCAAAAATAAACTTTTGGAAAAAAATTGAGTTTGACCAGATAAAATGCTGAAGGCCTACCTCCAAGAAAACAACATCTTACATGAAATGCAATCAGGTTTTAGGTCTGGCCACAGCACTGTTTCAGCAACATTGAAGGTTTTAAATGCTCTTGACAATAAGTTACATTGTGTGTCTGTCTTCATTGATTTGTCAAAGGCATTTGACTCCGTGGACCATACTGTGTTACTGCAAAGGTTAAAATGTTGTGGAATTACTGGTCATACTCTAGACTGGTTTATAAATTAACTATCAAATTGCACACAATGTATAATGGGGGATGGTTGTGTTATCTGAGTGCAAAGAGTTCTACTCAGGTGTTCCGTACGTAAGGTTCTGTTTTGGGCCCACTGTTGTTCATTTTGTATATCAACAACATTGGGGATCATATTCAAACATCGGATGTTAATTTTTATGCAGATGGTACTGTTCTTTATTCAAGTGGTAGTAGTTTATCTTTAGCTTTTGAAAATGCCCAAAGAGCATGTAACATCATACAACAGAATCTGTATGATTTAAAGCTGTTTCTGAATTCGGGTAAAGCAAAATGCATGGTATTTTCAAATGCCAGGCATGTTACTAATCATGTCATTGCTACATTGGCTGGACATACCATAGAGCAAGTCAAAGTGTACAAATATTTGGGTGTGTGGGTTGATGACAAGCTGAGCTTCACTGTGCATGTGGAGAACTTGATAAGGAAGCTCAAGCTGAGAATATGTTTTTATTTCTGGCACAATGCTTGTTTTTCTTTTGAGGTCAGGAAGGAGCTGGTACGATTTACATTACTGGTGGTTTTAGATTTTAGTGATGTTATATATAATGGGGCAAAAAAGTAATTAGTCAGGCACCAGTTGTGCAAGTTCTCCCACTTTAAAATAAGTATTTGGTCACCTATGTGGAAGGACCACCAGAGGGCAGGCTGGGCTCATGGATAGTAGCCCAACAAGGCATGGGAGACAAGGTAACCAGAGGCAATTAAGCACAGCTGACGGTACTAATGACATACTCTCCTTCCCCTATAAGAGAGAGAATGAAACCAGCAGAGGGGGAAACTATCTCTGGAAGATGGCCACCGAGAGAGAGGAGCTATCCAGGAAGAACCACTAAGACGGTGACAATTCCGTGACTTTTTGTTGTAGTTTAAAGATAATCCTATTATGTTCTTGTTTCATCTGGAGAAGAAGATGTATGTTTTTCCTTGGAAGATTTTCATTGATTATGTTGGAGTGTTTGTGTTGACCCAATGCCCTCAATAGAGAACTGTGTTCAATCAAGAAAACTTCCTCCTGACTCGTTTATTCCACCTTCCCGCTTTAGAGTGACGCCCAATTACTTGGTCCGCTCACATTGGTGGAGAATGCAGGTATTAGGTGGACGAGTGACACAAGGATAAGTGAGTAAATCAAGATTCTTCCAGTAGACCCGGAGGAACCATTCAAGAACGATGGATAACGCCCTACTACAACAATTGATCACGGCACAGCATACAACCATAGAACTCCTGCAACAACAGCTGAGCCGACGAGAAGAACCTAGAGTTAAGCCAAGAGCGGCTGCTCACGCTATCTTACCTCGTCTTTCCAAGGAGGATGATATTGAGGCCTTCCTCATGACCTTCGAAAGGATGGCCACCTTGGAAGAGTGGCCGCCCACAGAATGGGCGAGCGCATTAGCCCCTCTTCTGACCGGGGTGGCTCAGGAAGCCTATTTTGACCTGGATTCCCGCGAAGCTGCTGACTATGGGCGACTAAAAACCGAGATCCTGTCCCGGTACCAGCTGACTGCCAGAGATAGGGCTGTAAAATTCCATCAATGGACCTATACAGCTGATCAACCCGTCCGTGCCCAGATCTTCGCATTAATACGACTGACGAAACAGTGGCTAGAACCTGGAAAGGGAGTAGGACATGTGATAGAGACTCTCGTAGTGGACAAGATATTGAGGGAATTACCAAGTGACTTAAAAAGGGTAGTGGGGCAAGCCAACCCGTTGTCAGCCGACGACATAGCCCAGGCGGTAGAAACATATCGGTCTACAGGGGAGTTGTTAAAAAGTGACAAGGAGGAACGGAAGGAGTCTTCCAATCCCGTACCACGACTCACCCCGGCGCGCCCGCCACCGAAACGTCCAAACCCCCCCCGGAGGTGGGAGAAGTCAGCCACCACACAGCAGGGTCGGTGTTATAAATGTCAGTCTCCCAACCATTATGCCCCACAATGTCCTAGCAAGGATGAGCCCATGGTCACGGAGTCATCACTGCCTATCCCCACACATCCCGTTTTGAGGGGACAGGATCAACACTGTTGGTTAGCAGAGATAGCCCCAGCCTCAGAGATTCCAGTGCGAGTCGAAGGACAAGATGTGGTAGCTATTCTCGACTCGGGAAGTATGGTTACGTTAGTAGAGGAGCGGATGGTGACCTCCGCAGCACTGCTACCAGACAAAGTAGCCGTATCCTGTATCCATGGAGACACCCACTATTACCCCACTGTGAATCTGCCTATTCTCACTCCAAAAGGAAGGTGTACGGTCAGGGCAGGGAAAGTGCCCCAGCTGAAGGTGCCATTATTGATCGGGAGAGACTGTCCCCTATATAAGGAGCTTCGGCAGATGACGTTATGCACGGGAAGAAGGGGGACAGGAAAGAAGAGAAAATCCAAGGAACCCCGTTCATGTCCCGGTTGATGAAGGACTTGTGTCGGTTATATCAGGTTCAACAGATACGTACAAGCATATTCCACCCTCAAACAGACGGGTTGTGTGAACGCTTGAACAAAACGATTAAAAGCATGTTGAGAAGAGTGGTGTCCCGAGACGGGAAAAACTGGGACATGCTTCTCCCACACTTAATGTTTGCCCTGCGAGAAGTACCCCAGGCATCCACTGGATTCTCTCCGTTTGAATTGCTCTATGGCAGACCCTGTCGAGGAATCCTCGACTTAGCCAAGGAGACCTGGGAGACCCAACCATGCCCCTTTCGATCCACAATAGAGCACGTTACCCTGATGAGAGACCGCCTGTCAGCAGTGTGGCCCATAGTCAAGGAGCATATGGAGAAGGCCCAAAGGACCCAAGGCCGGGCCTATGATAAGTCCGCGACCCCCCGTGAGTTCACCGTGGGAGAGAAAGTGATGGTGCTTGTGCCCACGGCCGAACATCGCTTGCTGGCGCAGTGGAGGGGGCCCTACGAGGTAATGAAAAGGGTCTCACCGGTCAATTACCTCATCAAGCAACCTGACAGGAGGAAGAAGGCCAACTCTATCACATAAACCTGTTGAAGACGTACCATGGACGAGAGGAGGAGGTGGCTTTGATGGCCCTGGAAGGCAAAGGAAAAGAGGAGGCTCTACCACAGGTGCGCCGTGGCCAAACTCTCCTACCGGAGCAGTCAAGACAGCTAGACAAGCTGATTATGAACTTCGGTCGAATATTCTCTCCATTCCCAGGACAAACAGATGTCCTGTTCCACCATATCCACACTGAACCCGGCAAGAAGGTGCATATCCGCCCTTACAGGATTCCTGAGGCTCGCCGAGTCATCGCTAAGAAAGAGGTGAGGGAAATGTTGAGGATGGGAGTGATCGAGCCCTCGACGAGTGAGTGGTCCAGTCCCATAGTCCTGGTCCCCAAATCCGATGGTAGTATGAGACTCTGCAACGACTTTAGGGGCGTGAATGCCATCTCTACATTCGATGCGTATCCCATGCCCCGCGTGGATGAACTCTTGGAGCGCTTAGGAAAGGCCAAGTTCATCACTACCCTGGATTTGACGAAGGGATATTGGCAAGTGCCGGTGGCTCCGGAGGATCGCCCAAAGACTGCCTTCGCCACCCCAGAGGGGCTTTTCCAGTATGTGAGGATGCCCTTCGGACTACACGGTGCCGCTGCAACTTTCCAACGCCTCATGGATGCCATTCTACGGCCCCATCAAGAGTATGCAGCGGCGTACATAGACGATGTGGTCATCCACAGCGAGGACTGGGATAGTCACCTCTTGCGATTACGGGCGGTGCTCGTGAGTTTGGAAGCCACAGGGTTGACAGCCAATCCAAATAAATGCTGCCTGGCCCTGTCCGAAGCGGAATACCTGGGGTACACCGTGGGGAATGGGAAAATACGCCCACAGGCAGAGAAGACAAGGGCCATTCGTGACTGGCCTCGACCCCGGACCAAGCGAGACGTTCGGGCCTTCTTAGGGATAACAGGATATTATCGCCGTTTTATCCCGGGATATGCAACCATTGCCAACCACATCACAAACCTCATCAGGAAAAACCTGCCAAACCAGGTAGAGTGGAAAGACGAGACGGAAGAGGCCTTTCAATTGCTAAAAGATGGCCTGTGTTCTGATCCCGTTCTACAGGCTCCGGACTTCTCACAAGAGTTCATTGTGCAGGTCGACGCCTCGGATACAGGGCTCGGGGCCGTACTAGCTCAGGGTAAAGGTGAAGAAGAGAAGCCGATTCTCTTCATTAGTAGGAAGCTCAGCGATCGGGAACAGAGGTATGCGACCGTAGAGAAAGAGGCCTTAGCCATCAAGTGGGCCCTCGATTATCTCCGGTACTACCTACTGGGTCGGAGGTTTGCATTAGTTACTGACCATGCGCCCCTCACGTGGATGGCTGGTAAGAGAAACAATAACAACAGAATAGCCAGATGGTTTTTGTCTTTACAACCGTTCTCTTTCCATGTCATCCACAGGGCCGGATCGAGGAACGGGAATGCAGACGCGCTGTCCCGACGCGACCAAGACGGTGCGTCTGGCGCCCGACCCTCCGGTTCGGTCCTGGGGGGGAAGGTATGTGGAAGGACCACCAGAGGGCAGGCTGGGCTCATGGATAGTAGCCCAACAAGGCATGGGAGCCAAGGTAACCAGAGGCAATTAAGCACAGCTGACGGTACTAATGACATACTCTCCTTCCCCTATAAGAGAGAGAATGAAACCAGCAGAGGGGGAAACTATCTCTGGAAGATGGCCACCGAGAGAGAGGAGCTATCCAGGAAGAACCACTAAGACGGTGACAATTCCGTGACTTTTTGTTGTAGTTTAAAGATAATCCTATTATGTTCTTGTTTCATCTGGAGAAGAAGATGTATGTTTTTCCTTGGAAGATTTTCATTGATTATGTTGGAGTGTTTGTGTTGACCCAATGCCCTCAATAGAGAACTGTGTTCAATCAAGAAAACTTCCTCCTGACTCGTTTATTCCACCTTCCCGCTTTAGAGTGACGCCCAATTACTTGGTCCGCTCACACCTACAAACAAGCAAGATTTCTGGCTCTCACAGACCTGTAACTTATTTAAGAGGCTCCTCTGTCCTATACTCGTTACCTGTATTAATGGCACCTGTTTGAACTTGTTATCAGTATAAAAGACACCTGTCCACAACCTCAAACAGTCACACTCCAAACTCCACTATGGCCAAGACCAAAGAGCTGTCAAAGGACACCAGAAACAAAATTGTAGACCTGCACCAGGATGGGAAGACTGAATCTGCAATAGGTAAGCAGCTTGGTTTGAAGAAATCAACTGTGGGAGTAATTATTAGGAAATGGAAGACATACAAGACCACTGATATTCTCCCTCGATCTGGGGCTCCACGCAAGATCTCACCCCTTGGCGTCAAAATGATCACAAGAACGGTGAGCAAAAATCCCAGAACCACACGGGGGGACCTAGTGAATGACCTGCAGAGAGCTGGGACCAAAGTAACAAAGCCTAACATCAGCAAGGGCATTGAAGATGAAACGTGGCTGGGTCTTTCAGCATGACAATGATCCCAAACACACCGCCCGGGCAACAAAGGAGTGGCGTAAGAAGCATTTCAAGGTCCTGGAGTGGCCTAGCCAGTCTCCAGATCTCAACCCCATAGAACCTCTTTGGAGGGAGTTGAAAGTCCGTGTTGCCCAGCAACAGCCCCAAAACATCACTGCTCTAGAGGAGATCTGCATGGAGGAATGGGCCAAAATACCAGCAACAGTGTGTGAATACCTTGTGAAGATTTACAGAAAAAGTTTGACCTCTGTCATTGCCAACAAAGGGTATATAACAAAGTATTGAGATATACTTTTTTTATTGACCAAATACTTATTTTCAAATAAATTCATAAAAAATCCTACAATGTGATTTTCTGGATTTTCATCATAAGTGTACCTATGATGAAAATGACAGGCCTCTCTCATCTTTTTAAGTGGGAGAACTTGCACAATTGGTGGCTGACTAAATACTTTTTTGCCCCACTGTATATCCAGGCCTCAACCACTACCCTGAGAGCACTTGATTCAGTGTATCATATCGACCCATGTTCATTACAAATCAAAAATGTCTAACACAGCATTGTGATCTCTACAGCACTGTTGGCTAGTCGTGATTGACCTTGCGTAGGCTTAAACACTGATATACACTGATTTATAAGGCCATACTGGGTAAAATGCCATTTTATCTCTGTTCTTTTTTAATCAGGTCAATAAATAAATAACAATTACGGTCCCATTCTCATACGCTTTTAATAGTACCACAAATTAGAACAGGTCATGGTAGAAATAGTTTTAGTTACTCAGCTCCGTTGGCCTGGAATTCCCTCCAGAGCATTTAAAAATGTGATGATCTAGTCTTATTGGTGGAGTTTAAACACCTGATTGATGTTAATATCATAGAAGAGTGTAATTGTCTTTAGGACAGCTGTTTTTTAGTCAAGACATTCGTGTTTTTTTTTACATAATATGTAATTCTTGTACAGTAATGTATGTGTGTCTATAGTATTGTTTAATGTTGTGTTATTGTATCTAAGTTGTTTTGTCTGAAACTTTGTTCCTCATGCTGCTATTGGACCAGGTCTCTCTCGAAAAAGAGATGTTATCTCAATGAGAAAAACCTGTATAAATAAAGTTTAAATAAAACAAAAATATATATTTTACAGTAAACAAATTGACAACGGACTTTCAGCATGCTGTTAATGCACAGCACTTTTACAAATTGCTAATGGTTAGCTGAGAGAAATTTATCATAAAAGATTGTGGGAGCTGTCTTGTTAGACTTTAGTGCGGCTTTTGACATTGTCGATCATAGTCTGCTGCTGGAAAAACATACTGTATGTGTTTTGCCTTTACACCCCTTGCTATACTGTGGCTAAATAGTTACCTGTCTAACAAAACACAGAGGGTGTTCTTTAATGGGAGCCTCTCCAACATAATCCAGGTAGAATCAAGAATTCCCCAGGCCAGCGGCCTAGACCCCTGCCTAGACCCAGCTGCCTAGACCCCTGCCTAGACCCAGCTGCCTAGACCCCTGCCTAGACCCAGCTGCCTAGACCTCTAGTTTTTTTCAGTCTTTACTAATGACATGCCACTCGCTTTGAGTAAAGCTGCTGTGTCTATGTATGCGGATGACTCAACACTATGCATGTCAGCTACTACTGCAACTGAAATGACTGCAACACTTAACAAAGAGAGGCAGTTTCAAAATGGCTGGCAAGGAATAAGTTAGTCCTACATATTTGAAAAACTAAAAGCATTGTATTTGGGACAAATCATTCACTAAACCCTAAACCTCAACTAAATCTTGTAATGAATAATGTGGACATTGAGCAAGTTGACGTGACTAAACTGCTTGGAGTAACCCTGGATTGTAAACGGTCATGGTCAAAACATGTTCATACAACAGTATCTAATATGGGAAGAAGTGTGTCCACAATAACGCACTGCTCTGTCTTCTCAACAACACTATCAACAATGCAGGTCCGACAAGCCCTACTTTTGTCGCACCTGGACTACTGTTCAGTCGTGTGGTCAGGTGCCACAAAGAGGGATTTAGGAAAATTACAGTTGACTCAGAACAGGGCAGCATGGCTGGCTCTTAAATGTACACAGAGAGCTAACATTAATAATATGCATGTCAATCTCTCATGACTGAAAATGGAGGAGAGATTGACTTCATCAGTAATTGTTCTTGGAAGAAGTGTTGACAACATGAATGTACCGAGCTGTCTGTTTAAACTACTAGCACACATCTCGGACACACATGCATACCCCACAAGACATGCCACCAGAGGGCTCTTCATAATCCCCAAGTCAAGAACAGACTATAGGAGGCGCACAGTACTACATAGAGCCATGACTACATGGAACTCTATTCCACATCAGGTTAACTGATGCAAGCAGTATAATCGAATTTAAAAAACAGATACAAATACACCTTATGGAACAACGTGGACTGTGAAGAGACACACAGGTACAGACACACGCTAACACACGCACTCGCCACACATGTTCTTCATTTCTGTGAGTGGGAAAAGGGAAAAGGCACTGCTTAGGCTGGGACGAAACCAGTATCGCGATACTCGTAGCAAGGAAACAAAACACAAACCGGATTTAACTTGTTATGGCTGCAATCCCGCTAACGGGATCGATATGACAACTACCAGTGAAAATAGAGGGCGCCAAATTCAAACCACAGAAATCTCATAATTACAATTCCTAAAACATACATTTATTTTATATCATTTTAAAGTTAATCTTGTTGTTGTTCAAATATGCTTTTCAGCAAAAGCACTACAAACGATTATGTTAGGTCTCCACCAAACCACAATAAGCACAGCCATTTTCCAGCTAAATATAGCATTCACAAAAAGCAGAAATAGAGATAAAATGAATCACTAACCTTGAATTATCTTCATCAGATGACACTCATAGGTCTTCATGTTACACAATACATGCATGTTTTGTTTGATAAAATTCAGATTTATATCAAAAAATCTGAGTTTACATTGGCGTATAAGATTCACTAGTTCCAAAAACATCAAGTGATTTTGCATATCCACATCGTTTCAACAGAAATACTCATCATAAATGTAGATGATAATACACATGGAATTATAGATATACCTCTCCTTAATGCAACCGCTGTGTCAGATTTCAAATAAAGTTTACGGAAAAAGCAACCCATGCAATAATCTAAGACGGAGCTCAGAAAAGTAGCCAAATATGCTGCCATGTTGGAGTCAACAGAAACCAGAAAATACATGATAAATGTTTCCTTACTTTTGATGAACTTCATCAGAATGCAGTCTTAGGAATCCCAGGTCCACAATAAATGCTTGATTTGTTCGAAAATGTCCGTTATTTATGTCCAATTAGCTACTTTGGTTAGCGCGTTTGGTAAACAATTCCAAAGTCACAAAGCGCATCCACTATAACGTGACGAAATGTTCAAAAGTTCCGTAACAGTCAGTAGAAACATGTCAAACGATGTAGTGAATCAATCTTTAGAATGTTGTTTACATATATCTTGAATAACATTCCAACCGGAGAATTGGAATGACTTCAGGTGACTGGTGGAACGCTGGTCCTTCCCCTGTGAACGCGCATGGTGAAAGCATGGTCAACTCGTGGCAGTGGTGACTATTTCCTGTCTCATTCGACCACCCTTCATATTAGTCATCAGACAAAGTTCTATTGACTGTTGACATCTAGTGGAAGGCGTAGGAAGTGAAAACTCATCCATATCTTGCTGTAATTTCAAAAAATCTGCCACCCCCAGAAAAAAAATACAAACAGAAAGTGGAATTTCTCAGGTTTTTGCCTGCAATATGAGTTCTGTTATACTCGCAGACATAATTCAAACAGTTATAGAAACTTCAGAGTGTTTTCTATCCAATACTAATACTAATATGCATATATTAACAACTGAGACTGAGGAGCTGGCCATTTACAATGGGCACCTTTTCATCCAAGCTACTCAATACTGCCCCTACAGCCATAGAAAATGTACTTCCTTCGGAAAACGTTTTGAATGTTGGAAACAAACATCATTATGTTGTTTTTACATTACCATGTAGTTTACCAATTAAATGGTCTGACGGAGATGTGGACATACTCGGTATACAAATCCCAAAAGAAAGAAATGATCTCACTCCAATAAATGTTTATGGAAAGTTAGCAAAAATAGATAAGATCTTGCTACAATGGAAAGGAAAATACCTGTCTATTTGTGGAAAAAATCACCCTGATTAACTCCTTAGTTATATCACAGTTTACCTATTTGCTTGTTGTTTTGCCTACACCTAGTGACCTGCTGCTTATGGTTTTGCCTACACCTAGTGACCTGAATATGAATTCGGTGGGCAGAAATGATTAAATATTAAAGCATTAGACATCTCACTAAAGGCATCAGTCATACAAAAGTTATACTTAAATCCAAACGGGTTCTCTAGTCAATTGGTACGAATGTCTCATCCTATATTTAGGAAGGGCCTTTTCCCCTTTATTCAGATTACACCTGCTCACTTTTGGTTGTTTGAAAAGGAAATAATCTCCAAAATATCTTTATTTTTTAAACAAGCCTTAGAAAGTTGGTTGCAATTTCAGTTTAATCCACCTCAAAGGACGGAACAAATAGTACAACAAATATTGTGGTTATTTTCAAATATACTAATTGATGAAAAAAACTATTTATCGAAGAATTTTTAAAAAAAGTATAATTTTAGTGAATTATATCATAAATAGGACGGATAGTTATGTCACACATGCAGCTAACACAGACATATGGAAATGTCTGCTCTACCCAAATTACAACCAATTAATTGCAGCATTACCACAAAAATGGAAGAGGCAAGTAGAAGGGGAAAAAAGTAAGGAACTTGTATGTCGGCCCTGTATTAAAGAACATAAATGGTTAAAGAAAAGTGTGATAAATAAAAACATATAGCAATTTCATTTAAGGATCAAAAAACTGTGCCATATAAATTGCAAATAGTTGGGAAGAGATTTTCGATGTACCCATTCCATGAATTGATACGCAAAACAACGCCGGATTCAAAACATTGAATTTTTCAATATAAATTACTATACAAAAATCTTGCAACTAATAGAATGTTATATATATGGGGGATACAATCTTCCCAGCTCTGCAGATTCTGCTGCGAGGAGGCAGAGTCATTAGATCATTTATTTTGGTATTGTCCATATGTAGCTCATTTTTGGTCACAGGTCCAGGAATGGCTGAAGAATTGCAACATTTGCCTAGAACTAACGCTACAGATACTGGGTGATTTGGCAATACTGGGTGATTTGAAAAGCCATAGTCAATCAATCAATAATATAATAATTATTTTAGCAAAAATGTTTATTTTTAAATTTACAATCTGTAGAAGCTATGAGAATAGGAAGGTTCAATTATTTTGTGACGCATCACAGCACAGTTGAAAAATATATGGCAAGTAGAAATCCGAAATGGATGATGTTGAGAGATAGATGGGAGGGGTTGAATGGAGCTGAAGGGTGGGACTAATAGCATGATAAACAATGTAAAACATACGGGATCTGTAAAATGTATATAGGTTCGGAACTTTTGTGAAATAGCACAGTTACAAATAGAAACTGGATGGACATCAGAAATAGAGGAAGGACTAAGAACAAACAAGAGAGAACTATTGTAAAGTAGACTGTGTCTGTAGAATGTGTATAAGATGTATCGATTGAAGGTAGAAGCAGAAGTGTTTATTAGTTTACTCCAATTGGGGGATCGGCGGTAGGGTTTGCGGGGAATAATAATATTCTTTAAAAAAGTATGTATGTCTATATAGGTATGTGTATGTATATATGTGTATATATGTGCATGCGTGTATGGATATATATATTTACCCCAAAAATATGGGGGATTGGAAATGATGCAGACAACTACATTGGAAGCAACATTCTTTCTGCAATATTAAGCTGATCCACCCTCTTAAAAAATAAAAAAACATTATGTTGTCGTCCACGGTCATATGTATTTATTTTCCAAACTATAGAACAGAATATTTTACATAAAGCAAGTTTTTAGAAGACCTGCTTTGTGTTTTCAATTTTGCCATGGAAAAATATTGTGATACTGGTATCATCACAGCCCTACTGCTTATGACAAGAATGAAGAGGTTCCTATTATACAGTTAACTCAGATCAGAATTAAGGCCATTTCTCTCGCTCCCTGTATTTACATCCTGTCGGTATCCTGTTGGGATTATGTGACATCATGAGTCAGAGCTCATGTAGTATCTCCCTCAGCACTGAACCAATCAGGCACGAAGATGGCAGAAAAAAACAGTCAGGATAGATCTGTGTCAATCTCGCCTCCCACACGTAAAAAAAAGTGTAATCCTCTGCTAAGCTCAGAGGCTCAGGAGAGAGAGTCTTTACCCGCCAAAAGTCCCATGAATCTCTAATGAATTACCTCATCAATGAACCACATCCATTTTCAAGAAAAACAAATCAGTTGATCTATAGAGACGGAAAAAGGAGAGATGAGACGGAAAAAAGAAAGCAATCACTTGCATATGAATGTGAGTGGTATTTGTGTTGTGGCTCTGTTGCAACGGCGCGGCATCAAATTGGCATTGTCTTCACATTCGCACGGGGTAAACACGAGGGAGTCGGCACCACACTGTGTCGCTAACTAATTAGCTGGGCCGTTCACCACATTCTTTAGAACTTTAAAAGCAGCCCGTTTTGGGAATGCCGGGGTGGGTTTTTTAACACTCACTGTGATACGTCGACCGCTACAGTATCATATGGTGCATTGAACGACCGATTTTATGACTTCAGTCCACTTATCTCAACTCTGAAATAGGTCCTATTGAGTGTAGAATGGATGAGGCCAAGATTCAGGTTAACATGCAGGCCTAGTGTAGGTCTCATCACTGTCTGCCTGTCTGTATGATAATGTGTATGAAATAAATGGTTTAAGGGCAGAAACAGCACACTGCTGTATGTTTATTAGATTCTCCTACAGTCGAAGTTATGACAATATGTGTGCTACGACAATGTAATGGTAGCACAATATACCTGCTGCTCTTAAATGGGTTATTTCCCGTCCTGAAGCTATGAAAACAGCAGCAGTGCTGTTTAAGCACATCTCTCTAAGTGTTTCTTCCTTTGCTCATGAGACACACTTGGAGGGCTGTAAGTAAAAATGCACTCTTAAACGCATCAAATCAATGGCATGTACATTAATTCAGCGCACATTAAAGCCAACAGCTCCATGTGAAATTCCTCAATGAGGCGTGAGAAGTGTCGGGCCTGAAAGGAGCTCCTGTTCCTCGAGCAAAACTGAATGGAAGTCGTTATGGCGTCATCAACGCTGGGTTTTAAATACATAAAATTCAACTTTTTGGGGGCAATTGTTTGGGATAGGGGGCAGCATTTTCACTTTTGGATGAATAGCGTGCCCAGAGTGAACTGCCTCCTACTCAGTCCCAGATGCTAATATATGCATATTATTAGTAGTATTGGATAGAAAACACTCTGAAGTTTGTAAAACTGTTTGAATGATGTCTGTGAGTATAACAGAACCCATATGGCAGGCAAAAACCTGAGTAAAAATCCATACAGGAAGTGGGAAATCTGAGGTTTGTAGGTTTTGAACTGAACCCTATCGAATACACAGTGGGAAATGGGTTATTTTGCACTTCCTAAGGAATGCCGGGGTGGGTTTTTAGATGTCAACCGTCTTTAGAATGTTGTTTCAGGCTGCTCATGTGAAGGGGGGCCGGATGGGAGCTGTTTGACCAAGGGGTCTGCCTACAGCCTCGTTCACAGTCACCCGCTTTCACTTGAGAGGTAGCTCTTGTTCCATTGCTTTTCTACAGACAATGGAATTCTCCGGGTTGGAACATTATTGAACTTTTATGATAGAAACATCCTAAAGATTGATTCTATACTTAGTTTGACAAGTTTCTTCGACCTGTAACATAACTTTTTGAACGTTTCGTCCGAATGGACAAGATCACGCTTTTGGATTTGTTTACCAAATGCCCTAACAAAAGAAGCTATTGGACATAAATGGACATAAATGATGGACATTATCGAATAAAACAAGCATTTATTGTGGAACTGTGATTCCTGGGAGTGCATTCTGATGAAGATCATCAAAAGTAAGTGAATATTTATAATGTTATTTATGAAAAATGTTGACGATATTTCTCTGGCTGGTTTGGGCTCTGAGCGCCGTTCTCAGATTATGCTTTTTCCGTAAAGTTTTTATGAAATCTGACACAGTGGTTGCATTAAGGAGAAGTGTATCTAAAGTTCCATGCATAATAGTTTTGAGTATTTCTGTGAATTCATGTGGCTCTCTGCAATATCACTGCATGTTTTGGAACTACTGAACGTAACACGCCAATGTAAAATAAGATTTTGGGATAGAAATATTTAAGGCAATTTATTTACCGAACAAAATATACATGTATTGTGTAGCATGAAGTCCTATGAGTGTCATCTGATGAAGATCATCAAAGGTTAGCTTGTGCTTTTTGTGACTCCTCTCTTTGGCTTGAAAAATGGCTGGGTTTTTCTGTGAGTTGGTGGTGACCTAACATAATCATTTGTGGAGCTTTCGCTGTAAAGCATTTTTGAAAACAGACACTGTGGCTGGATTAACGAGAATTTTATCTTTAAAATGGTGCCTGTATGTTTGAGAAATTTGATTTATGAGATTTCTGTTGATTTGTATTTGGCGCCTTGCAATTTCATTGGCTGATGGCGAGGGGTTCCGCTAGCGGAACGGGTTTCCCCAGTCCTAGACAGGTTAATTTCGAACTCACTCAGGCTAGATACAGACTGGAGTGTATCTTATTTTAAGTTACAACCCAGTGTGCAACTGGTTGAATTGAAATTTTCAGCTAGTTTTGACACTGTAAAAACATAATTTCAACCTGTTTTTCTCACTGGAAAAAGTCTAATGTAAATCTAAATTTGTGTTTTGCTTATTAGTTGACTACGTGCAGTATGTACACAGAACAAAAATATAAACGCAACATGTAAAGTGTTGATCCCATGTTTCATGAGCTGAAATAAAAGATGCCAGATATGTTCCAAAGGCACAAAGCTTATTTCTCTCAAATTTTGTGCACAAATTTGTTTACATCCTTGTTAGTGAGCCTTTCTCATTTGCCAAGATAATCCATCCACCTGACAGGTGTGGTATATCAAGAAGCTGATGAAACCTTTATGGCATACTTTGTAGAGCATGGTACTTGCAATGCCAGCGTTGTGGGTCTGATTCCCACGGGGGACCAGTATGAATATGTATGCATTCACTACTGTAAGACACTCTGGATGAGAGCATCTGCTAAATGACTAAAATGCAAATGCATGATCATTGCACCTTGTGCTGGGAGAAATAAAAGACCACTCCAAAATGTGCAGTTTTGTCACACAACACAATGCCACAGATGTCTCAAGTTGAGGAAGCATGTAATTGGCATGCTGACTTCAGGAATGTCCACCAGAGCTGTTGCCAGAGACTTTAATTCATTTCTCTACCATAAGCCGCCTCCAACTTCGTTTTACATACCACGTGTAACCACGCCAGCCCAGGACCTCCACATCCGGCTTCTTCACTTGCTGGATCGTCTGAGACCAGCCACCCGGACAGCTGATGGAACTGTGGGTTTAAACAACCGAAGAATGTGTGCACAAACTGTCAGAAACCGTCTCAGGGAAGCTCATTTGCGTGCTCGTTGTACTCACCAGGGTCTTGACCTGAATGCAATTGTAACAATTGTAACTCATCGTAACTGATTTCAATGGGCAGATGCTCATCTTCAATGCTCTTCACGAATCAGTTTCAACTGTAGCAGGCAGACGGCCGACAGCGTGTATGGGGTCGTGTGGGCGAGCAGTTTGCTGATGTCAACGCTGTGAACAGAATAACCCATTGTGGGGTTCTGGTATAGGCAGACATAAGCTATGGATAACGAACAAAATTGCATTTTGTCAATGGCAATTTAAATGCACAGATACCATGACAAGATCCGGAGGCCCATTGTTGTGCCATTCATCCGCCGCCATCACCTCATGTTTCAGCATGATAATGCACAGCCCCATGTCGCATGGATCTGTACACAATTCCTGGATGCTGAAAATTGCCCAGTTCTTCCATGGCCTGCATACTCACCAGACATGTCACCCATTTGAGATGCTCTGAATCGACGTGTACGATAGAGGAGTTGGAGGCAACATTCCACAGGCCACAATCAACAGCCTGATCAACTTTTTGTGAAGCAGATGTGTCGCACTGCATGTGGCAAATGGTGGTCACACCAGATGCTGACTGGTTTCCTGATCCACGCTCCTACTTTTTAAAACTGTAATATCTGTGACTAACCGATGCATACAGTGCCTTGCAAAAGTATTCATCCCCCTTGACGTTTTTCCTATTTTGTTGCATTACAACCTGTAATTTAAATTGATTTTTAATTGGATTTCATGTAATGGACATACATAAAAAAAGTCCAAATTGGTGAAGTGAAATTTACAAAATAACTTGTTTAAAAAAATGTGAGAAAAATCCCCCGGAAAAGTGGTGCGTGCATATGTATTCACCTCTTTTTCTATGAAGCCCCTAAATAAGACCGGGTGCAACCAATTACCTTCAGAAGTCACATAATTAGTTAAATAAAGTCCATTTGTGTGCAATCTAAGTGTCACATGATCTGTCACATGATCTCACTATATATAAACACCTGTTTTGAAAAGCCCCAGTCTGCAACACCACTAAGCAAGGGGAACCACCAAGCAAGCGGCACCATGAAGACCAAGGAGCTCCCCCCCCAAAAACTTTGAACATCCCATGGAGCACCATTAAATCCATTATTAAAAAAATGAAAAGAATATGGCACCACAACAAACCTGCCAAGAGAGGGCTGCCCACCAAAACTCACGGACCAGGCAAGGAGGGCATTAATCAGTGGCAACAAAGAGACCAAAGATAACCCTGAAGGAGCTGCAAAGCTCCACAGCGGAGATTGGTCCATAGGACCACTTTAAGCCGTACACTCCACAGAGCTGGGCTTTACGGAAGAGTGTCCAGAAAAAAGCCATTGCTTAAAGAAAACAATAAGAAAATACGTTTGGTGTTCGCCAAAAGGTGTGTGGGAGACTCCCAAACATATGGAAGAAGGTACTCTGGTCAGATGAGACTAAAATAGAGCTTTATGGCCATCAAGGGAAACGCTATGTCTGGCACAAACGCAACACCTCTCATCACCCCGAGAATACCACCCGGCATCATGGTGGTGGCAGCATCATGCTGTGGGGATGTTTTTCATCGGCAGGGACTGGTCAGAATTTAAGGAATGATGGATGGCGCTAAATACAGGGAATTTCTTGAGGGAAACCTGTTTCAGTCTTCCAGAGATTTGAGACCGGAACGGAGGTTCACCTTCCAGGAATAATGACCCTAAGCATACTACTAAAGCAACACTCGAGTGGTTTAGGGGAAAACATTTAAATGTCTTGGAATGGCCTAGTCAAAGCCCAGACCTCAATCCAATTGAGAATCTGTGGTATGACCTAAAGATTGCTGTACACCAGAGGAACCCATCCTTTTTGAAGGAGTTGGAGCAGTTTTGCCTTGAAGAATGGGCAAAGATCCCAGTGGCTAGATGTGCCAAGCTTATAGAGACATACCCCAAGAGACATGCAGCTGTAATTGTTGCAAAAGGTGGCTCTACAAAGTATTGACTTTGGGGGGGTAAAGAGTTATGCACACTCAAGTTTTCAGTTTTTTTTGTCTCATTTCTTGTTTGTTTCACATAAAAAAATGTTGCATCTTCAAGGTGGTAGGTATGTTGTATAAATCAAATGATACAAACCCCCCAAAAATCTATTTTAATTCCAGGTTGTAAGAAAACAAAATAGGAAAAATGCCAAGGGGTATGACTACTTTAGCAAGGCACTGTAACTGTATTCCCAGTCATGCAAAATCCATAGATTTAAGGCCTAATTTATTTATTTAAATTGACTGATTTCCTTATATGAATTGTAACTCAGTAAAATCTTTGACATTTTTGCATGTTTTATTGATATTTTTTGTTCAGTGTAATTTTCCAAAGGGTCCTTGATCTAATGTAACACATAAATGATAAATGTGACCTGGGTGGTTCTACAAAAAGATTGGCCTTTGTGTCTCCTTTGATATTTTATGTATAAACTGTGCACCAGTATTGTATTTTAAAAGTCTGCTATATTAAATGAAGTGCCCTTTCATCTCCAACACATGGAGAATTCAATAAATCAGATTTTTTTTAAATGAATGAATAAGGACTTGCTAAAGTGCTAAAATTCAGCATCTTGACATGTCCCTCTGTGCACCCTTTTATGAAGATTTTAACCCACTTAACCCTATTTTGGGGGGAATTTTCACCATTGTAAAGCCTTAGTTACTTTGTTGCTTTAGCAAAGACACTTCTGAAGATTATTATGTATTTCATGTGCTTTCATTTACGTCTGTCCTTCATTTCAAAGTCAACCCTGTTACATGAACTGAACTCTCGTTTTAATAATACCCTTTTTAGAAAAACAATTTGAAAGAAATATTCAACATCTAATAGTCTAATCGTGGTGCAGGTGAGCAGGATCTACTCTGGCCATTTTCTGGTGTTTTGTGGTGAAAAATTGACATGTCAACCCTGTTACACATAGACAGGCTAGAAATGTTGTAACAATTTAGATGTTCTTGTAAAGCTTGCCTTCAATTGCCACTCTCTGTTGCACACACCAAGCTTCCATTTCCCATGTCACATTCCCCATGTCCTCCTGTTCCGGTCAACCCTGTTACTTAATTTAGCACTTAATAGGTACTTACTGTAGTTTATATGTTATATGGAGATGGGAAAACTAGTTTTAAATGAAGTTGAAAGTGCTGTTTATGACAAAATGTTAAAATGAGGTGAAATCCAAAGTTCATTTTGACCAAGTTACAATTTTAAAAAGGCACCAAATTGGTGAAACTACCCACCTATAACATACGCTACATATGCAAAAGTATGTGGACACCCATTCACATTTATGGATTTGGCTATTTCAGCCACACCCGTAGCAGACAGATGTATAAAATCGAGCACACAGTCACACAGCCATTGGGATGAACTCGAATGCCGACTAATCGCCCAATATCAGTGCCTGACCTCACTAATGCTCTCAGGGCTGAATGGAAACAAGTCCCCGCAGCAATGTTCCAACATCTAGTGGAAAGCCTTCCCAGAAGAGTGGAGGCTGTTACAGCAGCAAAGGGGGGACCAACTCTATATTAATGACCATGATTTTAATGAGATGTTCGACGAGCAGGTGTCCACATACTTTTGGTCATGTACTGTATTTCCACATTCACCTATGAGTCAGAACAAGGAACATTTTACATTGTAATGAAGGGTTGTTCTATGCTTTCATTTGGCATAAGTCAGCATGTTGTGATTCTAGATGGCCAGATTGCTAGCAAGAATTACAAACTGCCATGTGGGGAATCTTAAGTGGCTCGTTTCCGCTCGTTTTATCTTGTTTTTTGATACCATGTCTTGTTTTCAGGTGACTTGACTGATTTCATGTAAATATAGCTAATATGGCTAATATTCGCTAGCTAGCTAACCAACAACTGTACCAATGTATTTTAGAGGCAAGTGCTCATTGTGCAAATGTATTTATGTTTTCAAAAAACATTGGAGACAAAATATAGAATATAGATTTTGTCAATAATCTACAGTGCATTTGAAAAGTATTCAGATCCCTTGTACTTTTCCACATTTTGTTACTTTACAGCCTTATTCTGAAAACAAATTGTTTTCCTCATCAATCCAAACACAATGCAATATAATGACAAAAAAACAACTGAAAAACAGAAGTACCTTATTTACATAAGTATTCAGACCCTTTGCTATGAGACTCGAAATTGAGGTCAGGGGCATCCTGTTTTTTAAATTCTTTTTTATTTTTTATTTAACCTTTATTTAACCAGGTAGGCAAGTTGAGAACAAGTTCTCATTTACAATTGCAACCCGGCCAAGATAAAGCAAAGCAGTTCGACACATACAACAGCACAGAGTTACACATGGAGTAAAACAAACATACAGTCAATAATACAGTAGAAAAATAAGTCTATATACAATGTGAGCAAATGGGGTGAGATAAGGGAGGTAAAGGCAAAAAAGGCCATGGTGGCGAAGTAAATACAATATAGCAAGTAAAACACTGGAATGGTAGATTTGCAGTGGAAGAATGTGCAAGATAGAAATAATGGGGTGCAAAGTAGCAAAATAAATAAATAAATACAGTAGGGAGGTAGTTGGTTGGGCTTCCATTGATCATCCTTGGAGTCCACCTGTGGTAAATTCAATTGATTGGACATGATTTGGAAAGGCACACACCTGTCTATATAAGGTTCCACAGTATATGTCAGAGCAAAAACAAGCCATGAGGTAGAAGGCATTGTCTATAGAGCTCCAAGACAGGATTGTGTCGAGGCACAGATCTGGGGAAGGGTACCAACAAATGTCTGCAGCATTGAAGGTCCCCAAGAACACAGTGGAACCACCAATACTCTTCCTAGAGCTAGATGCCTGGCCAAACTGAGCAATCAGGGGAGAAGGGCTTTGGTCAGGGAGGTGATCAAGAACCCGATGGTCACTCTGACAGAGCTCCAGTGTTCCTCTGTGGAGATGGGAGAAACTTCCAGAAGGACAACCACCAATCGGGGCCTTATGGTAGTGAATTTGGTCTGAATTCCAAACTTCGTGCCTGGAGGAAACCTGGCACCATTCCTACGGTGAAGCATGTTGGTGGCAGCACCATGTTGTGGGGATGTTTTTCAGCTGCAGGGACTGGGAGACTCATCAGGGTCGAGGGAAAGATGAACAGAGCAAAGTACAGAGATTCTTGATTAAAACCTGCTCCAGAGCGCTCAAGAACTCAGGAAAGGTTCATCTTTCAACAGGACAACGACCCTAAGCACACAACCAAGACAACGCTGGAGTGGCTTTGGGACAATTCTCTGAATGTCCTTGAGTGGGCCATCCAGAGCCCAGACTTGAACCCCATCAAACATCTCTGTAAATACATGAGAAAACCTGTGCAGCGACCCTCCCCATCCAACCTGACAGAGCTTGAGAGGATTTTTAGAGAAGAATGGGGGAAGCTCCCCAAATACAGGTGTGCCAAGCTTGTGCCAAGCTTGTAGGTGTGCCAAGCTTGTATTCAAAAAGACTTGTGGCTGTAATCTCAGCCAAAGGTGCTTCAACAAAGTACTGAGTAAAGGGTCTGAATACTTATGTAAATGCAATATTTCAGGTTAAAAAAAAACACATTCACAAACATTTCTAAAAACCATTTTTTGCTTTGTCATTATGGGGTATTGTGTGTAGACTAATGAGGAAAACATGTATTTAATCAATTTTAGAATAAGGCTGTAATGTTACAAAATGTGTAAAAAGTCAAGGGGTCTGAATAATTTCCAAATGCACTGTAAGCTAACCCTGTCTGTTTTGCCCCATAGTTGCATTCATGTCCAACCCGTCTATTGGGCTAACATATTCACAACATATTTTCAACCACTTTGCACGTGTTCGTAATGAGAATAAAACCATGGGCAGCTCAAAATGATCATTACTTGATTTGTAGCTTGTAGCACAGCCTAGGAAACAAGAAGACAACAGAGTAGCAAAGATGATCATACCATATAGGGCAGTGCGTGGGCACTGGGCACCAGAAGTAATGTAGTAATACAACTTTCTTTTACAGCCACACAGTTTTCTTAGACCATTCTGCATATTTTCCCTCCTTAGTTTATTAATACCCATCTGCTCATCAGGCAAGTGAGTGGGGAAGGCGGAGGTGGAAACGCATTCAGCCTCCTCCTTTAATCAGCGCCCGTTACCAAAGACTCTCATGTCTTGAAAGACACTGAAGCCAATTCATTTTAAAAAGCGTAACATGACATTTCACTCCCCTCCCCTTCATGAACAAGTGAATTGCTGACATTTGAGTCAGACTCAGGTTGCTGAAGACTGTAATTTTCCTCCGAGAGAGGGGCTCTCTGTCTTGTGGCGTGTGGGTTTGGCAGGTGGGGGTGGAGGTGGGTCCAGCCCAGATGCCAACGTGACCAGGCAGTGCTGAGCAGGCAGTGGGTCAAAGTTCAGACGTCAAGGCTGTTCCCTGCCTGGCAGAGCCTTGACAGAGTAATTGGGCAAAGAGTTGCAAGAGTAAAAGTCAGGCCTGGAAACACAGTCAAATAATATAATGACTCTGATGAGACAAAGCGGTAGCGCCAGAGAGAGGTGAGAGATGGCAAAGAGCAGAGATATTGTGTGATCGAGTTATATACAATATAGTTAGGAGTACGTTGTCCATATTAGGAAAGCATCACATGGCTGGCACAGCTTCTTCAGACATGTAATGCTGTAAATGTATGTAACTTTCATACATTTACAAGTGCAATACACCAAATTAAAAATACACTTCTTGTTAATCTACCAATCGTGTCCGATTTCAAATAGGCTTTACAGCGAAAGCACAACATATGATTATGTCAGAGCCTAGTCACAAAAACACACAGCCATTTTCCAGCCAAAGAGAGGAGCACAAAAAGCAGAAATAGAGATAAAATGAATCACTAACTTATGATGATCTTCATCAGATGACACTCATAGGACTTCATGTTACACAATACATGTATGTTTTGTTTGATAAAGTGCATATTTATATAAAAAAATCGCAGTTTACATTGCCACGTTACGTTCAGTAATGTTTTGCTTCCAAAACATCCAGTGATTTTGCAAAGAGCCACATGAATTTACAGAAATAGTCATCATAAACTTTAATATTAAGATAAAGTGTTATGCACAGAATTAGAGATAAACACTCTCCTTAATGCAACCGCTGTGTCAGATTTCAAAAAAACTTTACGGAAAAAGCAAACCATGCAATAATCTGAGTACGGCGCTCAGACAACAAATCAAGCCATAGAGATATCCGCCATGCTGGAGTCAACAGAAATCAGAAGTAGCGTTATAAATATTCACTTACATTTGATGATCTTCATCATAATGCACTCCCAGGAATCCCAGTTCCACAATAAATGTTTGATTTGTTCGATAAAGTCCATCATTTATGTCCAAAGAGCCACATACATTTTTGTTAGCACGTTCAGTTCACAAATCCAAACTCACGACGCGTGGGCAGGTCCAGGCGAAAGTTCAGAAGAAAAGTCATATTACAGTTCATAGAAACATGTCAAACGATGTATAGAATCAATCTTTAGGATGTTTTTATCATAAATCTTCAATAATGTTCCAACCAGAGAATTCCTTTGTCTTCAGAAATGCAATGGAGCGCAAGCTAACTCTCACGTGAACGCGCATGACCAGCTCATACCACTCTGACAGACCACCTATTCCCCCCTCCTTCACAGTAGAGGCATCAAACAAGGTTCTAAAGACTGTTGACATCTAGTGGAAGCCTTAGGAAGTGCATTTTGACCCCATAGACACTGTATATTCGATAGGCAATGAGTTGAAAAACTACAAACCTCAGATTTCCCACTTCCTGGTTTGATTTTTCTCAGGTTTTTGCCTGCCATATGAGTTATGTTATACTCACAGACATCATTCAAACAGTTTTAGAAACTTCAGAGTATTTTCTATCCAAATGTACTAATATGCATATATTAGCAACTGGGCCTGAGTAGCAGGCAGTTTACTCTGGGCACGCTTTTCATCCAAACGTGAAAATGCTGCCCCCTATCCCTTCGTAGCACAAGCGCCACATATACATAACAGCCTAATGGTAATAGATCTGTCGCGACAGCAAAAAGCAATACATTTTCCTCTGACAGCCGTCCACCAGACCGGGGGGGGGGGGGCCCTGAAATCAATTTCACTCCCCCCCAAAGACAGGGAACACTCTTGGGGAAAGAGATGTGTCAGTTAGTCCTCCCGTTCTCCATGAGATGTTTTTATTTTTACTCCATTTGCCGAAGATGCTTGGAAGGGGAGAAGCATCCGCTGGCTAGCTAGCCATCTGTTTGACTGATCATCGCACAACTTCTGCCACGGCTGAATGAGATGACACACTTGTTTGTGTTTTCATCCAAATTAGTTGGAATATTAACTGTGGCAGTGACCTTGGAAATTACGAAGAAGATTGATTGGTTTAAAAGGAACATCCAATCTAGACACACGTCCCCGTCCCCCCGTCACACTCTCTTTCTCTCTACCTAACTCTCTTTTTCTCTCTTTCCTTCTCTCCCTTCCTTGATAATGAATTGATATGACAGGAACATTGTTGGCGAGACTGAGACAATACTGTGAATGCGTCAAAACTGAAAACTCCCGCCGTCTCCTCTCAGGCTCAGTTATATAAGTTTTCACTCAGAAAGGAACGTCTCCAGCACGACAGCACGCTGTTTGTCATAATTAGCATGTCAAACTCGGCTATCATAGTGTGTGTAACACAGGGAGCCTTCAAGCTGTTGTCATACTGTTTCCTGTTAAAAGGTGTGCAAATATGCAGCAATTTGACCTTTTCTTCCTTTGTAATATATGCCATTTACCAGATGCTTTTATCCAAAGAGACTTACAGTTACAGTATGTGTGTAGTTTGTATAGGTGGTCCTAGTGGGGATGTTTCTGCAGTTTCAAGAAGATATCAGAACTTTGTTGCTTGGTTTTGGGTACCACAGATTACACAGGTTTGATGTTTGACGTCATTGACCCATGAAGCAGTATGTTCAGCATCTCTGTCCTCACCACAATATTTGGTAACAGTTCACATTTAACTATCGTAAATTATACTTTCCACACATATAAACACATCATAAACATAGCATACTAAGGCAATCACAAACCACCCATCGTGGCATCTGCGTTGATATTGTTTTACGGATAACCTTTATTGGATATGGCAATATCTCTAACGATTGTTGTTATTTCACAATGGAAGTAAACAGTGAGAGGGACGAGATTGAATTTTTGATTATTTGATTAGTGACCGGGTCATGCTTTCCAATCGTCTTGAGCATTAGCCGTCGCATGGTACTCAAGGTTCTCTCTCTCTCTTTCTGTTCTTGGAGACATGTTTCTGTTCTTTCTTTCCCTCCACCACCTCACTGATGCGATGCACCAACGCTTGAGTGCGCTTCACTGTGATCCTCTCAAGAGTCCTCGAGGGATTCAATCAATTCCCTAAGTGTCCCAATGCCATCTCCATGGTTATGTCCCAAATAGCACCCTATTCCTTATATAGTGTACTACATTTGACCAGGACCCTATAGATCCTGGTCAAAAGAAGTGCACTATATAGGAATAGGGTGCCATTTGGGACGAATACTGTCTCATGTACTGGAAGAGAGAGTCTTGGTACTGTACTCCTTGCACTAGGCCCATGTCAGTCAGTAGGTTTATGTACGATTTGGTTTGATTACGTGTGCATGCGTGGGCGTATTTTATGATTTTTACTGGATGTCCAATGTAGTAAGTAGGCCCAAATCAGCCAATATTCAGACATTGGAGTGCATGTTCTTTTTTCATTTTTTAAGAGCGGAATTCCACTTTATTCAGACACTGTGGAATAAAATGGGGTAGCAGGCCAGGAGGAGGGAAAGAAAGGCGGAAGTGGGGTTTGAACCTTAAACCTATAATATGTCCTTGCTGTAGGGAATGTTACCACTTAACCTTATGGGCACACTCTCATAAGTCCCCCCCCCCCCCCCAATCTTAACCACGAGTGGAGGAATTGCAAAACTGACTCGATCAGTATCTAGGGGAAACTTCACCCTACTCCTACTGGCACACAGGAGTGCATCTTCCAATGTAAGCTATGAAGGCACAGTTAGACCTCACTCAACTCTGTCATTGTTTAGAGTTTGGCAGAGACTCCAAGATCTATACTGGGTCATTTCTTCCTACATTTAGCTAATCAAACTTACTGAGAAACCACAGTTTTGTTTGCCTTTCTTGCTCATTCATCTCACTAAAGTTAATTAAAATAACGAGGACATTCTATCCACTTCGAATACAATATTTTGTAAAGGTGTAAAGTAAACGCTGGAAGTCGAGAAGCAGGTGCAGGAGGTAAGTCTAATATAACAATGAACATGGACCGATACAACGTAGGAGTAGCGTCTAGACATGAACAAACAATACTGCCTGGGGAAGAAAACCTAAGGGAGTGCCAGATAAAGGGGAGGTAATAAGTAAGGTAATGGAAAACAGGTGTGCTTGATGATGACGATCAGGTGTGCGTAATGATGAAAGCCAGGTACACGTAATGATGATTCCCAGAACCGGTGGTTAGTAAACCGGCAACGTCGAACGCGGAAGGGGAGAAGCGGGAGTAGACGTGACAGTACCCTCCCCCTGACGCAACACACCGGCCAGAGGGATGGAACCCGAGGACGAGGAGCTGGAGATGGAAATCACAGATGATGTTGAGATCCAGAATGTCCTCCACCGGAACCCAACACAGCTCCTCTGGGCCGTACCCCTCCCAGGCCACCAGGTACTGGAGCCGACCCCCACAACGTCGGGAGTCCAGTAGGGATCTGACGACATAGGTGGGAGCTCCATCGACGTCCAGTGGGGAACGAGGGGTGTCATGGGGGACAGCATCAGCCAGGGGAACAGTAACCACCGGCCTGTGAAGGGAGACACGAAATGAAGGTGAGATATGGTAATCACTAGGGGGAGGTTCCTGGTAGAAAGCCAGACGCGATCCCCACTGGCGCCAGAGGAGATGGCTGCCGTTTTACAGTCACCTAACCAATTGTGCTATTGTGTGTGTTTTCGTATTATTTGTAACTTATTTTGTACCTAATGTTTCTGCCACCGTCTCTTATGACCGAAAAGAGCTTCTGGTTATCAGGACAGTGATTACTCAGCTCGCACTGGATGAAGATTTTTTCTTGGGCTGCAATCCCGTTAACGGGATCGATATGACAACAGCCAGTGAAAGTGCAGGGCGCCAAATTCAAAACAATAGAAATCTCATAATTAAAATTCCTCAAACATACATGTATTTCATACCCTTTTAAAGGTAATATTGTTGTTAATCCAGCCAATGTGTCCAATTTCAAATAGGCTTTACAGCGAAAGGACAGCAAACAATTATGTTAGGTCACCACCAACTCACAGAAAAATTCTGACATTTTTCCAGCCAAAGAGAGGAGTCACAAAAAGCACAAGTAGAGATAAAATGAATCACTAACCTATGATGATCTTCATCAGACGACACTCATAAGACGTCATGTTACACAATACATGTATGTTTTGTTTGATAAAGTTCATATTTATATAAAAATATCTCAGTATACATTGGCGCGTTACGTTCGCTAGTTCCAAAAACATCCGGTGATATTGCAGAGAGCCACATCAATTTACAGAAATACTAATTTCAATGTCGATAAATACAATTGTTAGACATGGACATATAGATATACCTCTCCTTAATGCAACCGCCGGGTCAGATTTCAAAAAAACTTTACGGAAAAAGCAAACCATGCAATAATCTGTGACGGCACTCAGAAAAACAAAAAAATTATCCGTCATGTTGGAGTCAACCGAAATCAGAATTAACATTATAAATATTCCCTTACCTTTGATGATTTTAATCAGAATGCACTCCCAGGAATCCTAGTTTCAACATAAATATTTGTTTTGTACGATAATGTCCATTATTTATTTCCACTGTAGTGGTATTACTTTTGTTAGCGCGTATAGTACAGAATTCCAAACGCTCATGCAGGTCCAGCCTAACGTCGGACGAAAGCTTCAAAATTTTATATACAGGTCCTAGAAATATTTCAAACTAAGTATAGAATCAATCTTTAGGATGTTGTTATCATAAATCTTCAATAACGTTCCAACCGGAGAAGTCCAATGTCTGTAGAAATGCCATGGAACGCAGGTCGCTATCATGTGAAATGCACGTGACCAGGACCTGGCTCTCTGCCAGACCACTGACTCAAACAGCTCCCATCCGGCTCCACATCACAGTAGAAGCCTCATTCAAGTTTCTGAAGACAGTTGACATCTAGTGGAAGCCTAAAGAAGTGTTGCACTTCTTAAGGCTTCCACTAGATGTAGGGGCTGGGTTGAAAATCGACCAACCTCAGATTTCCCACTAACTGTTTGGATTTCTTCTCAGGTTTTTGCCTGCCATATGAGGTTTGTTATACTCACAGACATAATTCAAACAGTTTTAGAAACTTCAGGGTGTGTTCTATCCAATAGTAATAATAATATGCATATATTAACATCTGGCACAGAGTAGGAGGCAGTTCACTATATGGGCACGCAATTCATCCAAAGTGAACTAAATCAACTATTCCCCTATCCCTAAAAAGTTAATGATATTATTTCATTTATTCAACCTTTATTAAACTAGGCAAGTCAGTTAAGAACAAATTCTTATTTACAATGACGGCCTACCCCTGGCAACATGACTTAAGTAAAAGTAAAAAGTAGCTAATTTAAAAAGTACTCAAGAGTAAGAGTAATTGAGTTACTTTTAAAATACATTAAAAACATTGACATTGATAATTAGCCAATTTTTCTAAGGTTACCTGAACATTGTTACACATCATCTTTTCTATTTACTAAATTAAAAAAGGAAGAGGGAAAAGGAATGTACTGTAGGAGCTAAGTTAATTTATTTTATGAGTTGCAACAAGGCAGATCTGTATGTAAAAAAAATTAAGGATTACTCACTCACTCCCTTTCTTGTCCCTATGAGCCCTGGTCAAAAATAGTATACTATAAGGTAATATGGTGCTATTTAGGATGTAGCCATATCGTTTGAAGATTATTTTTGTAGTTGGAAGAAGAACAAAAAACTAACAAAAATACTGCTGGATCTATCTGCCTCAGTTTTGACCACCGAGAGATACAAAAATCTATGAAGTAGATATAAAAAACATAGACATTTGAAAAACATGCCAGTCAAGCTGCCCAGAACTTGCCCTGCTAGACGCCCTGTGCAGCCAGTGTACAACATCAAGATTCAGCAGAGGCGTATGTTTTTAAAGGTTACCCCGTGCTTCTCTCCGTGGAACGTTGTTCATCATGTGGTAAGCCACAGTCTGCTCTTGTTCCCCTGGTCTCATATCCCATAGGTGTCTGGGGGAAACATAGGCCGTGTCTCCAATGGCACCCTGTTCCCTACAAAGTGCATTAATTAGTGCACTATGTAGGGAACAGGGAGCCATTTGGGGTGCAAGCATACTCACCTGACAGTACATAGGGGAAAAAAATGACAATGAACTATCACCTTTTCCCTTTCCACGCGAAAAGACAGACTGAAGTGCATTCCTTGATAAATGCAGAGAGAAAATGTTCACCTTCTCTTTTTCTATTGTTTTATTTGATAAAGTAGGCCCCTTCTAGATTTTGTAGGCCACGTCAACAAAGCAGAAATGCATTCTATATTCAACGCAGATGCAACAGTGCAGTAGGTGCATGGACATTTTTACCTTATTCTTTACTTAGGCCCATCCACTCCTCAGGGAGCATAGGCTATTGAGGACTCCTCTCCATCACATTCTGTTTTGAACCGTCTTCTCTAGCTCGTTCCACAATAAGGCCTGTTTTATGTTACCCTATTCCCTGTATAGTGCACTACTTTTGATCAGAACCGTGTGGGACTTGGTGTCTGGCTCAGAAAATAGACATGGAACTAAATGTATCCTTTGTGGACTGAAAGTTCATGCAGTGCTTATAATACTGAGGCCCCTCTTACAACTAGGGACTAACGGACTAGCTCTCATAATCACACGCTAAAAATGGCTTTAGCTGATCTCAATGGATGCTTCCGTGAATGGACTTGCACGGGCCTGTACTTTATTCTCATTTCTCTAGAAAAAAAAAAGTCTGACTGAAAACCTCATATTTTGGTGAAGTGTCCTGGATGTCGGGTGAGTTCAAACTCCTGATAGAGATGCGTTTTGGGAGATCAGAGACTTTAGCTGGTGACTGTCTGTCAGAGAACGGCTGTTACCTTTGGATTCACGATAACAAGATGTGCGTTTTCCGAGGCCCTCCTCGTTCCACTGTTCTAATCAACTATCAACTATTCCCAAATACACACATTAAACATTGCAATATAAGCACATGTATAATGTCTTATGAGCTATGAAGTTGTTACCAAAGGACCCAAGCCGCAGACATTCACTGCACACACGTAGGCCCTGCTTTGTGATTGTTACCAGATCTCCTGCACCAGGATTGTATTCATCAGTGCACACCGTAGAAAAATGTTTGCAATGGAAAATGGAAACAAGTTTCTTATTGGACAAGTTCAGGTAGAACTTTGGCGTGACCCCGGATAACACCCTGTTGTTCTCTGCAAACATCAAATCAGTGACTCGCTCCTGCAGGTTCATGCTCTACAACATCTGTAGAGTGCGACCTTTCCTCACACAGGAAGTGGTGCAGGTACTAATCCAGGCACTTGTCATCTCCTGTCTGGACTACTGTAACTCTCTGTTGGCTGGGCTCCCCGCTTTTGTCATCAAACTCCCTCAACTTATACAGAATGACACAGCATGCCTGGTGTTCAACCTTCCCAAGTTCTCCCATGTCACCCCACTCCTCCACACACTCCACTGGCTTCCAGTCGAGGCACACATCATCTTTAAGACCCTGGTGCTTTCCTATGGAGCAGCAAGAGGAACTGCCCTCCCACCCCCATTACTTTGAGGGAAGATGTACTTGCTACGATTGTGATATGTTGTCTCACCTACCTATTTTTAGATGAATGCACTACTTTAAGTCGCTCTGGATAAAAGCATCTGCTAAATGACAACAATTTTAAATTAAAATTGTCCCTCCCCATTTCGGCACATTGACTTCCGTCAGGTTCCTAGTTAATATTACCCTGCTTTCTCACTACTGTCAATTTGATCAACATAACTGCATCACATGGTCCAATCCAGGTGACCTAGAATAATTAGCGTGATTTATTAATTCACTCTATTAATATATATAAAACCTAATCCTCTGTAGCAAGTCCCCAGAGAGTCACCTATGTGACTGAAGTACATTCACAGGGAACCGCATGCTCTGGGTTGTCCTGACAGTGCCATTGATGTTACGTTTGGCTGTTAAATGATGTGATGTTAGTATTAGGCGGTAATTATGTCATTCTATGATCTGGTGTTAGTCCACAGGGAAACCATTGGGCTGGGTCGACCTGATCATAGCAGCGTTTTTTTATGTTAGGTTGTTAGGTTAGGTTATGCTAGTAGCATTAAGTTGTAGTCATGTCACATGATGAGGATTGTGATGATTGTTCAGCCACACCACCTCTACGCCTGCCTGCTTTCTTGTCCCGACTTCTTATAAAATACTAGCTCAGTTGTTAAACTATGCCTCATACAAGAGCATAGAGAAGATAGGACCAATGATAATGTACTTTCTTTTCTTACAACCCAGCCCCCCGAGACACACCTCTAGGGGTTAGACGCAGAAGTTCAGATGTTGTAAAGCAGCCCTGGAACAGTTGTAGGGGTTCACTGCTTTATTTGAGGGGAAAACGGCAGAAGGCTGCATACGGGATACTGATTTGGAAGCTGTTTTGGAACAAAATAAACTATTCAATACTTTTCAGTTACGTATCGCTCCATGGATTGTGTAACCCGTGAGGGGATATTTTGAAGCCAAACAATCTAAAACCATTTGACCTTGTTGAGATCAATCAGATCACCCACAATCACCAAAGTGACCTTTATCAACTCTCAGGAGAGAACTGGTTGATGAGGATCTCTTTGTGTGTCATACATGCCAGATTACTCTCCTCTCGTGTCCTGATTATTAGGCCACCCACGATAGCCAGAGATGAAAAGCTAAGCCCGGACCGGCCCAGTTTAAAAGAACACTCCTTTTGAGCTCTTCCAAACCAAGATCAAAGACCACCACAACGGGATTCTGACGTGACGTTTTGTAGCGCAGCAGCGGTGACGATGAGAACAAGCAAATTTCAACATTTCAATCCCCCTCTCTCAAAAATTGGATTACAGATGTCACGCAATTAGACAGCCTACATTGAGGGAGTACATGTCTGATTCTTTAGAGTATTTACTGCAGATGAAGACACGCAAAGTTTTTGATTATGTTCACAGAGTTTTTTTTTGTTTTTTTTAAAGGAAGAGAGTAAAAAATCAATTGAGAAGTCTGTCTAAACAAACATCTGGTGTTATTAATCTTCACAACACAGTTCTTGGACATAGCACCAACCATGTTATACCTGCAGTTGTTGACTTTCATCAACATAGTAACAATTTAATGTGCATCATTGTGGATGTAAAGTATAACATTGTAAAAACATTCGGAAACATTGTAGTAACATTGCAAGTTTGTCCAGTAAGCAACCAGCAACTTTCCAACACTCTCCAACACTCTCCTCCTGTGGTTTTTCCGCCTGTGTTTCCTCTTGAATTGGGTGCTTACTCAGTCATTTTTTATTTATCGTTGTGGGTGTTGACAGAGTAAACCCAAAAATGTTTCTCACCCAGCCTCGGCTCCAGCTCTGACCTTGGCTTGCTTCACCACGGCCTTTAGTGTGAAAGACACTAACCTATAACTTCTCTTCTTCTCCTCCATCCTCTATCCTACTCTATCATTCCTTTCCTTCTGTTTCTTGAATCCACCCCTCGGGTTGGAACTCGTGCATATACTCTAACACAATACAAAATGCCCTCTCTTTCTCTTGCCCTCTGTTCAAATGTTATGGTGTCGATAAATTGCCAATAGACCCAAAATGATGTAAGTAGCTGTAACGCATGTTAAGTAACTGTAACAGACTACGAAGTTGATCTTTTTCACACAACTCCATGTTAAAAAGACGATGATATGCACCGCAGAACTCTGAAAATGTGTGGCGGCAAACTGAATTAGCACAAGAAGCACATCATGCTCATCCCTCTTAACTAAATGTGTGTGTGTGTGTGTGAACATTCATTCATTGTTTTCTACCGGATGTTGATTTGATTACTTTTGTTTACTGAAATCACCATAGCAATGCATACCTTCGTGCCGGCTTGCTTTTGCCGTCACTGTCTGCTTTGCTTTCTTGTCCCGCTATGCCGACTAGTTTGACGGTATTTGCGTCCCTTGTCTAAATGCAGCATTAATAATATGATGATATATGCCATTTAGCAGATTATTTTATCCAAGGGGTGTGTCGAGTACTCGGACAAAACAAGTTATCTTAATGGATATGCGAATACGATTATGACACAAGTCATTTTTTGTAATTATCTGTGAAATGGAAACAAATCATTTTCAACAATGTGAAACGCTGTGTGCTCCAAACAACTATTGTCTAGCTCTTCTGTCTGTAAAGAAACTGGTTGAGCCTGCTGTAACGATAGGATTAGAACAAGCCACTCTCCGTCTGCTCTCATTTCCCCAGACTGACACGCACGGCTGTTTCATTCACTCATACCAGTCACTCGTCTCAGGGCACAAGTCTCCCCTTCTCCAAACATCATGTACAAATCAGAATCCATTGTTAGTCATTGTTGTTCACTGTAGTTTTTTTCCCTGTACACTTTGCTGAGGCCATCTGTTTGTTTTTGTCTGTCTAATTAGCGTTGTTTTGTAGGTCTACTTTCTACGTCCGTATATTTATTCCATTGCTGACGACATCTGTCCTTATGTCATGATCCAAACCCGTTATTCTCGCCCAAGCATGTTTTCTGAGCGACAGATCCTTAGAAAATAAAATTACAAATGCGGCAGGGTAGCCTAGTGGTTAGAGTGTTGGACTAGTAACCAGCAGGTTGCAAGTTCAAACCCCCGAGCTGACAAGGTACTAACTAATCTGTCGTTCTGCCCTTGAACAGGCAGCTAACCCACTGTTCCTAGGCCGTCATTGAAAATAAGAATTTGTTCTTAACTGATTTGCCTGGTTAAATAAAGGTAAAATAAAAACATTTTGATTGTATAAATGTTGTGGCATAAGTGTCGGGAGAGAAAAGTTTTGCCCCCCTTAGAAAGTGAAACAATACAGTGAGCTCCAAAAGTATTGGGACAGTGACAAATGTTTTGATTATTTTGGCTCTGTACTCCAGCACTTTGGATTTGAAACGACACAATGACTATGAGGTTAAAGTGCAGACTTTCAGGTTTAATTTGTAGATATTCCATCCATATTGGGTGAAGCGTTTAGAAAAAAAAACTGAATGAATCGTGAATAATGATGAGCGAGAAAGTTGGACACACATGTCATATTCCTTCCAAAATGCTAACCTCCCCTGTTATTGTAATGGTGAGAGGTTAGCTTGTCTTGGGGGGTATGACATTTGTGTGTCTAATTTTCTCACAGTGTGTGATAAAACTAATATGAGATCAGCACACCACTACTTTATCCAAGGTAACTTAGTCATACATGCATACATTTTATGTACAGGTGGTCCCGGTAATCGAACCCCCTGGAAGAGCCATGCTCTACTAACTGAGCTACAGAGGATAAACAACACGCACCTTCTGTGTACTTGAACTACCCTGTTGTTCCATATCAAAGCAATCAAGATATTGCTTGCATTTGTTTAAGATGGCTCTTCTCCATTGTCTTTGTGCTAACCCTTTTGTTGTGGTCCAAAAAGCCTTGTCTGATCTGATGCTGCCCATTTATATTGAGACACCAATTGGGAAAATGTTCAAATGATCCCCCTCTCTTTCTCTCTCTCGCTCTTTACAGTATCTTTGGAGAAAGGAGCAGGCAATTACAGGACTGGCACCATGATGTTTTCCCACAGATTTCGCGTGGTGAGTCTGATTGCATGACCCGAAAAGAAAAGCAATTAGCCGGGAGATCAAAGGGCATTGTGTCACGTTAATTAACGTGCGTTTTGTATGCTAAGTTAAGCAAAAAAAGTCCTAGTTGACCAGGAAGACAGCCGATTGATTTCTCTGTCTCTGTCTCTCTCTCTCGTCTAATCCCTTAATTTATTCCACTGGCTTTTTTATTGATGCTCTCTCTCTCTCTGAGTCTATCATGTCATAGACCGTGCATGTGGGGAAACATTATCCCATTTGTAGAACATGGAATTGAAGTTGCTATGGAGAGGAAATGTTGATGTGTGCATAGAGTAAGAGGTTTTATAAAACCAATTTGAATGACTCAAGTAGCCACCATGGGGCACTCTGTTCCTTTTAGTTTATTCTACACTGAACAAAAAATATAAACACAACTTGCAAATATTTCAAAAGATTTTACTGAGTTACAGTTCATATACGGAAATCATTCAATTGGAATAAATGAATTGGGCCCTAATCTATGGATTTCTCATTGACTGGGAATAAAGATATGCATCTGTTGGTCACAGATACTTTTAAAAAAGGTAGAGGCGTGGATCAGGAAACCAGTCCGTATCTGGTGTGACCACTATTTGCCTCATGCAGCGCGACACATTACTTAGCATAGAGTTGATCAAGCTGTTGATTGTGGCCTGTGAAATGTTGTTCCACTCCTCTTCAATGGCTTTGCAAAGTTGCTGTATATTGACGGGAACTCAAACCCTGTTGTACACGTTGATCTAGAGCATCGCAGACATGCTCAATGGTTGACATGTCTGGTGAGTATGCAGGCCATGGAAGAACTGGGACATTTTCAGCTACTAGGAATTATGTAGAGATCCTTGTGAAATGGGTCCGTGCATTATCCTGCTGAAACATGAGGTGATTGCAGTGGATGAATGGCACGACAATGGGCCTCAGGATCTCGTCACAGTATATAAAGTGCAATTGTGTTCGTAGACCATAGCTTATGCCTGCCCATAGCATAAGCCCACCGCCACCATGGGGCACTCTGTTCACAACGTTTACATCTGCAAAACGCTCGCCCACATGACGCCATCTACCATCTGCCCGGTACAGTTGAAACCGAGATTCATCTGTGAAGAGCACACTTCTCCAGCGTGCCAGTGGCCATCGAAGGTGAACGTTTGCCCACAGAAGTTGGTTACGACACTGAACTGCAGTCAGGTCAAGACCCTGGTAAGGATGAAGAGCATGCAGATGAGCTTCTCTTAGACGGTTTTTGACATTTTGTGCAGAAATTCTTCAGTTGTGCAAACCCACAGTTTCATCAGCTGTCTGTGTGTCTGGTCTCAGACAATTCCGCAAGTGAAGAAATCAGATGTGGTGGTCCTGGGCTGGCGTGGTTACATGTGGTTTGCGGTTGTGAGGCCAGTTGGATGTACTGCTAAATTCTCTAAAATGTTGTTAGAGGCGACTTATGGTAGAGAAAGTAACATTCAATTATCTGGTGGACAGTTCTGCAGTCAGCATGCCAATTGCTCGCGCCCTCAAAACTTGAGGCATCTGTGGCATTGTGTTGTGTGACAAAACAGCACATTTTAGAGTGGCCTTTTATTGTCCCCAGCACAGGGTGCACCTGTGTAATGATCATGCTGTTTAATCCGCTTCTTGATATGCCACACCTGTCTGGTGGATGGATATCTTGTCAAAGGAGAAATGCTCACTTAAAGGGGATGTAAACAATTGTGCACAACATTTGAGAGAAATCAGCGTTTTGTGAGTATGAGAAATGTCTGGAATTTTTGATTTAACCTTATGAAACATGGGACCAACACTTTACATGTTGCGTTTATATTTTTGTTCAGTATAGTGAATAGGCATAGGCATACTTTCAATTGCGTAGAGCTTACCTGGCCATAACAGAACAAGATGCAAAAACAATGTGCTGGTGGGCTCGAATGGATAAAAACTGGAAGGCCATGGAGACTTGTTACAATGTGCTCCTTGAAAAGGGTTATTCTATGACTGGCTGAAAAAAAGGGATAAATGCAACCTCTATATCAACCATGTGAATGTTCATATTTCCAGCCAATCTGAGTACAATCTGGCATGGCCATATCAACTCTTCTTTGTGGTCAAAATTTTACTACGGTTGTGTCCCAAATGGCACCTCATTCCCTATATAGTGCGCTACTCACAAGGTTATCTGCTAAGGTCCACCAGTCACATGTATATTCTAGAGAACAGGCTGTGCATGCTGTTTGAATGATTACCGTGGCACAGCAAAGAGCCCAAGCACAAGCCAAGTGCGTGTCCTCTTTAAAGAATGAGCCATTTACAGCAGGCTAGTGTAACTAAGTGTACTTAGCCACAGGAAGTTGCACTGTCTACCAGTAGCTCCTACAGTGGCAATGACTGAACTCATCAGGCTATGGGGACAAATAGTGTTGCCACTAAGCATATGTCACAGGCCGCGATGGCATGACAAACAGAGAAGGACTGACAAAATAAGCTGATGAGGCTTATTTTTCACAGTCTAATGAGGCTTGGTGAAGTATCTGTATGTTAGCTGTATTGCTCTTTAGGCTTAAGTCTGTGTACCAATGTAACAGAGGTGGATCTGTCAACCATTCCGGTGTGATGAGTGACATTGTCTGAGGCCTGAAGACTTGCTTTACCTCCCCTGGCTAATGTCTAGGATTTAGCTCAGGGGGCTCACATGGCGGGGTTAGCACTGTCTATGAGTAGTGGGTTATTTGTCTTAATATAAGAAGGGCAGCCTCTGTTGTGTCTGGAGTGTTGGTAAAGAAATATGTTTAGGTGGTCCATTGCTCTCGGATGTAATTGAACCTTTAATTAACGTCAAGGTTGTTTATTAAGAGCAAACAAAGAGTACCCAAGTCAGTTAGAGACAAAGCTTTTTGTCCTTAAGTTACATTTAAAATTTGAGCAAGAGTAAAATCTGTTTTTTTCTCCTCATCCAAAAAGGGACGGCGAATGCCAGGATGTTGCATCTAGCTGCGAGGTATCCCACAGGATGAGAGCCTGACATCACTTAGTTACCCCTCTCTCTCCAGCTGGCTGATGGTTAACCAAAAATCTCCTACCCCGGCAATTGACCTGGCGCCCCCTTGCCGGCGTGCCAGATAAACATGCAGGTGTAAAAAAAGAATGTACAGATTGCCTCAATTAGTGTTAATGAGTAAACAGAACTTTGGCCCGTGCCACCCAGTGCATGATGACCCCCACCACATACTGGCAGATGCACAAACTGATTACCTTGCAACCACTTCCCCAGACCTAAACCTTGACTTCCAGGGCTGCAACTCCAATGGCACCCGTAATAGGTAGTGCACCGCTTTTAACCAGAGGCCATAGGGCTTGATTCTTTTTTTAGACACATGACTTGTGGAATGCACATGAGATATTGACTTGGGAGCACTAGTGCATTAAATACAGTAAATGGCACATGGTTACACCTGTATCGTTGTTTCAGGTCCAGTGTGCTCTGTCTGTTGTTACATTTGTATCATTTGAACGGCACGCATTTCTTAATATATGGCTCTTGGCTGAGCTACACCACATCCTCTGTCATAGGAACAAATATAGCATGGCTTTGTGTCCGTGGTTGCAACTTTACAGTGCACAAAACCGATCGTCTGTAGACCAAACCATTCTGAATTAATACTGGAGCAAAGAAAAAATATTTCTGCCATATATTCACGAGACGCTAGTAGCTCTTTACACCCTTACCTGTATATGGATTGAAAATGGCAGAGTTGGACACTTTTGTGTCTAAATTGGAACGTAGTAACATACTATACATGATGTCAAAGCTCAGGGTCTCCGCTACAGCTCTCTATGGGTTTTGACTAGAGGTCGACAGATTAATTGGAATGGCCGATTAAATAGGACCGATTTCAAGTTTTCAGAACAATCGGTAATCAGTGTTTTTGGACACTGATTATGGCTGATTACATTGCACTCCGCGAGGAGACTGCGTGGCAGGTTGACTACCTGTTATGCGAGTGTAGTAAAGAGCCATGGTAAGGTGCTAGCTAGCATTAAACTAGTTAACTACACATGGTTGATGATATTACTAGTTTGTCTAGCTTGTCCTGCGTTGCATATAATCGATGCGGTGCCAGTTAATTTATCATTGAATCACTGCCTACTTCGCCAAATGGGTGATTAACAAGCACATTCGCAAAAAAAGCACTGTCATTGCACCAATGTGTACCTAACCATAAACATCAACACCTTTCTTCAAATCAATACACAAGTATATATTTTTAAACCTGCATAATTAGTTAATATTGCCTGCTAACATGAATTTCTTTTAACTAGGGAAGTTGTGTCACTTCTCTTGCGTTCTGTGCAACAAAGTCAGGGTATATGCAGCAGTTTGGGCCACCTGGCTCATTGCGAACTGTGTGAACACCATTTCTTCCACAAACACAGACAGCCAACTTCGCCAAACGGGGGATGATTTAACATAAGCACATTTGCGAGAAAAAGCACAATCGTTGCACAAATGTACCTAACCATAAACATCAATGCAGTTCTTAAAATCAATACACAGAAGTATATATTTTTAAACCTGCATATTTAGTTAAAGGAAATTCATGTTAGCATGCAATATTAACAAGGGAAAATGTGTCACTTCTCTTGTGTTCATGGCACGCAGAGTCAGGATATATGCAACAGTTTGGGCCACCTGGCTCGTTGCGAACTAATTTGCCAGAATTTCACATAATTATGACATAACATTGAAGGTTGTGCAATGTAACAGCAATATTTAGACTTGGGGTTGCCGCCCGTTCATTAAAATACAGAACGGCTCTGTATTTCACTGAGAGAAACTATTTGTTTTCGAAATTATTATTGTATTTCTGTGTTTATTATATTATAATTAAGTCTATGATGTGATAGAGCAGTCTGGCTGAGTGGTGGTAGGCGGCAGCAAGCTCGTAAGCATTCATTCAAACTTTACTGCGTTTGCCACCAGCTCTTAGCAATGCTTGCTTCAAGGCGCTGTTTATGACTTCAAGCTTTTCAACTCCCGAGATTAGGCTGGCAATACTAAAGTGCCTGTTAGAACAACCAATAGTCAAAGGTGCATGACACAAGTAATTTTTTCCAGCAATTGTTTACAGACAGATTATTCCACTTATAATTCACTGTATCACAATTCCAGTGGGTCAGAAGTTTACATACACTAAGTTGACTATGCCTTTTAAACAGCTTGGCAAATTCCTAGAAAATGATGCCATGGCTTTAGAAGCTTCTGATAGGCTAATTTACATAATTTGAGTCAAAAACGAGATGTACCTGTGGATGTATTTCAAGGCCTACCTTCAAACTCAGTGCCTCTTTACTTGACATCATGGGGAAATCAAAAGAAATCAGCCAAGACCTCAGACAAAAAATTGTAGACCTCCACAAGTCTGGTTCATCCTTGGGAGCAATTTCCAAACACCTGAAGGTATCATGTTCATCTGTACAAACAATAGTACGCAAGTATAAACACCATGGGACCACGTAGCCATCATGCCGCTCAGGAAGGAGAACGCGTTCTGTCTCCTAGAGATGAAAGTACTTTGGTGCGAAAAGTGCAAATCAATCCCAGAACAACAGCAAAGGACCTTGTGAAGATGCTGAAGGAAACAGGTACAAATGTATCTATATCCACAGTAAAACGAGTCCTATATCGACATAACCTGAAGGGCTGCTCAGCAAGGAAGAAGCCGTAAAAAAGCCAGACTACTGTTTGCAACTGCACACGGGGACAAAGATCATACTTTTTGGAGAAATGTCCCTTGGTCTGATGAAACAAAAATAAACTCACGTCCTCTCACTGTCAACTGCGTCAATTTTCAGAAAACTTAACATGTGTAAATATTTGTATGAACATAACAAGACTCAACAACTGAGACATAAAATGAACAAGTTCCACAGACATGTGACTAACAGAAATGGAATAATGCGTCCCTGAACAAAGGGGGGGTCAAAAAATAACAGTCAGTATCTGGTGTGGCCACCAGCTGCATTAAGTACTGCAGTGCATCTCCTCCTCATGGGCTGCACCAGATTTGCCAGTTCTTGCTGTGAGATGTTACCCCACTATTCCACCAAGGCACCTGCAAGTTCCCAGACATTTCTGGGGTCAATGGCCCTAGCCCTCACCCGCCAATCCAACAATCCAATAGCATTGAGATTGCCTGCAATGACAACAAGCTCAGTCCCATGATGCTGTGACACACTGCCCCAGACTATGACTTCCACCTTCAAATCGATCCTGCTCCAGAGTACGATCCCCGGTGTAACGCTCATTCCTTTGACGATAAACTAATCCGACCATCATCCCTGGTGAGACAAAACTGTGACTCGTCAGTGAAGAGCACTTTTTGCCATTCCTGTCTGGTCCAGCGGCGGTGGGTTTGTGCCCATAGGTGACGTTGTTGCTGGTGATGTCTGGTGAGGACCTGCGTTACAATAGGCCTACAAGCCCTCAGTCCAGCCTCTCTCAACCTACTTCAGACAGTCTGAGCACTGATGGAGGGATTGCGCATTCCTGGTGTAACTCGGGCAGTTGTTGTTGCCATCCTGTACCTGTCCAGCAGTTGTAATGTTCGGATGTACCGATCCCGATCCTGTGTAGGTGTTGTTACACATGGTCTGCCACTGTAGCGCTGTCTTAGGCGTCTCACAGTACAGACATTGCAATTTATTGCCCTGGCCACATCTGCAGTCCTCATGCCTCGTTGCAGCATGCCTAAGGCACATTCACACAGATGAGTAGGAACCCTGGGAATCTTTCTTTTGGTGTTTTTCAGAGTCGGTAGAAAGGCCTCTTTAGTGTCCTAAGTTTTCATAACTGTGACCTTAATTGCCTACCATCTGTAAGCTGTTAGTGTCTTAGCGACCGTTCCACAGGTGCATGTTCATGAATTGTTTATGGTTTGTTGAATAAGCATGGGAAACAATGTTTAAACCCTTTACAATGAAGATCTGTGAAGTTTTTTGGATTTTTACGAATTGTCTTTGAAAGACAGGGACGTTTCTTTTTTGCTGAGTTTATTTGTGAAAAGATGTAATGTCATGTTAACCTTCTAAATGAGAAAATATGAGTTTACATTTAAAGTTAACCAAGTATATTATGATGTTTGGAATGGGACTAATGAGGTGAGACAAATTGATCAAATTTTTAAATAACTGAAAAGTTACATTCGGAAAATTAGAACTTTGTAATCAACATTTTCCAGAAAAGTATCTATATTCACAGTAGAACGAGTCCTATATTGACATAACCTGAAAGGCAAAATGGCTTAAGGACAATAAAGTCAAGGTGTTGGAGTGGCCATCACGAAGCCCTGACCTCAATCCTGTAGAGAATATGTGTGTCACGTTCTGACCTTAGTTCTGTTGTTAAGTCTTTGTTTTAGTATGGTCAGGGTGTGAGTTGGGTGGGGTTGTCTATGTTCCTTTTTCTATGTTTTGGGATTTCTATGTTTGGCCCGGCATCGTTCTCAATCAGAGGCAGCTGTCAATCGTTGTCCCTGATTGAGAACCATACTTAGGTAGCCTGGTTTCAGTTTTGAGTTGTGGGTGATTGTTTCCTGTTGTAATGTTTGTTTCACAGTTCAGGACTGTTTTGGTTTTGGTTTTTTATCATTTACTTTGTTATTTTGTATTCTTTAGTGTTCAGTTTAATAAACGAAAATGGACACTTACCATGCTGCACATTGGTCCGACCTCTCTTACTCCTCATCAGAAGAAGAGGAGAGTCGTTACAGAATCACCTTCTTCCATCAACGGTCGATACAATGTGGGCAGAACTGAAAAAGCTTGTGCGAACAAGGAGGCCTACAAATCTGACTCTGTTACACCAGCCCTGTCAGGAGGAATGTACCAAAATTCACCCAACTTAATGTGGGAAGCTTGTGGAAGGCTCCGTGAAACGTTTGAACCAAGTTAAACAATTTAAAGGCAATGCTACCAAACACTAATTGATTGTATGTACATTTCTGACCCACTGGGAATGTGATGAAAGAAATAAAAGCTGAAATGAATCATTCTCTCTACTATTATTCTGACATTTCACATTCTTAAAATAAAGTGGTGTTCCTATCTGACAAAAGACAGGGATTTTTTACAAGGATTATATGTCAGGAATTGTGAAAAACTGAGTTTAAATGTATTTGGCTAAGGTGTATGTAAACTTCCGACTTCAACTGTATAGAAAGGAGCGTAGTTGCTTGTTGACTAAATACTCTAGTACTTAGCAAGCCTAGAAATTGGTCAAATAAAATGTTATTTGTTACATGCTCCGAATACAACAGGTGTAGTGGACCTTACTGTGACATGCTTACTTACAAGCCCTTAACCAACAATGCAGTTCAAGAAATAGAGTTAAGAAAGTATTTACTAAATAAACTAAAGTAAAAAAATATAATAAAAAAGTAACACAAGAAAATTACAACAATATCGAGGCTATACACAGGGGGTACCGGTACTGAGTCAATGTGAGGGTGTACAGTTTAGTCAATGTAATTTGTAAAGTGACTATGCATAGATAATAAAAAGGTGTTGCCATGCCCTCTTCACAACTGTCTTGGGGTGTTTGGACCATGATAGTTTGTTGATAATATGGACACCAAGGAACTTGAAGCTCTTGACACGCTCCACAGCCCCCTCAATGATAATGTGGGCCTGTTCGGCCCTCCTTTTCCGATTGTCCACGATCATCTCCTTTTGTTTTGCTCACATTGAGGGAGAGGTTGTTGTCCTGGCACCACACTGCCAGGTCTCTGACCTCCTCCATATAGAATGTCTCATCATTGTCTGTGATCAGGCCTACCACTGTTGTGTCGTGACCAAACTTAAAGATGGTGTTGGAGTTGTGTTTGACCACACAGTCATGGGTGAACAGGGAGTACAGGAGGGGACTAAGCATACACCCATGAGGTGATCCAGTGTTGAAGATCAGCGTGTTGTTAACAACCCTTACCATCTGGGGGTGGCCCATCAGGAAGTCCAGGATCCAGTTGGAGAGGGAGGTGTTTAGTCCCAGGGTCCTCAGCTTAGTGATGAGCTTTGAGGGCACTATGGGGTTGAACGCTGACCTGTAGTCAATGAACATCATTCTCACATAGGTGTTCCTTTTGTCAAGGTGGAAAAGGGCATTGAGGAGTTCGATTGAGATTGCAGATATGTTGGGGCGGTATGCGAATTGGAGTGGGTCTAGGGCTTCCTGCATGATGGTGTTGATGTGAGCCATTAATTAACAGCTTTTCAAAGCAATTCATGGCTACCGACGTGAGTGCTACGGGACGGTAATCATTTAGGCAGGTTACCTTCACTTTCTTGGTCACAGGGACTATGGTGGTCTGTTTGAAACATGTAGGTATTACAGATTCGGTCAGGGACATGTTGAAAATGTCAGTGAAGACAGTTGCCAGTTGGTCTGTGCATGCTTTAAGTACACATCCTGGTAATCTTTCTGGCCCCGCAGCTTTAAAAAAAAACATGTACTTTTTAAAAATTGAATATCCAAAACATACAATATACTTGCAGTGAAGCCGCTCAACAACTACACCAAACCAGACATCCAACAGACTCCCATTCAGAACGAATAGAATCCACCCCCCTGAAGCATCCAGGGTCAACACCCTGCTCAAGGCCACGTCAACAGATGTCCCTCAAGGCTCCACCCCCCCCAAAAACGGGGACGCGAACCCTCCAAGATCCCTCACAGTTCCCCATAGCTGTCCCTCAACCATCCGAGACCCTCCTTCAGTCACCCCCCCCCCAATAACTGTTTTTATAATAATAAAAAATAAAATAAATTCCATTCCCCACCCCCAAGAATCCCCCCAAATGCACCAACAACCAAGAAAATGAACTAATGAGAAAATAGAAACAGAAACAACAATGCAAAAAAAAAATACGGACATCAAGGACAACTAAAATCATACGAGCAAGGCCAACTCTATATGTTTGAGTGCATGTCTGGCACTATTTACATGTGTGTGTCCGTGTATATGTGTATTTGAATGAGAGTGTGTGTATATGCATGTGTACAAACACCTGCACGGCATCAGCCTCAGGCAAACTGGCATTAGCTGAAAAAAACACTGCCCCTCATTGTCATTCAAACATTTAAACTTACTTTTTATTATATTTTATTTTAACTTTATTTTTTAGACTTTATCTTTGACCATCATTCTATCTCCTGCCCAGCAACTCCACTCCTACTTGTCTCCAATTCCACATCCCAACCCTCAGCTTCCCTCAGCCCATCCCATCTATCTCTCCTGGCCACCCTCTTTGGATTTCTACACAACATAGATCTTTCAACTATGCTGTAATGTTTATAGTACAATTTCAATCTATCTAATCAAATATAATCCATAGATTGTGAGTTGAAGATAAATACTTTTACTAAGAGTATTGGTATATTAGCAATTGACTAACCCGGCCTCTCCAGATCTCCAAACAGTACTATTTCGAGGGTCAATTTTAGATCAATGTCATGCATTTTCAGCCATTCCTGAACCTGAGACCAGAAACAGGCTACCTGAGGGCAATACCAAAATAAATGGTCTATTGATTCTGTATCCTCACATCAAAATCTGCAGAGCTTCGATGAATTTATGCCCCAAATATTAAACATTTTGTTGGTGGCAAGAATTCTATATAATAATTTTAGCTGGAAAGCAAGAAGTCTTGAATTTTTTTCACCTTTATTTAACCAGGTAGGCTAGTTGAGAACAAGTGTTCTCATTTGCAACTGCGACCTGTCCAAGATAAAGCAAAGCAGTTCGACACATACAACAACACAGAGTTACACATGGAATAAACAAACATACCATCAATAATACAGTAGGAAAATGTATATACAGCATGTGCAAATGAGGTAGGATAAGAGAGGTAAGGCAATAAATAGGCCATGGAGGCAAAGTAATTACAATATAGCAATTAAACACTGGAATGGTAGGATGTGCAGAGGATGAATGTGCAAGTTGAGTTACTGGGGTGCAAAGGAGCAAGATAAATAAATAAATACAGTATGGGGATGAGGTAGATTGGATGTGCTATTTACAGATTAGCTATGTACAGGTGCAGTGATCTGTGAGCTGCTCTAACAGCTGGTGCTTAAAGCTAGTGACGGAGGTAAGAGTCTCTAGCTTCAGAGATTTTTGCAGTTCGTTCCAGTCATTGGCAGCAGAGAACTGGAAGGAGAGGCACTGTGATAGACTGCATCCAATTTGTTGAGTAGAGTGTTGGAGGCTATTTTGTAAATGGCATCGCCGAGGTCGAGGATCGGTAGGATGGTCAGTTCTACAAGGGTATGTTTGGGAGCATGAGTGAAGGATGCTTTGTTGCGAAATAGGAAGCCGATTCTAGATTTACTTTTGGATTGGAGATGTTTAATGTAAGTCTGGAAGGAGACTTTACAGTCTAACCAGACACCTAGGTATTTGTAGTTGTCCACATATTCTAAGTCAGAACTGTCCAGAGTATGCTCTGCCCGCCCACTGGACAGGCGGGCAGTTGCGGGCAGCGATCGGTTGAAGAGCATGCATTTAGTTTTACTTGCATTTAAGAGCAGTTGGAGGCCATGGAAGGAGAGTTTTATGGTATTGAAGCTCATCTGGAGGTTAGTTAACAGTGTCCAACGAAGGACCAGAGGTATACAGAATGGTGTCGTCTGCGTAGAGGTGGATCAAAGAATCATCAGCAGCGAGAGCGACATCATTGATGTCTACATAGAAGAGAGTCGGCCTATACAGAGAAGAGAGTGAACCAAGGGCTATATCTATTCCTGGTTCAATTTTTTTTGAATGGAGCATGCTTATTTAAGATGGTGAGGTAGGTACTTTTAAAGAATAACCAGGCATCCTCTACTGATGGGATGAGGTCAATGTCATTCCAGGATACCCCGGCCAGGTCGATTAGAAAGGCCTGTTATACATTTTTATTCCTCCGCTAGTTTTGATCCTTTATATTGGGCAGACAGACCAGTTCCCTTCCTCCTTTTGCTGACACCTGCCTCCTCTATTTTTGGGGTAATGCTGTAATCAATTGGTTGTACTCTTGGATTGAGCAGACCTTCCCGTACAATTCTGTTAACTCCATGAAAAACATAACTCTACCATTCCAATTTACAATATAATTTAAGAACAAAATACCCTTTTCAACATCCTCTAAATACAGGTATTTTATCAACCAGCACATTTGAGATCAGCCATAATATGTGGTGTAATATTTGTTCTATCTTTTCAGGGGAATGAAATTGAAATTGTAGCCAGCTCTGTAATGCTGAGAGATACTTTGAAAAAAGTATAATTTTCAATTAATTGAAAATGAAACATGGCAATCTGCACAAAGGCAAAATGGCAATTTTTAAACAATGGATGAGCTTTTCTTAGTAATCTACTTGATAACCATTTAGATTTCAAGTTAAACTTTTGAATAAATTAAGCTTTTAGAGAAAGGTTTAGTGGTTTTATATTTAATAATCTCAACACTCACACTCAATATATTATATAGATAGGCACGCTTTATTATGTCTGGTTTTGCATCCCAGATAAAGCAATATATTTTTTGCTCATATGATTTGAAAAAATAATCATCAGGAGTAGGCAGCACCATAAGTGAGTGAACTGAGGTATGACTAAAGATTTAATCATGGCAATTTTTCCATAAATAGACAGGTATTTACCTCTCCATGGTTGCAGGATCTTACCTATTTTTACAAGTTTTCTATTGAAATGCATTGGTGAGCGCTTATTTATATCGTTTGTGATATGATACCAAGTATGTCTACTTCACCGTCAGCAAATTGTATAGGTAAACTGCAGGGTAATGTAAAAGCTGTATTTTTTAAAGATCTAATACGTAATATTGTACACTTATCATGGTTAGGTTTAAGTCCAGAGAATACAGAAAAGTTATCTAGATCTTTAATGAGACATTGCAAGGGTCTAGCTTGCGGACTTAATATAAAACTTGAATCATCAGCATACATGGACATCTTTGTTTTTAAGCCTTGGATTTCTAATCCTCTAATGTTGTTATTGGATCTGATTTTAATAGCTAGCATTTCAATGGCCATAACGAATAGATATGGTGACAGCGGACACCCTTGTTTAACTCCTCTTGACAATTCAAAACTCTCTGAGAAGTAGCCGTTATTCACTATTTTACACCTGGCGTTGCTGTACCCCTTTTAACCATTTTATAAGAGAATCGCCGAAATTGAAAGTCCAGGCATTTATAAATAAAATCCAGTCTTACTTTGTCAAATATATATAATATATAAATATCAGGCCTGGCTTATCAGATGTTTCATGATGTTCTGTTGTTTCTAGCTGTTGTCATATAATATCTCCAATGTCCATGTAAAAAAATAATCTGATCAGGATGAACAATACCTGGTGAAACCCTTTAATTTCTGAGTGCTCTGCATTTCGCTAGAATTTTTGCATCACAATATTGAATTGTAAGGGGCCTCCAGTTTTTTAGATAGACTGGATCTTTATATTTGCCATCTGGGTCTTGTTTTAAAAATAGGGAAATCAGACCTTCTAGCGTTCCTGTGTGGCAGATTCAGAAAGAATTTTGTGCATTTTTCTCAAAATTCCATCCATCTTGCTTTATTTTTGCAATAGATTACATTAGATCGTTCAACCTTTCTGTTGCTGATGAAAATCGCAGAAATGTGGGAAAGAAATGTAAAACAAAACAAAAAGAATGGAAAGACAGGCAAAGGAAGATCTTACGGGATGCGGGAAAACCCCATACAAATCGTAAGGGTCAAGAAAAAACTGGGAAAAGCTGTCCAAAAGAGGTATGTGGAAGAACCGTATATCAAACAATCAAGCTAGCTAGCTATAGAGTACAGTAACTAACATGTATGTTGTGGGTTGTCTAATTTCTAACTATAGAGAAAACATATTAGCTAAAGTTCGTTGGCTAATAACTCATACATTATCGTTACAAATGTTATTGCTAGATTATAGAAGAAACATAAGTAGCTACTTTTTCTCCATCCACCGGATGATTCGACATGGCTACAGTAGCTAGCTAGTTACACTGTATCCTGCAGGGAAGAGCGTGTTCCACGACGTGCAGAAAGGATTGTGGAAAGTTGACTGATGAACGCAAGCTGCATCTGTTCAACAGTTTCTACACTGTCCCATACGAGAAACAACAAGCGTTGATTCTCTTCGGCTTAGAACAGGTTAGAAATAAGACAAAACGCCTATTATTATAATAGCTATATTGAACACTTGCATAGTTTAACTTTGACAGTAATGATACGTACATTAACGTTAACTCTAAAAGTGCTGTGTTACACAATGGTGCAATACAAACTCATTCTGTGTATAGATTGGGAGTGTTTTGTAGTTCTATGGTATGTTCACATTGAGGGCTTCATTTTAAATGAGACTAAGATTTCATGACTCAACTTTTAAAAATAGTCATCAGTGCTAAAGTTGATAGACCACCTTTAAATGAACCTCCATACAAATGAATTAACTACATATTGCATTTAAGTTATTTACATGAAGGGCATCTGTACTTGAAAGTACTTAAAACATCATATCAGGTGTTATAAAAGGACATCTTACAAGAGTCATGCAAAATGTCACATATATTGTTCTTCCACAAACTGAAATCATCACTGGAGATATACTGTTCTTCCACATTCTTAAAATTAAAACGGCAATAAAAAAAGTATTTTTTGAAATAACAAAAAAATATGAATTGTTTTTGGAAGATATGGGTATGGTGAATTATTTGTCAACCATAAAACACCTAATGTGGTACACACAATTAATAATATAAAAATAACTGATTATCTTAAAATGGAAAAATTGTCACATATATGGTTCTTCGTCTGTAGGATTCAATTATTTTGTCTTAGTGAAAAATAAATTGTCCTCCAGTAAACTTTGATTACATTTCCATAATCCCTGTCCACGTGGAAATTCTGTAAGAATTATGTGAAAGCCAAGTAGATGATGATCCGATCGCATTCTGTCTCCTATTTAAACTTTTTTTAACCTTTGATGCAAGAGAGAAAGAGACAAGAAACTAGTCAAGATGACTCGCTTTATTAAGTCTTCATGAATACAGTGTCGTGCGAAGATATTCATCCCCCTTGATGTTTTTTCTATTTTCTGCATTACAACCTGTAATTAAAATGTATTTAGATTTAATGTAATGGACATACACATAATAGTTTAAATTGGTGAAGTGAAATGGAAAAAATAACTTGTTTAAAAAAAAATTAAACATGGAAAAGTGGTGTGTGAAAAAGTATTCACCCCTTTGCTATGAAGCCCCTTAACTGGCACAATCAATTACCTTCAGAAGTCACATATTAGTTAATAAATAAAGTCCACCTGTGTGAAATCGAAGTTTCACATGAACTGTCACGTGATCTCAGTATATATACAGTTGAAGTCAGAAGTTTACATACACCAAGCTTTAACTTCCTGACTGATATCTTGAGATGTTGCTTCAATATATCCACATAATTTTACTCTCTCATGATGCCATCTATTTTGTGAAGTGCACCAGTCACTCCTGCAGCAAAGCATCCACGCAACATGATGCTGCCACCCCCATGCTTCACGGTTGGGATGGTGTTCTTCTTCGGCTTGCAAGCCTCCCCCTTTTTCCTCCAAACATAATGATGGTCATAATGGCCAAACAGTTATACACGGGAGGATCTTGTCAATGATCTAGAAGCAGCTGGGACCATAGTCACCAAGAAAACAATTGGTAACACACTACGCCGTGAAGGACTGAAATCCTGCAGCGCCCTCAAGGTCCCCCTGCTCAAGAAAGCACATATACATGCCCGTGTGAAGTTTGCTAATGAACATCTGAATGATTCAGAGGACAACTGGGTGAAAGTGTTGTGGTCAGATGAGACCAAAATGGAGCTCTTTGGCATCAACTCAACTCGCCGTGTTTGGAGGAGGAGGAATGCTGCCTATGACCAATAGAACACCATCCCCACCATCAAACATGGAGGTGGAAACATTATGCTTTGGGGGTGTTTTTCCGCTAAGGGGACAGGACTTCACCGCATGTACCGTCAAATCTTGGGTGAGTACCTCCTTCCCTCAGCCAGGACATTGAAAATGGGTCGTGGATTGGTATTCCAGCATGACAATGATGCAAAACACACGGCCAAGGCAACAAAGGAGTGGCTCAAGAACGTACAAAATCAGCAGGGGATCAAATACTTTTTTCCCTCACTGTATGCACGCTCAAGTTTTCATTTTTTTGGTCTTATTTCTTGTTTGTTTCACGATAAAAAATATTTTGCATCTTCAATTTACATGTTGTTTCTTAATTATTTTGATATTATGGTGTTTCTATTCCGGGAAAAATGAAAAATCCTCTGGGTTTCCATTAGTATGGAACGGAAAATATGGTGCGGTACAACGCAACGGTCGGCAGTACATTAGCTAAAGAATCACCATGTCGTGCTGGCAGGGCACCTGGGAGACCAGAGTTCAATTCTCCGATGGGGAGGAAGGAGTAGGCTGTCCTTGTAAAAAATAATTAGTTCTTCACTGACTTTCCTAGTTAGGATGGAACAGAAAATATGGCGCTGTACAACGTGACGGTCGGCAGTACAGTACTGGGCTATTTAACTAAATAAATCCCTATGTCGTGCTGGCATGGCACGCTGGAGACTGGGGTTCAATTCCCAGATGGGGAGGAAGGAGTAGGCTGTCCTTGTAAATAAGAATTTGTTCTTAACTGACTTGCCTAGTTAAATGAAGGTTAAATAAACTAAGAGCATAACATTTCTGCTTTTTATTCTAGTCTATCCAATACCCAAGTGGAGAAAGAAATCGAATTGATTTATCAAGACCAGTCCCCATGCTTGTTTCTAGAGCAGCGCGAAACGGTACTAAAATATTTGCAGGCTTTTGCTTCAAATTCTATTGCTTCTAACTTCAATATGCTCTTTAAAGGTTGATAATTATCAGGATCATTAGTGTTCCCTCTTTTATGAAGTGGTAGTAATAGTGTTGCCTTCCGTACTTTAATAATCCCTGTTATTAGAGTTAAATTAAATATATTAATTATTAAACCAGCAATGAGAGATGCTGCTCTCTTGAGTAAAAATGAGGTGCTGATGAGTATTTCTAATTCTTATTGGCAGGCCTGGATCCCCAGTGGGTGGGCCTAAGCCCTCCCAGGCCCACCCATGGCTGCACCCCTGCCCTGTCATGTGAAATCCATAATAATTATGGCCTGTCACGTATGCTCCTGCTCCTCCTTTCCAGCGTACGACGTCGCCAGAGTACTAGCCCCCAGTCCTGGAATTCATCATTACGCACACCTGGCACTCATCAACAGGTACACATATTATGATTCACACCTGGACTCCATTAACTTCATCATCTCCTCCCCTTTATATGTCACTCACCAGTTGGAATTGTTCTTGTGTTTCGGCATTCTGCCTTATGTTAGTGTTGTGTTCTTGGTTTTGTTGTTTTATTAAAACATTTCACCTGCTTCCAACTCACCGCCCCATTATTACAGGGCCTAATTTCTTTCAATTGACTGACTTCCTTCAATGAACTGTAACTCAGTAAAATATTACAAATATTTACAATATTACAAATATTGCGTTTTTTTGTTAGATGAAACGTTGAGGATTATAATAAATACTGTTTTGCTGTCTACAAGCACGCTAGACACCCTAGAGTCCAATGTGCACTTCACATTTGTAACGCACCTCTTCCTGTGAACGACTGGACCAAAGCGCAGCGTGAGACGTGTTCATGATATTTTATTAAAATCAGAACACTAGAACAAAAAATAACAAAGAGGAAACCGAACAGTTCTCTATGGAAGCTAACAATACAGAAAACAACTACCCACAAAACCCATGTGGGCAAGAGCTACCTAAGTATGGTTCCCAATCAGAGACAACAATAGACAGCTGTCCCTGATTGAGACCCATACCCGGCCAAAAACAAAGAAATACAAAAACATAGAAAAAAAGAACATAGAATGCCCACCCTAGTCACGCCCTGGCCTAACCAAAATAGAGAATAAAAGCCTCTCTATGGCCAGGGCGTGACAACATTTCTATATCATAAAACTTATATCATACACTGTGTCAATGTTTAGGATCACTATGTTTGATGTACAAAGCAATATGACATGGCTTTATACCCTGAATTGTCCTGAACAGAATTTAAACATTTGCCATGGACCACACATCTGAATGCACTCATGACTCCATTCTATGCACACTAAAATGATGATCGGCTTCTGAATCGCCTAGTGAAAGCCTAACACTGTAAGATCGTATTTTATAATTTAGCTAGTCATGTTGGCAATAGAATAAGATTTCAAATTATGCCCAACCTGACCCAGATTGCGATTTATAATGGACACCTTTTCCAGGAATATTTTTTATTATGTTACTGAATGTATCCAGAGTATTTTCAGATTTAGTTTTTAACAAAAGTACAGTAAATGTAAAATGCTAATAAAATCAACAGTGTAACATTTGGAATTCAGTCTGGTCAGGTGAACTGTTGTGACCTTTAGTCTAATAACTTTCCCATAATCCAAATTGTTCCCTTTAATTGCTTCCATTGTTTTGCATATTCTTTCCATATTTCTTCTGTAAAAAAAGATTTATATAAAGCCCTATCCATATCGGCCAATTCCCACGAGTGTAAGGGGATAAAGGGGTACACACAAATCAACCACCATGAGTAAGGAACTATGAAAATAATGTATAATTATTATATATTTTTTCAACATAAAATAGATTATTTGCAGTATGGCTTAGGTGAGATGGAGATCATGACCAAATAAATTCATAAGGACATTTTAGGTGTCCTGCAGAATTGTATATCCCATCAAGGTTTGCCACGGTTAAAATAAGGTTGGAAATCCACTTGGTTCTCGTCAAAAGTAATGTGATTTGAGACACTGCCTGGTTCTCCCTGCTTGGCCTGCTAGTGGAATGTGCCATCACACATGTGTCTAACAACATTTGAGGGAAATAGGGTGAGGGAAATACCCTTTTGAGATTCAAAATGCCTGAAAAATATTGTAGCTCTGCACGAATCTTCTCATTTATCTAATCTACAAAAGCAACAACAAAAAAACAGCATGTGATCATTTTTCAGCTTGATGATGCATCCGTTTTCACCATGAAACTTTTGTCTATTACCATGTGTGTGGGTGCACAATATATTCAAATACTTTAGTTGTTTTCATGATATTGGAAACGGAGGTGAGGAAAGATATAAGGGACAAGGGACATTTTTTGGTCCAGAAGATTGCTGTGTCCTTGAGAAATAGGTATCTTTCTTGAGTATCCACCCATCGGTATGCTTCTTGGGGTTGATTGCGGCATCATGTCAAACGTAATCCATTTACAGCCTCATCATAAGGACTGCTGCTAAACCAATAATGTACTGTAATCTGAGCGAGGATCGCTGCAAAAGCAGTGAGCACATCCCTGGCCCTGTGTTTACCTGGCTGTTTAGCATCTCAAGGTGACAAATGATTGAATTCAGACTCTAGTCCTCAGTGACTCATACCACAGCCATCTGGGCTGGTTGTGTGGGTAGACTGTTAAAGTAAGAGAGAGGATGCCTTTCTGTTGCTCTCACGCTCTACTTCTCTCTCGCCCCTCTCTCCCTCTCTCTCTCTCTCTCTCTCACCTCTTTTGCCTCTTTCTCTGTCACGCACACACACGCACGCACACACACACACACACACACACACACACACACACACACACACACACACACACACACACACACACACACACACACTAACACTAACACCCTCGCTCCCTCTCTCCCCCCTGTCCCTTGCTTACGGCTTTCCTCTCTCGGAAGCATCACTCATCATAACCAAGCACAATCTATTGGGTGTTTTCTCTGTCATGGTCTGACAACCTCAAGCTGTTAAAGGGGAGTCCGGTTATGACTATGAACTCGGCACGCAAATGAAACTGACAACCATAGCATACTTAACAACAGCACTGTACGACTCGGTACTGACAAGGTGGCAGGGTATAAAGACACCCCTCGCTGGACTATGTTAAACAGTGAGTCTTACAGTGCCTCAACCTTGCTTAATGAGACCAAAGGTTCTGCGTTAACAACAATTATTTTTGGCAAATCTAATTTTGGGGGGGGTCAACCTTGCAAGACAGCACAAACAGATCTGGGACCAGGTTAGATTCCACCAGTTGTGTCTGAGTGGATTTGGAGGTATAGTCTAGATTGCGTCCCAAATGACATCCTATTCCTTATATAGTGAACTACTTTTGACCGGGGCCAATAGCACCTACTTTTAAAACAATCTCATGTAAGTACCTCCCTAGCCTCCTTATTACCGTTGGCTGGTTCAACAGAATCAAACCTGGGTCCCATTACAGCATTAAGTGCCATCCCAGCTCCATCCCCGCCCCAGGTTGAAGTGACATGGAATGCAAAAAGGGATCTTGCCAATGAACCCCTGTCCTGTGTGCTTAGATTCACCACTCAGCAAAATGGGGCTTTGAAATAAATATGGAAAACCGTTTTATATATGTTGATGTAATGAACCTCATGTATTCCTTGGAGTACTAGCACTTTGATAAGGGGTAAACATTGACATAACACTAGGTGAAGCTGGTTTGTAGCTTGGTCAAACAGCACAGGCATTAGTATTGGGGTGTGTGTGTGTGTGTGTGTGTGTGTGTGTGTGTGTGTGTGTGTGTGTGTGTGTGTGTGTGTGTGTGTGTGTGTGTGTGTGTGTGTGTGTGTGTGTGTGTGTGTGTGTGTGTGTGTGTGTGTGTGTGTGTGTGAGTGATGAGGTTGCATCGTGAGGATGACACAGACTGATGACTCATGACTTTTAGGACTGTGTGAGCATCAACGTTGACAACATTCTCTCCAGCGGCAGTCGGTGCTGTCTAAGATGAGGGAGGATGATTTTTTTTTTGTTCATGAGCATGGCCTTGTTTCTATTACAGCATGTTGGATGACTGTCATTCATATTCCATTCACCCAGTTCAATGTAACATCGATAGATTTAGGCTAGTACATGATACTCAAATGTTCCATGTGAACTGCTTTGTCCTCAACTTGGTCTAATAATTTTCCCATAATCTCCAAACTGTTCCATTTCAATTGCTACCATGCTTATGCATTTCAATTTAGCCCTATCCATATAGGCCAATTCCCACGACTGTAAAGGGTTAACAACACGCTTTCTAATATTTATCTGAGATACCGCTGAGGGGCATTTCAGAATGAGCAGCAGCTACTACTAGTATTGGGATAAAAATCAACTCTCCATATTCATGAGCCATCCATAGCCTGGATTTATATTTTTAGAAGGTCAAACCTCCCAGCTGGTAGTAAAATGTTGTGAAACAGTGGGCATAAACCCTGCTGGCTGGCGCGCAAACAAATATTTGTTTATTTTCCACTGTATTGCAAGTAAGTCCTGGCAATTCACTTGCATGCCATTGCTGGAGAGCAGGGCAGACAGCTTGAGAAACAGAAGGCTACGTGGACAAGTGCTTCCCAGGTGCCACAGTTGGTTGATGAAACTGCTCTGTTGAGGCCCGAGCGAGACACCTTGAAAGCTGGAGTGAAAAACAAAAGCTTGTAAGCAAATGTTCAGGACTGGGTTGGGGTCGATTCCATTTCAATTCAGGAAGTTAACTCACATTTAAATGTCCCTGTCATTTGCATTTCAGTGCAGACCTACTTCCTGATTTGACTGAGTGGAATTGACTCCTGGTGTAGGATAGGAGTTTCAATGCCAACTCCACATAAATTACTTACAATAGGCTACGGCGATTGGGTAGAACATAATTCTGGGGACTTTTTGTTTTGGTGACTGTTGTTTGATGATAGATGTTGTAGAAGCAAAGATTTGACAGGTTCCTGTTTGTATCCTTGAGGAACACATTTAATCAAGTCCGAAGTCTGCAATTCTACCAATGTATTTCACCATGCCAATATTGAGGCCCGTGGGTGAAGACAGAATCCTATTACTGTAGAGCCATCACTTTGCATCATCCAAGACACAAAGAGATCCTCTCGTCACTGTGTCGACAACTGGCTTTGCAAAAGTAAAGAAAAAGCTTGTTTGTCCATTGTGCTGCTAAAAAGGAAACTGTATTTTAGACCAGAAAGGGTGAGCGTGCGCATGCATGCCGTCTGCGTGCGCGTGTGTCATCTCATCCATTTGCGTGTCTGTCTCTGTCCGTCTGTCCGTCTGCTTGAAATCATCACGTCAGCATCCATCCGCTTAGAAGATGTGCTGACCCTGCAGAACTAGACTGTAGCCCTGAGCAACCAGGCTGAGTGAGTGGCAGACACCAGGGAGATGACCTGATGTGAATAACAATTCATACTCACACCTCCTATATCCCTAATGCCATAACTTCCATAAGGGGGGAGTATAGCTGCCAACAACCAGCTAGAGTGCCGTACATGGTTGTGTATGCATCCCTGCTAAATAAGACACAAATGCATGCGATCACTTCCGAACATGCACACGCACACGTACCCACACAGTAGTTTCCCTTGTCTCAAAAATAATCACAACTCATCCATTCTCTTTCTCCGCCTCGCACTCTGCGCGAGCGTGTTTGTGCAATGAGTGTGTTGCTAATGCCTCCTGTCGGCCCGGGAGAGTGAGAAAGGGTTGGGGGAATAGAATGAGGGAGGTACTGAAAGCAGAGATGTTTCAGTAAAGGTCGTCTTCTCCTAGATAATATTTGACCCTTCTGTTGCGCTCTGGGGCTTCTCCTGATGCGCCCTGTCACACTGGCTCACAGACGCAGCGCTTCATCAACCGTTTTTTGATAATGACTTGCAATTAAATGTACATTCATTTATAACGCAGTTAACCCGGCATCTTAAATGAACCATTAATGAGATTTCCAGCTTAGTACTAGTTTGGCGTGTAGCCTTCCAGGCCCAGTTAGTAGCCCGGCCTCTCCTTCTCAACTGCATCCCAAATGGCACCCTATTCCCTATTTAGGACACTACTTTCATAGTGCTCAGACTCTAATGAGCTACTCAACTGTATGTGTCTAGCTTGTATCCGTTTGTATGTGTGTTACATAGTGTGTATGTTTGTGTTATGTCTCCCCCATGCAAGAGCATTATTACTAGGCTAGTGGGACAAGTGGATGGTGAAACACCACATCACACAACGCTGAAAGGTAGGCCACTTCAGATAAAGGTAGTAATTGTATCCATAAGCTTCAGTGAAAAACATTGTGATGGAGGCATCCAAGCCAAAACGTGTAAGCATTGCCATTTCTTGTCAATTTAAATACACCCACTTTAATCTTCTCAAACTTTAAAGAGCGCCTATTTTTATAAAAACAATTGTAAGGGGTAGATCACCTTTAATATTGCAGATAGATTGTAGCTTCCATCAATGCAATTGTCTGCATCATTTCCAATCCCCCATATATCTTTAATAAAAAAAAATATATATATATTTCCTTTATTATGTTTCCCTAACTCTACCACCCCTAATTGGAGTAAACTAATGAACAACAACATTTAGGCTTCTACTTCCAGCGTATACATACTATATACATTTTACAGACACAATGTATTTTACAACAGTTGTTTGTTTGTTGTTAATCCCATCCTTCAGCTACCCTCAACCCCTCCCATTTATCTCTGATGGACATCCAGTTTGATTTCTAATCACCATGCATTTTTAACTGTGCTGTGATGTTTCACCCAAAGTTCTGAATCTTTCTATTACCATACAGTAGCTTCTACAGATTTGTAAATTAAAGATAAACATTTCCCTAAAGGTATTATTATATATCGACTCAACCAGCAGTGCTATTTGCAGAGTTAGCTCCAGGTAAATGTTGCAATTCTTCAGCCATTCCTGGACCTGCGACCAAAAACCAAGCTACATTTCTTTAGGCAGTCTCTAGTGGATACATTGATCTGTACTGTATGCAAGCAGGATACTAACACATCATGGACCAGTGGCACTAGGGAGAACTACTTTAAACAGGTCACCCATAAATAATGTAATCCAATTACACAGCCCACTTATTTAGTGTTCACGAGCTGACAAGACGGCTTGACAAGGTCAACTCACATGTGTTGCATTCATTAAGGTGATATGCAGGTCAGGGGTGTCCCCTTCCAATCAACATTCAATTGCCTCCATGTGACCGCCTCCTTCAACCTTCTACAGCTGCCCATGCTGACCTTCCACCTTTTACCTTTGACCCCAAAACACCGCTACCTGGCACTTAGTGACTGAAACGGAACACAGCTCCTTCTTAAATAGCTGTTTTCCTTCCATATCACTGGGCTCTATTAAAGGCCCAGAGGTTAAACGGTTCAGATCGCCCGTAATGTAGGTTAGTGCCCTTAGTGGTTTTACTGCAGCGCTGCAGGTCTCCAAGGACACACTCACACTACCACCGCTGCTGTGCAAATCTCTCTCTCTCTCCTCTCTCTTTCTTTCTCTCCCTCTCCATTCCTCTTTTCTCCTTCTATTTATTTCACCCTCACTCCTTTTCTCTGTCTCTCACTCTTTCCATCTATTCCTCTCTCTCTCTCCATCTATTCCTCTCTCTCTCTCCATCTATTATCTCTCTCTCCATCTATCTCTCTCTCCATCTATTATCTCTCTCTCTCATCTATTCTCTCTCTCTCTCTCTCCCCATCTATTCTCTCTCCCTCTGGCTGGGATTCACTAATGCTGGAACAAATATTTGCGTAGGGAAAAGGAAACATAGACACTAGTAATCATATAACATTTCCGCAAGAATGCTGATACCTGCCGTTTCAGATGCTTTGGACGCCGATTTGTTTTGGTAAGCAAAACAGAAACGCTAGGCCATTATTACTAGATCCTCAGGATACACAGAGTAGGCTGATTATTAAATCATCTCCAAGATCAGCATTTCCCCCATCATTAACAGTAGACTCAGTGAGATGACGTTGCATGCAAACACATGCGTATTGGTCCTGTCGCTCCCACGTTGTAACAACACTAAGCGGACGTGTGCACATGAGCAGATATTCTGTGACCGAGTGAGAGCAAAATCTTGAATCGCACTTATCTCAATGTCTGTGGATCATACTGTACATACACTGAGTGTACAACACATTAGGAACTCTCATTCCATGACATAGACGGACCAGGTGAATCCAGGTGAAAGCTATGATCCCTTATTGATGTCACTTGTTGAATCCACTTCAATCAGTGTGGATGAAGGAGAGCAAACAGGTTAAAGAAGGAAGTTTAAGCCGTGAGACAATGGAGACGTGATCTGTGTACGTGTGCCATTCAGCGGGTGAAAGCCATCTGGTTTGAGTTGGTCAGGAACTGCAACGCTGCTGGGTTTTTCATACTCATCAGTTTCCTGTGTATCAAGAATGGTCCAGCACCCAAAGGACATTCAGCCAACTTGACACAACTGCGGGAAGCATTGGAGTCAACATGGGCCAGCATCCCTGTGGAACGCTTTCGACACCTTGTAGAGTCCATGCCCCAATGAACTGAGGCTGTTCTGAGGGCTCAATATTAGGATGTTTTGTACACTGTGTATAGTGACAGCATGCTATAATCCTGGGTTACAGCATATTATCTCTAAACCCAGCATTCTCAGCTGTAATATTTCTCTCCTCTTCCCTCCAGATTTGCCATCCCAGGTATTACCCATCAGAAAAAGACGGTCTCCCAACGAGAGGGGACCTTCACACTGTCCTACTACCATCAAAAAAAGGTGAAATATGAGCACATTAAAACACTGCACTTAATCCGTCCATTCAAATTAGCCCCATTAATCATCATTAATTTGCTACATTACATTTCTTCACTTAATTGCATGTGCTACAAAGGCATAATTGCCCAGAAGCATGCCCGTTGTGATCCTTCATCTCCACCAGGAGTGCTAGTGCATCTTCTTTGGTAATTACCCAAGGTGTACTCGCCGGGGACGGTGTTGACGGAAAAAGTTGATGCCCGAATTTAAAAAAAAAGATCACTCGTTGCAGATAAGACAGTCTAATTTCCCAGCCGTTCAGGGAATACCAACAGGAATGAGAAGGGTCTTTCCTCTCCTTGAGAGACGTTGTAACACAGTTGACATTAGCCAGGCTTGAACTTTTTGTTGTTGTTGTTGTTAACATCGTAATCGTCGCGGTGTGTGCTTGCTGAGACAACTTGGTTACGTTTGGCACGGCACTTTTAGTCATCTCTGTCCTTTTTAACTTGTTATCATCAACACCGCGTGTATCAACATCGCCGTTATCATTACCGTCACCGACATCGTCAACGCCGTCGCTGTTATTACCCGTCTCTGTCCTTATTTCAGTCATTTCAATGATAGTCACGGTGCGGCACATGAGTCATGTAATATATAATGCAATGTTGCCAGGCCATTGACTGTGAGACAACAAGGAGGTGCACACAATGTACCACCCACAGACACAGCCAGTGCTACCACGGCAAGCCGGCACATAGGTTTCATCCCTAATGGCACTCTATTCCCTATTCAGTGCACTACTTTTGACCAGGGACCACTATATAGGGAATAGAGTTGCATTTGAGACTCACCCATACATCACTGTATGAGCCTACTTCACATGTGCAGTTTTTGAAATAGCTAGGGAATATGACATCACAAAGCACTATACATTCAAAGTGGACAAAGTACAGTTTGCACTCTATAATTTGTCCTGAATAACTTAATAATAACGCAATTTTTTAAATTTGATTTAGTTTCTGTTTCTATGCTTGCACAAAACATTTCTGCTCAATAGCCTAACCCAGTGCACACAGAGTTGTTGAGTATGTTATTCAGCTCAGTTGAAGTTATTCAAGAGTACTTAATGGTAAGAACATTGCATTGTATTCGTATTGGTTTGTATACAAGTAGAGAAGACTTTCAGTTTACAAAGTTTGTTTACACAGTGCGAATGGGAACCGATGCCTCGGATTGAGGATAAGGCCCTGTGACAGACGAGCGTCCTTGTACTTGTACTTTAAGGGAAAATCCACAAAAAATTGTTTTGTTAATTTTGTTATTAGTCCACTGTTGATACAGACCCAAAATGTTTTGTTTGACAATGGTTTCCTTCTTAAAATTCCAATATCTGCTGACATGCAAACATTTTGGGACTGTATCAACAGTGGACTAATGAAACGAATACCAAAATAGTTTTTAAGTGGATTATCCCTTTAAAGACAACTATTGTCTTCCAGTCCTTGACATTTTCACGTTATGAAGAATGACAATACTGCTGTATTCACTTGTTTACCCTTAGAATTCTAACAAATTATATTTCTATGGTTGAACAGACCACACACACAACGTTTCCCTTGGGCTGTTTCGGTAAACAAGTTACTGTCTATTCCAAGCTGGTTCATTTTCAACTCTTATAAAGAATAGAGGAAGAAGAGGAAGTTGCATCCGAGAGACCACTCTCTATCACATTTCCCCCTTTCAACTTTCCTGCACAGACCAGGTTGGCTACTGCGACATTCAGCTCGGCTGTCCTGTTTCGACATTCCCGCAATGTGGAAACCATCAATCTCCCTCGGCCTCTTAATTGCCTGTCAATCTACATCACGCTTGCTTTGGAACGACAGGACAATGTCAGAGTATAACCCATATACCCCGTACACGGGCCTCTCCACCTCCCCCGCTGACAGAAAATTATAAATCAATTAATTCATTGGCCTTGGTTAACCTTGCTGACGTTTGATTAATATTCTCATCAATAGCAATAAAAAGTGTCCTTGAGAGAGCTCAGAACAAACCCCTGAACTGATGCTGGTCTCCTGGGCAACCGTGGCTCCATTTCATTGACAGACATCTTAGGGAGCCAATAACAGTAGCTCAAATGTCCCCTCCTTTCCAAATGACCTCTCCCCCATTCGATTGGATGGACTAGAAGCGCACAACTTTTGATCAGAGCCCATCAAAGTAATACATTATATAGGGAATATGGTGCCATTTTGGACGTAGTCGATGTTGTCCATATAGAGATAAAGTCAGAAGTTTACATACACTTAGGTTGGAGTCATTATAACTCGTGTTTCAACCACTCCACAAATGTCTTGTGAACAAACTATAGTTTTGTCAAGTATGTTAGGACATCTACTTTGTGCATGACACAAGTAATGTTTCCAACAATTGTTTACAACAGATTACTTCACTTTTAATTCACTGTATCACAATTCCAGTGGGTCAGAAGTTTACATACAGTAAGTTGAACAGTTTGGATTCCAGAAAATGATGTCATGGCTTTAGAAGCTTCTGATAGGCAAATGTACATAATTTGAGTCAATTGCATGTGTACCTGTGGATGTATTTCAAGGCCTACCTTCAAACTCAGTGTCTCTTTGCTTGACATCATGGGAAAATCTAAATAAATCAGCCAAGACCTCAGAAAAAAAATTGTAGACCTCCACAAGTCTGGTTCATCCTTGGGAGCAATTTCCAAACGTCTGAAGGTATCATGTTCATCTGTACAAACAATAGTACGCAAGTATAAACACCATGGGACCACGCAGCCTTCATACTGCTCAGGAAGGAGACGCGTTCTGTTTCCTAGAGATGGACGTACTTTGGTGCGAAAAGTGCAAATTAATCCCAGAACAACAGCAAAGTACTTTGTGAAGATGCTGGAGGAAACAGGTATAAAAGTATCTATATCCACAGTAAAACAAGTCCTATATCGACATAACCTGAAAGGCAAAATATCTTAAGGACAACAAAGTCAAGGTATTGGAGTAGCCATCACAAAGCCCTGACCTCAATACAATAGAACATTTGTGGGCAGAACTGAAAAAGCGTGTGCGAGCAAGGAGGCATACAAACCTGACTCAGTAATACCAGCTCTGTCAGGAGGAATGGGCCAAAATTCACCCAACTTATTGTAGGAAGCTTGTGGAAGGCTACCCAAAAAGTTTGACCCAAGTTAAACAATTTAAAGGCAATGATACCAAATACTAATTGAATGTATGTAAACTTCTGACCCACTGGGAATGTGATGAAAGAAATAAAAGCTGAAATAAATCATTCTCATTATTCTGACATTTCACATTATTAAAATAAAGTGGTGATCCTAACAGACCTAAGACAGGGATTTTTTACTAGGAATAAATGTCAGGAATTGTGTAAAACTGAGTTTAAATGTTTTTGGCTAAGGTGTATGTAAACTTCCGACTTCAGCTGTACATGTATATTACTCGTGTTCTATTTAATTTTGTGGTTGTCCTGTGCCAGACGTCATTATGTTGCACTGTACAGTAAGTGTGTAGAGAGGTAGGCTGGCATTGTGGTATAATGGATAGGTAAACGGCTCACCAAGATTAACACCCATTATCCCAGATCATCTACAGTGATATTGTGCTATTATGTGTACTAGTATGCTTTTGTAGTGCGGTACTTTACACTAGGAGATGGGGAGTGAAGTGGGGTAGACTAAGCTGCTCACATACCGATAGCAATCATTCCACCATTAATTTGCCCATCCTTATAATAGAAGAATTTGCCATGTGCGGTAAAGTGCAGTCGCATATGGAGCACTTTTCTTGTTTCCTTTATGTTCTTCGAATTACAACCACTGAGTACACTGATACACAACATATTACATGCGGCCCTCAATTCCCCCATGCAGGCCCAGTTTCCCCCTGCTCATTTCAACAATGGATTTTCATGATGGAGAGAATGTTGTACCTCACCATAATAACATAATAATTATATGCCATTGAGTGCCAAGTGGCGCAGCGGTCTAAGGCACTGCATCGCATTGACATATACACGGACACGGTGACTGAGTTGATCAGGAAGTGTATAGGGGATGTTGTTCCCACGGTGACTATTAAAACTTACCCAAACCAGAAACTGTGGATAGATGGAAGCATTTGCGCAAAACTGAAAGCATGTACCATCGCATTTAACCATGGCAAGGTGACTGGGAATACCGTTGAATACAAACTTTGTAGTTATTCTCTCCGTAAGGCAATCAAACAGGCAAAACGTCAATACAGAGACAAAGTGGAGACGCAATTGAACGGCTCAGACACGAGACATATGTGGCAGGGTGTACAGACAATCACGGATTACAAAACGGAAACCAGCCACATCGCGGACACCGACGTCTTGCTCCCAGACAAGCTAAACACCTTCTTTGTCCGCTTTGAGGATAACACAGTGCCACCAGCGCGGCCCACTCCCAAGGACTGTGGGCTCTCGTTCTCCATGGCTGACGTGAGTACGACATTTAATTTAAGCGTGTTTACCCTTGCAAGGCTGCCGGCCCAGACCGCATTCCTTACCCGCGTCCTCAGAGCATGCGCATACCAGCTGGCTGGAGTTTTTACGTACATATTCAATATCTCCCTATCCCAGTCTGCTATTCTCACTCGCTTCAAGATGTCCAACATTGTTCCCAAGAAAACAAAGGTAACTGAACTAAATGACAATCGCCCCATAGCACTCACTTCTGTCATCATGAAGTGCTTTGAGAGGCTAGTCAAGGATCATATCACCTCTACCTTACCTGACACCCTAGACCCACTTCAATTTGCTTACCGCGCCAATAGATCCACAGACGATGTGATCGCCATCGCACTGCACTCTGCCCTATCCCATCAGGACAAGAGGAATATCTATGTAAGAATGCTGTTCATTGACTATAGCTCAGCCTTCAACACCATAGTACCCTCCAAGCTCATCATTTATCTTGAGGCCCTGGGTCTGAACCCCACCCTGTGCAACAGGATCCTGGACTTCCAGATGGGCCACCCCCAGGTAGTGAAGGTAGGAAACAACACCTCTACTTCACTGATCCTCAACACAGGGGCCCCACTGGGGTGTATGCTCAGCCATGACTGCGTTGCCACGCACTCCACGCACTCCACACAACAGACGCCTGATTACCAACAATGATGAGACAGCCTACAGGGAGGTGGTGAGGGCCCTGGCGGAGTGGAGCCAGGAAAATAACCTCAACATCAACAAAACAAAGGAGCTGATTGTGGACTTCAGGAAACAGCAGAAGGAGCATGCCGTTATCCACATCGACGGGACCTCAACAGCTTCTCTTCAACCTCAGGAGGATGAAGAAATGTGTCTTGGCCCCTAAGACCTTCACAAACTTTTACATATGCACAATTGAGAGCATCCTGTCGGGCTGTATCACAGCCTGGTAGGCAACTGCACCCCCCGCAACCACAGGGCTCTCCAGAGGGTGGTGCGGTCTGCCCAACGCATCACCGGGGGCACACTGTCTGCCCTCCAGGACACCGACAGCACCCGATGTCACAGGAAGGCCAAAAAGATCATCAAGGACAACAACCACCCAAGCCACTGCCTGTTCACCCCGCTATCATCCAGAAGGCGAGGTCAGTACAGGTGCATCAAAGCAGGGACCGAGAGACTGCAAAACAGCTTCTATCTCAAGGCCATCAGACTGTTAAATAGCCATCACTAGCAGGCTGGTTACTCAAGCCTGCACCATAGATTGCAGATTATGCTGCCCTATATACATAGACATGGAATCACTGGCCACTTTAATAATGTTTACATACTGCATTTCTCATCTCATGTGTATGTACTGTATTCTATTCTACTGTATTTTAGTCAGTGCAACTCTGACATTGCTCGTCCTAATGTTTATATATTTCTTAATTCCATTCTTTTACTTTTAGATTTGTGTATTGTTGTGAATTGTTATATACTACTGCACTGTTGGAGCTAGGAACACAAGCATTTGGCTACACCCGCAATAACATCTGCTAAATATATGTATGTGACCAATAAAATGTTATTTGATTTGATTTGAGGTGTCACTACAGACCCGGGTTCAATCCCAGGCGGTGTCATAACCAGCCGTGACCAGGAATCCCATAGGATTGGCCCGGTGTCGTCCGGGTTTGGCCGGGGGGACTTTACATGGCTCATCGTGGTCTAGCAACTCCTTGTGCTGGGCCGGGCCCCTGCAGGCTGACTTCAGTCGTCAGTTGAACGGAGTTTCATTTCAACACATTGGTGCGGCTGGCTTCTGGGTTGAAATAAAATAAAAAATATATAAAAATAATAAATATGCCATTTAGACAACACTTTTATCCAGAGTAACTTAGTCATGTGTATACATTTTAAGTATGGGTGGTCTCAGGAATCAAACCTGCTATTCTGGCATAGCATGCACCATGCTTTACCAACTGAGCTACAGAGGACCTCTTATGCATCATTTGATTAAGTTGAAGTAGCACCGATCTACTGTTCGAGCATGGAACACCTTTTTTCCCTTGCTAATTTCAAGAAATGAACATTTACTCCCGGCCCAGCCCGGGCGACACAAGCATGCCCCAATTTTCTTTTACATATTTGAACTCCGCTCTCACTCAGAGCTCCAAGAACATTTTGCCCTCCCCCTTAGCTCACATCTCTAATAACCTTAATCAAGCCAATAACTTAATGCTTTGATGAAGCGCAGAGCGCGGCACAATTAGATTTTGCTGAGGTGGGCCATATTTCTAACCGAGGTGAGGACGGCAATTCTGGGCAGCCCAAACTACCAGCCATCAATCACGCAGGCGAGATTGAAACGTTTGATGTTCCTACCACCGGCTTCCCAACGACAGTTATAAGTGAAGGGCATGAGGTGATATCTCTGTATTTAGTTGGTCAGCCCGCTTCAGAAATAGTCGTAGTGCAGTATTGTGTCGTATACTCTGTGAAACATTGCTTTTAGGGTTTACTGTATATCCTTATTAATTGGCTGTCAAAGGGAAAATGTGTTTCTTTGAGTGCCTCGATATACACTCGACAGTCGCTCTGTTTTTTGTTGTTGTTTATGTTTACACTGTGCGAACAGCTGGCATCTCTTTTGGAACGAGTCACTCTGTTGTCATCCGTAACCGTTGTGTCAATCATAGAGGTTAGGATATTACAACCAACTAGTTATAACTTTTATTTAACAATCTATCGAAACAGCACCCAGTTGCCATTGGTTTTAGTGGAGCTGAGGGTCTCCTTGCAGGCAGATCGAACACTCTGCACCTTTTTTTTAAACAACCTACTAGAGTCTAAATAGAGGCCCAGTTTAACTTATTAAAAAGGTGTTTCACCCTACATACCTTTCCTACAGAAAAAAGGTGGTGGTAGTTCTATAGAAAATACCATGCAAATGTAACAGAGTGGACCCGCCGCCCCTGACATTTCATGCCCTATTATCATCTTATGACCAATGCACATTATGATCTATTGAAGCCAGATTCGAGAATGTTGCAACAAGCAGCACCGCAGATATTGAGATATAGCGCGATGCAAGACTTTGCTCTCATAAAGTCACAGAATATCTGCGCGTGTGCACACGTTTCGCTTCGTGTTGTTACAGCGTGGGAGCCTCAGGATCAAGACGCGCTCCGTGTTTGCATGCAACGTCGTCTCGCTAAGTCTACTGCTAATGAGCAGATTTTGAAGATCATTCAATGATCAGCCTACTCCATGTGTCTTTATGATCTAGTATGGATGGCCTAGTGTTTCTATTTTGCTTAGCAAAACATCTATGTTACTGTATATGATTACTAGAGAATAGATGGAGAGGGAGAGGGAGAGGGAGAGAGACACTGTTTCTCCCTTGCAATAATCAGGGCTGACCCCCTCCTCCACTCCCAGCCCCTTTTATCCTTCCCTTCCATCCCCAGCTCAGAGCCCCAATGCAGCAGCAATCATTTTCTCCCTGCAATTAATTACTCAGCTTCACCCCTCCCTCTGGTTCCATCCCACATGGAACCCTATATTTTTCACTACCTTTGACCAGGACCCATATGGCTCTGTTCAAAAGTAGTGCACTATATAGGGATTATGGTACCATTCGGGATGCATTTTCTCTGATGAAATGAAAACGGTTTCCAACAACAATTTCATCCTCCTTTTCAATTAAACCATCCATTGCTCTTTTAATTTTGCAATGCTTTCACAATTAATAACGCTCTTCATCAAACTGGTGAAAAGGCAGCTCGCCTCGGTGAAATATGTCCGCTTCGGGGAAAAGCCTGATTTATTGCCATCAAATGATTTATTTATATAGCTACACAAAATTATTTGTCTTCTGGTGTGAAGAAGTGAGAGGGTCACGGGAAGGAAGTATTCATTTCAGGTCCGTCTCTCTTAGCGGAGGATGGTAGAGGTTACAAAGGCTGTTCGAATCCCAGGTCGGACGATCAAAATCTGAGGGGCGTTTAGTATCCTAGATGCCATCTCCTGCCTGTTGTGTCCTTGGGCAAGGCCCTTAAATGCTCCAGGGAGGCTGACCCTGTGGCTGATCCTGTGCTTTCAACCCCTCCGGGTGATGTGCCTTCTGGTTTTGGGTTGAAAAAGACACATTTACTTTCTCCGTTCTCAGAAAATGGACAATGAAGTATTGTTCTTATAGAAGCAGAGATGCATGCTGTACTCAGCACCTTTCATATTTCTGTCAATTCAGAGTTTTCTATGTCTGACTTTCATCATGTGCACTTTAAACAGAATTAGCTTTTTGGCAGAGATATGACAATGGATTCTGTATACTGTATGTCAATGGAATGAAATGCTTTTAAAAGCACTGTGGCATCAGTTGTGGGATGGCATCAAATGTGAATCACAGAATCTATTCAAAACATCCCTCACAGACACATAACTGTTTCTATAATGAAAGGCAGCGTTTCAAATAGCTACCCAGCCTATCTACGTTGACCCTTTTTGCACAAACTTTTTCAGTACATACAGTACCGGTCAAAAGTTTGGACACATCTACTCTTTCCAGGGTTTTTCTTTATTTTGACTATTTCCTGCATTGCAGAATAATAGTGAAGACATCAACACTATGAAATGACACACATGGAATCATGTAGTAAGCAAAAAAGTGTTAAACAAATCTAAATATATTTTATATTTGAGATTCTTCAAAGTAGCCACCCTTTGCCTTGATGATAGCTTTGCACACGCTTGGCATTCTCTCAACCAGCTTCATGAGGTAGTCACCTGGAATGGATTTCAATTAACAGGTGAGCCTTGTTAAAAGCTCATTTGTTGAATTTCTTTCCTTAATGTGTTTGAGACAATCAGTTGTGTTGTGACAAGGTAGAGGTGGTATACAGAAGATAGCCCTATTTGGTAAAAGACCAAGTCCATATTATGTCAAGAACAGCTCAAATAAGCAAAGAGAAACCACAGTCGAGCATCACTTTAAGACATGAAAGTCTGTCAATCTGGAAAATTTCAAGAACTTTGAAGGTTTCTTCAAGTGCAGTTGCAAACCATCAAGCGCTATGATGGAACTGGCTCTCATGAGGACAGCCACAGGAAAGGAAGACCCAGAGTTACCTCTTCTGCAGAGGATACGCTCATTAGAGTTTACTGCACCTCAGATTGTAGCCCAAATAAATGCTTCACAGGGTTCAAGTAACTAGTAACTAAATCAACTATTCAGAGGAGACTGTGTGAATCAGGCCTTCATGGTCGAATTGCTGCAAAGAAACCACTACTAAAGGACATCAATAAGAAGAAGAGACTTGCCAAGAAACACGAGCAATGGACATTAGACCGGTGGAATCTGTCCTTTGGTCTGATGACTCCAAATATTAGATGTTTGGTTCCAACCACCGTCCTTGTGTGATATGCAGAGTAGGTGAACTGATGATCTCTGCATGTGTGGTCCCCTCCGTGAAGCATGGGGGAGGAGGTGTGATGGTGTGGGGGTGATTTGCTGATGACACTGTCAGTGATTTATTTACAATTTAAGGCACACTTAACCAGCATGGCTACCACAGCATTCTGCAGCGATACACATCCCATCTGGTTTGTGCTTAGTGGGACTATCATTTGTTTTTCAACTGGACAATGATCCAACACACCTCCAGGCTGTGTAAGGGATATTTGACCAAGAAGGAGAGTAATGGAGTGCTGCATCAGATGACTTGGCCTCCACAATCACCCAACCTCAACCCAATTGAGATGGTTTGAGATGAGTTGGACCATGGAGTAAAGGAAAATCAGCCAACAAGTGCTCAGCATATGTGGGAACTCCTTCACTACTGTTGGAAAAGCATTCCAGGTGAAGCTGGTTGAGAGAAAGCCCAGAGTGTGCAAAGCTGTCATCAAGGCAAATGGTGGCTATTTTTAAGAATCTAAAATATATTTTGATTTGTTTAACACCCTTTTGGTTACTACATGACTCCATATGTGTTATTTCATAGTTTTGATGTCTTCACTATTATTCTACAATGTCGAAAATAGTCCAAATAAAGAAAAACCCATGAATGAGTAGGTGTGTCCAAACTTTTGACTTGTACTGTACGCTGCTGCTACTGTTTACTGTATGTCACTTTATCCCTACCTATATGAACATATCTACCTCAATTACCTCGTACCCCTGCACATCGACTCGGTACTGGTAGTCTTTGTATATAGCCAAGTCATCGTTACTCATTGTGTATCTGTTATTACTTCTATTATTACATTTACTTTTCTACTATTTCTCTATTTGCTTTCTCTCTGCATTGTTTGCAGTTAGTCCACACCTGTTCTTTACAAAGCATGTGACCAATAAAATTGTATTTGATTTAAGGTAGACCAAGGTCTAGATGGTATTTGTTTCTTTCAGATACTTTGAGCCTTCGTGGAGTGCCAGATGTACATGGTTTGTTAAACATGTGAGACTATTCTGTTGGTTCCAGTGTGCCAGACAGTCTCAATGAAGCACAGCTAAGTATTGGAAAGAAAACAAATACTAGTGGGTTCAAGCGGGATTTTCATATGTGGTAGATTAGAACTGTCCCAAAATGTGGGTGCTCTCTCAATCAGATTATTTCCGTCAGCTTGTTTTGGGCCTTCAAAACAACTCGTCAAAACTCAATTTCCCTCTAATTTGACCCTTGACGTTAGGTCACGATATTGTGGTGGGTTGTGGTGGTGGTCGAAGCAGGAAATACTCAGAAATACTGTTCTTGATGGCCCTCACTCAACCCACAAAGATGCAATACATGTATGTGCCACAGCCTTTTCACTGCCTAACCAGACTGTCCATTTGAGTTGACCTGGACAATTACGACCCGTTAGCTCCGTCCGTGATCCAAGGCCCCCACCACCAGGGCACTCACGCTAACGAACCCCTTTCTAAACCTCAAAAAAGAAACAAAAGACAAAAGCTTAGGCACATGAGTACGACCTTGAAGTCATAGTACATAATGGTATTCCTTTTAGAGCGGAGACCAGAGAAATCAAGAGAGACCCGAGACCAAGAGAGGGAGAGCGAGAGAGAGAGAGACTGAAAATGACAGAGAACATCTAAGAGTGACACACAACCCTAACAACCAGCCGGGGCAATAGTTGCTATCGATACTAACAATGCAGAGGGAAGGACTCTAGGGACTATGAATAGAGCAGAGGTTAACACAGGGCCATCCAGACCGAAAATGACACAGGCCTTGTGCCCAGATTGTCACACAGGCACCAGGCCACGAACATGGCAGCTGAAAAATCAGTCCGAGTCAGACTCATTTCCATATAAATAGGTGACTTCTGGACATAAAATGAGCAGGTGGCTTGATAAGTGGATGGCTGGCCCCTGTAATTGCCGCTACTGAAGGCGAGGCGGCTAGAACACTTTTATCCCCTACTCTCTAAAAGTTGTCGGCAGCAGCTCGAAAAAGTCCAGTTTCAAGCTATGCTCAGAGGTCAGTTTGTGCACTTTACTAAGGATTTTTCTGAGTTTGTCACTTCGGAGGTGACCCTGATTAACACAACCATGTGTCGTGTTGTTCTTTGACTTGGACGGCTACATTTCTTTATGAATGTTATCATTCAAAAGTCTATTTGTTCCCTCATTTCAGACCCCACCCCAGAAAACCCCCATCCTACCAATTAACCGCACCGCACCTCGACCCAGGAAGTGACATTGTGTGCCAACAGCGGTGATTGATCTCTCCTCCACCTACTCTCGTCTATTGTGTGTGTTACACAATAAGTGCTATGAGAATCAGTAAGGTTTCTTGGCCTGTGCGGATCTGAATGGTCTCTTGAACTATGTTCTCACTCTTGACTCACTGTTGTCTGTAGTGTGCCATACCAAGGAATATATGAGAATCAGTGAGATTTCTCTGGCTGTTGACCTCTTGAACTCTCTTCTTGTCAAGTGGAGCCAGAGAGATGAGAGAAGCTGATTGTGACAGATCAAGATCCAATCAGGAATAATGATGACCCATTTCTCCAACACTAGCCCCAGAGCCTTATATTTAGTGAGTTGGGCCAAATTTTGTAAATGTTGAATATGTTCAAATTCTAAACTTTCAGTTACATTACATTGTTTAAGTATTCCGCATGTAACTCATTGTTAGATGACATTGTTAGATGACATTGTTAGCTAACATGGCTGCCATGAAATCGTAATGCAGAAATATTAATGTCCCAACTCTCTAAATACATGGCTCTGCACTAGCACATTCAATTCAATAAGCTTTATTGTTTGCCATATGTACTTACGACATAATTGTCCTTGACATGTGGCCCACATACATGACACATAAAAAAAATAACAAGCTTTATTGCTTGTTAAATTTGCATATGACGGAATATTTTCCTTGACATCTCACGTGGCTCACATACATTACAGTTCAAAAGTTTGGAGTCACTTAGTAATGTCCTTGTTTTTTAAAGAAACCCCAATTTTTTTGTCCATTAAAATAACATCAAATTGATCAGAAATACAGTGTAGTCATTGTTAACGTTGTAAATGACTTATTTTTTTATGGAATATCTACATAGGCGTACAGAGGCCCATTATCAGCAACCATCACTCCTGTGTTCCAATGGCATGTTGTGTTAGCTTATCCAAGTTTATAATTTTAAAAGGATAATTGATCATTAGAAAAATCTATTTTGCAATTATGTTAGCACAGCTGAAAACTGTTGTCCTGATTTAAAAGAAGCAATAAAACTGCTTCTGGCCATTTTGAGCCTGTAATCGAACCCACAAATGTTGATGTTCCAGATACTCAGCTAGTCTAAAGAAGGCCAGTTTATTGCTTCTTTAATCAGGACAACAGTTTTCAGCTGTGCTAACATAATTGCAAAAGGTTTTTCTAATGATCAATTATCCTTTTGAAATGATAAACTTGGATTAGCTAACACAACATGCCATTGGAACACAGGAGTGATGGCTGCTGATAATGGGCCTCTGTATGCCTGTGTAGATGTTCCATTGAAATCAGCCGTTTCCAGCTAAAATAGTCATTTACAACATTAACAATGTCTACACTGTATTTCTGATTACGTTGATGTTATTTTAATGGACAAAAAAATATGCTTTTCTTTCAAAAACAAGGACATTTCTAAGTGACCCCAAACTTTTGAAAGGTAGTGCACATACAGTATATAACACATGTAAACAATAACAGCCCTGACATTCACATTTTCTCACAGAGTGCAATCTCTCATACTAGTAGTGTTTTATGAAACCACATATTAGCGGTACTTAGAATTGCGATGTTGCCTGTGATAGCTTCACCTACACTATAGTATGATGGTAAAATGATGATGATGTGGTTATTAGGTTAATATCTAGTCTGCTATTCACTCTTTATTGGTCATATGACACACATCTTTGCAATGCACACATGCACACACACAGACCCACAAAACACATAGCTTGTCCCTTCCCTTTATTGTGCAAGAGCAAGTCACCATTCCTTTTTCTGATGTCAGTCTGCCTGATAGCAGTGAGCTTACAAGGTGCTAAGTACCTGGATGCCTTCAGGGAGAGACTGAAAGCCCTACCTGGCTTTGGAGAGGCTTGGGTCGTAATTGGATACATGGCTGGTTGGAGAAACGGATAGAGAGCCTCAGAGAATATTAAATAAGCACTAAGCCTACAGAAATTACAGATGCATGCTTTAGCATTGCGAGGAAGTTGTACAAGTCTGATAAATGGTTTCTGTCTGTCAATTCTTTGGCATGCTTCCTCCCAAGGAAAACGTGGAGTCTTGATGGTGATGGTGCAGTAGGATATAAAGGACAACTGGTGATTTTAGCATGTAAATCTAGGTGGGGCATTAAAAAAAACTGTGGGATGCATGCCAGCAAAGCCACAACACAACACTAAACAATACATTAATTGCACTATAACTTTGACAAACAATGCCCACAAACTGTTAGGGCCTACATAAAGCTGTCCCAACAGCAGAGTCCCAACAGCAGTCCCAACACCTTAACACTGCTACAGTTCATTCAGCCTCATTTACTGCCTTTAAAAAAAACATAGCTGATATGGCCGACTTGCTTAATAAACAAATGTGGTTTCGACTGACAATTGAGATGTACAAACTTTGGCATAAGGGGACGACGAGCGCATAAGAGGCAATCCGTCATTTCGATTAAGACAATGAGCCAGAGGCGAAGGACGTAGTCAATGCAATCATCACTTTTGAAATGTACAGCGTCAGAATTCAGAACATGAGCCTTTCTCACATTATAAACAGACAATGAAAGCTCTTACAATATTCAATGATTACGTTTCTCTAAAACAGGTTATAGGCAAACAAGCACACACCGGCCACGAACGACCTGTTTACAATACCACCTTGGTGAAAATAGACCAACTTATTAGGGTGAGACATTTTGGGACTCACGTTGCTGTGATGTGCTTGAACAAGAAAGTGGCGCGGGCAGTCCTTCATGAGCAAATTTTGTCATCAAAGAGAAAGATGCCGGATTTACAATTCCAAGTTTAATAACCGTTCAAAACGTATTTTCCCAGTTGTAGCTCATTTTTTCCTGAGTTCCCAGTTGTCATGAACTCACGGATTCCTTCCAAAACAACTCCTAGTTGAATTTCGATCTCCAACTTGTGTAATGTTTATGTCCAATGGCCGATGAGCACCGAGACGTTTTATCTCTAATTTCTCTTCATATGACAAGGATTGAAAAGGATTTGATTGTCGACTTGATTCATGGTGACAACTGCTAGCTTGCTAGCTAAGATTTTGAATGTATGATGTTGACATGATCAGTACAATAAATTCTACAGATATAACGTGATTTGATGTCATTCTATCTGTGGCCAATGACCTTCGGCCTTCTTGGATGGGCTCTTCTAATATAACTTTATGGCAGAACCCAAGGGGATAACATTTTCGGGCTCTAACCTTAGATTTGGGGATGACGTACTGTCCCACGAGTGACAGAAATTGAGCCAATCAGGCTAGCCCCACCACCACAAAAAGCACTGAGCTAGGCTGAAACACCTGCATTTTTTAGCTGCCTTACTCAAGAAAGCAAAAAAGAGACCATGTTTGTATACAGATTTATTAACTCAATTACATTTTTTTTTTGACATTGTTTGCAAACTGATATGTGACACGTATTAATACCAAAATGACAAGCAAAACAAATGTGCGGCTCAAACAGGTGGAGCTCTGCCCTAAATGACGGGTCGCCACTGTAAAGGACCATGGTATTCAATAAAATGGGTTACGGATTTTCCGAACGAGGCTGGAAATACATTGATTCTGGGCTGTTTGGAAGCTGTTTTGAAAAGCAAAGTTGAGTTTCACTCTTGTTTCTTCCAGGTAACTTTTTGCAAGTCGATCAAATAAATTGAGAAGCACATATTCATGGTGCTGTAATTATACCATTTGAAGAGGAAACCCCAGTCATGTGAAAGTCTGTTTTGAATTGCCTGGTGCGCCAGCAATAGCAAACCAATTAACGATCTTGCTACCAATAAGGCTACTGTAGCTGGCTTTCACACTGTAACAGTTTAACAGTTTGGCTTTTTAACCATGCTATGTCTTCAATGGTCCTCAGTGGTAGTAGAACTACAGTCAGAGGCTGCGTTCGAAATAGAACCCTATTTACTATATAGTGAACAACTTTTGACAAGACTCTTGTGGAACCTGGTCAAGTGTAGTGCCGTAAGAAAGCAGTCATACACCTTGACTTTTTCCACATGTTGTTGTGTTACAGCCTGGATTCAAAATGGATTACATTGTTTTTTAAATTCTCACCCATCTACACACAATACCTCATAATGACAAAGTGAAAACATGTTTTCAGAAATGTTAGCAAATTTATAGAACATTTTATACTGAGATATTTAATTTACATAAGTATTCACACTCCTGACTCAGTACTTTGAAGAAGCACCTTTGTTGGCAATGACAGCTTTGTGTTGTCTTGGGTATGTCTGCATCAGCTTTACACATTTGGATTTGGGGATTTTCTCCCATTCTTCTTTGCAGATTTTCTCAAGCTCTGTTAAGTTGGATGTTGAGTGGTGGTGAACAGCAAAGTCTTTCCACAGATTTTCAATGAGATTCAAGTCTGGGCTTTGGTTGGGCGCCTCAAGGACTTTCACATATTATTTTTATATTATTTTATATTTTACCTTTGTCTTTCCCGTGCCTTTTTGCAAACTCCAGCCTTACTATCATACACCATTTTGTCAGGAGTGGCTTTCGGCGAGCCACTCTCTCATAAAGCCCAGATTGGTGAAGTGCTATAGAGACTGTTGTCCTTCTGGCAGGTTCTTCCATCTCAGCCAAGGAACTCTGTAGTTCTGTCAGTGGTCATTGGCTTCTTGGGCACCTACCTGACCAAGGTCCGTCTTGCCTGGTTGCTCAGTTTGGTCGGACGGCCAGCTCTAGGCAGAGTCTGGGTAGTTCCATGTTTTTCAATTTCCCAATAATGGAGACAACTGTGCTCTTGGAAACTTTCAACACTCCAGATATTGTTTAAAAACCTTTCCCAGATATATGCCTCATCACAATTCTATCTCAGAAATCTACGGCCAGTTCCTTGCACTTCATGGTATAGTTTCTGCTCTGAGATACACTGTCAAGTGTGGGACAGGTATGTTTCATACATAAACATACATTAATTGGCCACAGGTGGACTCCAATGAAGTTGTAGTAACATCAAGGAAGATCAAAGGAAATTGGATGCGCCTGAGCTCAATTTGGTGTGTCATAGCAAAGGGTATGCAGTACTTATGTATATTAGATTAAAAAAAATTCAGGGGGAATGAATGCTTCCTGAAGGCACTGTATATAGGGGAATAGGATGCCAGTTGAGAAAGAACCCAACATGTGAAGTTAGAGCAGCCTGTCAGTGACTAGATTGAGTGAGATCAGCCTCTTGAGCAAAAAATGCCTTTCATGGGAGAGAAGGGAGGATGGGAGGTCTGTTGGTTTCAAAAAGCATGGTACACTGTGTTCCCCTGCCGCGTGCCCATTCTAAAAAATTAGAAGAGGTCTCGTCCACCTTGCCTCAGACTCCATGTTCCAACGAGTCCTTTGTCGAATTAATAACTATTTGATGCATGATACTCCATTTCCATGTGGCAGAGCAATGTCTGCCTCTCTCCCTGCTCTAACAGGCACCTGTCTGAGCTGTCAAAAGTGCAATTTTTTTATCCCGACTCCACAATAGCAAGATTCACTCTCACTTCTCTGCCTCTGAATGACCTCTCTCGGCTATCAAACTGTCAGAAGTCGCCCAGAAGCATGGAGGTTCTCTAATGGGAGTGACATTTCAGACAATTGTCCCCCTGCTGAAACAGCTGAGTCTTGGATTGGTTTTATACGAAAAACTAAAGAGAAATGTCATTGATGTAGTGTTTTGTAAAATGTCAATAACGATGAATCATGTGGCGTAGTAGCAGTATATGGCGGTTGTTGCGATGAACCTGATAGACAATGTGTTTTTTTTACGGTGTATTTTAAAATTTACTGCGTTTTGTTTTTACACCCTGAGTGAGAGTGTTGACACATATGACACTTACAGGTATAGGATCTTATTTTGAGTCAGTTTGCTACAGCAGGAAATGTGAAATTGTATGTGGATTATAATGATTGGAAATTTGTGTAGGGATTGATACATTTTTCATGAGGGAAAATCAAGTGGAAATTATAAATTTCAGAAGCCTTTTTAAGCCTCAAACACACTACAACTTTAAAATGTCATGTGTTGCAGGAAAGTTCTCCTACGGCAGGATGATCAAATTAAGATCCTACACCTGTACAATATGCATTACTGAACACATCCCTTTTTCATCCATTTGATGTTTTATAAGGGCCGGCTCCAGGCATAAGCGACACAAGCAGTTGCTTAGGGCCCCAGGCCGTTAGGGGGCCCCAGACCAAAACAAAATGAAAACATGAAAAAAATAATTTTTAGGAACTCAGTTGGGGTCTCAACGAGTTAAAATAATACAATACACAAGCAATGTGTCTCATGTTAGTCATTTACAGGCACTCAATTAGCCCTGTCAGCTAACAATTTTAAGATTGGTAAGATAGTATCATAACCGATATCATAACCGCCATCGATAAAAAGACAGTACTGTGCGCTGTCTTCATCGACCTGGCCAAGGCTTTCGACTCTGTCAATCGCCATTTTCTTATCGGCAGACTCAGTAGCCTCTGTTTTTCTAATGACTGCCTTGCCTGGTTCACCAACTACTTTGCAGACAGAGTTCAGTGTGTCAAATCGGAGGGCATGTTGTCTGGTCCTCTGGCAGTCTCTATGGGGGTGCCACAGGATTCAATTTTCGGGCCGACTCTTTTCTCTGTATATATCAATGATGTTGCTCTTGCTGCGGGCGATTCCCTGATCCACCTCTACGCAGACGACACCATTCTGTATACTTCTGGCCCTTCCTTGGACACTGTGCTATCTAACCTCCAAACGAGCTTCAATGCCATACAACACTCCTTCCGTGGCCTCCAACTGCTCTTAAACGCTAGTAAAGCCAAATGCATGCTTTTCAACCGTTCGCTGCCTGCACCCGCACGCCGGACTAGCATCACCACCCTGGATGGTTCCGACCTAGAATATGTGGACATCTATAAGTACCTAGGTGTCTGGCTAGACTGTAAACTCTCCTTCCAGACTCATAGCAAACATCTCTAATCTAAAATCAAATCTAGAGTCGGCTTTCTATTCCGCAACAAAGCCTCCTTCACTCACGCCGCCAAACTTACCCTAGTAAAACTGACTATCCTACCGATCCTCGACTTCAGCGATGTCATCTACAAAATAGCTTCCAATACTCTACTCAGCAAACTGGATGCAGTTTATCACAGTGCCATCCGTTTTGTTACTAAAGCACCTTATACCACCCACCACTGCGACCTGTATGCTCTAGTCGGCTGGCCCTCGCTACATATTCGTCGCCAGAGCCACTGGCTCCAGGTCATCTACAAGTCCATGCTAGGTAAAGCTCTGCCTTATCTCAGTTCACTGGTCACGATGGCAACACCCACCCGTAGCACGCGCTCCAGCAGGTGTATCTCACTGATCATCCCTAAAGCCAACACCTCATTTGGCCGCCTTTCGTTCCAGTTCTCTGCTGCCTGTGACTGGAACGAATTGCAAAAATCGCTGAAGTTGAAGACCTTTATCTCCCTCACCAACTTCAAACATCTGCTATCTTAGCAGCTAACCGATCGCTGCAGCTGTACATAGTCCATCGGTAAATAGCCCACCCAATTTACGTACCTCATCCCCATACTGTTTATATTTATTTACTTTTCTGCTCTTTGCACACCAGTATCTCTACCTGTACATGACCATCTGATCATTTATCACTCCAGTGTTAATCTGCAAAATTGTAATTATTTGCCTACCTCCTCATGCCTTTTGCACACAATGTATATAGACTCTTTTTTTCCCTTTTTTTCCTTTTTTTCTTTTCTTTTTTCTACTGCGTTATTGACTTGTTAATTGTTTACTCCATGTGTAACTCTGTGTTGTTGTCTGTTCACACTGCTTTATCTTGGCCAGGTCGCAGTTGTAAATGAGAACTTGTTCTCAACTAGCCTACCTGGTTAAATAAAGGTAAATAAAACATTTAAAAAAAATAGTCTAGCCAGCTATCTAAACGCTATTCGGCCACTAATCATGGCCGAATAGCGACCGGGCATACAGGATACGTGCCGAGGGGCCCTGGACCTACAGGTGGCCCCCCATTTAGATTTTGTTAGCCACTCAAATATCATTAACATGGCATAAGTCATGGCAAAATGTGTAGAATTGCAGGAAATTAGCTGTTAAACTGCACATATATTCTCTCTGCCCCGTGGCAACAAAAGTATAAGTGCATTGTAGTACCCGGCAGGCTCAACACGTGGGATAGACTGTAATGTCCCCTTTTCTTTTACACATGCTCATCTCCCCTCCATCGTCACTTTTGCCTTCTGTCAGGCGGCCAGGACTGAAGAGTTGAGTGTCAGTATGGTGGATGGTTAGCACAGTTAGCACAGCCCGTCACAATCAGCCCCTCGATAAGCTCTCAAGCACTCGCAGTTGGGATGTTCACCCCCGCGGTGCACCTCCAGTGCCAGGTCTTGCCATATGAGTCAACGACGGCAGATGATTTCAGCACTGGTTTTGTGTCACCCGGCGCAAGACAGCAGAGCTGTGTTCAATAAGAATTTGTTTTGGTCCCCAAAGTATTTTAGCTGTGCTTAATTGAGCTTGGTGGACACAGATGAAATCAATGGACTAGTCCTGAAATTGAAAACCACGCCAACCTGGCACTTAAGGTATACTCAATCAAACTCTCAATGTCTTTGAAAGAAAACAAATGCTATTTGAACCCATGTCTGAGCTGGGGCTGGCTTTGTGTCACCCATTGCAAAGCGTGGCCTGAATGGGGAATTAGATGTATATTCAGGAGTGATGACTTCTACCACACCCACAGTTAAAGGCAAGTTGTTGCAATCCAGTCGCAATCCGAGACACCCATTAATCTTTTGCCATCCGATGTGCACTCGTTTGACGCATACACACCCTATATGTTTGGCATGTAATGCATGGTGATGGTGAAAGACAATGATGAGCTTTAGTTAACGCATTTTATATGCCAGGGTTGTGTAGTTACAGTTGATTGCTCTTCGTTCGTAACATATCATGCTGACATACTTGGGGTGTATTCATTCCGCCGATTCTGTTGCAAAACATTTCTTAAACGGCAGAAAACGGAACCAAGCGGGGAGTTACCTACCTGCATTTGTCCAGTAGAAACTCTTGTTTTGCGCTGTTTGTTTCCGTATGGTTCTTAAATGGTAAACGGTTTCTGTAATGAATATACCCTGTGTGTATTTTAAGGGAGAAAGAGTGCCCGAAGATATTCATTTGAGTTAATTGATCAAACTCGTTCTTTGTTATTCGTTGCATGTTATACTGACATGCTTAGTGAGCATTTTAAGGGTTTTAGGAGTGCTCAAAAGTAACAAGTGAAATGATATGAATCACATGTCCGTGTCTGTCACGACTTCCGCCAAAGTCGGTCCCTCTTCTTGTTTGGGCGGCGTTCGGCGGTCGACGTCACCGGCTTTCTAGCCACCGCCGATCCACTTTTAATTTTCCATTTGTTCTGTCTTTCACCCAGCTTCAATCACCAATCACTTGTTAATTATTTAACCCTCTGTTCCCCATGTGGTATTTGTGAGTGATTATTTGTTACGTGGACAATTGTCAGGCGTTGCACTTTTGTTTTAGACCGTGTTTTTGGCACTTGTTTGTGTTATGCGCTGTCATTTGGTAACCGGTATTAAAGTGCGCCTGTTTATTATACTCACCTCTCCTGCACTTGACTTCGCCTCCCATATACACGCATTACAGTGTCCATCTTCGCAAAAAAATTCTACAGGTAGCATAAATGTAGCACTCTACTTGTCCCACTTGTTTTTAACCTGGCACTTTCTAGAAAATGACGTGGTATCAATGTGTCCTTTCTGGCACACATATTTTCTATTGGTGCTTATTATGTTATTACTGTGCGTAATTGCCATCTTACCTGATTTTAGGGTGGGCTGTGTGGAAATATGCCACTGTTAAATGGCAAATGTGCTTTGTGTTACAGTGAGCTTTAAAGGGGTGGCCTCGCGTTACATTTCAGCAAAAAACAACCTCATTATACTCAGTAGGCTATATGACTCAATGTATGGTTCACACTCAGTGTATGGGTGAAATGAAAAACATGAACATGATCACTTTTTTTTAGGGCAAAATACCATTATATGCCATAATCAAAGCTTTTCTTTGAAGTGGCCCTCTTAGCGGGTACATGGTAATCCGTGCAGAGTATTCTCTTTAGTGGCTCATACACGAAGTGAGAAGGATCTCAAGGTGAGAAGGATCTCAAGGAGAAAGTCACCGGCGCTAGCAGTTCTGTCACGACTAATGCGCCAGAAGCACAATTAGAAAGCATTTTTCCATTTGGCCTCTTTTTTTGTTGTTGTCTCTCGCTTCTTACAGAGTACACAGCAAGAGAGCAAGGAGGCTTATGTTCAGGAAATGGCCACACCAAAAAGTCAACTTTGGGTTGTGGGTCGTTGAGCTTTTTTTTATTCAGATATTGATAACTAAGGTGACTTGATGTCTCCTTGTCTTCTCACTGTAATTCAACACTGCATTTCTTTGGATTTCTGTCATAACATAGTGCGTTTGGTGTCTTACAGTAATAAGATATAATTTTCAGGTTAAACATTCCTTCTGTCAAATCAAATCAAACCAAATTGTATTAGTCACATGCGCCGAATACAACAGGTAATACACCTTACAGTGAAATACTTACTTACGAGCCCCTGACCGACAGTGCAGTTTCAAAAAATACAGATAAGAATAAGAGAAAAGTAACAAGTAATTAAAGAGGAGCAGTAAAAAATAACAATATATACAGGGGGGTGCCGGTACAGAATCAATGTGGGGGGCACCGGTTAGTTGAGGTAGTATGTACATGTAGGTAGAGTTAATTAAAGTGACTATGCATAGATGACAACAGAGAGTGGCAGTGGTGTGGAGAGGGGGGGAGGGGGGCAGCAATGTCAATAGTCTGGGTAGCCATTTGACTAGATGTTCAGGAGTCTTATGGCCTGGAGGTAGAAGCTAGTTAGAAGCCTCTTGGATCTAGACTTGGAGCTCCGGTACTGCTTGCCGTGTGGTAGCAGAGAGAACAGTCTGACTATGGTGGCTGGAGTCTTTTGGACAATTTTCAGGGCCTTCCTCTGACACCCCCTGGTATAGAGGTCCTGGATGGCAGGAAGCTTGGCTCCAGTGATGTACTGGGCCGTTCGCACTTCTCTCTGTAGTGCCTTGCGGTCGGAGGCAGAGTACTTTCCATACCAGACAGTGATGTAACCAGTTGCTCCAATGCTCTCGATGGTGCAGCTGTAGAACCTTTTGAGGATCTGAGGACCCATGCCAAATATTTTTTTTGTCTCCTGAGTGGGAATAGGTTTGTCGTGCCCGCTTCATGACTGTCATGGTGTGCTTGGACCATGATAGTTTGTTGGTGATGTGGACACCAAGGAACTTGATGCTCTCAACCTGCTCCACTGCAGCCCCGTCGATGAGAATGGGGCGTGCTCGGTCCTCCTTTTCCTGTAGTCCACAATCATCTCCTTTGTCTTGATCTCGTTGAGGGAGAAGTTATTGTCCTGGCACCACCCGGCCAGGTCTCTGACCTCCTCCCTATAGGCTGTCTTGTTGTTGTCGGTGATCAGGCCTCCAACTGTTGTGTCATCAGCAAATGTAATGATGGTGTTGGAGTCGTGCCTGGCTGTGCAGTCATTAGTGAACAGGGAGGGGGCTGAGCACACACCTCTGAGGGGCCACTGTGTTGAGGATCAGCGTGGCAGATGTGTTGTTACCTACCCTTACCACCTGGAGGTGGCCCGTCAGGATGTCCAGGATCCAGTTGCAGAGGGAGGTGTTTAGTCCCAGGGTCCTTAGCTTATTGATTAGTTTTGAGGGCACTATGGTGTTGAACGCTGTGCTGTAGTCAATGAATAGCATTCTCACATAGGTGTTCCTTTTGTCCAGGTGTGAAAGCGCAGTGGGGAGTGCAATAGAGACTGCATCATCTGTGGATCTGTTTGGGCAGTATGAAAATTGGAGTGGGTTTAGGGTTCCTGGGATGATGGTGTTGATGTGAGCCATGACCAGCCTTTCAAAGCACTTCATGGCTACAGACGTGAGTGCTAAGGATCGGTAGTCAGGTTACCTTAGTGTTCTTGGGCACAGGCACTATGGTGGTCTGCTTGAAACATGTTGGTATTACAGACTCGAACAGGAAGAGTTTGAAAATGTCAGCGAAGACACTTGCTAGTTGGTCAGCGCATGCTCGCAGTACACATCCTGGTAATCCCTCTGGCCCTGCGGCTTTGTAAATGTTGACCTGTCTAAAGGTCTTACTCACATCATCTGTGGAGAGCGTGATCACACAGTCTTCCCGGTACAGCTGGTGCTCTCATGCATGTTTCAGTGTTATTTGCTTCGTAGCGAGCATAGAAGTAGTTTAGCTCGTCCGGTTAGCGTGTGTCAATGGGCAGCTCTTGGCTGTGCTTCCCTTTATAGTCTGTAATGGTTTGCAGGTCCTGCCACATCCGACGAGCGTCAGAGCCGGTGTAGTATGACTCGATGCTTTGCCTGTTTGATGGTTCGTCGGAGGGCATAGCGGGATTTCTTATAAGCTTCTGGGTGAGAGTCCTGTTCCTTGAAAGCGGCAGCTCTAGCCTTTAGCTCAGTGTGGATGCTGCCTGTAATTCAGGGTTTCTGGTTGGGGTATGTACATACGGTCAATTTGGGGATGACGTCATCGATGCAGTTAATGATGAAGCCAACGACAGTTGTGGTGTACTCCTCAATGCCATTGGAGGAATGCTGGAACATATTCCAGTTTGTGCTAGCAAAACAGTCCTGTAGTTTAGCATCTGCTTCATCTGACAACTTTTTTACTGATCTAGTCACTGGTGCTTCCTGCTTGAATTTTTGCTTATAAGCAGGAATCAGGAGGATAGAATTATGGTCAGATTTGCCAAATGGAGGGTGAGGAAGAGCTTTGGATCTCTGTGTGTGGAGTATAGGTGGTCCAGAGTAATTTCCCCTCTGGTTGCACATTTAACATGTTGATAGAAATGAGGTAAAACAGATGTAAGTTTCCCTGCATTAAAGTCACCTGCTACTAGGAGAGCAGCCCTTTTTGAGCGTTTTCTTGTTTGATTATGGCAGAATACAGCTCATTTAATGCTATCTTGGTGCCAGCCTCTGACAGTGGTGGTATGTAAAACAGCTACAAAGATTATAGATGAAAACTCTCTCGGTAGGTAATGTGGTCTGCAGCTTATCATGAGAAACTCTACCTCAGGTGAGCAATGGCTCGAGACTTCCTTAGATATCGTGTACCAGCTGTTGTTATCGTGTACCAGCTGTTGTTTACATTTGAAATGTTACAGTTTTTAATGCCCAGTTGGTAGTTTAATCTTCCCAATAACTCGTCCATTTTATTGTCCAAAGATTGCATGTTTGTGAGCAAAATTGAGGGGAGTGGGGGTTTATTCGATCGCCTTCTACTTCTCAGAAGGCAGCCCGCCCTTCGGCCTCTCTTTCTCCGCCTTCTCTTCATGCAGATCACTGGGGTCGGGGCCTGTCCCCGAGTGAGCCGTATATTCCCGCCTCAGGCTCGTCAGAGTCATGAAAGAAGAAAAGGTTTTCTGCTGAGTAATGACAGTCCTAATGTCTAGAAGTTATTTTCGGTCATAAGAGAAGGTAGCGGCAACATTATGTACAAAAATAGTACAAAAATAAGTTACATATAACGCAGATAAACGAACAAAATAACACAATCGGTTGGGGACACGTAAAACATCTGCCTTCTGCTCCGGCGCCATTTTTAGCAATCTGTCACTACAGATTTAGGTAAAGCGACTTTTAGTTTCACTTATAGGACAATCTTCATAATACCCTACGGTTGGAGGCATTGGTGCCTTTCGGTCAGTTCAGACTGTTGGTGAAGGACCTTGTTTTTTTGTATTTGTTTTGTTTCCTATGCTCCCACCTTGATTTGAAGTATGTGTGTCTCTAACTGTAATATCTGCTGGTCTTGTCATGCAGGAATCCCTTGGGAAACCCTGCCTAAATAAAGGTTAAATAATAAAAACACATTACTTAAATATTGTGGTTAAACTCTGCGTTACAGTGCAAGCATTTATTTAACCAGGAAGATCATGTCTATCTCTATTGATATTGCAGGATATGTGTTAGTCAGTACTTATCTATGCCAATAGATCTAAGTAGCACGTACTGTTTGCTATCACACTGAGACCTCCCTCCACACACACACACACACACACACATACACACACCCTGCGTGCCGTGAGGTTGATTTTGGAGCGCGTAAAGCCTCGCAATGAGTATTGACAGGCTCCTCCCATATAATTACTGCGTCGCCAGTTAATCACAGAGGCGGCGAGGGAAGAGGACCCTAATTGGTGAGGCTGTCCCATCCTGCGCCCGAAGTAAACACTTATTATTAACCAAAATCAATGCTGAGATGTGCCCTTCATTGCCATCTCCTAATTGTCAATAAAGGTTCATAAATTGCCACCCCAAATATCAGGTTTTAGTCTAATATATCTCTGCTAGTCTAAACACCTTAGTTGATGACCACTCAACAATGATCACAAATATGTGATCGTACGCGTCAAATGGTTAATTGTATTCAATGATTTTGCGCTAAGTTTGAAATCCACTGTTTGGGAATTGATACCATAAAACGGGATGAACTGAACTGGACAGTTGAAACATTGAAACCTTTCCTGTTTAAAATAAAAAAAATAGATCATGTTTCCTTCACCTATAAAGTAAATACTTGTTCATTTGAATGTGTTACTTCAATATTCATTCATGGTATATTTTTATGTTGATGACAACAGTAAATCTTAACAAATGGTGTTTTGACCCTTTCGCAGTTAACTCCCACTCACATCATCACTGGAGGCTGTTCGCCTACTAATCTCACACAAAAAGGATTCACACAATACTTTACCCACATTTTGTTGTGTTACAGCCTGAATTTAACAGTTATTACATTTATATTCCTCGTCACTGATCTACACAACACCCCATAATGTCAAAGTCGAATAGTGTTTTTAGACTAATAGTGTTTTTGGTAAATTTTTTACAAATTAATAAAAAATGAAGCTGAGTCAATAAGTGTTCAATCGCTTTGTTATGGCAAGTCTACAAAAAATCTGAAGTAAATATGTACTTAACAAGTCAGATAATAAGATACATGGACTAACTGTGTGCAATAATGGTGTTTAACATAATTTTTGAATGACTACTCTCTTTCTATACCCCACACATACAATTATCTATCGGTCGAGCAGTGAATTTCAAGCACAGATTCAACAACAAAGACCAGGGAAGTTTTCCAATGCCTTGCAAAGAAGGGAACCTATTAGTAAATAGGTATCAAAAATACCAGACATTGAATATCTCTATGAGCATGTTGGAGTCATTAATTACACTTTGGATGTTGTATCAATACACCCAGTCAGTACACATATACAGGCGTCCTGCCTAACTCAGTTGACAGAGAGGAAGGATTTCACCATGAGTCCAATGGTGATTTTAAACCAGTTACAGAGTTAATGGCTGTGATAGGAGAAAACTGAGGATGGAACAACAACATTATAGTTACTCCACAATACTAACCTAAATGATAGAGTTCAAAGATTTAACCCTGTACAGAATAAAAATGTTCCAAAACATGCATCATGTTTGCAATAAGGCACTAAAGTAAAGCATTATGTTTGGGGCAAATCCAACACAACACATAACTGAGTACCACTCTTCATACTTCAAGCATGGTGGTGGCTGCATCATGTTATGGGTATGCTTGTCATCGGCAAGGACTGGGGAGTTTGTTTAGGATAAAAATAAAAGGAATAGAGCTAAGCACAGGGAGAGTCCTAAAGGAAAACCTGGTTCAGTATGGGAGACAAATCCAATAACCTAAATCGCAAGGCCAAATATACACTGGAGGTACTTACCAAGATGACATCGAATATTCCTGAGTTACAGTTTTGACTTAAATTGGCTTGAAAATGACTGTCTATCAATGATCAACAACCATCTTGACAGAGCTTGAAGATTTTTTTAAAAGAATAATGGACAAATATTGTACAATCCAGGTTTACAAAGCTCTTAGAGATTTACCCAGAAAAACTGGCCAAAGGTGAATCGAACATATATTGACTCAGGGAGATGAAAACTTATCTAATCAAAATATGTGTATTATTTTACATTAATAAAACAATATTTTGTTTGTCTTCCACTTTGACATTATTACAGAGAATTTTGTGCAGATCGTCGACAAAAATGACAATGAAATCCATTTTAATCCCACTTTGTAACATAACAAAATGTGGAAAAAGTCAAGGGGTTTGAATACTTTCTTAAGGCACAGTACATAATTGAATACCTGACACATCCAATTATCTTAGTTATGCAAGGTTCCTTATGCCATTTATGTCCAGTTTTCTTCACGCTTTTGTATTATCTCCTCTCTCTGCCTCAATTATCTTTGTTGTTGTTCTTTGCCCTGTCTCTCTCTCTCCCTGTTGGCTTGTGCTGCCTGCATGGGATTCTAAATGGGTCCCAACAGGGAGGCCTGTTGCACCTCGAAGCCATGTCCCCTTTCCTCTTCCTGCCGGTGCCCCGCTTCCTCCCGCCATCCAGCTTGCATCATGCATCATGTATTGGGATTCTCCTCTGTGCTGCGCAGGAGCCGAGCTCTGCCACCGCGCAGCCTCGATGAGAAGCCTCAATGTGCCACGGCAGTCTAAATCTGGTTGTTTTTTCATCGAGTCAGGTGGCAACGAGTCAGGCGATCGATAGCAACCACCCTGCCATATCAAAAGGCCCTTTCTACGAAATAGGATGCGCCGGGTGTTTGATGCTGAGTAAGCGTGAAGGCTATTTTCTTGATGTGTGTGCGGCAGGGAGTCTGTAGACCACCATTGGGAGAGTTGTAAATACATACCTCGCTGTTATTGGCGCTGCTTAAAATCTGACTACTGTTAGAATGGGTATGGTGTTTCCCAATGCTTTAATTCATTTTTTGAATTTTTTGTGACCTACCCTTTCACTCCCCTAACTTGCCCAAATTAAACAATAACCTACAGCAGTGAGTGCCTTACTACTGTGCAGAGAGAGAGAGAGAGAGAGAGAGAGAGAGAGAGAGAGAGAGAGAGAGAGAGAGAGAGAGAGAGAGAGAGAGAGAGAGAGAGAGAGAGAGAGAGAGAGAGAGAGAGAGAGAGAGAGAGAGAGAGAGAGAGAGAGAGAGAGAGAGATGCAATAACAGCCTTTTCTGTTGAAGCAGCATCCATGCCATTTATCATCTTAATGCAGCACCGGTGGAGTGGCCCACTGACGCGCTGGATCAGGTTAAATGATGACACAAACCTACTGTACCGCAATTCATCATACTCGGGGGAGCGCTCGGTAACCAACCCTGTTGAGAGCAAAACTGGGTTACAATACTCTTGAGATCATTGCAGATACTTCAGCTGGGCTTGATTGAGCTTGTCTGGCACAGTGGCACCAATAGAATAGTCGCAAAACGCCTAACCCCGCCCGCCTGGCACTCCAGATAGGCTCAAGCAAACGTTCAAAGTACTTGAAAGATTTTCAAATAGTATTTGAAACTGGGTTGGTTTGAGAGAGCCCAACAGTGGCTTTCCCGGGTTTCTTACTTCTCCTTCCATGGTGTCTGTGGGAACTTGACGAATGGATCAATGGGGCCTACTGGGGCTGGGGTGGCAGGGTAGCCTAGTGGTTACAGCGTTGGACTAGTAACCAGAAGGTTGCAGGTTCAAATCCCTGAGCTGACAAGGTACAAATCTCTCATTCTGCCCCTGAACAGGCAGTTAACCCACTGTTCCAAGGCCATCATTGAAAATAAGAATTTGTTCTTAACTGACTTGCCTAGTTAAATAAAAAGGGCGGTTATCATATCCAGTAATAGATTTCCCTTTTACTCAGTAGAGGGCTGCTGAGTGTTAGTCAGAACTAGACTGCTGGTTGCATGCTGGTTTTTTAAAACTATGAACACCCAACCTTCAAGAAAAATTGAATAAATCCAATACGCATTTGGTTTATGCCTACTAGTTGAAGATCCCTTCAATCATCTTACTCTACATATGATGCGTTTATGAGTTGTGAGTCAAAAATTATATTTGATTCATGGAGCATTTCATATCTTATACTTATTCGTATGACTTATTCAGAGCTGTCCATGAATGGCTGCAAAAATAGATATCAATCAATATTAAATGTTTTTATAAAGCCCTTTTTACGTCAACAGATGTCACAAAGTGCTATACAGGGACCCAGCATAAAACACCAAACAGCAAGCAATGCAGATGTGGAAGCTAGGAAAAACTCCATAGAAAGGCAGGGACCGAGGAAGAAACCTAGAGAGGAACCAGGCTCTGAGGTGTGGCTAGTCCTCTTCTGACTGTGTTGGGTGGAGATGGTACATGGCCATTAAGGCCAGGTTGTTCTTCAAGATGTTCAAACGTTCATAGATGACCAGCAGGGTCATTCAGAGGTCGAGGCAGCAGGTGCATTGGAGAGAGAGAGTCAAAAACAGCAGGTCCGGGACAAGGTAGCATGTCTAGTGAACAGGTCAGGGTTCCATAGCCGCAGGCAGAACAGTTGAAACTGGAGCAGTAGCACGACCAGGTGGACGTAGGACAGCCAGGCCAGGTAGTCCTGAGGCATGGTCCCAGTGCTCTCATATAATTCCTTTTCAAAGACAAAAGTAGGCATATCGGATTTCAAATATGTGAGGAAGGTGACAAAATTGTGATGAAGTGGAATAATTTTAAAAAGTGTGGGGAATAACAGTAGTGTTCTTGCTGACATGCACACTAATTACAATATATTTTAGCCTATTGTTAAGAATGAGAATTGTTCCACTAATCAGACCCTCCAAAGTAAATAAATAATAAACTAAATAATCTCCTGAAGACAAGATTACATTAATCCATTTGCCCCTACACTCTAACCAAATAATGTTTAAATGTATTGTCTCCACTCTAGAATCAATCTTACACTTTTGGGTTCACAAAATTATTTTCATAGTTACAAATCAGGTCACCCCCCCCGAACGACCCTACCAAAACATACTGTAGGTCTCTGTCTGCTGCCTTTTTTGTTCTCGCAGCCGAAATGTCAATCAACAAACGAGGGGACGAATGCAAGTGTGGATTGAATTAACATTTACTGCATTCTGCAATAGGGACGGGAGTAACTGCACAGTAATTTTTGTTGGCAACATTGAACATAAAACCGCGCTCCTCTTTTTACAGTTGTATAAAACTCAGTGGAGAACGCTTGCTTGCCGTTCAGCGCCACTCTAATCTTTTTCGGGTTGTGTCCAAAATGGCGTTTCTATCCCCTTGAATCCCTTACATAACTAGACCAATCATATGCTTTCAACGTGCCACAGTTCGCCGTGGCAGGACAGGACAACGATAGAAGTTCCCCTCGTGATGTTAAATTGCTCCTATTTCAAAAATGATTTGGAGCACAGTTGGGAAAAGTTAACAGGACGAATTAGACATACTTTTAAATGCGTGAGATTTTAGAGGTGTGCCGTGAGAGTGTGAGAAGAGGGTCAAATGCATGTGTCTCATGGGCAATGTGTGAGAGTTGGCAGCTCAGAGTTGACAGCTCTGCGCTTTATCAATATTTTTGGGCTCTGGGTTTTTCTTTCAAACCCCTTTATCACTTGTTTAATTCTGTCTGGAGTGCCATGTGGGCGGGGTTTACACTATTGGGACTGTTCCATTGGTACCATTATGGTAGGCAATCATTATTTAGCACAGCTAAAGTATTTGGGAAAAACCAAACAACCTAACCTATTTGAATTCAGGTCTGTTAGAAACACACTACTGCTCTGTCAACTCAAAGAGAATGACAGGTTTCATTTTCACTTCAATAAGTGAAAATGCTTATGGTAGGGTAATATGCCTATGGATAATATTCCAGGTGTCACATGGATATTTTGTGCCCGTCAAATTAGCATTCTGCATCCATTAACCACGGCAACCATATTTAATTCGATGTGTCCTAATGAAGTGTGCTACACTATCCACGGTACAAAGCAGCCTATGCTACACTATCCCCCTGGTCAAAAGTAGTGCATTAAATTGGGAATAGGGTGCCATTTGGGAAACAGACCGTGGGATAGATGGACTGTGTTCCAAATGGCACCCTATTCCCTATTTAATGCACTACTTTTGACCAGGGCTCATAAGCGTTCATTCGAATATGTTCAATCTATACCTTTCAAACTCATTATTCTTATAATCCTGATTGCATCAAGGAGTCATTTCACCTTATTGGTAAACCGCTGTGCTCGCATACGATTACATTTGCATTACAATATTATGCACGCCGAAATTAAAAACAACTTATAAAATGTTTTACTTTGCAATATGTTTTGTCTGATTTAAAGTCCATCCAATTAGGATTTGTCCTGAATTTTTCTTTGTCTCTAATTGATATTGACTGTGTATTAAGGCCAAGCGGGTCAATAGTTAAGGATCAGTGTCTTTCGCCCTTTCAGCAGTAATGGCCTACGTTGATTCTAATACATGACCAGCCCGCAAAAAAGACAAACACACTCAAACACAAACACTACCAGAGATGAGCTGTGGCACAATTTGACACATCTCTGGCATTATAGTCCAATGACAACAACACCACCAATCTGATAGCCAGTGTCTTCTCCCCCAACACTAGCACTCCCAAAAAATTATAGGCCTTAACGGTGTAGCATTAAGTCAGAAAAACATCACTTCATAAGCCAGTAATTATCCAATGGGCAGCTGTCTTGCCGACAGCGGTGTGGGTCTCTCTGTCTCTCACACAGCTAACGGTTCAGAAAAGAGGCCATTTAATGATGACAAACTACATACTGTTTTATCCAGTGCCTCTCTGCAAACGACCATGTGTATGTTTTGCCACGCTGTCCTCTATGTGAACCACATGTACGGTGTGTATAATAGGCTGTTTAAAACATCCGTCTATCTCACTGTACACCAGCACACACTGTATTTACTGAGCAGTAGCTGAACCCAGGGACTCACAGAAGAACAAACTGATATGATGAAACTGGATATAACAAAACCAGGGGTTGTGTCAAAAATGGCAACGTATTCCCTAATATATAAATATATATAAATATACAGTTGAAGTCGGAAGTTTACATACACTTATGTTGGAGTCAGTAAAACTTGTTTTTTAACCACTCCACAAATTTCTTGTTAACAAACTATAGTTTTGGCAAGTCGGTTAGGACATCTACTTTGTGCATTTACTAAGTCATTTTTCCCAAAATTGTTTACAGACAAATTATTTCACTTATAATTCACTGTATCACAATTCCAGTGGGTCAGAAGTTTACATACACTAAGTTGACTGTGCTTTTAAACAGCTTGGGAAATTCCAGAAAAATATGTCATGGCTTTAGAAGCTTCTGATAGGCTAATTGACATAATTTGAGTCAATTGGAGGTGTACCTGTGGATGTATTTCAAGGCCTACCTTCAAACTCAGTGCCTCTTTGTCATGGGAAAATCAAAAGAAATCAGCCAAAACATTCTAGACCTCCACAAGTCTGGTTCATCCTTGGGAGCAATTTCCAAATGCCTGAAGGTACCACGTTAATCTGTACAAACAACAGTGCACAAGTATAAACGCCATGGGACCACGCGGCCATCATACCGGTCATGAAGGAGACGCGAGATGAACATACTTTGGTGCGAAAAGTGCAAATCAATCCCAGAACAAAGGACTTTGTGAAGATGCTGGAGGAAACAGGTAAAAAAGTATCTAAATCCACAGTAAAACGAATCCTATATCGACATAACCTGAAAGGCCGCTAAGCAAGGAAGAAGCCACAGCTACAAAACCGCCATTAAAAATCCAGACAACGGTTTGCATCTACACATGGCGCCGGAGGTTTGCAACTGACAAATGGCGCTGGAGGAGATGGCTGCCGTTTTACGGTCTCCTAACCAATTGTGCTATTATATGTTCGTTTTTTTCACGATATTTGTACATTATTTTGTACATAATGTTTCTGCAACCGTATCTTACGGAAGAAAAGAGCTTCTGGATATCAGGACAGCGATCACTCACCTCGGATTAGATGAAGATTTCTTCAACAACAGCAGCAAGCAGGACTCACACAATATTCTCCAAACACCCCACAGGTCAGACATCCCAATTATTCGCAAAAGCAAGCGACGCAGAGGATGAAGAGCCGGATGCCTCTTCCGGACCCGCAGAAGACAACTAGGAAAGCTGCCGTTACCGTCAATATTACTCGCCAACGTGCAGTCATTGGACAATAAACTAGACGAGGTAAGATCACGAATATCCTACCAACGTGACATCAAAAATGGTAATATCCTATGCTTCACCGAATCGTGGCTGAATGATGACATGGATATTCAGCTAGCGGGATACACGCTGCACCGGCAGGATAGAACAGCACACTCCGGTAAGACGAGGGGGGAGTATATTGTGATAAACTGCAGGCCACAGTACTTGCCTAGAGAGTTCTCAGCTATACTTTTCGTGGCTGTTTATTCACCACCACAGACAGATGCTGGCATTAAGACCACACTCAGTCAGCTGTATAAGGAAATAAGCCGGAGACTTTAATGCAGGGAAACTTAAATCAGTTCTACCAAAAGTCTATCAACATGTTAAATGTGCAACCAGAAGGAAACAAATTCTAGATCACCTGTACTCCACACACAGAGACGCGTACAAAGCTCTCCCTCGCCCTCCATCTGGTAAATCCGACCACAACTCTATCCTCCTTATTCCTGCTTACGAGAAAAAAATAAAGCAGGAAGCACCAGTGACTCGGTCTATAAAAAAAAATGGTCAGATGAAGCAGATGCCAAACTACAGGACTGCTTTGCTATCACAGACTGGAACATGTTCCGGGATTCTTCCGATGACATTGAGGTATATACCACATCAGTCACTGGCTTTATCAATAATTGCATTGAGGACATCGTCCCCACAGTGACTGTATGTACATACCCCGACCAGAAGCCATGGATTACAGGCAACATTCACACAGAGCTAAAGGGTAGAGCTGCCGCTTTCAAGGTGCGGGACTCTAACCTGGAAGCTTACAAGAAATCCCGCTATGCCCTGCGACGAACCATCAAACAGGCAAAGCGTCAATACAGGGCTAAGATTGAATCATTCTACACCGGCTCCGACACTCGTCGGATGTGACAGGGCCTGCAAACTATTACAGACTACAAAGGGAAGCACAGCCGCAAGCTGCCCAGTGACACGAGCCTACCAGACGAGCTAAATCACTTCTATGCTCGCTATGAGGCAAGCAACACTGAGGCATACATGAGAGCATCAGCTGTTCCGGATGACTGTGTGATCACGCTCGCCATAGCCGACGTGAGTAAGACCTTTAAACAGGTCAACATACACAAGGCTGTGGGGCCAGATGGATTACCAGGACGTGTGCTCCGGGCATGTGCTGACCAACTGGCAGGTGTCTTCACTGACATTTTCAACATGTCCCTGATTGAGTCTGTAATACCAACATGCTTCAAGCAGACCACCAATGTCCCTGTGCCCAAGAACACAAAGGCAATCTGCCTAAATGACTACAGACCCGTAGCACTCACGTCGATAGCCATGAAGTGCTATGAAAGGCTGGTAATGGCTCACATCAACACCATTATCCAAGAAACCCTAGACCCACTCCAATTTGCATACCGCCCAAACAGATACACAGATGATGCAATCTCTATTGCACTCCACACTGCCCTAGGAACACCTATGTAAGAATGCTATTCATTGACTACAGCTCAGTGTTCAACATCATAGTAACCCTCAAAGCTCATCACCAAGCTAAGGATCCTGGGACTAAACACCTCCCTCTGCAACTGGATCCTGGACTTCCTGATAGGCCGCCCCCAGGTGGTGAGGGTAGGTAGTAACACATCTGCCACACTGATCCTCAGCACTGGGGTGCGTGCTCAGTCCCCCTCCTGTACTCCCTGTTCACCCATGACTGCATGGCCAGGCACAACTCCAACACCATCATTAAGTTTGGTCACGACACAACAGTGGTAGGTCTGATCACCGACAACGACGAGACAGCCTATAGGGAGGAGGTCAGAGACCTGGCCAGGTGGTGCCAGAATAACAAATCGAATCGAATCAAATCAAATCGAATCAAATCAAAATCAAATTGATTTATATAGCCCTTCGTACATCAGCTGATATCTCAAAGTGCTGTACAGAAACCCAGCCTAAAACCCCAAACAGCAAGCAATGCAGGTGTAGAAGCACGGTGGCTAGGAAAAACTCCCTAGAAAGGCCAAAACCTAGGAAGAAACCTAGAGAGGAACCAGGCTATGTGGGGTGGCCAGTCCTCTTCTGGCTGTGCCGGGTGGAGATTATAACAGAACATGGCCAAGATGTTAAAATGTTCATAAATTACCAGCATGGTCGAATAATAATAAGGCAGAACAGTTTAAACTGGAGCAGCAGCACGGTCAGGTGGACTGGGGACAGCAAGGAGTCATCATGTCAGGTATTCCTGGGGCATGGTCCTAGGGCTCAGGTCCTCCGAGAGAGAGAAAGAAATAGAGAATTAGAGAGAGCATATGTGGGATGGCCAGTCCTCTTTTGGCTGTGCCGGGTGGAGATTATTACAGAACATGGCCAAGATGTTCAAATGTTCATAAATGACCAGCATGATCAAATAATAATAAGGCAGAACAGTTGAAACTGGAGCAGCAGCACGGCCAGGTGGACTGGGGACAGCAAGGAGTCATCATGTCAGGTAGTCCTGGGGCATGGTCCTAGGGCTCAGGTCCTCCGAGAGAGAGAAAGAAAGAGAGAAGGAGAGAATTAGAGAACGCACACTTAGATTCACACAGGACACCGAATAGGACAACCTATCCCTCAACGTAACCAAGACTAAGGAGATGATTGTGGACTACAGGAAAAGGAGCACTGAGCACGCCCCATTCTCATCGACGGGGCTGTAGTGGAGAAGGTTGAGAGCTTCAAATTCCTTGGTGTCCATATCAACAACAAACTAGATTGGTCCAAATACACCAAGACAGTCGTGAAGATGGCACAACGAAGCCTATTCCCCCTCTGGAAACTAAAAAGGTTTGGCATGGGTCCTGAGATCCTCAAAAGGTTCTACAGCTGCAGTACCCCAGTACATCACTGGGAGAAAGCTGCCTGCTATCCAGGACCTCTACACCAGGCGGTGTCAGAGGAAGGCCCTAAAAATTGTCCAAGACCCCAGCCACCCCAGTCATAGACTGTTCTCTCTACTACCGCATGGCAAGCGGTACCAGAGTCCCAAGTCTAGAACAAAAAGGCTTCTCAACAGTTTTTACCCCCAAGCCATAACACTCCTGAACCGGTAACCAAATGGTTACCTGGACAATTTGCATTGTGTGCCTCCCCCAACCCCTCTTTTACGCTGCTGTTACTCTCTGTTTATCTTATATGCATAGTCACTTTAACTATACATTCATGTACATACTACCTGAATTGGCCCGACCAACCAGTGCTCCCACACATTGGCTAACCGGGCTATCTGCATTGTGTCCCACCACCCGCCAACCCCTCTTTTTTACACTTCTGCTACTCTCTGTTCATCATTTATGCATAGTCACTTTAACAATACCTACATGTACATACTACATGACTAACAGGTGTCTGTATATAGCCTTGCAACTCTTTTTTCAAATGTCTTTTTACTATTGTTTTTTTTTTTGCACCATTGGTTAGAGCCTGTAAGTAAGCATTTCACTGTAAGGTTTACACCTGTTGTATTCGGCGCGCGTGACAAATAAACTTTGATTTGATTTTGAAGAAAACACTGCTCCAAAACCGCCATTAAAAAGCCAGACTACGGTTTGCAACTGCACATGGGGACAAAGTGTACTTTTTGGAGAAATGTCCTCTGGTCTGATGAAACAAAAATAGAACTGTTTGGCCATGATGACCATCGTTATGTTTGGAGGAAAAAGTGGGAGGCTTGCAAGCCGAAGAACACCATCCCAACCGTGAAGCATGGGGGTGGCAGCATCATGTTGTAGGGGTCATTTGCTGCATTAGGGACTAGTGAACTTCACAAAATAGATGGCATCATGAGGATGGACAATTATGTATATATACAGTTGAAGTAGGAAGATTACATACACCTTAGCCAAAGACATTTAAACTCAGTTTTTCACAATTCCTAACATTTAATCCTAGTAAAAATTCCCTGTCTTAGGTCTGTTAGGGTCACCACTTTATTTTAAGAATGTGAAATGGCAGAATAATAGTAGAGAGAGTGATACATTTCAGCTTTTACTTCTTTCATCACATTCCCAGTGGGACAGAAGTTTACATACACTCAATTAGTATTTGGTAGCATTGCCTTTAAATTGTTTAACTTGGGTCAAACATTTTGGGTAGCCTTCCACAAGCTTCCCACAATAAGTTGGGTGAATTTTGGCCCATTCCTCCTGACAGAGCTGGTGTAACTGAGTCAGTTTTGTAGGCCTCCTTGCTCGCACACACTTTTGCAGTTCTGCCCATAAATTCTATGGGATTGAGGTCAGGGCATTGTGATGGCCACTCCAATAGATTGACTTTGTTGTCCTTAAGCCATTTTGCCGGTTGGGGTCATTGTCCATTTGGAAGACCCATTTGTGACCAAGCTTTAACTTCCTGACTGATGTCTTGAGATGTTGCTTCAATATATCCACATAATTTTCCAACCTCATGATGCCATCTATTTGGTGAAGCACACCAGTACCTCCTGCAGCAAAGCACCCCAACAACATGATGCTGCCACCCCGTGCTTTACGGTTGGGATGGTGTTCTTCGGCTTGCAATCCACAACCCTTTTCCTCCAAACATAACGATGGGCATTATTGCCAAACAGTTCTATTCTCCAAAAAGTACACTTTGTCCCCATGTGCAGTTGCAAACCGTAGTCTGGCTTTTTAATGGTGGTTTTGGAGCAGTGTTTTCTTCCTTGCTGAGCGACCTTTCAGGTTATGTCGATAGGACTTGTTTTACTGTGAATATAGATACTTTGTACCTGTTTCCTCCAGCATCTTCATAAGGTCCTTTGCTGTTGTTCTGGGATTGATTTTCACTTTTCGCACCAAAGTACGTACATCTCTAGGAGACAGAACGCGTCTCCTTCCTGAGCGGTATGACGCTGCGTGGTCCCATGGTGTTTATACTTGCGCACTATTGTTTGTACAGATGAACGTGGTACCTTCAGGCGTTTGGAAATTGCTCTTGGCTGATTGCAAGCATAGAGGCACTGAGTTTGAAGGTAGGCCTTGAAATACATCCACAGGTACACCTCCAATTGACTCAAATGATGTCAGAAGCTTCTAAAGCCATGACATAATTTTCTAGGAATTTTCCAAGCTGTTTAAAGGCACAACATTACTTGTGTCATGCACAAATTAGTCCTAACCGACTTGCCAAAACTATAGTTTTTTATCAAGAAATTTGTGGAGTTGAAAATAATTTTGACTCCAACATAAGTGTATGTAAATGTCGAACTTCATATACATATGTATATATATATATATATATATATATATATTTATATATATTTATATATATTTATATATATATATACAGTTGTGGTTCGACATTTACATACACTTATGTTGGAGTCAAAAATGATGTCATGGCTTTAGAAGCTATATATTTATAGTTCACTACTTTTGACCAGTTTCCTTGTCAAAATAAGTGCACTATGTAGGGAATAGCGCCCATTTCAGACGCACAGCAGGAGTGATGCCGAGGGTTGAGAGCAATTACCCCCCTGTCAAACTAGCTGCTGACATAGGAGACAGGCCTGGAACCTGTAATGAGTGCTGTGATTAGTGAATAGAGTGCCAGGGAGGGAGAGAACCTCCCAAGACCAACACTGCTTCTGTCTGTCTGTCCTGTAAGTCGCTCTGGTTAAGAGCGTCTGCTAAATGACTCAAATGTAAATGTCTGTTTGTCTGTCTGTCTGTCCATCTGTCACATGCTTTGACATGCTACTTTTTTAATATACTTGATAGCATCTGATTATTGGAAATATGTCATGCAAATATTTGAGATACTTGCCAATCGGAGAAATGAACAATATTAACTTCTAGTCATCTCCCCTGGGTCTAGTTGGTATCTATGTGCTTAGCTAATGAGCAGAAAATGTTTCATAGTATATTTCAAATCAATAGCATGCTTATTTTTCATGATTTGATTATTGATCAAGCCTTCATTGATACCACTTTAGTCAGTATGTGGTGTCAGACATTTAGTCTGGATGGGTTCGTTCTGGCGTGCATACCTGGCTTCAAATAGTATTTTCTACTCTTTCAAATACTTTGAGATACTTTTTCAGAAAATCAACTGTAGACCCAATGGCCCAAAATGGACCGCTAAAGAGGAAGGTCATCTTTAATGGAAGGAGCAGCCAAGGCATATAAGATGTGTTCCTGAGGCACAACAACAGTTTGGGTGAGTCAGAAAGGAGAGTGGAAGGGAGGGATGTAGGGATGATAAAAGAAAGCGATAGGCACAAAGCAGAGACAGGAAACATTTGAAGGCAGATGGAGACAAGCACAACAAGTCCAGGCCTCTCGAGTCAGGCAACACCTTGGACCAGTCATCCGACACTGATTGGCAAGTGATCCTCATTTGTGTTTGTTTGATTAAGACCCCATGCATTATTCATTACTGACGGGACGGAAAACAAACCTTGGGGCCTCTGGGAAGACGAGCAACAGTGTCTCTCTTCAGCACCGGCCGGACACTCTGGAAAAGGGGAAAATGGGAAGGAGAAGACAGCCGAGCTGAAGCCTCGATTGGGGCCCTTGTGTGCCTTAATAAACGAGCCACTTATCGAGCAGGCAGTTGGATAGGCAGCCCCCCGAGGACCTCGAACGAGTGATTGTGATTAGCATGTTAGAGGAGATCCTCACTTCTCAATCACGGAGACATTTTTCCCAATATTATAATTGTATATATTGAATGTTTGTTTTGATGTATGAATTCAGGTACCTGCTTCGTTAATCCAGTTACAAACTCAAAAAAGTATTGAATTCTATCTAATAATTTCATCCCATTCAGTCTATTCTATTGTGTGATTGTTTCACGTGTGTTTGGACAGGCGAGGGTTAGAATAATGGTGTTAATTAAAGCCCTCCCACCAATTTGGCCTGCTGATTTAGATGCAGGTGGATAAAAGTGTGGTAGAGACACATGTTTGGGAGAATGCAAGGATGAAGTAAGGAGTGTTTTCACATTTTTAGACCTATTGGTGTAACTTTTAACCTTGTTTTAAATCATTAGTTTTGGCGTTATTATGCATTTTGATTATAAGCAGAGACAAGAGTATGTATCTGTGTGTCAGTAGCGCCTTTTTCCCTATGATCTAGTGCATTACTTTTGACCAGCACCCAGAAATTGCAGATTGTGCCGTTAGAACAGATATTGTATGCATTGTTATTACAAATAGGTGTGTCTGAAATGGCACCCTATTCCCTACAATATATCATAGCCCACTACTTTTGACCAGAGCCCTGAATATTGCGGATTGAGCCTTTCAAAATGACTTATTAATGCTGTCTTTGGCTGAGTGCACTTCATGCCTTCCTTTGCCAGATGGCAGTCTGGAGTTGGAGGAGTCGCTTCTCAGCTCTCCAGAAAAGCAACCAGAAACCCAGCAACCTCCTTTCTCACATTACTCTGTGAAAAAATATAATCTAAGCCGTATTCGTTCTCAACGGTACAGCGTTCGGCAGTATCTAGGGGCAGCATATGGAAACTGATTTGATATCGAAATGGCCCTATTTGAATAGCAGTGTACAGGGAGGAGTTGGAGGCACTAACAATATATCCAGAATGTATCCGCATTTGGAAATCCATATCGGGAGCTCTGATGCATTGTCGTATAGCATACCAAAGTGTGTGTGAGGTAGTCTTCAGAGTGCTCCCCCCTTCTCTTTCTCTCCCTCGCTCTCTGTTCTCTCTCTCTTGTCCCACATCAAAGTGAAACCGAGGGAGCGGCGGGGACTCTGCATCGGTGCCGATAAGAGAAGTTCCATTAAGTCGCTTTGCCTCACAGGGATAACATTTCTTTTCCCTTCTCTGCCTTCCCAAACGGCTCAGGATGTCTTTTCTTTACGTCTAGCCCCCTTTGTGTCATGCCCTCTCTTCCCCCTCTTCTTTACAACGCTATTTACCGGGTCGTGACATCTCTTTTTCCGCCGTGATTTGCTCGCGTATTTCTATATTCATCCAGCGCCCTCGGTCAGCATGCCCAAACACGAGGTGAGCAGCGAGAGTTTTAAGAAGAATTCAGACAAGAAATGAAGGTTAACACACACACACACACACACACACACACACACACACACACACGAGACTAAAGGATTGACTTGAACCCCTGTCAAGACCCTTACACGGAACCCAAACTGGCTGCGCGCGTGCGCCATCGGGCGCTATTGTGCATACATTTATTTTGTCCCCCTACACCAAACGCGATCACAGCACGCAGGTTAAAATATCAAAACAAACTCTGAACCAATGACATTCATTTGGAGACAGGTTGAGAAGCATTAAACATGTATGGAAATGTAGCTAGTTAGCTTGCACTTGCTAGCTAATTTGTCCTGGGATATAAACATTGAGTTGTTATTTTACCTGAAATGAACAAGGTCCTCTACTCCGACAATGAATCCACACATAAAACGGCCAACCGACTCGTTTCTAGTCATCTCTCCTCCTTCCAGGCTTTTTCATCTTTGAACTTATAATGGTGATCGGCATCTAAACTTTCATAGTATTACCACGAAAACAGTTTGTCTTTCAATCACCCACGTGGGTATAACCAGTGAGGAGATGGCACGTGGGTACCTGCTTCTATAAACCAATGAGGAGATGGGAGAGGCAGGACTTTCAGCGCGATCTGCGTCAGAAATAGAAAGGAGTTCTATTTTAGCCCTTGGCATCGCAGACGCTCGTTGGCGCAATAACTGAATAATATGGATTTCTACATTTATTTTGCGATGCTCAGCATGTTATTGAATAGCATACAGATGACAATGTCTCCATATTTGCCTCTGACAATAAAAAATAATCAATGTCCAAAATACCTGTAAAGCCTACTCTATATTATTTAGATATGCTTAATTGCTTATACTTTTAAATGTTTAACAGAAGTCAAATATATTGTATAGAAGCATTGAGTTGTTATATGAATATGAATATGACAAAATAAACGGCTTCCTACCTATGCATGGCAACCACTCCATCCGAGCCCTCGGAAATGGGACCCTATTCCCCACATTGGGCACTACTTTTCACCAGATACGTGGAACCTGGTCAAAAGTAGTGCACTATATAGGGAATCAATCAGCTACTCCCACTCCCAGGCTGTATTCATAGGGTAGGGTTTCCCAAACTCGGGTGCACGTTTTGGTTTTTGCCCTAGCACTACACCGCTGATTTAAATAACCAACTCATCATCAAGCTTTAATTATTTGAATAAGATGTTTTGTGCTAGGACAAAAAAGCACCTCTTCTCACTTAATGGACCAGGCATATGAGTCTCCATACATGACCATGCTGCTCACACAGTTCTCAGCCTCAGGCCTGCAGAGAACACACATACAATATAATGCAGATTACACATACATGCATGCCCATCCATGGACACAATTGCACACAAGCAAATACATACACACACAAAGACACACACACACGACATAGCTGGCCTCTGCCACACCAACGACACGCGAACGCTGTTCATTTTCCACTTGGACAGCGCAGCGTCTCGTTTGTCTGCTACCTTGGACTGTTTGTGCAATATGTCATCCGTTTTTGTGTCGGTGGGAAGGCAAGGCGGAGCGCGGGGGCAGGAGGCTCGTAATGTATGCCCTGTCAGATCAAATGGGAAGTGACAGTGGAAAGTTATGTATCTCTGCGAGCTCGCTATTAGGGCCAGGTGAAACACCGCCTCTCTCTCTCTCCCTCTCCCTCTCTCTCTCTCCTGAGCGCGGAGTGAATAAATGTATTTTAGTACACACCTCTAACATCATTAGGTCGTTGTGTTGCTTACCGTTGCCCTACAAATGAGGTTCACTCTTAAGGGACTGCTTCTCTTCTGTTTTTTGGTGTGGGTGGGGGGGTATCGATTTCTCCTTAAGATCTTCAGATGCCAACCTTATACTGTAGTCGCTGGCAGCTGCTTTGGTCTGCCCTAGACGGGAGTTCAAGCAAGTGAGCGAGGATAAACCAATGAGATCACCTGGAGCGATCTGTCACAACGCCCGTGCGTCATCTGTTTCTTCTCCGGTTTGCTCTCTCTGTCAGTGACAGTGTTTTCTCCACCAATGCTTTTGCTTACCCCCCCCCCCCCCCCTAGGATGTCTCGATAAAACACACGCAGGTTTTAAAAAATAAATAATAATTGTAGTTGCAGGCTTATTACTCTATACGTTCCATCCAGGGGAGAAAGAGATGGGGGAAATCACCGGTTCCACCTCTTCTTCCCATTAGGAATCAACAACATTTTGGTGTTACACAGATCAAAAACAATCAGTGTCGCTGTGAATCAGTTAATAACATTGTGATATCTACACTACATGACCCACACTTGACTTGCTTCCATTCAGACATGAGCATTAGTGAGGTCGGGCACTGATGTTGGGCGATTAGGCCTGTCTCGCTGTCGGCGTTCCAATTCATCCCCAAAGGTGTTCGATGAAGTTGGGGTCAGAACTTTGTGCAGGCCAGGCAAGTTACACTTGGTTCTTCTACTAAGAAAGCTTATCTTCCTCACGCACAGATGGTTTGGGAGACCAACCAACAAATGTAAACGCCTGGGGTTGCTAAACGGCATTGGCACTTGCTTTGAAACTGGGTGCTTATGGTCAGAGGAGACAAACATCTTGCTCTTTGCTTATGCACGACAGTGGTGGGTTTGGTGTCGAAAGAAGGATGCATATTCAGAAAAGAACCGCATACCTACTGTAAAATATGGCGGTGGATTTGTGATGTTATGGGATGCTGGCCTTCTAGGCAGAGTTCCCCTGTCCAGTGTCTGTGTTCTTTTACTAATCTTAATCTTTTATTTTCTTGGCAATTTCTTGCATGAAATAGCCTTAATTTCTCAGAACAAGAATAGACTGACAAATTTCAGAAGAACGTTTTTTGTTTCTAGACATTTTGAGCCTGTAATCGAACCCACATATGCTGATGCTCCAGATACTCAACTAGTCTAAAGAAGGCCAATTTTTATTGCTTCTTTAATCAGGACAACAGTTTTCAGCTGTGCTAACATAATTGCAAAATGGTTTTCTAATGATCAATTAGCCTTTTAAAATGATACACTTGGATTAACTTACACAACGTGCTATTGGAACACAGAAGTGATGGTTACTGACAATAGGCCTCTGTACGCCTATGTAGATATTCCATAAAAAAATCAGCTGTTTCCAGCTACAATAGTAATTTACAACATTAACAATGTCTAGACTGTATTTCTGATAAATTTCATGTTATTTTAATGGACAAAAAATGTGGTTTCCTTTCAAAAACAAGTACATTTCTAAATGACCCAAAACCTTTGAATGATAGTGTACATGTGTTTTGCTCTATGATGCTCAGATGCCACACCAGAAATGTTAAAAGGTAAGGGGTTCTTCTACATAGATCATAGGTCATTCCAAGACATAGTGTACAATACTGTAATAAGCTCAAATAGTTGTTGTCACAAACTCCACATAATTGTCACTGACTAGTTGGATATTCATTTCCACTGAGCAAACCATTGTTGTACTTACTGCATTCTTATAAATACATAAATGCAGTCATTTTTGCTCATCTTTATCAAGGGTGCCAAAACTTTTGGAGGTGACTATGCAGTTGAAGTCGGAATTTTACCTACACTTAGGTTGGAGTCATTGAAACTTGTTTTTCAACCACTCCACACATTTCTTGTTAACAAACTATAGTTTTGGCAAGTCGGGTAGGACATCTACTTTGTGCATGACACAAGTAATTTTTCCAACAATTGTTTACAGACAAATTATTTCACTTATAATTCACTGTATCACAATTCCAGTGAGTCAGAAGTTTACATACACTAAGTTGACTGTGCATCTAAACAGCTTGGACAATTCCAGAAAATGATGTCATGGCTTTAGAAGCTTTTGATAGGCTAATTGACATCATTTGAGTGTATTGACATCTAATTGACATCATTTGAGGTGTACCTGTGCATGTATTTCAAGGCCTACCTTCAAACTCAGTGCGTCTTTGCTTGACATCATGGGAAAATCAAAATAAATCAGCCAAGGCCTCCAAAAGTCTGGTTCATCCTTGGGAGCTATTTCCAAACACCTGAAGGTACCACGTTCATCTGTACAAACAATAGTACGCAAGTATAAACACCATGGGATCACGCAGCCATCATACCGCTCAGGAAGGAGACACTTTCGGTCTCCTAGAGATGAACGTACTTAGGTGCGAAAAGTGCAAATCAATACCAGAACAACAGCAAAGGACCTTGTGAGGATGCTGGAGGAAACAGGTACAAAAGTATCTATATCCACAATAAAACAATATTTCGACATAAGCTGAAAGGCTGCTCAGCAAGGAAGAAAACACTGCTCCAAAACCGCCATTAAAAAGCCAGACTACGGTTTGCAACTGCACATGGGGACAAAGATCGTACTTTTTGACGAAATGTCCTGTGGTCTGATGAAACATAAATAGAACTCTTAGGCCATAATTCCCATCGTTACATTTTGGAGGAAAAAGGGGGAGGCTTGCAAGCCGAAGAACACCATCCCAACAGTGAAGCACGGGGGTGGCAGTATCATGTTGTGGGGGTGCTTTGCTGCAGGTGGGACTGGTGCAAATCACAAAATAGATGGCATCATTAGGAACAAAAATTATGTGGATATATTGAGGCAACGTCTCAAGACATCAGTCAGGAAGTTAAAGCTTGATCGCAAATGGGTCTTCCAAATGGACAATGGCCCCAAGCATACTTCCAAAGTTGTGGCAAAATGGCGTAAAGACAACAAAGTCAAGGTATTGAAGTGGCCATCACAAAGCCCTGACGTCAAGCCTATAGAAAATTTGTGGACAGAACTGAAAAAGTGTGTGCGAGCAAGGAGGCCTTACAAACCTGACTCAGTTATACCAGCTCTGTCAGGAGGAATAGGCCAAAATTCACAACTTATTGTGGGAAGCTTGTGGACGGCTATCCGAAACGTTTGACCCAAGTTAAACAATTTAAAGGCAATGCTACCAAATACTAATTGTAAACTTCTAACCCACTGGGAATGTGATGAAGGAAATAAAAGCTGAAATAAATCATTCTCTACTATTATTCTGACATTTCGCATTCTTAAAATAAAGTGGTGATCCAAACTGACCTAAGACTGAGAATCTTTATGAGGATTAAATGTCAGGAATTGTGAAACACTGAGTTTAAATGTATTTGGCTAAGGTGTATGTAAATTTACGACTTCAACTGTATATACGCAGATTATTGCTTTTTTTCACACAGACAATTTTAAGCTGCACCTGTTTAAAACAGTGTCTACTGTTTGGTAAAAAACACTGTCGGTGTTGGGTTTCAAACAGTTAATTGATTTAACTAAGATATACGGTGCAAGACTGTCTTTTTCCCACACAAACTTCTCAGCTATTTTCAGCTGCATATGTCTGTGTCGGTCAGGTTGAGGCACTGTGCTGTTGCAACCTACCTACCCTCCAGGTCCCTCAGTATAGCACTCTCATTAATTAGTAAGATCCTTGGAGATGCATAGGTTGTGCATAGCGCAAAGCCTCTGTGGCCCAGGAGAAACATTGGGTTCAAGACCTTGCTGAAGCACTTAACCTGTGGATGCCTGTGTAAAAGTAATATGTTTGTACGCTGTCCATATTTGGACAGTCGCACAGCAGTGGAAGTTGTGTAAAAATGTAAGTGTAGTTACCCACCATGGGGAAGGTACTCTGACAGGAGGGGAGGGCGAACTATTTTTTTTTTTATCTAGGGCAACCTGACATGCTTGGCTGACTCGCAAAACTTTGTTTTCTTTCTATGAGATTCTATACAAAGCCTTATTTTGGTCCAGTGCCATTTTAGGAAGCCGAGTTAATTAAAACCGTTATTGACATTTCAGCTATGGAAGTTGGGCAACATTATCTTAATGAGTTTCGCTCAGAGCCGCCACCATTGCGCTATTTTAACTACAAAGTCCCCACCCCACCTCCCCTGCAACCATTTACACAGCACCCCAGAGGTCACGCCCTGTACCTTCTCTGAAATGTCCTATTAGGTCTTTCTCTGAAACGAGAGCTTCGCGTTCATCTTTTCTCTTCCCTAAGTGCTTTTGTTTGAAGCAGGGAGTGCCAACTGTATAAATGTGAGCTATGATTATGTTAGCTGCGATGTGCGTAGCTGAGATTCAACCCGACAAGGCCTTTCTGTCTATCTCCCTGTATAAGATGGGTAAATTTGTTTAACACTCCACTGATTAGAGCAGATACAAAGAGATTATTACTGTTTTGAGTTAGCTCAGGCCATTACACTGATTGGGATAGTTTTGTTGGGGCTCTTTTCTGCAGACCAGGCAAGATAGAGCATGGCCGATAGTGGATTAACCAACAGTAGCACTATTGACTCAACTTATGCTCAGCCATGCTCTAATGTATTATACATGAACGTTTAGACAGGGAAAGGGAGAAGACTAAGATGACAAGAAAGAAAGAAAGAAAGAAATAAAGAAAGAAAGAAAGAAAGAAAGAAAGAGAGGCAGGTTGATGGTGCAAGAGAGAGATGGCAAGAAAGACTGGAAACAGTGAAGAGACTCGCAAACAGTCCTAGAGAGCGAATAAGAGAGAATGAGAGAGAGAGAAAGGAAGTGAGTGGATGAGTGATAGAAAAGAGAGGGAGTGATGCATTTTAGCGTTCCGGAGAGATGAAACGTGTCCATCTCGCACAGTCTGCGACTGACCTCCAGACTCACCCACTCCTCTGTCTGCCTCTGTCTGTACAGTACAAGGACAATTTAATCAGACAATGCTATGTCTAAAAGAAACCTGTGTTAATATAAAGGGTCCTGTAGCTCTGTTTCTGTGGACTTTGTTGTTGTGGTCTTTGGTGTTATCATATTTGTTTTTATGGTCCTTTGTGGTCTTTGGTGTTATCATCTTTGTTTTTATGGTCCTTTGCGGTCTTTGGTGTTATCATCTTTGTTTTTATGGTCCTTTGCGGTCTTTGGTGTTATCATCTTTGTTTTTATGGTCCTTTGTGGTCGTTGCGGATTTTACCGTCCTTTGTAGTCTTTGCTGTTATGATCCTTTGGAGTCTTTGCTGTTATGGTCCTTTGTAGTCTTTGATGTGATAGTCCTTGGTGTTATGGTGTTTGTTATTATGGTCTTATATGTCATAAGGTCCTATGTTTTTAAGTACATTGTGGTTTTAATGTCTTACATTGTTGTGTTGTCTGTACTATGCATGTTAGAGGTAAATGCCATGTTTTTGACATGGCTTATGAAGAATCTGACTGACTAAAAAAGCATTTGCCCCCGCTGTAGAGAAGTATCGGTAAGATTGGCTCATGATGCTGACCTATATAAAAGTTCTCCAGCATGGTGTCGTGAGTATACCGTCTAGCTAATGATCAGTAGCAAGAGAGAGAAGAGAGAGAGGTACGTGGGCAGTACCTGAAGCTTTTGGCCTAATTAAGAAGGGGATTATGCTATAAGAAACATTGAATTCCACACGCCGTTACAATTAGCATTTTGATTGGCTAGTTCGACAGTATATACAATATACAAAGGGAAGTGAGGCCTTGCACCAGTGCAGTTCTGTAGTTCAGTTAGTAGATTTAGTGTACTATTAGTGGATCAAAAAACTTGTCATGTCAACTTGAGTTGCTGTTCATATAATATAATATGACTACCCATACATACACTGAGTGTACAAAACATTAGGAACTATTTCCATGACATAGACTGACCAGGTGATTTCAGTTGAAAGCTATGATCCCGTATTGCTGTCACCTGTTAAATCCAGTTCAAAATCCAGTTCAATCACTGTAGATGAAGGGGAGGAGACAAGATTTTTAAGCTTTGAGACAATTGAAACATGGATTGTGTACGTGTATCAGAGGAATAGGCAAGACAAAACATGTAAGTGTCTTTGAACGGGATCCGGTAGTAGGTGCCAGGCGCACCGCTTTGAGTGCGTCAAGAACCGCAACGCTGCTGGGTTATTCTCAGCAACGCTGCTGGGTTAAACTCAACAGTTTCCCGTGTGTATCAAGAATGGTCCACCACCCAAAAGACATCCAGCCAACTTGACACATCTGTGGGAAGCATTTTTTATTTTATTTTATTTTACCTTTATTTAACCAGGCAAGTCAGTTAAGAACAAATTCTTATTTTCAATGACGGCCTGGGAACAGTGGGTTAACTGCCTGTTCAGGGGCAGAACGACAGATTTGTACCTTGTCAGCTCGGGGGTTTGAACTCGCAACCTTCCGGTTACTAGTCCAACGCTCTAACCACTAGGCTACCCTGCCGCCCCGTATGGAGTCGACACGGCCATGTCACGCCCTGACCTTAGAGAGCCGTTTTATTTCTCTATTTGGTCAGATCAGGGTGTGATGTGGGGTGGGCATTCTATGTTTTGTTTTCTATGTTTTGGCCGGGTATGGTTCTCAATCAGGGACAGCTGTCTATCGTTGTCTCTGATTGGAAATCATACTTAGGTAGCCCTTTTTCCCTCCTTCAGTGTGGATGGTTAACTTTGTTTGTGGCACTAATGTCCTGTAAGCTTCACGGTTGTTGCTTTTGTTTGTTGTTTTGTTGGCGACATTTTGAATAAAAAGATAATGTACGCTCCCAACGCTGCACTTTGGTCAACTTCTTTTGACGGCCGTGACAGGCCCGCATCACTATGGACCGCTTTCGACGCCTAGAGTCCATGCCCCGGCGAATTGAGGCTGTTCTGAGGGCAAAAAGGAGTGCAACTCAATATTAGGAAGAGGTTCCTAATGTTGTGTATATTTAAAATAGCCATATGCTACATATATGCTACATTTTATGATTATTAGATTACAATGATTTCCTCTTGATCTTTTGTTCAACTCTTCTGCCATATGACATTACTATTACCCCAACTGTAGGCTCTAACCATTGTCAGGGGGACTAGCAGAGAGTGCAGGAGCTGTAGCCTCATCGTTAGCTACAATTAAAATGAAATGACCTCCTGTTGGGCTGATCGACGGTGGCCTTTTGAACGCGGTTTAATCGTAGCCTCTCGCTAGCAGCCCGACAGCAGGTTAGCCAGGGCTATATGGGCTAGTACCCCAGGGCCGAATCAATTCTAGTCGACATTCAGGCTGAAGAACCAAAGTCGTTGACCCTGTATTAAAACCCACTGTGGATTTATATTGAATCCCATAGGGGTTGGCGAACAAAACGATCAAATACGTCGGTCCAACAAGAACGGTGTCCAACAATGTGTTATCTAAAAAACTATCTCCCCCCCACTCTATACACCCCCTGCTCTCAGCCTAAAAAGGATACTTCACGGTCTTGATGAATCGCTGCATGCACCGAGGCACTTGGAAACCCAGCGCCAAGGTAATGATGAATTGGGCATGACAGGCGAGTTGTACTCTTAAAGAATGATAATGCCCTCACTTTGTGAGAGGAGCTCCATTCTTTCCCATAATGCAGGATGATGATGCGGTTGGTGAATGACGCACCAGGTCCCACAGCGGAGCACCTACTCTATACAGGAGAAATAACAGCTTGATGATAGGTTTGCGCTAACCTTCCACACAGCACTAGCTGTCTGAGCAGACTGAGCATATCAGCCTGCCCAAAAAAGCCCCATTTATGTGTTTTGCTTAACTTGGCCCCTTAGCCAAAAAGCCCAGAACCTGATGCTGAAACGGACCGTTCTTTGTTAGCTGACCAGACACGTCATAAAAACCCAGGCCGCTTTCCAACCTCTTTAACCATCAGGCAAAAAAAAAAGATTCAAAAGTGTCCGTAACGTCAGCGTGTTTCCCAAATGGCACCCTATTTCCTATATATTCCCCTATAGGCCCTGGTCAAAAGTATTGAACTACAAAGGGAATATGTTTCCATTTGGGATGCACACTTTTATTTATTGCACACTGGTTGTACGGCCCTGTTGGGTTGCTGCAGTTCTTTATCTCTCCTCCCCTGCTGCAGAGCTGCTGCAGGAGCCAGGTCTCCTTTGATATCTTCCCACGCTGGATCTGAGCCATGCCGGCTTCAATGGAGACTGTGTGTCTCCCAGGCAGTGCCAGCTCAGTCGGTGTGAGACCTTCACCACGCCACCGCCACTCACCGTGCCACAACAATGGGTGTCCCAGCCCCACCCGAAAAAAGGAAGGAACGGAAAAAGGGAGGGAAAGCAATTAAACATGAGTCAAATATTTTGTAATCAACTCATTAAGGGGATTTGGAGGGTAATGGAAGTTCCAAGGATATCGTTCCTTCCCGCTTGACCAATTGATCGTCTTGGTAGAGACTGTTCTGTATGTTGAGTTGTGAGCATTTACTTTTTTTGCCAACAGGCCTAAAACAGGAAAATACAAATTGTATACTACTAGGCCTAAATTAATATTGTGCCTGGTTCAAACCAGTAGAGACACAATACCAAACTTTTCTACATTATGTAGGCCTATGGATATTGCAGGTTAGTCTTTTTCATCATGAATCTTGTTCTGGTGGCCGCTCTGCAGAGTGGTCACTAGCTGGCACAGCCAATTTTTTTTACCCAACTTTAATCACACTGCTAACTCTAATGCCAAACCCTAACCAAAAATTAAGACCAACAAGCTTATTTTTGTTTTCCATGAAGTGCTACAATATATCAATGGGGAAATGGCTCTAGTTCTGCCTCCAAGACAAGACTCATGACAATAAATGTCAACCTGCATGAATATCCTTCCTATTAGTTATGTCAACCTTAATTTTTAATTTTATACTGTATGCATATCTAGCAAAACAATAGTTTGAATAATGGCCTATTCACCCAACCTGGCCCGAACCTCAGAAACCTCAGGACACTGCAACTCTGAGATAATTATATTATGGAGCTGGACCCGGCCAGGAGAGTACGCAGTATTTCATTTTCAATGTAATATTTTCCCCTGATTGAATCAATTGTGCATGATAATTGCGGCTGAGCGTTCCCATTAATACTGCGATTTCCAACAAGCAACCCATCGGCGGAGGGACGTAGAGGCAAAAGCGTGTGAAATGAAGTAGAGGTATTTGACTCTTGCATAAATTACATGATCAGGTGCAGTGAAGCTGACAGGCCCGACACGCTCTTCTCCCAACCCCCCTACAGTCCCACCCCGATAGACGCCACAGCACTTCAGTCAGAGGTGAAAATTACCTACCCGGTACACTTAGAACCGATGTGGCATTGACTTGATTTGACAACATTGTGTGACAGGTTCACGACAGAAGTGTCCGCCCAGTTGTGATGAGACCAGAGGAAGGGGCGTATTGGTATGCGGATGAGGAGCCGAATGTGATCTTATCGCGTCAAATGTGAAGTTAATATTTCAAAGACAACGCCAAGTACCTTTTCAGTCACAGTAAAGCTGAGAGAGAATGGACAGAAGGGAGGAAGGAAGAAGTGAGATAATCTGGGAGACAGTAAGAGAGAGAGAGAGAGGGGGTAGAGAAAATGCAGAGCGGAAGGACAGAAAGACAGGAGGACAGACAAAGAGTGGAGAGAAGAAGGGCCCTGTTTGGTGCGATGAGAGATCCAGCCTCCAAAAGACAAGAGAAACGGTGGAGGCGAAGACAAGCTTGATCACTCATCGATTGATGAAGCATCAACATAGAAGGGAAAAAAAAAACTCTGTACCAACTTTCAAGTGCAAATGTCCTAATCAGCATATCAATGAAATTGTACTCTAAGGCAATAAACTCACTTTGAATTAGTGGGCATAAGGAGGCTTTCAAAGGGAAAGTCGTTATGGAGTCAAACTATAATTATGCCCGGTTTCTTTGTTCTTTGGATGCCCATGGTGGGAAACTGTAAAACACCCTCAAGGCATTGTGGGCTGGAGGATTGTAGACAAAGAACCAAAAACAAGAGTACACATGCGCATGACATCACATATCTATCATTGCTCTCTGTGTGTCCACGCGAAAGCCATATTTGTTGGGTTTAGTTTGAGATATTTTATCAGCTAAGCAATCCAAACAGGGCTCTGTCGAAATACAGAAACTCTGCCGGCCGCCTGAATAGGACTTTGGCCTTGGGTTTAGCGTTTAGAGATGAACTCAATAGAACTCATCACTATTTTCTACAAAAATGTATTCTCTCCTCTCAATTAATCGAAAATAGCCGTCTCTTATTCATGATGTCCTCGTACGGTAAAAAGGCGAGCTGTCTTGACTGGGCACCTTTCTATTGACTGTTTCTGTCATCTCTGCGACGTAGGAGTGCTTTAAAATGGCACCTTGGAGAGAGGATATGTGTAACGATTTTCGTTGGTGGAAGAAGGAGTAGACCAAAGCGCAGCGTGGTACGTGTTCATGATGCCTTTAATAAACTGAACACTGAATACAAACGAACAAAAGAATCAAGGAAAACCGAAACAGTCCCGTACGGTCAAAACACTGAAACGGAAAATAATCACCCACAACTCAAAATTGGAAAACAGGCTACCTAAGTATGGCTCTCATTCAGAGACAACGATAGATTGATTGAGAACCATAACAGGCCAAACACATAGAAACAGAAAACCTAGACCTACAACATAGATTACATACCCACATTACACCCTGACCAAACTAAAAATATAAACATACAAAGCAATCTACGGTCAGGGCGTGACAATATAACAAACTGTCAGTTAAACAGCCAAATTATATCCTTATGTAGTGTCAATGTGACGCAAATACCACAATGTCTATGAGGCACGTAGTATACAGTGCATTCAGAAAGTATTCAGACTCATTTATTTTTTCCACATTTTGTTACGTTACAGCCTTATTATAAAATTGATTAAATTGTTTTTTCCCCCTCATCAATCTACACACAATAACCCATAAAGACAAAGCAAAAACAGATTTTTAGATATTTTTGCAAATGTTTTCAAAATAAAATGGAAATATCACATTTACATAAGTATTCAGACCCTTTAGTCTGTACTTTGTTGAAGCACCATTGGCAGCGATTAAAGCCTCAAGTCTCCTTGGATATGAAGCTACAAGCTCGGCATAGCTGTATTTGAGGAGCTTCTCCCAGTCTTCTCTGCACATCCTCTCAAGCAAGCTATTTCAGGTTGGATGGGGAGTGTTGCTGCACAGCTATTTTCTCTCCAGAGATGTTCAACTGGGTTCAAGTCCAGGCTCTAGCTGGGCCACTCAAGGACATTCTGAGACTTGTCCCGAAGCCACTCCTGCATTGTCTTGGCTGTGTGCTTAGAGTCGTTTTCCGGTTGGAAGGTGAAGCTTCGCCCCAGTCTGAGGTCCTGAGTACTCTGGAGCAGGTTTTCATCAAGGATCTCTCTGTACTTTGCTTGGTTCATCTTTCCCTCGATCCTGACTAGTCTCCCAGTCCCTGTCCCTGAAAAACATCCCCACAACATAATGCTGCCACCACCATGCTTCACCATAGGTGATGGTGCCATGGCTTTGTTTTCACACTGACATGCACTGTCAACTGTGGGACCAATCAATTGAATTTACCACAGGTTGACTCCAATCAAGTTGTAGAAACATTTTAAGGGTGATCAATGGATACAGGATGCACCTGAGATTATACATTTTGAGTCTCATAGCAAAGGGTCTGAATACTTCTATAAATGTGACCCGATTCAGGAAACTAGGCCTATGTCGCAAGTCGCGACTTCACAGGAGAGCCGTTTGAACAAAATTTTTTGGGGCAGAAAATGCCTTCTCGAACATGTGAACTTTCATGTGCCTTAATAACAAACTTTTATGCCATCTGTAAATATTAATAAAGTTGTTAAATTAAGAGCCTAGTTGGTTTAGCCAAAAGAAAAAGTGAGAAACCTTCCTGCTAGCCATGATTGGCTGAGATAATGAGTGGGCTGGACATGTTTTTATCGTTTATTTACATATTAGGGTACCTAAGGTTTGATTATAAATGTTGTTTGACTGGTTTGGAAAAGTTTATTAGTAACGTTTGGGATTCATTTTGCATGCATTTTTATGGAGGGAAAATGGGTGAATTATTGACTGAAGAGCGCCAGATAAAACTGAGTTTTTATGGATATAAAGAAGGACATTATCGAACATTTATTATATTGCTATTTCTGACTTTTGTGGTGCACCTGCCTGGTTGAAATATGTTTTTCATGCTTTGTTATGCGGGGCGCTGTCCTAAGATAATCGCATGGTGGGCTTTCGCCGTAAAGCCTTTTTGAAAACTTTTGGAAATGTATATCTGGAATTTGTCTTTCAGCATCAGGAGAACACGCCTGACTCTCCTCCACCATTTATACAGGGAGAATGGTCTAATGCCTCCCATCAAAAAGAGAGCAGGCCCAAGCAAGCAAAGGCAGCAGCGTGCATCAATTGCATGCACCATTTCTTCACCAACTACGGAGTTGGGGAAACAGTGTGGACCTGAATTGTGATAACTGCAGTGGCCAAAACAAGAACAAGTTTGTGCACTGGTATTGTGCCTGGCAGACCATGCACAAGCTCCACCACAGTCTGGACCTTCACTTCCTGATCACAGGCCACACCAAGTTTGCCCCCGACTGGTACTTCGTGCTCATCAAGCAGCGCTTCAGAAAGACCAGAGTGAACACTTTGTCTGAGGTTGCTGGTGTTGTGAAGGACAGCACTGTGACAGGGGTCAACATCTCACTGCTGGTTGGACTGGAGGATGTTACGGTGCTGGTGGAAAGCTATGGCTGGCAACAACACCTGACTCCGTACTTCAGGCCGCTGCCACAGATCAAGCAGTACCAGCACTTCAGGTGAAAATCATTTTTATTGCATTGTATGAGGTTATTCTTCTTATCTAAACTTAGGAGGTGAATTGATGTTGTGCAGTGTTGTAATGTCTTCTGATTTGTTGTTGTTATTCCCTGTTCTACAGCTTCGATGCTCGATGCTCTGGAGCCTGGTGTTGTTGTCACCAAGGAGAGTTCAGACTGTCAGGACCAAGTTTCAGCTGCTGCGCAACACTGACATCCTTCCTATCACATTTTATTGTTCACGTACACATGGTTAGCAGATGTTAATGCGAGGGTAGCGAAATTCTTGTGCTTCTAGTTCTGACAGTGCAGTAATATCTATAAAGTAATCTAACAATTCCACAACAACTACCTAAGATGGTCTGCCTGTACACATCTAGACAAGTATCCATTTGGCTGTACTGTTTACACCTTCTGTAGAGACCCATCCGCTTAGCAAGACTTAGCAAAATATTGATATATAAAATACATTTGTATTTCATTTTTTTTTATTTCACCCTTATTTAACCAGGTAGGCTAGTTGAGAACAAGTTCTCATTTACAACTACGACCTGGCTAAGATAAAGCAAAGCAGTGTGACACAAACAACAACACAGAGTTACACATGGAGTAAACAAACATACAGTCAATAATACAATAGAAAAAGTCTATATACAGTGTGCGCAAATGAGGTAGGGTAAGGGAGGTAAGGCAATAAATAGGCCATAGTGGCGAAATAGTTACAATATAGCAATTAAACACTGGAGTGATAGATGTGCAGATGAGTGTGCAAGTAGAGATACTGGGGTGCAAAGGAGCAAAATAAATAAATGTATGGGGATGAGGCAGTTGGATGGGCTATTTACAGATGGGCTATGTACAGGTGCAGTGATCTGTGAGCTGCTCTGACAGCTGGTGCTTAAAGTTAGAGAGGGAGATTTTTGCAGATTGTTCCAGTCATTGGCAGCAGAGAACTGGAAGGAAAGGCGCCCAAAGGAAGTGTTGGCTTTGGGGGTGACCAGTGAAATATTCCTGCTGGAGCGCGTGCTATGGGTGGGTGCTGCTATGGTGACCAGTGAGCTGATATAAGGCGGGGCTTTACCTAGCAATAGGTAGATGACCTGGGTTTGGAGACAAACATGTAGCGAGAGCCAGCCAACGAGAGCATACCGGTCACAGTGGTGGGTAGCATATGGGGCTTTGGTGATAAAATGGATGGCACTGTGATAGACTACATCCAGTTTGCTGAGTAGAGTGTTGGAGGCTATTTTGTAAATTACATCGCCGAAGTCAAACATCGGTATAATGGTCAATTTTACGAGGGTATGTTTGGCAGCATGAGTGAAGGAGGCTTTGTTGCGGAATAGGAAGCCAATTCTAGATTTAATTTTGGATTGGAGATACTTAATGTGAGTCTAGAAGGAGAGTGTACAGTCTAGCCAGACATCTAGGTATTTTAGTTGTCCACATATTCTAAGTCAGAACCGTTCAGTGTAGTGATGCTGGATGGGCGAGCAGGTGTGGGCAGCGATCGGTTGAAGAGCATTTAGTTTTACTTGCATTTAAGAGCAGTTGGAGGCCACGGAGGGAGAGTTGTATGGCATTGACGCTCGTCTGGAGGTTAGTTAATACAGTGTCCAAAGAAGGGCCAGGAGTATACAGAGTGGTGTCATCTACGTTAGAGATGGATCAGTGAATCACCAGCAGCAAGAGCGACATCATTGATGTATACAGAGAAAAGAGTCGGCATGTGGCACGCCCATAGAGACTGCCAGAGGTCCGGACAACAGGCACTCTGATTTGACACACTGAACTCTGGTGAACCAGGCCAGGCAGTCATTTGAGAAATCAAGGCTGTTGAGTCTGCCGATAAGAATGTAGTGATTGACAGAGTCAAAAGCCTTGGCCAGGTTGAGGAATACAGCTGCTTAGTATTGTCTCTTATTGAAGACGGTTATGATATCGTTTATGACCTTGAGCGTGGCTGAGGTGCACCCGTGACCAGCTCGGAAAGCAGATTGCATAGCAGAAAAGGTACGGTGGGATTCGACATGATCGGTGTAGTTTTTTTTCAGTAAACACAAATGCTTTGTTTGTAAATGATGTCTGAGCGTTGGAGTGTGCCCCTGGATATCCATCAATAAAAATAAAGAGAAAGAAATTGTGCCGTCTGGTTTAATATAAGGAATTTGAAAGGATTTATACTTTTACTCAAGTATGACAATTTAGTAATTTTCCACCACTGAATGTGGCTGTGGGTTATAGCATTTATTTCACATGACCCATCAATTTAGACAAGTGTCTGGGTAAGCGTCATCTAATATTTATTCAATATTTTGATCTGTTTACCTGGACTTCACCTGGAATTTTTCCTTATTGTAGGCTACTACCACTTTTAGTCTTAATCTTCACTACACTACTCACTGTTTAGCACATGAACTCACTCACATGTGAATCCTTAAAGAGATGGGTGGGCCTAGCTTCAGCGGGTGTGAACAATACTGAATGGGTGTAGACAAAGGAAAGCTCTCCACTAGGTACCAAATTATTCAAAGGCCTTTTTCACAAAAGTGAGTTTGTATTTGTATGTTGTGTTTATTATGGATCCCCATTAGCTGCTTTGGCAGCTACTCTCCCTGGGGTCCAGCAAAATTAAGTCGGTTTATACCATTTTAAAACATTACAATACATTCACAGATTTCACAACACACTGTGTGCCCTCAGGCCCCTACTCCACCACCACCACATATCTACAGTACTAAATCCATGTGTATGTATAGTACGTATGTTATCATGTGTGTGTATGTGTCTGTGCCAATGTTTGTGTTGCTTCACAGTCCCCGCAGTTCCATAAGGTGTGTTTTTATCTATTTTTTAAATCTAATTTTACTGCTTGCGTCAGATACTCGATGTAGAATAGAGTTCCATGTAGTCATAGCTCTATGTAGTACTGTGTGCCTCCTGTAGTCTGTTCTGAACTTGGGTACTGTGAAGAGACCTCTTGTGGCATGTCTTGTGGGGTATTGACGTAGCTGAATCAGAATTAGTTAGGTAACATTGATAAATAAGATGTTTTATTTATTTTCATAATATGGTTACGTATGTGGGAAAGTCACTTGGGGCCCAGAGAGGGGAGAGGTCAGAATTGTCTTCATATGTGAATATCTGTTAAACCTTCTGAAGGGCTCCACAATGTCTGTACTCCAGTCACTTCCTCCTTTTCCCATTGGGGGGAGGAGTATGGCAGTGTCTGGAACCATTGTATGTCCCCTCTGATGTCGAAACTTGTCTTTCATAGTATATATATATAGTATATGAGCTTGTCCAGGGGTGGGTTGTATTTGAGATGGGTGTATCTAGAATTGACAATTGATATATGCCATTGGATGAGGTAATGTTTTGGTAATAGGAAGTACCAAGAACGAGAAGTAGAACCTTGTCTTAGAGAGCAAACTGAACGGTAATTTTAGCTAATACTATCTGGCTATGGGATACTCCTCTTTCAAGTAAAAGGCCCTTTGTGAAGTTTCTAAGATCTGTGGTTCGTCATTGTGTTAAGAGGAGTGTATCTTGGCTATAAAAGATGAAGTATTCTTTTGTAAGTACTCTCAGAATTCATTTATAGACACTGAATTGATCTGAGAGTCAAGGGCTATGGTGAAGCTCATATTATGAAAAGATTAAGTTTAAAGTATAACTCTAACTTGTGTGTGGTTTGTATACTCTCCATTCACTTAGTAATACAGGAAATGACCACGACAGTATGCACGGGTGTCCAAGCTGTGTGCCAGTAGTTTAGACAGACAGCTCGGTGCATTCAACATGTCAATACCTCTCGGCGTTTACAAGTGTATCAACTTTCAAAGCAGAATTAGTTTCCCATTGTTCCTCAAAAATGCTGTGTATGATATACCTTTTTGAGTCTCTGCTTTTATCCAATGTATAAAAAAAAAAGCTATTTCCATTTCTGCTACATAAGACCAAATCCTGGTGGTGAGGTATCTGTTTGGATGTATTATTCTGTGTAGATTGATCAGGAAACACTTTTATTTAATCCATTTTAGAATAATGTTGTGACGTAACAAAATGTGGAAAAACTGAAGGGATCTGAATACTTTCCGAATGCACTGTGCAGCGGGCGTGTCATAATGTTCTTAATCTGGCTTCAACCTTCAAAATATCTTCACAGTCTATGATACTGCATGATATGTCTGATAGACAAGTAAATAACTCACAGTGCATGATACATTTCAAAAATATATATTTTAACACTCATTGAACGTTATAAGGACAGTAAGGACAGTAGCAGTAGTCCAGCAAAACATGAACAGACACACAGCCACCGATGTATAGTAAAACATAATGTCGTAACACAGGCTGTGTCCCAAATGGCACCCTACTTTGTGTATACTGCACTACTTTTGGCAGAGCCCTATGGGCCCTGGTCAAAAGTAGTGCACTACAATGGTAATATGGTGCCATTTAGGGCGCAGTTGCAGTGAGTCACTGCATCCCCAACAGAGATATCGCGGCCCTGCTGACATCATTAAGACCCTCGTCCCCTGGGGAGCCCACCCCCAGTGTACAATATCTTCCCCCTCCATTATCCATCCTCCACCTTCTCACATTAGCTTTCAAACAATGTGAGAAGTCAAATGCTCCCGACGTCCATATATCTCTCTCTCTGTCTCCCAAATCCTTGATGATAGCGAGGGCAAGATCAGTTGTCGAGATCAGTTGTCGGACCGGGGTGGAGATACCATCGAGCCAGGCATTCCCAGGGCGGTGGTGATCCACAGGTGACGAATGTCACAGGGAGATATCTGGGAGCTCACCGTGTCTCGCCAAAGACTCACATGGGACGGAGAATCTGCTTCGTTCTCACCCCGTAGTCGGACACCCCAACACTACAAATACAGTAATCCACAGGCCACTGTTGTCATAACATGAGGCCTGCAGTGTATATCATTGAGCCCGGGTCATGTCAGGTTGTGTTCCCACCTCCCCTCCGATCAGCCTACTCTGTGAAAACATTAAAACACCAGGGTCGTATTCACAAGCACCAAGCAGAAGAAAATGGACAAACAGGGAGGGACTACCGGAACTTGTCCAATAAGAAACTTTTGTTTTCTGCTGCTATAGTAAGCCCTATTGAATACAACCCAGAAAACCAGTGCCACAGCGAGCGAACAGAGTAAAACCAATGCAATAATCCACATGCCACCAATACCAGTAGAGGCTTATCAGACCTTTTTTGATATTCTGAAAGATCCATTACCAGCATGTTTTAATTACTTCTATAAAAATTGTAGACGTTCAGGTACTCAACAAGAAGGTCTGATTTCATTACTACTGAAACAGAACCCAGGTGGTAGATTATTAAGAAAGGCACATCCTTTGTTAAAAAATGTATACAGATTACAACTTCTCATTTTCGACTAATTGAAAATGTAACTTTGTTTCAAGTATCGCCCTTTCTTAAAGCCATAGCCAAACAAGAATAGACTGACGAGTTTCAGAAGAAAGGCCTTTATTTCTGGCCATTTTGAGCCTGTAATCGAACCCACAAATGCTGATGCTCCAGATACTTAACTAGTCTAAAAAGGCCAGTTTTATTGCTTCTTTAATCACACAACAGTTTTCAGCTGTGCTAACATAATTGCGAAAGAGTTTTCTAATGACCAATTAGCCTTTTAAAATGATACACTTGGATTAGCTAACACATTGGAACACAGAAGTGATGGTTGCTGATAATGGGCCTCTGTACGCCTATGTAGATATTCCATTTAAAAAAATCAGCCGTTTCCAGCTACAATAGTCATTTACAACATTAACAATGTCTACATTGTATTTCTGATCAATTTGATGTTATTTTAATGAACAAAAAAATGTCTAAGTGACCCCAAACTTTTGAATGTTAGCGTACAACAGAGGAGGTTGGTGGGAGGAGGTATAGAAGGATGGACTCATTGTAGTGCCTGGAATGGAATCATTGAAATGTGTTTGGTACCATTCCATTAATTCCATTCTAACCATTACAATTAGCCCGTCCTCCTATAGCTCCTCCCACCAGCCTCTGCTGACATACTTGTAGGTACTGAAGCAGGTACTGATTCCCTAAAAGGTACTAATTTCCTTAACTTACCAGTTTACATTAGTTCTAGACATGAAAGCGAAGGTCCCTGTGCTCGGCCTGCTGAAGATGGAGATTCCTCTCCTTCCTTGAGAAGGGTCCAGAGCGTGGCAGAGAGGACAAGGGTAAGAGAGGTTCAGGAGAGGGGCTTTTTCTAGTCTTGCGAAGTCACATGCTGTGAAGAGACACTTTTATGACCCATTGTCTTGGAGGCATAGAAAGTATTTTAGGGAGAAAACCTAAAGTTGGTTAAGCTCAATTCAACAATCAGCATTGTTTAACATATGACATTCAAACGACACATCGCTACAGCACCGACTTAGTGTTTATATACTATCCTGGTGAGCAGGGAGCTTTCGAATAAGCGAGGTGGACAGGCGACTTAGTAAACTGCCATGAACTGGAAAAACGAACACGGCACATTTGTCACAGATATACCTATAATGGGGAAGTGGTGGTGAAAATCGATAGATAATCAGGTCTGCAATTTTAGACTGGGATTGTGCTGAGGGACTTTTCCTCCATACTTTCAGCTTGTCTCCCAAATGGCACCCTATTCCCTATATAGTGCGCTGCTTTTGACCAGAGCCCCTGGTCAAAAGTAGTGCACTACATGGGGAATTGAGTACCATTTGACCCTATAGAGCTTTACAACGCTGATGCACGGCCACTGCCACATGGTGGACAAATCAACGCAGCAGCATAGGCTGTGCCTGGTCCAAGTCATCAGAGTATATTTACACATACCAATACTTGTTGCGGACTCCATCAATGGCCTTTATCAGAACAATGTTTCCGATGATTGAACATTGGTAGAACATACAGGTAAAATAATGGCAGCACGGGTAAATGAGGGATATAAAGTATATTTAAAACAGGTGCTTCGAAAACAAGTGTGGTCCCTGAATTAATTAAGCATTTAAAACTTCCCATCATGCTTAGGGGCCATGTATAGAAATCCCCAGTTGTCCATTACTTTGACTAACATGGCAAGAAGAAGAGATCTCAGTGACTTTGATAGTGAGGTCTTAAAGGAGCATAGGCTGTTTAAAGTGTGTGTGTGTGCGTGCGAGTCACCAGATCCATTGAACACTTATGGGATATTCTGGTGTGGTGCCTGAGATAAGTGTTTTCCAACACCATCAACAAAACACCAAATTATGAAATGTCTCTTGGAGGAATGGTGCGTAGAGTTCCAGACACTTGTAGAATCAATGCCAATGCGCACTGACGTTATTCTGGCGGCTTGTGTTGGCCCGACGCCCTAGTAAGACACTTTATATTGGTGTTTCCTTTATATTGACATTTACCTGTATGTATGTGTGATTTCATAATGTGACCACGACTAGCTTTATTTTCAACCATATTGATTTTCATAAGACACGTTGGTAAGCAATGCTCAGCAATACATTTACGCCATTTAGCAGACGCTCTTGTCATGTTTAAATGTAGCAATAACTGTTCAGATCCTTTCCTTAATCCGTAGATACCTTTACTATATGCAGGAGCAAATATGCTTTGTATGCTCTAGTATTATTACTATTGTGGCCTTGGTTTTAAGCATCTGCTCAAACATCAATGATAGCACATCCTGAACACAGATTGAGAACTCAACATTCAGATCACAGCAAGCAGGCAACAGAGAGAGAAATCTCTCTCTCTCTCTTTTTCCCCCTCCCTCCCTCTCTCTCTTGGATTTATGCACATTGCCATGACAACCATTCAATCCCATACCCTTCAAAACAATTAGAATTCAACACTGTTGCTACTGCTCGCCGCCGCCGATAACCACATAACCCTCGTTCTGCAGCCGCGGGTTGGATAGATTTCCCAAATTGCTCGCGTGTCACATGGTCTTCCCGAGGATCCAAATAGGTTATTAGGAAGAGAGACAGAAAAATAATGCCATAAACCCCATCTGTGCAAATAATCTGCCTTGCAAATGTTTTCGTTGTGCATATATCGGATCGCTGTCTTGTGCCAACTGTAGAACGCTGGCCATTAAACGGACTCCGGCTGGCACGCAGCCCATTCTAATCCACCATAATGAGACATTTTCTGTCCTCACAGTTGTGATTTCAGGCATGATTGTAGCTGAATCAATTCTCGTCTGGGCTCTCTCTCTCTTCTCTCTCCCCGCTCTCTCTTGGACTGATGCACATTGCCATGACAACCGTTCAATCCCATACCCTTCGAAACAATTACAATTCAACACTGTTGCTACTGCTTGCCGCCGCTGATGCTAACCACATAACCCTCGTTCTGCAGCCGCGGGTTGGATAGATTCCCCAGATTGCTCGTGTGTGTCAAATGCTTGTTCCGAGGATCCAAATAGGTTATTAGGAAGGGAGAAAGAAAATAATGCAATAAACCCCATCTGCGCAAATGTATCTTTATTAGAGAATAATCTGCCTTGCATATGTTTTCGTTGTGCATATATCGGATGGGTGTCTAATGCCAACTGTAGAACGCTGGCCATTAAACGGACTCCGGCTGGCACGCAGCCCATTCTAATCCACCATAATGAGAACATTTCTGTCCCCACAGTCGTGATTTCAGGCATGATTGTAGCTGAATCAATGCTCTTCTGAGCTTTCTTTCGCTCTCTCTCTCCTTCTCTCTCTCTCTCCTTCCGCAAAGAGGACAACGCTCGGATTGATCACTTTTTCTAATTACCCTCCCCCTCTCTCCATCTCTGCCCCCCCCCCCCCCCCCCCCCAAGTCAATTGCCAGCAGCTGAACAGATTGTTTATAATGAGAAACAAATCTTGAGCTTCTAACGATTAATAATAATTTCGGGGCCACTTGTTATGCATTTGGCAAACTGTGAGCAGCGTACAGAAACTTGTTTAGCTTACTCCCGCCTCAATGTATTGTAGCTAAGTGTTCTGCTTTGCCTGTGTGACACAAATCAAACATCACACAGTTGCCGGGAGTTTAATAAAAAGCCTCTGCCGTGTTTTTGGAATGATTCATCTCTTCATCAAATGACAACCAGTTCATTTCACATCCTCCCTTTGTCATTCAGCGAAAGGTGTTGTTGTGTCACACTGCCTTCCAGCGTTGTGATTCTGGCTCTTTGCCGGTCTGCCATCGCATGTGTAGCGCTCACACATTTAGATAATGTCAACTATCTACTGCCTGGTACTGCAGATGAATGAATGCAGTTGCAATAGTACATCCAAACCCTGTGGCCTTGAGGACTACTAACAACACCCGCAAAGGTCAACAAAGCCTTTAGCTAAAGTCAACCCGAGCTGTAAGGGAAGCACCATAGGCCTAAAGCCACTAAAGGCCCTAAAACAGTGACTAAGAGGTGGACCGGTAGATTGAGCGCTTGATGAGGACGTGCTCCCGGGGAAAAGGAAAGGGCCTCCCCTCGCCAGGAGCAAGGCCTCGCCCATCTGTTTCCTAAATCTGTTGTACTAGTGTCTGGTGCAGTGCGCATTGTTTTCAATCGAGGTAGCAATTTTAAAGAGATTCAATCAGTTAAAGACAACATTGCCTTAGCGCTGCTGGCAGTAGAATGGAAATATTAAATGATCTGCTTAAGTATTTTTGCTACAATAAGCCCCAGAGCGGAGTGAGCCATTGCGAAACTCTGTTAGCTGGGGCAGTTAGTCACGCCGGCAACGCTGGTTCAGATTAATGCCCATGGAAGCATCCTAATTGCCTAATCAAGCTTTCACAAATGATGGGATTGCTCTTTGAGGTACAAAACTGTGTTTCTCCCCTCCCTAATTTGTCTCTCCCAAAGTAGACAGAGTTATTTTTGAATTCCTTTCTTCGTACAGGGAGAGTGAGACGCTGGTTCTATGTATTGTCATTTCCATCTCTTATTAACACGTCCTTCCTCCAGAAGTTCCAGAGAAATGGTCTTAATCTATGATCTTACAGTCCTTCTGAATAATCGCTTTTGGGCAACGTTGCCCTTTGCTTTAGTAAGATCTTGATAGTCTATCTCTAAGTAATTGGCATTTGTTACAGTGACTTGATTAACTCCCAACTCGTGTCCATCAGAACTGACATCCACTGCTTTAAAATGAATTCTGTGACGATGTCAGGAGTTTTGATTGACAGTACACGCTGTGTAAGCATTAGTCGTCGCGCCAATCTTGTACTGCATCGTCAAAGTCGGAAGAGAGATTAATGTTTTGTATTCCTTCATTAACACTTCCCTTGGTACCTTCCGAAGAGCAAAAATATACTGTTCTCCAGACTCCAGTGGGTACATCTGGTTCAGCGGTGACAGGTAGTGTCGCCAGACACGTCTTTAAACACTTATCCGCAACCACACCAGCAACGAGCGCACTGATGTGATCTGAGCTTAGCTCACCTGCACCACAGAACCACAGAGCAGTGGGCCCTTTTCAAAAGTAGTGCGCTAACTACAGAATAGGTCTCAAAGTCTCAGTCATGTCTACCAGAACAGCAGAGCTAAGGCATTTCAAAACGTCCTGAGATCCCTCGACACACTGCGCGACACACAGCAATGCATCGTCCAGGCATGAAAGTAAAAGGGCGATCATGGATTACACAGATGATTGTAGTTGGCACTTGGCACGCTCCAGACATAACTCCACACCCTCCGTCGGGCGCTGACTCGTCAATCTTGATCCGAAAAATACATAAAAAATGGGCTTTGCCGCCTTCAGCGACCGCCAGGCCGGTCTGACCGGGGTAAACAAAACAAATGATCACACCTCGGAAAGACTTGCTTTGCTTTCAGAAAAACCCGGAGGGACAGCAGATCCGAGGCTCACCCCAGTGAAGTGATAGGGAGGTAAACAGGTGTATAACGTTTCACACTGTCAGAGGTTTTAAAATGGCCCACTCGGCAAAAACTGGACAGCATTGGATTAAGAGACGTGATAGGTTCTGTAAAGGAAAAGGGGGGAAAGGCGGAGGTGTTTAGGTGCCTGTGAAGATGTCGGAAGCTTTGATGGTCTGACTACTTTTCTATAGAGCGATGAGAACAATAAAATGTGAGTGAAAGTAATAGTGGGAACTAAACTGAAGTTGATTGAATAACTACTTTTCAATTGTGAAATGTTTTGACATTAAGGTCGTCGTCAGGTCTAAGTTCCACACTAATAACTAAACTGAAGTTAACAGTTGCCAAGAAAATGCACTGTATCCCTACACTCCTTATATGGTCCTATGTCAGCAAAATAGGACAAGCTGTATTGGTCATCACGCAAATCTTGTACTGCATAGTCACTGTCAGAAGAGATTCATTTTTGGATTCCTCCATTAGGTTTCCACTTGATACCTCACGAAGGGTCAAAATAAAACTGCTCTCCAGACTCCAGAGGGTATATTTGGCTCAGCGGTGCCAAGTATTGTCGCTAGACACATCTTAAAAACACTTATCCGCAACCACACCAGCAACGAGCACACGGATGTTATTTGAGCTTAGCTCACTGCACCACAGAACCACAGAGCAGTGCTCTAAGTGACCGAATAAAGAAGTCTATGTTTAGATTATTATCATATGCGCACCCCCGTACTGATCCAACCCGGCATTATCCCGCAAACCAAAGTGCATGATTGAGCGAGGTTAAACTCGAACGGGCCAAATTCAAAACAGGTGGGAGACATGCGGCACATGGCATTTTACCATCCACATGCATAAAGGTACAATCATGACGGTCACATTCGCTAGCCCAAAACGGCTTCATACGCACTCACCAGAAAGCATATTCACGTATTCACCAACGAACCGGGGCTACATCTGACTCAGAATGGAATCCATCCTCTCATACAGGCTGTTACAATTTTTTGAAGGTCAGTTCATGTAAATAGCATTTTTAATAGCTTCTAAATGTACGATTTCACACAGCGTGCCAATGAATAATTGACCTCTTTATATTATTCTGCTAAGGCGGAAAGGGGAAGGGGTGTCATGGCCCTCTGTCTTGGTGCTCATCTTTATTATACACTGTTAACACACAGCTTTGAGCTTTTGAGTAGACATGCACTAACACAAGAGCAATATCTTTACTTTATTTTACGGTGCTGTTTCCATTACTACTTACCAGACAATTAGGTGGCAATAATTAGTTAATTGGCAACAATGGGCACTTTCTGGTAAACCTTTCATAAAATCAACAACTGAAGGGATAAGTGATTGATGAAGTGCAATGGCCACTCAATTACTGATTGGACAAGTGGGGGAGCAACTCGAGAACAAGAAATCTGATAGGAGTGTGGTCTGCAGTACTCTGTAAGTTGGCAGAGTCAGCCCCTGTGACCCAGGGCTCTGGCTTTCTACCCAGAGCTCCCTATTAGCCTCTCCTCTCAACGAGCTGAATGTGGCTAGGTTTAGCTGAGCCATGCCCTCCCTGGGCCCCCGGGGAGCCTGCCAGTGTTGGAGGTGGGAGTGTGCTGCTCTGTCTGAGCTGAGACAGACTAATCTTAAAGCAGACTCACTGATTGTTGTTGTCTACAGCATTGAGGGCGTCCTATTGTAGTCGCTCACTTCCTCGTCTGTCTGTCTGTCTGTCTGTCTGTCTGTCTGTCTGTCTGTCTGTCTGTCGGTCTTGTTTTGTCTGTCTGTCTCTTACCCTACTCTGTCTGTCTGTCCGTCAGTCCGACTGTCTGCCCCCCCCCCCCCCGCTGCACTGTCTGTCTTTCTCCTCCTGCTCTGTCTGTGTGTCTGTCTCTCTCCCCCTTCTCTGTCGGTCTCTCTCCCTCTGTCGGTCTATCTCTTCATCCTCTCTCTGTCTCCTCCTCCACCTTTCTATCTGCCTGTCTGTCTCTCCCATTCTGCCGGCCTGTCTGTCTGTACATCTCCCACCTTCCTTACTGTCCCCCATTTCAGTCTGTCTGTCTCTCCCCCCGTTCTGTCTGTCTGTTTGTCTGTCTCTCTCCCCCTTTCTGTCTGTCTGTCTGTCTGTCTCTCCCCCATTCTGCCTGTCTGTTTGTCTGTCTCTCTCCCCCTGTTCTGTCTGTCTGTCTCTCTCCCCCGTTCTGTCTGTCTGTCTCTCCCCCCGTTCTGTCTGTCTGTTTGTCTGTCGACTCTCCTCCGTTCTGTCTGTCTGTTTGTTTGTCTGTCTGTCTGTCTGTCTGTCTGTCTGTCTGTCTCTCTCCCCCATTCTGTCTGTCTGTTTGTCTGTGTCTCTCCCCCGTTCTGTCTGCATGTTTGTCTCTCTCTCTCCCCCGTTCTGTCTGTCTGTTTCTCCATCCGTTCTGTCTGTCTGTTTGTCTGTCTCTCTCCCCCTTTCTGTCTGTTTGTCTGTCTCTCCCCCTGTTCTGTCTGTCTCTCTCCCCCGTTCTGTCTGTCTGTCTCTCTCCTAGTCCTGTCTGTCTGTCTCTCCCCCCGTTCTGTCTGTCTGTCTTTCCCCCCGTTCTGTCTGTCTGTTTGTCTGTCTCTCTCCCCCTTTCTGTCTGTCTGTCTCGCCCCCTTTCTGTCTGTCTGTCTGTCTGTCTGTCTTTCCCCCCTTTATGTCTGTCTGTCTGTCTGTCTGTCTGTTTGTCTGTCTTTCTCCCCCATTCTTTCTGTCTTTCTGTCTGTCCCCCGTATTGGTCTGTCTTTCTGTCTGTCTATCTCTCCTCCCTTTGTTTGTCTGTCTATCTCTCCCCCCTATCGGTCTGTCTTTCTGTCTGTCTATCTCTCCTCCCTTTGTTTGTCTGTCTATCTCTCCCCCCTATCGGTCTGTCTGTCTGACTGTCTGTCTGTCTGTCTGTCTATCTCTCCCTTCATTCTGTCTGTCTATCTCTCCTCCCTATAAGTCTGTCTTTCTGTCTGTCTATCTCTCCCCCCTTTTTATCTGTCTGTCTGTCTGTCGCCCCGTCTTTGTCTGTCTGTCTCTCCCCCGTCTTTGTCTGTCTGTCTGTCTGTCTGTCTCTCCTCCGTCTTTGTCTGTCTGTCTGTTTGTGTGTTTCTCTCACCCGTATTTGTCGGTCTGTCTCTCTCTCCCTCGTCTTTGTCTGTCTATCTCCGCCTTCCTTGTCTGTCTGTCTGTCTATCTCTCCTCCCTTTGTTTGTCTGTCTATCTCTCCCCCCTATCGGTCTGTCTTTCTGTCTGTCTAGCTCTCCCCCTTTGTCTGTCTGTGCCTCTCTCCCCGCTTTCTGTCTGTTTGTCTGTCTCTCTCCCCCTTTCTCTTAATCTTTCTGTCTATCTCTCCCCCCTTTTTGTCTGTCTGTGTCTGTCTCTCTCCCTCCCTCTGTCTGTCTGTCTGTCTGTCTGTCTGTCCCCCCGACTTTGTCTGTCTGTCTGTCTGTCTCTCCCCCCGTCTTTGTCTGTCTGTCTATCTGTCTGTCCTCCGTCTTTCTGTCTTTCTGTCTGTCTGTCCCCCCATCTTTGTCTGTCTGTCTGTCTCTCCCTCCGTCCTTGTCTCTCTTCCCCGTCCTTGTCTGTCTGTGTCTGTCTCACCCCGTCTTTGTCTGTCTGTCTGTTTCTCTCCCCCGTCATTGTCTGTTTGTTTGTCTGTCTGTCTCTCCCCCGTCTTTGTCTGACTGTCTGTCTCTTACTTGTCTATGTCCGTCTGTCTCTCCCCCGTCTTTGTCTGTATGTCTGTCTCTCCCCCATCTTTGTGTGTCTTTCTGTCTCTCCCCCGTCATTGTCTGTCTGTCTGTCTCTCCTCCGTCTTTGTCTGTCTGTCTGTTTGTGTGTTTATCTCTCACCCGTATTTGTCGGTCTGTCTCTCTCTCCCTCGTCTTTGTCTGTCTATCTCCCCCTTCTTTGTCTGTCTGTCTGTCTGTCTGTCTGTCTGTCTGTCTGTCTGTCTGTCTGTCTGTCTGTCTGTCGCCCCTTCTCTGTATGTCTGTCTGTCTGTCTCTCCTCCCGTCTTTGTCTCTCTTCCCCCGTCCTTGTCTGTCTGTCTCTGTCTCTCCCCGGTCATTGTCTGTCTGTCTGTTTGTCTGTCTGCCTGTCTCGCCCCCGTCATTGTCTGTCTGTCTGTCTGTTTATCTCTCAACCGTATTTGTCTGTCTGTCTGTTTCTCCCTCCGTCTTTGTCTTTCTTTCTGTCTGTCTGTCTGTCTGTCTGTCTGTCTGTCTGTCCCCCATCTTTGTCTGTCTGTCTGTCTGTCTATCTGTCTATCTCTCCCCAGTCTTTGTCTGTATGTCTGTCTATCTCCCACCTTCTTTGTCTGTCTGTCTGTCCCCCCGTCTTTGTCTGTCTGTCTGTCTCTCCCTCCGTCTTTGTCTCTCTTCCCCCGTCCTGTCTGTCTGTGTCTGTCTCACCCCCGTCTTTGTCTGTCTGTCTGTTTCTCTCCCCCGTCATTGTCTGTTTGTTTGTCTGTCTGTCTGTCTGTCTGTCTCTCCCCCGTCTTTGTCTGACTGTCTGTCTCTTACTCGTTTATGTCCGTCTGTCTCTACCCCGTCTTTGTCTGTATGTCTGTCTCTCCCCCATCTTTGTGGGTCTTTCTGTCTCTCCCCCGTCTTTGTCTGTCTGTCTGTCTGTCTGTCTGTCTGTCTGTCGGTCTGTCTGTCTGTCTCTCCTCCGTCTTTGTCTGTCTGTCTCTCTCTCCCTCGTCTTTGTCTGTCTATCTCCCCCTTCTTTGTCTGTCTGTCTGTCTGTCTGTCTGTCTGTCTGTCTGTCTGTCTGTCTGTCGCCCCTTCTCTGTATGTCTGTATGTCTGTCTCTCCCCCCGTCTTTGTCTCTCTTCCCCCGTCCTTGTCTGTCTGTCTCTGTCTCTCCCCCGTCATTGTCTGTCTGTCTGTCTGTCTGTCTGTCTGTCTCTCCCCCGTCATTGTCTGTCTGTCTGTCTGTCTCTCCCCCGTCTTTGTCTGTATGTCTCTCCCCCGTCTTTGTCTGTATGTCTCTCCCCCGTCTTTGTCTGTCTGTCTCTCCCCCGTCTTTGTCTGTATGTCTCTCCCCCGTCTTTGTCTTTCTCTCTCTCCCCCGTCTTTGTCTGTCTGTCTCTCCCCTTCATTGTCTGTCTGTCTCTCTCCCCTGTCTATGTCTGTCTGTCTGTTTGTTTGTCTCTATGGCTTTCTGTCTGTCTCTCTGTCTATCTCTCCCCCCATCTTTGTCTGTCTGTATGTCTGTCTCTCCACCGTCTTTGTCTGTCTGTCTATCTCTCCCTTCATCGTTGTCTGTCTATCTCTCCCCGTCATTGTCTGTCTGTCTCTCTCCCCTGTCTATGTCTGTCTGTCTGTTTGTTTGTCTCTATGGCTTTTTGTCTGTCTCTCTGTCTATCTCTCCCCCCATTTTTGTCTGTCTGTCTGTCTGTCTGTCTGTCTGTCTGTCCCCCCGTCTTTGTCTGTCTGTCTATCTCTCCCCTGTATTTGTCTGTCTGTCTCTCCCACGTCTTTTTCTGTCTGTCTGTCTGTTTATCTCTCCCCCATCTTTGTCTGTCTGTCTGTCACTCCCCCATCTTTGTCTGTTCATCTGTCCCCCCATCTTTGTCTGTCTCTCCCCATCTTTGTCTGTCTGTCTCTCCTCCCGTCTTTGTCTGTCTGTCTGTCTCTCTCTCTTCCACGTCTCTCCCTCACCTCACTCACTCAATTCAAGGAGCTTTGGATAAACAAAAGTGAAATAACATCTGCCTCCCCGCACGGCAGGTCTGTATTCACTGTTCACTTTCTATTGTTATTTTACTGTTATTGCTTTGGCAATGTAAACATATGTTTCCCATGCCTTCCAGGCATAATGTCATCATTATCATCATTATTTTATTATTTCCCTGCTGTCTGTTTATCTCTCTCCTCATCTTTGTCTGTCTGTCTGTCTGTCTGTCTGTCTGTCTGTCTGATGCTCCCCCCGTCTTCATCTGTCTGTTTATCTCTCTCCTCATCTTTGTCTGTCTGTCTGTCTGTCTGTCTGTCTGTCTGTCTGTCTGTCTGTCTGTCGCTCCCCCCGTCTTCATCTGTCTGTTTATCCCTCCCCCTTCTTCTGTTTCTCTCTCCCCCGTCTTTGTCTGTCTGTTTCTCTCCCACATCTCTCCGTCATTCACTCATTTCAAGGGGCTTCATTGGCATGGAAAACATATGTGAACTGGATAAACAAAAGTAAAATAAACAATAAAAAGTGAACAGTGGATATTACTCACTCAACAGATCACACTTTAGACTGAGGGAACAAATGAGAATTCAAAACAATAGACTTCCAGGCATAATGTATTGCATCATTATTTTCTTCTCTCTCTCCCCGTCTTTGTCTGTCTATCCCCCCTTTCTGTCTGTCTATCTCTCCCCCATTTATGCATGTCTGTCTGTCTCTCCTTCTTTGTCTGTCTGTCTCTCCCCCTTTGTCTGTCTGCCTCTCCCCCATTTGTGTCTGTGTCTGCCTATCGCCTCCCCCTGTCTTTGTCCATCTGTTTATCTCTCGCCCCCTTCCCCCGTCTTCAACTGTCTGTCTCTCCCCCCTTCTTCGTCTGTCTGTTTATCTCCCCCCGTCTTCATTTGTTTCACTCCCCCATCTGTCTGTCTGTCTGTCTGTCTGTCTGTCTGTTTATCTCTCCCACATCCCTCACTCACTCACTCAATTCAAGGGGATTTATTGGCATTGGAAACATATGTCTACATATGTTTGATATCTAGGAATGGGATACCCCTTAAAATATGAAATATGAATCACATACACAAAACGAATTACTCCATTCACAGTGGTGTGGATATTGAATTGCGATCGATAAAGAGGCACGCAAAAGTCAAGTTGAATTAATAGCAATGTCATTCAGAAAGACACTTCCGTTGTAGAGTTGGTTGTATGATTTCATTACCTTGGGAAGAGAAGTGGACGAATATTCATCAAAATTAGTTAACACCTGCACACTCGTCTCAACAGAACTGTGATGAATCGGTGCCAAGTTGGGTATTAATTGACCGTACTGTACATGAGAAAACATATGTAACAACCATCTCCCTTTCTATGTCCTGATAGTCACTCTTTCGGCGTGGGTTATAGCAATTTGTCTTATCGGTGGCACTCTGGTACAGCACGTGTGATTAATAAAGATCAGATTCGTTTCAATACCATGGATGAGGATCATTTTTCAATTGAGCAATTAGTTCACGTCGTCCCGCGGAATGTCACGAGTTGTGGAGGACAATGCGTCTACGTGATGATGGATATGTTGGCCACTTGACTCATGGTAGGGCGACAAGGGTCAGTACTGTACTGTAGCACCCCCTGGGTTGTTTGCTGGTAATGCAACCGCCGATAACGTTCTTCAGTCCCTTGTCTCGATTTCTCTGTGGGAGATGCTAATCGTTGAGCTACTTGACATACTTGTTGAGTAAGTTGGAAAATGTTGTCAATTGATCTGTTACATAATTGGTCTTACTTCTTGAAACTGCAGGAAAAGGTCAAATTTCAAGTTTGTGTTTTGGAGGGTTTTGACTTGAACGGAAAACAGAGACACTAATAGATAAAAAGGGTTCTATACACCTTCTTTGGTAATCCATTGTGATTTGCTCTTAAAAAAAAAGGCGTTTGGAAAGGATTTGTTTTGCCCTCGTTACTTGCTCTCTGCATTACAACGTTGCTTTGCCCGCAGAAAGCCTTCTGTGCATACAAAATGGCAATTACCGCGTCATTAACATCACATTTCGCTCATCACTCAGGCCTCAAGGTTATTACAGTGGAACATGCCCCGTATTATTTGCCATTTGCAATATGCCTCGTTTCCCGTACGACGCAATGCCTCGTTTCCCGTACGACGCTATGCCTCGCTTCCCGTACGACGCTATGCCTCGTTTCCCGTACGACGCTATGCCTCGTTTCCCGTACGACGCTATGCCTCGTTTCCCGTACGACGCTATGCCTCGTTTCCCGTACGACGCTATGCCTCGTTTCCCGTACGACGCTATGCCTCGTTTCCCGTACGACGCTATGCCTCGTTTCCCGTACGACGCTATGCCTCGTTTCCCGTACGACGCTATGCCTCGTTTCCCGTACGACGCTATGCCTCGTTTCCCGTACGACGCTATGCCTCGTTTCCCGAACGACGCTATGCCTCGTTTCCCGTACCCCGATTGTTCTTGAATTATAGCATTCATTTGCAATTGTATGACAAACATACCTCCTCACATTGGGTGTTTGATTTCTTTGGACCACTTATTTAGATTTACAAGGAACATTGACAGCAGTCTCAGAGAGCATGTATTTCAGCCAGATTTCTTTTGTAGAATTTAAAGTGCCCATCGTAGATGGTGTTCTTGGAACTAAATCACGAGCTCCCATTTGAAGACCTGTGAACAAAGAGCTCAATTGTTTTCCCTTGGCTAAGATATTTTGGCAAATGTAGAGATGGCCAAGATTGGCAACTGCCTTCAAATTCACCCATTACTCTTGATCAGACAATTGTGAGTTCTGAATAGAGCTGGCAAGGTCTTTAAAAGCCATGGTTCATTGAAAACATGATTTTTAAAAATTAGCTATTTGAGGAGTGAATTGTGCCATTCTGTAAAATGACTCCCGTTCTCTCACTGTTGTTGTCAGTAAGGTTCTCAGTTCCAATCATTTCAACAGATTAGCGTTTTTCGTCATGAATGTTGTTCTGGAGGCAGCTCTGCAGAGTACTAGCTGGCCTGGCCACAAAGTAATACAATCTGATTTGAAACCTAATGCTAACCTTAACCACACTGCTAACCCTAATGCCTATCTAACCTTAAGACCAAAAAGCCCCCCAAAAAATGCATGAATTTCTAAAATGTAATATTTTGACTTTGCAGCTGTCCTATCTAAGGGTTCAGTTCTACCTCCAGGACAAAACTCACGACAATAAACGTCAACCTGCATCATTCCAGAGTCTGTAATCACGAAGCATCAGAGGAGGAGCTGAGAACTGAGACCCTAGAGACAAGGTGAGACAAGGTGAAATGTGTCTCTTTCTCTCTAGATGCCAGTTCTTGCTCACCAAAGGCCTGTTAAATCCACTTCAACTCAGTGTAGATGAAGGGGAGGAGACGAGTTAATGAGGCAATCAGCAGTAGAAACCAAAACAAAGCAGGATCCCCACCCAAAAGGACATCCAGGCCACTTGAAACAACTGTGGGGAGCATTGGAGTCAACATGGGCCAGCATCCCTGTGGAACTCAATCGTAGGAAGGTGTTAATGTCTTGTACATTGTATTATTTCAACAACACTTTGAAATGTACAATCCATAGCCTCCTCCTGATTTGTGTCATACGATTTTCCAATATTGTTTGGCCATTTCATTTTTCTAAATGTTATGTAAAGCCAGTGCCTTTACGCTTAGGAAAAGACAATTAAATACATCAAGAATTGTTTTTGTGTCAAGAATAATGCAGTACCTCTATGTACCTGCCAGTTTTCCCCCCTAAATAAGCCCCTGTCGAAAATGGACTTCTGGTTACCAAGTAACTCTCCCCAGTGCATTTCGACAAACTCAGATTGAACACTGTAATTTGTTTACACCGTTCAATAATTAGGGGTAGATGGTGGGTTATGATACAGGCGACTGATTAAGTGCTCTGACCCGTTTGATACCGCAAGCAGAAAGAAATAAGCAAGTCTCCCGGGATGCCATTTGAACAGGCATGCATAAATAAAGGGTCACCCATACAATTCCGGGAATTGACAGGTTTATTAAAACGACAATGTAACGAGCTGCGCGGACTCCTCCGTATAAGATTTAGAGGGTCAGTCCTAATAAGCAGTCTCACAGCAGCTGCTGTGGCCTCAATCTTTGTCTCCCTCCCTCTCTTTCTCTCTGTACCTCTCTCTCTCTCTCTCTCTCTCTCTCTCTGGATCTCCCTCCTCTGTTTCTCTCTATCGCTCTCGGTCTCTGCCACAAGTAGGAACTGCTTGTCTTCAATAAGGGTTCCTTGTCTTCCCCCAATAAGGTCAGCAAATATGGCAGAGTTAATTCAGCCGGCTGTGCGTGTCCTCGTATTACCGCTCTGTATGGGGTGGCATTTGTATCAGAAGTAGGACAGTTTGTTAGGTCTAGACTTCCTAAAGGAGAGTAACAAATCCATAGCTTAGTTAAATCCACCTCTTTGTACTTAATCAAATTGAACCAAAACACAGACTGGAAAGGAAATGGAGGCCCGATATGATAGCCTTCGCATTCCCCTGTGGGAAATCAAACACATCTAGCATTGTTGACCTTTGTTTTAAGAGCTGAATGGCACCCAAGCCTCCACTACAACACATCCACTACATGCAATAACAAAGAGCAGTGCTTTCAGTTATCTGAGTCCCTTTAATGTGCCATGAGTAGAATTAAAGATTTAAAAAAACCTTGAACGTGAAATTGCAGAGAAAGAGATGTTCCTTCTATTATGGGTGGCAGGTTATTTTCTTACCATTTTTGTTTCAAGGATGGAGGGAACTTTTTTCTTATTACAGTTTTCAATTGTTTAATGTAATTGTAAATGATTTAGCTTTCAAATTATACAGACATTCTGTAGTGTTGGCAAGTGAAAGATTTGTGAATTTGTCTCAGCTGTGTTTTTGTGTGTGTGTGTGTGTGTGTGTGTGTGTGTGTGTGTGTGTGTGTGTGTGTGTGTGTGTGTGTGTGTGTGTGTGTGTGTGTGTGTGTGTGTGTGTTTTTGTATTTAAGCAAATTTTCTAGGTTGACTCTCATTTTTGCAAACTTTCCAGTTTTCATTTTGTACTTTTGACCTTTGTTAAGACATTTTTGGCTTAACAGTTTGATATTTGGATAAGACTTTGAATTACAGTGCTCCTATTAAATTGTGAATATTCATGTAACAGTAACAAGGGCACTGTAATACAAAGTGTGACGGAGATTTGATTCTCATGTTCGATGTCAGCCTATCCACTCAGTCTAATTAGGAGGATTATACATGTCCCAAATGGCACCCTAAGTGTATAACACTTATTTTTACTGTGGGCCCAGGTCAAAAGGGATGCACTATGTAGGGAATAGGATGTCTTTTGGGACACAACCACAGTTTCAATATTATAGTATAATAGTAATAATATTACTGTTTTCATGTGGGTATGATGAGTGTCCCTTGTTCCACCAGACACCAGTCTCTGTAATCCACAGAAGTCTGCTTGCAAGGTTATTGGGATGGAAATGTTGATTTTGCGTATACATGCACGGTGTGAACTTTAAAGTGCCCAGTAAAAGCCTTGGGGCGACAGAAGAACTCAACGGTTCAATCCTCTCACCGTCATATATCAGGGTAAGCACAGAATCGCCACCCGATTTACTCACTTCCTTTGAACAAAGTTCATTTTCAATTTAATAGTGACAGAATTAATGGAACCATACTAACTTCATCCCTCCCTCTGGCAGTCGTGAGTGTGTGTGTGCGTGCACTTGTCTGATATTCAAGGCTATAGCCAAAGAGAAGCTTCAATATTGAATATTTTGACGATGATTACGAAAGTACACACCATTACGAACTGCCCTGTCCCTAATGGAATATTTGCAGAGTTAATCAAACTCGGATCATTCTTACACACCGTCTGTTAGCTAAGCCATCCGTCGTTACTTGCTATTCATTCTGGATGAAGTCTACAGAATACTCAGTGACGAATAATAGTATTAGACCAGGGTTCAAATACTACACTGAACAAAAATATAAAACGCAACATGCAACAATTTCAAGAATTTTTACCATTACAGTTCATATCAGGAAATCAGTCAATTGAAAGGAATTCATTAGGCCCTAAATCTATGGATTTCACATGACTGGGAATACAGATACACATCTGTTGGTCACAGACACCTTTAAAATAAATATATACAAAATAGGCCTCACAATGGGCCTCAGGATCTCATCACGGAATCTCTGTGCATTCTAATTGCCATCGATAAAATGCAATTGTGTTCGTTGTCCATCGCTGAAATAGTTATGCCTGCCCATACCATAACCCCACCGCCACCAGGGGGGCACTCTGTTCACAACGTTGACATCGGGCAAACCGCTCGCCCACACGACGCCATTCACACGGCCTGCGGTTGTGAGGCCAGTTGGACGTACTTCTAAATTCTCTAAAACGACATCGGAGGCGGATTATGGTAGATCAATTAACGTTCAATTCTCTGGCAACAGCTCTGGTAGACAAATCTGCAGTCACCATGCCAATTGCATGCTCCCTCAGAACTTGAGACATCTGTAGCATTGTGTTTGTGTGACAAAAACTGCACGTTTTAGAGTGGACTTTTATTATCCCCAGCTAGCTTCTTGATATGCAACACCTGTCAGGAGATGTCACAAAGTGCTATACAGGGCTCCCGAGTGGCGCAGCGGTCTAAGGCACTGCATCTCAGTGCTAGAGGCATCACTACAGACCCAGGACTCAGCCTAAATGAATTGTTTACGAGGTTAGCATGAATTACCATGAATTGTTTGAGGTTTGATTTGTTACATTAAATGATACAGTAATGACAAAACAACATCAAGTAAATCATCCCCAGTAAGAAATTTCTAGCCATTGGCTGCTAACAAAACAAAATCAAATTGTATGTCCGAATACAACAGTGAAATGCTTACTTACGAGCCCTTAACCAGCAATGCAGTTAAGCAAAATAAGACTTAAGTAATACATTTTTTTTTTATATAATTAAAGAGCAGCAGTAAAATAACAGTAGCGAGGCTATATACAGGGGGAACCGGTTAGTCGAGATAATATGTACATGTAGTTAAAGTGACTATGCATACATAACAAACAGAGTAGCAGCAGCGTAAATGATCGGGGGGGGGGGGGGGGGGACTATGCAAATAGTCTGGGTAGCCATTTGATTAACTGTTCAGGAGTCTTATGGCTTGGGGGTAGAAGTTGTTAAGAAGCCTTTTGGACCTAGATATGGCATTCCGGTACTGCTTGCCGTGCAGTAGCAGAAAGAAAACCCTCTGTAGTGCCTTGCGGTCAGAGGCCAAGCAGTTTCCATATCAGGCAGTGATGCAACCAGGTTCCCGATGGTGCAGCTGTAATACTTTTTGAGGATCTGAGGACCAAAGCCACTCTCCTGAGGGGGAATAGGACCTCTTCACGACTGTCTTGGTGTGTTTGGACCATGATAGTTTGTTGGTGATGTGGACACCAAGGAACTTGAAGCTCTCAACCTGCTCCACTACAGCCCCGTCGATGAGGATGGGGGCGTGGTCGGTCCTCCTTTTCCTGTAGTCCACAATCATCTCCTTTGTCTTGATCACGTTGAGGGAGAGGTTGTTACCCTGGCACCGCACGGCCAGGACTCTGCAACCGTCTCCAGAAGTGAAACTTCTTAATAAGTGTGTTCGATTAAAAGTGATTCATTTTTTTTATTAAGAAGACAGACAATGAACGGTAATTCCCATTTGTTCCGCCGTCTTTTAAAGACAGATGAAAAATCCTTTAAAGCATTAATGTGAGAGATCTTCGTGAATTCGACAGACTTACTATTACCTAAATACAGATTGAAAAAGTAACATGTGACAATTTTACGCTTTTCTAGTGCAATGACAAGTTATGTGTGTCCAAATAGTTGTCATTATATATTTAAAGGATCGTGTTTTCCCCAGCATTGTGGCAGCTAGGCAATCATTTTCTCACACCCCCATAGCAACACAATGTATAGTATGGATTTTGTTCTTGGGAATGAGCGCCCTACGATTTCTCATTCAGGTGGAGAAAGATTTTAAATACACTTTTGTTGCAAAATCAATTGGAGCTCTCTCTCTCTGAGCGCCGTCCATTTGTTTTTCCCTCACAATTTGTTCGCCACCTTTTCCGTTTGATGAATTGCAACACACTGAAAACAATGTATGTCTGGGTCCTGTTTTTTTTCTTCTTCTACCACTCACCTTCCCCATGGCCTGAATTAGTCGGACATTTCATGCCTGAATGGCTCTCTGACATTTAGTTAAGGAAATATCATGGTCTGCTGAATTGTCCAGGCCTAAACCTGAAAACACAGATGAATAAAGGATGAAGTAAATACATAATCCAGTACTGAAATGGTGGTCTGAAATGAATTCACATACACTATACTGAAATGGTGGTCTGAAATGAATTCACATACACTATACTGGAATGGTGGTCTGAAATGAATTCACATACACTATACTGAAATGGTGGTCTGAAATGAATTCACATACACTATACTGAAATGGTGGTCTGAAATGAATTCACATACACTATACTGAAATGGTGGTCTGAAATGAATTCACATACACTATACTGAAATGGTGGTCTGAAATGAATTCACATACACTATACTGAAATGGTGATCTGAAATGAATTCACATACACTATACTGAAATGGTGGTCTGAATTGGCTGCCTTTAATAAATACATACAGTATATACTTAAAATGGTGGTTTAAATCAACTGCCGGAAATAAATTGATTATGGATTACTGAAATCGTGGTTTGAATCAACCACCTGAAATACAACACACACTATACTGAATTGGTGGTTTGCGTCATATTACAATGGTGTTTTGTATCAACCTGCCCACATTACCAGTTTAGTAATGAAGTCTTAATTGTCTCTTTATTGACTATATTTGTTGAATGGATTATTTTGTGTACAATGCTCCTCCATTTTATGTGGATCGTGTGGTTCATTCACAACGGCGAAGAGGCCTCCTCTCGTCTGGAAAAAAAGGTCACAAAACCATGCACACACATGCATTCAATATTTCCAAAAAGCTTTTTGATATGATTGCATGCATAATGTGTTTTTTTATTTTCTGTCATGCGGAGAAATTTAATCTTTGGAAAAATGATAAAAGGGTCTCTTGATTACTTTGAGATTCGAGTGGTAATTGTCTTTTTCAAATAGCTTTTTTACTCTCGAAAGTTTCACCCCATATAAACAATTCAATTCATATTTTTTCCCTTTCCCTGTCCTACAAGCATATCCTACTCATTGCCATGCACCACTGCTCATGTGGGCCATTACCGCAAACATCAGATAGGATCCACAAGTGTTGTCATACAGGGCATTGCGTCTTCATCTCATCCCTGCATGTGAGGTATGAGGTTAATATACACTTTTATCCTCAATGTGCTGTTCTTTGCATCCTAATGTAGACTGAGAGAGAACAGTGGTCACAATAGGCAGGGTCTGAAGATCCTGTGGTGCAGAAGACGAGTGCTACTCCCTGTACCGCAATAACCCAATAACTCACATACTGGTACACTATGTTGTGTCCCAAATGGGGCACCCCATTCCCTATTATAGTGTACTATTTTTGATCAGGGCTATAGGACTCTGGTCCAAAGTAGTGCCCTGTGTAGGGAATAGGGTACCATTTGGGATGCAGTCCTTAGTGTTGTACACATATGCAAAAACGAATTGCAAAACGAATTGCAAAAATTGCTGAAGCTGGAGACTTATATTTCCCTCACTAACTTTAAACATCAGCTAACTGTTCGCTGCAGCTGTACATTGCCCATCTGGGTGGGCTATTTAATCTACCTACCTCATCCCCATATTGTTTTTATTTACTTTTCTGCTCTTTTGCACACCAGTATTTCTACTTGCACATCACCATCTGCTCATCTGTGTGTGCAGTGTTAATCTGCTAAATTGTAATTACTTCGCTACTATGGCCTATTTACTGCCTTACCTCCTCATGCCATTTGCACACACTGTATACAGACTTTCTTTTTTTTCTATTGTGTTATTGACTGTACACTTGTTTCTTCCATGTGTAACACTTGTTCTCAACTAGCTTACCTGGTTAAATAAAGGTGAAATAAAAAAATAAATACAAATATGGGTCTGCTATAATGTTCCTCTAAAATAATTTTTAGGATTTATATTTTAGTAATTGTTTTGATTTATATAGAGCTTTTCCAAAGGGTCAAAGTGCTTGCATAACAAGGCGGAACTCACTTGAGCTCAAATGATATTGTAGGCCGACCTCTATGCTCCATGAGTCAAACACTGTTTCAGTATATCTATATATATTTTTTAGTATCTCGCATATTCCATGCACAGCACAAGGAAAGGTCACAGCCATTAACCCTGACCTCAGAAACCAGAGGAAGCATCAATGAACACACCTAGTTCTCTTTCAAATACTTGTTGCGGTACATCACTACGGAGAACGACGTCAGAGAACCGGGGTTACACAAGTAACCTTAAGTTTTATCTTAGGACAATAATACACCTCTCGCGATACAGTACAAAAACACAGCAGCTAAAACATATCCACCAGCAGAACCAGAGTCTTTTGAAGCTTCACTCATGACAGGGCCACGGTACCGTAGTCCGCGGCAGAATGAACTACTCTCGGTGTTAAATATGCTGTATGATTCCGCTGTCACGGCCGTAACGTCGGGGAGCATACAGCTACGCTGCATGTCAAGCCTGTGATACCAAAGGTGACGGCGAGGCAGCCCAGTGTTGTTGTTGTTATATACCCATGACCACCCCTGTGTTGCAAGTCAATTACTCTCCCAGAAGATGACAGAAGACAGCAATTAAGAACGCTAGCGTGGTGGCGTGGAGCGAGGGAGGAGGGGAGATGTGGGGGGGGGGGGGGGGTGTAACTGTATGGTTTACCAGAAGGGGATGGAGGTGGTGGCGTCAGGGGTTAATAAGCTTAACAACAACTCCCCCAATTTCCACTCACCTTCCTGTCGCAAGCTATCAAGCGTCCCCGCCGAGTGCTGGACCCTTCATCTCATCTACCATTGACCTACGAACTCTGGCTTTATCAGTGTTAATTCACATGCGTGTTTCTCTCTCTCTCTCAATTCAGTTCAATTTAATTCAAAAGGGCTTTATTAGCATGGGAAACATGTTTACATTGCAAAAGCAAGTCAAATAGACAATAAACAAAAGGGGGGGGGGGGGAATAATATAGACGTTTCAGATGTTATATTATTGGCTATGTACAGTGTTGTAATAATGTGAAAATAGTTGTAGTATGAAAGGAAAAATAAATAAACAGATAAATATTGGTTGTATTTCCAATGGTGTTTATGCTTCACTGGCTGCCCTTTTCTTGTGGTAAAGATTGGATTTGTTTTCAAATTCTTTGTGGGTCTGTGTAATCGGAGGGAAATATGTGTCTCTAATATGGTCATACATTTGGCAGGAGGTAAGGAAGCGCAGCTGAGTTTCCACCTCCTTTTGTGGGCAGTCTGCACGTAGCCTTGCTTCTTTTGAGAGCCAGGTCTGCCCACGGCGGCCTGTCTCAATAGCAAGGCCATGGTCACTGAGTCTGTACATAGCTATTCTTAGCTTCTGTCAAAGCTATTCTTCATTTTGGGTCAGTCACAGTGGTCAGGTACTCTGCCACTGTGTACTCTCTGTCTAGAGCCAAATGACATTCCAGTTCTCTGTTTTTTTGTTGATTCTTTCCAATGTGTCACGTAGTTTTTGTTTTGTCATGATTTGGTTGGGTCTAATTGTGTTGCTGTCCTGAGGCTCTGTGGGTTCTGTTTGTGTTTCTGAACAGAGTCCCAGTACCAGCTGGCTGAGGGGACTCTTCTCCAGGTTCATCTATCTGTAGATGAGGGCTTTGTTATGGAAGGTTTGAGAATCACTTCCTTTTAGGTGGTTGTAGAGTTTAATGGCTATTTTCTGGATGTTGGTAATTAGCGGGAATCATCCTAATTCTGCTCTGCATTTATTATTTGGTGTTTTACCTTGTACACGGAAAACAACAAATAAAACATGTCCCCACCCCCCTCCAAACCTGTAATGGATGTAGAGGCCATGTTTTCTTCCAGTCTTTGCTTGTGTGGCAGCAAACATCTCGGAGAGAAATAAGCAGTCTAGTTAAAATGCTCCAAATTACTCCACAATCAAGACTGATTTCAACAGAAAGCCAAATGAAGGAATTGTGTCTTCACAGAATTTATTGCACAGTTACATTGAGAACCCCAGTGGTGGGATAAATAGCTCGTTAACTAATGGGCCAATTAAGTGGGAGAACTGCTCAAAACGAACAACAGTCAACACTCCAAACACTGTATCCTTTCGCTTTGTATGGGAGACAGTGGGCAAATAGGCAAACAAAAAAAAACAGTATTATACATGTCATTTAGCAAATGCTTTAAAAAAAATCCAAAACGAGTTACAACAAGTGCATACATGTTCTTATTGTTGGCCCCAGAGGAAATCGTACCCATGACACTGATGTTTTCAGTCGCCTACCAACTGAGCCACACATCTATTTACCCCGGTGAACTCATCTCCAGGATGATATAAAGCCCTTGTCTGTTGCAGCTACGGATATGCTAAAAGCCTTGCCCGTGCGAGTTCGAAACGAGATGATTTTCACTGCCAAAAAAACCATCCCAAATATATTTTCTAGAGTGCTGGTCCGCCTTCACAGCATATTTTTCATTCTCTCATGTGCTCCAACATAGAGAATATTTTATTCATTTGTCAGTCTATTTCCCCATTGGACACAACCATGGAATCGGATTCTATTAGGAAATCTAGGTCAATCCAAAACACTGCCAGTTTTGGGGGATATTGGCATGGTTATGTAGCCCAACCCCCCGAACACGCAACTAAGAATTTGGTTAGCTACGCTCCAAATTAGAAAGAAAAATCTCAATGTGTCATTTGTCTGCCTATCCAAAAGGTTGACGTGACACATGCAGACCCAGGTCAATTAACTTGGACTCAAAGCCAGTGGACAACAACAACAACAACAACTATGACAAAGGTCACCATCATTACAGGCATATGACTGACGGCCAATCAGCTGCTTCTAGTTCTCTCTAAACAGTTGCACATGTCTAGATCAGTGCCACAAGTCTTTTCATGTGAGTCAAACTTGGCCACCAGGGCTAACCACGAGGACCTCTCTTTCTCGGAGATCAATAATTATATTAGACACACACACACACACACACACACACACACACACACACACACACACACACACACACACACACACACACACACACACACACACACACACACACACACACACACACACACACACACACACACACACACACACACACACACACACACACACACACACTTACTCCATTGAGCAGGTTTCTCTCTCTGTTGCCCTGTATTTCCTACTAACTGTTAGCTTGTTAGCACAGGCCTGCTAACTGTCTGAATCGCCGTGTCCCCAGCCAGCCCAACCACTCACTGGAACCATATTTATTTTCAATCTCTTTTCGATTTTTAATTCGATTATACCTTCCGGTAACTTGCCTCACCCAAAGTGATACGGAATCGCTATTATTTTTAATTTTCGAACACATTCAAGAAACTCCAGAAGCTAACCAGCTAATTAACTACACGCTATTTAGTCATTGTTAGCCACTGCTAGCGGCTTTTACCTTCTGCACAGCCAGCCCTGCTTTTTAGCCTGGATAATACTCGCCAGTCTACCAGTATCGAACTGTCTCTCCACAACAACGCTGGATTCCTGCCGTAATCCCTGGACCACTACTTCTGATCTTCACAGCTAGCTTGCACCCAGTACTGACGCTATCCCTGAGGCCCACCTCCCGGCCTACTCAGCTGTTTACCTGAACCCCACTCATACTCGGCTAGAGCCCAATACTCCACCGGATCCTTGCTGTAAACTCTGGGTCTTGGCTAACGCCACTGCCACGAAGCTAGCACCAGTTAGCCGTGAGCCAGGCACATCTCCCTGCTAGCAGGCACATCTCTCTGCCAACCCTGAGCAGAACCCCCTACCACCCCCGGGCTACTAACTTTGAACGCTGTGTTGCTAGCGTAGTGGCGGCTTCCCTGCCCCATCTACTGCTGCCCCCTGGACGGTGTGATCGCTTGGCTACATAGCTGATGCCTGCTGGACACTGCGATCACTTGGCTACATAGCTGATGCCTGCTGGACTGTCCATTAATCACGGTACTCCATTCTGTTTGTTTATGTTTTATCTGTTGGCCCCAGCCGCCATCTCAGGCTCTGTGTGTAGTTAATCCGACCCTCTCTGCCTAGTCATCATTTTACCTGCTGTTGTTGTGTTAGCTGATTAGCTGTTGTTGTCTCACCTGTTGTTGTCTTAGCTAGCTCTCCAAATCAACACCTGTGATTACATTATGCCTCGCTGTATGTCTCTCTCAAATGTCAATATGCCTTGTATACTGTTGTTCAGGTTAGTTATCATTGTTTTAGTTTACAATGGAGCCCCTAGTTCCACTCTTCATACCTCTGATACCTCCTTTGTCCCACCTCCCACACATGCGGTGACCTCACCCATTACAACCAGCAAGTCCAGAGATACAACCTCTCTTATCATCACCCAGTGCCTGGGCTTACCTCCGCTGTACCCGCACCCCACCATACCCCTGTCTGCGCATTATGCCCCGAGTATATTCTACCATGCCCAGAAATCTGCTCCTTTTATTCTTTGTCCCCAACGCTCTAGGCGACCAAATTTGATAGCCTTTAGCCGCACCCTCATACTACTCCTCCTCTGTTCCGCAGGTGGTGTGGAGGTAAACCCAGGCCCTGCATGTCCCCAGGCACCCTCATTTGTTGACTTCTGTGATCAAAAAAGCCTTGGTTTCATGCATGTCAACATCAGAAGCCTCCTCCCTAAGTTTGTTTTACTTACTGCTTTAGCACACTCCGCCAAACCTGATGTCCTTGTCGTGTCTGAATCCTGGCTTAGGAAGGCCACCAAAAATTCTGAGATTTCCATACCCAACTATAACATTTTCCATCAAGATAGAACTGCCAAAGGGGGAGGAGTTGCAGTCTACTGCAGAGCTAGCCTGCAAAGTAATGTCATACTTTCCAGGTCCATACCCAAACAGTTCGAACTACTAATTAAAAAAAATATTCTCTCCAGAAATAAGTCTCTCACTGTTGCCGCCTGCTACCGACCCTCCTCTGCTCCCAGCTGTGCCCTGGACACCATTTGTGAATTGATCGCCCACCATCTAGCTTCAGAGTTTGTTCTGTTAGGTGACCTAAACTGGGATATGCTTAACACTACAGCAGTCCTACAATCTAAGCTAGAGGCCCTCAATCTCACACAAATCATCAAGGAACCCACCAGGTACAAGCCAAAATCTGTAAACAAGGGCACCCTCATAGACGTTATCCTGACCAACTGGCCCTCCAAATAGACCTCCGCTGTCTTCAACCAGGATCTCAGCGATCACCGCCTCATTGCCTGTATCCGCAATGGATCCGCAGTCAAACAACCACCCCTCATCACTGTCAAATGCTCCCTAAAACACTTCTGCGAGCAGGCCTTTCTAATCGACCTGGCCCGGGTATCCTGGAAGGATATTGACCTCATCCCGTCAGTTGAGGATGCCTGGTCATTCTTTAAAAGTAACTTCCTCACCATCTTAGATAAGCATGCTCCGTTCAAAAAATGCAGAACTAAGAACAGATATAGCCGTTGGTTCACTCCAGACCTGACTGCCCTCAACCAGCACAAAAACATCCTGTGGTGGACTGCAATAGTATTGAATAGTCCCCGCGATATGCAACTGTTCAGGGAAGTCAGGAACCAATACACGCAGTCAGTCAGGTAAAGGCCAGCTTCTTCAAGCAGAAATTTGCATCCTGTAGCTCTAACTCCAAAAAGTTCTGGGACACTGTAAAGTCCATGGAGAACAAGAGCACCTCCTCCCAGCTGCCCACTGCACTGAGGCTAGGTAACACGGTCACCACCGATAAATCCATGATTATCGAAAACTTTAACAAGCATTTCTCAACGGCTGGCCATGCCTTTCTCCTCCTTTCGACTCTGTCAATCACCATATTCTTATCGGCAGACTCAGTAGCCTCGGTTTTTCTAATGACTGCCTTGCCTGGTTCACCAACTACTTTGCAGACAGAGTTCAGTGTGTCAAATCGGAGGGCATGTTGTCCGGTCCTCTGGCAGTCTCTATGAGGGTGCCACAGGGTTCAATTCTCGGGCCGAATCTTTTCTCTGTATATATATATATCAATGATGTTGCTCTTGCTGCAGGCGATTCCCTGATCCACCTCTACGCAGACGACACCATTCTGTATACTTCTGGCCCTTCCTTGGACACTGTGCTATCTGTGCTATCTAACCTCCAAACGAGCTTCAATGCCATACAACACTCCTTCCGTGGCCTCCAACTGCTCTTAAACGCTAGTAAAACCAAATGCATGCTTTTCAACCGTTCGCTGCTTACATCAGCTGATATCTCAAAGTGCTGTACAGAAACCCAGCCTAAAACCCCAAACAGCAGGTGTAGAAGCACGGTGGCTAGGAAAAACTCCCTAGAAAGGCCAAAACCTAGGAAGAAACCTAGTGAGGAACCAGGCTATGTGGGTTGGCCAGTCTTCTTCTGGCTGTGCCGGGTGGAGATTATAACAGAACATGGCCAAGATGTTCAAATGTTCATAAATGACCAGCATGGTCAAATAATAATAATCACAGGCAGAACAGTTGAAACTGGAGCAGCAGCACGGCCAGGTGGACTGGGGACAGCAAGGAGTCATCATGTCAGGTAGTCCTGAGGCATGGTCCTAGGGCTCAGGTCCCCTGAGAGAGAGAAAGAAAGAGAGAATTAGAGAGAGCACACTTAAATTCAAACAGAACACCGGATAGGACAGGAGAAGTACTCCAGATATAACAAACTGACCCTAGCCTCCCGACACATGAACAACTGCAGCATAAATACTGGAGGCTGAGACAGGAGGGATCAGGAGACACTGTGGCCCCATCCGATGACATCCCCTGGACAGGGCCAAACAGGAAGGTTATAACCCCACCCACTTTGCCAAAGCACAGCCCCCACACCACTAGAGGGATATCTTCAACCATCAACTTACCATCCTGAGACAAGGCCGGGTATAGCCCACAAAGATCTCAGCCACGGCACAACCCAAGGGGGGGGGCGCCAACCCAGTCATATCAAACATCTCCAATCTAAAATCAAATCTAGAGTCGGCTTTCTATTCCGCAATAAAGCCTCCTTCACTCATGCCGCCAAACTTACCCTAGTAAAACTGACTATCCTACCGATCCTCGACTTTGGCGATGTCATCTACAAAATAGCTTCCAATACTCTACTCAGCAAACTGGATGCAGTTTATCACAGTGCCATCCGTTTTGTTACTAAAGCACCTTATACCACCCACCACTGCGACCTGTATGCTCTAGTCGGCTGGCCCTCGCTACATATTCGTCGCCAGAGCCACTGGCTCCAGGTCATCTACAAGTCCATGCTAGGTAAAGCTCCGCCATATCTCAGTTCACTGGTCACGAAGGCAACACCCACCTGTAGCACGCACTCCAGCAGGTGTATCTCACTGATCATCCCTAAACCCAACACCTCATTTGGCCGCCTTTCCTTCCAGTTCTCTGCTGCCTGTGACTGGAACGAATTGCAAAAATCACTGAAGTTGGAGACTTTTATCTCCCTCACCAACTTCAAACATCTGCTATCTGAGCAGCTGTACATAGTCCATTGGTAAATAGCCCACCCAATTTTCCTACCTCATCCCCATACTGTTTAAATTTATTTACTTTTCTGCTCTTTTGCACACCAGTATCTCTACCTGCACATGACCATCTGATCATTTACCACTCCAGTGTTAATCTGCAAAATTGTAATTATCTGCCTACCTCCTCATGCCTTTTGCACACAATGCATATAGACTCTTTTTTTCTTTCTACTGTGTTATTGACTTGTTTATCGTTTACTCCATGTGTAACTCTGTGTTGTTGTCTGTTCACACTGCTATGCTTTATCTTGGCCAAATCGCAGTTGTAAATGAGAACTGGTTCTTAACTAGCCTACCTGGTTAAATAAAGGTGAAATACATATTTTTTTAAAAGACATCTCTACGTCTTGCAAGTTAATGAGTACAGGCTGAGGTGAGAAAGCGAGATAGAGAGCGCGGGACAGAGATTATCAGCCTTCTATTACACTCCATTAACAGTCTTCTCAGCACCCTCCATGTTAAAACCTCTTAAGTCTACCCCTTCCTTTTTCGAACATTCTGTTAAAAATCGCGCAACTTTTCAGCGTCCTGCTACTCATGCCAGGAATATAGTATATGCATATGATTAGTATGTGTGGATAGAAAACACTCTGAAGTTTCTAAAACTGGTTAAATCACGGCTGTGACTATAACAGATCGTGTGTTTCATTGAAAAACGCAAGAAAAACTGCTCTCTGAAAGCTAAAAATAATTTCCATAAGTCACTTCCATGAGTTGTTAAAAGAGGGCAAAATTTAATATCGACCTGCATGCAATTCATACAAATTCCACACGATGTCGCCATTGTCGTCATTTTCAATTGAATTAATTGTTGGAAAATCCATCTATCTGGCATCCGTTTCTTCCAGTCTTCACCCGGATGTTGTTAATGTGGACATGGGCAGCCATTGATTTGCAAACGAGGAGCTATTGAATATACATCGCCCTGTAATCATTTTGATAGATTATAAACGTTTACTAATACCTAAAGTTGGATTACAAAAGGATTTCGAAGTGTTTTGTGAAAGTTTATCGTCGACTTTTTTAATTTAAAAAAATTACGCAGCGTTTAAAAACGATGTTTTTTTCTGAATGACACAGCTTCCATACAAAGCTATTTTGGGTATATATGGACCGATTTAAACGAAAAAAAGACCCAATAGTGATGTTTATGGGGCATATAGGAGTGCCAAGAAAGAAGCTCGTCAAAGGTAATGAATGTTTTATATTTTATTTCTGCGTTTTGTGCTGCGTCGGATAAGCAGAGTCTTTGTTTACGTCGCATTCAGGCATTTTCAGGTGGTGCATGCTATCAGATAATACCTTCTCATGCTTTCGCCGAAAAGCATTTTAAAAATCTGACTTGTTGGCTAGGTTCACAACGAGTGTAGCTTTAATTCAATACCCTGCTTGTGAATTTTGATCAAGGTTTGAGTTGTAACGAGTACATTTAGCATTTAGCGTAGCGCATTTGCATTTCCAGGTGTCTACTTGAGACATCTGCGTCTCAAGTATAGTCAAGAAGTTAAAGACCTAATGCTACAGTAGGCTTAATGATACTGATCATTGACTTTGGTAACTACCAATTAAATGTGACGGCGTAAGTGTATTCAGACATTGTTCACTGTTTGGGACAAATTTTCCTGTGATTGAATGTTGATTGGTCAACATCGTCAACGTTTAAATGCAAGATTCTATAATTATCCCATGTGTTGCCATTTTTCAGCCAGTGGCCATTTTGGCTTCGGTCAGACAAGGGGCAAAGAAGAAGAAGATTTTGTTTCTCTGTTTTGTATTCAGTCAGAGGCTGCAGGTAGAGATCAATAGTCATGAATATTAGGTCCAGATAATTACAAGGCCACTGTTCCCACATCAAAGAGAGTATGTCGAGTGGCACAGCGGTCTAGGGAACTGCATTGCAGTACTAGAGGCATCACTACAGACCCTGGTTCGATCCCGGGCTGTATCACAACTGGCCGTGATCGGGAGTCCGATAGGGCGGCGCACAATTGGCCCAGCATCGTCCGGGTTAGCAGAGGGTTTGGCTGGGATAGGCTGTCATTGTAAATAAGAATGTGTTCTTAACTGACTTGCCTAGTTAAAGAAATAAAATGTCTGTATGGCACTGCACTACTTTTGATCAAAAGTAGTGCACTATGTAGTGGAAAGGGTCCAATGTGGTTCATAACCCACTTTTCATTACCTATAAACAATAGGAGAGTTTAAAGACCCAGGAAAACCAAACATTTGTTTCAAGCTCCTGTAAAAACACGCGGTTTGGGCGAATTACTCTGAAAGATGGTTGTCTTTGTACCGTGTCTAGCCTAGATACTAGCCTAGATAATTAATGTGTCCATTTAAACCTGGGGTCGATTGACTCCAGGTGCTTCTGTAGTGAGGAAAACCACACACGCGCATGCACACAGACACAGTCTGGTAGTTAAGCGATAGGCTCGTGTTGCACTACCACATGTCCAAAACATCATCCATTATTGACCTCCGCAGCTGCCTTCGAGTGTTAGGAACAGAGAGAAATTTAAAGTATGGGCCTATTACCTATGCATTGTGTGTGTGTGTGTGTATGTGTGTGTGTATGTGTGTGTGTGTGTGTGTGTGTGTGTGTGTGTGTGTGCGTGCGTGTGTGTGTGTGTGTGTGTGTGTGTGTGTGTGTGTGTGTGTGTTTTTGTGTGTGGTGCGCGTGAGTACATGTGTTCCTGCATAGCAATAACAAGTAATCAGTATGTCGCTTCCTTAAATCCCATATGAAAAACCATGAAAATGAATTTAGCTAAATGATACAGGGAGGAGAAAGCAAAGCTGTTTTTTTACTAAGGCAACAATGTCATTTTCCATCCATTTCTGACAGTTACAGTACATTGTCCAGATGAAAATAACAAGAGGGCCCGGCCCCATAGTCGATGATCAATTGAGGTTTTAATATAATTTACACATATAAATTACAAACATTACATACTGTAATTTGCTTAATTAAAAGCTAATTTGCATTAGAAACATAACATGTAAAGGTAGGTTAGAACAATCACTCAGCTGTTGTTTTTCTTCATAGACTATAAAAGACAAGCTACAGTGGTTCCTCCTTTAAAAGTTGAGTCATACTGTGGCACACCTTGCGGGCTGCTGCGGCATTCTATGGAACGTTATCTATTTGTCAGCAATATTTTTCTGTTAATGCAAGTTATTGCTAATTTGACCACCAAAGGGCATCTTTTAGAAGCATTTGATAGTCTTCCATATTGGCATTACCAGAGAATTTTTAAACATTTTATGTAATAACATAGTATATGGGATTGATTTTAAGGAATTTGGCTTAATTAATTTGATTAATATAATAGTGTTTCTATTCAGAGAGAAACGAAAAACAAAACCATTAGGGTTCCCATTAGGATGGGAATCAAAAATATGGCGCTGTACAACGGGAGGAAGGAGTAGGCTGTCCTAGTAAATAAGAATTTGTAAATAAAGCTTACACTAAGAGCATAACATTTCTGCACCCTAATTTTCTAATTCTTGTCTAACCAATACCCAAACGGAGATTAAGTGAAAATAAAAATGTAATTGATTTACCAAGACCAGTCCCCATGCTTGTTTCAGAGCAGTGCAAAACGTTGCTAAAACAGTTGAGGCTTTTGCTTCGAACTTCAATATGCTCTTTAAATAAATAAGACCTACACCATAAAAAAAAAATGATGTGACTCTCTGCCAATAGTTAACTTTAGAGGATTGGAGGATTTCCCATTAGATATTTTCAGATATTCTCACATATAATTCTAAATTAATAAATAATAATAATTGCTTTGTTTAAAAAGTAACGATATTTTGGAGATTTTGTTTAACCTAGAGTGAGCGAGAAAAAGGCAATTCTTGAACATGGGGTGGGACATTCTCACTATTTTGTAAATAAAGCCAGTTTGTTATTTAGAATAATTTATTTCTGGAGAAACCTAACTTGATTATTTAGCAGACTGTCGGACTTGATTATTATGTTGACTCTACCTGTCGGAGTTGGAGTTCCAGAGCTCACATGGAATAGATTGTGACTCCATCTCGTTCCTCGCCATTTTCAACACGTGAGTGAGTCAATGACTAGTCAAGCCCTTGACTCACATATGAATGAAAATGATGTGCAATTGGCAAAGGCAATCTGTAATCTGCAAGCATCATGGCACAACATTAACATCTCTCTAATCAGTCAGAAGACAGTTTAAGAAACGTGTGTGGACTTATGGAAAGGCTTGATAAGAAATGTTATTTATTTATATATAATTAAAAAATTAACTCCGAACATTAGCCATGTGTGTTTGCTTGTTTTGTACTGTTCTGTAGTTTCGACCCAATGATTCGTCTGACAAACAATTTTTGACCAGTTGCAATTGTAAGTAGGCCTATTAAAAATAAAGCCTATTTCTAATAGGCTGTTAAGCCTCATAACTGGCTGAGGTAGGCTAAGTTATTTTATATAGGGCATTCTATGTTTTGTTTTCTATGTTTCTTTATTTCTATGTTTTGGCCGGGTATGGTTCTCAATCAGGGACATCTGTCTATCGTTGTCTCTGATTGGGAATCATAATTAGGTAGCCCTTTTTCCCTCCTTTCAGTAGGGGTAGTTAACTTTGTTTGTGGCACTTAGCCCTGCAAGCTTCACGGGTGTTTCTTTCGTTTGTTGTTGTGTTGGCGACATTTTAAAATAAAATAAAATGTACGCTCACCATGCTGCACTTTGGTCTCCTTCCGACAACATCCGTGACAGCTATATTTTTAGCACCAGCCACTGTTCACCTCCTATTGATTGTGTTGTGTTTGCTGCCAGTTGTTTTTTAAATGTAACCTTTATTTAACTAGGCAAGTCAGGTAAGAACAAACCCAGATAATGCTGGGCCAATTGTGAGCCTCCCTATGGTACTCCCAATCACGGTTGGATGTGAAACAGCCTGAATTCTAACCAGGGACTGTATTAAAGCCTCTTGCACTTAGATACAGTGCCTTAAACCGCTGCGCCACTCGGGAGCCATGACCAATATAAACTCAGCAAAAAAAGAAACGTCCTCTCACTGTCAACTGCATTTATTTTCAGCAAACTTAACATGTGCAAATATTTGTATGAGCATAACAAGATTCAACAACTGAGACATAAACTGGACAAGTTCCACACATATATGACTAAATATAAATGGAATAATGTGTCCCTGAACAAAGGGGGGTCAAAATCAAAAGTAACAGTCAGTATCTGGTGTGGCCACCAGCTGCATTAAGTACTGCAGTGCATCTACTCCTCATGGACTGCACCAGATGTGCCAGTTTTTGCTGTGAGATGTTACCCCAATCTTTCACCAAGGCACCTGCAAGTTCCCGGACATTTCTGGTGGGAATGGCCCTAGCCCTCACCCTGTGATCCAACAGGGCCCAGACAAGCTCAATGGGATTGAGATCCGGGCTCTTCGCTGGCCATGGCAGAACACTGACATTCCTGTCTTGCATGAAATCACGCACAGAACGAGCAGTATGGCTGGTGGCATTGTCATGCTGGAGGGTCATGTCAGGATGAGCCTGCAGGCAGGGTACCACATGAGGGAGGACGAGGTCTTCCCTGTAACGCACAGCGCTGAGATTGCCTGCAATGACAACAAGCTCAGTCCGATGATGCTGTGACACACCGCCCCAGACCATGACGGACCCTCCACCTCCAAATCGATCCCGCTCCAGAGTACAGGCCTCAGTGTAATGCCCATTCCTTCGGCGATAAATGTGAATCCGACGATTACCCCTGGTGAGACAAAACCACGACTCGTCAGTGAAGAGCACTTTTTGCCAGTCGTGTATGGTCCAGCGACGGTGGGTTTGTGCCCATAGGCAACGTTGTTGCCAGTGATGCCTGGTGAGGACCTGCCTCACAACAGGCCTACAAGCCCTCAGTCCAGCCTCTCTCAGCCTATTGCAGACAGTCTGAGCACTGATGGGGGGATTGTGCGTTCCTGGTGTAAGTCGGGAAGTTGTTGCTGCCATCCTGTACCAGTTCTGCAGGTGTGATGTTCGGATGTACTGATCCTGTGCAGGTGTTGTTACACGTGGTCTGCCAATGCAAGGACGATCAGCTGTCCTTCCTGTCTCCCTGTAGCGCTGTCTTAGGCGTCTCACAGTACGGATATTGCAATTTATTGCCCTGGCCACATCTGCAGTCCTCATACCTCCTTGCAGTATGCCTAAGATACATTCACGTAGATGACTAGGAACCCTGGGCATCTTTCTTTTGGTATTTTACAGAGTCAGTAGAAAGGCCTCTTTGGTGTCCTAAGTTTTTATAACTTTGACCTTAATTGCCTACCATCTGTAAGCTGTTAGTGTCTTAACGACCGTTCCACAGGTGCATGTTCATTAATTGTTTATGGTTCATTGAACAAGCATGGGAAACAGTGTGTAAACCTTTTACAATGAAGATCTGTGAAGATATTTGGATTTTAAGAATTAGCATCCTGAAAGCATCCTGAAAAAGGGCTGTTTCTTTTTTTTCCTGAGTTCCTATTTATCAGAACATTAACCGTGTGTAGGTAGATATGTGTATATTTAGATGTGGAAAGATCGATACAAATGATTTGTTGCAAGTTGGAGGGGGGTTCACACTTAGCTCAGCAATTGGACAATTCTTTAGTAATGGTTGAATAGTCTATTGTTCAGTTAATAGCCTATCCTAGAAACGTTGTCACAGCCTGCTATGCTTGTGAAAACTATTAATAATACTTTTCCCCTTTCCACTTGTTAAAGATTCAATTGATAAAGTGTTTTTAGCCACAATTGGCCCCAACCTCAATTAATACATTTAGGCACAGTCGATAGCGTGCTGGACTTCGGGCTAGAATGTTGAGGATTTGAAACCTGCTCCGTACTTTTTTCATTACATTATTATGCCGGTCTCAGAGCAAATAGCCTGGATTGTTTTTCCCATCTCGCTCCTCGCTCTCTTTCGTGCGTCATTCTCCGGCTGAGTGGTTCGCTTGTGGGCGTTCAGGCAGGATGTACTGTTTTTTTGTATATTTGAATTAAAAATCAGCCTTTACTGAAATTATGTTTCTAGTCTATTGCATAGTTACAAAGTGTAATCATTGATGTCCCAGGAGCAGGAGGCGTAAACACTGTTGAAGTGTGTAATTGTAATACATAATTCAAAAGAATGGACTTTGATACACCTGGTATTGGATATGACTGGGGGAAAAAAACTTGCTAAATAGCGATTTTCGTAAATTAACTTTATGACCAAAAATGATGCACAATCGTTTGTCATTAACTAACATAATCCTCTAAATTGTACATTTTTTTGCTTGCCTCGTTATGACGTCATAATTACTTAAATTTGCTTCCACCATAATGTTTTGTTAGCCATCTTTGCTGAAGAAAGTCACCAGAGACGGGTGGCTTGCGTCAAATTCGTCATTGGAACCACTCGATATGATTGGTCATATAAAAATCTTGGGACCCAAATGCATAATGAGTTCTCTAACTCCCCTTTGTGGTGGTCTGGAGCAATGAAGCCATGACACTGGGTACCTCTAAGTCCCGCGGTGTAAGCTCGCAACTCCTAAAGGAGGTACTACTGTACACCCCCTTTAGGGAGGAGTCACTAATTGAACCCTTGTGTTGTCTTAGGGGTCAAAAATTACCCGCCACTATGTTTAACAGCAGAGAAAACCCCCTAAATTATATTTTTGCAACTTGAAATTGTATGACTTTTCCTAGAGTGACCCCAACATTAGAAAAAGTGAAACATCGCCTTTGTTCATATTTCCATGAAAGCTGTACACCACCAGGGTACAAAGATTGTCTTAGGGTCATTTTTGACCCGGCAGTTATAAAATGATATTAAATTATTTACACACCACAAAAACACACACACACACACACAATGAGAAATTGAGATTGTGTGCTACTGATTGAACTCAGACAAAACTGAAACTTTCTAGTGCATGTGCAGCATCTCCCCTCCACGACTCAAGTACACAGACAAAATAAAAACTATTTCAGACAAAATAAACATTTCTTGAAACCATTGTTTACTAATGGGGAATGCAGTCTGATGCTATAAAAGGTGCTGCAGATGACAGTACCCACAATTCTCTTTTCTGAAGTCATGAGTGCACATTTCAGTGCCCAACAGGTCGTAGATCTGATTTGTTTCAGATGTCCAGGAGGAACAAGAGAACAATGATTTAGAAGAGGACGAGGAATCTGAAGAAGAAGATGGGGAAGAATACAACACAGAGCACAATGCATCATCTTCAGATGAAGAAATTCCCCAAGCTGAAAGAGAGACATTTTTGTCAAAGAACAGCAAAATAACATGGTCCTTGTCACCATATGACAACCAGGGAAGGATGGCAGCACAACATGTTGTAAGGATGTGTAACGATCCTCCCACTCTGTCTGCCGAATTTTTTCTCTTTGCTCTTGTTTTCCTTAATAGGATGTCAGTGGGCGGAGCCGGGAGGGTCGTCAGCGAAATGGGACACACCTGGGTTTTTGGGTGTCCTGGAATAAATACACCTTTCCCACATTCATTGAGGAGACTCTCTCCACACTGTTGGATTTTTGGTTGTGGCATTTTTGTGGCAGTTTGCTTTGGCACCTTTCAACACCCCTCATTATCACATCTATGCATGCAACCACTCACTTACTGTAACGGGTGTTGTCGGAAGGATGAGACCAATGCACAGCGTTCCTTGATTTCCACATAATTTATTTTTTATTTATTTATTTTATTTCACCTTTATTTAACCAGGTAGGCAAGTTGAGAACAAGTTCTCATTTACAATTGCGACCTGGCCAAGATAAAGCAAAGCAGTTCGACACATACAACGACACAGAGTTACACATGGAGTAAAACAAACATACAGTCAATAATACAGTATAAACAAGTCTATATACGATGTGAAAAAATGAGGTGAGATAAGGGAGGTAAAGGCAAAAAAAAAGGCCATGGTGGCAAAGTAAATACAATATAGCAAGTAAAACACTGGAATGGTAGATTTGCAGTGGAAGAATGTGCAAAGTAGAAATAAAAATAATGGGGTGCAAAGGAGCAAAATAAATACAGTAGGGAAATAGGTAGTTGTTTGGGCTAAATTATAGGTGGGCTATGTACAGGTGCAGTAATCTGTGAGCTGCTCTGACAGTTGGTGCTTAAAGCTAGTGAGGGAGATAAGTGTTTTCAGTTTCAGAGATTATTAAGATTAGTTATGAGAATGGCTGCAACCTTTCAAACAAAACTCCTGGTGTTTGTGCTTCAAAACGCTCAGTGGCTGTCGAGGCATGTCAGTCACCACCGTGTCCGCGTGTGGCAACCTCTTCAGTACCTGCGAACTGAGACAAGGATATCGGTCTGTGATATCGCAAAGTTTTTCACCAGTGGGAGTCATTGGGTCAGATGCTGGACTGACGCCATTAGTATCATTGTAAGGGGTGGCAGTCCCCAACAAAGTGGAAGGTGTATCATCGGAAGCAGAGTATACTCTGCGCATCAATGTTTTTCTTGCTGAGACGGCCGCAGTGCTTGCGGAAGTGTCCGAAGGGCAAGAGGAGTTCATCTCAACTACCATATTGAACGACTGCTAGGAGGAGGCTCGAAATCATGAAAAGAATGGTCAATCAGGTTGGCTGATGGAATGTGTCGAGATATAGTAATATCTCATTGGATCGGATTCTGCCCCAAGAGGTTTCTAAACGTCTTTTTCCCAAGGGGTGCTTTCGACAGAAACCCCTCGTGAATGACTGCATTGCAGCTAGAGTTAGGGGAAGACAGTGTGGTCAGTGGAGAGGGCACTGTGGCCTGTGACCATACCTGGTTGGTTTTCCAATCCATCAATGGGAGTAACCGATCCATCAAGTCTGCTCCACGTAGCAGGGTTACAGTTTCAAGGTTGGTAACATACACAGGGTGAACGAGCGATACGTCCTTGAAGTGTAGTTTCAGCATGACTCTCAATGTGAGAGACGAGGTAGTCTGAGTGACCCCTCGAAGTGTAGTGTCGCATCGTTCCACTTTTAACCAACGTTTAGTTGGCTTCAAAGCCCTTTTGAGATCATCGAACAAGGTTTGAGAGATGAGTGATATTGTCGCACCCGAATCAATTAGCGCATGACAAGTTAAGCAGTCTTCTAGGACTGTTTCCAGGTATGGCCGCTTAGATTCATGGTTAGTGGAGATATTCCCCACAAAGTGGAGTGGTCGTTCGCAACAACGTGATGTGCCATTTCTGTTCAAGGTGGAAGCAGATTGACTTTTCCGATATTGAGTGGGCTTGGCTTTAACGAAGCGTTTGACCTTTTTCTTCACCACCTTTGTATCAGAGTCCATAGACAAAGCCCGGGGGCTTGTTTCTTGATCAAGCGGGCCCTGGATAGGGTCTTGAATGAGAGCGGGAGAAATTTGAACTTTAACGTCCTTGCTATGGGTGTTAATTCCTGCCGACCTGGTGTCCGGTAATTCCCCGTCTAGTCCTTGTGACTTATCTTTTACCCTTTTCTCAAAATGTTCTCGCTTTAGTTCTTCCCGTATTGGAATTTCTGGAGAACCTTGGTCTACGTTTTGATCATTCTTCAACCCTTTGTTACCCTTGTGCTCTGACACTTTTTGTGGGTTGGGTGCAGGAACGTAGGGAACAGGTCGATTGTAGCGGTAGTCATGTTGATGGCGACGTACTTTACAGTTATTTCGACCGCGGAGGTAATTGGAATCATGGTTTCGTGGTAGAAACTGTTGTTGTGCGTCATCTCTCAACGCTCCAATACCTAATGCACCCTCTAACTGGAGTTAGTGCTCCTGGTCAAACTACAAAACCGAGTGGTCAGGTTAACGTTGTGAGCTTTTGATGCCTCAAAAGCTGTTGCTTGCAAGCTCTCTGAGTTGTAAGATAGGCAAGCCAACATGGGCGGCAGGGCCCAAGTAGGTAATGAAGGTAGGATACATGTTCGACAGGAACATTTATTTAAAATGTAACAGGTCCTCCATGCCTGTTTCAGTGAGTAGGCCAAAGTAAGCTGAACGAAGCCTATGATAGTACGCTTGTGGGTGTTCGTTCCGAGCTTGTTTAACGGTGTTAGCCAGTGAGTGATCATGTTTGCGAGTCGCGGAACCACTGAATTCTAATTTCAAAGCTGTGGCAAGTTTAGCGTAGTCATTTAGCACATGTTGCTGTTGTAGACGAATGAACCTTGTCACGTGTCTATTCGACGTTCGCTTCAACAGGTAAACCCTGTCAGAACCCTTAGCGTCCGGGTAGCCATCCAACGCATCCTCTATGTCAGCTAGGAACGTCTCAGTATCGTTTGGCTGACCTGGAACAGAGTCAAAGGTGGGGAAATTCTTGATGAGTTTGTCAAGGTATTCCGCGTGGAGAGGGTTGGCTTCATCTTGTGGAGAGTTTGGGGCCGAAAGGCCAAGAGGAGAAGCCAAGTCTTGTTGTTGTTGTTGTTGTTGTTGTTGGCCAAATCAAGTTGTTCCTGTAGCATGTGATTTTGTTCCTGTAGAAGACGATTTTGTTGAAGAGCTTGTGCTTGTTCATCATCATATGTTTTTGCAATTACATTTAATTGTTCAGTTTTCAAGCGCAGTTCCACAGCTAGCAGAATTTTTCCCTTTTCTGCATTTGTCATTGGTTTCCCGGTTCTCTCCACCTGTCCCTTTATGTCTACCATTTCCTGCTCGTGCTTCAGCTGTGCACTGCGGTATTGGACAGATGCCAATCTCGGATGGCAAGACATCAGGGCTAGACTGGAGAGAACCTTTACGAGGCCTGATGGTTGATTTTGGAAAGAGTTCAGGTCATTGACCAGTGTAGTTCTGGGTTGATCCCTCACCTTCCTCGTGATCATTGATGCCCCACGAGGTGAGATCTTGCATGGAGCCCCAGACCGAGGGTGATTGACCGTCATCTTGAACTTCTTCCAATTTCTAATAATTGCGCCAACAGTTGTTGCCTTCTCACCAAGCTGCTTGCCTATTGTCCTGTAGCCCATCCCAGCCTTGTGAGGGTCTACAATTTTATCCCTGATGTCCTCCGAGAGAGAGAAAGAAAGAGAGAATTAGAGAGAGCATACTTAAATTCACACAGGACACCGGATAAGAAAGGAGAAGTACTCCAAATATAACAAACTGACCCTAGCCCCCGACACATATACTACTGCAGCATAAATACTAGAGGCTGAGACAGGAGGGGTCACGAGACACTGTGGCCCCATCCAATGATACCCCCGGACAGGGCCAAACAGGAAGGATATAACCACCAATTTACCATCCTGAGACAAGGCCACAAAGATCTCCGCCACGGCACAACCCAAGGGGGGGATGCCAACCCAGACAGGAAGATCACATCAGTGACTCAACCTATTCAAGTGATGCACAGAGACAGCAAGGCGGTTCATTGCTCCAGAGCCTTTCCGTTCACCTTCACACTCCTGGGCCAGACTACACTCAATCATATGACCCACTATCATCATATCATACTCACTTCATTTTATACAACGATTAGATGTAAACCTCATATCTGAGGCTATTATATAAACAGCATTATGGTAACGTGGCCACACCGGCTCCCATGAGCTTCCCCAAGTTGTAACAAACGGACCAGTTCGTAGCTGGATTCTTCATCGATCTTTTATACTTTCTCCGGAACATGAAATTTGTTCGGACCTCGAGTTCTGTGAGGTGGAAGAAATTCCTTTGTTCTCTATGAAACTTCACTTTATCTCTATACTGTGTGGCCATGAGGAGAACCTCAGGAATTTATGACCTCTCTGACCACAGCAGCCTAGTTGAAGGAGGAAAGGGGGAGGCAGGGAGAGGGCCCACAAGACAGTTGCCCCTGCACAGGACATTGCCTCAATATTCTACATGTTCATCACACCAGCCATCGAAAAAATCATCCTTGAGATGACAAATTGAGGGTTTCTGTAGATATGGAGACAACTGGAAAAGGATGGATGAGATTGACCTGCGTGCCTACATAGGTTTGCTAATCTTAGCTGGTGTGTATAGGTCCCGAGGCAAGGCTGTCTCTGGGATGCTGAGAGTGGAAGGGCCATGATGCCACTGAAAGTCTTTCACACTTTTTCAAGAATGCTACAATTTGATAACCGTGACTCAAAAAAGAGGAACAAGAATGTGGTCCTCCTGAGCACACTGCACAAAATGGCTGAGATCAGTGACCGTGAGGACAGGAAGCCCGCCATCATCCTGGACTACAACCACAATAAAGGAGGCATGGACAACCTGGACAAAGTGATTGGAACTTACAGCTGCAGGCGGATGACTGCCCACTGGCCCCTGGTCATCTTCCATAACATCATTGATGTGTCCTCATACAATGTCTTTGTGATATGGAACAAGATCAAACCTACCTGTAAGCCTGATAAGCGGAACAAGAGGAGGGTGTTCCTGGAGCAGCTGGGAAAGGCACTTGAAACCCCACACCTTCAAAGAAGGGAGTGCCTCCCCCACACAGCAGCCTCTGCAGCGCTTGTGAAAGCTGTTCAGGGGCTGAATCTTGTCCTGATCCACCTGAGGCTGCAGCTGGGGCAGGCAAGAGGAGGAGATGCCAATTCTGCCCCAAAGAAGGACTAAAACAAATACTATATGCTGCACATGTGAAAAATACATCTGCAAAGTCCATGCACACACTTGCATACTGTCCTATATGTGCTAATTAGTTGATTGAATTATGTTCCTCACATTTTTGTTTTGTATCTCTTATTTTCTTATTGGTTTATACACCTTGTGGGTGGGGGCAGTGTTTTTTTTTTTTGGAGAAGACTAGTATTTTGAATTCTGCATTGTACAGTATTAGAATTACTATGTTGCCAAAAAGGTTCAAGACTGTTGTTTCCCTTCAATAAAAAATAACTACTTTCAGGCTATACAAGTGCTATCTCTTGCAAAAAAAGTGTTTACACCTATGTAGTACCTTTAGTAATAATAATAAAACTCTACTTTAGTAAACAATTATGACAGGTGTGTTGTAATAAAAACGAGTGGTGTTCACTGATTAAATGCAGACTTTCTGCATCATGAAGAGGGGAAAACCCAGCTAATCAAAGTTTGATGAATGACAGGTTGATTCTTCATGCAAAACAGATTTGGGGTTTAAAATTAATTTAAGCTGCTTTATTTTAGGGGTTTAGTGAAAGCGGGTAATTGTTATACACTTAGGACAAGGGGAGTATCCAGAATGTTAAGACTACACAAGGGTTAGCTTTTTCAAGATCAGAGAATAGCTTGTTCGACGCTACGTCTCTAACCATCCATTATTTGGTGAGTTTTGCTTACAAACATTCAATTAAACATCAGATGACATCTGGTAATTTTAATCTGTGCGCCGCTACTGGGAGGTTTAGCTTTATGACATTCACTTATAGTTGAAGTCGGAAGTTTACATACACCTTAGCCAAATACATTTCAACTCAGTTTTTCATAATTCCTGACATTTAATCTTAGTCAAAATTCCCTATCTTAGTTCAGTTAGGATAACCTCTTTATTTTAAGACTTTGAAATATCAGAATAATAGTAGAGAGAATGAATGAATGTATTTCAGCTTTTATTTCTTTCATCACATTCCCAGTAGGTCAGAAGTTTACATACACTCAATTAGTATTTGGTAGCATTGCCTTTAAATTGTTTAACTTGGGTCAAACATTTTGGGTAGCCTTCCACAAGCTTCCCACAATAAGTTGGGTGAATTTTGGCCCATTCCTCCTGACAGAGCTGGTGTAACTGAGACAGGCTTCCTTGCTCACACACGCTTTTTCAGTTCAGCCCACAAATGTTCTATAGGATTGAGGTCAGGGCTTTGTGATGGCCACTCCAATACTTTGACTTTGTTGTCCTTAAGCCACTTTGCCACAACTTTGGAAGTATGCTTGGGCTCAATGTCCGTTTGGAAGACCCATTTGCGACCAAGCTTTATTAACTTCCTGACTGATGTCTTGAGATGTTGCTTCAATATATCCACATAATTATCCTGCCTCATGAAGCCATCTATTTTGTAATGTGCACCAGTCCCTCCTGCAGAAAAGCACGTGCTTCACGGTTGGGATGGTGTTCTTCGGCTTGCAAGCATCCCCCTTTTTCCTCCAAACATTACGATGGTCATTATGGCTAAACAGTTCTATTTTTGTTTCATCAGACCAGAGGACATTTCTCCAAAAAGTACGATCTTTGTCCCCATGTGAAGTTGCAAACCATATTTTGGCTTTTTTTTATGGCGATTTTGGAGCAGTGGCTTCTTCCTTGCTGAGTGGCCTTTCAGGTTATGTCGATATAGGACTTGTTTTACTGTGGATATAGATATTTTTGTATCCGTTTCCTCCAGCATCTTCACAAGGTCCTTTGCTGTTGTTCTGGGATTGATTTGCACTTTTCGCACCAAAGTACGTTCATCTCTAGGAGACAGAACGTATCTCCTTCCTGTGCGGTATGACGGCTGCGTGGTCCCATGGTGTTTATACTTACTTATTGTTTGTACAGATGAACGTGGTACCTTTAGGCATTTGGAAATTGCTCCCAAGGATGAACCAGACTTGTGGAGGTCTTCAATTTTTCTTCTGAGGTCTTGGCTGATTTCTTTTGATTGTCAAGCAAAGAGGCACTGAGTTTGAAGGTAGGCCTTGAAATACATCCACAGGTACACCTCCAATTGACTCAAATGACTCAAATGATCAGAAGCTTCTAAAGCCATGACACAATTTTCTGGAATATTCCAAGCTGTTTAAAGGCACAGTCAACTTGGTGTATGTAAACTTCTGACCCACTGGAATTGTGATACAGTCAATTATAAGTGAAATAATCTGTAAACAATTGTTAGAAAAAATTACTTATGTCATACACAAAGTAGATGTCCTAACAGATTTGCCAAAACTATAGTTTGTGGAGTGGTTGAAAAATGACTCCAACCTAAGTGTATGTAAACCTCTGACTTCAACTGTACATCTTGTCACATCCATGAATATAATTTCTAAATCTATTTATTTGGATTGTTCAATCTGACTTGATTGAATGCAAATGTTCCATTTTACTTCATTGTAATATTGCTACAAAATGGGTGTAACGTCTGCTTCCAGCTCACACTCTCAAACACATAGATCACCTGAACGCAGCTCACTCTCCAGCCCACTTTCCAGCTCACACTCTCAAACACATAGATCACCTGAACACAACTCACTCTCCAGACCACTTTCCAGCTCACACTCTTAAAACACATAGATCACCTGAATTCTGATCACCTGTATGTCATTATCACACACTATTTAGTTCAGTTCTTTGCACCCCATCATTGTGAGGTATTGTTTGTTTTGTGACACACTTTTATTCGGAGCTCTGTTCTTCCCATAGTTTAATCCTTCCGTGTATGATAGTTTTTGCCTGCCTCACTAACGATGCCTTTTGCCTATTCCCTGCCTGTACTTTAGCCTATCGTATTTCCTGTTATCAACCTATTGCCTGATCTCAACATTACTAGCCTTTTCCCTGCCTGCACCGTTGCCTTTTTGGACCCCCTGTGCATGACCTTCTGCCTGCCCCTGGACCCAGCTACCTGCCTCTTCCTGTGGTCCTTTTACAATAAACACCTGCTGCGCCCTGAGCTTGAAACCAGCTCTCTGTCTCCCATCGTGTTCATTACAACAGGATTGCTGCTGGGTAATTGAGAAAAACATGGTGCTCTGCAATCATACCTCAGGCCAAATACATTTGGGATTCAATACATGATGTTTAATCACTCTTTGGACAGAGAGCATATTTTTGTTTGACTTTGAGTTATATAAGACCTACTGAATACATTTCTTTGAACAAGAAAAACATTTGCTTTTATTTGACTCAGGAAAGATCAAGCACCTTTTGCTATTCTGCTTTTAAGCTGAAGATGTCTGCATTGAATGTGTCTCAAGCCACTGCATCCGCCAATGTTGAACTCCCACATCTGAGGTGAAAGGTGGCAGAGCTAGAGCCGTGTTTGTCAGACCACGAGACATCCCGGAAAACTGTCTTCTCACAAATGTCTGTAGCATCCGAAATGTTTCACTTACAAGCTCCATGGAACGGGGAGTATCTCACGAACACACTGGTGTTCTCCGTTTTGCTCTACAACCCCCACAAGCGTCGCAGGTCTTCTCTGAAGGTAACCAGAACCAGTTTTAAATTTTTATGGAAGTATGAAGGTAGTTTTGTGGCTACCCAAAAAGGGGTTAATTCCCAAAAATATTTCCTGATTTATTTAATATTTCCTTGTTTCTTATGATTTGTTTTTTGATTGTCTTTTTTGCCATTTATGAATGTGTTATTCAATGCACCTCTCTAGGCTATAAAAGTAAAGGCCAAATTCAATATTTTATCAAATTGTATACATTTTTATACCTAAAGGGGTCCCAAAAGTCTAAAATCAAATAGCTAAATGATCCATAGTATGACCATCTTAAAACCTCTTAGAGCTCCCCCCCTACTTTGTGCAATTTCCGCCTGAAGACATACCTAAATCTAACAGCCTGTAGCTCAGGCACAGAACCAAGGATATGCATATTATTGGTACCATTTGAAAGAAAACACTCTGAAGTTTGTGGAAATGTGAATTGAATGTAGGAGAATATAACACAATAGATCTGGTTTAGATAAAACAATGAAAAAAAACAGTTTTTTTATTTTTATTTTTTATTTTTGTATCATCATCTTTAAAATGAACAAGATAGGATGATGGGAACAATTGCAGTGAAAAATATAAGAGGCCAACAGTACTTGTGCAAAGTTTCAGAATGATAACTTCCAAAATGAGTGTGCTTACATGACATTTATCACGAAGTCACCCAGGTGTCCCACACAAGTAGCCCAAACAAATAACTATATACAAAATACCAAAATGTTATTCTAACCCCCACAAAAAAAAAGAAAAAAAATGAGAAAAAAAATGGGGGAAAAAATAATTATTGATTAAAAATATATGAAAAAATATATATATATACATTTACAAAATAACATGGGTAACTATTTACACACTTTCAATATTTGGAAGACCCTCAGTCCTCTATCAAATCAAATCTATTCATATAGCCCCAGCCTAATACCCCAAACAGCAAGCAATGCAGGTGTAGAAGCACGGTGGCTAGGAAAAATAAGGTTGAATACATTATTATGACCTGCTAGATCTACTGTCTCTATTATATTATGACAGACCAGCTAGATCTACTGTCTTTATTATATTACAACAGACCAGCTGTATCTACTGTCTCCATTTCACTTTGGCCATTGTTGTGTGGGCCTGCCCTCCCCTCAACAGCCTCAAATAGGCTATTGATGTGGGTTGTGGTGGGGCGGCAGACACACATGACATTACATGTTTATATATTGCTTCTAAAATGTACAAATAATATTTTATATTATTAATTTCAAACAAGGGAATTAGCATGATAAGAACTTACCAGTCCAAAACGATGTCCTCTCCCGTTCAAAAAAAGATTATTCCAATCGCTAAATGAATCGTCCTACAACAATATCTGTCTCACCTTCCCAATCAATTTATTCTAAAATTGTGTGTACATCTGTATATCTAGACCTAGATTTAGCTTTCCCTGACTTAGTCGCCATAATGATTGATATATAAACAGCTGAATCTGCGCGTTTACCAAACAATGCATTGCGTAATATGTGTTTGTCCTTCCGGTATGAAACTTCAATAGAAAATGACTCACTTTACGCTGGAGCTTACTACATGGGTTGGTCTTGCAACACATAAACATGGCCTATTGCCGTTTAGCTCAGCTCATTGGCTATCTACCCAGCTAGATTTCAAGACGACCAGTGGTCATTGGGTTAAAAGACAGTCAATCAAAGAAACAGCGGGCAAATCATTGGTGCACAATGATGTCATGACTTGTTGTCTTCAAATCGGTTTCTTTCAGTCAATACGTCCCACGAAATGACCCATCAGGTTTGATTGTGTTACAAACAAACCAGTTGATTGCAATGAAACCAAACATGACTGGAAAAGTCACGTTCTGTGTGGGTTATTTACTTGGAATGTGTCGTCGAAAATGGAATGAGATGGAATTGACGACACAAGCGGTTCACAAAATGTTTCGTGTTAGGCTATAAAAACGGATTTTATCAAACAAAAGATCATTCATTGTGTAACAATGACCATTGGAATTGCAAACAGACGAAGATTGTCAAAGGTAAACTATTTATTTTAATGCAGTTTGTGAATATGTTACGCCTGTGCTGGTGAGTTTTTTTTTGTTTCTGTGGGGCTCTATGCTCAGATAATCACATCGTATTCTTTCGCAGTAAATCATTTTTTAAATCTGGCAGTTGGATTAGCAAGAATCTAGGCTTTCGATACATGTGAGACACTTGTATTTTCATGAATGTTTAATATGACTATTTATGTAGCGATCACCGTATGTTGTGGAATTTCAGCCCGCTAGCGGGTTCCGTGCGCAGAGAGGTCAATTCCATGTCAGTTTAGACTTTTAAGAATGAATAATTCCTGCTCTTGCTGTTGATACAGGGCCGACAATGCATCATCACACATTTACACTTTCATCTACTTTTCCAAATGTACAATAGATTCAACCCTGTAATAACTGATACAATGCTAGATGTGTTACATATCCCAACCCCTTTCTCAGTGAGGGAGGAGAGTGTGGCAGGAGTTTTACATGGTCAGAGAGCCGCAGTAGAGAGCAGCCATCTCTTGTTAGGACTGCAGCACTGCGTTTCCTCAACCAAGGATGTGATCCGACTGCAGAAATGCCCATGTCGCCTGATCATATCACATCCCAAAATGACTCCTCTCCCTCCACCGAGCGCTTGATCAATTGTTGCACCTCGCCGGCAGCAGCCCCTTTTACACCCTGTCGATGACTGAGCATTTCTTGTACGTGGGTTGGATTATTCGTCAGTGTTTACTATTCTATTTGCCCCTTTCCTTTTTACAGTTTCCTGGCTACATGATATAGCAAATTCATAGTGAGAGCCACTGAAGACAGGATGTTTTGGCTGCATGTTCTCCCCAGTGAACTCTCACTCTTGACAGTCCCAAGATGTGTAAATGCTAATCCCTATGAATACATCCATCCCACTGTTCATCAATCTGTCCTCTACCACTTATTGATGCTTCTGTTGCCTGTTACTGTAGAATAACATTTCATAACCATTACATATAACATACCAAAGCATGACAAAACATATAACACATAACAACTTAAAATAAGACAGGTGTTTTTCAACTGGGGCCTCTGGACCCCCGTGGGACAACATTTTACTAGAAGATCTAATATTGGTTTTATTATACCGGCAAAACATGAAATGTGATAATATGTTATATCTGTCTTTTCTATCCACCCCCTCTGACAATACAGTTTTTTCTTATCCAGTGATTTTATTTTACGATCAGGTTTCGTAAGAGATGTAGCCACTTTAGATTGTTTCCCGCTGCTTTAGCTGTGCTAGTCTGTTGTGCTTGTTGCAGTAAAACCACGTGTGGCTGTTATGAGGACCACAACGTCGAACGTTGGGCTTCAACTTGTCTTGTCATACAAAGCGTTCCAGTACAAAAGGAATCCATGTTTTGGTTGCTTGCTTGTTTTAAAAACATGCCACAATAACCCAACATCTCAAATGGCTAGGGTGAGATTCTACGGGAGTAGTTTGGGGGTTGGGATGCTGCAAGATTTTTTTTGCTGCCCATGTTGAAGATGCCTATAAATCGGTCTGCTAATAACAGGACTAGAAAAGGCCCAGTCACATAAAACCAATAGATGTCTCAATGTACTCAATTACTGTATTGTGCATTGTAGACTTTCCATCACCATGAAGAAAAACCTACAGGTACAAACCTAGATGAGCAGCCTATGTACAACACAGTAATGTATCGTCAACAAGCCAAAGGGTGGCTACTTTGAAGAATCTCAAATATATTTAGATTTTGTGTAACACTTTTTTGGTTACTACATGATTCCATATGTGTTATTTCATAGTTTTGTTGTCTTCATAGTAAAAAATAAAGTAAAACCCTGGAATGAGTAGGTGTGTCCAAACGTTAGACTGGTACTGTAAGTGAAAACTGAATTCATCTCCTGGTGTCTGTTGGAAAGCAGAATCGACCAGGTTTTCCTCTAGAATTTTGCCATTGGCCTTTGCTTTCTTTTCCGGCAACTGTGTTAGGATGGACACCTGCATCTTTGTAGTGACTTGGTGTATTGAAACATCATCCAAAGTGTCATTAATAATTTCACCACGCTCAAAGGGATATTCAATGTCTGCTTTTTTTGTTGCCATTTTTTTGTTGCCCCTTTGTGAGGCATTAGAAGACTCACTGGTCTTTGTGGTTGAATCTGTGTTTGAAATTCACTGCTCGACTGAGGGACCTGAAAACACAATTATTGCACACATAGTGAGTCCGTGCAACTTATTATGTGAGTTATTGAGCACATTTTTACTCCTTAAATGATTTAGGCTTGCCATAACAAAATAGTTCAATACTTGAATCCACTTGACTTTTCAGCTTTTCATTTTGTATTAATTTGTAAACATTTCTAAAAACATAATTCCACTTTGACGTTACAGGGTGTGTTGATCAGTGACAAAATCTAAATGATTTTAAATTCAGGATGTAACAACAAAATGTGGAAAAAGTCAAGGGGCGTGAATACTTTCTGAAGTCACTATATACTACTGCATGCTGCTGCGGGCGGCAGGCCACCTAGTGGTTAAGAGCATTGGTCCAGTAACCGAAAGGTTGCTGGTTTGAATCCCTGAGCCGGGAAAGTGGAAAAATTGGCAGTTCTGCCCTTGAGCAAGGTAGTTAACCAACAACAACTTGTTCTGAGTGGTACAGCGTTTTTGAAGGACACCATTTACCATGCCAGTGTTCACATCGCAGTGTTGTGCATTTGGGGGCAGACTAATGCAGCCAGCGGGATGTCCAGATTGCTAATTGACATTGAAAAGCACCATGAAATTAGGCGCCTGATCTTTCTCTAGCAAATGTTTTCTCTTGTCAAGCTTCAGACATGACTTTCTTTTTCCCTGCATTATATTTGCACGTGCTGCTGCTGGCGTTGGCAGACCGAGGCTTTGATAATCTGGCATGCCAAGATTAGCTAAATCTCATATGCTAATAATCCCAGCAACAAAGATGCTATGAATGTGATTAGCTGTGAAAATTGTGCTGACACTGATTTGTTTAGTCAGTGAGAGAATGAGCATGGATGATACAAGTTGCTATGTACAGTAGTTGGCCATTTTCCCATTCATGATTTTAACTGTGTTCTTAGGTGACTGACTAGAGTTCAAACCCGTGGCTCCTGTGTGCCACAATCATGTACAGTGCATTCAGGAAGTATTCAGACCTCTTGACCTTTTCCACATTTTGCTACGTTACAGCCTCATTCTAAAATGTAAGGTCTTAGACAAAGTAACTTGTGTTACACTAAGAGCACTGTCACCATGGTGTGTAATGAAAACAATTTACTCTTTGTTGTGTATTGGGGTTGTGCCGCAGAGCATCATGGGGGTTGAATTTGTTGAGATGAGCACATTCAAGATAAATGGTTGAACTGATTCCTGTCTCCCGTCTCATCATTATTGAATTGCTAGAAAGACGTTGTTATATAACCAACAAAACATAACAAAAATGACTGGCGACGAGGAAGTCTGAACCTAAGGGAACTATTCTGTCGGGAAGAAGTTGGTTTCTACAAGTTTAAAACGTATTTTCCATGGCAGCACAGTGTATTGCTAGCAGAGGCGAGCTCTTAGTCGAGCTAGCTAGCTAAGAGAGCGAGTTAGCATCATCATGGAAGGCAAAAAAAAAGAATCAGAGACAAGCGTCGGACCGAGAAAACAACTTGATTAAAAAGGGAGGAATGAGTAAAGGAAATTATGTTTACTGTGAAGACAAACTTTGGAATTAAAAACTGCTAAATGAGAGAACTTAAAGGATGAAACGTCAGTGAGTGAAATTTGTTTAGATCACTTGACTGAGGAAAATATTGACGTGAGTGGCCATTAGGAGCCAATTGATAAACCAAAAAATGGATGGAATTGTTGGAAACATTGGACAGTTTGATGAAAGTGTTGAGCAGTGGAGCTCATATTCAGAACGGTTGGGATATTTTGTTTAGGAAGAATCGCTGGCAATGTTTGCTGCAGCATCTAAATGACACCATTAGAGACAGACTAGTATGTGGGCTAGGGAGTGAAGCTACACAAATAGTCTATTGACTGAAAGTAATCTGACCTTGGCAAGGGCCATTGAAATCAGTGTGGAACTAACTGCTAAAGAGGCTCAGCAGTTGAGTTCATCAGGGCGAGTGCACAGAGTTGAAACTGATAATCAGAGACAGGGAAATCAAGGCAACTGCTTCCGCTGTGGCAAGAGGGACATCAGGAATCCATTTATATGCCGGTGTAAGGACATGGATTGCCGAGTCTCTGGTAAAAAAAAAGTCACACTGAACGAGCCTGCAGAAACAAAATGAGCTCACAGAAAAAGTCAGGCTGAAAATAACTGAGACATTCCAACGAAGGAAAATGTTCACACTGTTGAGCAGGAGAACACCGAGGTGAGTGACTCATCAGATGAGGAAGTCACACTAAATATAATGACTGTTGCTGGGGCACCACATGGGTACTATGTCTCTCGCTTGCTAGAGGGGCATCAGGTGAGCATAAAAAGACACTAAAACACCTTCCACTTCAGCCAGCACACATCGTGTTAAAGATTTATACAGGTGAATCTGTCACTGTGAGAGGCATCACTGAGGTGAAAGAAGACTATCCATCACTACTGGTATGTTCATGGCTGGACTGGACTGGCCATCAGTGCTTACAATGACATATGGAGACACAGGCCTGGATAATTCTTTAACGGAGAGCAAGGTAGCATGAAAGTGAAGCTTAGCATTAAGCCAGCAAACCAAAGTTTCTGAAAGTACGACGCACACCTTATGCTATCAGATGAAAAGTCTATGCTGATGGGTAATACCATCATACTAGTCCTTAACAAGGATGGTGGAATCAGAATATGTGGAGACTTTAAAGTCACAGCTAACCCTGTGTTGTCCACTGAGCAGTATCCGCTACCACACATCGACAACCTTTTCGTGGGCTTAGCTGGGGGTCAAAAGTTCAACAAAAACCGACATCTACCAAGCCTACTTGCAAATGCACACAGATGAAAAGTCAAAGGAGCTGCTCGTCTATCATTTCAAGCGCTGTTCCGGGGGGTGATGGACCAGATCTTGAGTGGATTGCCAGGAGTACAATGCTACCTGAAATGACATACTCATTACTGGAAAAGACAAGGAGGACCATCTCCAGAACTTGGATGCAACCTTACAGAAATTGAAGGACTACGGACTGTGAGTTCGTAAGGACAAATGTGCATTCTTGAATTCCTCAGACACGTCATCAATGCTTACGGACCTCCACAAGTCTCTGTTCAAGGCGCGCACCATGATGCGTTGACTTGTAAGGTTGTTCATAATTGCTGTTCATGAAGGAGGGGAGGAGTTGTCGTGTATTGGGACTGTGCCGCAGGGCATCATAGGCATTGTTTTGAGATGCGCACATTCTAGATAAATGGTTAAACTGATTCCTGTCTCCCGTCTCATTATTATTGAATTGTTATAAAGACGTGGTTATGAAACCCACGAGACATAACACTCTTGTGCACTGCACTTAGGACAAGGTCTTGTTGATGGAAAAATCTGTTGACTTTACAAGATCATTTTGCCCAGGGCTCTCGCTCCCTGTTCCTGGAGAGCTACCCTCGTGTAGGATTTCGCATCGACCCCAGTTGTAATTTACATCATTTAGCTTATCAACCAGCTATGAAAACCTACAGGACAGTAGCTCTCCAGGAACAGGGTTGGAGAGCCCTGATTTAGCTGCCTCTGTAATAATTAATTGGAATTCGAGAGTTTAGAACTATAGGGTTCTATCTGCATTTTCGTCCAAATTTAGTTTTTGACATAGCCTTGTTCTGTTCATCGTTCTCTGCCTATTAGTATTCTAAATACCCCCAATACATGTTGTTAACATTCAAAAAGAATACTAGATACAATTGCTGACACCATTCAAACCAATGAATATTCAGAAATTTAAAGCCAAATTGTCACGTTCTGACCATCGTTCGTGTGTGTTTTCCTTGTTTTAGTGTTGGTCAGGACGTGAACTGGGTGGGCATTCTATGTTGGATGTCTTGTTTGTCTATTTCTATGTCTGGCCTGATATGGTTCTCAATCAGAGGCAGGTGTTAGTCATTGTCTCTGATTGGGAACCATATTTAGGTAGCCTGGGTTTCACTGTGTGTTTGTGGGTGATTGTCCTTAGTGTTAGTTTGCACCAGTTTAGGCTGTTTCGGTTTTCATTACGTTTATTTTTTTGCACTGTTTGTATTTAGATTCGTGTTGCTATAGTCACAATAAACATGGATCGCAATCTACACGCCGCATTTTGGTCCGACTCTCCTTCTCATCAAGAAAACCGTTACAGAATCACCCACCACAAATGGACCAAGCAGCGTGTCAACAGGCAGGAGCAGCGCGAGGAGACGCGCAATAAGGATTTCTGGACATGGGAGGAAATCCTCGACGGGAGAGGACCCTGGGCTAAACCAGGGGAGTGTAGCCGCCCAAAGGTGCAGCAGGAGAAGAGGCAACAGGAGCAGCCCAAAGAGGAGGTATGGACATGGGAGGACGAATTAGAAGGAAGAGGACCCTGGGCTCAGCCAGGAGAATATCGCCGCCCCAAAGAAGAACTGGAGGCGGCGAAAGCTGAGAGGCGCAGATATGAGGAGGCAGCACGACGTAGCGGATGGAAGCCTGAGAGGCAGCCCCAAAAATTTCTTGGGGGGGGGCTAACAGGGAGTATGGCTACGTCAGGTAGGAGACCTGGGCAGACTCCCTGTGCTTACCGGGGGGCTAGAGAGACCGGACAGGCACCGTGTTATGCAGTGGTGCGCACTGTGTCTCCAGTGCGGGTGCATAGCCCGGTGCGGTATATTCCAGCTCCGCGTGTCGGCCGGGCTAGATTGAGCGTCGAGCCTAATGCCATGAAGCCGGCTCTACGCAGCTGGTCCCCAGTGCGTCTCCTTGGGCCGGCTTACATGGCACCAGCCTTGCGCTCGGTGTCTCCGGTTCGCCTGCATAGCCCAGTGCGGGCTATTCCACCTCGCCGCACTGGCAGGGCGACCGTGAGCATTCAACCAGGTAAGGTTGGGCAGGCTCGGTGCTCAAGAGCTCCAGTGCGCCTGCACGGTCCGGTTTTTCCAGTACCACCTCCACACCCCAGCCCTCCGGTAGCAGCTCCCCGCACCAGGCTTCCTGTGCGTGTCCTCGGCCCAGTACCACCAGTGCCAGCCCCACGCATCAGGCCTACAGTGCGCCTCGCCTGTCCAGCGCTGCCAGAGCCTTCCTCCTCTCCAGCGCTGTCGGAGTCTCCCGCCTGTTTAGCGCTGTTAGAGCCTTCCTTCTCTACAGCGCTGCCGGAGTCTCCCGCCTGTTCAGAACTGCCAGTCTGCATAGAGCTGCCAGTCTGCAAGGAGCTGCCAGTCTGCATAGAGCTGCCAGTCTGCAAGGAGCTGCCAGTCTGCAAGGAGCTGCCAGTCTGCAAGGAGCTGCCAGTCTGCAAGGAGCCGCCAGAGCTGCCTTTCTGCAGGATGCCGCCAAAGCTGCCAGTCTGCAAGGAGCCGCCAGAGCTGCCAGTCTGCAAGGAGCCGCCAGAGCTGCCAGTTAGCATGGAGCAGCCAGGGCCGCCAGTCAGTATGGAGCAGCCAGGGCCGCCAGTCAGCATGGAGCAGCCAGGGCCGCCAGTCAGCATGGAGCAGCCAGGGCCGCCAGTCAGCATGGAGCAGCCTGGGCCGCCAGTCAGCATGGAGCAGCCAGTCAGCATGGAGCAGCCAGAGCAGCCAGTCAGCATGGAGCAGCCAGAGCTTCCAGTCAGCATGGAGAAGCCAGTCAGCATGGAGCAGCCAGAGCTGCCAGTCATCATGGAGCAGCCAGTCAGCATGGAGCAGCCAGAGCAGCCAGTCGACCAGACTCTTCCAGATCTGCCAGTCGACCAGACTCTTCCAGATCTGCCAGTCGACCAGACTCTTCCAGATCTGCCAGTCGACCAGACTCTTCCAGATCTGCCAGTCGACCAGACTCTTCCAGATCTGCCAGTCGACCAGAATCTTCCAGATCTGCCAGTCGACCAGACTCTTCCAGATCTGCCAGTCGACCAGACTCTTCCAGATCTGCCAGTCGACCAGACTCTTCCAGATCTGCCAGTCGACCAGACTCTTCCAGATCTGCCAGTCGACCAGACTCTTCCAGATCCGCCAGTCGACCAGACTCTTCCGGATCCGCCAGTCAGCCAGGATCTTCCAGAACCGCCAGCCAGCCAGGATCTGCCGGATCCAACCACCTGCCTGAGCTTCCTCTCAGTGCTGAGCTTCCTCTCAGTGCTGAGCTTCCTCTCAGTGCTGAGCTACCCATCAGTCCCGAGCTACCTCTGTCCCGAGCTGCCCCTCTGTCCCGAGCGGTCTTTAAGGAGGGTAACCTATCTAGGGACGCTAAGGAGGTGGACTAAAACTGTTATGGAGTGGGGTCCACGTCCAGCGCCAGAGCCGCCACCGCGGACAGATGCCCACCCACACCCTCCCCCATAGGTTTAAGTTGTGCGTCCGGAGTCCGCACCTTGGAGGGGGGGTACTGTCACGTTCTGACCATCGTTCGTGTGTGTTTTCCTTGTTTTAGTGTTGGTCAGGACGTGAACTGGGTGGGCATTCTATGTTGGATGTCTTGTTTGTCTATTTCTATGTCTGGCCTGATATGGTTTTCAATCAGAGGCAGGTGTTAGTCATTGTCTCTGATTGGGAACCATATTTAGGTAGCCTGGGTTTCACTGTGTGTTTGTGGGTGATTGTCCTTAGTGTTAGTTTGCACCAGTTTAGGCTGTTTCGGTTTTCATTACGTTTATTTTTTTGCACTGTTTGTATTTAGATTCGTGTTGCTATAGTCACAATAAACATGGATCGCAATCTACACGCCGCATTTTGGTCCGACTCTCCTCATCAAGAAAACCGTTACACAAATATCTCAGAATCTTCTTTTTGCAGACAGAACCTTGTAGTCCCAAGCTCTCGAATTCTATAGCATGTGTGGCGTTGTGGGCCACCATCCTGCTCACTACAAGTCCCATTAGCCTACAATTCGTGATCAGGCCACAACACAGGTGCATGCAATTGTGGCTCGTCAAGCTTTGCTGCCAGCTTAATGCAGCTGTCAATCACGGAAACTATCAACAAAGGACTGAAGCCACTTTTTGACCTCCTGGAATTTGAAGTTTCTGGTGTACTTCTGTGAAGTTTTGTTATGTAATTCTACCTTTGACTTCTGCGGTTTTTGTATGATGACAACATCTTCGCCTAGTGAGGGGAATACCACCTGGGCTGTCTGCAACAGCATGGGCAGCACCATTGAGGCTACAACCCATAGAGCCCCACAGTGGAGGTGTCATAATATCAAGCAGTCAAACAGGGAAATGGTTCCAATAATTTTTCGACCCATTCATTTTCCCCTGGCATGACATTTTGATAACCTTGTAAATCTCTCTCGGACACGGTGACTTATCTATTTTACTCTCAGATTCAGAATTGCAAATTAGCATCAAAGTAGACATGAAAAACTACAAATCCCTTCAAGCTCCTGCATGTCATCTCTAACTGATACCTTTTCTAACATGTATTGTGTCAATATAAAACTTGCACAAGACATAGATGTAGCCCATTTATTCATTACTTTTTTATTTTTTTATTTATTTTTTTGGAGGGGGGGGGGTACAGGCAAATATTGATAAAAGTCACCTTGTCCTAGAGATATTTAAATGGTTATCAAAACATCTCACCAGGGTAGGCCTACATGAAACACAGCCCTTATTTTAAGTGTTTCTAAAATCCCCTATTGGAAAAACGATTGGAACCATTTCCCTGTTTGACCTCTATGTTTTATGGGTATTATGACTGTGGTACTCTATAGCAATCCCCTAACAGTTGACTACTTTGACTACTTTAAAATGGCGGAAGAATGGTGAAAGTCCTCAATGGTGCTGCACATGTTAAAATGGCATTTTGGCCAGTAGAGGCTTCTATCATTTTCTTTGGTAATGCCACAGTAGCCATTTTGCAGTAGAAAGCTAACCACACACCAGCTATCACAGTGGAGAGGTGAGGTCTACTTTAAGCGAATTATGAATCAGGAGTATCTGTAAATAAATGTAACCCCCAATGGTGGATAAACTTAGCTCGACTGTCGACTGTGTTTCAGTGCAGTATAAGTTTCTCTTGGAGTCAGTAGTTGGCCATATTGATGCCACAGGTGTCCTCATATGCCACGGGTGTCAAACTCATTCCATGGAGGGCCAAATCTTTCCCCTTTTTTTGTCTTTTCCTTTCCCTAGACAACAAGGTGTGGGGAGTTCCTTACTTATTGACCTTAATTCATCAATCAAGTACGAGGGAGGAGCAAAAACCTGTAGACGCTTGGCTCTCCATGGAATGAGTTTGCCACCTGTGTCATATGCAATGCTTTGATATGTGTTGGGCAGTTAGCTTGTGTGGTCTTACAACCCTCATGGGATTTTCATTATGTAGACTGAAGGATAGTTATAGACCCACTGCTGAAAAAAAAGTATGGACTTTTTCCTCCCTCTTATTTTTACAATTTCATTGACGATTATGGTTGTTCTAAGGGCAATCGTTTGCGGCGGACCCCCAATTAAACAATCCATCCCCTGTACCACTGTGTACACCTCGTGTCTCACGTCTGGTCAAATTAACTATCAAGGAGTAAATGATGAAATCAAACAACTGCATATTGAGCAGGGGGAAATCATTGCCACTTGTGCTCAGCAGTAAGTGCAGAAATGGCATGGCGCAGATATCCAATACTATTAGCTTAATAGCGTATGGCAGGCATAAAGGGAGACAATATTGGCATGTGTGTCATGGGATCCGGTGTAGTAAATGATTGAAATGAATAACATAATGCAATATAGCAACGCCCCCTCCCCTCCACCCACTCTCCTCACCACATTAAAGATGGGTTATTCAGAACAGTGATGTATATCACAGAACAAAGGCCCTTGAGCATTTAGACAGAGGCTGCTTCTCGAATGGAACCCTATTCCCTATATAGTGCACTACTTTTGACCAGGGCTCATAGGGCTTTGGTCAAAAATAGGGGGCCATTTGGGATGCAGTCCTACTGTAGACCTACAAAGCCTGGCTGTCACTGTAATTTCCTGCCAAACATGATGCACTTGATCTAATGTCTTAATTGGAATACATCTGCATATGTACATTTGTGGTAACTGAATAACCATTGAACATTCGATTTCTTAAGGTCTGACTCAATTATACACATCCCACAACGCGTTGTGAGTTGCAACACAGACTTGTGAGGGTATAGTGCTAAATAATATTTAACAGTCTCCATTTGATAAACCTAACTATGTGACTTCATTTGATATTATAGTAAAACCATTTGATATTATAGTAAAGCCATTTGATATTATAGTAAAACCATTTGCAATTGCAAGTGTTATGCACTAAGATCAAGAAATGGTCAGAAGAAGCCAATTCTAAATACAAGTAATAATAACTTTGTAAAATGAATGAATTCACATACAAGGCATTAAGCTTAAGTTACAAAGCATTAACAAGCATTACAAGGCATTATTCTAGGCATACAGATCGTAAGGTTCATGTACAAGAAAAATTATGAACTAATCAGACTTACAAAGTAAACTTTCCATTTATTACACAACTGACTTTTTTGTTTTCAAAATCAATTGTTGACCAATCCACAGACCAAATGAAATGTAGTAAAACTAAGTTACTGAATCAAATCAGCCACACCAGCTTCCTCTAGGAAGGGGGTCACATCTACAGTATGTGTGTGGGGGGGGGGGGTTAAGAACAAATTAAGTTTTGTTAAGAACAAATTCTTATTTACAATGACGGCCTACCAGGAAACAGTGGGTTAACGGCCTTGTTCAGGGGCAGAACAACATATTTTTACCTTGTCAGCTCAGGGATTCAATCCAGCAACCTTTCGGTTACTGGCCCAATGCTTTAACCATTAGGCTACCTGCTACCTGCCACCCCGATAAGATAAGACAGCATTCTTTGGAGGACAATTGTGAGGACAATTGACAATACAGTGTTTTCAGAGTTAACTCAGAGAGGTAGCCAGAGAGGTCATGCATCTCTATAGATGGTATCAGAGTCCTCCTTCGGGGACAGGTTTCAGATAGAATAATGCTATAGTATCCATGTCTGGTATCTATCACACATTTAATGGTCAGTCCTCTGGATACTGTATAGAGATAACTTTTGGCCCCTCGGGGTAGGGGGGGGGGGGGGGGGGGTCTGTCTGGTCCTTGGGCATTGTCTTCTGTGTTTTGTTGAGCCATTTGCCATGCAGCTGAAGGTGACAGAGAGCACATAGATTAGGGCTGAATCTACAAATCACCCCTGGACAAAAGCTGTACATGAACATGAACAGCATGTGTCCAATGTGGGAAGAAACGGCCTGCACCACATGAGAGTTTGTCTTCAGTACAGTTTATGCAATCCAACCTCTAGTCCTTGGGCCCATGGCATCAGGAGTGTCTTCCGGGAGAGTGTTGACAATGTGCTTTACAAATGCAAATGTCCCTAGGTACACATTCCTTCAACCGAGCTCAAGAAAACGTCTTTGTTCTTTGTTAAGGGCAGAGAGATTACATACATTCTTAACATTGGGTGAAACATTATTAGGCAGCAGCCTTACTGTGTTAGTGATGGTGGTAAAATAAGGGTAAAATAAAAAATAAATAAATGGCTGTTTAACAGTCTGATGGCCTTGAGATAGAAAAATAGCTAATTTCTCTCGGTCCCAGATTTGATGCACCTGTACTGACCTCGCCTTCTGGATGATAGCGGGGTGAACAGGCAGTGGCTAGAGTGATTGTTGTCCTTGATATCTTTTTGTCCTTCCTGTGACATTGGGGGCTGTAGGTGTCCTGGAGGACAGGTAGTTTGCCCCCGGTGATGTGTTGTGCAGACCGCACCACGATCTGAAGAGCCCTGCGGTTATGGGCGGTGCAGTGCCATACCAGGTGGTAATGCACCCCGACAGGTTGCTCTCAATTGTCCATCTGTAAAAGTCTGTGAGGGTTTTAGGTGACAAGCTACATTTCTTCAGCCTCCTGAGGTTGAAGAACCACTGTTGTGGACCATTTCAGTTTGTCCGTGATGTGTAAGCCAAGGAACTTAGCTTTCCACCTTTCCATCTCCTTTGTTTTGTCCATGATCATCTCCTTTGTTTTGTTGACGTTGAGTGAGAGGTTATTTTCCTGACACCACACTCCAAGTGCCCTCACCTCCTCCCTGTAGGCTGTCTTGTCGTTGTTGGTAATCAAGCCTACTACTGTTGTTGTCTGCAAAGTAGAGATGTTGTTTCCTACCTTCACCACCTGGGGGCGTCCTGTCAGGAAGTCCAGGACCCAATTGCACAGGGCGGGGTTGAGACCCAGGGCCTCAAGCTTAATGATGAGCTTGGTGGGTACTATGGTGTTGAATGCTGAGCTGTTGTCAATGAACAGCATTCTTACATAGATATTCCTCTTGTTCAGATGGGATAGGGCAGTGTGCAGTGTGATGGCGATTGCATCGTCTGTAGACCCATTGTGGCGGTACGCAAATTGAAGTGGGTCTAGGGTGACAGGTAAGGTGGAGGTGATATGATCCTTGACTAGTCTCTCAATGCACTTCATGATGACAGAAATGAGTGCTGCGGGGCGATAGTAATTTCGTTCCGTTACCTTTGCCTTCTTGGGTACAGGAACAATGTGTGGACAGCAGACTGGGATAGGGAGAGATTGAATATGTCCGTAAACACTCCAGCCAGCTGGTCTGTGCATGCTCTGAGGACGTGGCTAGGGAGGCCGTCTGGGCCGGCAGCCTTGCGAGGGTTAACACGTTTAAATGTCTAACTCACGTCAGCCACGGAGAAGGAGAGCCCACAGTCCTTGGTAGTGTGCTGCGTCGGTGGCACTGAATTATCCTCAAAGTGGGCAAAAAAGGTGATTAGTTTGTCTGGAAGCAAGACTTCGGGCTCTGTGACGTGGCTGGTTTTCTTTTTGTAGTCCTTGATTGTCTGTAGACCCTGCCACATACGTCTCATGTCTGAGACATTGAATTGCGACTCCACTTTGTCTCTATACTGACATTTTGCTTGTTTGATTGCAAACTACGCTGCTTGGTTTCGGCCATATTTCCAGTCACCTTTCCATGGTTAAATGTGGCGGTTCGCACTTTCAGTTTTGCTCAAATGCCGGCATCTATCCACAGTTTCTGGTTAGGATAGGTTTTAATAGTCACAGTGGGTACAACATCTCCTATGCACTTCCCTCTAAACTCACTCACCGAATCAGCGTATAAATCGATATTATTCTCTGAGGCTACCCGGAACATGTCGGAAGTCTGTGTGATCAAAATAATCTTGAAGCATGGATTCCGATTGGTCAGTTCAAAAAGGGGGAGAATCATAATTTCTCATTAAAAACACATTAACATCCACTGTTTTATATTGAGAGCTGAGGTTGGTATGGAAAACCAGCCAGGCCGACTTGATTCCCTTTTATTGTGCCCATAAAAGGGGCGTTGAGCCAAAGCAAAGAAATTCACCCAAGGACTCAGCTTTCCATATTGTCAGTGATTAGCTAAAATCCTAGAAAAATACATAACAGCAATAGGTTGATTCATAAAAACTGGAAAAGGTCTGTAGCTTGCACCTTATCTATTACGTAGGCTATGTGTTCGTTATTACTTTTATACTGAGTGTATAAAAGACTAAGGACACCTTCCTAATATTGAGCTTGCCACCAAATAGTCAGGACATGAACTCTACAAGGTGTCGAAAACGTTCTACAGGGACGCTGGCCCATTTTGAATCAAATGCTTCCCTCAGTTGTGTCAAATTGGCTGGATGATCTTTGGGTGGTGGACCACACTTGATACACACAGGAAACTGTTGAGCATGAAAACCCCAGCAGTGGTGTAGTTCTTGACACAAACCAGTGCCCCTGGCACCTACTACAATAAATACCTCTTTAAAGGGATGTTATTTCTTGCCCACTCACTCTCTGAATGGTACACATACACAATCCATGTCTCAATTGTTTCAAGTCTTAAAAATCCTTCTTTAATCTGTCTCTTCCCTTTCATTTATCATCAATAAGGGGTCATAGTTTTCACCTGGATACACCTGGTCAATCTATGTCATGGAAAGAGGAGGTGTCCTTAACGTTTTACACACTTCCTAAAGCCTGGCGGGTATACAACACTGAAGGATACTTCAATGTTCTACATTAGAGACTTACATGCACATGTGGACTGTTCCACAATCTAAAACGCTGGATGAAAAAAACTAATCCGAAACAGACCGGACTTCCATACTCATTCAAGGGTTTCTACATTGTAGAATAATAATGAAGACATCAACTCTATGAAATAACACATATGGAATCATGTAGTAACCAACAAAGTGTTAAATCAAAATATGATTTATTTTATATTTGAGATTCTTCAAAGTAGCCACCCTTTGCCTTGATGAAAGCTTTGCACATTCTTGGTATTCTCTGAACCAGCTTCTTGAGGTAGTCACCTGGAAAGCATTGTGGAATTTAAGGAAAGCCTTATTAATATGTTTGAGCCAATCAGCTGTGTTGTGACACAGGTAAGGGTGGTATACAGAATATAGCCCTATTTTGTAAAAGACCAAGTCCAAATTATGTCAAGATCAGCTCAAATAAGCAAAGAAGAAAAATGACAGTCAATCATTATTTTAAGACATGAAGGTCAGTCAACCCCTGAAAATTCCAAGCTTTTAAAGTATCTTCAAGTGCAGCCGCAAAAACTATCAAGCGCTATGATAGAACTAGCTCTCATGAAGACCACCACAGGAAAGGAAGACCCAGCATTACCTCTGCTGCAGAATATAAGTTCCTTAGAGTTGTCAGCCTCAGAAATTGCAGCTCAAATAAATGCTTCCCAGAGTTCAAGGAAGAGACACATCTCCACATACAACTGTTCAGAGGAGAATCAGGGATTTGTGGTCGAATTGCTGCAAAGAAACCACTACTAAAGGACTTGCTTGGGCCAAGAAACACAAACAATGGACATTAAACCATTGGAAATCTGTCCAAATTTGAGATTTTTGGTTCCAACCGCCGTGTCTTTGTGAGACGCAGAGTAGGTGAACAGATAATCTCCGCATGTGTGGTTTCCACATGAAGCATGTAGGAGGAAGTGTGATGGTGTGGGGGTGCTTTCCTGCTGACACTGTCAGTGATTTATTTAGAATTCAAGGCACACTAAACCAGCATGGCTACCACAGCATTCTGCAGCAATACGCCATCCCATCTGGTTTGCGCTTAGTGCAGGGGTGGGCAATTCCAATCCTCGAGGGCCTGATTGGTGTCACAGTTTTTCCCCTGCCCCAGCTAACACACCTGACTCCAACAATCACCTAATCATGATCTTCATTTTAGAATGCAATTTGATTAATCAGCTGTGTTTGCTAGGGATGAAGAAAAAGTGTGACACCAATCAGGCCCTGAAGACTAGAGTTTCCCACCCCTGGCTTAATGGGACTATCATATCTTTCAACAGGACAATGACCCAACACACCTCCAGGCTGTGTAAGGGCGATTTGACCAAGAAGGAGAGTGATGGAGCGCTGCATCAGATGACCTGGCCTCCCCAATCACCTGATTCCTCAACCCAATTGAAATGGTCTGGAATGAGTTGAATCTCAGAGTGAAGGAAAAGCAGCCAACAAGTGTTTAGCATATGTGGGAAAAGCATTCCAAGTGAAATTGGTTGAGAGAATGCCAAGAGTTGCTAAGCTGTCAAGGGTTGCTACTTTGAAGAATCTAAAATATTAAATATATTTTGATTTGTTTATTAACACTTTTTTGTTGCTAAATGACTAAATGTGTCATTTCATGGTGTCTTCAATATTATTCTACAATATAAAAAATAGTAAAAATAAAGAAAAACCCTTGAATGAGTAGGTGTGTCCAAACTTTTGACTGGTACTGTATGTGTGATCTAATTGAGAGCATCCTGTCAGGCTGTATCACCGCCTGGTACGGCAACTGCACTGCCTGCAACCGCAGGGCTCCCCATAGGGTGGTGCGGTCTGACCAACGCCTACAACACCAGATGTCACAGGAAGGCCAAAAAGACCATCAAGGACAGCAAACCACCCAAGCCACTGCCTTTTCACCCAGCTATCATCTAGAAGGCGAGGTCAGTACAGGTGTATCAAAGCTGGGACCAAGAGACTGAAAAACAGCTTCTATCTCAAGGACAGATTAGATTTATCTCAAGGACAGATCAGATTTGTAAATAGCCATCAATAGCACATTAGAGGCTGCTGCCCTATATACATAGAATTGAAATCACTGGCCACTTGAATTAATACTGGAACACTAGTCACTTTAATAATGTTTACATATTTTGCAATTCTCATCTCATATGTACATACTGTATTCTATCCTATTCTACTGTATCTTAGTCTATGCTGCTCTGACATTGCTCAACCAAATATTTATATATTCTTAATTCTATTCCTTGACTTTAAATTGTGTGTATTGTTAGATATTACTGCACAATGGAGCTCGAAAACACAAGCATTTCGCTACACCCGCAATAGCATCTGCTAAACACGTGTATGTGACACGTAGCATTTCATTTGATTTTGATTGGACCTGTGGGAGAGGGGGTGGGCTGGGTACAATAGATATAAGACAGCATTCCTGAGAGGAGAGTTTCATACAGTGTCATCAGAGTTCACTCTGAACAACTACAAGTAACCACATAGATTATACAGTACATCCATATAGGCGGCGTCAGAGTCCTCCTTTTGGGGATACGTTTCAGATACAGTAGATACCCCGACATGGATACTATTGTATTATTCTATCCCACATTCAATAGTCAGTCCTCTGGAAACTGTAGAGATAGACTTTGGGGACTGGTCCTTGGGCGTTGTCTTCTGCGTTTTGTTGAGCCATTTGCCACGCGGTCGAAGGTGACAGAGAGCACATCAATTAGGGCCGAACCTAAAAGGGTCTCCATCTCGCAGTGCCCTCCTTTCCTGACATCCAGAATAATGGCCATGTGTAACCCGTTAAAGGTTAGTCAAAAGGCCCCTCCACCTGCATCCCTGTCCGGGGGATGGCCTATATTTTCATAACCTTGTCACTTTCATTGCGCCATCAATCTCAAAAAAGGTCAGTCGAGTCTTGCCTGTGCCGAATGGAATGTGGGGCCCGGGGTTAATTGAAAGACTGTGTGTCGGCGTATATATCCAATATATCCCACCAAAGAGCAGATGACATGTGGAGGTGCCGCCACACCGGCGCCTGGCGCTATCTAACACTTTAAACCCATCAGGGTGTTTAATGCAATCTCACCCTTTCACATAACGTGGGAAACGCTCTCCTTCTCTCTTCTCCTCACCACCTTTTAATTTTTTTGCACAATTTCTTCTGCCAACTCCTTGTTAGCTTCTCTCTTCCCCCTTACTACGGTTCCTCCAGGCTTGAAATTAGCACACTTTAGCAGTTATGTGGCGCCACATAGCGTTTCGAGCACGCCTTGGTGCCTTACTCATACACATGCGAGCATACACCTGCCCACCAACTCAAAAGCAAGGACATAAAGGAATGTAAGCATTATCAGTTTACATGACTGAGCAGTATTTGTGGAAAATAACTTTAGCCTGACATTGTTAAACAGATCGAGCAAGGCTCCGTTCCTCTGCCGCTTTCTGCTGCCTTTCCTGCCACCATGCTCGATAAAGGCAAATCAAAAGATAAACAGATAAAGCCCTGATGGAACGCAGCGTTGTGGCGTTTCCAGGCTGATCCATGGCCTCTATTATAGCCAGTGTTTAGTGACTCCAACACCCTGGATGCCAGGCGGTGCTCACCCCACTTGTGTGTGCAGCTGCATGGTGCATTTGTCAATCGCACCCAATGTGTAGCTGTTGGATGAGGGAGAAAGTGTGTATGTACATATTTGTTTAGTTTCTGTATTTCTATGAATGTGGGTGTAGGGGTGTATATAACGTAAACTCACTCACTTTTGTAACATCGTGCAGGTCCATACAATTTACCTTATTTTAGCGCCCAACAAAATGTAATACTTCCAGATCAACTGCAATATCAATACCAATGTAAAGCACAATTTCTTCCCTTCCCAACAAAATCAATGACGAAACCTTCATGATGCCCATCTCTGCATGATTCAACAAGGCAATGAGCTCCGTCGGGTCTTTTTAAAAGTGGTGGGTGGGGAAGTGAAACCTATTGTGTGATAGTGAGAAGGAGAGATGGTGTGTGAGGAAACTGCTTTTTTTTTCACTCAATCTGTCCAACTTATCACCTTATCGCCTCTAAAATTGCAAATTAAACACTATAAAGAGTTTGTATAATGTGTCATTACATACCTATTGGAAGATTTGTGCCGAATTGGAATCGGGTTTTAGGGCGGAGTTAAAGTGATCTTCAGAAGTTAACATCGGCTTTTGAGAGTCATGAAAGCTTGCAGTGATGATGCAAAAAATGACTAGGTATCTCCCCTTACCCTGTCCCTGTCCCTTTCTTGTTTTTAAACGGTGAGAGAAGTGCTACACCTGGTGAAGAGAGGCTGTAAGACGGAATTAGTTGCTTTATGGGTGCTGTACGTTACGCCATGCCACGTCACAATGTAACGTACAGCGTCGGAGGGGTCCGGTTTTTTCAACTTTTCTCCAATACTATAGAGCCATTACCATCAACGCTTGAACAGAAACGTAGTTCACACCCCAGATTTTGATGTCAACACAGTCCAATTACTTTTCTTTGCAGCCTCGTTTGAATGTCGCGGTTGTGCACATTTGTACGGAATGGGGTTAGCGTATGTTACATTTACCAGGGAGTATCCATTCGCACTTGTTTGTGCATGTACGTGTATGTGCTTGTTTGCATCTATGCGTATGCTCGTGCACATTGAGCGTGTATGAGTGTGACCTCTCCCTCATCCTACCCAATTATTTCAGTGAAGGGCTGCCTATCTCTCAGAGCAGAAGTGTCTGTCAGAGATGGGTGTCTGTGTCCCAAATGGAACCTTATTCCCTTTATAGGCCACTACTTTTGCCCAGGGCTCATAGGGCTCTGGTCAAAAGGAGTGCACTATATAGGGAATAGTATGTCAACTGGGACTTATCCCCAGTGTGGCGGGATGCCGCAGGCGAGTGATTTAAGGCACAACCCCACCAGAACCAACCCCTCAGAAGCCGAATAGAGCAGAGACATGACAAAACCATTCGTCTGTATATCCTATATCCTTCCTGTTTGGCCCTGTCCGGGGGTATCATCGGATGGGGCCACAGTGTCTCCTGACCCCTCCTGTCTCAGCCTCCAGCATTTATGCTACAGTATGTGTCGGGGGGCTAGGGTCAGTCTGTTATATCTGGAGTACTTCTCCTGTCTTATCCGGTGTCCTGTGAGAATGTAAGTATGCTCTCTCTAATTCTCTCTTTCACTCTTTCTTTCTCTCTCTCGGAGGACCTGAGCCCTAGGACCATGCCTCAGGACTACCTGGCATGATGACTCCCTGTCCCCAGTCCACCTGGCCATGCTGCTGCTCCAGTTTCAACTGTTCTGCCTGCGGCTATGGAACCCTGACCTGTTCACCGAACGTGCTACCTGTACCAGATCTGCTGTTGTCAACTCACTATAGACAGAAGGAGCAGTAGAGATACTGTTAATGATCGGCTATGGAAAGCCAACTGACATTTACTCCTGAGGTGCTGACTTGCTGCACCCTCGCCAACTACTGTGATTATTATTATTTGACCGTGCTGGTCATTTATGAACATTTGAACATCTTGGCCGCGTTCTGAACGGCACAGCCAGAAGAGAACTGGCCACCCCTCATAGCCTGGTTCCTCTCTAGGTTTCTTCCTACGTTTTGTCCTTTCTAGGGAGTTTTTCCTAGCCACCGTGCTTCGACACCTGCATTGCTTGCTGTTTTGGGTTTTAGGCTGGGTTTCTGTACAGCACTTTGAGATATCAGCTGATGTACGAAAGGCTATATAAATACATTTGATTTGATTTGGTCTGTCTGATTAGGACATTTCAGCTGCTAACCACCGCTGGCTATAATTTTCTAAATTAGCATGATTACAATTCATTACCAAAGAAGACGTGGGGTTTTGTCTCGGGATCACTCGGCAGCTCAACGTTTTGACACTTCTCAATTGAATAGATGGAGGCCTCACTTAAGTTCTCTGACTCCCCGAAGACGGATAGGCCGCTTCTCAAATGGCATTCTATTCCCTACAAGGTGCACAATTTTAGACGAGAGATCTGTGCTTAATAGGGAATAGGGTGGCATTTAGGATGTAGCCATAGTAATAGTAACGGGACATGGACTGGAAAATGACATGGCAGTGTTGGATGGTGTTTGTTGATGATTAGAGAAATATTGGAATTGTCTTAGTGTGTTGTGCAGGGTTTCCCAAACTCGGCCCTTGGGACCTCAAGGGGTGCATGTTTTGGTTTTTGCCCTAGCACCACACAGCTGATTCAAATGAACTACTAAACATCGAACTTTGATCATTTGAATCAGCTGTGTAGTGTTCAACGTGTTCCCCTTGGGGTCCTGATGACCGAGTTTGGGAAACTCTGGTGTGACGAGATGCTGTAATGAAATTGGATAACTTGATACATGGTACATGGAGATATTGCACTGTATCTGTAGGCCTCCTGTAGACCTGGTTGAACGCTCAACTAGCTGCTGTTTCCCCCAAGTAACATTGTCTTTGTGTGTTATCACCCTCATTTGTGCTTGTGTGCGTGCGTGAGTGAGTGAGTGAGTGTGTTTGTGATGGCCAGTTTTGTACAAAAGGTTGAGAACATGCTTGTCTTGAGGAAGCCAATCCAACGCATGGGGTAGGAGATTGAAAAGGGAAAAGCGAACAGGGAGAATGGAGAAAGAGGGAGATAGTGGGGTTTGCGTCCCAAATAGCACCCTATTTCCTTTACCAAAAGCTAGTTTAGACCTGGGCCCAATAGAGCTCGGGGCAAAAGTAGTGCACTATATAGCGAATAAGGTGCCATTTGGGATACATACAAGGAGGTGGGGAGAGTATAGAGGAGTAAGACTGTCCTCATCTACATTCCACAGAGACCTATATCAGGCTGTCCATGGGTGACCACAACCCACCGATCACGGTGCCTTCAAATCTCACGTAGCACACCGCTGCCTGCCGGCTCCAGTCATCCGTGACCGCCGCTTTAATTGACCAACACTCAAGATGCAACACCATGGAGGGAGAGGCGTGGAGGCATGGGGGCACTCTCCTTCATTAGGCCTGACATTAAGAAGGTTTCGTATTGCACCAGGGTCTCAAATGTAATTACTTTCCCTCTCTCTCTTTTTCTCTTTCTCTCTTCCTCTCACTGTCTCTTTTTCTAACCGTCTCTCTCCTCCCTCCTTTCTCCTTCCTCACTCCCTCCCCTTATTTCTCTTTTTTTACCCAGTCTCTCTCATCCTCTTTCTCCTCTCTCCCTCTCCCTCTCTAACCAGCCCTTGTCACCCGGAAACGTCAACGTTTTCTTCCTCCGTGGTCCATGGTTACATAAGGCCTGACATCTGTGGAACAGGCACTGATTCTGAAGAATGTGCTCCCTTTGCGAGCCGCTACAGTGAGCAGCACCACAGCCCGGGCCCCACACACACGCACACATTTATATGCCACCTCCATCAACTACAATACTTTTGTCTTCCACCACTACAAATATGACCTCCGGGTTGGTGATGCATTTTGATCTGGGATGGTTTCTAGGATTCATGGCGGAGCAGGCTGAAAGGCAGTTCCCAAACAGAACTGCAGGTACAAAGCATTTGGGTAAGTATAGCAGCGATAGTGCAGACAAGTTGTATCCAGAATACCAATGCAGACCTCAGGAGTTTCCCTCAACAGTTGGCTTTGTAATGTAATTCAGTGCATTCCTCTGCGCTTTTGCATCCAAAGAGCTCTGTTTTGAATCAGCTAAAGGACATTTGTATTATAAATGAATGTATCCGCATCTATCCGCTTTCAGAAAATGTGTTGACGGTCAATGGCACCTTTTGTGTATGTTATCATGTACTGTACGGCAATCATATGACTCAGTCTTCAAATCTTGACTCATTCAAAGCGAACGCTTAAACCACTCAAATTGCCGTATCCTGTGTATTGTAAATACACTCTATACATCTCCAGTCATTTGCCTACTCTAGAGTGAGCAGCCTAGTCTAATCATATTAAATTGGCTACTTACAGTAGCAACAGCAATAAATGGATCATGATTAGGTAATTTACTGCAGTTCAAGGCCTCCACTGCAAAAAGTGAAACCTAAGCAAGCCTATGTATCTTATTTTGAGTGATAATTCACTTAACTAGAAAAACACATTTTAAGTGAATTGTCTTGTTGAGTGAATTATCACTCAAAATAAGATATTTAGGCTTGCTTAGATTAGAATTTTTGCAGTGTTTCCCCCAATCATCCTCCTCACTGGTATTCCAACTACGTACTTAGCACATCACTGCATACTCCAATACAGCCTTTTAAGTGAAATGCCATTATCCATCCAAGCTGAAGTAGCCCAGTCACCCAGTTGTCAACCTTGACAATACAATTTCACACATCTGGCATTCCGGCAGCCACACACTGATCTCCCAGTGCTCTCCAACACTTCTCAATGACTGGATTCACATCCCCAGTCTCCCTCTCGACACAACACAGTACAACACACGTCACGCTCTCTACCAAATAGGATTCCCAAGCCTTCCAACAATGCCTCATCCTTCCAGAGCTCCTGGCATCGCCGTTGTCAATTCCCTTTTGGAGGCCAAACGGACACTATTAGCTGAACCAAAGGGGCATTCGGCATAAATGATAACAAAGGCTTAATCGGCCCATACTGTAGGTTCAGATGATCTCGCTGCTTTGTGTGCCCAATGCAAACAAAACCAAACCTCTCGGTGTCATCTTTTAACAGATGGCAGTGGGATGTGTTTTACTATATACAGTTGAATTCGGAAGTTTGCATACACCTTAGCCAATTACATTTAAACTCAGTTTCATAATTCCTGACATTTAATCCTAGTAAAAATTCCCCATCGTAGGTCAGTTAGGCTCACCACTTTACCACATGTGAAATGTCAGAATAATAGTTGAGTGAATGATTTAATTCAGCTTTTATTTCTTTCATCACATTCCCAGTGGGTCAGGAGTTAACATACACTCAATTAGTATTTGGTAGCATTGCTTTTAAATTGTTTAACTTGGGTCATGTTTCGGGTAGCCTTCCACAAGCTTCCCACAATAAGTCGGGCGTATTTTGACCCATTCCTCCTGACAGAGCTGGTGTAACTGAGTCAGGTTTGTAGGCCTCCTTGCTTGCACACACTTTTTCAGTTCTGCCCACAAATTTTCTATAAGATTGAGGTCAGGGCTTTGTGATGGCCACTCCAATATCTTAACTTTGTCGTCCTTAAGCCATTTTCCCCCAACTTTGGAATGCTTGGGGTCATTGACCATTTGGAAGACCCATTTGCGACCTAGCTTTAACTTCCTGACTGATGTCGTGAGATGTTGCTTCAATATATCCACATAATTGTCCGTCCTCATGATGTAATCTATTTTGTTAAAGTGCACCAGTCCCTCCTGCAGAAAAGCACCACCACAACATGATGCTGCCACCCCCATGGTTCACGGTTGGGAGGGTGTTCTTCGGCTTGCAAGCATCCCCCTTTTTCCTCCAAACATAACGATGATCATTATGGCCAAACAGTTATATTTTTGTTTCATCAGACCAGAGGAAATTTCTCCAAAAATTATGATCTTTGTCCCCATTTGAAGTTGCAAACTGTAGTCTGGCTTTTTTATGTCGATTTTGGAGCAGTGGCTTCTCCCTTGCTGAGCGGCTTTTCAGGTTATGTCGATATAGGACTCGTTTTACTGTGGATATAGATACTTTTGTACCTGTTTCCTCCAGCATCTTCACAAGGTCCTTTGCTGTTGTTCTGGGATGGATTTGCACTTTTATCACCAAAGTACATTCATCTCTAGATTCCTAAGTGGTATGATGGCTGCATGGTCCCATGGTGTTTATAATTGCGTACTATTTTTTTGTACAGATGAACGTGGTACATTCAGGCGTTTGAAAATTGCTCCCAAGGATGAAGCAGACTTGTGGAGGTATACCATTTTTTTCTGAGGTCTTGGCTGATTTCTTTTCATTTTCCCATGATGTCAAGCAAAGAGGCACTGAGTTTGAAAGTAGGCCTTGAAATACATCCACTGGTACACCTCCAATTGACTCAAATTATGTCAATTAGCCTATCAGAAGCTTCTAAAGCCATGACATCATTTTCTGGAATTTTCCAAGCTGTTTAAAGGCTCAGTCAACTTAGTGTATGTAAACTTCTAACCCACTGGAATTGTGATACAGTGAATTATAAGTGAAATAATCTGCGTGTAAACATTTGTTCGAAAAATGACTTGTGTCATGCACAAAGTAGATGTCCTAACCGACTTGCCAAAACTATAGTTTGTTAACAAGAAATGTGTGGAGTGGTAGAAAAACAAGTTTTAAGTTTTTAATGACTTCAACTGTATTAATAAAAGGAGGCCCAGTTCCACTTGAATAATTTGTCTTTCTGACAGAACTGCCGCTGGTTGTCCACCGTTGTCCCTATTGAGGACTTACCAAAGTTTTCCTTGCATCCATTTACTAAGTAAGTTATTGTAGCTCTGGCCTGGGGGAGAAGTTGTTTTTAAGGCCGGGTGGACATGTTTTGGGGTCATCACAACATTTGTACCCCAGAGGTGGAGATAGCAGTGTGGCATTCAATGGATGTGTCTCAAATGGCACCCTATTTCTTGGTCAAAAGTAGTGCACTATGTAAAGAATAGGCTGCCATTTCACCAATGTAAACCTCAAAATGGGGAACACTCACGAAAGGGGATGCTATAAACTCATTTGAAAGAAGAGTTGGAGACTAGCAGAATATTCTTATCATTAACAGCCCTTATTGGTCAAAAATATATTGTTTTATCCTCAAATCCTGTACAAGCGCTCGATATGTGTAGTCTGGCCCAATGGAACAGGTGGAATAGTCCCAGAAGTGTACTCACTGCTAACTAATGTAATCTGAAAAAAACTTGAAAAAGGGCAGTATGGATTATGAATAAGACGCTAGGTAAATACTGTATGTCAATCCGTTTAAAAGGTTTTGGGCTGTTTGAATTCCTTTCCCCACACCTTTGTTGAATCATCAGATTAGCTTCAGTGGGTCCCCCTTTTCTCACAATGCTGCTTAATAAGTAATGTCTTCTGATCATTTTTTCGGGTTTTAAGTTATTCAATAACGCAAGCTCACGTTTATGAATAATTTGCAATGTTTTGGACACGGCCAGCTGTGGTGTTAGCTTGTGGCCATGCGTTTGCCTTGTTTCCCTGACACCCCACTGTGCCTCGACAACACTCTCCCCCCATAGATTTAGCAGAAAACTTAAGTGCTTAGTTCACTAGAGAGTATCCTGAGAACATTCAGTCCCAAAATAAACTGGCATGATTCTCACCAGCTTATATGAGAAAACATAAAGATGTCTGTATTTGTATGTACAAATGTAGGAATTCATCAATGGATTTGATTTATATAAAGCTTTTCCAGGTGCTCAAAGCACTTTACATTGTATGGAGGAAAATGTACTTCATTAACCTGTTAATCTCTGATCTTACTGCTGGCAATGTCATAAGAATCTCCACTCCCCCCCGCCTCCCCCCATAAAGTCCATAAATCTATGGTCATATTCATAGAATATGCAATGTATGTCAAGTCACCAAAAGTACAAACATTTAGTAAATAATGGAAAGGGTTGTACATTGTGCATTTACTTCTCCATCCATATGACCTTTTATGGATCCTCCTCATGCACCATTGATCTAGCTCATCATTTACAATAGGACATGTGAATAGGAAAATAAGTTAGCCTAGTGGTTAGAGCATTGGACTAGTAACCGCAAGGTTGCAAGTTCAAACCCCAGAGCTGACAAGATACAAATCTGTTGTTCTGCCCCTGAACAAGGCAGTTAACCCACTGTTCCTAGGCCGTCATTGAAAATAAGAATTTGTTCTTAACTGACCTGCCTAGTAAAATAAAGAAAAAATGTAAGATGTTAGGCTTGAAAATCCTTTTGGCCATTTTGGCACAGTGACTCACTACCCAAACCAGACACAACTGGTTCAAAGTGGCCAAGAGACAGCATGTCCTATTGTTCTTTAGTGTATGAACTGGGAATCACACATATGTCAATGGATAGGTAAAGGATAGGTAAAGGCTGCAGCATTCCTCTCATATGTACGCATATCATTCCTGTAAGATGACAAATGAAGGCTTTGCACAAGCCCTGCACTTTTAAAATCCTGTGTTCCTAAGGGAATTGGTGCGTGTTTAGAGTGCCACCATTAGGTAAAAGATATGACAAAAAAAATATCAAAAGAAACATTTTGGAACAGTAATTGGTGACATGTTTTATTTCCAACCTAGATTCAGGCTCTGTATTTTTCCCTTTTATCAGAATCTTCCAGTTCTTACCTTTCTAACAGTACTAAACATTTGTACGACCAATAGCGTGAAACAGAAAAGTACTTTACGAGGGTAGAATACAATATTATGTGTCGTTTAGAAAATGACCCCAACGTGTTTCAGAGTTTGAGGTTTTTAGCATGAATCCACTATCAACAAGAAGGACCCAACTGTGTGAGGAAGACTGACGTATGCTTGCACAGAGCAGTTGGCCTGGAAATTGAAGATCTGGCCAGTGGAATTGGGTGTAGAGGATGTGTGACTTCAGGAGGTGCTGAAAGCCAGTGGTTCTGGCTGAAGGAGAAGGAGGCTGGGGCAGGTAAAAAGGGGAGTGGTTCTGGGATGCCAGAATCCACTGTTGACTCTTCTGGCTTAATCAATGAAATGTTGAAGATGGAAGGTGCCCTCTTGAAACCCCAATGTCCTGGTTTTCTATGTTGTCCTGTGGCGAGTTCAACAAGGCGTCTGTTTGCGGCGAACATGTTGCCAGTTGAATGATTTGAATGAACATACCAAAAATGTTCAGGTGAAACATCAAACAGCTACTTTTCGTAAGGATTACAATGGCTTTTTAGTGATAATATTCCAACAGAAAATGACTTAGCTATTCCTACTAAATATAACAGAATGTCTACATTGCCACTTGATACATTTTAGGAGCATTTTAGACCCGAAACAGATACTTACGTTCGCCGCACACTACCTTCTCAGACTGTTGGCTAACGTTAGCTAGCGGTCGCGGCTAACACAAAACAAAAGGAATATGTTAACTAGCTATTTCCACAGTTGAATGCACCTCTGCTCACATCCTTGTTTGTGGTTATTTGTTGTAGTGTGCAGTACTTTGTGGTAGTTTATGGTATTGTGGAATTGAACATGTGGTACTTGTATGTGCTAGGAGTATATTATACGGGCCTAGGATACAGTATACTACGTATAGTAGTTTGTAGTACTACATAACTATTACCCTTTTCAGGCATGGAATGTGGTGCCTTGAACGAGCCTCGGCTACAGCATTTTTCAGTACTGGTACACTACAACTTTTTAAATGCAACTTTATCTGGAGATAGTTTTGAAGCGCTACTGAGCGGGAATTTAATTTGTCTGTAAGGAAATGGCGCTTCTGAAGTTGAACTAAGGGTATATACAGTGGGGATTTTGCCGATTTTGCAGGTTTTCCTACTTACAAAGCATGTAGAGGTCTGTCATTTTTATCATAGGTACACTTCAACTGTGAGAGACGGAATCTAAAACAAAAATCCAGAAAATCACATTGTATGATTTTTAAGTAATTCATTTGCAGAATTTGCATAAGTGGGATATCTCATTGAACTACGGCCTAGAGACTAGGTTAATGTCATTTGTTTCCCTTTCTGTGATTTCAGCCTGTCTAAGTTTCTAGAACAAATTGTGCTTCTAGAACAGCAGGAATACAGACTACAGCAGGTCTTTATTGTTAATTTCACTTTTGATTATTATCCACTTCACTTGCTTTGGCAATGTTAACGTATGTTTCCCATGCCAATAAAGCCAAACGTTTTTTTTCCAACCTTGAAAGACAGTAAACACAGTGAAGCTTCAACACTAACAAATTAAGTGACACAGACCAAATACAAACCATAAAAGAAGCACAACAAAGAATTACTCAATTATTTAATAAAACAGCACAAACCTTGACATAAAGAATCACACCAAAATAGAACAGAGTAAATTACACACATTTTACACTTTTAAAATCTGAACAAGAACACAAACCAATAGAAAACCACACCAATCAGAAGTGTAAATGTGAGACAGTATTTAATTGTCTTCGGGAAGAGGAAGTCTCGTTGTTGTTCGGCTCCCCTTCCGTCTAGCTGCATCGGGGCTCCCCTCTTTCCTTGTGCGCCTTCTTCTGCAGCGTTATCCTCTTTGAGGCAATTACTTTTTTGAGTCTGACTCTGTTTGAATTCAGCTGATGCACGCCTTGCAATGTGACAATGGGGGAGTTGAGGGCCGACTTGCTCGTCACTTCGAGGGGTGAGACTAGCAGGGGGCTGACGGCCAGCACCATGCGGCGCCTGAGGATCGTCTGCTTCCTCTTTGGGGTAAGTTCCAGCTGAGGCTTGGCCACCTTGGAGGGTGTCTTCTGACAGCGCAAACACAAGAAATTAGATACATCTCAAAATTCACACTTGACTGTTCCATAGTTTACATAGTACATTTTGATAATCGAACGTGTCCTGTCAGAATTGCTGATCTTAGTGGAGGTTGTCTGGCCGTCTGTTCCTCATCTTCATCCTCTTCCTCCTCCTTCTTTCCTTAGTCTCCACAATTTCCAAATCAGTCACCAGTGGGATGGCAGGGATCGATGACCTCAACCCCGCCAGCCTTTCCATCATCAGCAGTCTCCTAAGGTCCTCTAAAACCTGTCTCCTCTGTGCTCTGTGTGGGAGTCAATATGCCGGTCTAGTCTGCTGAGATGTGTGGAGCATCCTGTCACTGGACTCTGCTCCTGCCTGACATTGACACGGCCCGACTGCCAATTACAAAGGAGCATCCTCTCTTCCACTGTTGTTCACATTGTGTACATACCTAAGGTGCTGACTGAAGCCAATCACAACCTTGTAGCAAAGTGGACATGGGCGCACTGGAGCAATCTATACTATTGAAAAGTGAAATAACAGTAAATAAAAACCTTAACACAATCCCTTAAGCAAAACAGAACGTACAATGCTTCAGGCTGCTTAATTGATACTTATAAACACACATGAGACCACTCCTCACCACTATAGATTCTCCTCTTTACCTACCACTCCCTGCACTCCTCCTCTGCTTGTCAGCACAAAGTGAAATGCAGTCTATTAGAAAAGATCACCCTTCTCATTCAAACACTCCCCCAACTGTCAGCACATGGTCAGCACATGGTCAAACTCTGTGTTTTTCAGTTTAACAATGCTCACATAGATGAGGCCCCAACTCTGCTTGTCAGCCTGTAGTCAAATACATTCTATTTGTGGAACACACTCCCAACTACTCCCATACTGTCAGCTCATAGTCAAATTCTCTCTTTTCCCATTAAAAACAATCACATTGATGAGACTACTTTTTTACATGGTCCCTGTGGTCAGACCGAGTGAGCTACATGAGATTACTTTTTTTACACAGACCAAGCCTGCTACATGAGATTACTTTTTTGCATGATCACTGCGGTCAGACCGAGTGAGCTACGGTCAAGTGGGGCATCTTGTTGAACACGGCAAGGCCTAGAGATTATGGCGATGCCATTGCAGGCTCCGTGTGTCCTTAAGCCCCACACTGTGTCACTCCATCCTAGCTGTTTGTGTGTGTGAGTTTTTCCTTTGACATCTGTTGGGAGAAATTACTGATTTACAGTTCGGGAGGGTTGCCTAATCACACATATGAAGTTTTGGGAAGATCTGACTTTTTTAACCCTTCAAAACAGCCCCTAAGACCCCAATTTAAGGCACGTCCGGTTGGCACAGGAAGCTAAAAGTAAACAGATATCCTCATTGGGGTAGGCTTTTACAGAATCCTGTGTTTTAAGTCTTTACGTTAAGAACTGACTGATTTATACATGGTTGAATGCACTATTTTTCACAAACTGCAAGTTGTGTATATCAAAACACCTTTAGGGTGAATTTAACCATTATCAGTTGAACTACTCGGTCATTGAAAAAGAAGAGCTAGCACTCATATGGGAGCTACAACACTTCGAGGTCTATGTCAGGTCGGGAGTAGTACCTATTGTGGTCTACACCGACCATAACCCTCTCACCTTTTTGAGTTCCATGATGTGTCCTAATCAGAGGATAATGAGGTGGTGTTTATTTTTTACAAGCATTCCATCTCGATGTGCGGCACATCCGCACATTCTTTCCTTTACACGGATCAGTCGTCCTGGTCCCTTTGCAGAAAAACAGCCCCAAAGCATGATGTTTCCACCCCCATGCTTCACAGTAGGTATGGTGTTCTTTGGATGCAACTCAGCATTCTTTGTCCTCCAAACACGACGAGTTGAGTTTTTACCAAAACTTTCTATTTTGGTTTCATCTGACCATATGACATTCTCCCAATCTTCTTCTGGATCATCCAAATGCTCTCTAGCAAACTTCAGACGGGCCTGGACATGTACTGGCTTAAGCAAGGGGACACGTCTGGCACTGCAGGATTTGAGTCCCTGGCGGCGTAGTGTGTTACTGATCGTATGCTTTGTTACTTTGGTCGCAGCTCTCTGCAGGTCATTCACTAGGTCCCCCTGTGTGGTTCTGGGATTTTTGCTCACTGTTCTTGTGATCATTTTGACCCCACGGAGTGAGATCTTGCGCGGAGCCCCAGATCGAGGGAGATTATCAGTGGTCTTGTATGTCTTCCATTTCCTAATAATTGCTCCCACAGTTGATTTCTTCAAATCAAGCTGCTTGCCTATTGCAGATTCAGTCTTGGTGCAGGTCTACAATTTTGTTTCTGGTGTCCTTTGACAGCTCTTTGGTCTTGGCCAAAGTGGAGTTTGGAGTGTGACTGTTTGAGGTTGTGGACAGGTGTCTTTTATACTGATAACAAGTTCAAACAGGTGCCATTAATGCAGGTAACAAGTGGAGGACAGAGGAGCCTCTTAAAGAAGAAGTTACAGGTCTGTGAGAGCCAGAAATCTTGCTTGTTTGTAGGTGACCAAATACTTATTTTCCACCATAATTTGCAAATAAATTCATTAAAAATCCTACAATGTGATTTTCTGGATTTTTCTTTCTCATTTTGTCTGTCTTAGTTGAAGTGTACCTATGATGAAAATGACAGGCCTCTCTCATCTTTTTAAGTGGGAGAACTTGCACAATTGGTGGCTCACTAAATACTTTTTTGCCCCACTGTATGTGAAACTATTCGAACTGAACATATTCTTTCACAGTGACACTGACTCTGAATGGGAACCCTCAGTGCCAAGGTGTCCATCCCCCACTGAAGCTGGTTCATCCAGCTCCTGCCACAAGTGGTGTTCATCTGCCCAAATTTATTTCTGCAGGCATGGATGTGCCTCAGGGCAAAAAGGGCACAGCATGGAGGCGTCGCTATATTCTTTGCAAAATGAAAGAGACTGCTATGGCACCTGGCACCTGGCATCAGCAGCACAATATTGTGTAGAGGACTGAGGGTCTTTCAAATATTGAAAGTGTTATTTTGTAAATGTATATATATTTTTTTCATGTTTTTTCTCCATTTTGAGGGGGGGGGGGGGGGTGTTAGAATATAATTTTGGTATTTTGTATATAGTTATTCCATTCAAAATGTATAACTTCACCAATTTGGCCACTTGGGTACATTTGGGCTACTTGTGTGGGACACCTGGGTGACTTCATGATAAATGTCATGTAGCACACTCATTTTGGAAGTTATCATTCTGAAACTTTGCACAAGTACTGTTGCCTCTTATGTTTTTCACTGAAATTGTCCCCATCATCCTATCTGAATGTTTGTTTTGTCTTGTTCATTTTAAAGATGATGATACAACAATAAAAATGAAAAAACGTATGGTTTTTTCATTGTATTATCTAAATCAGATCTATTGCGTTATATTCTCCTACATTCAATTCACATTTGCACAAACTTCAGAGTGTTTTCTTTCAAATTAAATCAAGAATATACATCTCGTTTCTGAGCCTGAGCTACAGGCAGTTAGATTTGGGTATGTCTTCAGGCGGAGATTGAAAAAAGTAGGGGGGTGGCTGTAAGAGGTGGTATGCCTGTATTTTGTGCCTTAACTGCACGTCAGAGAACGCTTGGAGGTGATGCACTCAAGAAAGAAAATATTACGTAAGTTGGAAAAACGAAGGCAAAAAAATACACAGAAATTCTGCAACCATTTGCATCTCCATATCATCAGTGGGTGGCATGTTTCTCAAATGTAGGAAATTATATGAAATTTGATAGCTATTTAGGCCTAAAACTAGCAGATTTCATTCAACATCAGACTAAGAGATTCACTATGACAGCAGCAATGTAGCCTGAGGCTGGTAGTTTTTATGGTAGTATGGAACTGAAAATGCAGTACATTCAAATGTGTTACTGCTCTGCTCTAGGGGTAAAATCTATATGCTTTAACTATATGGTATACTATGGTTTGCAGGGGGTATACACTATATGGAACGCCACAGGTACATTCTACGGGTTAAGATTTGGGCAGATGTTATGGTTCTACAGCCAATGTTCACTGGTCTCGGTATGGCTAAAAGCCAGGTCTATTAAGCTTAACGGTGGCCATGGAGTGAACAAAACTGGGAGCCATGTAAGTTCCTATTTGTGGGTTGCATCTAAAGTCCCTGGCTACAGAAGTGTTGTCTCCGTCACCACACAATGCCAGAAGCCAATAACACCAGCTCGACCCTCTGCTTGACACTTCAAACAAGCTCCCCAAGTTTATGTCATGAGCCTGTCAAGCTGGAGGAATCTAGACCCAAAGGAATGCCAGAGTATGGTGCAAAGGGACTTCGGGAAGGCTGAGGAAGAAAACCTGCAAGTTTACAGCTTTTGAGAAGAAGAAACAGGGCGACTGTACACAATAGGAACATGTAAGGAAGAACACCCTCTAGAGATGTAGCCTAAATGTAGCCTAAAGACCATCAGAGGAACATAGGGAATGGACCCAAAGGCAGCTTCTTTCTCAGGGACACTTGCATTACGGGACTGTAGAGCATATTTCTACTAGAAGTCCAACCCCAAGAAGTTTCTAAACAACAGCATTCTGTATTGTTTTTTTTTGTCTATGTTTTGTAATGTGTTTTGTGTGAATCCCAGGAAGAGTAGCTGTTGCAGCTAATGGGGAACAAATAAATAAATGGCAGGCGTCATTGTTTTAGCAGTTTCTCTTAGCAGCCATTTTGCGCCAGACAACTCAACAAACAGACAGGCCTCAGTTTTTGCCCTGAAATGACCTTTATTTATGCTTTTTGAATGTAAGTGCGGTTTTGGTTCTGACTAAGCATTTTCCTTACGTTTAGTGGCTATTAACCATATCTGTTTGCTAAGTGCAAGAACCGACGAGCAGGGAGAGCAGAGAGGGGGAGTCAGATGAATAGTGAGGTAGAGTGAAAAGAGATGGAGGGAAAGTAAATTGCTCTTAGGGGAACATTTAAAAGCCTTCTCCTTCAAAAGCCAATGAGTATCATTCAGTGATTAATGGGAGGAAGGTGGAATGAGTGTAGTTATATGTTTATGAGCAGTTATTAGCACCTATTTTGTGTATTGTCCATGTAGTGCTTTATCCATAGCTCATAGGGCATTATACATGTGCTTATAATGCATTTTTTTAAAAAAATAAAATAAAGAAATGTAACCTTTATTTAACTAGGCAAGCCAGTTAAGAACATTCTTACAATGACGGCCTACCCCAACCAAACCCAGACAACACTGGGCCAGTTGTGCGCAGCCCTATGGGACTCCCAATCATGGCCGGGTGTGCTACAACCTGGATTTGAACCTGTCGTGATGCCTCTTGTACTGAGCCGCAGTGCCTTAGACCCCTGTCCACTCAGGAGAGGATATTCGTAGGAAGTGAACCGGTTGAGCTAGCTATGCTCTTCAACACCGTGTGTGTCTGTCCCAAATGGCACCCTTCTCCGTATTTAGTGCACTACTTTTACATAGGGAAAAGGGTGCCATTTGGGGCGTAAAACCATGCTTCTTCTTCAGTGCATGAGCGTCAAACCACTGACACAGGTCATAACATAGCCACCCACGAGAACATGGCAGGGAACAGACAGAGACACAGGTCAAGTGAAAGGACGGATGCTTTACGTGCATCCTGGTCTTGTTTAACAGAGTAGGAGGGAGCCACCCGCCAAAGCCCAGGAGGACCTGAGTGAAAGCATGCCGACAGGCTGCTAGGCCCTGCGGCTCAGTGGAGAACCGTGGTAAATCCCCTCTGACAGCTAGATAGAGGATGAGAGTGGATATGGAGAGGGGGAAGGAGTGAGAGAAGGAGAGAGACACGATGTAGAAAAAGAGAGAGAGACATGGAGAGAGAGTGAACAATGAGCCAGACGCGCAGGGGAGTGAAAGGAGGAGTTGGCCAGAGACCGAGACAGAGAGACGAGCAGAATGAGACAGACAAAAAGACAGAGAAAGAGGCTTTCGACCTCTGAATTTGAATTTGAAGAGCAATCTGCACCCTATCTTCAGTGTGATCCATGGATTTCAACAGAACCAGACTCCATTCATTCAATCCATCTCAGAGAATGCCTGTGAACGGCAGCACATCCACCGAGGGAAAACCCAAAATGACAACCTAATCGAATGCGCCCTCTCCTCTGCACAGCGCTTCTCTGACAGTCCGTCTTTAATTAAGGAATTCCCAAACACGCCTCGACTTGAAAGACGCCTGTCCTTCTACGTGGAGGCCTTTTGTCATTTTGTACATGGTACATTACTTTTGTGACTTGTATGTCTGGAGCCAGACAATTAATGGGCTGTACACAAGTGACTCGTTGAGTTTGTGGACCAAAGTCATTAACGGTGCATCATACATGTGCATTACGAAAATGCATAGTGACACAGAGCTAAGGGGAATAAACAACTGCCCTGAAGCATGTGTGTGTGTGTGTGTGTGTGTGTGTGTGTGTGTGTGTATGCATGTGAGTCTTCACGAGAAGTGTGGTGCGTGTGTGTGTGTGTGTGTGTGTGTGTGTGTGTGTGTGTGTGTGTGTGTGTGTGTGTGTGTGTGTGTGTGTGTGTGTGCGTGCGTGCGTGTGAGTCTTCACGAGAAGTGTGGTGCGTATTTGTGTGTACTGCCGTACAAGCGTTGGAAAAGTCTACACGTCTGAAAGCCCGGCGTCTCCAAGGTTTCACATCGAGAGAGCCAAATGGTGCGCCGCGGTGAGAATAAATTAAATCAAAGCCCTAATTAATTAACATTTCTTACCCAGCCAAATGGATTAATTACTCTATTATTCATAATTTTTTGCACAAATCATTATTCTACATCGAATTAGATTCTCTACATTAATGCCTCGAGGTTAGACAGATAATCTCACAGGGTGTGCGGTAGAGGGGCACGTAGTCATAGCTAACCCACCAATGACAAGTGCCACAGAGTCCTAACGCACCAATGACAAACATCCCTTGGAGCCCGTTTCCAATGGGTGACTGATCTCATGATAGAATACCAGTCGAGTGCCACAGTGGAGCCATTGGTATTGCTGCTGCAGCCATGACAAATGACAGAGCCAGAGAGAGAGAGGGGGAGAGAAAGAAGGCTGGGAGAGATGAGCAGAGGGGGAGAAAGAGGAAGAAAGGGACATACTGTAGACACAGAGAGAGAGAGGAAGAGATAGAGAGAGAGAGACACAGAGAGCGAGATGATTGAGAGAGAGAGTTCCTCCTTCCTGTAGCCCGTTGGGAGGCCCTGGCGACTTCTAATTGGTTGGTGGCGCTGACCTGTGAGGGAAGGACGAAATGGGGCCGTTTAGGAGGAGAAACAGCCAACCTGCTGTTCCTTGTCCATTGTCTGTAGTTTTAATTGAGAAAAATCTATTAATCATGACACTTTGTCGATAAAAGTAATTCCCCCATTCTCTCTCGCCGACCCTTATCTGTTATGTACAGTAGGCTTAGTCTCTGAGATGGGATTATTTGGGACGCCGTGTTGCTCACTCACGGGGAGATGACCGCCCACACTGAACTCACAGACACACTGAATACACAACGGCACACACCATTACACATTTTCTTTCGCAGTTTCACTCATTCACACTAATACACTTTTGATTTTCTTCTTCTTTTGGTTGCAGACACACACACACACACACACACACACACACACACACACACACACCAACACATCCAAGCTCAGTCAGGGTAAACTGACACAGGGATGATATGTACAGAGCAGGGAATGGAATTTGGAATGTGCATTAGCAGGAATCGTCCCGGAATCATCGTCAGTAAAATGCAACGGTGTGACACGAGTCCCCTGCCGAGGGGGGGGGATTCATTATCAGGGAAGAGATCTACTCATGATGGCCAGCCTGACAAAGTTTTCCCCTGTTCCAATCAATCAGCCATGTCCTCCATGAGAGGCCCTCAGAGACTTACCGTACAGATTACTCACAGGCTCTCCTCTCTTCCACTCTGTGCTCTTCCTCTCCTCCACTCTCTGCTCTCCTCTTCCTCTCCTCCACTCTTTGCTCTTCCTCTCCTCCACTCTCTGCTCTCCTCTTTCTCTCCTCCACTCTCTGCTCTCCTCTTCCTCTCCTCCACTCTCTGATCTTCCTCTCCCCCACTCTCTGCACTCCTCTTCCTCTCCTCCACTCTCTGCTCTCCTCTTCCTCTCCTCCACTCTCTGCTCTCCTCTTCCTCTGCTCCACTCTCTGCTCTCCTCTTCCTCTCCTCCACTCTCTGCTCTCCTCTTCCTCTCCTCCACTCTGTGCTCTTCCTCTCCTCCACTCTCTGCTCTCCTCTTCCTCTCTTCCACTCTCTGCTCTCCACTTCCTTTCCTCCACTATCTGCTCTCCTCTTCCTCTCCTCCACTCTGTGCTCTTCCTCTCCTCCTCTCTCTGCTCTCCTCTTCCTCTCTTCCACTCTCTGCTCTCCTCTTCTTCTCCTCCACTCTCTGCTCTCCTCTTCTTCTCTTCCACTCTGTGCTCTCCTCTTCCTCTCCTCCACTTTCTGCTCTTCCTCTTTCTTCTCTTACACTCTGTGCTCTTCCTCTCCTCCACTCTCTGCTCTCCTCTTCCTCTCTTCCACTCTGTGCTCTTCCTCTCCTCCACTCTCTGCTCTCCTCTTCCTCTCTTCCACTCTGTGCTCTTCCTCTCCCCCACTCTCTGCTCTCCTCTTCCTCTCTTCCACTCTCTGCTCTCCTCTTCCTCTCCTCCACTCTCTGCTCTCCTCTTCCTCTCTTCCACTCTGTGCTCTTCCTCTCCTCCACTCTGTGCTCTTCCTCTTCTCCACTCTGTGCTCTTCCTCTCCTCCACTCTGTGCTCTTCCTCTCCTCCACTCTCTGCTCTGCTCTTCCTCTTTCTTCTCTTATTTTTACTTCTCATTTGTTCAATTATTTTTTCGCATTTTCTTTTTGTGTATTTTCTTGGCTTGTATTGTACTAATCTCTCCTTTGTTCTCTTGTCTCTTTTATATTTCTCTCTCCTCGCCTCTCCTCTTTACCAACTTAGCAATTGAAAGAGAGTGAAAAAGGAGAACGGAGAGAGACAGAGACTGGGAAGACGGAAGGGAACAATAGCTGGGGCTAGATTGGGTCGAAATATAAAAATAATTTATTGAGATTTGTCGGGCATGGACTCTACAAGGTGTTGAAAGATGCTGGCCCACGTTGACTTCAATGCATCCCACACTTGTGTCAGGTTGGCTGGATGCCCTTTGGGTGGTGGACCATTCTTGATACACACGGGAAACTGTTGAGTGTGAAAAACCCAGCAGCGTTGCAGTTCTTGACACATACTACCATACCTCGTTCAAAGGAACTTACACGTTTTGTCTTGCCCATTCTTGCCCAGTCACCCTCTGGTACACATACACAATCCATGTCTCAATTGTCTCAAGGTTTAAAAGTCCTTCTTTAATTAACCTTTCTCCTCCCCTTCATCTGCACTGATTGAAGTGGATTTAACAAGTGACATCAACAAGGGATCATAGCTTTCACCTGGATTCACCTGGTCAGCCTATGTCATGGAAATAGTAGCGTCTGTCTAATAGCGTATGTCTAATAGTAGCGTCTAGGTTTGAAACTGTGATGGTGAGGCCTTTGGTGAGCAAGAACTCGCATCTAGAGAGAAAGAGACACATTTCATCTTGTCTCACCTTGTCTCTAGGGTCTCAGTTCTCAGCTCCTCCTGCTTCATGATTACAGACTCTGGAATGATGCAGGTTGACGTTTATTGTCGTGAGTTTTGTCCTGGAGGTAGAACTGAACCATTTCCCCTTAGATAGGACAGCAAAGTCAAATTATTATATTGTAGAAATTCATGGAAGCAAACATGTTCTGTCTGGTCTTAATTTAAGGTTAGGGTTAGGCATTAGGGTTAGCAGTGTGGCTAAGGTTACGGTTAGATTTAAAATCAGATTGCATTACTTTGTGGCCGTGTCAGCTAGTACTCTGCAGAGCTGCCTCCAGAACAAGATTAATGGAATGATTGGAACTGTTCTTAATGTTTTGTATACTCCGTGTATACCTTTGGCCTGGAGCTATATCTACATGTGTCATACTGTTACAATGTATGCACATGACTACAGGATGTTACCCTGCTTATCAATAATGTACAGTACATGTGTGCAAAACTACAGTATAAGAATGTTTCCCAAATGGCACCCTATTCTGACTAGAGCCCTCTGGTCCGTGGTCAAAAGTAGTGCGCTGTGTAGGGAGTAGGTTGCCATTTGGGACGCAGACTAACAAGTGGAAGATAGCAAAATTATATTTCTATGTGGAGCACTGTGGAGCTAGATACCGGAGGCCGCTGTTTTGTGTAAACATATGGCTCCTATTTCCTCTATGCCCATCTCATTATCATCGTTATAACCATTGGGATACCGGAGGGGAAGGATATCGACCCAAAAAAACATCCTAAACCTGTTGCACTCACTCCAAATGTGTCAATTAAGTGCTTCGGAAAGTGGCTATATATAGGTTTGAACTCCAAGGCCCAGACTCCTCAACTCCCTCCTCTATCTCATCGGTGCCCCCCAAAATGGCACCGAATGTGTCAATTAACTACAAAGTACTCCAGAAAGTGACTACATCACTGAGAGTTGTGGGAGAGTTGTGTTTGAATAGGTTACCTCAATACCCAGAATGTGACTCAAATGGCAACATATTCCCTCTATAGTGCAATACTTTTGGTACACATTTTGGTATTTCTGGTCAAAACTAATGCACTATATACAGTGAGGGAAAAAATAATTGGATCCCCTGCTGATTTTGTACGTTTGCCCACTGACAAAGAAATGATCAGTCTAGAATTTTAATGGTAGGTTTATTTGAACAGTGAGAGACAGAATAACAACAAAAATATCAAGAAAAACACATGTCAAAAATGTTATAAATTGATTTGCATTTTAATGAGGGAAACATATTTGACCCCCTCTCAATCAGAAAGATTTCTGGCTCCCAGGTGTCTTTTATACAGGTAATGAGCTGAGATTAGGAGCACACTCTTAAAGGGAGTGATTTTCTTAATATAAGGAATTTGAAATGATTCATACTTCTACTTTGATACTTAAGTATATTTTAAACCAAATACTCATTGAGTACTTTTTCCACCACTGGGTATTAGGGTTCCATTTGGGACACAGGCCCAGCCCCCCTCCTTCTTCTCTATCCCAGCCCCCCCACCTCAAAAAATGTCACATTGTTAACGATGGTCCCCCTGTTGATGTGAAGACAGACACACACACACATAGGCATGCAAGGATGTGCAAACAAACATATGCACGTGCATACACACACACACACACACACACACACACACACTGTGTGTTAACATGCTGTGTTAATACCAGTTACACACACACACACACACACACACACACACACACACACACACACACACACACACACACACACACACACACAAACTTGTCCACACACATACACACACTTTCCAATGTCCACCAGTCAAAGCATTACCAATACCCATTACCTTGTTGGGACCACTAGTACTAATTCCAACAGCTTTTGGCAATCCTCCCTAACCCAATATCATTGACCATTCACTATGGGCATCCAGGCACAAAGCCAACCATGCTGTGTTAATACCAGTTACCCTCTCCAATCAGGAGGGCCAGTCTGCACACTGTCTGCAAGCTCTGGCCACTTAAGTTTGGCCATGGCCTTACTTTCAGCTTACACACATAATGTGACCACTCGCGTGTCCACGCTCCAGTCCCCAGTATGCATTGGCTCACCCCTGTGCTCTTTGCTAACTGGGCTTAATAAGTTGTGATAGGTGGAGTTGGAGGGTTGAGAGGTTGGGCGTTGAGCCCCACTGTATACAGTATAGATGGCATTGGAGTCAGGCAAAGGCAAGTAGGAGGCAGGAGGAGATGTGTAGGGATACGGTAGAGCGAACTGAAGCGACCTCACCTTGGGCTGCTGTGTGTAGGCCACACTGACTCAAACTCTGTTTTTTAACAGTGAAATTGGATCTCTTTCTCTCTCCCTCCCTCCCTCCCTCCATTCCTCCCTCCCTCATGCACTCTTATCTTACTTTCTCTCTCTCCCTCTCTCTCTCCACCCCTCTCTCTTCGGCTCTCTCCCTCTCTGTCGACCTCTACACCGCTCTCATTCCTTCCAGAAAGCTAAGAGGTAGGTGGTCTTTCCTTTCCCAGACTCCCTTTCTCTCTCACACACACACACAGATCTTCCCTTCAGTTAGTCGACGTCACCTCCACTCAAAAAATGTGTTCAATCGATGTGTGTATGTGTTTCTTGTCTGAATCAGCGAGGTGAGCCAATGATAAGACAGCATCACAAGCTCTGCTTCACTTCAGGAAGCTGTTGTTGTTGTTACTACCAGGCAGCATTTATATTTAAAGATTCATATTTATATTTAAAGGTGAATTTGTGGGTTGATAATGAACACAAAATACTTCAGTAGTCTGTAATGCACTTTGGAGTGACATGTTTATCTAAATGACACGAATGAGGCTTTTTGTTTAGAAAATTGGCAAGACAAGAAAAAAATATATATTTATTTTTTAACCAGGCAAGTCAGTTAAGAACAAACTCTTATTTACAATGATGGCCTAGGAACAGTGGGTTAGCTGCCTGTTCAGGGGCAGAACAACAGATTTTTACCTTGGCAGCTCGGGTACCTTTCAGTTACTGGCCCAAAGCTCTAACCACTAGGCTACCTGCCGCCCCAATGATGAAGTGATGAAAAGATTCAAGGGGATTTTCAGAGCAGTGTTGGTTTTAAAAGTCTGAGACAACTAAAAGAAACTCAGATGCGAATCATTAGCTCGACAAAGGAGGGCAAGTGACGTAGGATCACTTTACTGTTCCATCGATTTTAAAATACGCTTCTCTTTTTTCTGTGTTTATGCATTATGGTGTATTGGTTACATCACACCACCATCCCCAGTCGCTTGCACTCCAGTAACGCACATCTCCCTTTCTCTCCGTTCCCAGGGGGCACGGTGAGCCCCCGGGTGATTGTGGGTAATAGGACTCTGGGGAGTAGGCGGGCAGCCAGCGTGGCGTTGGTATCTCTCACAGGAAGTGCTCTCAGAGAAAGCGAGAGAGTGTGAAGAATGCCTCTGGGGAAAAGATAGGGCCGAGATTGTAAGAAAGAAAAATTGCTTGGCCTGCGAGTCGTGATTCACTGCGACGTGTTTTGATGCTGTCCCGGCGAGTTACAAATCTAAAAGCGAGGACACTGCCCGCTTAATATTGTCTTAGAAAACAACCACCCTACTGCTTTAACATTTTGGAAGTCCCTGTAAGGACAGTCACGCGTTGGTGGAAGTTGTGTGGGCGAGGGTTTTTCGCATTGTCTCATTTGGTAGAGAAACCATGTTGACAATGTACAGTACTGTTTTGTTTATATATCCAATTAACACTGTGAAGTCATAATTGGACCGCGGTGGCCACTGTGACATGTCGTATATGCTAGAATCCCCAAAATGTATTTTTGTATTTTCTTCAGGTTAATCGTATACCTAACATCTAACTTTAAAATGGCCCAAGCTAATTAAGCCTAACGAGTGTATGTTCATTATTAAAAAAAACACCTGAATCAAGGAATGCTGACATGTAATGGCTTCCCATACTTCCATTGTTAACTTTTCGGCCTGATCATTAAGGCAAGACTCACCTCAGTTAATTTAATTTCAGTTCAGTCAACTTTATTTTCCTATGTGGAGAACATTAATTTCGTCATCACACTGTGCACGTAATTAATTCAGAGAAGATATATATATATATATATATATATATATATATATATATATATATATATATATATATATATATATATATAGTTTGAAGCTTCCTCACAGCAGTGAAAGGGAAACGTATGTCTTCACAGTGGAAGTTATTGCCAACTTCTGAGCTAAAGGGGTGAGGATGTGTCAGAATGGACAGCCTCTACAGAATGACCTTTGACCCCCAGAGTAGGAGATGGAGACCATTAGATCATCAGGGTCAAATACCTTAGCAGGACAGTGTAGGATGTCAGGAGATTCAACTCTGTGTGTGTGTGTGTGTGTGTGTGTGTGTGTGTGTGTGTGTGTGTGCGCGTGTGTGTGGTCTAATTATTAAAGAGTCACACTGTCACATACAGTCTTTGTTCCTGCCAAACTATAGGAATGAATTGTGCAAATGAATGTAATATAATACTTTTAAAAAGACTGTGTGTGCAATAACTTCAAAAGCAAATTCTTCAGATCAAAAGTAGTATGAAGTAAATGTCTTTCTCTACACCACAACTATTGGTCTCAATAAAAAAAAAAAGGTAAACAATCTAGCAACAAAGGTCTCCTGTGTTTGTTTGCGTGTGCCTGTGTGTGTGCTTGCACTTTATGTCCAAGTTTGCTCTACTGCTCATGGCAACAAGCTCTATCTCCCCAACCTGGGGGCTCTTGGGGAAAATATGACCCTGCTTCATGAAAACAAAAGGGGATGAAACATGGCTACCGATAACAGACAAAGTAACCAAATAACATAAAAACATGTTTTTTCTTCTTCTTTAAAAAAAGAATCCAGAGACTTTGAGAGTGAAACATTTAAGACACGCGTTGGGGGGGGGGGGGGGGGGGGGGGGGGGGGGGGGGGGGGGGGGGGGGGGGGACAAATTAAGAGCACTTTCGTGTTTACTCTCCTCCCTTGCTGTGCCGTGGTCCCTCCCAGCATGGTAAAGTGTATTTTTACTTCATTTCAAAAGGTTGGTTGTACGGTTTTGCCTTCGAGAATGGAACAGGATTGCAAAATGCTAAAAAACATTTCTCCCTCTCCATTTTACCCTCTGAAATTGTCATATAAAGAGTAACTCTACTTATTCATTTTTTCCCCAAAGTCAAATGATCTCATCTAAGGTAATAAAAATAATGGGAAATGAGGCTAATTTACAAATTGATTAAAATAGTTTTCCACCGAGAAATATATTGAGTTGTTCATATTTTATATTAACAGGGCTCAATGTTATGTCATAAAGTCCTCAGGAGGCTCATTGATTGCCTCACCAGACCATCATTTAAAGAGGCCAGGGAGTGTTGTTATGTGGGTTTAAAATGTTCCGACCACTTATCTGCTCTCACAAGATACCCTTTAAAGTATTCTACTGAGTGCAAACGTGTTTATAGACTATAAAAACAGCAGTTCTCTGAATATAAATCGCTCCAACCGTCGGTAGATATGTTCACATAACCTTTACAATCTCGTATCTCCACAATAATCTGTGCTCACAGTTGAGTGAATGTCTACCAGTGTAGATTTAAAAACAGCACTTCTCTGAAGATAATCACTACCACTCTATGTTGGAAAGGTAGCATATCTATTACAGTCAAATAGCTCCACAATGACCTGTGGTTTGACAACTGACGACAGAATGTGTTCTATCCAGTGTATAACTGTGTATAGAACATTTTTTTTTAAACAGTATAATAAATGCTTTGTATATAATCTCTGTAGTAAAGTTAACATAACTTTCAGTCTCATAGCTCTACAGTACCATGAAACCTGCACCTTAGAGGTTAAAGGTTAGAGGAATTCAAGGCAACACATTGCACACAGAGGAAATGTTGCTTTTCGTCTGCATTACTCTTGCATTTGTCTATTTATTTGCCATGCTTTATTGGATTTGTGCCCTGGCTTTGACTGCGGCGCCGGAATTAATCTCGTTGCTGAGCAACCTCTGTGGACGCATTTTACAAATACAGAAACTGAAAACAGAACCCATTTGGCTGCGATATGGTGGAAAAGGCCTGAACGAATTACCGTCTAACTCGGAGGGGCCAACACTTTACTTGAGCCCTGAAGCAGGACATGGTCATTCTGAACTAGTTCAGATGCATTGTCAAATGCGGCGAAATGTTGTCTGAGCTTTCTCATTTGCACGCATGTTATTTGCTCTTTTGATTAGAAAACACAAACGTGTGCTTATGTGCGAGGTTACGTTTATAAGTGTAGCTTTACTTCCGCGTGGGTAGTAGCTTGTTGACATGTGGTTCCAATGGCCCAGTGAGTTATACCAGGGTTTCCCAAACTAGGCATAGCACACAATCAATGTCTCTCGAAATTGTACTTGCCATATTTCCATTTCTCTGTGTTGGGGGAGAAGGACTAAGTAAATTACCGACTAACTCAGATGGTCGGGAATAGGCCTATTATACACTCATGGGAATAGGCCTATTAGGGCTAAATTTAAATGTTTCTTACAGAAAGACATAGGGAAAGCATTTGCCGCATTTGATGATAACAAAATCTGAAAATAATCTGGATACATTCAGTAACACGATAAGACTATCTCCTGGAAAATGATCCAAAAAAACGGTCTGTTATAAATTGCAATTTGGGTCGGGGGGGGGGGGGGGTTAGGCTTGTATCGGTACATCTAACATAGTGATCATAAACGCTGACATGAGTTTTATGATTTGGAGATGTGAAGTGCAGATTTGGACTCGCGGGTGTTTGGCTTGCTTGTATGACATCAAAGCAGTATTTATTATAATCCTCAATGTCCTCATCTTTCAAAATACACTGGGTCATCTGGATTCACAACCTTTTCCTCACTCAGGCATTTTATTTTTGCAAAAGTTGCCACTTTCCTGGGAGGGATGTTGGCAACTTATTGACGTGCTCAAGTTCAGAACAGCTGTCAGTCAAAACCCATGTTACTGTACAGCCACTACGTTCCAATTTAGGTGCTTATTAGCGCCCAAATCTGCAATTTTCAACCTGTATACGGGTATGATGTGTAAAGGGCTACCTCTTGAACCAGACCATGCAGATCCTCGAATGGTAGAAATACATCTGCCATTGTGGTAAAATGAGGACTAATCGTTGAGCTTTTATTATGACCATACATGTTAGTTGTTCCTTTGATGAACAAACACTCCCACATCTTGACACCCTGACTATGACTATTACCCTTTTCTGCTACGCTCTGTTATACAGTATATACGAATAAAGATAGGCATGTTTGTTCTACATTATTGTATTTCTATCTGAATGGTGCACAGTTCAATTAACTGGTAGTGAATTGGTAGTGGTGGTTTACATTTGCTATTGGATGGATGGCGGACGAGAGTGTATAATTTGTGACATTGACTGTTTGAGGTTATCGAAACAAGGGCCAAGTGTAATCACAGGTCAATTGAGCCCCTACTACTTAAACCACTCCTGTCTGATTGGCTGGGCGACGCATTGTCAGCGCGCTCTCATTTGGCTCAAAGGAACTACTATTTTGAATTCCATTGAGCCAAATGAGAGCACGCTGACCTAATGCGTCGCCACCGCGGTTTCCAGGATGAAACGTTAAATGTGTATCGCATTACTCATGCCTTACCTAATGCATTCTCAGCACTGTTCAATCACTCATCCCCCTCATAAATCTATACGGATCAATGCGTTCGTTTTCCATCCTCTGCACATATGTTGACGTGAGTACAATGACGAGTAACCAGTTCAATGGCTAACCTACGTTCAGTTTGTATGGCTAAAAAGTAATGTTCACCTTCTAACTACTATAAATAGAGTTACTGTGACTATGCGGTATAAAGACGATTCTGTTGGGGTGTTGTGGCAGTGTGCAAACCGTGTCAGGTAATCTACAGTAAGCCCAGAAGCTACAGTAAACACCGAAAGGTAGAAGCTATTCAGAGACTATTTGCTGTAGTCGATGGTACAGTAGCTGCAGTACGTATGCATTCTAGGGAAACCTGCTGTGTGTGTGTGTGTGTGTGTGTGTGTGTGTGTGTGTGTGTGTGTGTGTGTGTGTGTGTGTACTGCTGACAGAAATGTTTGGTTGACAAGCCACTCAAAGGAGTCATTTCCTGAGAAGCTCTGGGATCACTTGGGTCCTCCAACTGTTGTGTAAACAAGATACACCCTGTTCACACTACTGAGCCAAGCTGGCCTGGTTATGCATTCACCATAGTTGCTGTGAAGGACATTGTGAAAGGAAAATATCTGAGCACCACTAAAAGGAGAGAATTTGGATGTCAGTGGCAAAATGACACATTTCCTTGGACTCAGACATTGTCATTATGTGTGTTAGTGTTTGTACAAGCTAGGTACTGGTGTGGTGGCTGACTGTACAGTATGGGATATGGTACAGTAGGTGTGTGTGTGTGTCTGTGTGACTGTGCTGAGACACAGTCAGTGGCGGCAGGTAGCCTAGTGGTTAGTGCGTTGGACTAGTAACCAAAAGGTTGCAAGATCAAATCCCTGTGCTGACAAGGTAGAAATGTGTCGTTCTGCTCCTGAACAAGGCTGTTAACCCACTGTTCGACTGTCATTGATAATAAGAATTTGTTCTTAACTGACTTGCCTAGTTAAATAAAGGTAAAAATAAAAGCATAGCTTTACAGTCTACACTGAAAATGGCCTGTCACATTCACTCTGTCACGTATTCGATCTCTCTGCCAATCAGGTTGTGTAATTGTACTTTCCGCTCATGCTAACTAGCAATTTACCCAGACTCCTTCACCTGTAAATATGTCATTATGACAGCCCACGCCTCCAAAGGAGGGTAGCGGGGGGACAGTAGCTTCTATTAATTTGAATGAATAAAAGGATGACATTTCCCCTCTACATCAGTGCAGCCGACGCTCCCCACAGTCATTTCTTTACCTCTAGTTCCTTGAATATGAATAACTGTGTAAATTTTAATAGCGTCGGCCGTGGCTGTTTCCAAATGTTATTAACCTTTTCGAAATTACCTTTGCATTTACAATTGGCGAGTGATTTTCCTCGTTGGTTGGTACTATAGCTGCTGTACCTGGAATCATTTCTCCTTTATCCAGTCCTTTTTAAAACGTTTTTCTTTCAAAATACTGGAGGGAAACCAATTCAGCATTTGAAGGCCACCCGCCACTGCCATCTCACCTCACCCTGTCATGTGGCAGTGTGGCGATTATTAAAAGTGCAACAAAGCCCCCAAGGAAATCACAGCTGTCACCTCGTGAAGTGAAAGCTACTCTCAGCTGCAGCCATGTTCTGCCCCCTCTTCTCCTCCAAATGAAAACGTCAACATATATATATATATATATATAGATATCACGGCAGCTGACGGTACGCATTAGTCCCCCCCCCCCAACAGCATTGGATCCATAATGCATATGCAGATTGTATATGCCTAACATCTGACTGACAGCACTTTGCTAAATAGATAAATAAAGAATTAATTATTGATGTGTGTTTATGTATTCTGTGGTTTGTTATTATGGCTGCTGGGGGTAATGCAATGTGGTAAGGCAATGCCCACTAAGCCTGGTTGCTACTCTGACTTGAGGCATAATGAAGGTACTTTGTTAAAACATCTGCGCTACATTGTGTCTGCCACTGACCGGGTTGTGTTTAGTTAAAGAGAATGGCAGCTAGGGCCTCCTATCTGGGCTTTACAATGACCCTGGTCATGGACCAATCAGCATCCATCCAGGAAATAGATTAGCTTGGACAATCAGATTGTGACTCAACAGACAAATAAATACATGTGAGATCTAATACGTTAGACACAGTTTACTTTTGTGTTGGAACGGAATGAGAATGAGGAGAGCGTACAGTTTGCTTGTTCTTCTGAGTAATAGCAACTTGCACTCACCGTCAGTAGAGTGAAAGGGAATTTTATCAAACTGTTTTCCGTTGACCTTGACCAAATGAAAACACATAGCTCTGACTGTATCTAAGCCCCCATACAAAAAAAGAAGTTTCTTCTCTTTCTAATTTACTAACATCCTTACAACTAACTATGCTGTCTGCTACAAAGTCTTTCTCCAAATCGGCGTTCGGTTGGCTGGCTGGTTAGATAATGCAGTCCTGTGCAATTCTTCTCATAGCTGACTTGCCATGTGCATGAGGTCGAAAAGATAGAGAAAACCTGATGTTTGGTTTCTGCCTCAGCTCAGTTCAACGGTTCCCCTTGGCAAAACCCACAGAATCCAAGAGGAACTGGATATTGGTATCAACCCTACGTAATCATCTGCCAGTTTCTCTCAACATTACCTCAACGTTAAAGTGTTAAAACATTTATCATTCCCGGTTCTTCCAGTTGCCAGGAATTACGTAATATCGTTCCCTGTGTTCGGGCGCCAACTCCTTGACTTATTTTATTTATGTTTTAACACATCACTTAGACACATAACAGTTGTTTCTACTCCAAATTAAGTGAGGCGGCTGAATGCTCCAACGCACAGAGGGAGTGAGGGAGAAAGAGAGGTTGAGAGAGTGGTGGGTTAAGAGATGATCTAAAATTCATGGGATGTGGGAATGCGTTTCCCTTCCTCTTTATGGACGACTGCCAGGTTGACAGTTTGATTTGAGATTATTCAGGGTTCTCTCTCTCTCACTCTCTCTTTTTTCCCCTCTCTCTCTCTCTTTCTCTCTTACTACTCTGACTCAGTCAACAGTTAACCAGACTATCAGGCGAGATAAAGGAAAGTAAGGGAGCAAAACATCCCTGCCATGTGTTCAGGTTTATGCTTTATAGAACAGCTGAAATGTAGCCACGAATAGAAATAGTTTTCGTGTAGGTTAGGGACATGAATGTTGTGTTGGATGTAGTGGGATAGAGCAATGTTGGCTATTCAAAGTGAATGGGGCCCACCTGAGAATCACTGTGTCTGTCCCCAATGGCACCCTAGCACTCTATTCCCTACAGTATGTAGTACAATGTACTTTTGACCCCTATAGGGAATAAAGGTGACATTTGAAACACAGGCCCCCTGGGTAGAGTCAGTGGGAGGACACAGGGTCAGGCAGAGGGATGGCCATAAAGCGTTGTACCTCCACGGGGGGCGATGTTCAGCGACAACCATATCAGTGGGGGTCCTTCCACCTGCGCTCCACATACAGGGTACTGAAGGGAAGTCGATGGAGTCCTCCTCTCCGTCCATCTGTCCGGCCATCTGTCTCTTTTTATTCTATATCGCTCTTTCATTCTCTTTCACCTTTCTCTCGCTCCCTTCCTGTTTCTCTTTCTCTCTCTCACCCCCCCCCCCCCCCCCCCCACACTCTCTCTCTCGCCCTCCCTCCTTCTTTCTGTGGCACTATAGCCATGCAAGAACTGCTTCAACATTTTTGTCTATATCACATGAACCGAGCAGAGTGAAATTTTAGGATCTCTGCTGTCAGGTCCAAGGCCAGCCATTTATGCCTGCATTATGTTGGGGCCATGTACGTTGATCCTGCCAACTTTTCGTCTTGGAGTGTTTTGAAGTCCACTCAGCCGGTATTCAAAGGAAGCCTCTTCTCTTTTTTGCCAAGGTTATCCAATTGTCAATGCATTTTGTGTCATTATTCCCAATACACGTTCCCCAGTTGAAAACACATATTTTTTAAAATGTGGTTTTATTGAAACCTTTGTTTGACTCTTATACCCTCCCTAGTGGTGATGAACGCAGACTTTTCTCCTTTTGCAATCATCATCACTCATTTGGAAATGGGTGAAAGTTGGCCAACAGTTGTGTATGCCTGCAATACAATTGGGCCATGTACAGAGATATTGCCCACTTTTTATTTTGAAGAGCAGCCATGCCATTTTTCTCAAACAGAAAATTCAACAATTTGTTGTGAAATTATGTTTGTGATGCATTCATTCACACACTATAATCATCCATTTGGAACACAGAAAAAACAATTGCACATGTGTTGTATGCAGTCATATCAAGTCGAGTCCTGTGGTTAAGAATAAGCCGTTCATAATTCAAGTTATTTAACCTTTTGAATCTAAGGGGCACTATTTTCATTTTTGGAAAAATAACGTTCCCAAAGTAAACGGAAAAACTGGAAAAAAGGAACATTTTCTATCTAACTGGGAGTCTTGTGAGTGAAAACATCCGAAGCTCATCAAAGGTAAACAATTTAATTTGATTGCTTTTCTGATTTCCGTGACCAGGTTGCCTGCTGCTAGCTAGGCATAATGCTATGCTAGGCTATCGATAAACTTACACAAATGCTTGTCTTGCTTTGGCTGTAAAGCATATTTTCAAAATCTGAGATGACAGGGTGATTAACAAAAGGCTAAGCTGTGTTTCAATATATTTCACTTGTGATTTCATGAATATGAATATTTTCTAGTAATATTTATGTCCGTTGCGTTATGCTAATTAGTGTCAGTTGATGATTACGCTCCCAGATTTACAACCAGTAATTTTTGACCAGATACAGCATAAGCAGACAGAATTGAAGAATGAATCATAAATCATAAGGAACAAGAAAAACAATAGAATGACAACCATCCAAGTGACAAGTGGGCTATTTTGTACATTGGGACCGTTTACACTTTATTTCTGTCACTGCACAGGAAATTGCCAGGGACCTCGCTATATGATATTATCCCGATACTTTGGTGCCGATACGATATGTATATCTATTCTCACGATTCTCGATCTATGTGCGATTTGTTATTGGGATTTTATTGCGATTCAATGTTCCAAACATACTGCTCACCATATGTCTGCTGCAGAGGGACAAGAGAGAGCCATGAGTCATGGAAATGAAAGTGCCGAAAACAAATTCTCCCTATTTAAAAAGAAGATGGAGAAGAAGCTATAAAGGAAAAAATACTGTTTTAGGGTATGTACATTTTCTCCCCATCACTAACTATAATGATAATCAAACAGATTATGGATTTTGTTAATAATATATTGTGATTAAAGTGGATTCTTGTCAAAAGTGGTGCACTATGTAGGGAATAGAGTGCCACTTGGAACGCAGAAGTAATAACCTCCAGGCTTATATTTGTCTTACACAATATATTAGTGCCGTTCTCTACTGAATTTTCATCCATACTACAAGTTGTACGTCGGCTTTAATGTCATCCGTCACACAATGTTTAAAAATCTTAGAAATGGGAACATGAATCACGGTAATGTGGACAATTTCAATATTTCAAGCTGTTTCTTCTTTGTCTTCATCAAAATGTGTTTATTGTCAGTGATGCAGCCTACTGTATCTCACTCGTTCCCACCAAACCCTGCTCTGAAGGGCTGCTGCACATATTATGAATCAGGGGAAATATTGCCGAGCTGTGTATTTTTTTAATTGAACCTTTATTTAAGTAGGCAAGTCAGTTAAGAACAAATTCTTATTTAAAAGGATGGCCTAAAGTACACTGGCCAAACCTGGACGACACTGGGCCAATTGGGCGCCGCCCTATGGGACTCCCAATCACGGCCGGTTGTGATACAGCCTGAATTCGAACCAGGGTGTCTGTAGTGACACCTCAAGCACTGAGATGCTGTGCCTTAGGCCACTGCGCCACTCAGGAGCCCAACTAAAACTCGGGAGCCTAACTCAGTATTGTAGATATGCTGTGTTATTATAGTGTAAAAAGTGCTCTTTTTTTTTCTCCTGAAGGCACCATCAAATTCAAGTGCTTGGAACGTCTTCAGAGAAATGTTGCCTTGGTGCTAGTGTTGTTGGAAAAAAAGTTTTTGGAGACACAGCCAAAGAATGAATGGGACATTGTGCCTTCAGAACGTATACACACCCCTTCACTTTTTCCACATTTTGTTGTGAATTTAAACTGGCCTACGCACAATACACCATAATGTCAAAGTGGAATGATGTTTTTAGAAACGTTTACAATCTCATTAAAAACGAAAAGCTGAAATGTCTTGAGTCAATAAGTATTCAACACCTTTGTTATGCAAACCTAAATAAGTTCAAGAGTATACATTTGCTTAACAAATCACCTAATAAGTTGCATGGACTCACTCCGTTTGCAAAAATAGTGTTTAACATGATTTTTTAATGACTACCTCATCTCTGAACCCCACACTTGCAATTATCTGTAAGGTCCCTCAGTCGAGCAGTGAATTTCAAACAAACATTCAACCACAAAGACCAGGGAGGATTTCCAATGCCTTGCAAAGAATGGCACCTATTGGTAGAGAGAAAAAAAAGAACCAGACACTGAATATCCCTTTGAGCATGGTAAAGTCATTAATTACACTTTGGATTGTGTATTAATACACCCAGTCACTTTAAAGATACAGGCGTCCTTCCTAACTCAGTTGCTGGAGAGGAAGGAAACTCCTCAGGGATCTCAACATTAAAGCCAATGATGACTTTAAAACAGTTACAGAGTTTAATAGCTGTGATAGAAGAAAACTGAGGATGGATCAACAACATTGTAGTTACTCCACAATACTAACCTAACCGACAGTGAAAAGAAGGAAGCCTGTACAGAATAAAAATAATTTAAAAAATGCATCCTCTTTGCATCAAGGCACTAAAGCTTCAATGCCATACAACACTCCTTCCGTGGCCTCCAACTGCTTTTAAATGCTAGTAAAACTAAATACATGCTCTTCAACGGATTGCTGGCCACACCCGCCCGCCTGACTAGCATCATTACTCTGGACGGTTCTTTGAATATTTGAATATGTGGACAACTACAAATACCTATGTGTCTGGTTAGACTGTAAACTCTCCTTCCAGACTCACATTAAGCATTTCCAATCCAAAATTAAATCTAGAATCGGCTTCCTATTTCGCAACAAAGCCTCCTTCGCTCATGCTGCCAAACATACCCTCGTAAAACTGACTATCCTCCCGATTGTAATTTACAAAATAGCCTCCAACACCCTAGCAATCTGGATGTAGTTTATCACAGTGCCATCCGTTTTGTCACCAAAGCCCCATATACAACCTACCACTGTGACCTGTATGCTCTCGTTGGCTGGCACTCGCTACATATTCGTTACCAAACCCACTGGCTCCAGGTCATCTATAAGTCTTTGCTATGTAAAGCACCGAAGAATGTATTCACACCACGCTGCACTTTGGTCCCCTTCATACGACGATCGTGACACACTGTCAAAGTTGATTCTAACATGTATTTTCCCAAAGGGTTGAATACTTATGTAATCAAGATATCTATTTTTCATTAATATTTTTTACAAATGTTAGAATTTAAAGTTAGAATCGACAATACAAAGTAGTTTGTGTAGATTGTTGATGACAAATCCATTTTAATCCCACATTGTAATATAACGGGATTGTTACTCTCACACTTTTCGACTATTCATCCAACCGCCTTGTTTTACGCTGACAAAGGCAAAACCAGCTCGCTAATGATTTAAGCCCTGTGTTGTTAGCGCACATTAGCACAAAGAGCAACTTTTAAAAAGCTGCTAAACTGGACTTAACAGAGGGCACGTATCGGGCTCCAATAATGGAATAACACTTTAGGTTCACGAGTAACAGTTTTGTAGGCCAATAAGCCCACACAATGCCTTGCAGCTGTCCTTGAAGTCAGTTGCAGCGTTATGCAAATGGTCTCCCGTTTTTCATCCACATGGCTTTTGTATTGACTGAAGTTTCCTGGGGGCCTCTGAGTCCCGAGTCAGTCCTCATCTTAGTTTGACTATTTGCATTTAGAAATTACAATTTTAATGAGGTGCTGTAAAGTATGTTCACAATTATGCAAATATATATTTGGGCATCCGATATTAAGAGTGGAATGGTTGTAAAGCGTAGGAGAGGAGGTGAGCACACAATTAAATGTATAGTAGCCAAAGATGTGATGCAAGATGAATGGTCCTTATTAGTTATCCAAATATTCAGTCTCACGCACAACATAGAGACCCTGATCACAATCCAGTTGTACTATACTCAAGTGATAATGGCCAATAATGGTGTTTGGAAGATATATTGGCATGGGTGTTGTTAGGTGTTGTTATTTGTATTAATTCATTCATTCATACTATACTACTATTTCATCCTTCCGCAAGATATAGTCCCGACACAAATCTAGGTTTGCTACCCAAGCCGGCTGGTCATTCATTATATCAGTTCAGTTGCCAGAGACGTGACCCAGTCGTTCTGTGAGTGTGTTGGTGAATGGAGAAAGGTAGAGTCAGGCGCGGGACACAGAGATGAGAATAGTCCGACAGTTTAATCAAAAATGAAGAATAATATTCCAACACGGAAAACACAAAAATCCAAAGCACAAGAACACGAACCCACATGACAAACAATAACGCACAAAACAGAGAGGGAAGCCTGAGGGTTAAAGAAAACATTGCTTCAGTGCACTTAGTATATGGCTAATCCTTAAACCTTTTCACCATGGGCCCACCTTTGGGCCCTGGTCAAAAGTAGTGCACTTTGTAAGGAAAGGGGACCATTGGGATGCAGCCCTAGACCCCCTCACCTAATAGAGATAATCAGTTGGTACTGGCAGGCTCCTCTTGAGATCAGCAGCTTGTTAAGATGTAAAGTGACATCTTCTGGTTATGTTGCCTGCTGTAGATTTGTTTTGTCAGTTAGTGAAGCTGACAGCTTGTCAAAGATTTTGAACAGAAAAATGTAGGGCTGTTTGAAGTGAGTGGGAAGAAACTGTGGGTGTGATAGTGCACATGTAAACACTTGATGTGATATTATTATCCATCTCTTGTTCATCTGTTTGGGGGGAAAAAACATGTTTTTATGTATTGTTGTGTCTGTCTTTGTCTCTGTGTAAAAAGTATTGTATTGTGCTGTGCCACTTGGCAGCTCTTGTAACCTTCAGCAGTGGATACCAGGGCCGGCGCCAGAACAAATCAGTTGGACGGGCATTTGATTTCCATAGGCCCATTCTTTTCACGGGACTTATGTACATGCACACATTTATTAAATGGGGGTTGCAGTAAAGGCAGCTCGTTAGTTTCAAGTTTGGGGAAGCTTATAATTTATCGTACCATTTCTACCGATCTGAGTGTCAGTTCTAATTTTTTGGTATATGCGCATTTTCGTGGAACAATTTAATTTAAATAACGTTTTAGCTTCTCAAAATCATTGTCATGTGGTTAATCATAAAAATCTGAATCATGATTATTCAAATCTAAAAGTTAAAAGAGAGCACCAGCCTCTGCCATTTGGACACATTGATACCGCAGATAAAGAAATGAGCTCATGGAGCTTAGAGATAGCCTTTAGGCCAATGCATCAGTAGGCCTATAACTCCCATCTTCAACTAAGTAAAATACATTGGCATAATGTCCTGATGAAAATGCAGGTTCTTTCAGTCACATTCATCTCTCTACTACGCCTATCTGCCTCCCTTTCTATCCATCTTGACTCGAGCTATCTGCTAGTGAAGTGCAACATTGTATCAAATCAATGAACTGGCTCTGGCCAGAAGCTGTTGCTAGCGAACTGGCAACATTGTATCAACTAACGTAAACTCACTCAATTTACCTTATTTTAGCGCCCCCCCCCCCCCCCCCCAAAAAAAAGTAATACTTCCAGATCAACTGTAATATCAATACTAATGTAAATCACAATTTCTCCCCTTTCCAACAAAATGAATGACGAGACCTTCATGATACCCATCTCTGCATGATTCAACAAGGCAATGAGCTCCGTCGGGTCTTTTTAAAAATGGCAGTTGGGGAGCGAAGGCTACGAAGTGATCTTGAAATGGGGAAATATGTTGTGTGAAGAAAACAGGTTTTTTCACCCGATTTGTCCAACTAATCAACTTTAAAATGTAAATAAAACATAAAGAGTTTATTCAATGTCTCATCACATACCTGTTTGAAGATTTGTGTCGAATTTGAAGAGGGGTTTAAGGGCTGCGCTAACGTTAGCCTCACAAGTGAACTGCAGCTGTTCCGGCTTTTGAGTGTCATGATGGCTAGCATGGTCTCCCGTTTTTTGACGCGCAAAAAAATGCAATTGGCACCCTAGTCATGAAATATTAGTTTAATATTAGCAATAATTATATTAACTTATACAAAAATCATGAACAATGAAGTTTTCTTTCAAGTGTGTATGGTTAAGCATGATTTTAATCTGCGAGAGAAGGGCTACCCCTGGTGGAAAGAGTCTGTACGGCACAAAATTAGTTGCAAATGCGTTACGGGGTCAGTTCTTTCATCTTTTCTCAAATACTGTTAGTCCATTACCATGTCAATCAACTCTGAATCGAATTGTAGTTCACACCCCGGATTTTGATGCCAACAGTCACTAAAGTCCCATTCGTTTTCATTGCAGCCTCGTTTGAATGTCGCGGTTATGCACATTTGTACGGAATGGGGTGAGTTTACGTTAGCCTATTCCCTGTCTGACTCCCTTTCTATTTGTCTTGACTAGAGCTGTCCCTTGTATCAACATTGTATCAAATAGCCTATTCCAAGGCCTCAGAGTTTCCCATGCCAGTGAACTCAGGACAGACAGCTTTTTCATAAAATTCACACCTAGGCGTGCTGGTTATCAAGGCCGGAAGAGTGTTGGAAATATTGTTTAAATAATGTGAGGAACTATTATTATTCACAATGGATGTTTTTTTAAAAAAAGACTCAGTTGACATGCTGTGTGAGGTGAAGAAAAAACGATTGCCAAGCTTATTAGCAGAGGACGTGGTGAGTTATTAAGACCATCAGAATTCAGACATCCCCAAATGGGTACCTTCCTACATTTGCAGCAACAGGCCAGGTAGGCGAACTTGAATGCGTGCTCAGGCGTGCACGCTCCCTCAACGTTATTAGGACAGAGAAAACAGACAGATGCTCTTTGTGCACATGGAGCACTCCAAACAAAAGACATTGAACAAAAATGTCAAAACTCGTAATGAATGGTTATGAAATAAACCAAAACGTGTTATCACACAAGTGTAGCAAGTTGTGAAACCTGCAGATAGTGTTTCCACTGCGAGAATGAGAACGATAAATGTAATTAATACATCCTTAATTTATGTATCAAAATTACGGGGATTAAAGGTACATTTACTATGTAATGGGGAATTTAAAAAATGATACAATCAAAAGGCCAAACAATTCACACAGTGAAACAATGAATGCGTTAGAATTAGCGAGTGCGTTCTGGAGAGCTGAGTGCTGCATGCGTTCTGAAAAGAGATGCGACATGTCTTTGCCACACACCCCTGCGCTTTTTCTTGTCTCAACATTTTATATTATACTCAAGACACAGTGAGTAGGGTTACATGCACACAACAATGCGATTTTTGTGGATAGTCAGATTAATATAATTGTTTAGTTAAAACGTTTACATGCTTTGCAAGAACGATTCCCCTAATAATCCTGAAATCAGGCGAACTGATGCAGAAAATCAGCAATCAAATAAACGTTCTACCACAGCGAACATGTTGTTTTTTGGGAAGCGTATTTGATTCCGAGTTCGGACATACAGTGCCTTGCGAAAGTATTCGGCCCCCTTGAACTTTGCGACCTTTTGTCACATTTCAGGCTTCAAACATAAAGATATAAAACTGTATTTTTTTGTGAAGAATCAACAACAAGTGGGACACAATCATGAAGTGGAACGACATTTATTGGATATTTCAAACTTTTTTAACAAATCAAAAACTGAAAAATTGGGCGTGCAAAATTATTCAGCCCCTTTACTTTCAGTGTAGCAAACTCTCTCCAGAAGTTCAGTGAGGATCTCTGAATGATCCAATGTTGACCTAAATGACTAATGATGATAAATACAATCCACCTGTGTGTAATCAAGTCTCCGTATAAATGCACCTGCACTGTGATAGTCTCAGAGGTCCGTCAAAAGCGCAGAGAGCATCATGAAGAACAAGGAACACACCAGGCAGGTCCGAGATACTGTTGTGAATAAGTTTAAAGCCGGATTTGGATAGAAAAAGATTTCCCAAGCTTTAAACATCCCAAGGAGCACTGTGCAAGCGATAATATTGAAATGGAAGGAGTCAGACCACTGCAAATCTACCAAGACCTGGCCGTCCCTCTAAACTTTCAGCTCATACAGGGAGAAGACTGATCAGAGATGCAGCCAAGAGGCCCATGATCACTCTGGTTGAACTGCAGAGATCTACAGCTGAGGTGGGAGACTCTGTCCATAGGACAACAATCAGTCGTATATTGCACAAATCTGGCCTTTATAAAAGAGTGGCAAGAAGAAAGCCATTTCTTAAAGATATCCATAAAAAGTGTTGTTTAAAGTTTGCCACAAGCCACCTGGGAGACACACCAAACATGTGGAAGAAGGTGCTCTGGTCAGATGAAACCAAAATTGAACTTTTTGGCAACAATGCAAAACTTTATGTTTGGCGTAAAAGCAACACAGCTGAACACACCATCCCCACTGTCAAACATGGTGGTGGCAGCATCATGGTTTGGGCCTGCTTTTCTTCAGCAGGGACAGGGAAGATGGTTAAAATTGATCGGAAGATGGATGGAGCCAAATACAGGACCATTCTGGAAGAAAACCTGATGGAGTCTGCAAAAGACCTGAGACTGGGACGGAGATTTGTCTTCCAACAAGACAATGATCCAAAACATAAAGCAAAATCTACAATGGAATGGTTCAAAAATAAACATATCCAGGTGTTAGAATGGCCAAGTCAAAGTCCAGACCTGAATCCAATCGAGAATCCGTGGAACGAACTGAAAACTGCTGTTCACAAATGCTCTCCATCCAACCTCACTGAGCTCGAGCTGTTTTGCAAGGAGGAATGGGAAAAAATGTCAGTCTCTCGATGTGCAAAACTGATAGAGACATACCCCAAGCGACTTACAGCTGTAATTGCAGCAAAAGGTGGCGCTACAAAGTATTAACTTAAGGGGGCTGAATAATTTTGCACGCCCAATTTTTCAGTTTTTGATTTGTTAAAAAAGTTTGAAATATCCAATAAATGTTGTTTCACTTCATGATTGTGTCCCACTTGTTGTTGATTCTTCACAAAAAAATACAGTTTTATATCTTTATGTTTGAAGCCTGAAATGTGGCAAAAGGTTGCAAAGTTCAAGGGGGCCGAATACTTTCGCAAGGCACTGTATATGTATGTGCAAACTAATTCTACTGAATGTATTCATTCAGTCGTTCTGAACTCACTTCAATCGCACTAAAGAGGGAGGCTTGCTCTGCTGGTGAAAGCACATACGGAAGATCAGATACACTGCTGGAAAGCCGATTAAGTTGTTTACATGTCCTAATCATTTGAAAGATTGCTCACAAAACCAGGTGTCTTAATTAATTGGCATATGATTACTTCGATTTTGACCTTACACGACAATTGCATAATCCGTTTAATATTGAATTATTAGTGTGCATGTAAACGTACTCAGTATCTTCACAAATGTTTTAGATGCTTTTCACTGACAGCCGCAACTCAATAAACAGATATGCCTATTGCCACGCGGGCTTCCCAATTTGTGGGCTTCCCAAATAGGCATAGGACTACTGTACAAACTTGTTATTTGAAACAATCCAATCCGCTAAAACAGGGGGAAGTTTTACTAGGATTAAATGTCAGGAATTGTATTTGGCTAAGGTGTATGTAAGCATCCGACTTCAACTGTATATACACTGAGTGTACAAAACGTTAAGAACACCTTCCTAATATTGAATTGCACTCCCCCTTTTGCCCTCAGAATAGCCTTAATTACTGGACTCTACCAGGTGTTGAAAGCGTTCCACAGGAATGCTGGCATGTTGACACCAATGCTTCCCACAGTTGTGTCAAGTTGGCTGGTTATCCTTTGGGTGGTGGACCATTCTTGATTCACACAGGAAACTGTTGAGCGTGAAAAACCCTGCAGCGTTGCAGTTCTTGAAACAAACCAGTGCGCCTGGCACCTACTACCAATCCCGTTCCAAGGCACTTAAATATTTTGTCTTGCCCATTCGCTCTCTGATTGGCACACATAAACAATCCATGTCTCAGTTGTCACAAGGCTTAAAAATCCTTCTTTAACCTGTCTCCTCCCCTTCATCTACACTGATTTCATGTGGATTTAAAAAGTGACATCAATAAGGCGTCATATCTTTCACTTGGATTCAGCTGGTCAGTATACAGTATGTAATGGAAAGAGCATGTCACGTTCTGACCTTAGTTCCTTTGTTTTGTCTTTGTTTATATGGTCAGGGCGTGAGTTGGGGTGGGCAGTCTGTTTGTTTTTCTATGTTGGTTTTTGTGTTCGGCCTAGTATGGTTCTCAATCAGAGGCAGGTGTCGTTAAGTTGTCTCTGATTGAGAATCAGAGCCGCCAGTCTGTCCTGAGCCGCCAGTCTGTCCTGAGCCGCCGGAGCCACCAGTCTGTCCTGAGCCGCCGGAGCCGCCAGTCTAGCCAGGAGCCGCCAGAGCCGCCAGTCAGCCAGGAGCCGCCAGCCAGGAGCCGCCGGAGCCGCCAGCCAGTCAGGAGCCGCCGGAGCCGCCAGCCAGCCAGGAGCCGCCGGAGCCGTCAGCCAGCCAGGAGCCACCGGAGCCGTCAGTCAGCCAGGAGCCGCCGGAGCCGTCCTTCACTCCGGAGCCGCCGGAGTCTCCAGACTGTCGGACGCCGCCGGAATCTCCCGCCTATCCGGCGTAGCCGGAGTCTCCCGCCTGTCCGATGAGGGTCGCCGCTCGTAGGAGGCCACGGGGGCGGTTGAGGAGGCGGACAAAAACTGTGGTGAAGTGGGGTCCACGTCCCGCGCCAGAGCCAGACGCCCACCCAGACCCTCCCCTATAGGTTCAGGTTTTGCGGCCGGAGTCCGCACATTTGGGGGGAGGGGGGGGGGGGGGGGGGGGGTACTGTCACGTTCTGACCTTAGTTCCTTTGTTTTGTCTTTGTTTAAATGGTCAGGGTGTGAGTTGGGGTGGGCAGTCTATGTTGGTTTTTCTATGTTGGTTTTTGTGTTCGGCCTAGTATGGTTCTCAGTCAGAGGCAGGTGTCGTTAGTTGTCTCTGATTGAGAATCATACTTAGGTAGCCTGGGTTTCACTTTTGGTTTGTGGGTGTTTGTGTCCGTGTGAGTGTTTTGGCCACACGGTACTGTTTCGGTTTTGTAAATTCACGTTGTTATTTTCTGTTTAGTGTTGTGTTGCACCTTACAGGACTGTTCGTTGGTTGTTTATTGTTTTGTTTTCAGTGTTCATTAAAATATTTTAAATATGGACACTTACCACGCTGCACCTTGGTCCTCCTCTCTATCTCCAGACGACAACCGTTACAGAGCAGGTGTTCATGATGTTTTGTACACTCAGTGTATAATGACGAGATACTAATGTCTCCACCCTAACAGTGGGAGTCTTTTTATAGATGCACCATCGAGATCATCCCGTCGGGCGGTATCACCACCACAACTGCACCGCCCTCAACCACAGCGCTCTCCAGAGGGTAGTGAGGTCTGCACTACGCATCACCGGTGGCAAACTACCTGCCTTCCAGGACACCTACAGCACCTGATGTCACAGGAAGGCAAAAAGATCATCAAGGACAACAACCACCCGAGCCACGACCTGTTCACCCCGCTATCATTCAGGACCAAGAGAGTGAAAAACAGCTTATATCTCAAGGCCATCTGACTGTTAAACAGCCATCACCACATTACTCATCTCATATGTATTTTAAACCATCTATTTAATCTTGCCTATTCCACGCGGCAATCGCGCAGACGCCTCACAAGTCCTCGACTGGCAGCTTCAATAATTGTACCCGCAAAACACCAGTCTCAACATCCTATTTAAAAAGCTGCCAGTTGAGGACTTGTGAGGTATCTGTTTCTAAAACTAGACACTCTAATGCACTGGGGTCTCCTACTCCTGTCTGCACACCACCTGTCATGTGGCCTTCTCTGGACCAACTGCCTCCTCCGTCTCCAATGGTCACACCACCAAAGCAGCCTCGTCTGGTGTCCCTGCCCCCTGTAATTTGAATACAGCCACCTCCACAGGTAAACACATGTTAAATTACCAAAAAATGACTGTTATGTGATTTATAAAACTGCAATGTTTCAACTTTTTCTCTTTCTTTTACATATCTACAGTCTATAGCAACAGCCCTCAAGGCATGTCCACCGCCAAAACTTCTGCAGCTTCCTCCAGAGGTATTGTTGTAAAAAAAAATGAAAACGGTTTTCATGAAACATGCTCTAACACTACTTTTTCCTCAGCACAGAAAAGGAAGGGAAAAGCTCCACCGGCCACCTCAAGCTACGCATGGCAGCACTCTCAGGTACTTCATAATCTTTATTTTTGTTGTATCAATTACTATTGTTGCTGTAATACTTCTACATTTTGCAAAACCATGTTAATCAATTTGATGTTTTTTTAAAATAAAAGCAGACACCACCTGCTGTGCAGCACATGTGTGTGCTGTGACTTCTGCCAGCACTGGTTCCACTGTAGGTGTGTGCAGTGTGGTCTAGATGCGGAGGTGGAGCTCGATTTTTAGAGTGATTTTTGTGACAATGTAAGGATGGAAGTCAAGATTTACTTGTTTTTTTTTGTTTGCTTTCATATGAAATTATTTATTTGTTTAAAAAAAAATACATGTCTAAAATATAATATATATTTATTCAACCCATCTTGTGTGTTTCTTCCTTTACTTTCCAAGGTCATCTCTGCACACAAACTCCAACAGTGTTTTAATTGTTTATGTCAATGCACATGACTGAAATTGATGTTGTATTTATTTAAACTTATTTAGGTTTTAGTATTAAACTGTTATCTACTTCCTTAAAACATAAGATTAATCTATAAAACAAATCATGAGACATTATTTCGTTACAACGCTGAAGATGTTGGTGAAGAAGCATTTTCTAAGAGTCCACAGGAGGGCGCACCGAAAAGTTGACTTTCAAGTAATTTTTTTAAACTGGAAAGCTAGCCAACTAGTTAACTATCTAGTAAACACTTCGGATACGAGGTTGGCTTCTCATTTTTGAACAAAATGAAACAGATATGTCTTGTAATTGAATAAAATAGTAAGGTGGCCGATAACTTTGGACCGTATGCCGATAATACGGACATGCTAAGCCGTTTATCAAATGCCAAACATGCTAATTGCTGACCCGTTTGCTAACATTTTTACGACACCAATAATCACAAAACATTGATGGCATGATCACAAGATAACACTGTTGAAGGTAATATATTTCTTAAACGCGGTTGAATATGACGATAATATGGGGTTCCACGCTAGAATGACACTCTTTTTAACCAGACGGCATCAGATACATGGCCAACACATACTGAGACAGGGGCGTCGGATGCTTTATCTGAGATTGACGTGTCTTTTTGTTAGCGTGCGTCTCCGTCAAATAAATGATCAATATTTCTATTTTTAATTTTGACGGACAAAGAGGTACGGTAGGGCGGGCCAGTCCCACTAAGGCCCACCCATGCCCTGGTGCATATTGGTAATTAGTGTTACCAATACCAGCATTTTACTAATGTGGGGGAAATTTCAGTGGCCTAGCATTCTGTTCGTCCCGTTCCCCAGATACTTTTTCTCCTTTTCTAAATGCTATGCGTACAGTATGTCCTACTCAAAAAATCCTATCACTGATATTCACACTTCTAGTCAATATGACACATAATGAATTAACTTCACACTTTTCACTGTGCAGGCCTAATAGAATGCTGCATAGAATGGCTGATTTGCTTATATTTGTAAAGGCGAGATTTGGCTGGAGGAACGTGAGGAAGTCTGCATGTCATTGTGGCAGCAAGGGGGAAACGCTGCATGAAACCTTCATTACTCTTCAATTAACTCAGACACACACACACTCTCCCTCCCTCACACACTCTCCCTCTCTCACACTCTTTTTGTCTCCCTCTCTCACAAACACACACACACACACACACACACACACACACACACACACACACACACACTGTTCCCAACTTTAAAACGTTAGGCACCAAACAGTGCACAAATTTGGTCACATCCCTGTTAGTGTGAATTTCTCCTTTGCCAAGATAATCTATCCACCTGACAGGTGTGGCATATCAAGAAGCTGATTAAACAGCTTGTACTGAGGACAATAAATGGCCACTCTAACATGTGCAGTTCTGTGACACAACACGATGTCACAAGTATTGAGGGAGCGTGCAATTGTCATGCTGACTGCAGGAACATCCACCAGAGCTGTTGCCAGATAAATGAATGTTCATTTCTCTACCACAAGCCTCCTCCAACATTGTTTTAGAGAATTTGACAGTACGTTCAACCGGCCTCACAACCGCAGACCATGTGTAACCACGCCAGCCCAGGACCTCCACATCCAGCTTCTTCTGAGCTTCGTCTGAGACCAGCCACCCAGACAGCTGATGAAACCGAAGAAACCTTCTCAGGGAAGCTCATCTGCGTGCTCATCGTCCTCACCACGGTCTTGACCTGACTGCAGTTTGGCATCGTAACCGACTTCAGGTGGCAAATGCTTACCTTCAATGGCCACTGGTACGATGGAGAAGTGTGCTTTTCACAGAGGAATCCCGGTTTCAACTGTACTAGGCAGATGACAGTGTGTATGGCGTAGGTGAGCGGTTTGCTCATGTCAACATTGTGAACAGATTGATTGCCCCATGGTGGCAGTGGGGTTATGGTGTGGGTAGGCAAAAGCTACGGATAACGAACACAATTGCATTGTATCGATGGCAATTTGAATGATCTGGATCGACATATGACAGCGTGTTCCAGTTCCCGCCAATATCCAGTAACTTCACACAGCCATTGAAGAGGATTGACCGACAGATGCATATCTGTGTTCCCATCCATGTCAAATCCATAGATTAGGGCCGAATTCGTTTATTTCAATCGACTGATTTCCTTATATGAACTGTATCTCATAAAAACATTTTAAATTGATGCTTGTTGCGTTTTATTTTTTTTTCAGTGTAGTTTGGGCTTACACTAGCCCTATATGATTCCTACCTTTTGAAGCAGATCTTGTGAGTAGCAGACCCTTTTCCTTTCTCCCTGTGCCAATCAAATCTGCCTAGACCTACTGTCAAGTGGGCAGATTGTTAGCTAGCTAGGTAACATGACTGAACAACATTGTTAGTTATCAAACCAATAATTTGCGACCCGGGATTAGTTTAAAACAGCCCGGGACATGGTTTGTGAAATTATATCAAATGTGAAATCGTGCAAGGTAGAGAAAAAGGTAGCTCTGGTACTGTTTGGACTAGACACAGCTGTAAGCATGCCTGTGCTCCATTTTCCCTCTCTGTCAGTCAGAGGCTGCGTGACAGCGAACTCGCAAATTGCAAAGTCTACTCAGACTGGCCTGTGCTCTTGGTTATAACAGGCGCTGCTCCAATGTAGCGAATGTAACAACAGAAGACTCATCAGGGTCTGCATCTCCGTTCGCCATCACGGCTAAATATATTTTCAAAACGGATGGAAAAATTGGACGTGCAGGAAGACCGGACGGAGAGAAGCAGGTGAGTGATGAGCAGGCAACTGGCTGATCGAGCTCCCATGTGTGAGATGCTGTGAAAGTTGAGTGGGCTTTATGGCATACAAGAGACTAGTTGCTGTTGCTTAAATTAAGCTGAATTTATAAACACAACTGGCTTTATAAAGATGTTATAACAGGCGCCAGCTAGTTCTTTAGATTGGCAGGGCCGGTCAACGGTTGTATCATGTGAAACGGCACTACAGTATTCTAAAATGTTGGAATCGTAAGGATCATGACATTTTGGTAGAGTGATATTACCGTGGTACTGGTATACCTGGTACACCCTGCAACACTACTGGTGATGATAAACAACAAGCATGACAGTAATTGGTAATAGTTGGCTATTCTTGTTCTGTATGGCTTTTGTTTACGGTGAATTATGTAAAGTGTATAATAATGCATAATACATAAGAACTCAGTTACTTTAAACTACTAACAACACTATCTTAGATACCGCACTATGCAAATCTGTGCCTTAAAATACATAATCCACTATTGTCTTTACAATCTGTTTAATGTGTGATATGTAGAGACGGCGTACAACTTTTGGTAGCCGGCATAGTTGGATTTAAAAAAGTGAAGGTCTGAACTGCTTTAGTTCAGAAGCAAAAAAAAATGAAAATATTGATATATCGTAGGTGTACCTAAACAGAGGGTGAAGTACAAAGTAGGATAACCAACCCAGACAGACAACGAGCCGTATGCGTAGGTGCTCGCTCGCTTCCGAAAAACTATACTACTTCTCACCAAAGCCCCAGCAAAACCAAGCCCAAACAGAGCCTGTACAACTTATCATAGACAAAGGTTTGGGAGAAGCCTTTCGGTTGTTGTCAAGGTTGCCAGCAGCACCAGAATGCAGCTTTAGATCCAGCATTTGCCCTCAAAACCTGAAAATTGCCTGGATGCGCGTATCTAAGACTTTTCACCTTGTCAGCCTCGCTCTCGCTGTGGAACAATAGGCGAAACACTTGGTGCATAGCTGAACTCTATATACCACCTGCTCCAAAGAGAGTGATTATCTAGATGGAGAAGCTTACCGATGCTACTCTAAGGCTTTTCTCTGAGACAGAGGAGGACAAATACCGCTTGAAATCCAAAACACTGGAACTCCTCACCTGGACTGATAAGCCTTGAGTAAAGTCCCCTATTTCAACTCCATGTTAGGCCTCAACGGTATGTTCTCAGTAAAACAAACAAGAGTCAGTGTGTGTCCCAAATGGAACCCTACGCCCTATATAGTGCACTACTTTCCCTTTGGGCCCTGGTCAAAAGTAGTGCACTATATAGGGAATAGAGTGCCATTTCAGACACTCATCACTCTGTTTTGTATGAAACTATTTTGAAATCTACCTACAGTTAAAAATCTGAAATATCTGTGCGCCTTGTATTACAGCAAGTTTTCATATGGTAAGCCAAGGTGCTCTTTAGTAACTCTGTACACAGGTGAAGGTAAAATACAACCACACTTGCCCATAGATGTTAATGTGGGATCATCACCTGCACTTGAACCACGTTGTTATTGTAAAAGATCAGTTTGTTTTCAATGACTTACCTCACTAAAATGCTTAAATAAATGCATTTTCCCGGGTTTCTATTAGTGAATTGTCAAAATGACCTTGATAGTAAGCTTTTAGAGTGTGGAAAGCCATAGATACTCGTATCCAGGTACTTTTCAGGTTTGGAGGGCAGAATGCTGGATCTAAAGCTGCATTCTGGTGCAAATTCTCCTGTGTTGAAACAACAGTGTTAAGTTTACCCCTGGGCCAGTGTGTATATCGGTCCACGCTTAGTGCTGACGCTGTTACATTTTAGTCAGTGTTACGGAATCAACACTTTTAGTGTTATCCAACAACACCTCATATAATATTTCTATATAGTTTGCACCAATGGCGTTATGCAATAATATCTCATATAGTATTTTATTTTAACCATTACATGAAGAGGTCTGTATCTCGATATTATGTACAACTGTTTATTGTCACATTTTTTTTAAACCTTTATTTGACTAGGCAAGTCAGTTAAGAGCAAATTCTTATATACAATGACGGCCAAACCCGGACGACGCTGGGCCAATTGTGCGCTGCCCTATGGGACTCCCAATCCCGGCCGGATGTGATGCAGACTGGATTCAAACCAGGGACTGCAGTGACACCTCTTGCACTGAGATACAGTGCCTTAGACTGCTGCACCACTCAGGAGCCCCACATGCTCTTATGTAAGCATTTACAAACTGGCAGAAGACATGCTCAAACTTTAATTCACATGACCATAGGCCTTCACCAAGTGAGTTCCTAGGCAAATAATATGATTAAAATTAAACTCTTTAAACTCTTTGACAATACATGACATACTGTATCTCATAAGGACTTATTGTGAGGCCTAGTTGTACCCTAATACAGTGGCCTGAAACTCGTTGTTTACAGGCCACATCAGGCTGTAAGTCACATTATTGCCTGTTCGTCTTGTCTGTTCCAAGTAAACCAGTGTTTTTTCCCGTACGCCTGCCTTTGCTATTCTCTTTTTTCTAGTCCTCCAGGTTTTGACCTTTGTCTGTTCTGGACTCTGTACCTGCCTGCCTGACCATTCTGCCTGCCTTGACCACAAGCCTTTCTACCACTCTGTACCTGCCTGCCTGACCATTCTGCCTGCCTTGACCACAAGCCTTTCTACCACTCTGTACCTGCCTGCCTGACCATTCTGCCTGCCTTGACCACAAGCCTTTCTACCACTCTGTACCTCCTGAACTCTGTACCCACCTGCCTGACCATTCTGTCTGCCTTGACCACAAGCCTTTCTACCACTCTGTACCTCCTGAACTCTGTACCCACCTGCCTGACCATTCTGCCGCAAGCCTTTCTACCACTCTGTACCTCCTGAACTTTGATCTGGTTTTGACCTTTTGCCTGTCCACGACTATTCTCTTGTTTACCCTTTTGGATTATTAAGCATTGAAATACTCCAACAATCTGCCTCCTGTGTCTGCATCTGGGTCTCGCCTTGTGTCATGATAATTTATCTTTGTGTAGCATGATATTACTTAATCAATCAATGTACATCCAAAACCACCGGTAATGAAAACAATCCCAAAAATCTACCTGCAGTAGAGCACGCTGGGAAATATGATAATGGGGGTATAGTTTTGATGGGAATTTTTTACTCTCCACAGAGTTAAACGGAAACAATCAGACTCTCACACTCAACAGTGGTTATTAACACCAACACTGGGGGTTTTAATGCATCCAGTTGTACAACTGACTAGCTATCCCCCTTTCCCGTTTACACCAATGAGTGTTAATTTCACACTTACAAAGTTAATTTAACACCTGAATCAACACCAGAAATGTTACACTAAAAAATCCACACTAGGTGTGCATCTAAGTTGTTGTAAGTATGTGTATGTTTGTATCGCGTGTATTTAAAAATAAAAATAAAGTTTTTAAATGTATATTATTTTTTAAGATAAGGAATTTTAACCTAATTCCTGGAACTGGTATAGTTGCCAATTGCTGTCTGGTGCTATAGTGTCGTGCACGGTTATATTATATGGCCACATACCGGCACTGAAAGATATGAAGTGTGGATAGGATGAGTCTTCTAAGAGAGAAGAAAGGTGTAGAGAGAGAGAAAAGAGAGAGACAGAGAGGGTATTTTTGTGTGTGTGTGTGTGTGTGTGTGTGTGTGTGTGTGTGTGTGTGTGTGTGTGTGTGTGTGTGTGTGTGTGTGTGTGTGTGTGTGTGTGTGTGTGTGTGTGTGTGCGTGCGCGTGTGTGCGGGCGTGTGAGAGAGAGTGAAAGAGATAGAGAGAGACAGAAAGAGAGAGGAGGGAAGCGAGAGAGGTGGAAAGACTCAACACGACATACCTGCAGACAGAGAGGAAAATCAATAAGTGTCAGCTTTTCAATAAGCTCTGCGGCCTTGTGTAAACTCTTCATCACACAGGTGGTACTGGCATCGCACTGAATCTGGACAAAATGGAATTCTTTCAGTCAGCGGCCTCAAAAATCACTATGGAGGGAGTGACAAAGACATTTACACCCCAAATATCCTGAGCCCACGCAGGCACGCACAACATCACACACGCAGGCTCGCATATACGCACGCACGCACACACACAGACATGAACAAGCAAGCAGAGTGAAAGTTGACAAACCGTTAGGGTTACTGACCTCAAGTGCCTTTCTCTCATCGTTCAAGAAATCAGTGTTGATCTGAAGTGCAATCACTAGGTATTGAAGTACAATTCACCCAAATTGAAAACATCTACTAGTCACATATCATCCTTGTGTTGACTCCTTACTTGAACTATCGGCAGGAGGGCCAGTCGTGTGATGCCAAAGACAGCTTTGGACCCTGGTCAAAAGTATAGAAAGGGAATAGGGTTCCGTCTGGGATGCAGCCCAAGAGAGTGCTAGAACTAGCCACGCCTCTTCCTGGCAACTCCAAACAGGAAATTGCTTCCATCTGATTATATAAAGGAAAGGGAAAGGGGGATACCTAGTCAATTGTACAACTGAATGCATTTAACTGAGATGTGTCTTTCGCATTTAACCCAGTAGTGTTGTCTAAACCAAACGCACTCAAAACGGCCATTTCCTGACAGTACATAAAGAGGTAAACCATAAAATGACTTTGGAGGAACAATAGGCCCCCAAAAACATAATCATTGTTAGCGTCGGTGACTAACATTATGGAAATGTAATTCCAGAACTGTCTATCGCCGCCCCTGTGTACTGCTCTCTCACCTATGGGGAGGAAAAGGTTATTGGAAATGTTAAGTGTCAAAACCGAGAGGGTCAGGTGCGGAATTAGCAATTCCAAAGTTGATGGCAAGTCTGAACTTTTTCTTAACCATTATATATCTATATAGGGGGGGTCAGCACGGTAGGTTGCGCCCCATCTTTCCGAGGGACCAATTAGCTATCTCAATGAAAATTGGATGGCAAGGTCCTGCGGTTCTATTTAGTGGAGGGTAAAAGTTTAGGTTAAAATCAGACCAAAAAAGTTTTTTTTGTCATTGTGAGGAGATTCTACCACAACTGTAGTGTGTATTTGGGCAGTTACAGCACAGAATACCACAAAGTCACAATCCCTGCCGAGGACTACAAAAGACTAGGGTATACAAATCTACTGAGGCTCTGGATCGAAACAGAGCTGTCAAAAAAAAGCAATAAAAGTTGTTGATAAAAATCCTTTCAAAGCTCACTGTCGCTGTATTGTTTCCGTCTTTTCTCTTCAAGTATACAGTGAGTAAGCTAACCTCTGAGAATTTGAGTTGAATAAAACAGTTTAGCTCATAATACACTTCAGACAGGCCAGACAATGGAGACAGCAACCACTCATAGAGAGGGCTAGAGTTAGAAATCGTTCAGTCTGGCCCCCGTCAGCTGCAAGCTGTATGCAAACAACACGACAAGTGGAGAGACGAAACCAAGGTGTTTGTTTGTGTATAAAAGAGAAAGAGAGAGAGAGAAATGGCGAGAGCGACAAAGACGGACAGTGAGAATAAGAGAGGGAGAGCGAAGGAGAACGGGATATGGAAAGGGTGCACTGAACAAGACATACGGGGGATTTAAACACAAACACAGTCGAGACGAACGTGTTGACACTCCAGACGTAGACCATAAAGAAGCGTCCTCTCTCTCGTTTCGCAAGGGGGAAAACACAACACAATGGAGAAGCATGGGTATTAAAACCACCCGTGCCCCCAGTCACAAATCCTACCCTTGGGACAGCCAGACAGGTAACAACAGGTTGCGCTCCCTCAGGTTGCGCTCCCTCTTTCCGAGAGGCCAATTAGCTCTCTCGATGAAAATGGGATGGCAGGGTTCTGCGGAGATCGGGTTCTGTTTACTAGGGCGGGGGGGTTAAAGGTTTTGGTGGAATTCAGACAAAAAATGCTTAGGGTGTGTGTATGCAGTTACAGCACAGAATACCACTAGACAAAGTCACAATGCCTGCTGAGGACTATGCTGATATCTTTGGATCGAAACCGAGCTGGCAAAAAAAGTTGTTATTACAAAATAATAATGATAAAAAATAAATAATTATTTCAAAGCTCACCATTGCTGTATTTTATCTTAATTTGTTTTCAAGTATACTTTTTATTTATTTAACCAGGCAAGTCAGATAAGAACAAATACTTATTTACAATGACGGCCTACCTCGGCCAAACCCTAACCACGCTGGGCAAATAGTGTGCTGCCCCTATGGTACTCCCAATCACGGCCGGATGTGATACAGCCTGGAATTGATCCAGGGTCTGTAATTACTGAGATACAGTGCCTTAGACCACTGCGCCACTTGGGAGCCCCAGTACACAGTGAGTAAGCTAAGTTCAGTGAGTATCTGAGTGTCGTAAACAGTTTAGCTTGTAATATACTTCAGAGGCTGGCTATAGAATATCGTCCAGGCCAGACAACGGAGACAGCACCTACTCCCAGAGAGAGCTAGAGTTAGAAATCAACAAGACAAGTGGGGAGATGAAACCAGAGTGTTTTGTGTAAGAGAAAAAGAGAGGGAGAGCGGTGGGATATGGAAAGGGTGACAAAGAGCAGTGAACAAGACATACGGTAGGATTTAAACCAACACAGTCAAGACGGGCGCGATGACACTCCAGACGTCTACATAAAGAAGAGTCCTCTCTCGCTCGCAGGGGGGGGGGGACATAACATAACAGAACGGGGAGACATGGGTATTAAAAATACTCATGCCCCTGGTCACAAATCCTGCCCTCGGGATAGCGACAGACAGGTAACGACAGCCATAAACAAAAGAGGCTTAAAGAAGAGCTCCTCGGTTCTCTAAAAACCCAGATAGAGAGCGAGAGAGAGAGAGATATAGCCGCGGAGCCATAGTAAAACAAAGAGGGATAAACTGTATAAATAAATAAGGGAACGGAGGAGAACGATGGAACGAGAGAAAAACAGCGAGGTGTAAAGAACAAGTAACTAAGAGATCAATAATTCTCTCTTGCTGCTGAAGCAGATTTACGTGAATAGAAGGAAAACGTTCCACCCTCGCTCCACATTGTTCCCTTTTTTCATCCTGGTTTTTAAAATGACAGAGACACAGACAGACGGACGCAGAACCACACACACGCTGACAAAGACATTGGACAAACACGCGCTTGGACGCACACTTACACACAAACTCACAGCTACTGCCACACAGAGCTAATTGTAAAGGCCCAACTTGAATGGTAACTTGATCAACACCCAAAGACACACACACACACACACACTCACTTGCAGTGCAAAGAGTAGCAGTGGCTTGTCACCTAAATAACTTTCAAGAGTCTTGTTACAGGCAATAATTTATAATGTTAAAGATGATACTGTACACACACAAGCAAACAAGCAAAGTATCCCCCCCGTTCCTGTCTATTCCCCCGACACCAGCAGCGTATGTAAGGTGAGAATGAGCTGGAGCTCCGGTCTGCTACAGATGGCTATTATCTGGAAGTGAGACCTAGCTGGCAGCCACTTCTGGCTGGGTGTCTGTCCTGTCTCCACCCTTCTCCCCTTCCCTTTATGAAGGCCAAGCACATCACAGAGGACCCAGCACAAAATCTTACCCAATGTTTTGAGCTGCTGCCCCCCCCCCCCCCCCCCCCCCCCCCCTCCCTCTTCCCCCCCAGAAGGAGATTACAAGGTCCCACTGTTCAGCAAGAATAGGAGCGGGACAAGATTCATTCCGATGGCCATCAGGACGCTGAACAGTGGGACATAGGACAGATGTAGGCCCAATACATGGTCAGAGTGTAGACCGAAGACACTGAAAATGTGTGTTAATAATTATCTTGCCAGTATTTTCCATATTGAATGTATTATCGTGTATTTTTTGGTATTACGTGTTTGTGATTTGTATGCTGGCTTCACAAAATGAATGTCCATGTAAATGGACAATGAAGTATATTGCATTGTATCATTCCTTCCCGTTCCTCTCCCTTTGTCCTTCGCTGTGTTGCGTTAAAGTAAAGAGGGAGGGTGGGAAAGGGACAGAGAGAGAGAAAGAGAGGGAGAAGAGAGAGAAACTCAGAGAAAGGGAGAGGGAGAGAGACACAGAGAGAGTGAGTGAGAGATAAGGGAACCAGAAAGAGACATGCACAGAGGGAAAGAAATTAAGAGAGAAAGAGAGAAGGCAAGAGTGTGCGAGAGATAAGGCTCTTTAGAAAGAGGAGGGCGGTTCACTCCCCCGGTGGTAGAAATTACAATCGCCATTGTCATTGGAGGGGTCAATTAAAGGTTTGGATGTAAACGCGGCTGTGCGTGGCTCAGAACTCATCCTATTGTCTGCTCCCTGGCTCAAGGCAGATAGCAAAGCCTATTAAACACTGCAGTCAAGCAACAGCGTGTGTGTGTGTGTGTGTGTGTGTGTGTGTGTGATCACTCTGTCAGTGTAGAATTATAAGCACACCTTCCTCACAGACAGTGCCAAGGCCTGAAAAAGAGAATGTAAATGCCTGTCTTGAGATTCCCTGACCTGAGCTAGAAAAAAAAGCAGGGATATCTACCCTTGTACTTTTAACAACAGCACCATCCGATCAATTGCATCGCTTGCTCTGTGCCAGGTTGTTTTGTGCTTTTTCACAAAGTTCTGAAATGAGAAATAACATAACTCACATCGGCGAGGGCGTAATGAATGTGCTAACCTTAATATAGTAGCAAACCTCTGCGTCTGTGCTCACATAACCAAAGGGTGAAAGCAATACCGGTGAATTATTGAAAAGAAAAGGGAAAAAAATGCATTTTGGTTAATATTATAAGCGGTTATCGTGTGCGAAGAAAAACCTGAGTTCAGCAACCCTTGAGTGGTGGAGAAGGACTTGATTCACTGCAGAACAGAATTATTCAAAATGAAATAATTCATAATAATAGCACTCGGTAATGGTTCTATAGTTAAACAGGAAATGGTGCAAGTATGCTGTTATTAACGAAAATCTAAACTGAACGAGGGTAAATGATCCCACTTTCCAAGTACCAGAACAAAGTACATAGATTATGAATTCATAAATGACATGAAATAACATTCAACTCTTGATCTTCTTGTCATTACAAAGAGTTCAACTTCTTTTCAAATAGCCTAGCAACTATAGCAAAGTTTGAAGTATATCGGACACATTCTATAGACAGAATTAATCATATCACACATGACTATAGACATTTCTTTGTTTCATTGCATGTCTTCTTGTTTGACCATCTTTCAAATCAATCTTTTTTAACTTCTTATTATATTGGGTGGTTCGTGCCCTGAATGCTGATTGGGTGAAATCCGTGGTACAGTACATCAGACCATATGAGTATGGGTATATATGGGTATGACAAAATAGGTATTTTTACTGCTCTAATTACATTGGTAACAAGTTTATAATAGCAATAAGGCACCTCGGGATTTGTGATATAAGCCAATATACCACGGCTAAGGGCTGTGTCCTAGAACTCCACGTTGCGTTATGCGTAAGAACAGCCCTTAGCCGCGGGACATTGGCCATATACCACACCCCCTCAGGCCTTATTGCTTAAGTATATAAGTATAAAGGAATACATGTACAGTGCCTTCAGAAAGTATTCAGACTTGTTGACTTTTTCCACATTTTGTTACGTTACAGCCTTATTCTAAAATGGATTAAATAAAAAGAAAACCCTCAGCAATCTACACAGAATACCCCATAATGACAAAGTGAAAACAGGTTTTTAGATATTTTTGCAAAAGTATTAAAAAGTATTCAGACCCTTTGCTATGAGACTCGAAATTGAGCTCAGGTGCATCCTGTTTCCATTGATCATCCTTGAGATGTTTCTACAACTTGATTGGAATTCACCTGTGATACATTCAATTGGTTAGACATGATTTGGAAAGGTCCCACAGTTGACAATGCATGTCAGAGCAAAAACCAAGCCATCGGGTCAAAGGGGAAGGGTACCAAAAAATTTCTGCAGCATTGGAAGAAGTTTGGAACCACCATGACTCTTCCTAGAGCTGGCCACCTGGCCAAACTGAGCAATAGGGTGAGAAGGGCCTTGGACAGGGAGGTGACTAAGAACCTGATGGTCACTCTGACAGAGCTCCAGAGTTCCTCTGGGGAGATGGGAGAACGTTCCAGAAAGACAAACATCTCTGCAGCACTCCACCAATCAGGCCTTTATGGTAGAGTGGCCAGACGGAAGCCACTCCTCAGTAAAAGGCACATGACAGCCCGCTTGGAGTTTGCCAAAAGGCACCTAAAGACTCTCAGACCACGAGAAACAAGATTCTCTGGTCTGATGAAACCAAGATTGAACTCTTTGGCCTGAATGCCAAGTGTCATGTCTGGAGGAAACCTGGCACCATCTGAACCGTGAAGCATGGTGGTGGCAGCATCATGCTGTGGGGATGTTTTTCAGCGACAGGGACTGTGCAATCAGTCAGGATCGGGGCAAAGATGAATGGAGCAAAGTACAGAGAGATCCTTGATGAAAACCTGCTCCAGAGCGCTCAGGACCTCAGACTGGGGCGAAGGTTCACCTTCCAACAGGACAATGACCCAATGACCCTAGCCAAGACAACACATGAGTGGCTTCAGAGCAAGTCACTGAATGTCCTTGGGTGGCCCAGCCCATGAACCCGATCAAACATCTCTGGAGAGACCTGAAAATAGCTGTGCAGCAACGCTCTCCATCCAACCTGACAGAGCTTGAGAGGATCTGCAGAGAAGAATCTGAGAAACCCCCCAAATCCTAATGTGTCAAGCTTGTAGCTTCATACCCAAGAAGATCAAGTCAAAGGGTGCCTACTTTAAAGAATCTCAAATTTAAAATATATTTAAATTTGTTTAACCCTTTTTTGGTTAATACATGATTCCATATGTATTATTTCATAGTTTTGATGTCTTCAGTATTATCCTACAATTTAGAAGATAGTAAAAATAAAAAAAATAAAACCCCTTGGATTAGTAGGTGTGTCCAAACTTTTGACTGGTACTGTATGTTTGTGCGTCTTTTCCATGAAAAAGGTTTGACAGGGTCTCCATCTTTCCAGAAGAAGTAGTATATAAGTTACAAATGTGTCTAAATCAAGACATCACTGAGATTGAATTGTCTACAGTCTATTTAGTGACTTAATGCAGAAACAATCTGAGACCCAGCTGTGTGGAAAGGGTCTCTCAGACTCCCTCTATTTCACAGCAGTGTGAGCAGTCCTCTGTCCCCCTAATTAACTGACCCTTAAGGTTAGGGGTCAACAGTCTGGCCCAGACATGACTGACACACATTAAGTCAAGCGCAGGTCGCTCAAGATCCACTGCGAAATTCGATGTCTGTTCAGGTAAGCAGGACGTTGGGAGATGACTTCAAAACTGGCCACTTGCGGCAACGGTGAGCGCTATTGCCATCAAGTAGGCTTGGGGTTTCTAGGGTGTATTGGACAGGGGTGGTGGATGGGTGAAACCACGAGCTCCGGCTCTGAGGTTTGCGTGTTCAATCCCAGTGCAGTTGTTTATTGATTTTTTTTTAACCTTATCCCAAACCTTAACCCTTACCTTAACCATTCGGAATGAATTTTTAAACTTAACTTTGGAGTTGTTTTTATTTTAACCCAATCCCAAACCTTAACCCCTTGGCTTATCCATTCCGAATGAATGCCTAAACTTATCCTTCAAAATGTAACATTTATGGACAAACATTGGATTCTGCAGAGAGACTGTGAAAGTGTGTTACACACACACACAAATGCATATGCACAAACAAGTGCAGCCACCCAAAACACACCCAAAACACACTCTCTAAATTCTCTCTAAATTCTCTCTCTCTCTCTCTCTCTCTCTCTCTCTCTCTCTCTCTCTCTCTCTCTCTCTCTCTCTCTCTCTCTCTCTCTCTCTCTCTCTCTCTCTCTCTCTCTCTCTCTCGCCTTTTCACACCACAGATAATTTTCTTAAAGAGGAGTCTTGTGGGTCACAAGTTTCAGATATTGACAATCAGAGAGAGGAGAGAGAGAGAGATCTCTTTAGCGACAGCACCCTGGGTGCAGAGTAGGGAGCCGGACCTCTAGTGTGAATTCTGGTGTTAAATACAGAGAAACACCTCTTAGAGGGGGGAGGTTGATGTGTGAATTTGTGAGTGTAAAGTCAGGACATGGTTAACATGCCGGACACTCTGGACTGGGTACTGTCGCCGGACACTCTGGACTGGGTACTACCGCCGGAGGCTCTGGACTGGGTACTGTCGCTGGACGCTCTGGACTGGGTACTGTCGCCGGACACTATGGACTGGGTACTACCGCCGGAGGCTCTGGACTGGGTACTGTCGCCGGACGCTCTGGACTGTGTACTGTCGCCGGACGCTCTGGACTGGGTACTGTCGCCGGACGCTCTGGACTGGGTACTATCGCCGGACGCTCTGGACTGGGTACTGTCGCCGGACGCTCTGGACTGGGTACTGTCGCCGGACGCTCTGGACTGGGTACTGTCGCCGGACGCTCTGGACTGGGTACTGTCGCCGGACGCTCTGGACTGGGTACTGTCGCCGGACGCTCTGGACTGGGTACTGTCGCCGGACGCTCTGGACTGGGTACTGTCGCCGGACGCTCTGGACTGGGTACTGTCGCCGGACACTCTGGACTGGGTACTGTCGCCGGACGCTCTGGACTGGGTACTGTCGCCGGACGCTCTGGACTGGGTACTGTCGCCGGACGCTCTGGACTGGGTACAGTCGCCGGACGCTCTGGACTGGGTACTGTCGCCGGACGCTCTGGACTGGGTACTGTCGCAGGATGCTCTGGACTGGGTACTGTCGCCGGACACTCTGGACTGGGTACTGTCGCAGGATGCTCTGGACTGGGTACTGTCGCAGGATGCTCTGGACTGGGGAGGTGCACTGTAGGCCTGGTGCATGGTGCCGGCACTTGTGGTACCGGGCTGGTGACACGCACCTCAGCGCGAGTGTGGGGAGAAGGAACGGGGCGTACTGGACCCTAAAGCACACTGGAGGAAGAGTGCGAGGAGTAGGAACAGAACACACCGGGTTGTGAAGGTACACTGGAGACCTGGTGTGTATAGCCGGCATCAATTGTTCAGGAACTTTAACACGTTTCAGGATGAGTACGACGAACTGACACAGCTAACACGCTCCTCAGGCGAATGCCGTGCATACTATGCCAAACCAACAGCTCTCTCTCTTCACTTTCCTCCAATTTCATCAACGACTCCTCGAATGTCTCATAATCTCCCCTCCGTTCACTCTCCTCCAATCTGTCCAATAACTCCTCGACAATCTCAGACTCACCCCTCAACTTCGCCGACTGCTTCATGTGCCCCCCCCAAAAATGTTTTATTGGGGTTTCTGTGGCCTACCTCCCCGACATCGTTGCTGTCCTCTCTTACTTCGCCATTCCTCCTGCGCAGTTTCCACCTGCTTCCATGGTAGGGGATCCTCTCCTGCCAAAATCTCCATCCACGTCCAGGATCCTTTACCGTCCAGTATTTCGTCCCAGGTCAATTTTTCCACAAAGCGCCGCTCTTCCCTTTCACGCTGCTTGGTCCCGGTTTGGTGGGTTATTCTGTCACGTTTGTCATAACGATGAGACCAAGGCGCAGCGTGAGACGAAATGACAATACGGCCTACAGTGCGCCTCGCCTGTTCAGCGCTGCCAGAGTCTCCCGCCTGTCCGGTGCTGCCAGAGCTCCCGCCCCTCAGTCCAGAGGCGCCAGCGCTCCTCAGTCCAGAGGCGCCAGAGCCCCTCAGTCCAGAGGCGCCAGAGCCTCTTTGTCCAGCGCGGCCAGAGCCTTCCTCCTCTCCAGCGCAGCCGGAGTCTCCCGCCTGTCCGGCGCTGCCAGAGCTCCTGCCCCTCATTCCAGAGGCGCAAGAGCCCCTCATTCCAGAGGCGCCAGAGCTCCTCAGTCCTGTGCCGCCAGTCTGCCCAGCGCCGCCAGTGCCGCCAGTCTGCCCAGCGCCGCCAGCGCCGCCAGTCTGCCCAGCGCCGCCAGTGCCGCCAGTCAGCCAGGAGCCGCCAGAACTGCCAGTCAGCCAGGATCTGCCAGAGCCGTCAGTCAGCCAGGATCCGCCAGTCAGCCAGGATCCGCCAGTCTGCCAGGATCCGCCAGTCTGCCAGGATCCGCCAGTCGGCCAGGATCCGCCAGAACTGCCAGTCAGCCAGGATCCGCCAGTCAGCCAGGATCCGCCAGGATCCGCCAGTCTGCCAGGATCCGCCAGTCAGCCAGGATCTTCCAGATCCGCCTGTCAGCCAGGACCCGCCATTCAGCCAGGACCCGCCATTCAGCCAGGATCCGCCAGTCAGCAAGGCTCTGCCAGAGCTGCCAGTCAGCAAGGCTCTGCCAGAGCTGCCAGTCAGCCAGGATCTGCCGGAACCACCAGTCAGCCAGGATCTGCAAGTCAGCCAGGATCTGCCAGAACTGCCAGTCAGCCAGGATCTGCCAGAGCCGTCAGTCAGCCAGGATCCGCCAGTCAGCCAGGATCCGCCAGACTGCCAGGATCCGGCAGTCTGCCGGAACCGCCAGTCAGCCAGGATCTGCCGGAACCGCCAGTCAGCCAGGATCTGCCGGAACCGCCAGTCAGCCAGGATCTGCCAGAACCACCAGCCAGCCAGGATCTGCTAGATTCATCAACCTTCCTGAGCTTCCTCTCAGTCCCCAGCTACCCCTCAGTCCCGAGCTATCCCTCAGTCCCGAGCTTCCCCTCAGTCCCGAGCTACCCCTCAGTCCCGAGCTACCCCTCAGTCCCGAGCTACCTCAGTCCGGAGCTGCCCCTCAGTCCAGTGGGGCCCGTTGTTAGGTTTCCTAGACCAAGGTTAGCGGCGAGGGTCGCCACTCAAGGGACGCTAAGGAGGTGGACTAAGACAATTATGGAGTGGGGTCCACGTCCAGCGCCAGAGCCGCCACCGCGGACAGATGCCCACCCAGACCCTCCCCTATAGGTTTAGGTTGTGCGTTCGGAGTCCGCACATTTGGGGGGGGGGGGGGGGGGGGGGTACTGTCAGTCATTGTCTCTGATTGGGAACCATATTTAGGTAGCCTGTTTTGTGTTGGGTTTTGTGGTGATTGTTCCTGTCTTTGTGTTTGTGGCACCAGATAGGACTGTTTTGGTTTTTTCACGTTTCTTGTTTTGTAGATTGTTGTACTTTCATCTTTATTAAAGATGCACAAAACTAACCACGCTGCATTTTGGTCCGCCTCTCTTTCCCCAGAAGAAAACCGTTACACAATGGTCTTCCTGAATGATGGACATGAAACAAAACAAAAGCGAAAGAAAGAAAAAAGAAAATAAAAAAAAGAGAGGAACTCCTGGGCTTTTGCGACGTTACGAAATCTCTTCTGAGCTTGGCTGAGATGAAACGATGGGTCGGACTGTGATATGCTTTGAAGCGCACACCATGACACCACAGTGTGAGTGCCAAGTGCGCTGGAAGCTGGTGTAAAAGGCAGAATGACGGGCTCCCAATTAACAGCGACTCGGTGACATTAGTCGACTAGTGGCGTATCGTATGAAATCTCAAACGTTTTTTAAATCAAGCATACACTATAACAAGCTCTAAAGTGTTAAAGGTGGGCCTATATAACAAAATCCATTAAACAGCAATTTGAATGTCTCCTTCGCTGCCTCCGTTTACCTTGAAAATGAACACGCGCGTTACTACGTGGCAGACACATTGTGTAACTAATTAATGTTAAAAGCTTTAATGTGTTTGCTTCACCTGGAATACATACAGACACCACTGTCTCGGCTTGTGGTGTGCAGGAAAAGTGGAAACTATTTGAAATGCATTAACACATCTGTGTATGCGTGTGTGTGTGTGTTTGAAGATGTGTATGTGTGTGGGTGTCAATGGCTGTCAGTGCTTTCTAAGAATAGGGCGGACGACACTTATAACTATTACAGCATATTGTGGATATCTTATTCATATTCCATTCACCCAGCTCAATGTACACATTGATAGGTTTAGCCTCCTACATGATACTCGAATTTCCCCTATACCCATCATGAGGTTGCTACAACCCAGCCTACGAATGAAAGTTGATAACATATTGTTGCACAGGTCGGGAGACAAATTGTAGTAATCAAGGTGACAGACAGTGACACATTCAATACTGCCGTGCTCACTCAGGCCTGCATCTAGGTTGTAATTATTAGTCCAAAAGGCAGCAAACAAGAGTTTCTATTGGAAAAATTCAGGTAGGTTTATCCCTGTTTGTTAAGGGAATGTTTTATCAATGATGACTAATTATGTATACATTTCAATCAGGACTGACTAATCAGAATACTATTATGTTACTATATATGTACTAATCAGAATACTATTATGTTACTGCATATGTACTAATCAGAATACTATTATGTTACTGTATATGTATGAATTTTCTTTTTAATCCTAGTACTGAATATAATGTGTGTAAATATAATCAAGAATTAGAACAATGACTGTCTGTACCATGGTAGAAATGAATGAACTTATAGCCAGTCTGGCTAGAAGGCTTATCTACACAAGCTGACCTTGGCTCAGTCATATATTATCTTAATAGGGAGAGACATGTGAGAACCATACAGCCATTGTATTAGAGCGGAGATGACACGGGCTAGTACTGAAACTAATTACGTCATTTTCAGTTTATAACCTGTGGTAAAATGTGTAATGAGCAGTATTCTCGTGAATAAAAGCTGCTGGTTGACTTTAAGACTGGGCTCTGTCCATTTTATACAAATAAGGGTCATACAAATCCTTATGAATTGACAGTGTTTGATTTTAATTGGGTATTAAAACAGAGGAATTTAATTCCTGCAACACTGTTCCATTAACGTTTGTTTCCGTTTGAGAAATGTTTTTCAACAGAATCGGCGCAATGAATTCACCTCTGATCAACCGCACACACAGTTCACTTTCATAGCAGCATCATCACTTTGTTCGTTGTATAATTCCTTCTGGCATCTGCACGATCTCCTCCTCTCACCTTTTCCTTTCGCTTGTGGACTTCAGTGGACAACACAACAGCTGTCCGTGACCAGGCGAAAAAACTTTCCAAGCCAAAACCCACTACAATCACGCAGTACAGTGTACAGCAAGCAGTTTAGCAGTTACACCGGCGGGCCCTGGTGGCAATAAATGTATTCAACTGTCAGCTTACCTTGACTTGGAAGAGTTACAGTGTTTGATAGCCTTAGCCAGCTACCTTACAAAATAACATTCCTCTCTGTCTCTGTTTGAGAACAAGTTCTCATTTGCAACTGCGACCTGGCCAAGATAAAGCATAGCAATTCGACACATACAACAACACAGAGTTACACATGGAATAAACAAAACATAGTCAATAATACAGTAGAACAAAACAAAACAAAAAGTGAGTGCAAATGAGGTAAGATAAGGGAGTTAAGGCAATAAATTGGCCATGGTAGCAAAGTAATTACAATATAGCAATTAAACACTGGAATGGTAGATGTGCAGAAGATGAATGTGCAAGGAGAGACACTGGGCTGCAAAGGGAGCAAGATAAATAAATAAATACAGTATTGTGATGAGGTAGGTAGATACATGGGCTGTTTAATCAAATCAAATCAAATCAAATGTATTTATATAGCCCTTCGTACATTAGCTGATATCTCAAAGTGCTGTACAGAAACCCAGCCTAAAACCTCAAACAGCAAGCAATGCAGGTGTAGAAGCACGGTGGCTAGGAAAAACTCCCTAGAAAGGCCAAAACCTAGGAAGAAACCTAGAGAGAAACCAGGCTATGTGGGGTGGCCAGTCCTCTTCTGGCTGTGCCGGGTGGAGATTATAACAGAACATGGCCAAGATGTTCAAATGTTCATAAATGACCAGCATGGTCGAATAATAATAAGGCAGAAACAGAAACAGGAAGGATATAACCCCACCCACTTTGCCAAAGCACAGCCCCCACACCACTAGAGGGATATCTTCAACCACCAATTTACCATCCTGAGACAAGGCTGAGTATATCCCACAAAGACCTCCGCCACGGCACAACCCAAGGGGGGGGGCACCAACCCAGACAGGATGACCACATCAGTGAATCAACCCACTCAGGTGACGTATCCCCTCCAGGGACGGCATGAGAGAGCCCCAGTAACCCCAGATGGGTTATGTACAGGTGCAGTGATCTGGTGCTTAAAGCTAGTGAGGGAGATGTGAGTCTCCAGCTTCAGAGATTTTTGCAGTTCGTTCCAGTCATTGGCAGCAGAGAACTGGAAGGAAAGACGACCAAAGGACGAATTGGCTTTGGGGGTGACCAGTGAGATGTACCTGCTGGAGCGCGTGCTACGAGTGGGTGCTGCTATGGTGACCAGTGAGCTGAGTGAGATACGGCGGGGCTTTACCTAGCAGAGACTTGTAGATAACCTGTAACCAGTGGGTTTGGCGACGAGTATGAAGCGAGGGCCAACCAACGAGAGCCTACATGGTAGGTAGTATATGGGGCTTTAGTGACAAAACAGATGGCACTGTGATAGACTGCATCCAGTTTGTTGAGCAGAGTGTTGGAGGCTATTTTATAGATGATATCGCCGAAGTCGAGGATCGGTAGGATGGTCAGTTTTACATGGGTATGTTTGGCAGCATGAGTGAAGGTTGCTTTGTTGCGAAATAGGAAGCCAACTCTAGATTTAACTTTGGATTGGAGATTCTTAATGTGAGTCTGGAAGGAGAGTTTACAGTGTAACCAGACACCTACAGTAGGTATTTGTAGTTGTCCACGTATTCTAAGTCAGAGCCGTCCATAGTAGTGATGCTGGACGGGCGAGCAGGTTGAAGACGCTTCTGCGTTTAAGACACGTCTTTGTCATAACAGTATATTGACATTACATAGGAACTTTGGACACTTTGGAGAGGTGTGTGGCGACAGACCAGTTTGACCTCCCGCTCCAAACCCTTGACACTTTTTCTCTCTTATGTTGCACCCCACATTTTCCGGGACTATTTTTATCATGTTATTGAACGTATCCAGAGTATTTTCCGATTTCATTATCAACAAATGTGGTGAAAATCAACAGTGCATGGTTTGGATTCAGTCTTGTGTCAGAATAACTGTTTAGTCCTCACCTTTGTTCTAATCATTTTCCCATACTCTCCAAAGTGTTCCCTTCTGATTGCTACCAGGGTTATACATACTCTTTCCATGTTTCTTCTGTTATAAACATTTAAATTTAGCCCTATCCATATAGACCAATTCCCACAAGTGTACGGGGTTAATAAAAATAAACTTGTCACTCCTAGTCATCAGGTGGAACCGGAGCAAATGTGTTTTGCTCTGCGTTCATCATCTGAACCGACAATACAAATGTTTGTTTGATGTCACATCAGCGTCAGGTTGCATTGTGTTCTCCAGTCGTTGTCGCCTTTTAATATTTATTCTAAGACTCGGGCCCGCCTTTAGGCCATGTAGGCAGGCAGACTCAATAAGTTATTTGACAAATACCCACAAGCCCCTGTGGAAATGTGTCGCAAAGCTCAGGAAATGTTTTAAGTATGTTAAACTCCTGAAATGTATGTTCGTTTTCTGTCTGTGGAGAAGGAAAATACACAATTAAGTTGCAGTGGAATATTGCAGTATTATGAAGAAACAATGTTTGCCTTTGGGTTTGTAAGTAAGGATAGTAAGTGAGTGTGTGTGTGTGTGTGTGTGTGTGTGTGTGTGTGTGTGTGTGTGTGTGTGTGTGTGTGTGTGTGTGTGTGTGTGTGTGTGTTTGTGTGCGTGAGTGCTACCATGCATGCTTGTGTGCCTGCGTGCGTGAGTGCCTGTGTGTACTGTACGTGTGTGTTTGGTGAGACTGAAAAATAGGCCCGGGATAGCTCACCGGTTAACAGTTCAGTATGACAGTTCTACTCCAAAAAAAAACAGAATAACACAAAACAATGTAGCTCAACTCTGAAAGCGTGCTCTGCCCTAACATCAGACCTTATCCCTGGGCAAAGTTCTCCTGAAAAACTGCGTACCCAGGTTCTCCATCTACCTCCATCTAAAGTGTATTACTCTGAGCTACTGTGCCATTTCAATGTGTTTACAGTAATAATGCCTCATGAGGCCCTGAAAGCATTGACTCGGCACCGGTACCACCTGTACATAGCCTCATTATTGTTATTTTATTGTGTTATTTATTTATTTTTTATATGAATTTTTTTACTTTAGTTTATTTAATAAATATTTCCTTTACTCTATTTTCTTCAAACTGCATTTTTGTTTAAGCGCTTGTAAATAAGCATTTCACGGTAAGACCTACACCGGTTGTGTGGCAAATACAATTTGGTTTGATTTGATCGTGCACCAAACTTAAGGCCAACACTGCTTATCATTCGAAAACCTTAACCTCGATTGATTTGCTCTCCCCGTCTACGCGCTAGTCAAATGGCACTGTCCCAGTGAGACGGTATAAGCTTTTCACTCGGGTGTTCCCTTCAATACTGTGTATAAGTGTGCACTACAAGGGGGACAATGAAGTAATGACGTCATGAGCCTTTTGTTTGAAGCAGTCTGCACGTTTGCACCTTTGTCTTGCTCAGATGCAGACAGGGAGTCTGTGTGTGCATGCGTGCGGGCATCTAAAATGTGTGTAATATGAACACCTGTAATATGTAGTAATAAAGCATGCGAGATCATTCTTTTCCCTCTTAGTGGAAATACACGGCCAAAATGGAAGAAAATAGATGTTCAATTATTCTTGAAGACTCTGTAATGACTTTTTTTTCCTGTCTCTTTTCTCTCTCCGTGTAGCAGAAATACATCATTAAACTTTCATTACGGCACTGCAGTTCATTTCTGTCGTGGAGAAGCAGTTTAGTGGCTTATTCTAGAGCGTAATGTTTACTGTTGTGTACTGCTGCGCCGTCACACGCTACATCACGTAACCTTGTTTTCTTTCATGCCCAAGACAGCCTGGTAATAACATGGAATGGTAGAATACACTGTAGCATACGTACGTACGTACAGGTGCTGTTCATGCACGCAAACACCAACGGATTTAGGAGACAAGTCGGGAGTGCACACACACACACACACACACACACACACACACACACACACACACACACACACACACACACACACACACACACACAGAGCTCAGCACAGCATATATTGTATTAGAAAACACAGACACACACACACACACACAGAGCACAGCACAGCATATATTATATTAGAAAACACAGAACCCACATACAACACATCATGAAAATAAAGGGTGATGGAAGCAAGATGGACGCCTTCCATATGATTCCATGACTGATTCCATGACTGAACTCACCCAGTGCATTTTTAATAACTTTCTCATGGCCGCTGCTGCCTGCCCGAACCCTAGCCCTAGCTGGCGTTCCTATAGTGATCTCATCAGGTCCGGATCCAGAATTCGAAATAATGTCACGGGTCTGGGTCGAATCTGATATGATTGTCATGGTTCTCAGGTATGTGTAATTTTAACTGACTTATCTGTAAGGGCCCGTACAGATATGAGAGAGAGAGAGAGAGAGAGAGAGAGAGAGAGAGAGAGAGAGAGAGAGAGAGAGAGAGAGAGAGAGAGAGAGAGAGAGAGAGAGAGAGAGAGAGAGAGAGAGAGAGAGAGAGAGAGAGAGAGAGAGAGAGAGAGAGAGAGAGAGAGAGAATTTATGCTGTTGCTCTTGCTTTTCACAAGAGTGGAGCATGGTACATGTAGGTTGTTGTTGTTGGCCAATCATAAGTCATCAAAGTGGCAATAGGCTACAGTCATAGAGCTTCAGTGTGTAGCAAAAGTATTGAGATATCTAATCAAAAGAAAATGGGATTAAAATCTCTCCCTCCTCTTGTGCTTTATCAGCTCTGGTTAATAAAGTAGATTTAAAAAAATTACTTTTCTACTGCTTCCCTCACTCGGATTGGACCGGGTCTGGATCCGACCAGGTCTATACGGAACATGTCTAGTTGTCCTCGGGTCCGTATGGAATGGGTCTCTATAAATGTATGCATATCATGTCCGGAAGGAAGTTTATGCATTTCAGGTCCAACTTTTTGGACCCATGAAGACCTCTAATGGTGACAGTGATGCATCCTCTATAACGGATAAATCACCCTCATTGTCTACCACCTGTCTACCACCTGTCTACCACCTGTCTACCACCTGTCTACCACCTGTCTACCACCTGTCTACCACCTGTCTACCACCTGTCTACCACCTGTCTACCACCTGATGACCTGAATCTTTATTAAATGGATGCTTTACTCGCACAGGCAAACACGCAGACAGATGGATAGATGTATGCACACACACGCACATATACATACAATGTACTGTATGCACAAACATCTGGAGACAGGCATCTCTTCCTAGAGCCTAGACTATATACTCACTCACACAAGGCGCCTCAGAACTGCACAACAACACATCGTTACTAGCCCACCCAAGAGACATAACACGCAGTCTTACCGTTGCACGACATAGCTGGAAATCATCATGGTTCATCATGTTGAATAATCGTGGAGTGTCAAATACAATTTGGGCTTACATTGCCATGGTGCGATAACGTTTCCGTGAATGTTGCTGCTGCGTTCAATGTCTCAGGATGCGGTCTGATGCGTATCTTGATGAGTCGCACAGACACCCTAAAGACTTGTCCCTCCTGCTTGACGACTACACCTGAAGGAGAAGTTACCGCCCACCTTTCACACACACATACCGTTAATATGACGGTGTGCAACTTTCAATTCGACGGAACGACCAGTTGAAGAATGTTGAGATCATGGTGGGTTAGGGGGCGATTGGGCTCAGGTCACACCCCACCAAATAAAAGAAAATTGTATTCGTCACATGCTTCATAAACAACAAGTGTAGACCAACTGTGAAATCCTTACTTTACGGGGCCATTCCCAACAATGCAGAAAACCACACCCACTAAACAGGAGCAAACATACCTTGAGACTGGTAAACAAAGGTGCACTCCCAACACTCCGGGCCATTCCCAACACTCCGGGCCATTCCCAACACTCCGGGCCATTCCCAACACTCCGGGCCACTCCCAACACTCCGGGCCATTCCCAACGATGCAACACGCCATTCAGTTCAAACCATCTGCTGTAGCAATGTAGCAAAATGCTGAATGCAGCCCTTGTTTAACCTGGTGAATACACTGGTTGGATGTGGATGGGGCTCAATGGGGCCCGAGTAAAAAGTTATTTCAATTTAAACTTCAACATTGAAGACGACATAAGGTTCTTAGCCCTAACTTTTTGGAAAAACAGCCTGTTTTCTTGAGATAACACCCTAATCATACTTGTATTTTTCTTTCGTAAATTCAGCATCAATTATTTCGATCACCTGTGTCGTTTCGCAAATTTCCTAATCCTCCTTGTTCTAGTAGGTCTCTTTTCCCCTTAGTTTGAGCAAATTGCAGCAGACACTAGAACAAATTGATAAAACAACTCTATCTAAGATCTTATGTTTTTCCTTGGAGGGGTTCATCACGTAATGATTTGTTTTGAGAGGAACAGCTGTCTGAGTCCATGGTGAAAGCTGGTCCATTACAGAGGCAAGGCAAGGCAGGCCCTGAAGTCAGCCGTGTACACCACAGCTGCCAGATCCCATGCATGCACGCACTCACTCACACACACAATTAAATGAATAGAAAAAACTACAAAAATTCTCTGACAGATGCAAATTGGAAAACTCATGTGATACTCTCTAACACAGACACACACACACGCTGTCACTGTGCCTGTGGCACAGCCCTGATGAGCCAGGTGTGAGAGGAGAGCTCATCTGTAATTGACCTTAATGATGACTCCGCGCCGTGACTCACCTCCTCTCCTCTTCTCTCCCCTCCCCTCTGCTCTGTTTTCCCCTCCTTTCCTCTCCTCATCCTGACTCACCATCATTAGCATATCTCCATCTTTAAATAAAGCACCCTATCATTTCACTCGTTAATGAAGCAAGGGGAGTAGGTCAGTTAATTCTTAATGAAATAAAGAGAGTGGTCAGTCTTCAATTAAACTGTACAGGCTCAATAAAGTCAGAGAATTAAATAAGTTGCTAAATGGGAACAGAGGCCATATTCACAAAGCGCCTTGATGTGCTGATCGAGGATCAGTGTTCCTTCTCGGGTTTCATTCTGATTCTCAGTGTGTCTGTGCACCCAGTGCTCATCTAGGATCGACTGTGCCTTTTAAATCGTAATGAAACAGACAGATCCAGGATCCCTGGCATTATGTTTCGTTATGATTTCTAAGTCCAAGCTGATCCTAGATCAGCACTTCTACTCTGAGCCACTCTGAGCCATCTTTTGAATACTTTGAATACGTTCCGTGAAGTGTACAGTCCTGTGGGTCGCTAATGCGATCAGCAACACCATGTTGAATGGAAAACAAAGGATATCCCTGAGAGGGCCCCAGAATGTATTTCCTTGGCAGAGTTGTCAATCCCCATTCGGCAAGATGAAATTGAAGTGAGGTGGGGATAGCGTGAGAAAAAAACAACAAAAAAAGGAAAGAAATATAGAAGAGGGAATGGAATTGAGGCATCATTGGTGGGAACCCGAGAATGAACTGAGTGAGAGAGACAAAAAAGGAGGAGAGGAAAATAAGTGACAGCTTGAGCCTGCCTCACGGAGGACTAGGAGGAATAAAATAGGTAACCCGCGTTATGAAGGAGAGAGCGCGATGAGATGAAAGATTTATTGAGGCAGAGGGACTCGAGTTGATTTACGGTATGAGATTGAAATGCTAATTCGGCCCACGTACCATAGAGAGAGTGTGTGTGTGTACCTCACCTAGGGTTCCAACTACCGTACAGACTGACACTTGGGGTTGCCCTTAAAATAGTGGCTTGAGAACCAACATCCATATTTGTCGTTCTTCTTAATTCTGGTAGTGTCCAGCAACCTCAGGCACCCCCACCAAAACGCAAACCCATTTCACTCGCACATGAGCACAAACACACACAATCATTTTTCAAAATCTATCCCCGTCCTCAATCACACCAATGTAACACATGCTAAAGACAAAACACAGATTCATAAGGGTAATCCAATAATAGTCCTATTGTGCTTGTGGGCTTCCTCCCTAGGCCATTGAAACATGCTAAGTGCACTAGAAAAACAATTGGCCAAATCAGGCCCGAGAAACACACCAACACCATCTTAAATTCCCAACCAAATAAGCTTGACGGTTTGTGTACCCCTCTTGGTGGAGTAAACACATGCCTGCCTTAAAAGCACTAGGTGTGAGTGTTCGGGGAAAGGTCACGCGGAAAGTGGGACATGATTGGCGATTGGCTATTTGCAGTTAGTCATCGGCGCTGACGTGGAAATCCATCGGGAAGAAGAGTTGCCTTTCTCTCAGGCTGGAATTGACCACCGGTCGATGGCGTAGGAAATTGGTCAGCTGAGGTGGACTGGAGGAGAGAATAGAAAGGGAGGGGGTGTTTGGCGAAGCATAAGCTAAAGATTATTTATGGCGATACATATATTCTGTTGGGTTGCAGGAGTGGAGTTTTTTTTTAATTGTCTGCATAAGCACATTGTGGTTTCGGCAATGGAAAAGGGCCATTATTCTGGGAGTGTGATATGTTTGGCCAAATAGCTACTTTGTAATTTCATGCGGGAGTCCAAATGCGGATCATTTGACTCGACCGATATGTCCTCCGATTTTGGAGAGAGATAATAATGGAGTCCACATATGCAGGTTGCTCCTGTATTTCTCTCCCACTTCTGTTCTCTTTCTCCCCCTCTCTCTCTCTCTCTCTCTCTCTCTCTCTCTCTCTCTCTCTCTCTCTGTTCCACTTTCTCTACCCATCTCTCTCCCTCTCACCTAATCTCTCTGGCAGTGCCCGAAATCTGGCTTGCCTCCTACTTACTTAAACTGCATACTGTGTACTAATCATACAACATACTATTTAGAATGTACTGTTTTAAAAACGAATGCAGTAAGTAACAAATACAGCAATGCTAGGCTAATCTTACTGTGCCATCTGATGCGCAATTGTGTGGATTCCAGCCATTCGTTCATTTTGGTACGGCGCATCCCCTCAGCTGATTATCAAATACGATTCTCTTCCTCAATAGTGTGCAGAGAATTCTACAAGATGAAAAGCATGCAACATTTTTGAAATTTCTATCAATTCTATACTATAAAACCCTCCCTCACACACTCCACACTACCTCTCTCTCTCTCTCTCCCTCCCTCCCTCCCTCCCTCCCTCCCTCCCTCCCTCCCTCCCTCCCTCCCTCCCTCCCTCTCTCTCTCTCCACCACCACCACCACAGAGCCTCATCACTTTCCGCATCACGGGGCCAAGCTGTCACACTGCTGTGTGTGAGCGCACAATGAAGAGGAAGAGTGTGGGAATATATTGGAATGAGTTAAAGATTGTGTGAGGGAGCATGTGAGAGACAAAAGAGGGCGTATGAAAGAGAGAGTTAACGTGTGCCTGTGTGTGCATATACCGTGAACATAATTGACAGATTGAGAGAGGCAATGATAGCAACTGTGAGTATGAAAGAAAGAGAGTCCGAGAGAGAGAGAGAGAGAGAGAGAGGGATGGGGGTGAACAAGAAAGAGATGGCACACACAGGCATCAGTAAACCTCTTGGCTGTGGGTGCTGCTGAGTGATTGGTCAGTTAAGCACCCAATCATGCCTTTCCTAATGGCCGTCGCCGTACATTCAAGGTGCCAGTCAGCATCATAACGCTGGCCTCCTCTCCGTTTCTCTACCCCTCTCCTCTTCGCAGCCTCTCCTCACTTCCCCTCTCCCCTTCACATGTGATCTTTCCCTCCCCTCCCCTCTACTCTCCTCTCCCCTGCCTCCCTACCCGACCCTCCGCATTCCCTCCCCCAACCACTCTTCCCCCCTCTCCTCCTCACATATATAATGACATACAGTCTGTGAGGTTCACTTTAATGAAGGCTAACGAACCGCCACCTAACCTGGCTCAGTGCTGACCAGCGTGGCGGTATAACCTTCATAATGCACGAGCTCTGGGCTAGCAGGCTAGGGATCTATGTGAATTATTAAAGGTCGGACATGAGCAGATCGGTGGCAGAGTGGGGCAGAGCGCATATTACAATGAAGGGGATCAGGTGTGATGTTTGCATAGTAGAAATTCCGTCTCTATCAGTGGAATTTCGAGCAAACTAAGGCAGTTAGGTACATGACTTGAAATAGAGATGGATCAAGTTGAGGGGGGGGGGGGGGGGGGGGGGGGGGGTTCTATTCTCAAATTCCTTATCCAGAGTGGAATGCTACTTTATTTGAGTATAATATCAAGTCTTCAAGTTTTTTTAAGTAGAATAGTACTTTATTTGACATTACGACGGAAATTATCATTTGCTCTCATCCCAACCAAATCAGACAACACACATTTTTTGGGCTGTCCCTAAGGGCACATTGAAATGGGATCTGATACCTGTAGCCCCCTAAAACCCAGTGCAGTACCTGAACCGGTGATCTTCTGCCTATTGGTTCGCCTCTCTAACCTCTAACCTCTAGGCTACCTGTCGCCCTGATGATATCATCGAGACAATCTGCCCCGAGTAACCCGAGCATATTCAACCAGACGCTGAACAAAAAACTTCAAGACTGAGCCTGCGCCTCCCAACACAAAGAGACATGTCAAAAGTATAACGCACTTTTATATAAATCGGCATTGCATGAATGATCTTGTCATTAAGAGTGCTGGGCAGACAAACTACTATCCTTCTTACATCTCTCTTTTTGAGTGGCGCCGACTTGCTTCCATCATGTACTGTATGCATTGGCCTTTATTAAAGTCATCTATCTGCCTGTATGCATAAAAATAATGAAGTTTCAAAGCACCGGAGAAATGTTCAAAGCCGTTATGAGAGGCCTTGGACGTGATCCTGGGTTTCTATTGTATTTGGGATTTGGGGGACGGATGGAGTCTTAGTGGGGCTGTCTTTTACTGGGTAAGTCAGCACGATTGTCTCAGAGTCTCCGCTGTGTGCTCACCTTTTGATCTGGCGAAGGTAAACCTGCTCACTGATGTGCCGGCACACCCTGTGAAGAGGAGGAGTATGAAGAGGAGTGCTAGGTCAATACCTCTAATGTCAAATGATTTTCGATTGCTAACACACACACATACACACACACACACACACACACACACACACACACACACACACACACACACACACACACACACACACACACACACACACATAGACACAGATGCTCACACACAAACCCAAACATGCAGGCACACACACATACACATTAATACACAGACACAGACACACACACACACACTGAAGAGGCGGCTCAGTTACTCTGATGGGGTGGATGACTGGATCATAGTGAGTCAGAGGACGAGTGGGCCCTTTTAAAGGCTTCGACCCAAATGGCACCCTATTCTCGATATAGTGCACTACTTTTGCCCAAAGCCCTATGGGCCTTGGTCAAAGGTAATGCACTATATGGGAAATAGGGTGCCATTTGGGACTTGACCTAACTGTGATGGCTCCGTTGCACCATCTTCTTAAAGTCTCCAACCTCCACAGACTCTACTGGATCAGGAGGCTTTCCTTGTCTAAACCTCCCTAGACGGGGGAGGTTAACAAATTAACTAATAAATGAACCAACGCTAGGGTCATAAATCATGGATTAGCGATCGATTTGTATGTCTGGGAGATGAGAGGAGTCAACACATCTACAATCTGCCCATCTACAAATTCATTGCAGATCGTAATTGACCGAAAGCAAATTATCCTTCCCGGGTAGCCGTTCATTACTGACAAACCCGTCACCAAAAATAGTGATCTCCCTGGATTTGAACAAACATAGTGTAAATAAATCAAATCAAATCAAACTTTTAATTGATGCATTGATATTGCATTGCATTGAGAGATGCTGTGCTGAGAGTTGGAGCTATATATTCACAGGTATACTCAGCTATACTACCAGTTGAATCTCAGTTATAATCTCAGCGATTCAGCCCCAGTTGAATCGCCTAGTTTCAGTTGATGGGCCCTCTATAAAGGCTATATAGTCTTGTAGTAGTGGGTAATGTAAGTCTGCTTGTGGGAGTCTGCACCAATAACATGACGTTTACACAGGAGAATAACACACACACACACACACACACACGCACACACACACACACGCACGCACGGAGCGAAATACCTCGGCTGAATAATCTTACTGGGAACTGAAAGAGCTGGCAGACCAACCAACATGATGTTTCACTCTCGTCCTCTTCTCTGAACGATGATTGCAAAATGAGGAATGAAAAGGGTTGCAAGTGAACAAAGAGAGAGAGAAAAGAGGGAGCGATAAGAGAGACAGAGAGAGAAAGAGAAAGAGAGAGAGAAAGAGAGAGAGAGAGAGAGAGAGAGAGAGAGAGAGAGAGAGAGAGAGAGAGAGAGAGAAAGAGGGAGGGAGGGAGGGAGAAAGAGAGAGTTGGATAGGTGATATGTCTCTCTGGCACCTATTATAGCCTTACAATATACTGTATACAAGTAGCTGTCTATTTTTAACATAGACAATAAGGCAACTTGATGCCAAGCCGCATCTCCAACTCAAGGTTAAATTATTACAGTTATTCTGGGATAGTCCAAGAATTGGGAAACACACACTTTGCCATGGAGAAGTCCATTAATACTATTAATATTCACAGAGACATGTAGCATGCTCCAAGGCGATTTGTGTAATCCAAGTGCGAATAAATAAAAGTGGCGTTAAGTGAAAAACGGGGGCTAATGAGTGATCAGCGAAGCCCAGTTGATATGGAAGTCTAATGTGACCGCTAATCTCGCTAAATGACGATCATTTATACGACTCATCCTCGCCCAGCGTGAGACTGTGATCTAATAATAATAATCGTCAGTTTGGAATGATCATGTAAGTGTGGACCTCCCATAAAGCCTGAAAAAATAATTAAAATAGGAAAAGATGTATCATTTTTGAGTGAAACGCATTTAAAAATCATCATCATAGCATTATCCAAACGTGTTAGGTGACCATGCATTTGTTATGTGCGGCAGGTAGCCTAGACGCTAAGAGCGTTTGGCCAGTAACCGAAAAATCACTGGTTTGAATCCCTGAGCTGACGATGTGCCCTTGATCAAGGCACTAACCTTTATAGCGCCTGTCAGTCGCTCTGGATAAGAGTGTTTGCTAAATGACAAAAATGTCCATCTTTTGTGAAAAAAGAAGAAGATCTAAAGCATAATTACCCCCCTCTGTGAGCCTCAATGGACAGATCTTAACATCCCATGGTTGACATGGACGTTTAGAGCCTCTGAAATGCCTGATAAGAGATGGAGGGGATCTATCTCTTTTTTTAATTTTCTGTTCTCCCCCTCTTTTCCTTTTTTTCCCTGGGTGGCTACCTTTGTTGTATTTGTTTGTAGATGAAAACGGCTTAGATCTCATCCGAAAAAGCACAAAAGTGCCCGGTGGACAAATTATTCTGTTCCTATTATATTGTTCCTCCTTTGATCCACCACTGGCCTACAAAAGCCGACAAGGGGTTCAAACCAAGGAGGTGAGCTATGGATACGAGGCAGGAATGGACATGGGCAACGAGAGGGCCCTCACTACGCCCTCTCCGTGCCCTTCACACTGTTCTGATCAACAAAGACCAACAAAATGAAGGCCACAAGGACCACAAGGGTGCCTGGAGCACAGGTATTCAAAGGCCGGACAATAAAGGAGGCTCCATTATCCTCCCTCCAGGAAACTGAGGAATATATAGCTCGATCTCCAGTCAAATTAAGTCAGTATAGCTTTATGCCTTCAGAATGTCACTCTTTACTTTTTCAAAAATGTTATGCATTACAGCGTGAATTATAAATGGATATTCATTTGATTTTGTCACTGGCCTACTCACAATACACCATCATGTCAAAGTGAAATTAGGTTTTTGAAATGTTTACAAATTAATTAAAAATGAAAAACTGAAACGTCTTGAGTCTTTAAGTCCTCAACCTCTTTGTTATGGCAAGCCTAAATAAGTTCAGCAGTAAAATTGTACTTAACAAGTCACATAATACATTTCATGGACTCACTCTGTGTGCAATAATAGTGTTTAACATGATTTTTGAATGACTACCTCATCTCTGTACCCCACACATACAATTATCTGTAAGGTCCCTCGGGCAAGCAGTGAATTTCAAACACAGATTCAACAACAAAGACCAGGGAGGTTTTCCAATGCCTCGCAAAGAAGGGCACCTATTGGTAAATGGGTAAAATATATATTTTTAAACAGACATTGAATATGGTTTTGATCATGGTGAAGTTATTAATTACACTATGGATAGTGTCTCAATACACGCAGTAAAGACAAAGATACAGGCGTCCTTCCTAACTCAGTTGCCAGAGCAGAAGGAAACCGCTCAATGATTTTTACCATGAAGGCAATGGTGACTCAAATACAGGTACAGGGTTTAATGGCTGTGATAAGAGAACTGAGGATGGATTAAGAATATTGTAGTTACTACACAATACTGACCTAAATGACAGAGTGAAAAGAAGGAAGCCTGTAATGAATTCAAGCACTAAGCACTAAGGTAAAACTGCAAAGAGAATATATCCAACACATGACTGCATGGGGTATGCTTTTCATCGACAAGGACTAGGGGGTTTTGGGGGGGGGGGGGAAAAAGAAGAATAGAGTTAAGCACAGGAAAAGTCCTAGAGGAAAACCTGGGGAGACAAATTCGCCTTTCAGTAGGACAATAACCTCAAACACAAGGCCAAATATACACAGAAGCTGCTTACCAAGACGACATTGAATGTTCGTGAGTGGCTAAGTTACAGTTTTGACATAAATTGTCTTACAAATCTATGGTAAGATTTGAAAAGGACAGTCTAGAAATGATAAACAACCAACTACAAAACAAAACACAGTAACTGTACATCCACCATACATCTGCTTGCATTCACTCACTCAGTCTGATCATGTTCTTCTCAAGCATCAGAGCTTTAGGAATTCAAAAAAATATATGATGTGCTAATATTGTGCAATCCATGGGGTGTGAATTCAGGGGTGTGAAATTAGATATTTCCATATTTATTTTTCAGTAAATTTGCAAACATATATACATGTATGTATATATATATATATATATATATATATACATTTCACTTAGTCATTATGGGCTATTGTGTGTAGATGGGTGAGAGAAGAAAATGTATTTCATCAATTTTGAATTCAGGCTGTAACACAATGTAACACAAAATGTGGAATAAGTCAAGGGGTATGAATACTTTCTGAAGGCAATGTAATGTCTCTAGTGCAATTCAGTCCCTACAAAATGGACTGACATGCAAAGAAAGAGTGGCATACAGTAAATGATGCCTATTTTCAATACCCGCTTCTCTCATATTGTATTGAATGAGTGTTCGTCATTAAATGTCTCAGTGAAGAAAAAAGGTTTGATGTATCACTGCTTCTATTCATTGCATCTGTAATCAAAGCCCCAGAAGCGGTTTTGGTTAGTGTACAAAGTTTTCCCTCGTTTTAGGCCAGAGGCATCTCCATTTTACCTCTGGTATGTACCAGTAATGTATTCTTCTTCAGAAGAAAAATGCATTATGCTGTGAGGCTTGAAAGAGTGAAAAACAACTTATCTGATATGCAATTTCCTCGAGAGGTTTGGGAAAGCCGGCATGTGGCAACGGTGGTATACAATACGCAGAAGAGAGGGAAAAGGAGGCATCAATCCGCCATAACTTGTTTCTGAGGTTTTCCTGCACCACAAGTATCACTTTGAATAATACAATCAGGCAGGGGCTGGCTGCTACGTATGCAATATGCAGAGATATTATCCAGGCCTCTTGTTAGGATATCTATCCCATACTAATGCCTCATGTCTCCAAGCAAGCAACTCTCCCAGGGCTAGCTATAGCAGCTATCTGAGAGGCAAGCTAATGTCAAGACAGCTAACCCATACTAAAGCCTCCTGTCTCCAACCAAGACACTTTCCTAGGAATAACAATAGTAGCTAGCTAAGAGGCAAGCTAATGTTAAGACGGCTAACCCATACTAAGAGTGTGGTTTCCAAGCAGGGCAGACGTATGTAGCAGGGTCCACAGACAATCACGGATTACAAAAAAAAACAGCCCCGTTGCAGACATCGACCCCATGCACGCCTCCAACTCAGCCCCATGCACGCCTCCAACTCAGCCCCATGCACGCCTCCAACTCAGCCCCATGCACGCCTCCAACTCAGCCCCATGCACGCCTCCAACTCAGCCCCATGCACGCCTCCAACTCAGCCCCATGCACGCCTCCAACTCAGCCCCATGCACGCCTCCAACTCAGCCCCATGCACGCCTCCAACTCAGCCCCATGCACGCCTCCAACTCAGCCCCATGCACGCCTCCAACTCAGCCCCATGCACGCCTCCAACTCAGCCCCATGCACGCCTCCAACTCAGCCCCATGCACGCCTCCAACTCAGCCCCATGCACGCCTCCAACTCAGCCCCATGCACGCCTCCAACTCAGCCCCATGCACGCCTCCAACTCAGCCCCATGCACGCCTCCAACTCAGCCCCATGCACGCCTCCAACTCAGCCCCATGCACGCCTCCAACTCAGCCCCATGCACGCCTCCAACTCAGCCCCATGCACGCCTCCAACTCAGCCCCATGCACGCCTCCAACTCAGCCCCATGCACGCCTCCAACTCAGCCCCATGCACGCCTCCAACTCAGCCCCATGCACGCCTCCAACTCAGCCCCATGCACGCCTCCAACTCAGCCCCATGCACGCCTCCAACTCAGCCCCATGCACGCCTCCAACTCAGCCCCATGCACGCCTCCAACTCAGCCCCATGCACGCCTCCAACTCAGCCCCATGCACGCCTCCAACTCAGCCCCATGCACGCCTCCAACTCAGCCCCATGCACGCCTCCAACTCAGCCCCATGCACGCCTCCAACTCAATCATCAAGTTTGCAGGCGACACTACAGCGGTAGGCTTTGATTACATAACACCGACAAACTGAAATGTTCCACGCACTCAGACAGTGTGCGATACTCAGCTCATATGTACAGTGCCTTGCGAAAGTATTCGCCCCCCTTGAACTTTGCGACCTTTTGCCACATTTCAGGCTTCAAACATAAAGATATAAAACTGTATTTTTTTGTGAAGAATCAACAACAAGTGGGACACAATCATGAAGTGGAACGACATTTATTGGATATTTCAAACTTTTTTAACAAATCAAAAACTGAAAAATTGGGCGTGCAAAATTATTCAGCCCCTTTACTTTCAGTGCAGCAAACTCTCTCCAGAAGTTCAGTGAGGATCTCTGAATGATCCAATGTTGACCTAAATGACTAATGATGATAAATACAATCCACCTGTGTGTAATCAAGTCTCCGTATAAATGTACCTGCACTGTGATAGTCTCAGAGGTCCGTTAAAAGCGCAGAGAGCATCATGAAGAACAAGGAACACATCAGGCAGGTCCGAGATACTGTTGTGAAGAAGTTTAAAGCCGGATTTGGATACAAAAAGATTTCCCAAGCTTTAAACATCCCAAGGAGCACTGTGCAAGCGATAATATTGAAATGGAAGGAGTATCAGACCACTGCAAATCTACCAAGACCTGGCCGTCCCTCTAAACTTTCAGCTCATACAAGGAGAAGACTGATCAGAGATGCAGCCAAGAGGCCCATGATCACTCTGGATGAACTGCAGAGATCTACAGCTGAGGTGGGAGACTCTGTCCATAGGACAACAATCAGTCGTATATTGCACAAATCTGGCCTTTATGGAAGAGTGGCAAGAAGAAAGCCATTTCTTAAAGATATCCATAAAAAGTGTCGTTTAAAGTTTGCCACAAGCCACCTGGGAGACACACCAAACATGTGGAAGAAGGTGCTCTGGTCAGATGAAACCAAAATTGAACTTTTTGGCAACAATGCAAAACGTTATGTTTGGCGTAAAAGCAACACAGCTCATCACACCATCCCCACTGTCAAACATGGTGGTGGCAGCATCATGGTTTGGGCCTGCTTTTCTTCAGCAGGGACAGGGAAGATGGTTCAAATTGATGGGAAGATGGATGGAGCCAAATACAGGACCATTCTGGAAGAAAACCTGATGGAGTCTGCAAAAGACCTGAGACTGGGATGGAGATTTGTCTTCCAACAAGACAATGATCCAAAACATAAAGCAAAATCTACAATGGAATGGTTCAAAAATAAACATATCCAGGTGTTAGAATGGCCGAGTCAAAGTCCAGACCTGAATCCAATTGAGAATCTGTGGAAAGAACTGAAAACTGCTGTTCACAAATGCTCTCCATCCAACCTCACTGAGCTCGAGCTGTTTTGCAAGGAGGAATGGGAAAAAATTTCAGTCTCTCGATGTGCAAAACTGATAGAGACATACCCCAAGCGACTTACAGCTGTAATCGCAGCAAAAGGTGGCGCTACAAAGTATTAACTTAAGGGGGCTGAATAATTTTGCACGCCCAATTTTTCAGTTTTTGATTTGTTTAAAAAGTTTGAAATATCCAATAAATGTCGTTCCACTTCATGATTGTGTCCCACTTGTTGTTGATTCTTCACAAAAAAATACAGTTTTATATCTTTATGTTTGAAGCCTGAAATGTGGCAAAAGGTTGCAAAGTTCAAGGGGGCCGAATACTTTCGCAAGGCACTGTATATACTGTATACTGTATCCTTCACTATCTATTCTTTACAATCTATATATTCTCATCCCATTCCTTTACTAGATTGTGTGTATTAGGTTTTGTTGTGGAATGTGTTAGATATTAGGTTTTGTTGTGGAATTGTTAGCTATTACCTGTTAGATACTGCTGCACTGTCGGATCTAGAAGCATCTGCTAACCATGTGTATGTGACCAATACCATTTGATTTGATTTGATTTGAAGCAACTGTCCTATGACTAGCTATAGTAGCTAGCTGAGAGGCAAGCTACAAAGCTAGCTAATAGTGCTAAGAGGCTACATGCATCACATAATTTAATATACACACTGGGCAAGGACTGAGGACAACTATTCAGCAAAATATGATGTGGCTAGAAAAGTCTAATGGACAGACTCAATGTAAATTATTTGGCCATATTCTACCTTCTATAGGTATGAATCTGAGAGTAGTCATATGGATGAGATGTTTAACTGTGGTCCTGACTCTCTTTGATCATTAAAGGTCCCATAGAACTTGAAAAGTACAAAGGTACACTGTTAACAAAGTACACTGTTAACCCTGGCAAGATTCTCAAAATGCCACCTTATACTGTAGAAATCATCACTATTTCCTAATGGCTCATTAGGGGAGAGTGGAGTAAGTTGAGCCAAAGGGGTACGTTTGTACCACCCTTGTTTTTATTAAACCTTTATTTTACTTGGCAAGTCAGTTACAAACAAATTCTTATGATGGCCTACCAAAAGGCAAAAGGCCTCCTGCGAGGACGGGGGCTGGGATTAAAAATGTAAAATGAATCAAATATAAATATAAAACAAAACAAAACACATCACGATAAGATGTGTCTCGGAAACCATACACAAAATGTGTAATTTGACCAAATATTTAGGAAGAAGTCATCATTTCATGGAGTCTGTGAGAGCAGAAACCACATGGAAAAACGGGTAAGCAAGTTAGGTATAAAAACTGATTTTCACCATAGTCAAATGAATGTATTATGTTAGAGGTTTCATGATGCTTGTATCTAAACAGAAAATGTTAAGATTGTTCTATAGATCCGTTGGGGTCTCTATAAGCTTCAATATGAGGTCCTAAACCAATCATGAAAGTCCATCCATGTAGCTGTGTTGGATAATATAGTCCAAATGTTTGCCTTGGGGTAAGTTGAGCCAATGGCCAAGGGGTAAGTTGAGCCATTGGTTGAGCCAATGGCAAGTTGAGGGAATTGAAGTGTTTTCTTCCCAGGCATAATGCAAGACACAAATCGCTGGGATATGATTACAGGGCCTGGCCTATGTTAAAAAAGTGTAAAAAAATATACATACGGCACCACCTTTCAACCTCTTATTCATTATCCCCAGCACCAAACCAGTGACTACATATGTGAAAATGGAGTGTTTCTAGGATATGTGGTTAAAAAGGTAAGAAGAAAGGTCCTAAAAAATGTTTCTCAACACAGGGTAGGATAAAAAGTAAGAAAAACAGTGATTTTCTTGCAATTTCTTGGTAACATTTGAAAGGAAACACTTCGAAGTTTTGTCGAAATGTGATTAATGTAGGAGAATATAACACATTAGATCTGGTAAAAGATAATACAAAGAAAAAAAAACATTTTTTTATACCTTCATCTTTGAAAGGCAAGAGAAAGACCATAATGTATTATTCCAGCCAAGGTGCAATTTAGATATTGGCCACTAGATGGCAGCAGTGCATGTACAAAGTTTTTACCTGGTCCAATGAACCATTGCATTTCTATTCAACATTTTGTATCAAGACTGCCCAAATGTACCTAATTTGTTTATTAATAACTTTTCATGTACAAAACTGTGCACTCTCCTCAAACAATAGCATGGTATTATTTCACTGTAATAGCTACTGTAAATTGGACAGTGCAGTTAGATTAACAAGAATTGAAGCTTTCTGACAATATCAGATATGTCTATGTCCTGGGAAATGTTCTTGTTACTTACAACCTCATGCTAATCACATTAGCCTATGTTAGCTCAACCGTCCCACAGGGGACCCACCAATCATGAAGAAGTTTTAAAAGATGATCATTAAAATGATTAAAATACAAAATATGCGATTGTAATTGTGTTGAATTGTGTTTGGGAAATAAAGATAGACATGATTTTAAAAGGTAGTGGCAATGTTTCATTCAGCACAGAAATTTGTAGGCGGCTTCACTCACCCTGTCCCACAGCTAAACTTACCCATACCCGGGGAAAGTTGTGCCAAGAGAAAGATAATTGAAAAAAACACCCTTACTTTATTTCATAACATACACCATTTGAAACTGCCAAACTATACACAGACATTCAGTAAATGCTAGAAATAGATTGTCCACCATCTATGTGCTTTCCAGACAGAAAAGAGAAACAGGCAAAATTACATTTCGATTTAGAGCAATAAAGAAATTGAATAATTTATCTGAGCAAACCAGAAACCTTTCAATATATAAATTCAAACAATACATTTAAAACCATTTCAAAACAATACATAGGAAAGTTGTGCTGGACTATGGTAGATTAGACTGTTAGACTGTTAAAGAGTATTTATCTGGTCAATGTCAGTGTATTATGTCTGTTTGTAACAGTGTGTTATACTGTATGTGAAAATGTGATCGTATTATAAATTGTATTTTAATGTTCAATAAGGACTCTTGGAAGATTATTCCAAATGAGGACTAAAAGAGAACATAATAAAACAAAATAAAAATCCTAATCCTAATAAAATCAAAAATCTAAATCAATATAGCAGGGCTGAAAAATGACTGGTACCAGGAATAGATATGTAAATACTATGGTAAAATATGAATGGTTCATATCAACATGTATACAGGAGTAATAGGGACCAGTAGCAGGATAAATACATATATTTTAATGCTAAATAGGAGAAATACATAGATACTAATGATAAATACATAAATACTAAATAGATGGATACTAATAGTCCTATAGGTTTTGAATCAGGTTTCTCCCGAGCATTCAGAACAGTCTATATGGGTCACACCACTATACAAGAATGATGGATGAGATTGGGTAGCCACGTATCGGGGAACGTGGTGGTGATTCCCAAAACGGTGTTCCGCCTTGGGTTTAGCCTCACGACGCCTCCCTAGGGGAGCCTGTCTGCGTAAGCTGCCACTACTGTAGACTTTGCATTTAAAAATAACATTATAGCCTAGCTGTCGCACTTCAGACCGGCTATTTCTGTACATATTTGATCAGTGTCTTACAGTTCCAGACGGTATTATATAGAATGTTGCGGCTCCGCAAGCCTGTGGGGAAAACAAAAGTTACTAAAGTTACCAAAGTTACCCCATTGGCTCACAGCAAAAACCTTTTCAAATGCAATTTTCTTGTTGTCTGCTTGTTGTAGTCATTTAGCGACAAAATGACGTATAAGAAATGTAAAACATGTCTAAAGATGACTTTCAACATGGCCTGCTCCCGAGCATTCTAACTACTTAGAAAAACGTAATATAGTACGGTTTCCCTCATGCCCCTTTTCATGACGACGCTAGCAGCCACATGAGTGAGTGCTAGCTAGCTAGCTGACCAGAACAAAAAGCTATCCAAGACCAACAACACAAACAAACGGAATATACAGCAACAAGTAGTGAGTGGAGTTACAAATGGACAATACTAAACAAGTTAAATGTCTTACCTGTGATGAAATGTTTTCCACACACATAGCTACGTGTAGCCTACTTGGACACCGGGCCACCACATTTTTCACTCTCCCACGCTGAATAGCCTGAAGCCACAGAGCTCTTTTCACAGGCTCCATTTCCCTACGTGGGAGCATTGCAAACCATAGGCCAGGATTTTTGAGGTTACATGTACATTGATCAACACAGCAGCTCTTCGGCATGTTTTGTTTTTTCTGTATAACAAAACACTTGATGATGACCCCAGTTTCTGGGTGTGGTCGAGGGGAATTTAGTTTTATTACATGAATATCGACTCGGGGGAAGGGATTTCTAAGCTCTGTGGCGCAAGTGGATATGTATGTACTGTAAAATTTGAGTGAGTGGTTATGGGGTATAGAATGTATCCTATATGGGGAGAAGACAGTGGTTGTCTGGTGCAGTGGAGCCAATGGTATTTTCCCAAAAGTGCAACCAATCCCAGCTGACATTCCGGGCGGGCTCGATCAAATGCCCAGGTTTTTGAAAGAAAACAAATCCTACTTGAACCCATGTCTGCAGAGGACTGCTCTCCTGTCTGAGCCCCTTAACACAGCCCAGACTTACAGTTTAGTCTGACCACTCGGGGTGAAGCTCAGTCTGTTGTCAGTGCGTTTGTACCATGGCTAGACCCAGATGCAAGACCGGTGTGTTGTAGTGAGCCACACTGCTAGTGAGCAGCCTGGGATTGAATAGGTCCCATGGGGCACTCTGGCCTGTTCCATTTCAGATGTCGACTTGAATGCCTTTAGCAACTATACTGTTTGGGAATGTATTCAAGCTACAGCTACAATGCACATTGCGGGGAGGAAAAAGAAAATGGCACAATAGCCCGTCTAAAGCAGTTGTATTATTAGATTCTGAGAGCGCTAAACCACCTGTAACACACAGCAAATTGTCCCTAGTGCCTGTTGCTTGCGTTGTTGTTTGCCACATTGCCTTAAAATGTAAAAAAGAAAAGAAAATCTTGGTTGTCCATGCTAATTTCAATATTTCAATAATAAATCATAAAACCTTTCCATTGTGTTAATGATGGCGTTTTTGTATTTGTATTTACTATATATCCCCGATAGCTGCTGCCAAGGCAAAAATTAAGGCAGTATTATAATACACATTTTAAACATTAATATATATTTACAATACAATAAGTGTGTGCCCTCAGGCCACTACTCTACTACAACATGCAATCCAGGTGTATGTGTATATTGTGTATGTTTTTGTGTGTTTGTATGTGTGTTTGTACCTGGTGTATGACTCTTCACAGTCCTCGCTGCGTATCTGTTTTTTTTATCTGATTTTACTGCTTGCGTGAGTTACTTGATGTGGAATTGAGTTCTATGTAGTACTGTGCACCTTCCATAGTCTGTTTTGCCACCTCTGGTGGCATGTATTGTGGGTTATGCATGTGTACCTCCCAAGTACCTCATTGTAGCACCTGACCAAACGACTGGACAGTAGTCCAGGTGCTGCAAAACTAGGGCCTGTAGGATCTGCCTTGTTGATATTGTTTTTAAGAAGGCAGAGAAGCAATTTCTGATGGACAGGCCTCTCCCCATCTTAACTACTGTTGCATCAATATGTTTTGACCATAACAGTTTACAATCCAGGGTGACTCCAAGCAGTTCAGTCTCCTCAACTTGCTTATTTCCCACATTATTAATTACAAGTTTTAGTTGAGGTTTAGGGTTTAGTGAATGATTTGTCACAAATACAATGCTTTTAGTTTTTGAAATATTTAGGACTTATTTTTGCCACCCGTTCTGAAACTGATTGCAGCTCTTTGTTAAGTGGTGCAGTGATTTCCCTAGCTGTAGTAGCTGACGTGTATAGTGTTGTCATCTGCATACATAGACACACAGGCTTTACTCAGAGCCAGTGGCAGGTCATTAGTAAAGAATTAAAAAAGTAAGGGGTTTAGACAGCTGCCCTGGAGAATGCCTGATTCTACCTGGATTATGTTGGAGAGGCTACCATTGAAGAACATCCTCTGTGTTCTGTTAGACAGGTAACTCTCAATCCACAGTACAGCATATACGTTTTATAAAATATACGTTTTTCCAGGATAATGTCAAAAGCCGCACTGACGTCTAACAAAACAGCTCCCACAGTATTTGTATTATCAATTTCTCTCAGCCAATCAACAGTCATTTGTGTAAGTGCAGTGCATGTTGAATGTCTTTCACTATAACCGTGTTAAAAGTCTGTTATTAATTGTATCTGGTCAAACTTTTTCCAAAATGTACTAAGGGTTGGTAAAAAGCTGATTAGTTTGAGCCAGTAAAGGTTGGCTTACTGTTCTTGGGTAGCAGAATGACGTCCCTCCAGGCCTGAGGGCACACACTTTTTTGTAAGCTTAGATTAAAGAGATGGCAAATAGGAGTGGCAATATCGTCTGCTATCAATCTCAGTCAGTCTTTATACAAGTTTCAGACCCCGGGGGCTTGTCATTGTTAAACAACAATACTTTTTTTACTTCTTCCACACTAACTTTACGGAATTCCAAATGACAATGCTTTTTACTATCATTCTTTATATCATTTATATTTGTTTCATAGTATAGTTTATTTTTTATTTTTGTTCGGTTTAGTCACATGATTTCTCCATTTGCAGTAGGTTTACCAAACAGTTATGCAGCCAGACTTATTTGCCATTCCCTTTGCCTCATCCCTCTCAACCATGCCATTTTTCAATTCCTCGTCAATGTACAGGGTTTAAACAGTTTTTATCGTCATTTTCTTAATGGGTGCATGCTTATTAGTAACTGGAGTAATCAATTTCATTAATGTGTAAAGTGCAGCGTCTGGTTGCTCTTCATTACACACCACACACCAGCAAATATTCTTTACATCATCAACATAGGAATCACTAAAAAACCTATTGTCGGACATCTTATACACAACATTAGATCCAGCCTTTGGAACTTTGGTTTTCCTAGATATGGTGACTGTGATTGCTACTGTACATCCAATGGATTTGGATATTACTTTACAGCATATTTCTGCAGCATTAGTAAGATGTGATCAATACATGTGGAAGATTTCATACCTGTGCTGTTTGTAAATAACCTGGTAGGTTGTCTGAACCAGGATGCAGACACTGGTTACAATTTGAAACTTTTTCTTGAGTGGGCAGCTTGACGAAAAAAATATACCTCTCGGTTGATTTCACACACATTATCCAGATAATGACTGTTGGCACTTGGTAGTCAATAGCAACTTCCTACAAGAATGGGCTTAAGGTGAGGCAGATGACCCTGTATCCATATTACTTCAACAGTATTTGACATGAGATCCTCCTAAGCTTTACTGGAAAGTGGCTTTTAATATAGACAGCAACACCTCCCCCGTTGGCATTTCTGTCTTTTCTGTAGATTTTATAACCATGTATTGCTACCTTATCATCAAATGTATTATCTATCATATTAACCACTTTTCAGACTCAAGGTTGGTCTGATGTCCAAAAGATTTAAAATTGAAATTTCGTGATATGTAACTTTTAAGTTGCATGTATTTGGAAATACAGATCCTTCGAAAAGTATTCAGACCCCTTCACTGTTGTCACATTGTTATGTTACAGCCTCATTCCAAAATTAATTAAATAAATGTTTTTCTTCATCAATCTACACACAATACCCCATAAGGATACATCGAAAACAGGTTTTTAGACATTTTTGCACATTTATTACAAATAAAAACAGGAATACCTTATTTACATAATGATTCAGACCCTTTGCTATGAGACTCGAAATTGAGCACAGGTGCATCCTATTTCCATTGATTATCCTTGAGATGTTTCTACAACTTGATTGGACTCCACGTGCGGTAAATTCAATTGATTGAACATGATTTGGAAAGGCACATCCCTGTATAATTAAGGTCCCACATTTGACAGTGCATGTCAGAGCAAAAATCAAGCAATGAGGTCAAAAGAATTGTCCGTAGAGGGTACCAAAAAATGTCTGCAGCATTGAAGGTACTCAAGAACGCGGTGGCCTCCATCATTCTCAAATGGAAGACGTTTGGAACCACCAAGACTCTTCCTAGAGCTGTCCGCCCGGGAGGTGAACAAGAACCAAGAACAGGACAACTACCCTAAGCACACAGCCAAGACAACGCAGGAGTGGCTTCGGGACAAGTCTCTGAATGTCCTTGAGTGGCCCAGCCAGAGCCCGGACTTGAACCCAATCTAACAGGGGGGATCTGCAGAGATTAATTGGAGGAACTCCCCAAACACATTTGTGTATTTTTTTAGTTTATTTTACCTTTATTTAACTAGACAAGTAAGTTAAGAACAAATTCTTATTTACAATGACAGCCTAGGTAGAGTGGGTTACTGCCTTGTTCAGGGGAAGATTGACAGATGTTGACCTTGTCAGCTCAGGGATTTGATCATGCAACCTTTTGGTTACTAGTCACACGCTCTAACCACTAGGCTACATGCCACCCATGGGTGCCAAGCTTGTAGTGTTATACCCAAGAAGACTCGAGGCTGTAATCGATGTCAAAGGTGCTTCAACAAAGTACTGAGTAAAGGGTCTGAATACTTTCCGGATTCACATTGGTCAGTCCAAAATTGCTTTTTAATTCTGTCATGGAAATGTATTTCCTGTTACCAAGTAATTTACAGTTTCCATGGCATTAGTTTTCCATGTGGAACAATTTATCTGTGAATTGTTCCATAGGGTTGTGATTTTAGGGAGTCGTATTTGTTCTTGTAGAATATGTTCAATTTTCTTCCATATTGTTATAGTGTTCTTAACTATGAAGTTGTTAATTAATGTTCTTAGCTTTATCATTTGAAAATAGACATGTCAAAAGTGTCTGGGGATGAGCATGCGCATCTTCAATTTGTACTCACTGTTCGTCTTTGGTGCATGTGTTGCAATTAAAAGTCTTGGATAGCTAGTTGATACAATTCCAAAGCTGGAGGGTTAAAACCACCCTCACACTTAGGAAGATGTAAAACTTGCCTTTTTATTCTTGGAATTGTATTTGCCCATATAGTCTTATGACCGGGTATTCTTATTTAAAGAATGTCTTCTGTGGGGTAATTGGTATTACTGAAAATAGTTATTTTTGATAAATCTATATCTAGTTTTTTTGCATATTGTATTAAACTGAAACATGTTTCTACGTGTCTAGTTTTAATTAACCTCTGCTTGATTGATATGTACCATTCTATTGCTTATAATCTTTGTTATTATTCATTACATGTATGGGTCTATATTCAGCAGGGGACTCTGGATTTTCCTGGTTCTAATATAACTGTTTGATACATGGAACAAGGAAGTACTGAGTTGAGTGACATGTCACTTGTGTAAATAGGTGTAACGGCTGTTGGAAGGAGAGGACCAAGGTGCAGTGTGTTATGTGTCCATATTTATTAAATGAACACAGAAATAACAAAAATAACAAAGCGAACGACCGAAACAGTTCTGGCTGGTGCAACAAAAACACTCAACAGAAAACAACTACCCACAAATCATACTGGGAAAACAGGCTGCCTAAGTACGGTTCTCAATCAGAGACAACGATAAACAGCTGCCTCTGATTGGGAACCATACCAGGCCAAACACAGAAATACAAAAACATAGAACACATAGAATGCCCACCCCAACTCACGCCCTGACCAAACTCAAACAGAGACATAAAAAAGGAACTAAAGTCAGGACGTGACAATAGGGGCACTACTTTGTCAAAATGATGAATAGAATTCTATGGGAAAGCCATCCATTACTGGTGCTTTTCTCCATGCGAATGTTTTAACAGTATCTAATATTTCTTCTTGGAGGATGTCTGCTTTTAGTGAGACTTTTTTGTCTGCTGATAATTGCTTCAGAGTTGTTGAGTCTAAGAAGGCTATAGGATCCATCCAACTGATTCTACAGTTCAAAAGTTTGGGGTCACTTAGAAATGTCCTTGTTTTTGAAAGAATAGCATTTTTTTTTTGTACATTAAAATAACATCAAATTGATCAGAAATATAGTGTAGACATTGTTAATGTTGTAAATGACTATTGTAGCTGGAAACAGCAGATCTTTAATGGAATATCTATATAGGCGTACAGAGGCACATTATCAGCAACCATCCCTTCTGTGTTCCAATGGCATGTTGTGTTAGCTAATCCAAGTTTAGAAGAAAAAGAAATGCACACCTATTTAGGCGAGGTGCTGGCTAGCGGAGTAGAAAACTTGAAAATAAAAGAGAGCCGCACACTCTGGGAGCTCAGATGCAAAAATGTAATTACCAATGTTTCGACAGCCAAGCTGTCTTCATCAGGGTGTAATCCAAGTTTATCATTTCAAAAGGCTAATTGATCATTAGAAAACCCCTTTGAAATTATGTTAGCACAGCTGAAAACTGTTGTGCACATCGAGAGACTGAAAATTTTTCCCATTCCTCCTTGCAAAACAGCTCGAGCTCAGTGAGGTTGGATGGAGAGCATTTGTGAACAGCAGTTTTCAGTTCTTTCCACAGATTCTTGATTGGATTCAGGTCTGGACTTTGACTTGGCCATTCTAACACCTGGATATGTTTATTTTTGAACCATTCCATTGTAGATTTTGCTTTATGTTCTGGATCATTGTCTTGTTGGAAGACAAATCTCCGTCCCAGTCTCAGGTCTTTTGCAGACTCCATCAGGTTTTCTTCCAGAATGGTCCTGCATTTGGCTCCACCCATCTTCCCATCAATTTTAACCATATTCCCTGTCCCTGCTGAAGAAAAGCAGGCCCAAACCATGATGCTGCCACCACCATGTTTGACAGTGGGGATGGTGTGTTCAGGGTGATGAGCTGTGTTGCTTTTATGCCAAACATAACGTTTTGCATTGTTGCCAAAAAGTTCAATTTTGGTTTCATCTGACCAGAGCACCTTCTTCCACATGTTTGGTGTGTCTCCCAGGTGGCTTGTGGCAAACTTTAAATGACACTTTTTATGGATATCTTTAAGAAATGGCTTTCTTCTTGCCACTCTTCCATAAAGGCCAGATTTGTGCAATATACGATTGATTGTTGTCCTATGGACAGAGTCTCCCACCTCAGCTGTAGATCTCTGCAGTTCATCCAGAGTGATCATGGGCCTCTTGGCTGCATCTCTGATCAGTCTTCTCCTTGTATGAGCTAAAAGTTTAGAGGGACGGCCAGGTCTTGGTAGATTTGCAGTGGTCTGATACTCCTTCCATTTCAATATTATCGCTTGCACAGTGCTCCTTGGGATTTTTAAAGCTTGGGAAATCTTTTTGTATCCAAATCCGTCTTTAAACTTCTTCACAACAGTATCTCGGACCTGCCTGGTGTGTTCCTTGTTCTTCATGATGCTCTCTGCGCTTTTAACGGACCTCTGAGACTATCACAGTGCAGGTGCATTTATACGGAGACTTGATTACACACAGGTGGATTGTATTTATCATCATTAGTCATTTAGGTCAACATTGGATCATTCAGAGATCCTCACTGAACTTCTGGAGAGAGTTTGCTGCACTGAAAGAAAAGGGGCTGAATAATTTTGCACTCCCAATTTTTCAGTTTTTGAATTGTTAAAAAAGTTTGAAATATCCAATAAATGTCGTTCCACTTCATGATTGTGTCCCACTTGTTGTTGATTCTTCACAAAAAAATACAGTTTTATATCTTTATGTTTGAAGCCTGAAATGTCGCAAAAGGTCGCAAAGTTCAAGGGGGCCGAATACTTTCGCAAGGCACTGTAACTGTCCTTCTTTAGACTAGTTGAGTATCTGGAGCTTCAGCATTTGTGGGTTCGATTACAGGCTCAAAATTTCCAGAAACAAAGACCTTTCTTTTGAAACAGTCTATTCTTGTTCTGAGAAATTAAGGCTATTCGTGCGAGAAATTGCCAAGAAGCTGAAGATCTCATACAACGCTGTGTACTACTCCCTTCACAGAACAGCACAAACTGGCGCTAACCAGAATAGAAAGAGTGGGTTCACAACTGAGCAGTAGGCTAGTTTGAGAAACAGATGCCTCACAAGTCCTCAACTGGCAGCTTCATTAAATAGTACCCGCAAAACACCAGTCTCAACATCAACAGTGAAGAGACGACTCCGGGATGCTGGCCTTCTTTCTAGTGACTGGGTGTATTGATATGCCATCCAAAGTGTCATTCATGACTTTGTGGTTCAATCTGTGTTTGAAATTCCCTGCTCTACTGAGATAATTAATTGTATGTGTGGGGTACAGAGATGAGGTAGTCATTCAAAAATCATGTTAAACACTATTATTGCACACATAGTCCATTCAACTTAATATGTGACTTGTTAAGCACATTTCTACTTCTGAATTTATTTAGGCTTGCCATAACAAAGGGTTATTGACTCAAGACATTTCAGCTTTTCATTTTTTAAATTCATTTGTAGGAATTTCTATAAACCTTTTTCTACTTTGACATGATGGGGTGTGTGAAGCCAAATCTCAATTTAATCCATTTTAAATTCAGGCTGTAACACAATCTTTTTTGGAAAAAGTCAAGGGGTGTGAATACTTTTTTTGTAGTGGCACTCAGAGAGAGGGAGGAAGGTCTTCCAAACGATTGGACTCACTGACCGAGCTGTGCAGTGTTGGGGTTGGGCTTCTGGCCTGACTGACTGACTCCCTCTCGCTCTCTCCCTCTCTCTCTGTGTCTCTCTCTCTCTGCCTCACTCAGTTTCCCCCTCTTTCTTTCTCTTTCTCTCACTCTCTCTCTCTCCTGTCACTCCTTCCCCTGTGGTCAGCCTTGCCTAGGTTCTAGCTTGCCGCTTTCCCAGGGGCCTCCACAGTGTCAGCTCATTCACACCGAGTGCCACATATATGTCCTCTGCCCTCGCTCTCTATTTCTCTCTGCCCTATCTCTATCTCTTTATATATGTGTCTCTCTCTGCTCTCTCACTCTCTGTTCCTGTATCTGCCATCTCTCATCTCTTTCTCTTTCCATCTGCCATCGCTCTCTCTCTCTCTTGCGCGTGGTAGAGTATTAATGTATCCGATTCCAAAACATAACTCCTTCCTTCCTGGGAGGAACAACACCTAACTCTGCTAAGGTTTCAGAGCTTGTTCTCGATTGAGTTATTATTATTTTTCCATTTTGCATCATGGCTGTCGTTAGTTGACCTCCCAAAACAATTAATAATCCACTCCCGGTCACTAGGCACATCGTCATGCTGTCTCCAAAGTAATTCATTAAGTTCAAAACGTTGGAAGTGTTTATTAACGCTGCAAATATGCAAATTAAATGGAAAAACACTTTTCTCACTCTTTTTTTAATGATCAGTACCAACAAGTTTTCATCACGTGATTAAACAGGCCTATTTGCACAGTATATCAAGCTAAAGTCAAGGACCTGCCTATTTGGATTGTGTTTGACATCGGGGGGGGGGGGGGGGGGGGGGGGGGGGTGTATCTTATACATTTTCCTAAATACTGTGCCTAAATATTAAATCAAAATATATTGTAGCATACGGCAATGATTTTCAAAAACAATCGAGGATTCGAGAACATGAGGAAATATTGTTGTGTGTGACATAAAACTCACATTTCTGTAAATGACAATGTCCTCGCTTTGGAGAGGGTTGTGTTTAACAACCTTCACATTTTTTTTCATTCAATCCTTTTGATTGAAACCTTGGTTGCAGTTAGGTGTTTTTATAATCTATCTTTTTATTGACTTTACACAAACACAAAAAGGGGTGGACTTGTTTAGTAGAGCTTCCTTTTGAATTTTTCATCGGGTGACCAAGGTTTCATTCTAATATTGAAAGGGTGTCTGAAACATAGCCTTGCTAGCTGTGGTGGTTTTATTCAAACAGAAGGCATAGAGAGCAGTTCAGCCCAAGGCCTGTACAGTACATGAGAGCTTGGTTGGAGAGCAGAGGAGGAACGGGGGACTGGGAATTAATGTGGTGGCAAGTGAAAGACGAAAGCCAGTGTTGCAACTCTGAGCTGGATTTAGGCACTCGAGTCCTGGGAATTACTCTACCGTTTCAGGGTTGTGCCACTACTAGGACCGAATGAGTTTTACAGAGGGCTGGCTAATTAAAGAGCTCTTGAGGCTTTGAGAATTGGCGTTTTTAGAGGGAGAGAGACAGCGAGAGAGTTTAATCCTGGAGGATTTAGCTGCTTTTGCTGCTGCACTCTAATGCTGTTTGCTAGTGTGTGTATCTCTCTCTCTACCGAGAGTTTTAAAAAATACCTGATATTTGCTCTCACTAGGGTTGACTGTTTTCCGGGTATTTTACAAATGTTCCATCCTGAGAATAAATCACCTTTCTCCCAGGTATTTCCCAACAAAAACTAGAAGTGTCATTCAAAAGCATTGTAAAGCATATACAGCGCCTTCGGGAATGTATTCAGACCCCTTGGACTTTTTCCACATTTTGTTACGTTACAGCCTTATTCAATTATTTTTTTTTTTAAACTTCAGCAATCTAAACACAATACCCCATGATGACAAAGTGGAAAGAGGTTTTTAGAAGTTTTGCAAATGTATTTAAAATAAAAGACAGAAATGTCTTATTTACATAAGTATTCAGACCCTGTGAGACTCGACATTGAGCTCAGGTGCATCCTTTTTCCATTGATCATCCTTAAGATGTTTCTACAAATTGATTGGAGTCCACCTGTGGTAAATTCAATTGATTGGACATGATTTGGAAAGGCACACAAGTGTCTATATAAGGTCCCACAGTTGGCAGTGCATGTCAGAGCAAAAATCAAGCCATGAGGTCGAAGGAATTGTATGTAGAGCTCCGAGATATGATTGTGTCAAGGAAAAGATCTGGGGAAGGGTACCAAAACATTTCTGCAGCATTGAAGGTCACCAAGAACACAGTAGCCTCCATCATTTTTAAATGGAAGAAGTTTAGAACCGCCAAGACTCTTCCTAGAGCTGGTTGCCCAGCCAAACTGAACAATCGGGGAGAAGGGCCTTGGTCAGGTAGGTGACCAAGAACCCGATAGTCATTCTGACAGAGCTATAGAGTTCCTCTGTGGAGATGGGAGAACCTTCCAGAAGGACAACTATCTCTGCAACATTCCACTTTGGCCTGAATGCCAACGTGTCATGTCTGGAGGAAACCTGGCACCATCCCTACGGTGAAGCATGGTGGTGTCAGCATCATACTGTGGGGGTGTTTTTTCAGCAGCAGGGACTGGGAGACAAGGATCAAGGCAAAGATGAACGGAGCAAAGTACAGAGAGATCCTTGACGAAAACCTGGTCCTGAGTGCTCAGGACATTCAGACTGGGGTGAAGGTTCACTTCCAACAGGACAATGACCCTAAGCACACAGCTGAGATAATGTCGGAGAGTCTTTGGGACAAGTCTCTGAATGTCCTTGAGTGGCCCAGCCAGAGCCTAGGCTTGAACCAGATCGAACATCTCTGGAGAGACCTGAAAATAGCTGTGCAGCAACATTCCCCATCCAACCTGACAGAGCTAGAGAGGATCTGCAAAGAAGAATGAGAGAAACTCTTCAAATACAGGTGTGCCAAACTTGTAGCGCCATACCCAAGAAGACTTGAAGCTGTAATTGTTGCCAACAAAGTACTTCTTTGGGACTCCCAATCATGGCCGGATGTGATTCAGCCTGGATTCGAAACAGGGACTGTAGTAACAGCTCTTGCACTGAGATGCAGTGCCTTAGACCGCTGCGCCACTTGGTAGTAAAGACCCTACTGAGTAAAGGGTCTGAATGCTTATGTAAATGTGTTTATTTAATATTAATTTTAAACATTTCTAAAAAAAAAAAAGTTTTTGTTTTGGCATTATGGAGTATTGTTTGTAGATTGATGAGGGAAAACAACTATTTAATACATTTTATAATAAGTCTGTAACCCAACTAAAAAAGTCAAGGGGTCTGAATACTTTCCAAAGGCACTGTAAATAGGCCTATGTCTGGATTTTATTAGAGCTTTGATCAAAAATTCAAGCCTGATGTTACCTGAGCCTGATGAGCCCTACATTAAATACATTTAATGAGCCCAAGCACCACCAAAAAGTGATGTTCCATTATCCAATACATATATGATATACGATATAGATTACTGCACATTATGCCACGAAGGAAAACCATAAAATAGCATAGATGTAGCTAGCTATATGCTCTCTTAGGTAAATAAATGAAACTAGCTCCAGTAGGCTAATCTTTTTGAGTGTGGACTGTATTACTGTACTGTTTGTATTATACTGTATTATATGGATAGGAATTATGCACCTCGTTCAATGATAAAGCAGAGAGAGAACATACAATACTGGTGCAGCACATGCGGCCTACAAAGTATAGGCTAGAGAATTTGATTTTAATTTTTAAATATAATATTGCCTATTTGTATAATTAGTAGGCTGATGGATATACTATATACTACCGTTCAAAAGTTTGCAGTCAATTAGAAATGTCCTTGTTTTTGAAAGAAAAGCACATTATTTTGGTCCATTAAAATAACATCAAATTGATCAGAATACAGTGTAGACATTGTTAATGTTGGAAATGACTATTGTAGCTGGAAACGTCTGATTTTTTATGGAATGTCTACATAGGCGTACAGAGGCCCATTATCAGCAACCATCACTCCTGTGTTCCAATGGCACGTTGTGTTAGCTAATCCAAGATGATCATTTTAAAAGGCTAATTGATCATTAGAAAAACCTTTTGCAATTATGCTAGCACAGCTGAAAACTGTTGTCCTGATGAAAGAACCAATACAATTGGCCTTAGACTTGTTGAGAAGAGCATCAGCATTTTGTGGGTTCGATTACAGGCTCAAAATAGCCAGAAACAAATAACTTTCTTCTGAAACTCGTCAGTCTATTCTTGTTCTGAGAAATGAAGGCTATTCCATGCGAGAAATTGCCAAGAAACTGAAGATCTCGTACAACGCTGTGTACTACTCCCTTCACAAAACAGAGCAAACTGGCTCTAAACAGAATAGAAAGAGGAGTGGGAGGCCCCAGTCTCAACATCAACAGTGAAGAGGCTACTCTGGGATGCTGGCCTTCTAGGCAGAGTTCCTCTGTCCAGTGTCTGTGTTCTTTTACCCATCTTAATCTTTTGTTTTTATTGGCCAGTCTGAGATATGGATTTTTCTTTGCAACTCTGCCTAGAAGGCTAGCATCCCGGAGTCGTCTCTTCACTGTTGACATTGAGACTGGTGTTTTGCGGGTACTATTTAATGAAGCTGCCAGTTGAGGACTTGTGAGGCGTCTGTTTCTCAAACTAGACACTCTAATGTACTTGTCCTTTTGCTCAGTTGTGCACCGGGGCTTCCCACTCCTCTTTCTATTCTGGTTAGAGCCAGTTTACGCTGTTCTGTGAAGTAGTACACAGCATTGTAAGAGATCTTCAGTTTCTTGGCAATTTCTCGCATGGAATAGCCTTCATTTCTCAATACAATTAGAAATAAGGTGTCCTCCGAATGCCAGATGGCGGTCTGACAGGTAGCAAATGTAGGCTTAACTGTCACAAGAAAAAAAGTTACCATGATGAGATCATAGGTCGGCATGCATTGTGAACTTCGCTCCGTACTGAGATGAACTGTCTGCCCCCACCCTGAGCATTGATGATTTATCATGCAGAGAGGAGAGAAGAAGGCAGTAGAGAAGCCAGATTTCGACATTGCATATCATTTAACAGTTCCATTTCACGTGATGCTGTTCATATAATTAATTGATTATAATTTACCGTTTTCTCGCAGTATCCTGGGTAAAGAGAGTGGTTTTGGGCGGTAAATATCGGTAACCGGGTTCCCGCCATTCAACCCTAGCTCTCACTGTTACAGCTGACTCTGTGTGTGAGTTCATGTTTGCATGTATGTATGTGCATGCTTTTGTGCATGGAATTGTGACATGTGACATTTCTTTTTTATTGAACCTTTATTTTACTAGGCAAGTCAATTAAGAACAAATTCTTATTTACAATGACAGCCTACCAATTAGGCTATTCTAGACCTTTGTATAGGATCGTACTTCAGTACAGTCTCATGGTTTTGTACCATTATACAGTACTCAGTAAAATCCTCTTCCCCAAGTGAACATTCAGTTTGAAAATCTCCGCTCATTTGTTTCCTTTGGCGGACAAATTGAGCCACTGAGTGTTTCCCCTCCCCTGCTGTGATCGAACTGGATGCGTTGAGTCTCTACTTCACCTATTGAAAGACATTTCTCGCTGTGGGCAATTTCCCCTATCTGTGTGAGGTGTCTATCTTCCTTATTGCTCCTCTCCTTACGTCTGAAGTGAGTGTGGAACACTTGGGTGGCTTTCAAACAGTCAGGGCTCGAAGAACTGTGAAAACTATGCCATTGTTTTGCTTTTGGATGTCTCTTTGTTCCCTGATCGTGGTGATGTGCACTGAAGTTCTCCTGGACTCAGCATGGGACAGGCCCTGCTGTTTGAGGCTGTTTGAGCTTTGAGGCCTCGTTTTGGTGCTATGCTCTGGCATGTTTAAGTCAGTGCAATGCTAGCCTTGCCCCTCCCCCCAAAAAAAGGATAGACATGAAAGCGAAGAAGTAGCTACTGTATATCAGATATATTGGGCTTTCTGGGTTGGCTTTCAGAGTAGAAGGCGTCCAAATCCCTCATCCAGGCTTCTCTGATCTTGAGCCAAAAGGTGTGAATACTGTATTAGCTTATTTTTTTTACCCTGCACCTACTGTACTGTACTGTTAATGCTGCTAGAGACCAGCGAAGAACAACGGGGAAAGTTAAATGCATGTAAAGAATCTATCTTGTATTTCCCATTCAGTATTTGGCCCTCGTTTAGTGCTGGGTTCAGTTGCATAATTGAAATCAAAAACCTAGTCCAAAAACAAACACTACTGATAAATACATGTAAAGAATCTATCTTGTATTTCCCATTCAGTATTTGGCCCTCGTTTAGTGCTGGGTTCAGTTGCATAATTGAAATCAAAAACCTAGTCCAAAAACAAACACTACTGATAAATACATGTAAAGAATCTATCTTGTATTTCCCCTTCAGTGCAGTGTATAAGGCACTCTTTTAGTGCTGGGTCCAAAAATAAACCCTTCTGATAACGGGCCATTCGGTCTTTTGAACATCCCCCAGTGATATGCTACCCACCATTCAGCTGGCAATTTACTTCTTCCATTCACCACAAAACTTAGGAAATAGGCCAGATGTCAGAATCCAAACACGGAGGCTTAAGTATTTTCCAGGCCGATCTAACCAGCACTTCTCCAAGCTTAAGTCCTTTCTGCCACGTTCAGCCTTTTGATGGTGGTTGCAGGCCCCGAATGTTCCAGCTCTCCAGCAGTCGACAACACTTTCACAGCTCAGCATGACTCAGCGCCGTTAAAATGATTATAGAACCCTGACATTCTCAAAGGTGGGACCTCAAAGCCTTTCACCATGTGGAGTAGAGGACCGGGGAGGAATCGAGCTCCACTAAAGGTGGTTGGTAGTTGAAGATGGGCCCTCGGGGGGAAACGGAAAAGTAGATTGTAGCCTATTCATTCGCAGGACGGCTTCTCTTTGAGGTGGCGTTGAGGGGATTTAGGAGTTTACTATGTTGAGAAAAGGTGTTTGGGCTAATGCTCGCTCCCGGTTCCCCTTTTATAGTTCCAGTCAGGTTTCACAAAGTGATAAATGGGCTTTGCCTTCTTCTTCGTTGTGTGAATCTATCCTTTGTGCCAAAAGCCACAGTGGTATTTTCTGAAAAGGCATGATCCGTTCGTTTCTCTTGGCAGGAACCAAAATACTGTTATTATTGTTTTCTCTGCGCCACTGATGCACGGTTCACACAATACAAGTCCATACATTTATTTTGGTTATTGAAATAAACTCCCAAAGTAGCGTTTCTTGTGATAAGTCCGCCCTCATGGTCTCTATCACTGTCTCCATCAACACATGTTGCATGTAAGAATAACTTATGCATGTATCAGTCAATTTCTCACATCAAAAGACCTAGCTCCGATGGGCCCCTGTACTGTATCCTCACAACAACAGGAGATGTACGTTAATAAAATAATAATATAACCTGTTTTATGAGGCAGAAAATGTCTGGAGAAACATCTGTGAAACAAGTTGCGTATGAAATATGCATGGAGCCCATTCCAAATTCCTTTTGCATGGAATGGCACAGCTAGAAAGAGAATGCGGAGCTAGTGCGGGCCCCCGAGCTCATTCAAGTCCTGCCATTATCGCTCGCTCTATGGTGATGTACCCTCCCGTTCCTGCTTTCCCTCCTTCCGTCCATCCCTAACTCTGGGGGCTAACTCAGTTATCACAGTCACTGGCCAACATGACATCAGAATGACTCGATCTTTCTCCTTTTCCTTCGGTTGAAGGAAAGATGAAGGGAAAACGACAGTGTTCATTTACTTCATTAGGTATTTAGTCGACCCCGTGCAGTACTTTCCTCACAGGCATGTGAATAGACTAAAGAGTTCATTACAGCTGTTTCATTTGTTGAAGCAGGCTCCCAATGCAAGATGGGAGATATGGAGGGAGGAGGGGGAGGGGGAGGGGGAGGCTGGACACAATGCCTTGCACGTATAGATTAAAGAGCCAATGTTTTTTCAGAGGCTTCTTTGTAACTTGCTAGTATTGCTCTGTCCTTGGAATGGATTGCAGCAAGAGCAGTCTCATCTCTTTGTTCTCGGATGGATTCAGAATCACAACGTGACATTTTTGTAAGTGATTTCATAGAATTTATTAAACCATTTTCTCTTGGTCACCGAGGGACAAAAATCACTTTGTGCTTAAAGCTGAAGTTGTAACGAGTCAGCAGGCATTTGAATGGCGTCTCTGCGTCACTCAGAGGACGCTGGGCAGAAAATGATCATCAGTTACAAGAAATGCTGACAATTTTGTACTGTCACTAAGTATGATTCTATTTATTTTATGGCTATAAGAAAGGTGAAATCTTACAGTAAGTCAATGTTTTATTGTTACTACATTTTCAATCATTTCAAGCCCTATTCCCCTACTTTTGTTGAATATATGGTTTTCCATATTCTCATATTTGTGCTGTGTACATGTTGAGCTCGTGTTCTAAAAAGTGACTATACCTCAGCAATGTATATTTTTTTATATACCAGAAAGGTGAGTTCCAGACCTTTGTAAAACTATGCCTGTTACCTATACAGATTGAATAGAGCCCTAAGTTATTTTAGGAATTGGGATTTATTGGAAAAGTGTTACTTTGGATGTATGGCGTAAACCCCCCCCCCCCAGTCTTAACTCTCATGTTAAACCCTTACAGCCCTCCACACAGATATAGGTTCCGTTCCCCTGATTACATCAATCAAGGGTTGTGTGCCACGTCATCGACTGTGTCATCGACTGACATTGCTGTAACATATGCTAGCTGATACCTATCCGGGCGTTGTAAGATCTGGTAGGTGTCAAAGACGCCTTTGGCAAAGGAACATGCCCCTTAACTCTGTACTCCACTACCGGTGCAACACAAATCATGCCAGAAATGGAGACCCAAAGGGAGTGAGAGGTATTAGCTGGAATATACACCGCTATGCAAATCCAAATAAAGCACTGCTCCCCGATGAAAACAAACGGTAATACAAATATGGGAAAACGTAATCAAGTATGTTAGGTGGCGGAGAGAACAATTTCCTGCTCCGCTCCAATTTGAGTCCAAATTGCAATTCAATGGGGCGCCGTTTGCCAGCGCTGAGAGCTCCCTGCGGACGCACACTCAGAACGCACAGCTACCCCGAGTAGCCAATCACGGCAGGGATTGCTGCCTACTGCTTACCTCACATGAGAGACGCTATGGAAACCGTCCCATTGTTTGATGTTATGTTTTTGAAGAGTGACACACACACAAGGGAGTGTGTTGTGTGTGTGTGTGTATTTGTGGGTGTGTGAACATTGGGAGTTGGCATAGCATCACTTATTGGCTTCATTTCCCGAAACCTCACAAAAAAACTGTAGATGACAACAGTCCCCCCCACAAAAAAATAACCTCATCTCATTTGCGACATTTCAAAGGCCTTGTGTTGAAGAGTGCTTCTGTTGAGGGGGGAATCCAGCTCTCATGCCAAGCCGGAGAAAGCTGCTTTCATGTAGTATTCTGTGCTTTGGTTCCAGTCACAGTGTTAGGTCCAATACTGCCGTTACACCATGCCAGAGAACAATATTAACTCGGTTTGATATGTTTATGTCAAAGTCTGTGTCTGCATCCAAAATTGCACCCTATTCCCTTGATAGTGTACTACTTTTGACCTGGGCCCATATGGCTATATAGGGAATAGGGTGCTATTTGGGACGTATTCTGTCTCTGTTCTGGCTTTTACTCCCTGGCCCCTCCAGAGACTTGGGCTGTAATGGCCACTTCAAAATAAACAAATCATTCATGTGCTGAAAATGATCTGATCCACTGATGCAAATTTAGGTCCTCTGTTGCTTGGCCAGTTCCCTGTACACTACACTTCCTGTGAAGATTGTCTTGGCTTATCTGCGTGTGTGTTTGTGTGTGTGTGTGTGTGTGTGTGTGTCTGTCTATTGCAGCTTTAGGCTCCAAATCCTGATATAAAGTGTAACGAGGCGAGGAGGCTTCGTACGCCTGTCAAACGTTGTTTAAAGTTGCCTTTGGTGTGCCAATCCGGGTTGTCAACAGCCATTCATGTTCCTGAGTGATATGTTTCAGGGCCTGTCGGCAAGATGAAAAGCTACATTTTGAAACGTTTACATCCCGACGTGGTGCTCTGACGCCATTCCCATTCCCAACATTCCTGTATCCTCTCACCAGTAACGGTGGTTACAATCACTGGGGAAGCCAGGAAAAAGTAATATTATAACCCATGTGTTGTGACAATTGTGTTGTTAGATCATATGCCTTTCGACCGTGATACATAGGCCGAATCATAGAATGATGGAAAGACCTGTGTGTTGTCCTTGTTAATGCAGACAGAGAAGAGCTCCAGCTCAGCCTCAATTTTGTCCCGCACATTGAATATAGCAGATAGTCCCTGTAATCCTAGATTAAGATAATTCAGGTGAGAAAAAACCTCACCCAGTTAGGCCAGTCGTGTGAGAAAGTCGTCATCATGCAAGCGATCAGACAAGTGAAAATTATGGTCAGTAAAGAAAACTTTAAGCTCGTCTCTCAATTTAAAAAAACGTGTCAATACTTTACCCCTTGATAACCAGCATAGCATGTTGTAAAAGCGTTACATGGTCGCTGCCCATATCATTGCATAGTGCAGAAAATACATGAGAGTTCAGGGGGCTTGCTTTAACAAAGTGAACCATTTTCACTGTAGTGTCCAAAACGTCTTTCAAGCTGTCAGGCATTCCCTTGGCAGCAAGAGCCTCTCGGTGGATGCTGCAGTGTACCCAAGTGGCGTCGGTAGCAACTGCTTGCATGCACCTCACTCCACTATGTCTCCCTGTCATGGCTTTTGCGCCATCAGTACAGATACCAACGTGAGCAGCAGCTACGTTTGGCTACATACGGACCATTAGAGGAATTCCAGCGAGAAAGTAACGGTTCATGTGATTGGAATTTAATTATTTGACTAGGCTACATGTATTTGACTTTGTGTTGTAATTTTGCAGAACACTAGATGGTTTATTTTTGATTTTTGGCAGTGAAACGAGGCTACTCAGGTGAGAAGAAAAACCTAAACCTAAGAAAATATAAATCGACTGTTTGAACATTTGAAGAAAATGTTTTTTTTATTATCATTTTAAAGGTGAATTACATTTTTATTTGACGTACCCCCGATGACATTGCGCATACCCCAGTTTGGGAATACCTGATCTATGCTTAGTCAAATACAGTGACAACTAAAAGATACCAAAAACGATTTAGTCCAATCAACATAAGCTAAATATGACGCAGCTGTCCATTTTTCTGATGTATTTGTGCGTGTGTGTGTTCGTTCAAGTAGTAAAAACATGTTGACTCATCCTACTTGTAGAGAAACACCAACACCATCCTCCACTCTTTCAAGTTGCCGAAACAGTCCATCACTCCGTCATACAGTACCCACATTTATATTTTGTTTACCTAGGCTATCTGGCTAAAATGCTTGCTTGCTAGCCTAATTTGCTTTCATGGGCAACAAATGCTAGTTATCATTAGCCTTCTACATCTAGCTACATATTGAACTTCTATCCTCTCAGGCCAAGGGGTAAAATGTATGAATTAATGGTTGAATCAGAATCGCCGCTAAAATCATTGGCCAGTACGGAGAATTAAGTGAAATCATAAGTCCAAATCCCTATCTCCAAACATGGCTAATTTAGGAAAGGGACAATTTTAGCTAATTTAGGAAAGATACAAATTCTAGCTAGCCACCAGAGGACAACAGCACAACGACATAGGCTCAACCACCTTTTTTAAAATCTTCCCTTGCTTTCAATGCTACAGGCGGCAATAATTTCATACCGTTTTGTACCAGACAGCATCCGATAGATGGCCTACACATACACAGACAGAGGGGCGCTGTTTTGTTCGCTCAGACAAAAGATACAGCACCAGTCAAAAGTTTGGACACACCTAGTCATTCAAGGGTTTTTCTGTATTTTTTAATATTTTCTACATTGTATAATAATAGTGAAGACAATCAAACTCTAAAATAACACAAATGGAATCATGTAGTAAGCAAAAAAGTGTTAATCAAATCAAAATATATTTTCTACTTGAGATTCTTCAAAGTAGTCACAATTGCCTTGATGACAATTTTTCACTCTTGGCATTCTCTCAACCAGCTTTATGAGGTAGTCACCTGGAATGCATTTCAATTAACAGGTGAGCCGTGTTAAAAGTTAAATTGTGGAATTTCTTTACTTAATGCGCTCGAGCCAATCAGTTGTGCTCTGAAAAGGTAAGGTAAGATAAGAAAAGGTAAGATATCCCTATTTGGTAAAAGACCAAGTCCATATTATGGCAAGAACATCTCAAACAAGTAAAGACAAATTACAGTCCATCATTACTTTAAGACATGAAGGTCAGTAAATGCAGAACCTTTCAAGAACTTTTAAAGTTTCTTCAAGTGCAGTCGCAAAAACCATAAAGCGCTATGATGAAACTGGCTCTCATGAGGACCGCCACAGGAAAGGAAAACCCAGAGTTACAGTACCTCTGCTTGTGAGTTAGCGTTAAAGTTACCAGCCTCAGAAATTAAAGCCCAAATAAATGCTTCACCGAGTTCAAGAAACAGACAAATCTCAACATCAACTTTTCAGAGGAGACTGCGTGAATGAATCAGGCCTTCGTGGTGGAATTGCTGCAAAAGAAACTACTACTAAAGAACACCAATAAGAAGAAGAGACTTGCATTTGGCTCAGAAACATGAGCAATGGACATTAGACCGGTGGAAATCTGTCCTTTGGTCTGATGAATCCAAAATTGCGACGCAGAGTAGGTGAACAGATTATTTCTGCATGTTTCAACCATGAAGCATAGAGGAGGAGGCGTGATGGTTGTGGGGATGCTTTGCTGGTGACACTGTCTGTGATTTATTTAGAATTCAAGGCACACTTAACCAGCATGGCTACCACAGCATTCTGCAGCGATATGCCATCCCATCTGGTTTGCGCTTAGTGGAACTGTCACTTGTTTTTCAACAGGACAATGACCCAACACACCTCCAGGCTGTGTAAGAGCTATTTGACCAACAAGGAGAGTGATGGAGTGCTGCATCAGATGTCCTGGCCTCCACACTCACCCAACCTCAACCCAATTGAGATGGTTTGGGATGAGTTGGACAGAGAGAAGGAAAAGTAGCCAACAAGTGCCCAGCATATGTGGGAGCTCCTTCAAGACTGTTGGAAAATAAATTCCAGGTGTAGCTTGTTGAGAGAATGCCAAGAGTGTGCAAAGCTGTCATCAAGGTAAAGGGTGGCTACTTTGAATAATCAAAAATATACAATATATTTTGATTTGTTTAACACTTTTCTGGTTACTACATGATTCCATATGTGAACATTTCATAGTTGTGATGTCTTCACTATTATTCTACAATGTAGAACATAGCATAAATAAAGAAAAACCCTTGAATGAGTAGTTGTGTCCAAACTTTTGACTGGAACTGTTGTTTTAAAAAAAAAGAATTGGTCAATTCTTTGAGGAAGCCTGGCTTCCCTTGGCATCCATGAATACATGCCACTGCCTGTCACAACCTATTCCACAGGCCAATGGTGAAAACCTGCCCGATCCACCAAGCATTATCACATGACAGGGAAAGTGAGAAGGAATATTCTGTAACATCCGGGGAACGTTCCAGCATCGCCCCATATAAAACATCAGAGATCTGTCGTTGTCAGTATTGCCAACTTAGTGACTTAGTCGCTATATTTAGCGAGTCTTCAGACCCCTCTAGCGGCACACTTTTAAAAAATCGACTAGCGACTTCCTGGTGTTATTGGAGACTGTTGGAGACTCTGACGTGAAAGCACTTATCATTCTTACTCTTCTCAACTAGCAGCGGGTGCTGCCGGGGGCCCCACCCCATCCCAAAGCACTCACAGGCGGCCCAGTCCTCGCGCAGCAGTCCCTCCCAGCTGCAGTCAGAGCAGGAGGCGTTCACCCCTCTGCATCCAGACTGCAAATGAATCGCGCATGCGGGAAGCCGCCGCTGGCTTACATTCAGGGCGGGATGTAAATGTAAAATGTTGTCTAAAATAAATCACTGCACAAAAATAAATCACTGCTTTTGACTCACACAGCCTCAGTCACTTACTCACCTTGTCCACTGTGTGTGTGCCTCTCTGTGACATAAGCTAAACACCATTTATTGGAGATGATACACGGGCATACTGCCTGAATTGTAAGGCTGATTTCTACACCAAACTTAGTGATGTAAAAAAACACATGACAACTCAAAAACCATACTCAAAAGGCAAAGCCTTATAACAGTTCCACCCAAAACAAGCTGCCAATTATGGTTACAAAAATTTACTCTGCAAAAAAGGCTGAGGCCACCATGGCATTAGTTATCGCTGAACACTGTTCCATGCTGGCATGTGATCACATTGGAGAAGCATGTAGAGCTGCTTTCTCAGACTCTAATGCTGCTACCCACTTCAAAATGCACAGGACAAACTGCACAGAAATTATTGATGGTGTTCTAGCACCATACAAAAAAGTTGGTCGCAGATGTGGGTGACCAGTGTTTCAGCCTCCTCCTCGATGAGTCCACAGATGTAAGGTACTTTAGTGACACCAAACAGACAATTGTAATAACATTCCTGGGGCTTGTTGAGTTGGAGGGAGGAGATGTCAAATCTACAGCCCGTGCTGTTGTGGCTTTCCTCGAGAAAAAGAGAAAAAAGAGAAACTCCTGGGGATAGGGACTGACAATGCCTCTGTTATGACGGGGATTAATAATGGGGTCCATAAAGTGCTGAAGGAGGAGTATGGCCTCAAATATCTGGTTGTTATTCGCTGTGTGTGCCACTCTCTGCAGCTTGCTGTAAGTCCTGCTTCCAATGACACCATCCCCCGTAGTGTGGAGTACTTGGTACGAGAGACTTATAACTGGTTTTCAGTGTCTCAAAAGTGCAGGGAGGCCTACAAGGCCATATATGAGACCATCAACTGTGGGGAGAAACCTTGACAGATAACCAAGGTGTGTGCCACACGGTGGCTCTCCATTGAACCCACAGTTTCATGCATTTTGGACCAGTGGGAGGAGCTTAGGCTGCATTTCGCAGTCACCAAGTCCAGTGAACTCTGCTACATGGCTGAGGTTTTATACTCCATGTACAGTGATCCTCAAAACATATTGGATCTGACTTTTTTGAAGTCAGTGCTGGGTGAGGTATAGTTTGCCATCAAGGCTTTTGAGGGAGAGTAGATCCTCTTAAGCTACTTGACAGCTTGGTTAGCCTGATCAAGTCTGTGAGCAGCAGGGTGTTGAATCCACTGGAAAATGTTGATGTACTCAAAGGGCCAATAGATGGATACATCAGTCCCAAACCGTACCTAGGTTACCTTTTTGAGTCAAAGGTAGCTGAGCTCCACCTTGCGCCTGAGGATGAAAACAATGTCTGAAAACGGTGTGTAGCCTTTACCATCTCCCTCACCAATGAGTTGAGGGTGAGACTGCCGGACAACATCGAAGCATTGCAGTACATGTCAGTTTTCAATGTGGAGGAAACTCTAAAGCACAATTGGAGCCCTGGAGAAATAGAAAAAATAGCCACGCTCCTTGGCTACTATGCACAGATCGACTAGATTGTCCAGCAATGGCGTGCCATCGATCTTAGTAAATGGAATGAGACAAAAAACACACTGAGCTTCTGGAGTGAGATTTTGAAGTTCAGGGATTCAGCTGATATCAACCCGTTTCAAGAACTTGCCGTGGCTGGTGTGTCTGTGTTGTCCTTGCCACACTCGAATGCTGAAGTCGAGAGAGTATTCAGCCAGATGAGTGTGGTAAAAAACAAACTTAGGAATCGGATGTCCTTGCAGACCCTTAACTCCATCCTGTACATTCGATATGGACTGAAGCTGTCTGGTGAGGCTTGCTATGAGCACCAGCTGCCTGATAATGTTTTGCAGCTTTTTGGCACTTCAGCGGCTTACTCATTTAACCTACATAGCTCGGAACAGGAAGATTTGTTGGTAGAAAAACTATTCAAAGTGGAAAAAAGGTCAAAACTTTCCAGAATTCTTGAAGCATCCCAGGATTCCGACAATGAGTCATTTGTGTTTCCTGCTGAACCTGCCATAGAGAGCCTTGACCAAAATGACGATGACCCACTCTTTCTGTGAGCCAGCACAGCCTGTGTTTTATACAGGCGGGGGAGGCGGGGTCTGGAAAAAACAAACAATTAACCTGAATTAGAGCCAGACTAGTTACCATCATTCTCACATTGCCATTGACAGTTTTTTCTATTGTCTATTTTTGGTCCATTTAGTTTGTTAATGTAGATTGTAAACTAAAAAATGTAAAAAATGTTATGGTTAAAAATTTTCATGTTTTACTGTGACTTGTTGTAGGCTCCTAAGTGTTAAAGGTTAAAAACCAAACCAAATTAAGAAAACTAAACTAGGGGTCACTTTTGCCGGTCCCAAGCCCAGATAAAGGAGAAGAAAGTTCCTTTTTAGTTCTAAACATATTTAGGGTGTTTTTTACTCACTTTATGTCTCTCCCGCGACGTTATTCCTCTCTCCTACAGCGTCCATCACAATCCATCAAAATGACATGCACATGGCCAATTATGCAAATTAGGTGATGATGTCATTTAGCGTCATAGCGACTTTTAGGACAGCCAATAGCTACTTTCCTTACTGAGGAGTTGGCAACACTGGCGTTGTTCGCCGCATCTATATGTTTAACTTTGAGGCGGAGGGAATCTGCGGAACTGTTTACATGGGCGCAAATGCATTTTTAAGACTGTTAAAGAAAGGGAATAGAAATCCTCTTCTCAAGGGATGTGGCGTATCGCCGCGCGTCTGGTCGAATAGAGTGAATACATAGTTGCAGTTGTGCGTGGATGCGAACATGGACATATGATTGGGGTTAGAAAAACTCACACCTGATGATTGCAGTGGGTTCTCTCAAAATGTTGACAAACTTAAGTGTCTTACCCACTTAAAACATGTCAACAATTATTTACATTTTTTTCCCCATTACATAAGTGGCGCTTGAAAAATGGAGCTCGGAATCAGTGAGGGAGTTTTTGTTGTTTTTCTTTTCAGATGAAATTATTTTCATACAGTATTGTTTGCAATTGCAATACTGTACAATTAGGCCAATTTATCACCCTCACCCAATTTATCACCTACCTAACCTATAATGTAGGCTATGCATGCAGATTGATGTGTTTTACACATTATTTTACACACCCCTCAGTCAATACATGTTAGAATTACCTTTGGCAGCTATTACAGCTGTGGATCTTCCTGGGTAAATTTATTCGAGTTTGGTACACCTAGATTGTACAGTATTTGACCATTATCCTTCTCAGAATTCTTCAAGGATGAATGTTCTTGGAAAATGTGTATTTTGTACAGGCTTCCTTCTTTTCACTCTGTCAATTAGGTTAGTAATTATGGAGTAACTACAACATTGTTGGTCCATCCTTCTCCTATCACACACAGCCATAAAACTCTGTAACTGTTTTAAAGTCAAAATTAGCCTCATGGTGAAATTTGTAGTGTCTGGGTGTACTGTACACCATCCAAAGTATAATTAATAACTTCACTATGTTATTAAAAGGGATTTTCAGTGTCAGCTGTTTTATTTTTTTACCCATCAACCAATATGTGCCCTTCTTTTGCGAGGCATTGGAAAACCTCCTTGGTCTTTGTGGTTCAATTTGTGTTTGAAATTGGGGTACAGAGACGAGGTAGTCATTCAAAAATCATGTTAAACTCTATTACGCAATATGTTATGTGACTTGTTAACCAAATTGTTACTCCTAAACTTGTGTAGGCGTGCCATTAGAAAGGGATTGAAAACTTACTGACTCAAAATAATTACATTTTGACATTATGGGGTATTGTGGGTAGGTCAGGGACCAACACATCTCAATTGAATGTATTTCAAATTCAGGAGTAACAACAAAATGTGGAAAAAGTCAAGGGGTGTGAATACTTTCTGAAGGCACTGTAAGTACTTATACTCTAGCAATCCTGGCTATAAGTCATGTTACATACTGTATGGGTTAATCCTATTGCCGCAATGCGTAGGGTGTTGTGCCTTTCACGCCAACGGCCCAGTTTCGCTGCCCTTCCCCGCCGTTCACTACGTTGGTGTCAGAGGTGGGATTGCGGCCATGAGGCCATCGGAATGCACGGCCAGGCATGTGAGGGGGCTGCGGTAGGACGAATTATGGGATGTGCCTTCCCGTTCGGAGGGGGCAGTGTAGCAATTCTCACTTTTTTATGAGTCACATTACATTTCCATTTCAAGTGGGTTAACCCAATTGGCTCGATGTGTAGGGTGTGTGACTTTCACGTCAGCGACTTCCTTGTCCCGCCATTCGCTAACCATTAGGTGCTGGTTTCCCGGACATAGAGAAAGCCTAGTCCTACACTAAAACGTTTTTTTCATTCTCCATGCTTTTTAGTCCAAGACTTGTCCGGGAAACCGGACCAATGTGTTGTTCATGGATCTTTAGCATGCACAACCGCTCAGACATCATGCACCTAACTTGTTTGAGGGGCGCTGCTAAATTCTATATTTTTCAATTATGTCTAAAAGAAGCAATGTCTTGCGTATGATGTCCCTGCTACTGTTATTGGTTGACTGTAGCTTCACTTTAGTGGAACCCCTTCATTGTCTGTAGCCAGCGTTAGCAGGGAGCTCCATCACATGGAATAGCGGGGTCGGGGGCCCAGTGACAGCCCAGACAAGGGATCACTTCACAGGGTTCACCCCCTCAGGCGTGTTATTGCACCATCTCTACAGCTCCTACTGAACTTCTCTTCTTAGAAGTCAAGGCTTCTTTATTTTTCTCTCCCCTTTCTCCCCCCTTTCTCCCCCCTTTGTTTCACTGGAACAGTTTTGACGTGTGGTTGCCAAGAGCAGCCTTATTGTGACATGCTCTGGGAAGAGCTACAAAGACCCACTCAGTGGGATAAAGGATTTTAGCCAGGGTCATTTGCTCAGTGTGTGAGTAAAGATGCTACCTAACCTCACGAGACTGTGCTTATGTCTATGTGAGAGGCCATGTCTTGCGAGGCACACGTCATTTTAAAGGGGTGTGTGCGCAAGAGAAGTATTGGTGTTTGAGAGTGTTGGTGTTAGAGCGGTTGTTATTCATATGAGGGTTACACTGTACATGCAAGACTGGTGCCTTATGAGCTTAATTGTACTGTTTAACCATCATAGCCCCGCCAAAATAATATTGCTTTATTGACTCTATTGTTTGTACACGATATCAGCACTGTAAACCAGCACTGCAGCTTTAAAAAGTTAAAACGGTCATTGTGATCTGATGGATAGTCAGTCCTTGCATCCACAGCTCCAGCTCCATCCCTCAGCTGTTTGACCCAAAGAGTTGTGGGTTGATCACTTTTCGGGGGTTTAATTCCCAGATCGCCCATTTTAAAGACGTCCTCGTCTTTCCATTAGACAAACATGAAGTGTGACGACCTGTGTGTCTTGTTTCCACCTCCACCACTCCATTTCCAAGAGGCCTCCTTCCCCCGTCAGCCAACTACAATATTGTCTGCCTGCAATCCGCTGTATTGAGGGTGGCATTTGAGTAAGTTGCTCCATCAACTGATTACTGTCAGGTTTTAATGAATATTACACCCCCCCCCCAGTAGCTGTATTGAATGTTCCAGCAATGGCATTATCGAGTGAAGTCTGAGCTTAAAAGATTACTTATGTAAAAAAAAAAGTTCTTTATTCCTTTTACTTTGCTTTGCTCCATGTAAAGACCACTTAAGACATGAAGACATGACATTAATTAGACCGTATTTCTGTATTCAACCAGAAGAGTGCTATACAGGGATTCCAGGGGTGCCGCGTATTGAGAATATTCCAGTCACAACGGTGATGGATTGTGCCACTTACCGCCGGGTACAGTCACATTAATGGCGAGTCGAAACATTTTAATGGTTATGGCTGCACATTGGTAGATTCCTCGGTGCTCGCCGCAACACCTTTTTAGCTGTTTTGAGGGCCATTGGAAAGGAATTATAACAGCATCTATGGGTTACGGGGGTGCGTGCGAATGGGTTTTGTCGAGCTATGGTAATCACCCAATGGACAAACAGTACAGGGGCTAACGTTGTTGAGTAGAGGAATGTTGGAGTCTGTGCATAGTAACGGACTACTTTAACTGATATATGTACAGGGTTGTTTGAGGAAGAATTTGCATTTACATTTTTACTCATTTAGCAGACGCTCTTATCCGGAGTGCATACATTTTCATACTGTGTGTGTAGCCTGGTCCTAGATATGTTTGTGTTGTCTTGCAAGACAGTTGAATTGGTGAGACAGCACAAACAGTTTGGGGACCAGGCTTGACTGGCTGTGTGGTGGGATGTTTTACACAGGCTGTGTGTAGTCTAGTCTCAGATCTGTTTGTGATGTCTTGCTAAGGCGTTGTCAAAACGTCACAAACAGATCTGGGACCAGGCTACTTTTCTCCCTCCATTGTTGTGGCGGTAATAGTATGTGCTCTCTGTAGCAATCATCGCTCGCTAATAGTTTTGTGGACACACCAAAGAGAAGTTTATTTTTGTTTTTTCCTACAATCATTCACTCAATATCAAGCGTATTATGTTCAATGAAAGATGTAAAAACGCTTTATCTTTTGTCAGGAATTGGGTTGCTTATAAAAATGTATTTCATTCAGTTCAAGTGTATCTGATGGATTTGAGATATGACTTATTTCCCTGATCATTTACTTTGGTTTCAGCCCAATGATACCTGCTTTTCTTGGATTGATTGAAATAAATGGACACATACACTGAGCGTACAAAATATTAAGAACACCTTCCTGATATTGAGTTGCCCTCAGAACAGCCTTGGTGAATTAGTCAGCCTCAATTCGTCAGGGTATGGACTCCTCAAGGTGTCTAAAGCGTTCCACAGGGATGCTGGCCCATGTTGACTCCAATGCTTCCCACAGTTGTGTCAAGTTGGCTGGATGTCCTTTGGGTGGTGGACCGTTCTTGATACACAGTTGAACGTCAAAAACCCAGCAGCACTGCAGTTGTTGACACTAACCAATGGCACCTACTACCATACCCCATTCAAAGGCACTTCAATATTTAGTATTGCCCATTCACTCTCTGAGAATGGCACAAACTCAAACCATGTCTCAAGGCTTAAAAGTCCTTCTTTATTCCTGTCTTCCCCTTCATCTACACTGATTTGAAGTGGATTTAACAAGTGACATCAAAACAGGATCATAGCATTCACCTGGATTCACCTGGTCAGTCTATATCATGGAAAGAGCAGGTGTTCCTAATGTTGTGTACACTCAGTGTATGGCTGTGACTTTCCCAAAGTCTGGAATTTTGCGGCCCTAATTCTATCACCATCTTAGAATAGTTTGACTCTCCATGGGTGCCTAGCGATGCAAATACAATGTGTGGTTATCGACTCGATCTGGTGCCAGCGTGAGAATACAGACTCCTGTCAAGTGAGTGGGGCTGTGTGGTTCTTCCAGCCAGGTAGCTGTATTGATTGGATTTGTGGGCTTCCCCCTGAGAGCACTGTGGTCCTAAGGCAGGGGCTCGACTGTGTGTCTGTGTTTGTGCGTGTCTGTGCGTGTGTGCGCGCGTACAAGGCATTTTCATTTCTGTGTGTGCTCGTCAGAGAGTGTATGTGTGTGTGTGTGCGGCGTACGTGGTGTGTGTGTGTGTGGCGTACCTGGTGTGTGTGTGTGAGAGAGAGAGAGAGAGAGAGAGAGAGAGAGAGAGAGAGAGAGAGAGAGAGAGAGAGAGAGAGAGAGAGAGAGAGACACTTTGCTGCTCTGTGGGAGCCTGGCAGGGCTCTGGGCTGACCTTGTATAGCTGAGGTGGCTCTGCGTACAGTCATTTATCAATTAGACAGAATTGGGCCCGTGGTAATGTGACAGTAGCCTGCTGTGACGACTCACTGGGCATTAGCTGCTTGGCCTGGCAGGCACCGTTGTTGGGCCAGGATAGAGCAAGTTACATGTGTGTTGGTGGCTCTACTGTATTGCACTGTGTGTGTGTGTGTGTGTGTCTGTGCGTACAATATTTTTTCAAAATGTCTAGCCTGATAAATCAAAGGGATGTTGTCTATTTGCAAATTGCAAAGGAAAATGCATTTAGGCCTACATTTCCTTACCTCTCGGTGACAGCGTTGTAGAAGTCACAGCAGAACTCCATGTCCAATATTTTATTCTGTATGCACACAGTAGGGCAACCAGCACGTACAATAGTTGTAGTGGAGATAGTCACATCCATCTTGTGGAAGCCAAGGCTCTTGCCAGCGTTGAGTGGCGGGAGAAGCCCCATTCCCACTACATCCACAAAGAAAAAGTAAATGTCCAAGATGTGTAAAAGTCTGGGTAAAAATTATTAATTGGTAATGACGTTTCAGAAAAGTGGACAGTCCAGTAGCCTGCCCGAGAGCTAGCAGTGAGGGTAGGCAGACACACCCAAATGTGCAGTCTGAATCACACCAGTCTCATGACGTTTGCCTGTGAGTAAGGTTTATGACCCCTCCCATAAATACCTTTCTCCCTTCCCTCTCTCTTGACTCTACAGAGGGACTCTTGAATAGCCTTTGTTAAACAGAGATTCTGGGAAGATCAGAAGGTGGGGGGAAATTAACCATATTTTGGGAATCCAACCAGTTGAACATATGCGTTGGTACTTAATGATTAATATGATGTCAGTTCGGTTGTCATCTGAGACATTCTCATCAATGATAGGATGACATAAACGGTACAGTGGAAAGTCTACACATTATAGTTATCAGATTCACATGGAATTGTTGTGCAATTTAAATGTTTGAAAAAAAAATATTGGTGAAAAGATTAAATGTAATTTTAGCTTCCAAATTAGAGATTTGGGATTTCATAAGGTTAGGGCTCTGCTCAATCAGTGGCCTGCCCCTGTGAAGAGACATGGGTTATAAAACTATGAAAACACACCCTTCTCCCTCCACTATATAAGCTCTTGACGAAAAGTCAACCTCAGCATGTGCTTTGGTTGTGAATGGTATAAACTTTGAACTCTTGCTCACTAAAGAAGTGAGACATCCTAGCCGTTGAGTTAGCAAAAGCAGCTGTAAACGTGGGAAAGGACGGACGGAGTATCCCATCTACCACACAATGACGACACTACAGCATATACCGTTCACCGCCAGTGACACTCTTCAAAGGACTCTGTTGGGCAACACGGCCTTCCATCTACCACCAACCTATTGAAGCACAGCTCAGAGTAAATATTTATTGCATTCTCCTTTTCCAAATGGGCGGTAATTTAGATTGCATAAGATTCTGTATTTACGATAGAGTAGCTGCCTACGGCCCGATAGAGACATAGAAAAAAATTCTCCCTTTGTTCAAAAAATTCTCCCTTTGTTCTTCAAGTCTTCCCGCTCTTTCACTCAAACCCAACCCACTTTCTTTGTGTAACCAGCTGTCATATCTGTTCCGTCCGCTAGGGACGCTTTCCTTTATGCCATCATTTGTAATCAAGGTATGGTTCATTCTGTGTATATGTCATTCTGTGTGATTAGTTAGGTATTTAGTAAATAAATAATTAAACCCACATTTGTATTGCTGATTCAACTTGTTAGCCAGGGTTCGTGAAGATAACCAAGAATTTACAACTTTCAGATGAGACTGAAATAAGGTGACGATTAATATTGACTGCTATTGATGTAAAATATTACTAGGTCTTTAAGAGTTTATTCGGAAGATAACAGCTCTATAAATATTATTTAGTGGTGCCCCGACTTTCTAGTTAATTACATTTACATGATTAGCTCAATCAGGTAATATTAATTACAGAGAAAGGATTTTATAGAATAGCATGTCATATCACTTAATCTGGCATAGCCAAAGACACGACACCAGGCAATACGCAATGCGCAAAATATGAAATCCGCTTAAGCTACTTCAAGCTAGGCATAGATGTTAAGTCCCCGATATGGGGGAATTTAAGCAGTTCTGGACCAGTTCCAACTGACATTTTGGAGTACAAATTGCTCTGTGAACACCGTAGAGTCCCGTGCCTTATAATGCCTCATCTGTCTGCTCTCAGTTTCCACTCTCTAAGCAGAGCTGACTTTAAGTGCCAAGTTTCAGACCCCACATTTGCATAGGGAGTGACGTGTCACATTTTCTGGCCTATCCAGAGAGTGAAAAAAAACTATGAAACATTACCAGTTATTGTTTATGACCATCTCATGAACAATTATTACATTTGGGTATGTCTATTTAGGCGGAAATCAATATTTTGCCCTATAATTCAACTGGTTTGAAAAGACTTGAGACAGGAAATAATTTTAATGGATTCCAACGGAAAGAAAGGCATGAATACCCTGGCGCCTGAAATGTTGATGCAGTTATAGCATTTTTTGACATCTTGACCATAAAAAGCACCACAATGATTGATATAAAACATTAGATAACAAAAAATAATGGCAATTTCTTACAAATTAAATAAAAAAATGAAATTATATTTTTCGTACCAGCTTTTTCTTATTAGATTATCACTGGGTAAGCACTGCTTCCCCTGCCTACCCTGACTGCACATCGCTGGTATTGTGTAATAAGCTATTTATGATAGAGCCTTCTATCTCCACATTGAGGATAAAAAAATAAAACAATCCTCATCAATCTGCACACAATACCCCATAAAAACAGAGAGTACTTTCCGAAAGCACTGTACATAGTTTTGGGTGTTTTTCGAAAATTATATGTACTCTCTGTAGCAGTCATCGGCCACAAATAGTTTTGTGTTTGGATAGATGCCAGAGAGCAGGTAGTTATTGCCTACAATCCCCCCCCCCCCCCCCCCCCCTTTTCTCCCCAATTTCGATCTTGTCTCATCGCTGCAACTCCCCAATGGGCTCAGGAGGCGAAGATCAAGTCATGCGTCCTCCGAAACACGACCCGCCAAACTGCGGTTCTTAAGTTAACACCTGCCCGCCTAACCTGGAAGCCAGCCACAGCAATATGTCAGAGGAAACACTGTTCAACAGGTGACCAAGGTCAGCATGCAGGCGCTTGGCCCGCCACAAGGAGTCGCTCGAGCTCGATGAGCCAAGTAAAGCCCCCTCTGCCTATGATCATTTAATCAATACCATGCTCATTATGTTCGATGTGAAAGAAATGGGTTGTTTTGAAAATGACTCTCATTCAAGTGTAGTTGTGGTGGCCCATGTTTTGGGAGTTTTTTGGGGGCTACTATCTTTTTCCAGTTTTTGCAAGACTACTAATACTTACGCCCTGTTTACCTGTGTTCCCCGTGAGAGGCCAAGGGCCCCTGAATAACTCCTCCTGATGTCATCAACCCAACCAAGAAGAACACAGAGGATGGCTCCAGCATGGACGAACTGGTATTTTGTGTGGTGTCAGTGTGTGTGCCACGATACTCATTATGTTTCCCCCCCAAAATGTTTGTAATTGATGCTCAGTAGCCTTTCTGGTTAATTTCTGCTAGTGGCTTATTGTGCAGTATAAACACTGCAAGTGACTACAGGAGGAGACTTCGTAAAAAGCACCAATGCTCAACCACATTTTAACCTTGAAGAAAACATCCCCCATGTATGGTCTGATAGGGAGTACTGTTCCATTTGGGATGCACTCCATATGTACCTATGTTATGGGCTACTTTTGACCAAAGCCTTAAGGGCCCTATTCAAAGTTAATGCGTAGGGTGCCATTTGAGACAAAGATAAGGATTAGACCCGGCACATCGTTCACTCTCCCTGAAAACTTCATTGTGTTTACTTAACAGTTCAGACAGTCCTCCATTTCCCGGGTGTGTGATAGGCTCCTACCCCATTGGCTCCGGTTCTGACTTATCAGAGGTATCTCTCTCTCTCCCTCTCTCTCTCTCTCTCTCTCTCTCACTCTTCCCCTCCTTCCCCCTCTGTTTCTCCCTCATTCGCTCGCTTTCTCCCTTCTCTCGCCCGTCTTTTTTGTTTTGCTCTCTCTCTCTCTCTCTCTCTCTCTCTCTCTCTACATTTCATTACAGACATTGATAAATCAGGGACGTTTCTCTTCAGTCCAGACCTTTTGGGGACCGTCTCCAACTTTATTATGACCTTGTTCAAATTTGCAATGACATTTATGATCCTCCCCCTCCAATCCCTCTGTTCCTCCTTCCTCTCCTCCCTCTCTTTCTCTCGCTCTGAGTCATTTAAACGGTGACAGCTTTGTCTCATTAAGTAGCCATCTGTTGTCATTTAACATTCAAATCTGTTTGTTTACCGCCATCTTCCGGATAAGGGCAGAGGTTAGGTAGTGTGGCATTTCTGCAGTCAGAACTCGGTTCGAAGAGTACTTATTTTCTTCCAAATACTTTTAAAAGTTTGATTTTGCATGCCTGGAGTGGCAGTTGGGCGGAGTCTGCTCTTTTGGGGCTAGGCAATTGATTAAATCAAAAGTATATCTTAAAAAAAATACTAATACTTCTTGAACCCAGGTATGGTTAGAGCTAACTGACCTGGATAAGGGGCATCTCACATAGTCTCAAGTGGTTTCCTCTCGTTGTCTCCACTTTACACTATTTAGACGTACACTATTGAGGTAGAGGGGCTACCCATGCAAGTTCGAGCTAGGAAACCCCTCGGTCTCACCAAAGGGACTTGTGGCCACAAACCAAATTGAAGTGTCATATTATAGTGTCTGTCAGCAGTATAGACATAGCCACTGGGGACAATAATTCATTTGAAGTCTCCTTCTCTTCCTCCTTTAGTGTTGGAAGCTGGGGAGGCCAGATTTGTTTAATTAGAACCGAGCAACACTGCAGGCTTTTTAATACTACTTTAAGACTGCTGGAGACGTCTGTTGAGAGCTTTGTTTTCAAGGGACTCACTCCTCTTATATTAGACTGTATTATCTTTAAGGGACAATCTGGAATTGGTACATCCATTGCTGCACTTATAAATGAATGATGACATTGCATAATGAACCCTGTAATACATTGTATACTGTAGCTTCAAAAAGTGGTTGAAACTGTCATTCATCTCATGCATGGTCAGTCCTTGCATCTATAGCTCCTTCTGTGCATTTTTAGAGTGGTTACATTTCTCCTGCCCCTTCCTTGCTGTTTACCCCCCCCCCCGAAAAGCGTCATGGGTGGTCACTTTTTCTTTCTTCTTGAATCTCGCATTTCCCCTTTAAAGGAATGACTTAGAAAACGGTCCACACTGTACTGTACAATATACCTCACACGGGCCTTGCTTTAAATGCAGGATGGGAGACTGGTTGGTTTATTGGTAGCAGCTGCCATTGACTCGAAATTGCCATCTATATGATTCATTGATAATAGCTATTGTGCCATGCATTTTTTCCCCCCCACTGTATTTATTGATTGTATGTTTGTTCATTCCATGTGTGACTCGAACTGCTTTGCTTTACGCGTCAAACTGCTTCTGCTTTATCTTGGCCAGGGTCGCCGTTGCAAATGAGAACTTGTTCTCAACTGGCCGACCTGGTTCAATAAAGGTGAAATCATCAAATAAAAATGCAGCTTCATAGTGAGCCTATTCTAGCCTATTCATTGGTAACAGCATGCATTTTCTGTTCATCCATTACCGACACCACACATGGCTGTGCCCATCTAATGTAAAGTAATGATACGCCACTGTGCCAATTGAATGTAAATGAATGGTCTATTTCTCTACATGTTTTTTTTACACCCCGTTTCTAATGTGTAATGGTGCGGAGTGGGACGATTACGCATGTCAATATGCGTTATGATTGGAGGCGCCGGGTTCAAGTTCGTTCGACGGACGCCATTGATCATCGGCGAACCTATGTTTTCTATCCAACAGGGCCCGAGAGCGGAGGAGAGGAAGAGAGGTACTCTGAGCAGCGATGAAAGGATGGAGGGTCGTTATCGAATTCTTCTCTGACCAGAGAGAAAATGAGCTTTTTCCAAACGAATAGGGTGTGCGTTCGTGCGTGTAAAGCAAATACAACATCAAGAACATAGTGCATTTTTAATGGATTGTAATGAATATGAAGAACAATGGATGTCAATGCTGAATAGAAAAGATATAACCTTCTATCTTATGTATACAGTATGTAATTCAGCGTATTAATCTGTCTGTGTTCCAAATGCGTTCCATAGGGCTCTGGTCAAAAGTAGCACACTTTATAGGGAATAGGGGGCCATTTGGAAAGCAACCTCTCTGTTATGTTCAGAACATTTCACTTTATTGCCTTTAAGGCCTTGATTTCCCTTGGTATGGCCCTGAGCCATGTTCAAGCCATAATTACACTGCAGATAGAACTGTTATGATCTCTACAGTACTATCAAGGTTCTCCGATGCAGTAAGTTGACAGTCGTGCAGACCTGAACAAACGGTACTGTGTTGGCTCTGATCTTTTGTTTTCACATCCTTTCGAGCTTGGCTCTGGCGTAGCGGTGGCCCCCACCTCCCCAGATACCATATGAACATGTCGTAAGCCATGGCAAACATGTGTCATTACAGGAAATTTGCTTTAAAAACTGTTACGCCACTATGCGTAACCAGGCCGCCGCAGTACAGCTCGGCGGTGTGAACAGAGTATGAACTGTATCTATCAGACTTAGCTTACTAATACTTTAAAAATTTAAAATAAAAATACTACTTGAAAAATCTTTCAGATACTTTGAGCTTTGGCTAGAGTCTGTGTGGGTAGGATTTGCAGTTTTGGGACATTGGTTAAATAAGATGGAGAAGCTCAAACAGGCACAGAGAAAGCATTTCAAATGATTCTTCAAGTATTTCAAACCCAGGTCTGGTGGCATTATGCTGCAGCATTATGGTGGACCATGCTTCAGCATCCAAACCTTTGTGGTGGTTTCCAGGGTCAAACAGCAGTGCTGAAGGTGTCTTCCCCTTCTGATTGTCGAGTTGCTGACGAGTGAAGGTTTGTTCACTACAGAACAGTCACTCTCTCCTTCCCTCTCTCCCGCCCTCTCAGACTGTCCCTCCCCCATCTCGCTCTCTCTCCCTCTCTAATGGAGATTGACGAGAGCTCATCTGTTCGATATCGACTCCGATGCCTTCACACAGCAAAGCTCAGGGTCAGCAGTGACCTTGAGAGGGAAGGCGGAGGAGTGGATAGAGCTTTGTTCTGCACTGCACTGTCTGTTTGCTCATTACATTGAGCTACATGAAGCGTATGTGTTGTGAGTATTGGTATTATACAGATTTTTCCACCATATGCCTTCCACCACTCTGTTCCTTTCAAATCCCTTTTGGTTTGCAGTACACTGTCTGTTTCTTACACAGGGCTTATGCATTGTGAATATTGGGGAGAATCTCAATTGCATTTTCTTAATTTCTCGCGTCCTTTCGCCTCCTTCTCATAACCCATTGGATGAGGTCAGAAGTCTTGCACCCTCTGATCTTGTCGCCCACTGGATTTTCATGAGCAGGCGAGGAGAGAGGACACAAGGAATCAAGGAAACGCAACTGAAATTCTCCCATGTTATCATACAGGGAGAATTCCACCATATTCTTTGTTTATTTGTTCTTTAGGCTACGTCCCAATTCTCCACCCTTCTCCCAAAAGTGCGCACTTGCACACTTCCTGTCATGTCAAATCCATAATGTGCACACTTTGGTAAAAGGCTGGAGAATTGCGACATGGCCATCCTTGGAAATGATATAGTGAGTGTTGGTATTTGTTCTTTCTGGTACTTCTTTCAATTTCAAGTACAAAGTTGAATAGGCACAAGTACCTGAACTCTTACAAAGTTAAATAGTTTATGGCCTGGCATAAATTTGCAATTGGATACGTTTGTTTAAGCCCCTCTAACGAACCCAGAAACGTGTATAGGTCAAACGGTGGGTAAAAATAGTGAGAATTAGGCTGGTATTCAAGCAATTGCAGATAATGGGTTTCTACTAGTGTGCAAATCAAACCCTTTCTGGAAAGCCATGATCTAAAATAGAATTGAATACCCACCTTGTAATTATAATATCTGTTATACTATATGAAAATATAGGCGCTTGTGAGTGGTAAAGAAACAGACGTGGAGGGAGGTCAGTCAAGTTTGACGGGTTTATTAGAGAACAGTGAATATAAAGGTATTTGTTTGTATCTACAGTTGAAGTCGGAAGTTTACATACACTTAGGTTGTAGTCATTAAAACTCGTTTTTCAACCACTACACAAATGTCTTGTTAACAAACTATACTTTTGGCAATTCGGTTAGGACATCTACTTTGTGCATGACACAAGTCATTTTTCCAACAATTGTTTACAGACAGATTATTTCACTTTTGGTCAGCAGCATACCACCCTGCATACCACTGCTGGCTTTCTTCTGAAGCTAAGCAGGGTTGGTCCTGGTCAGTTCCTGGGTGGGAGACCAGATGCTGCTGGAAGTGGTGTTTGGAGGGCCAGTAGGAGGCACTCTTTCCTCTGGTCTAAAAAAATATATCCCAATGCCCTGTGTAGGGTGCCGTCTTTCGGATGGGACATTAAACGGGTGTCCTGACTCTCTGAGGTCATTAAAGATCCCATGGCACTTATCGCCAGGTGTCCTGGCTAAATTCCAAATCTGGCCCTCAAAACCATCACGGTCACCTAATAATCTCCAGTTTACAATTTGCTCATTCATCCCCCTCCTCTCCCCTGTAACTATTCCCCAGGTCGTTGCTGCAAATGAGAATGTATTCTCAGTCAACTTACCTGGTAAAATAATAGATTGATAAAATAAATAATTCACTGTATCACAATTCCAGTGGGTCAGAAGATTACATACACTAAGTTGACTGTGCCTTTAAACAGCTTGGAAAATTCCAGAAAATTATGTCATGGAAGTTTCAGATAGGCTAGTTGACATCATTTGAGTCAATTGGAGGTGTACCTGTGGATGTATTTCAAGGCCTACCTTCAATCTCAGTGCCTCTTTGCTTGACATCATGGGAAAATCAGAAGAAATCAGCCAATACCTCAGAAAAAAACTGTAGGCCTCCACAAGTCTGGTTCATCCTTGGGAGCAATTTCCAAATGCCTGAAGGTACCACGTTCATCTGTACAAACAATAGTATGCAAGTATAAACACCATGGGATCACGCAGCCATCATACCGCTCAGGAAGGAGACGCATTCTGTCTCCTTGGGATGAACGTACTTTGTTGCGTAAAGTGCAAATCAATCCCAGAACAACAGCAAAGGACCTTTTGAAGATGGTGGCGAAAACAGGTACAATCCACAGTTAAATGAGCCCTATATCGACAACCTGCTCAACAAGGAAAAAGCCAGAAACCGCCATAAAAATGCCAGACTATGGTTTGCAACTGCACATGGGGACAAAGATCTTACTTTTTGGAGAATTGTCCTCTGGTCTGATGAAACAAAAATGGAACTGTTTGGCCATAATGACCATTGTTATGTTTGGAGAAAAAAGGGGGATGCTTGCAAGCTGAAGAACACCATCCCAACCATGCCACACGGTGGTGGCAGCATCATGTTGTGGGGGTGCTTTGCTGCAAGAGGGACTGGTGCACTTCACAAAATAGATGGCATTATGAGGGAGGAAAATTATGTGGATATATTGAAGCAACATCTCAAGACATCAGTCAGGAGGTTAAAGCTTGATCGCAAATGGGTCTTCCAAATGGACAATGACCCCAAGCAAAATGGCTTAAGGACAACAAAGTCAAGGTATTGGAGTGGCCATCAAAGCCCTCACCTCAATCCATTAGAAAAATTGTGGGCAGAACTGAAAAAGCGTGTGCGAGCAAGGAGGCCTAGAAAACCTGACTCAGTTACACCAGCTCTGTCGGCGGGGGGAATGGGCCATAATTCCCCAAACTTATTGTGGGAAGCTTGTGGAAGGCCACCCAAAACATTTTACCCAAGTTAAACCATTTAAAGGCAATGCTACCAAATACTAAACTTCTGACCCACTGGAAATGTGATGAAAGAAATAAAAGCTGAAATAAATCATTCTCTATACTATTATTCTGACATTTCACATTCTTAAAATAAAGTGGTGATCCTAACTGACCTAAAACAGGGAACTTTTACTAGGATTAAATGTCAGGAATTGTGAAAAACTGAGTTGAAATGTATTTGGCTAAGGTGTATGTAAACTTCCAACTTCAACTGTATGTAAGTATGTACAGGTCACTGTCAATGTAATGGAAACACCAACAGCAAGTGTCTTAATTAGGCGTTGGGCCACCACGAGCCAGAACAAATTCAATTAGAATAGATTCTGTGTCTGGAACTCGATTGGAGGGATGCAACCCAATTCCATCATTTGGGGTTTTGTTGATGGTGGTGGAAACCTCTGTCCCAGGCACTGCTCCAGAATCTCCCATCAGTGTTCAATTGGGTTGAGATCTGGTGACAGATGGTTAACATCGTTTTCATGCTCATCAAACCATTCCATGACCATTCATGCCGTGTGGCCGTTGTCATCCTATGGGAGCCATGGTAGCCCAAATAATGTCCTGCCCAGCATTTTTATACATAACTCTGCTGGGATGTCAATTGATTAATTATCTCAGGAACTACACCTGTGTGGAAGCACCTCCTTTTAATGAACTTTATATCCCTCATTTACTCAAGTGTTTCCATTATTTTGGCAGTTACCTGAATGTATGTATGTTTGTAGGACTCTATGGCTTCATTTAGACAGGCACCCCAATTCTGGTATTTTTTTCCAGTAATTTAACTTTTGACCAATCACATCAGATATTTTTCAGAGCTGAACTGATTAATTACAAGACAAATTAGTAAAAAAAAAATATCATTATTGGGCTGCCTTGTCTAAACGCAGCCAAATATTCTCTGAGGAAACCACAACTAGTCATACCTCTCCGTGTCTACTATTACACTCTACACAATAATCCAATCAGGCTGCGATACAGTTAGTGATATCATCATGAGAAAAAGGCAATACCATAGGACCATGAAGTGTATGCATCGTTCAGGAACACCGGGTCGGGAAGGAACAAAGAAACAAATGACTTGGATGCCAAACACTTTCAGTTACCTTAAACATGAGTTATTCCTAGCTCTACAGGTAAGGTAACGTTCAAACCGGGGAAAAATACAAGATATTAAGTTAGGATGGGAATATTGACATTTGTGTTGTACAAAAAAAAAAAGCACAGAATCTGTGGGGGAAATACTGTAAACCTCTTCATAATCAGGCAGTGTGGTTTTAGGTTGAAGCGTTTCATCGATGTGTTATGAGGAGGTGACTTCATGCATTACTCAGTAAACTAAACTCTAGTTCAATCGCCTCCTTATAAATGCACATTGTTGATGAACAGTTTCAAGTGAAGTTTCCCTGCCTGATTTATATAGAGGTTGACAGTCATTTTTGCACAAACCTGTGCTCTTTTTGCACCACGAAAATGCCGCCCAAAGTTTATCAACCTCGATAGATCAATCCTCTTATTACAGAGATTTCACTACTGTGCCATTCATCATTTCCATTCAGGCAGTTAATGTGTGTACGAGCAGCCAGGCAGTACCACTATAGTAATGATATAGCAATAATATTGATGGCCATTTAGTCATTTTAGGTGCTGCTCTTCTGATATGTTTTGTTTTGAACTTTTCATCTCCCTTTTTTGAGTAAGTTTTTGTTTTTAGTGTCACACATTTGGCTCTCACACGGTTAAGCTACAGTAGTTATAATAGTAATAAATATGGGTGGGAGCGCGCTGGCTCCCCATTGGCAGAGAAGCCCAAAGTGTTCATGGGAGCTGTAGTTCAGTACAGGTGGCGGGTTAGCAAAGTCCTCCAGGCAGGTTTTTTTTCCATCGACCCTTCACTCAAAAAGGGGGAAAGGAGGCGTTGTTATTATCAGCGTAACTCCTCTCACCCGAAAGAAACAAATTAACACAAAGAAAGATGGGAGTTTCCTTAAACTTCTCGTTGTCGGTGTTGTTTTTCTTGGTTCCAGTGACATACGTCGTGGCGGCGGACATCTTTAGAAGGAGTCCATGGCCTTGAACTCGCTGAGGGCCTGGACGGGCGAGATGTGCTTCTTCTGCGAGCCCCGTCGAACACGCGTCTGACACTCCTCGGGCTTCTCCCGCTTCACCAAGGGCTTCTTCTCGGGCGCCTTCATGCGCCAGCTGACCACAGGCGAGTTGACGGCGGCGGCGCCATACACCTTGGCGTACTTGGTGGACGCCACGTAGCTGGCCTTGACTGTGAGCACCACAGCGTTCATCAGGTTCTTGGCCGCCTGGATCAGGGAGGTGGCGCTGTCCAGCTACGGGGAGAGACAGAGGACATCTTAGATGTTCGATCTTTATACTAACACTATATACGTTGCCCTTATACCTATTTCACTACATAGTATTAACTGTAGTAACAACATTGTAGTTACATGGACATATTAAACATCACATATATTACCTGTATAACACCAGCAATAGAAGCAATTTTTTAGGTCAACTGCAAACCTGCATCATGAACTGCACATAAAAGATTCTGCAAACCCCATGAGGAGGGGGAGAGGTGAGAAGAAGGATAGGGGAGAAGGAAGATCTAAGTGATTGGACAGGTGTAAGCAATAATCCAACCAATTGGATATCCTTCAGGACTTCAATGAAACAGATCTATTGGGCAGGTGTAAGCATTAATACTATCCAACCAATTGGCGATCTGTTGTTTCTTCAAAGAAAGAGTATTGTGACGCACCCCTTTCTTAGACAGACAGTCTTCTAGACATCCCATGTCACGCTGCAAGATAACAAGAACTGCCTGCGTCAAAGAGCTCTCACTGAAGAAGGCTTTATTAAGCGAACAGTTCTTACAGTACAGAGGTGAGCTCTCTCTCTGGTCTCCCCCGCAGGGCGATAGACGATCCCACACTCGTCTTATCAGAGCCCTGAGTAGCTAGACAGGTTCAGAGTGACCGCTGTACCTCCAACACATCTCTGATATGACAGCCTCATTAAGAGAAAGCGGGTGTCCAAAAGAGTATGGTTGCGTCACAAATGGCACCCTATTCCCTATATAGCGCACTACTTTCGACCAGAGCCTGTTATAGTGAACACAGTGCCCATAGAGTTTCAGCTCATCCTGTTGGGACTAAATTACTGCATATAACTGGGTAATTTAAGCATAATTCGGTGTATCGGGGGCACCCACCGTGCTGCTAACCTTTTTATAGTGACCAGCTGGAGTTCGGAGCCAATTAAATCTAGCGGTTGACTCCCTTCTCGGGGTGGGGGGGCAAGGGGGTAGGGGGGCCGGCCGCAGCCTCTAAATGCCAGCCAAACAAAACACAGGGAGAGAGGTGCACCTGACCTCCACCAACTGCTAATTCAGAAGTGTCTGGAAAAAAAGTGGGCGTCGTGTAGCCAGGGCAATGTTTTTCAACTCTTAATTGTCAGTTGTGTTGAGGACTCCCTGGGTTGGGGCTGGAACAAGAGTTTTGCCAGACAAGGACCTGAGTGTTTCTAGCCATAATAAGCCAATCAGAATAGGGGGTATATTTTAACAGATCATAGCGGACATTTTACAATTAATGAATTGCACAATTTCCGAGAATTTAATGAGCCAGTTTAATGGGGGAACGTGCGCGAAGATACTTTTGGTCATGTTGTGTATGTGGGCAGCTACTCGTAGAACATTTAAATCCAAAATCATGTAGAGTTGGTCGCCCTTTTGCTGCTAAAACAGCCTCCACTTTTCTAGGAAGTCTTTCCACTAGATGTTCGAACATTGCTGCAGGGACTTCCATTCAGCCACAAGAGCATTACTGAGGTTGGGCATTGATGTTGGGCGATTAGGCCTGGCTTGCAGGTGGTATTCCAATTCATCCCAAAGATGTTCGATGGAGTTGAGGTCAGGGCTCTGTGCAGGCCAGACAAGTTCTTCCACACCGATCTAGACAAACCATTTCTGTATGGTCCTTGTTTTGTGCACGGGGGCATTGTCATGCTGAAACAGGAAAGGGCCTTCCCCAAATTGTTGACACAAAGTTGGAGCACAGAATCGTCTAGAATGTCATTGTACTGTAGCATTAAGATTTCCCTTCACTGGAACTTAGGGACCTAGCCCAAACCATGAAAAACAGCCCCAGACCATTATTCCTCCTCCACCAAACTTTACAGTTGGCACAATGCATTTGGACAGGTAGCGTTCTCCTGGCATCCGCCAAACCCAGATTCATCTGCCAGATGGTGAAGCGTGATTCATCACTACAGAGAACGTGTTCCCACTGCTGCAGAGTCTAATGGCTTCGAGCTTTGCCCAACTCCAGCCGACACTTGGCATTGCGCATGGTGATTTGCAAATAATAGCTTTTTTTTTTTACTGGACTGATGGTACATGCTTCTGATGGTCATGGTGCTTTCAAGACAACTGGGAAATCCCCCAGAAAATATTATTAGCTTTCAAATCCTTGCTTCCTCTGTGATTGTTTCCTCAATTCCTCTCAAAGCGCATTGGAGGAGAGGATCCAAGTTTCTCCCTCAGAACTCCTCCTCCGATGCTCTTTGAGAGGAATTGGAAGAAACAAGGAGGGAGGAAGCCTAGGGAAGGTCCCTTTAACTACTGAGATAAAGGAATGAGGCCCACACACAGAATATTGCTGCTCAAGCTCAGTGCTTGAATACAACTATTGACAGAGACCCTGGGCCTTGACTGTACCATGTGAGGGTGTTGTGTGGTGAGACTTACCCCAGAGACGATGAGCTCTCCTCCCAGGTTCTGGACCTCGGCCTTGACCTTGCTACAGATGTTGAGCTGGTGGCAGTACAGGGCAATTCTCTGCAGGTAGGCCAGCAGGTCCTGCTTGCAGGCCGAGTCAGGGCACTGAGACATGCACACAAACATGATGATAAAATTAGTTTAAAAACAGGGAAAATAGAAAAAAAATGAGTTTCAAAGCCGGGTTAAGAAATAGTCTTGTACGTCAGAAGTAGTTTATAAAACGGTTGTGCTCATTTTTTCTACTGTATTCATTCCTACAGGAGAAAAACAACCAATCATCGAAATAGCAGTGTCCGATTAGTCAATTAGAAAGTCCCTTTCCAGCCCTCTATTATGAGAAGCCATATGAGTCTACCTCTAGTATATACTGAGGTAAAAACAACACCAGAGAGAAAAACCTGTATCCCTAATGGCACCGTATTCACTATTTAGTGCACTTCTTTACACCAGATCCCACGGGACCTTTTGGGAATAGGGTGCCATTTGAGCCACAGAGAGGGAGCGGGACAGAGACTTTTCAGTCCCACAATGCACACAAAGTAGCTGTAATATATTCTGGACGTCATGCTGCGAAAATTTGCTACAGACCACAAGTTTCCTGGTGGGTAAAGAAAGAAGAGTGCGTTCGCTACTTTGCTTTTAAAACGCTCCCGGGCACCGTTTTCTACAGGATCCTTTTTCCCAATCATTAATAGTAAATGGTCCTAACTAGAACATTCAGGCAGCTCGTCTAGAGTCGAAGGGAAGCGAGGAATTCACACAGGGCTCACTTCCTTGTCTTTAGGGGGGCTGGGATACATTGGGACAGCCAAGTTAAGGGGCTGCACGAGCTAGCTAAGGGACCATGTTAATTAGGGCATGCAACGTTTTCAAACATTTTGCAATGGAAGATGGAACATTTGCATTTCTTATTCAGTAGTCCCTCCCTGTTTCGTTCCATTTTCTTCATGAACACGACCCATCTCTACCTATTCCCCTCAAGTGGCAAATGGCGAATGCCGTGCTTAGATTGTTCCAATGTGCTATCTTTCCACAGTTGCTTTTTTTGACAGTTTAATTGTGCTTTAGTGTGCTTGTTCGCCTACACTGAGTAAGTAAGTAAGGGTGTGAGGCAGACTAGTATCGATGGACTCGAAGTACTCGTGGTGGAGCATTAATGGTCACAGGATAGATGCCTCCCGAGTGGCGCAGTGGTCTAAGGCACTGCATCACAGTGCTAGCTGTGCCACTGGGTTTGAATCCAGGCTCTGTCGCAGCCGGCTGCAACCAGGAGAGCCCATGGGGTGGAGCACAATTGGCCCAGCGTCGTCCGGGTTAGGGGAGTGTTTGGCTGACAGGGATTTCTTGACACGGTCGCCAGGTGTACAGTGTTTCCTCCGACACATTGGTGTGGCTGGGGGTTAAGTGGCCATTGTGTCAAGAAGCAGTGTGGCTTGGCTGGGTTGTGTTTTGGAGGATGCATGGCTCTCAACCTTCGCCTCTCCCGAGTCCGTACGGGAGTTGCAGCAATGAGACAAGACTGTAACTACCAATTGGATACCTTGAAATTGGGGGTAAAAAATAAATAAATCTAAATGGTCACAGATGCACAGTCATCCTGTAACAAATAAATGCTCTGTGTCTCAAATGGCACCACATTCCCTGCATAGGACACTAAGTGACCTACTTATAACCAGGGCTCTGGTCAATAGTAGTGCACTGTATAGGGAATAGGGTGCAATTTGGGATGCACTTTTGTTCACATTATACACTGAACAAAAATAGAAACATGACATGTAAAGTGTTGGTCCCATGTTTCATGAAATGAAAGATCCCAGAAATGTTCTATCCTCACAAAAAGCTGATTTCTCTCAAATTTTGTGCACAATTTGTTTCTTTCTATCCCTGTTAGTGAGCATTTCTTCTTTGCCAAGATAATCCATCCACCTGACAGGTGTGGCATATCAAGAAGCTGATTAAACAGAATGATCCTTACACAGGTCCACCTTGTGAAGGGTACAATAAAAGGACACCCTAAAATGTGTAGTTTTATCACACACAATGCCACAGATTGAGGGAGCATGCAATTGGCATGCTGACTACAGGAATATCCACCAGAGTTGTTGCCAGAGAATTGTATGTTCATTTCTCTACCATAAGCCACCTCCAATGTTGTTTTAGAGAATTTGACAGTCCGTTCAACTGGCCCCACGTGTTGTGGCGTTGTGTGGGAGAGCAGTTTGCTGATGTCAACGGTGTGAGCAGTGGGAGTGGGAGTGCCCAATGGTGGGGTTATGGTATGGGCAGACATAAGCTACGGACAACGAACACAATTGCATTTTATTGATGGAAATTGGAATGCACAGAGATAACGTGACGAGATCCCGAGACCCATTGTCGTGCCATTCATCCGCCGCCATCACCTCATGTTTCAGCATGATAATGCACGGTCCCATGCATTCCTGGAAGCTGAAAATGTTCCAGTTCATCCATGGCCTGCATACTCACCAGACATGTCACCCATTGAGCATGTTTGGGATGCTCTGGATCGACGTGTACGGCTATTCCAGTTCCTGCCAATATCCAGCAACTTCGCACAGCCATTGAAGAGGAGTGGGAGATAATTTCACAGGCCACAATCAACAGCCTGGTCAATGCAAAGGAGATGTGTCGCGCTGCATGAGGCAAATGGTGGTCACACCAGATACTGACTGGTTTTCTGATCAATACCCCCTACTTTTTTTTTAAAGCTATCTCTAATCAACAGATGCATCTTTTTATTACCAGTCATGTGAAATCCATAGATTAGAGCCTAATGAACTTATTTCCATAAACTGATTTCTTTATATGACCTGTAATTGTTCCATGTTGCGTATTATATTTTTTGTTCATTGTACTTCAAAGTACTGTAAATAATCACTTGAGTTTAAAATGGCATCTTTTAAAGATCAAATTCAATTGTATTTGTTGCGTGCACCAAATACAACTGTTGTAGACTTTACTGTAAAAAGCTTACTTACCATTACTTACCACAAGCCCTTTCCCAACAAAAAATAACAATAATGAGGCTATATACAAGGAGTCCTGCATCGTAGGTATTGCATCGTAGGCTACACCTTTGAAAAATACGTACTCATTGAATAGTGTTTCTTATTCTCTTGGCCTTTGGCAGAGCTTTTAAAATAAATACTAAAACCAGCTTTTCATTTCCGGGGGACTCAGGATGTGGCTGCGTTATTGATGTCATGTTAATCAGGCCTTTTGATTTGAACAGATTGTTTTAGTTTTGTAGGCTAGGCTCCCCATTGAATTATTTAAATGTATGACTCAAGCCTTAGCAGTCATTCTGATCTCATTCCCAATGATCAGTTTTTAAAAAATGTATTGGGTTCTGAATTTGCGATGCACCCAGTCGGACTGTCCACGTTTCTGTGCAATAGCCTTTTAATTTAAACGTTTTGGTATATGTACTAGTCTATTTTATTTAATTTATATATGTTTAAGAACTTTGGTTTTACTAATAAATATGTTAAAATAGAGCTAAATGATATGTTTCTTTCTTCAGTCCTTTGTAAATAGGGTAGATGGGCTATATTGGCTAAGGTTGAATGTGATAGTCTGCCTGTAACCAGCTTGAGTTTAGATAAATTAATCAAATTGAAAATGAGCTATTATCAGGCTGGTTAATGTGATGCATGTCTGTTGAATTTAGAAAAACCCACGTACACACCTGCTACTGCGTTGCGGCCGTGGCCTACCACATACTTTTTACTAAACGGTACATGCTAAATACTATGCGACAATGAGTACATAAACGGAATACTAAGTATGTTGTACGGGTGGGGTTTTGGACACGGCCACGTCTCTCCACCAGAGAATTTGGAAAAAACTGCTGGACCAATTACACACAGGCATGTCTCGGCCAAGAGGAGGATGCCATTATCCAAGCAAATTTCAAGAGCTTTTTAAAGCTGTTCAAAAACAAGTTTGAGATGGAATTTTACAGTGGATTTCTTTTTTTCTTCTCTAATATGCTTTGGCCACAACTACATGTTGGATAAGTCATCAACATTATTTGGTTATGATCACACAGAATGAGCTTTTAGAATGGTTATTTTCATTGAACGGTTAGTTTAATTATCTCAGGCGGGTCAGCTTCAACAAACACAGTGGATCATCAAACACACACACAGTAATGTCCCCTTAAAGCTGTGTTCATGCAGTGCTGCCAGTGAGGCAGACAGTGGGAGCAGCTCAGAGGACATGATTACTGCACCCACCACCACCGGCTAGCATTACCACAAATTCCACCCAACGCACGCACGCACGCACACACACACACACACACACACACAACCCCCTTTCTCCCATCACACCAGAAACCCACGAGTTTCTCTCTGCTCCTGGCCAGCTCGGTTCAGGCAGGCAGATGACAATATGGTTCCCTGACTAATAGGCCGCCTCCCCAGCAGATTCCCTCCTGATGTAAATAAACAGTACGGACCATTACCTTGCCAAGGCCGCCAAGGAAAGCAGGCAGCTTCATTCTCTCTCTTCCTCCCTCTTACTCACTCACTCTCTTTCCTGCCACTGACTGGGGAGGACGAATTCCAGCCTGGAATCCAAACTCAATATTGTGAAACAGTGATATTTAGTTTGGGTTTCAGGATGGAATTTCTCTCTTTCCAAACCTTCCTAACGTAGAGTAATTCTAGCCTGGAATCCAAACTGAACGTAGTGAAACAGAGCGATATTCAGTTTGTATTGCCGGCTAGAATTCCTCTCTTCTTCCCTTCATCCTTCTCTAGTCAGAGTGGAATTCTAGCTTGGAAACTAAACTGATCAATGGCGCGATATTTAATTTGGATTCAAGGCTAGTGGAAAACTTTCAAGAGGGAGGAAGAAGCCATTTCGTTTTTGCATAATTGGACCTGAAATGAATCAGCTGCTCTGCATGGGTGACTCAGCAGCAAGACATATGTTATTAAACCAGGGGCCAAAGCTCTGTCAGAACACACACACACACACACACACAAAAGCATCACTAAATCACACCTCTATATTGATGGCTTGTTGCATTTTTAATCAGGTTTGTAGATAAAAACAAGAGCTCTGCCCATGACTCTGGATGCTTCACAAATGGCACCCTATTACCTATATAGTGCATTACATGAAAACCAGGGCCCATAGGGAGGCATTCTAAGTATTCAATAATAAATACATGGTTAGAGCGGCAATGCAAATATGAATAATGATTTTTACATACATATTATAATCAATGTCAGTACAGTCCTAATCTGCACCCCCAAATGATTCCCTATTCCCTACACAGTGAATTACTTTTGACTCCGATGCCCCCATCTCCTTGTGATTCCTTGTTCTCCTGACAATGGCCATTTAAGGCGTCTGGCAGGGGGTCCTGGTAAATGACCATGCCTTGAGTTCTCTTCAACCCCACCTGACCAATAATGAATCCTAAATGGCACCCTATTCCCTATATAGTTCCCTTACTTTGACCATAACCCTATGGGCCCTAGTCGAATGTAGTGCACTAAATAGGGTTACATTTTGGATACAATCATTGTCCTCCCATCTCTATGGTAGGAAGTAGCACAGCGGGTTCCCAGAAGGTAGAACGTTTGTCAAGTGTCCCTGGACTACGCATAGGCCTGAGCTGCTGGACGCAGTGGGCTTTATGTTTTAAGAAAACCCTCAAGGGAAGAAGAAAGAGAGAGAACAAGATAGAGGGGTTAGAAGACAGAGAGAGTAAAGAGTGAGAGAATGAGAGAGAGAGTGAAATAAGCAGATGAAGACTAGAAAGAGACGACAGCAAAAGAAGAAGAATAGCGAGAGATGAGGATAGAGGGAGAGGAGAAAGAGGCCCGGTCCATCCGACTCTTTACTCTGTGGTGAAATGGAGCGAGCTGCCTCTAGGGGTCATTCCATGTCAAGTGCTGCTCTTAGCAGAATAGTTAATTGGAGATTTCACCGCTATTTGGGGTGTTCTTCCAGTCTACTTAATAATTATGAGTGATGAAAGGTGTTTCAGACATAATTATGGACTATAGTTGGGAGAGTTCAAGTAATGTCGTCATTGGTTGATTGAGCCTGCTGTCTGATCAAAAAATGAATGAGTCCTGTTTTGTAGCAATTATTGTAAAAAGCTAGCAACGAGTAGATATGGTTGTCTTTGCTAAATAGAGCCATTGGATTAGTCTCAATGATGTGTCTATCTGAGAGATATATTTCCTTGTTCCCACCATCTAAGGCAGGCTTTTCAAAATGGGTGAGGTACTGTAATAGTTCGCAGGTTCACCGGAGCTATGTTACTGTGCACTGTCTGAGATTACTAACTAATTAGCTACAATGGCTGCTTCTGATTCCGCTTTCCAAGAAGAGCTGGATTAAAAAAACTTTTTAAAATCTTCTTTTACATACAGTTGAAGTCGGAAGTTTACATACACTTAGGTTGGAGTCATTAAAACTTGTTTTTCAACCACTCCACACATTTCTTGTTAACAAACTACAGTTTTGGCAAGTTGGTTAGGACATCTACTTTATGCATGAAACAAGTCATTTTTCCAACAATTGTTTACAGACAGATAATTTCATTTATAATTCACTGTATCACAATTACAGTGGGTCAAAACTTTACATACACTAAGTTGACTGTGCCTTTAAACATCTTGGCAAATTCCAGAATATTAAATCATGGCTTTTGAAGCTTCTGGGTTGGCGCCCCCCTTGGGTTGTGCCGTGGCGGAGATCTTTGTGGGCTATACTCGGCCTTGTCTCAGGATGGTAAGTTGGTGGTTGAAGATATCCCTCTAGTGGTGTGGGGGCTGTGCTTTGGCAAAGTGGGTGGGGTTATATCCTTCCTGTTTGGCCCTGTCCTGGGGTGTCATCGGATGGGGCCACAGTGTCTCCTGACCCCTCCTGTCTCAGCCTACAGTATTTACGCTGCAGTAGTTTATGTGTCGGGGGGCTAGGGTCAGTTTGTTATATCTGGAGTACTTTTCCTGTCCTATCCGGTGTCCTGTGTGAATTTAAGTATGCTCTCTCTAATTCTCTCTTTCTTTCTCTCTCTCGGAGGACCTGAGCCCTAGGACCATGCCCCAGGACTACCTGACATGATGACTACTTGCTGTCCCCAGTCCATCTGGCCGTGCTGCTGCTCCAGTTTCAACTGTTCTGCCTGTGATTATTATTATTTGACCATGCTGGTCATTTATGAACATTTTAACATCTTGGCCATGTTCTGTTATAACCTCCACCCGGCACAGCCAGAAGAGGACTGGCCACCCCACATAGCCTGGTTCCTCTCTAGGTTTCTTCCTAGGTTTTGGCCTTTCTAGGGAATTTTTCCTAGACACCGTGCTTCTACACCTGCATTGCTTGCTGTTTGGGGTTTTAGGCTTAGTTTCTGTACAGCACTTTGAGATATCAGCTGATGTACGAAGGGCTATATAAATACATTTGATTTGATTTGATAGGCTAATTGACATAATTTAAAATCATTTTAGTCAATTGGAGGTGTACCTGTGGATGTGTTTCAAGGCCTACCTTCAAACTCAGTGTCTCTTTGCTTGACATCATGGGAAAATCAAAAGAAATCAGCCAAGACCTCAGAAAACAAATTGTAGACCTCCACTAGTCTGGTTCATCCTTCAGAGAAATTTCCAAATGCATGAAGGTACCACGTTCATCTGTACAAAGAATAGTACGCAAGTATAAACACCATGGAACCACGCAGCCATCATACCGTTCAAGAAGGAGATGTGTTCTGTCTCCTAGAGATGAACGTACTTTAGTGCGAAAAGTGCAAATCAATCCCAGAACAACAGCAAAGGACCTTGTGAAGATGGTGGAGGAAACAGGTAAAAAAGTATCTACATCCACAGTAAAATTAGTCCTATATCGACATAACCTGAAAGGCTGCACAGCAAGGAAGAAGCCACTGCTCCAGAACCGCCATAAAAAAGTCATAAAGTACATTTAGGAAAATTGCTATTTAGCAAGTTTTTTTCTCTCAGTTGTCGTGTCTTTGGCCCAGGCCAACGTCATGACACAGCCATATCCAATACCAGGTGTATCAAACTCCATTCTTTGAATGATGCTGTGTCTGCATGCGTGTATTACAATTATACACTTCAACAGTGTTTACCACTCCTGCTCCTGGGACATCAATGATTACACATTGTAACTATACAATAGACTAGAAACATAAGTAAAGGCTGATTTGTAATTCATATATACAGAAAAGAACAGTACACTACACCTCCTATGCATATCAAACTCCCTTCATCTGAATGAATCTGAGGAGGTTCTCCCAGCCATGTGGACGATTGAAAACAGGGCAGCAAAGTTTGTTTGTCACCAGAGCAGTTTAGAGCATATTACTACTTGCCTGTGAATAACCAGACCTTCGTATAAAACTTGCTATGCTGAATTCTTGATGCTCAACCAAAGGTGATGCCATATCCTGTCAGCACGCCCACAAGCAAAGCACTCAGGCGGAGAATGACGCGTGGAAGAGAGCGAGGAAAGAGATGGGAGTAACAATCCAGGCTATTTGCTCTGAGATCGGCATAATAATGTAATGAAACAAGCAGGGAGCAGGTTTCGAACCCTCAACATTCTAGCCCGAAGTCCAGCACGCTATCGACTGTGCCCAAATGTATTATTTGAGGTTGGGGCCGATTGTGGCTAAAAACACTTTATCAACTTTAACAAGTGGAAAGGAGGCTATGTTTACTTGTCAGACTGCACAGTAGCCTAAAAAACAAATGCAGGTGGCTTATATCTTCAAAATGCTTTAAATGCTTTATTATCCGAATGTAAAAGTATATACTGTACAGTAATGTATTTCTTCATCAGCATCTCCATGCTTTCGTTAATAAAATAATGCTAAAAATACTCTTTCAAAATGCAGATGTTAATTTAGTTATGGCTCCATAACAAATGGTAATAAATATCACAGATTTACAGTAATATTGGAACAAAGTTGTCTTATGAATGCAAACTATTTAGAATACTCCAATCCTCTTATGCTGTAGCCTACTCCCGACCATCACGTTGTACGGCGCCATATGTTCCATTCCATCCTAACAGAAACCCTGAGGGCTTCATTTTTCTCGGAATAGAAACACCATAATATTAATCCAAATTTTAAGCCACATTAATTAAAATCAATCCCATGTACTATGTTATTACAAAAACGGTTTTAAATTCCAATATGAAAGACTTTCAAATGCCAATATGAAAGACTTTCAAATGCTTCTCAAAGATGCCCTCTGGTGGTCAAAAAAATGGCTGACAAGGAACCACCGTACAGTATGATATGTTAATAATATATTAATGGATATATACAGTGAAATAGAACAGCAGTGAAATTTCCCTTTAAGACCCCCCCCCCCCCCCCCCCTCTCTCTCTCTCTCTCTCTCTCACACACACATACAAACAGACACACATAACCGGGCACAAACACACACCTCCCCCTCAATCTCCCATCCATCTGCAGAACAGTCAGACTGACAGACTGCTCTTAACATGCTCTTTAATAGGGTTTGATGTAGAGCATTGCAAAAAGGGTTGCTACTTGAGAGACCTGAAATCAGTCCCCTCTTTTTGAGCAGCATCACATTGCAGAAAGAGAATTCATCCAAAATGGCACCCTAGTCCCTATATAGTGCACTACTTTTGAACAGAGCCTGATGGACTCCCATAAAGACCTAGTCAAAGTAGTACACCACTGTATATAAGAAATAGGGTGCCATTTTACACGCACACTCATCATCTAGCATGAGAGGAGGGCAGCAGAAGGCTGTGAATATTCAGCAAACACCAGTCAAAGAATCGTTTAAAGGCGGAATTAAAAATGGCAAGCCACCTGCTCAGTTTCAGCGTTTGTTGATTCAGTCCGAGGGTAGGCTGCCAGTGATTTGCTATATGACAGATATTCACCGCCTGACTCCCACCCAGCCCTGATTGCAGAGTGAACGGTGGCTACGGTTCAACAACACACTATAGCCAGGAGCTCTGTGTGTTTTTTCAAATATGACACACACACACACACACACACACACACACACACACACACACACACACACACACACACACACACACACACACACACACACACACACACACACACACACACACACACACGCCAGGCTCAGAAACACAGGATACTGGTGAGGAGAGGATGGCTAATAATATGGAGTGAATGAAATGGTGTCAAACACAAGGAAACCATGTGTTTAATACTATTCCATTTATTCTACTCCAGCCTGTCATCCTCTGATATAAAGTGCCACCAGAGACTACTGTTGCACTAACATCCTCATCATTTGAATGTCATCAGACAGATTGTGATAGCACAGCTTTCCCTGAGTAAAACACACAGTAGTTATGACAACACCACCAGGAAGAAGAGCACGGAGTTCTAATGAATCAACAAGTCTTTGTGCATGAGGCTACATGAGGCTAATTCACATAGCTTATTCAAGACGGAGGAAAATGAAGAGGCAGGCCTCCCGAGTGGCGCAGTGGTCTAAGGCACTGTATCGCAGTGCTAGCTGTGCCACTAGATATTCTGGGTTGGAGTCCAGGCTCTGTCGCAGCCAGCCGCGACCAGGAGACCCATGGGGCGGTGCACAATTGGCCCAGTCTCGCCCGGGTTAGGGGAGGGTTTGGCCGGCAGGGATGTCCTTGTCCCATTGCACACTAGCGACTCCTGTGGTGGGCCGGGCGCAGTGCACGCTAACCAGGTCGCCAGGTGTACAGTGTTTCCTCTGACACTTTGGTGCGGCTGGCTTCCGGGTCAAGTGGGCATTGTGTCAAGAAGCAGTGCAGCTTGTTTGGGTTGTGTTTCAGAGGATATACGGCTCTCGACCTTTGCCTCTCCCGAGTGGGTACGGGAGTTGCAGTGATTAGACAAGACTGTAACTACCAATTGGACACCACAAAATTGTGGAGAAAAAGGGGTAAAAAAAAGAAAAAGAAAATGAAGAGGCAGATAATGTATTACCTGGAGTGCCACTACTAAGATCTAACAAACACAAACACACACACCTCTCTACCCCGTTCTCCCCTTATCTTCCCCAGCCAGGAGGAGCAGCCGCATTGATTGATTCAATATTGAAAATAGTCTGTCAGTGCGTTTTGGAGAGGGTACTCATCTGAAAATGAATGGATGCAACGCCTCAGCGCCGCTAATTAGACTAAAGACACAGACAAAGCCCCTAGCTTCCTGCTCCTCTCTGCTCTCATAGAGCAAGGAAGTCCCATTGGGATGACCAGCACTGCTCCAAGACAGCCCACTGTGCCTTGATCCATTGCTGCCCACAAACAAACACACCAAGTTGGTGTTCCAAATGGCACCATATTACCTACATAGTGCACTGTTTTTGTTAGCACTATATAGGGGATAGGGTGCCAAGTCCCTGTTGGCCATACTGTATATACCACACCTCATCCACTTTGCCTGAAGGCATAGGCCCGGTTTAATTTAATCTAGCTCTATTGTAACTCCTTCCCCTAGCTTCTACACCCTGGACAGGTCTGAGCCGGTGTCCCAAACCTCAGCTTGAATCGCCCCATCTAGTGCCACTGATTTGATGTATTCAGAACTAGCACGGCTGATTCCAATTCTACAGGTTTGATTGGTTGACCAACTGAAGGTGTGCTTAGGAGAAGTTTGGGAAACGATCGCCGATAAGCAATATAGTGAAAAGGGGATCTATCCTGACCACAGACACACATACACAACTGGGGTAAGTGTTACCTGGTCGGCGACGGCGCGGGCCAGTTTGTCCATCCTGGAGCCTGCCTCTGCAATCTTCTTGGCGGCGTTGATGACATCAGAGGAGTTCTTCAGGGGCCCTTTGCCTCTGGTGTGGAACACAGGGAAACAAGAGTTAAGTTCTAGTATGTTTAAAGTTCAACGTTTTTATTTACCAAATGCAGACAGCAAACACTCTCTGAAATACTTGATATTAACAGAATAAAAGGTCAATTTTATATTCACAAGATACATTGCCACAAATAAATAATGCAGAAGATAAAAACGCCAGTAGTAAGCTTCCTAAAACTGAAAAAAAGATAACAATGCTCCAAAAACACCCAAAACGTGGGACGCAACTAGATGCGTTCTTCTCAAATCACGTTGCTCTATCATTAGTAGCTGACAGCTGTCAACATAGGTCTTTCTCAAAGATCATCAGTATTGGTACCAGTCTGTTCCTGCTCGCTTGCCAACTCCTTATGGAATTATCTTGACAATAACAGCAATGGAGTTGGCAAGGCTACAACAGATCTGGTAACAGGTTAGATTGGATCTAGCCCTAAGTTTTATCAGATCAAGCGTTAACCGGCGATAGCAGTCACTCTCCTAGTTGATGTTTTAGCGGTGTCGGAACTGCATTGGAGCCGACAAATTGGTGAGCAGCTGCTGTTGCTAAAGCGGATTCGATTGAATAGAGCCCTTAGCCTACAGTTTAACCAAATATGGTATCACTACTCTACTGATATAGATTGGCAGATGTAGTTTTCTAGTTGTAGGATGACATGCTGAAAAAACAGATATAAAGCAGTAGTCACTTACAGTTGAAGTCAGAAGTTTACATACACTTAGGTTGGAGTCATTAAAACTCGTTTTTCAACCACTCCAGAAACTTTTCAACCACTCCACTCCACAAAGTATTTTGTATTGTTTACAGACAGATTATTTCATTTATAATTCACTGTATCACAAATCCAGTGGGTCAGAAGTTTACATACACTATGTTGACTGCCTTTAAACAGCGTGAAGAAATTCCAGAAAATGACGTCATGGCTTTAGAAGCTTCTGATAGGCTAATTGATATAATTTTAGTCAATTGGAGGTGTACCTGTGGATGTACAGTGCCTTGCGAAAGTATTCGGCCCCCTTCCACTTCATGATTGTGTCCCACTTGTTGTTGATTCTTCACAAAAAAATACAGTTTTATATCTTTATGTTTGAAGCCTGAAATGTGGCAAAAGGTCGCAAAGTTCAAGGGGGCCGAATACTTTCGCAAGGCACTTTATTTCAAGGCCTACCTTCAAACTCAGTGCCTTTTTGCTTGACATCATGGGAAAATCAAAAGAAATCAGCCAAGACCTCAGAAGAAAAATTGTAGACCGCCACAAGTTTGGTTCATCCTTGGGAGCAATTTCCAAGCGCCTGAAGGTACCACGTTCATCTGTACAAACAATAGTACGCTCAGGAAGAGACACGTTCTGTCTCCTAGATATGAACGTACTTTGGTGCGAAAAGAGCAAATCAATCCCAGAACAACAGCAAAGGACCTTGTGAAGATGGTGGAGGAAACAGGTACAAAAGTATCTATATCCACAGTAAAACGAGTCCTATATCGACATAACCTGAAAGGCCGCTCAGCAAGGAAGAAGCCACTGCTCCAAAACCGCCATAAAAAAGCCAGACTACGGTTTGCAACTGCACATGGGGACAAAGATCGTACTTTTTGGAGAAATGTCCTCTGGTCTGATGAAACAAAAATAGAACTGTTTGGCCATAATGATCATCGTTATGTTTGGAGTAAAAAGGGGGAGGCTTGCTAGCTGAAGAATACTATCCAAACCGTGAAGCACGGTTGTGGCAGCATCATGTTGTGGGGGTGTTTTGCTGCAGAAGGGACTGGTGCACTTCACAAAATAGATGGCATCATGCTGAAGGAAAATTATGTGGATATATTGAAGCAACATCTCAAGACATCAGTCAGGAAGTTAAAGGTTGGTCGCATATGGGTCTTCCAAATGGACAATGACCCCAAGAATACTTTCGAAGTTGTGGGAAAATAGCTTAAGGACAACTAAGTCAAGGTATTGGAGTGGCCGTCACAAAGCCCTGACCTCAATCCTATGGAAAATTTGTGGACAGAACTGAAAAAGCGTGTGCGAGCAAGGAGGCCTACAAACCTGAGTCAGTTACACCAGCTCTGTCAGGAGGAATGGGCCAAAATTCACGCAACTTATTGTGGGAAGCTTGTGGAAGGCTACCCGAAACGTTTTAAAGGCAATGCTACCAAATACTAACTGTAAACTTCTGACCCACTGGGAATGTGATGAAAGAAAATAAAAGCTGAAATAAATCATTCTCTCTACTATTATTCTGACATTTGACATTCTTAAAATAAAGTGCTGATCCTAACTGACCTAAGACAGGGTATTTTTACTAGGATTACATGTCGGGAATTGTGAAAAACTACGTTTAAATGTATTTGGCTCAGGTGTATGTAAACTTCCGACTTCAACTGTGTATTGGCTGACATCACGGTAATTGGGCATTTGTGAATCCATGCATGATGTGTCATTGGCTGCATCTCAAACCCAATTCCTCATATAATGCACTACGTTTGAGAAGGGCCCATGGAGATCTGGTCAAAAGTATCCCACTATATAGGGAATAGGGTGCCATTTGGTTATCAAAGTTGCATGGCAACATTATATTCGCCAATTCCACAAATGTCACCACAAGGGTCACTTGACTAAAGTCAGGGCAATCATCACCACCACACCACATCCATAAGAGTTAACCATTATGACATTGCATGGATGCATCCCAAATAGTGGTTTGGTCAAACGTAGTGCGCTATATGGGGAATAGAGTGCCATTTGGGAAGCAAATCTTTCCCTTTTTGAGCTCTGCAGAGCTCGCATATTCTGTCCACTGAATCATAGTGCCATACCTTGGTATAGGAACATTGGGTTCAGCACAGGGCTATGACATGATATACAGATGGTGGGGGCTCGGAGACAAGCTGTTGCCTTCCAAAGAACATCCACACTGTAAACAGTACACAGGATCACAATCATCCTGGTTTGGCTACATTCTATTCTGTCTAACTCAATGGGAATAAAATACTGTTGGATCTCTGTTAATCTACAGAAAAACAATGTGTAATGGCAGGTAGCTGCTGCTGGTCTACACAGCCTAATCCCAGCCCACACCTGTTATCCTGACCAATAGCAGGACCTGGATTTCGATTTGTTCCAGCCTAGCCACTAAAGCACTTGATTCATCCAATCAAAGGCTCGTTATTTGTTGAATCATGTGGGTTTGATTTGATTTAGTGTTGGGCTGTGACTAAAAGCCCCGAACAGCCTGTAGCGACGTGAGTTGCCTGTGTGTGGTTGCTGATCCTACCCATACTGATACTAGTCACACTCATAACTAGTAATACTTCAATTCAAAGGACAAATTAGCATGGCTAGGAACTGGGAACAACAGAACATGGCAAACCATTAACACAACAAAGGAGATTTGCGAAGGTAAGGAACATATAAAATACTAAACTGAGCAAAAATATAAACAACATGAAAGTTGTTGGTTCCATTTTCCATGAGCTAAAAATAAAGACCCCGGAAAAGCTTATTTCTGTATAATGTTTTTGTTTGTTTACATCCCTGTCAGTGAGCATTTCTTCTCATTTGCCAAGATAATCCATCCAACTGAGTTAGGTGTGGCATATCAAGAAGCTGATTAAAGAGCATGATCATTACACTGGTGCACCTTGTTTTGGGGACAATAAAAGGCCACACTAAATGTTCCGTTTTGTCACACAACACAATGGCACAGATGTCTCAAGTTGAGGGTGCGTGCAATTGGCATGCTGATTGCAGGAATGCCCACCAGAGCTGTTGCCAGAGATTGATTGTTAATCTCTCTACAATAAACCAACTCCAATGTAGTTTTAGAGAAATGTAATTTTAGAGAATTTGGCAGTATATCCAACTGGCCTCACAACTGCAGACAATGTGTATGGCGTCGTGTGAGTGAGCGGTTTGATGATGTCAACTTTGTGAACAGAGTTCCCCATGATGGCGGTGGGATTATGGTATGGGAAGGTATAAACTACGGACAACGAACGCAATTTTATCGATGGCAATTTGAATGCACAGAGATACCACGATGACATCTTGAGGCCCATTGTCGTGTCATTCATCCGCCGCCATCTCCTCATGTTCCAGCACGGCCCCATGCACGGCCCCATGTCGCAAGGATCTGCACACAAATCCTGAATGCTGAAAATGTCCCAGTTCTTCCATGGCCTGCATACTTAACAGACATTTCACACTTCGCATCGCCATTGAAGAGAACAACATTCCACGACAGCCTGATCGACTATGCGAAGGAGACGTGTCAGGCTGCATGAGGTGAATGGTGGTCTCACCAGATAGGGACTGGTTTCCTGATCCACGCCCCCTACCTTTTTTTTATAAGGTATCTGTGACCTACAGATGCATACAGTATCTTTATTACCAGTCATGTGAAATCCATAGATTAGGCCCTAATGAATTTATTTCAATGGACTGATTTCCTGATATGAACTGTAACTCAGTAAAATCTTAGAAATTGTTGCATGTTGCGTTTATATTTTGTTTTAGGATAATGTACATATAAATACAGTCTGGTTCGGCAATTTATCAGTTCAACTCGAATCTCAAATTGCCCGTCTGATACAAACCGCCAATGAAGGTCATGGGTGTGAGGCAACATCCCTCCCTGCAGACTATTTCTGAACAGACCGTTTATCAGACAAGTGCAGAAAATAATTTCAGATCCCTCCCATGTACTTCACTCCGGTATCAGCTCCTCCCCTCAGGCAGACGCTATAGGGCCCCTACAGGAACAGATATAAGCACACCTTCATTCCCATGTCCATCAAATACCTAAACGGCAATATGCAAAGCTGAGCTGTGTTAGTATGCCACTGACAGAATAAGGGGATATGCAAAGTATTATGTATGTGGCTATATGAGAAGTGTATGATGATAAGGGCAACGTGCAATGTATGTATTATGTTAAGTGTGTAATGTACAGTGTGTATTTTGTATACAGCAGTACTGTGTGTTTAGGACAATTTTCCCCTTCGGACATTAAAGTTCATCTTATCCTATCCTACATAATAAACCAATTCGATTGAGCAAAACCAAACATTACTTTACTGTTGCCAGGCTGCCATCTTGATTGAACCCAGGGGTGTATTCATTTTGCCGATTCTGTTGCAAAATGTTTTGTCTTTTGCAAAACCTTTTAGCAACAGAAACTGTTTACTCCAAACGGAAAATGTTTTTCAACGAAAACTAGAGTTTCTATTAAATTCATGTAGGTCCCTCCCGGGTTTCGTTCTGTTTGCTTCCGTTTGGTACTTCAATGGTAAACGGTTTCCATTGCAAGACTTGAATGATTTACGGGCACACTCAAATATAGCTGACATGGTATTGTTATGCATCATTTGCAAATGGCCACTGGTCCACCCATAACAAACCTGTTGACTTGAATGGTGACACCCATTCTAGTAATTCTACATTATTATTATTATTATTATTACTATTACATTGACATTCATAAGGAATACCAGTCACTTCAACTAGGTTCTCTTTAGCCACATTGTTACTGTACCTGGTGAAGTCCGTCATCTCCATCATGATCATGCACATCTGCTTGGCAAGGACGATGATGTCGTTGCCATTGTCGTCCCACTTGGCCACTTCGGCGTCCAGCTTGCACTTCTCCTGCCGGAAGCTCTCCACCTGCTCGGCGATCTTCGCCTTCTCCTCCTGAGGCAGCTGGGCCATGATGGCCTGAGAGGGGTAGGAGGAGGAAGATGTAGGAGGAGGTAGAGGAAGGTGAGTAGGGGAGTCAAAAAAGAGGATGAGTAGTGAAACAATATAGGGAGAAGAGGAAGTGGGTGAAAGGGGGAAGAATAGATTGAGGAGCAAGAGAAGGAGTGGAGAGAGAGAGAGAGAAGGAATAATAAAACAATTTAACACGGTTAGTGAAAAGGCTAACTTTGATACAACAAACACTGATGATTAAGCATCAATTGATCTTAAAATATTTAGCGGGCTGCCACTTTGAGGATATATTCCTTAGTATACTCAACGAGAATAGGTATAAGCGTTTGACTTTGCCCTTCTGAAAGACTTCCGAGTAAAGTTATAACCTTGGCGATTAATCAACCAGCGCTCCCAAAACCCATTGACATCTTATACTCGTGAAGAGAAAAATCCATTCCTCTGCTCATTTTGCTATGAGAATACATTTTGCTCTCTTGCCATAGCCATTTGAGGCAAGTCTGAGATGGCATACATTTCTAAGCAAGGTCACTAGCACAGTAGAGGGTCCGATATTATTGGTGAGATAAATGTCTAATTACTTTACTTCTTATACCAGTCAATGAATAATGTATTTGTTCAACATTCTGAGGTGAGTGCAGGGGAGAAGAGTAAGTCGGGCTCTATTAGGTTTGTAATATTGATCCAAAACAGAGAAGGAAAGGAAAGATGAAGTATCCATTGCATGGTTGATATTGTCCTCGCCCTTCCTATACTGCAAAAAGTGAAAATCTAAGCAAGCCTAAATATCTATATATTGAGTAATAATTCACTTAAAATGTGTTTTTGTTCTTACCAAGCTAAATGATCTAACATTATTGGCAGATAGTTGTGCTTATTTGAACCTAAAAAAGGCAGATTGTTCAGGTTAAAATAAGCAAAACTAAGGCTTAATACAAGTAATTTATCTTATTTCTGTAACGGTTTTCGTTGGTGGAAGGAGAGGAGGACCAAAATGCAGTGTGGTACGTATCCATAACACATTTTAATCAAGAATGAAAATAAAATACAAAAGAACAAGAGAATAAATGAAAACCGAAACAGTCCCGTATGGTGCAAACACTGACACGGAAAATAATCACCCACAACTCAAAATGGGAAAACAGGCTACCTAAGTATGGCTCTCAATCAGAGACAACGATAGACAGCTGCCTCTGATTGAGAACCATACCAGGCCAAACACATAGAAACAGAAAACCTAGACCTACAACATAGAATACCCACCCACATCACACCCTGACCAAACTAAAAATAGAAACATACAAAGAAATCTACGGTCAGGGCGTGACAATTTCAAGATATTTTGATATTTTACCTTAAAAAATCTTGAAATAAGATAAATTACTTATATGCTTAATGCTTAGTTTTGCTTATTTTAACCAAACAATATGCCACTGACGTTAGATAATTTAGCTTGGTAAGAAAAAACTAAAACATTTAGGTGAATTATCACTCAATATAAGATATTTAGGTTCGCTTAGATTTCAATTTTTATAGTGTACAGTAAACTCTATGCTTAATGATTTCCTACTCCGTCCTTTCCTCGATTTCTCAGCTCCCTCTCAAAACTCATTGGAGGAGATGTGAGGTAGGGACCCCGGAAGCAAGGTTTTCCATGCACAGCCTATAAACTCTCGCCATAACACGTAAACTGTCTTTATAAGCATCAGTGGTCTCATTAAGAAATAACTTCCCCCCCACTATGCCTCTTTTTCTCTCCTCTCCCCTCTCTCCTCCATCCGTTTTGTCTGTCTACATCCCATCCCACATTTCTTTCACAGCAAAGCTGGTGTGTGGGGGTGACCGGCAGGATGAGCTCAGCGTGACCGTGTATCACCTTTCACCCATGGAGGTGTGAGGAAGAGAATAACAACCACCAATGACTCGTCTTCCTCTCATAAAGTACCTCAGAACGGAAGGAAAGAGAGCGTGAGAGAGGCAAAACTGTTTTAGGTGCCATCAGACACTGCTCTCTCAATCACACAGCACCAGATGTCACCCTACTGATCACTCCCTCTCTACAGTCTCGGAGCCAGATATTATACTTTTGTCAGTGCTGCCCAAGTGGAACCATTTCACCACTGGAGCCTTGCTGGTTTCAGTTTCAGAGCAAGCTGGACCAGGGCTCTTTCTCAATGAGTGTTTTCTTGATGCCTTGTGTCCTCTCTCTCCTCACAAGGTTCTTAAACCGCATCGGTGGAGAAGATCCAAGGACCTTCACCTCGGACCCTCTCCTCCAATGGGATTAGAGGAGGCAAGGAGAGAGGACATGAGGCAAGGAGTCAAGGAGAAAAGAATTGGGCAAGTGCCCATGTTTACATGCCTCAGGCTGGCGTTTGAGTAGTGGTTTAAAGCAGTGGTTCTCAAACCTCTCCTCGGGGACCCGCAGCCTTTCTATGTACGTATTCATTGTATTTGTATTTCACCTTTATTTAACTAGGCAATTCAGTTAAGAACAAATTCTTATTTACAATGACGGACTACCAAAAGGCAAAGGGCCTCCTGGTGGGGGAAGGGGGGCTGGGATTCAAAACAAAAAATAAATCAAATATAAATATAGGACAAAACACACATCACGACAAGAGAGACAACACCACATAAAGAGAGACCTAAGACAACAACATAGTAAGGCAGCAACACACGGCAACACAGCATGGTAGCAACACAACATGACAACAACGTGGTAGCAACACAACATGGTAGCAGCACAAAACATGGTACAAACATTATTGGGCACCGACAACTGCACAAAGGGCAAGAAGGTAGAGACAGCAATACATCACACAAAGCAGCCACAACTGTCAGTAAGAGTGTCCATGATTGAGTCTTTGAATGAAGAGATTGAAATCAAACTGTCCAGTTTGAGTGTTTGTTGCAGCTCGTTCCAGTCGCTAGCTGCAGCGAATTGAAAAGAGGAGCGACCCAGGGATGTGTGTGCTTTGGGGACCTTTAACAGAATGTGACTGTCAGAACGGGTGTTGTATGTGGAGGATGAGGGCTGCAGTTGGTATCTCAGATAGGGGGGAGTGAGGCCAAAGAGGGTTTTATAAATCAGCATCAACCAGTGGGTCTTGCGACGGGTCTACAGAGATGACCAGTTTACAGAGGAGCATAGAGTGTCATATAAGGAGCATTGGTGGGAAATCTGATTTAATAAAACAATATTTAAAATAATTATTTAACCTTTATTTAACTAGGCAAGTCAGTTATCATCATCTGCACATCTATCACTCCAGTGTTCATTTGCTGAATTGTAATTACTTCGCTACTATGACCTATGCCTTACCTCCTTTATCAATTGTTATTGACTGTACTTTTGTTTATCCCATGTGTAACTCTGTGTTTTTGTTGTTTTTTGCACTGCTATGCTTTATCTTGACCAGGTCGCAGTTGTAAATGAGAACTTGTTCTCAACTGGCCTACCTGGTTAAATAAAGGCGTCTCGTTTCAGTGTTGCCAACTTAGCGAGCATTCAGAACCCTCTAGCGACACATTTTCAAAAATCAACTAGCGATAAATCTACCTGGCTTCCTCTGGTGTTATTGGAGACTGTTGGAGACTCTGACGTGAAAGCACGTATCGTTCTTACTCTTCTCAACGAGCAGCGGGAGCTGCCGGGGGGCCCCATCCCATCCCAAAGCACTCACAGTCGGCCCAGTCCTCACGCAGCAGTCCCTCCCAGCTCAGTCAGAGCAGGAGATGTTCACCCCTCCGCGTCCAGACTGCAAATGAATCGAGCATGCGGGAAGCCGCCGCTGGCTGATCCCGCCCTGGCTTACATTCAGGGCGGGATATAAATGTAAAATGTTCTTTGTCTAAAATAAATCACTGCACAAAAATAAATCACTGCATTTGACTCACACAGCCTCAGTCACTTACTCACCTTCTCCACTGTGGGTGTGCCTCTCTGTGACATAAGCTAAACATCTAGCTGGCTAGCTCATCATGTCTCAGTTTAAACTGTTCACTCAAAAATACAGAAAGGAGTGGGAATCACACCCTGAATTCAAAGGCTGGTTGAAGCCGTTTATTGGAGATGATACGCGGGCATACTGCCTGTATTGGAAGGCTGATTTCTACACCAAACTTAGTGATGTAAAAAACACATGACAACTCAAAAACATACTCAAAAGGCAAAGCCTTATAACAGTTCCACCCAAAACAATCTGCCAATTATGGTTAAAAAATGTACTCTGCAAAAAAGTCTGAGGCCACCATGGCATTAGTTATCGCTGAACACTGTTCCATGCTGGCATCTGATCACATTGGAGAAGCATGTAGAGCTGCTTTCTCAGACTCCACTGCTGCTACCCACTTCAAAAGGCACAGGACAAAGTGCACAGAAATGATTAATGGTGTTCTAGCACCATACTTTCTAAAAAAGTTGCTTGCAGATGTGGGTGACCAGCGTTTCAGCCTCCTCCTCGATGAGTCCACGGATGTAAGCGTTTCTAAGTACCTGAGGGTTGTGATAAGGTACTTTAGTGACACCAAACAGACAATTGTATCAATATTTCTGGGGCTTGTTGAGTTGGAGGGAGGAGATGCCAAATCTATAGCCCATGCTGTTGTGGCTTTCCTCGAGAAAGAGAAACTCCTGGGGATAGGGACCGACAATGCCTCTGTTATGACGGGGATTAACAATGGGGTCCATAAAGTACTGAAGGAGGAGTATGGCATCAAATATCTGGTCTGCAGCTTGCTGTAAGTCATGCTTCCAATGTCACCATCCCCCGTAGTGTGGAGTACTTGGTACGAGAGACTTATAACTGGTTTTCAGTGTCTCCAAAGCGCAGAGAGGCCTACAAGGCCTATGAGGCCTATGAGACCATCAACTGTGGGGAGAAACCTTGACAGATAACCAAGGTGTGTGCCACACGGTGGCTCTCCATTGAACCCACGGTTTCATGCATTTTGGACCAGTGGGAGGAGCTTAGGCTGCATTTCGCAGTCACCAAGTCCAGTGAACACTGCTACATGGCTGAGGTTTTATACTCCATGTACAGTGATCCTCAAAACATATTGGATCTGACTTTTTTGAAGTCAGTGCTGGGTGAGGTACAGTTGGCCATCAAGGCTTTTGAGGGAAATCGGATGTCCTTGCAGACCCTTAACTCCATCCTGTACATTCGATATGGACTGAAGCTGTCTGGTGAGGCTTACTATGAGCACCCGCTGCCTGATAATGTTTTGCAGCTTTTTGGCACATCAGCTGCTACTCAGTTAAGTCAGCTCCCTCAGTTGCTGAACCTGCCATAGAGAGCCTTGACCAAAATGACGATGACCCACTCTTTCTGTGAGCCAGCACAGCCTGTGTGTGTGTGTGTGTGTGGAGGGGGGTCTGGAAAAAACAAACAATTAACCTGAATTAGAGCCAGACTAGTTACCATCATTCTCACATTGCCATTGACAGTTTTTTCTATTGTCTCTTTTAGGTCCATTTAGATTGTTAATGTAGATTGTAAACCAAAAAATGTTTAAAAAAATGTATGGTTAAAAATGTTCATGTTTTACTGTGTTGTTGTAGGCTCCTAAGTGGACCATAAGGTTAAAAACCAAACCAAATGAAGAAAACTAAACAAAAAACATTAATTTTTACAAATTTTTTAAATAAAAAACTAAGTAATTCCGCTAGTGTCTCTTTTGGGTCACTTTTGGCGGTCCCAAGCTCAGATAAAGGAGGAGGGTTGGAGTTGTGACATGAAAAAAACAAGAATCGACAGAAAGTAAATTTGTTTCTAAACATATTTATGGTGTTTTTTAGAAAAATGTTGTCTCTCCCACGACGTTATTCCTCTCTCCTACAGCATCCATCACAATGACATGCACATGGCCAATTATGCAAATTAGGTTGCCATTTGTGGACCCAATTACAACCAGAGTGATGGCTAGATGTGGGACCTTTCTGTTGCATTTCAAAGATGGTGTATTTTCTTCAACCAGATCTATTGTGTTATATTCTCCTACATTCAATTCACATTTCCACAGACTTCAAAGTGTTTCCTTTCAAATGGCAGTTCGATTTGGGTATGTCATTTTAGGCGAAAATTGAAAAAAAGGGGGCAATCCCTAAGAAGCTTCAAGAACACATATTTACAACGATGGTCTAGGAACAGTAGTGCCTTGATCAGTGTCAGAACAACAGATTTTTACCTTGTCAGCTTGGGATTCGATCTAGCAACCTTTCGGTTACTGGCTCAACGCTCTAACCACTAGGCTACCTGCCTCCCCCAAAAATGTATTCATTCCCTAACCGGAAAACGAACCCGGGCCACTGCGGTGAGAGCGCCGAATCCTAACCATTAGACTATCAGGGAAAGCTGATGGCCGAATGGTAAAGAACATCTAGCCGCCCGAGAGCACCCTTACCTGCCGATCTATAAATTATGTCTCCGTAATCTAGCATGGGTAGGATGGTCATCTGAATCAGGGTTAGTTTTGCAGCTGGGGCGAAAGAGGAGCGATTACGATAGAAGAAACCAAGTCTAGATTTAAGTTTAGCCTGCAGCTTTGATACAGTATGTACTGAGAGAAGGACAGTGCACCGTCTAGCCATACTCCCAAGTACTTGCATGAGGTGACTACATCAAGCTCTAAACCCTCAGAGGTAGTAATCACACCTGTGGGGAGAAGGGCATTCTTCTTACCAGAGGAAGCACACCTGATTCAACTTGTCAACCAATAAGATGACTCAGATATGCTTGTTCAGGGCTAAAACAAAAGTGTGAAAAGTCAGGTGAGACCATTCTAGCTAATGAGAGGGCAGATACCTGTGTGAACAACCACAACGTTCCTTGCTATCCGGGATCCTTGGGACGTACCTAACCAATTGAAGTTGACATTTAAAATGGTTAAAGTACCGGTTATGGTTAAGGTAAGGGATTGGGTGGAGTTTAGGGTATGTCCCAAGGATCCCAGATAGCACTAACAGCACAACTCTGAAATAAAGTGTTTTTTCTCAAAGATACCGGGATGTCACGTGTCCTACTTATATCAGTACACTCGTAACAACCTACGCATTACAAAACTTATATCCGATGAAATAAACTCATGTAGCAAATAAGCTTTTATATCTTTGTTGACCTAACTCATTTACCTCTATACAAAAACGAATCGCGTGGTGAGTAAAAAAAAGACAGATTTTGGGCAGAGTTTTCCCTCTCGCTTCACCTCGTCCTCTCTGTTTAAACCAATGCAAACACTTAAACAAAACCTAACCCCTACAGTGTTGAGTGCAGCTAGATTTTGTTCAGCTGCTCTGTTTCAAAACACACACCATACAACATGACGCCGATCCTCATAAACAACAACATGGGTGGGTGAGAACGGCGGCAGGTAAAACGTAAACACACGGCAGTGTTGGTCTGTAATTAAACCCGACAGGAACCACCAACATTACAAGTCAAGAGGGAAAATCCACAGCGGAAGCTTTCTCCTGTAGCACTCTTTATAGACACTGAATACAGACATGCTCTGTTAAATATCACATTTAATGTGAGACTGAGCAGCCAACCAGAGGGCAGGTGGGAAGAAGTCCTGTATTAAACTCCAATTGGAATCAATCCTGACAGATTAGTGCATACACCGAGAGAGAGAGACGGCCCCATCCTGACCGTGAGCGACGCCTCAGCACCACGCCGCCACGGACCCCCACAGTCAGGGGTCAGACATTAGCATTCCCTCACCCGCCACATCTATTATTCACTGATCACTAATTATACAGGGTGCCAGCGGAGCAGGTGGACACTGCCATGATAGTGAGGAGCATGGGGTCTATTCATTAATGCACACCGTAGCAGAATGTTTTGCAACAGAAAACAAAAACAAGTGTTCTTATTGGTCAAGTTCAGGTAGTCCTTCCCTGTAGAAATAATCTGGTTAAAATGTCATTAGCTGCACACTATCTCGTGGTAAGAATAAAGCCTACATGAGGTGTGTGAATTCCTCACATCCTCTCTCCGGTGTTGCTCATTAATTCAATAAAATACTTGACATACTTTTTGAAAACCTAGATCTATTCTCAATTATTATAATCCAATATTTCCCCAATATATTTATTCTGTATATTTTATAAATTACAGTATATGCATGCACTATGTGAATCAGCAGAATGTATGTACTGTGTTGAAATCCTTACTCCTTACAGAAATCCGAATCCACACTGAAAACGACAGCGGATAAGCTAACAGAGAAATTCCTCTCGCTGCTAATTCCAGACCAGTGACGTCGCTGACCAAGACATTGTGAAACCGGAGTTGACCAGATCAAAGCATGTATTTTAAAATACCATGTTAGCTCTCTGTTAAACATAATGTTCAACATTAGTAAACTCAGCAAAAAAAGAAACGTCCTCTTACTGTCAACTGCGTTAATTTTCAGCAAATTTAACATGTGTAAATATTTGTATGAACATAACAAGATTCAACAAAGACATAAACTGAACAAGTTCCACACACATATGACTAACAGAGATGGAATCATGTGCCCCTGAACAAAGGGGGGTGTCAAAATCAAAAGTAACAGTCAGTATCTGGTGTGGCCACCAGCTGCATTAAGTACTGCAGTGCATCTCCTCCTCATGGACTGCACCAGATTTGCTGTAAGATGTTACCCCACTCTTGCACCAAGGCAACTGCAAGTTCCCGGACATTTCTGGTGGGAATGGCCCTAGCCCTCACCCTCTGATCCAACAGGTCCCTGACGTGCTCAATGGGATTGAGATCCGGGCTCTTTGCTGGCCATGGCAGAACACTGACATTCCTGTTTTGCAGGAAATCACGCACAGAACGAGCAGTATATCTGGTGGCATTGTCATGCTGGAGGGTCATGTCAAGATGAGCCTGCAGGAAGGGTACCACATGAGCGAGGAGGATGTCTTCCCTGTAACGCACAGCGTTGAGATTGCCTGCAATGACAACAAGCTCAGTCCAGTGACACACCGCCCCAGACCATGACGGAACCTCCACCTCCAAATCTATCCCGCTCCAGAGTACAGGCCTTGGTGTAACGCTTATTCCTTCGACAATAAACGTGAATCCGACCATCACCCCTGGTGAGACAAAACCATGACTCGTCAGTGAAGAGCACTTTTTGCCAGTCCTGTCTGGTCCAGCATTGGTGAATTTGTGCCCATAGGTGATGTTGTTGCCGGTGATGTCTGGTGAGGACCTGCCTTATAACAGGCCTACAAGCCCTCATTCCAGCCTCTCTCAGCCTATTGCGGACAGTCTGAGCACTGATGAAGGGATTGTGCGTTCCTGGTGCAACTCGGCAGTTGTTGTATGTCCCGCAGATGTTCAGATGTACCGATCCTGTGCAGGTGTCAGCCACTGTGAGGATGATCAGCTGTCCGTCCTGTCTCCCTGTAGCGCTGTCTTCGGCGTCTCACTGTACGGACATTGCAATTTATTGCCCTGACCACATCTGTAGTCCTCATGCCTCCTTGCAGCATTTCTAAGGGACGTTCACGCAGATGAGCAGGGACCCTGGGCATCTTTCTTTTGGTGTTTTTCAGAGTCAGCAGAAAGGCCTCTTTAGTGTTTTCATAACTGTGACCTTAATTGCCTACCGTCTGTAAGCTGTTAGTGTCTTAGCGACCGTTCCGCAGGTGCATGTTCATTAATTGTTTATGGTTCATTGAACAAGCATGGGAAACAGTGTTGAAACTCTTTACAATGAAGATCTGTGAAGTTAAATGGATTTTTACGAATTATCTTTGAAAGACAGGGTCCTGAAAAAGGGACATTTCTTTGTTGTTGCCGAGTTTAGTTTTCAACGTTGAGCTCTATAATTACCGGTTGCAGTGACGACTGAGGAATCTTCCCATGTCGACCAATCTAATGTATGACCAGTTTTGGGCCCAACGATTGTGTGTGAATTGGCAGCCTCTAAGACATGTATCTTGACATTTATTTTCAAGGCGTTTGTTGAAGCGCCAACCCGTACACCGAGGTGTATTACAATAGTATTGGATCTGCGTAACCTGTTAAACGATTCATAGAGTTTACTCATCACTCCTCTATCCATCTGAATTCAATACTTAAATCCTACGTTTTGGCGCTAGAAACACATTTGCATACAGTTTTTGTATAACCATAATCATAACCATAACCAGAACCATACCTTTCAATGTATCTTCTTGTAGCTCTAAACCATTGCCCCTCATTATGAATTTTACTGATCATTCAACATTTACGCGCACACACTTACAGCCATAATCAAGTAGCCCACATCAACGTTTACATTGTTCTACATCTATATGTTCTGCTTCTACAATTGAACATCCAAACATTTAGGTCATTACCGCATTTATTTCTACATACAGCTATTCTAGTTGTAGATTGAATCTACATGATACTGTTGAAATCGAAAGCTTACATACACTTAGGTTGGAATCATTAAAACTCATTTTTCTTGTTAATAACAAACTATAGCTTTGGCAAGTCGGTTAGGACCTGGTGCATGACACAAGTCATTTTTCCAACAATTGTTTACAGACAGATTATTTCACTTATTTCACTTTCACTCAGCTTGGAAAATCATTTCCATCAATTGGAGGTGTACATGTGGATGTATTTCAAGGCCTACCTTCAAACTCAGTGCCTCTTTGCATGACGTCATGGGAAAATCAAAAGAAATCAGCCAAGACCTCAGAAGAAAAATGTACCTCCACAAGTCTGGTTCATCCTTGGGAGCAATTTCCAAATGCCTGAAGGTACCACGTTCATCTGTACAAACAATAGTACGCAGGTATAAACACCATGGGACCACGCAGCCATCATACCACTCAGGAAGGAGACGCGTTCTGTCTCCTAGAGATGAACGTACTTTAGTGCGAAAAGTGCAAATCAATCCCAGAACAAAAGCAAAGGACCTTGTGAAGATGCTGTAGGAAACCGGTACAAACGTATCTATATCCACAGTAAAACGAGTCCTATATCGACATAAGCTGAAAGGCCGCACAGCAAGGAAGAAGCCACTGCTCCAAAACCGCCATAAAAAAGCCAGACTAAGTTTTGCAACTGCACATGGAGACAAAGATCATACTTTTTGGAGAAATGTCCTCTGGTCTGATGAAACAAAAATAGAACTGTTTGGCCATAATGACCATCGTTATGTTTGAAGGAAAAAGGGGAACACTTGCAAGCTGAAGAAGACCATCCCAACCGTGAAGCACAGGGGTGGCAGCATCATGCTGTGTGGGTGCTCTGCTACAGGAGGGACTGGTGCACTTCACAAAATATATGGCTTCGTAAGGAAGGAAAATTTGGTGGAGAATATTGAAGCAACATCTCAAGACATCAGTCAGGAAGTTAAAGCTTGGTCACAAATGGGTCTTCCAAATGGACAATGACCCCAAGCATACTTCCAAAGATGTGGCAAAATAGCTTAAGGACAACAAAGTCAAGGTATTGGAGTGGCCATCACAAAGCCCTGACCTCAACCCTGTAGAAAATGTGTGGGTAGAACTGAAAAAGAATGTGCGAGCAAGGAGGCCTTAAAAACCTGACTCAGTTACACCAGCTCTGTCAGGAGGAATGGGCCAAAATTCACCCAACTTATTGTGGGAAGCTTGTGGAAGGCCACCCAAAACGTTTGACCCAAGTTAAGCAATTTAAAGGCAATGCTACCAAATACTAATTGAGTGTATGTAAACTTCTGACCCACTGGGAATGTGATGAAAGAAATAAAAGCTGAAATAAATCATTCTCTCACCTACTATTCTGACATTTCACACTCTTAAAATAAAGTGGTGATCCTAACTGACCTAAGACAGGGAATTTTTTAAAGGATTAAATGTCAGGAATTGTGAAAAACTGAGTTTAAATGTACTTGGCTTAGGTGCATGTAAACGTCAGACTTCAACTGTAAATGTGGCTAGTGGCTACAGTATGCAACAATTACATAACATCTAGGACCTGATTCAATCTGTATTGCGAAAATTCAGCGTTACAGCGTGATTAAAATGTTTAGGCAATGTTCCCGCGTTAGCAGACACTGTATTCACAGTAAATACTGCATATGTCAGCTCAATCAGAAATTACCTTTCAATTTCGAGCACACAATCTGTAATGCTTCGGCGATACCGATTGAATAGAGCCCCAAGTTTTTGGATTGTATTGACTTTAGAGCGATAGAACATCTGCAGCTTACATATTGCTTTGACAAATCTGACCTTTCCAATTCTGTATTATTGTAATTTCTTCCCAAATGTAAGGTTGTTACTATCTGTGTCATTAAATCTAGTGTGCCAACACTAAACATGGGCTTGGCCTTGAACACTGAGAGACAAGGGTCAGAAGTTAAATGTTAATCAATGAAATAAAAACAACCTGCATATGTAGCTTGCATGGCAAACGCAAAGCAGAGGTAAACAAATCAAATGGTATTTGTCACATGCGCCGAATACAATGAAATGCTTACTTATAAGCCCTTAACCAACAATGCAACTTGAAGAAAATAGAGTTAAGAAAATATTTACTAAGTAAACTAAAGTAAAAAATGTATAATCATTTAATAAAGTATCACAATAAAATAACAATAATGAGGCTATATACAGGGGGAACCAGTACCGAGACAATGTGCAGGGGTACAGGTTAGGTAATTTGTACATGTAGGTAGGGGTAGTGACTATGCATAGATAATAAAAAGTAAAAACAAAGGTGGGGGGGGGGTCAATGCAATTAGTCCGGGTGGCCATTTGATTAAATGTTCAGCAGTCTTATGGCTTGTGGGTAAGAGCTGCTAAGGACCCTTTTGGACCTAGACTTGCCACTCTGATACAACTTGCCGTGCGTCTTCTTTGGGCTTTCCTCTGACATCGCCTAGTATATAGGTCCGGGATGGCAGGAAGCTTGGGCACAGTGATGTACTGGGCTGTACGCACTACACTCTGTAGTGTCTTACGGTCGGGTGCCGAGGAGGTGCCATACCAGGCGATGATGCAACAGGTCAGGATGCTCTCGATGGTGCAGCTGAATAACCTTTTGAGGATCTGAGGACCTACGGCAAATCTTTTCAGTATCCTGAGGGGGAAAAGGCCCTCTTAAACGGCTTTCTTGGTGTGTTTGGACCATGATAGTTTGTTGGTGGTATGGACACAAAGAACTTGAAACTCTCGACCCGCTCCACTGCAGCCCCGTTGATGTGAATGGGGGTGTGTTCGTTGTCGGTGATCAGAACTACCAACGTTGTGTCATCTGCAAACTTAATGATGGTGTTGGAGTTGTGCCTGGCCACGCAGTCGTGGGTGAAAAGGGAGTACAGGAGTGGACTAAGCACACACCCCACGTGTTGTGGATCAGCGTGGAAGACATGTTGTTGCCTACCCTTACCACCTAGGGTGGCCCGTCAGAAAGTCCAGGATCCAGTTGCAGAGGGAGGTGTTTAGTCCCCGGGTCCTTAGCTTAGTGATGAGCTTTGTGGGCACTACTTGTGTTGAACGCTGAGCTGTAGCTGTAGTCAATTAACAGCATTCTCACATAGGTGTTCCTTTTGTCCAGGTGGGTACGTAGGGTCACTCTGGGGAAGACTTCATCAATTTACTTATTGATGAAGCTGGTGACTGAGGTGGTATACTCTTCAATACTCTTGGATGAACCCCGGAACATACTCCAGTCTGTGCTAGGAAAACAGTCCTATAGCGTAGCATCCGCATCATCTGACCACTTCCATATTGAGCGAGTAACTGGTACTTCCTGGTTTAGTTTTTGCTTGTAAGCAGGAATCAGGAGGATATAATGGTTATGGTTCAATTTGCCAAATGGAGGGCGAGGGAGAGCTTTGGTGGTCTAGAGTTTTTTTCCCCTCTAGTTGAAATGAGGTAAAACGAATTAAAATGTGCCTGCATTAAAGTCCCTGGCCACTAGGAGCGCTGTTCTGGATGAGCATTTTCTTGTTTGCTTATGGCCTTATACAGCTCGTTGAGTGCGGTCTTAGTCCAGAATCAGTTTGGGGTGGTAAATAGACGACTACAAAAAATTCAGCTGAAAACTCTCTTTGTAGGTATGGTCTACAGCTTATCATGAGGTACTCAACCTCAGGCCAGCAATACCTTTAGACATCACGCACCAGCTGTTATTGACAAATAGACACACACCCCCACCCCTCATGTTACCGGACATAGTTGTTCTGTCCTGCCGATCCACAGAAAACCCAGCCAACTGTATATTATTTGTGTCGTAGTTCAGCCACGACTAGGTGCAACATAAGATAGTCTAGGATAGTCTCGAGCGGAGCTTATCCAATTTATTCTCCATTGATTGCACGTTGGCTAATGGAACGAATGGTAGTGGCAGGTTACTCACTCACTGACAAATTCTCACAAGGCACCCTGATCTGAACCCCCTGTATTTCCTTCTTTTCTTCATGCGAATGACGGGGATTTGGGCCTTGTCCAGGAGCAACAATATATCCTTCACATCAGACTCATTATAGAAAAATCTTTGTCCAGTTCAAGGTGAGTCATCGCTGTTCTGATTTCCAGAAGCTCTTTTGAGTCATAAGAGACAGTAGCATCAACATTATGTACAAAATAAGTTACAAACAATGCGAAAAAAAACATACAAAATCGCACAATTGGTAAAATGGCAGCCATCCCCTCAGGCGCCATTCTTTATTGAGGATGTTCAAATGGAGAGCGACACTGCTAATAAACCAATCAAGAACATCACTTGCAACTTGGTCACAGCAGCAAGGCCTTATGGGGTGTGAAGTATTTTTGGTGGCAGACATTTTGAGCTACCCCCTTTATAGGGAGGCAGGCAGTTAAAAGAAGTTTGCCCCAACCAAGTTCACCTTTCTCCAGGGGCACTATGACCAGATCTGGTCTTGCTGGAAGGCCATGTAATCATACTGACACAGGAAGTGTCAGACAATCAGTAAAACCACAGTGAAAACTGAAATAAAAAGGATATTGGTCAGCTAGCAACTGCAAACACAAAAAAGACAAAAAGCAGGTGTAGAAAAAAGGTTGACTTGTCTATCTTGGCAACAGGGCCAGCTCTGGCTGTATGGCTGTCACACACCTGTATCAAGTCTAATTGGAGAGTCACAACCTCAAACAGTGAAGCCTTATGGAAAAGTATTTAGGAGTACATTTCCTTGATTGTGGCACAATACACACAACTATAAGTCACCTCTTACCTCTATCAATTAAGTGTTTACCACTACTGTAAAAAGTGTATTGACAATTTTACAGGTCTGGTTCCAATTCCTCTGCTGAATTAAAGGGAATCCACCCCAACTGTCAATGAAATAAAGATGGCAGCTCAAAAGGTTAGTTAAGTGCTCAAACTTTCTCAATGGAGCTTTACAAAGAAACACAGGGGCCAATTGGGATGTCATAATAGGAGGGGGGGGGGGGGGTGTGGGGGGTGTGTGGCGTACTAGGTGAGGGTCTTTTTTTCTTCTCCCGCTCTCCAGAATTCACTTATCCAAAAATCCCTTCCTCTGCTTACTGATAACAACAAGAGCGGGCCTTGGGAGCTTAGTGCAGTGGCAAATCCCATCTTATAGAGCACGTGCCAATACACTCAGCGGCTCGGCAGGGATTAGGAACGGCGCTTTCCAGGTTTCTTCACAGGCAGGGGCATTGCGGAATTACTTTAATTTGTTTCATTTGAAATAAACTGCCCAGACACTAGTGAGTTCAATTTTATGGCTGACCTATCAACAGTGTTATCCAATCACTGTGTTAGAAGACAGCTAGGGAGGGGGAATATGTGTGTGTGTGTGTGTGTGTGTGTGTCTCTCTCTGTGTGTGTGTGTGTGCTTTTTTGCATGTACAGTGCCTTGAAAAAGTATTCATCCCACTTGGCGCTTTTCCTATTTTGTTGCAATACAACCTGTAATTTAAATTGATTTTTATTTGGATTTCATGTAATGGACTTACTCAAAATAGTCCACATTGGTGAAGTGAAATTTTAAAAATAACATGTTTTAAAAAATTATTAAAAAAAAAAATGAAAAGTGGTGAATATTCACCCCCTTTGCTATGAAGCCCCTAAATAAGATCTGATGCAACCAATTACCTTCAGAAGTCACATAATTAGTTAAATAAAGTCCACCTGTGTGCAATCTAAGTGTCCCATGATCTGTCACATTATCTCAGTATATATACACCTATTCTGAAAGGCCCCAGAATCTGCAACACCACGCAGCAAGGGGCACCACCAAAGCAAGCGGCACCATGAAGACCAGGGACAAAGTTCTGGAGAAGTACAGATCAGGGTTGGGTTATAAAAAAATATCCAAAACTTTGAACATCCCACGGAACACCATTAAATCCATTATTAAAAAATGGAAAGAATATGGCCCCACAACAAACCTGCCAAGAGAGGGCCATCCACCAAAACTCACAAGGTGGCAAGGAGGGCATTAATCAGAGAGGCAACAACGAGACCAAAGATAACCCTTACGGAGCTGCAAAGCTCAACAGCAGAGATTGGAGTATCTGTCCATAAGACCACTTAAAGTCATACACTCCACAGAGCTGGACTTTACGGAAGAGTGGCCAGAAAAAATACATTGTTTAAAGAAAAAAAGGCATGTGGTAGACTCCCCAAACATATGGAAGAAGGTAGGTACTCTGGTCAGATGAGACAAAAATGTTGCTTTTTGGCCATCAAGGAAAACTCTATGTCTGGCGAAAACCTAACACCTCTGATCACCCTGAGAATACCATCCCCAGAACAGCAATGTTTTTAATTGGCAGGGACTGGGAAACTGGTCAGAATTGAAGGAATGATGGATGGCGCTAAATACAGGGAAATTCTTGAGGGAAAACTGTTTCAGTCTTCCAGAGATTTGAGAATGGGATGGAGGTTCACCTTAGAGCAGGAAAATGACCCTAAGCATACTGCTAAAGCAACACTCGAGTGGTTTAAGGGGAAACATTTACATGTCTTGGAATGGCCTAGTCAAAGCCCAGACCTCAATCCAATTGAGAATCAGTGGTATGACTTAAAGATTGCTGTACACCAGCGGAACCCATCCAACTTGAAGGAGCTGGAGCAGTTTTGCCTTGAAGAATGGGAAAAAATCCCAGTGGCTAGATGTGTCAAGCTTATAGAGACATACCCCAAGATACTTGCAGCTGTATTTGCTGCAAAAGGTGGCTCTACAAAGTATTGACTTTGGGGGGGGGGGCGGGTGAATAGTTATGCAAGCTCAAGATTTCAGTTTTTTTTGTCTTATTTCTTGTTTGTTTCACAATAGAAAATATTTTGCATCTTAAAAGTGGTTGGCATGTTGTATAAATCAAATGATACACACTCCTGAAAAATACATTTTAATTCCAGGCTGTAAGGCAACAAAATAGGAAAAATGCCAATGGGGGTGAATACTTTCGCAAGCCATTATATGTGTATGTCTCTGTGTGAGTGTGAGTGTGTGTGTCTTTCTGTCTCTGTGTGAGTATGTCTGTCTGTGAACGACTAAAAGAAAAGAGTGAGAGAGAGGTGTGTGTTTGCTCCCTTCCTCTTATTATGCATGTTTGATTCTAATAACTCAGCTCTCTGCATAAGTATAATAGAAGTGACAAGCGGAGCACTGCACCAGGAAAAGCCGCTCGAGGAACAAAGGCTCTCAAGGCCGCCCCGTATTACTGAGAGAGAGAGGGGGGGGGGGGGGGGGGGGGGGGGGGATAAGCAAGATAAATAAAGCCTTGTTCACGCTGGAGACTCCACACAATGGCGGTGTAATAATTGTCGTGCAGTCAAATTAACAAAAAATTTCCTTTGCCTCACACCTGTAGTGTCAGAATGTGTTGCACATCAGTGTGAACACAGAGAGAGAGAGAGAGAGAGGGCTAACTTAGTGGTTTCTGTGTGTTTGACACAAAGAGAGACCCACTGGGCGCAGACGCCAGTTAAACGTCTAGTTTTGATTTACATTTGGTTGAGTTGTCATCTATCGTGAATTCAACATGAAATCATGCAAACATTTCACCCTTTCATTGGATTTAGGTTCAAAGTTCAGCGAAAAAAATCTGGGAAAAAAACCCATAATTCCTTACATTGATAACACTTTGCAAATCCAATCAGTTTTTCACATTGATTCAATGTCATCACATAGATTTTTGGGGGGTTGAAATTATGTGATTGATTGAACCATTTTTTCCCCAGTGGGGAGTAGATAACCTTGTGTCAGCGCTGTGTGTGCCGCATGATACCCTACACATGAAAGGAACAGTGGGTGTGAACCTGGACATGCTCGCCATGTCAGCTCACACTGAGAAGACACAGAAGATGGCTGATCACCTTTCTTCTGGTCTATTCTAATAACAACACACGCTGTGGTGTGCCAATTGGTACTTCCTTCACATTAACGTGAGAAGGTAAATAGGGTTTACCGTGACATGACAGGCCAGGGCGAGTGGACAGGACACCTGTGTCTAACCACATCTTTTATGTGTGTGTGTCTATGTGAAAATGTGTGTGTACGTGTGCGTGTTTGTGTGTGTGTGTACAGTATACAGTAAGTATGTATCGCCTATGAGCTAATATACTGTATGTGTGTGTATGTGAGTGTGTGCATGCGTGCGTGTGTATATGAGTGCGTGCATGTGTGTGTGTGAGTGTGATAGCAAGCATGTGTACATATCATGTGCATGTCTACATTTCTACATGAATAGCACCCATTTATGTCAAGTGGCATCCATTTTCAACATGTGACTCAGGAGCATGCACCTCAAATGTACTAGCAGCAGGAGGTATAGCCCACTCACACAGTTGCAAAGAACATACATAAAGACACTTGTTAAACTCTGTGTGAATGCGCTTGCGCTCAGATGGCCCTCGCTGCAGGGGGTCGTGGGTGTGTGTGTGCTCGTGTGTGAGCCACGGGACACCGTGGGACGACTCAGTGGGATTCGATGAGACCCAACTGTCCCCACTCACCCTGGCAAAACAGGCGCCGGACCCCCTGCCGGAACCCCTACCAATCTCCCTGAACAATGGCTGTCTGTGCTCCCAAAAGTACAATACTGTGCCTGCCTTATGGCCAAAGTTAGGTGTTATAATCATGGAGTTTGACACAACCGCTCTCTTTGTTTATTTTCCACTCCTTTCAACTTTTTGACGGCTTCGTTTGGAGACAGACGTGGTGGTGGTGTGTGCTCTGTACAGCAGACATCGTCATTTCCGTTGTCGTCATTTCCGGTCACTACTTGTTTATGTGCTGCTGTGAGATTTGTTGCTAAAAAATTTACTTGCCAACTTTATGGTTTTATATGTTTTATTTTTTCCTCGCTTGACTGTTTTCATTCAACTTTTTCACCCCGGACGCTTTATCTGGACATGGTTCTACAGGACCTTCACCAGCCGAAGCTATGTAGTAACAGTAACATTATGCCTTCTAATGCATTCGCTGTACTCATAATATCCAGGAGAATGATCACCTTAAGGCGAGGATAGCTGTGCTGCAAGCCCAGCTTCAGACACAATTGTCATTTAAGTGTAGGAAAGGATGAAACAGCGTCTGTGCCACCAGTAAGTAAAAATAGTAGTATAAATCCCCTCGCATGGTCCCCGCAGCCGGACAATTTTCTCATGGCTTCTGGAAGGGAATGCTGTAAGAATGTTCAACCGGTGTCGCTCATTCAGCCGACAAAAACTTTCAACAGGTTCTCGCCATTAAGAAAAGAGTCAGAATCAGAGTCAGAGAATTCTCTGGTCTCTCCTCCACCAGTTACAGGGTCTGAGACGCCAAAGCCTCCCAGCATTAGCTCTGATAAATTGAACACCCTAGTCAATGGTGACTCCATTACCCGTAGTGTTAGACTTAAAAATAATCATCCAGGGCCTCCCCGGTGGCACAGTGGTCTAGGGCACTGCATCGCAGCGCTAGCTGTGCCACCAGAGACTCTGGGTTCGCGCCCAGGCTCTGTCGTAGCCGGCTCCGACCGGGAGGTCCATGGGGTGACGCACAATTGGCCTAGCGTCGTCCGGGTTAGGGAGGGTTTGGCTGGTAGGGATATCCTTGTCTCATTGCGCACCAGTGACTCCTGTGGCGGGCACGCTAACCAAGGTCGCCAGGTGCACGGTGTTTCCTCCGACACATTGGTGCAGCTGGCTTCTGGATTGGATGCGCGCTGTTAAGAAGCAGTGCGGCTTGGTTGGGTTGTGTTTCGGGGGACGCATGGCTTTCGACCTTCGTCTCTCCTGAGCCTGTACGGTAGTTGTAGCGATGAGACAAGATAGTAATTACTAACAATTGGATACCACAAAAAAGGGGGTAAAAAAAATAATATATATATATATACAGTGCCTTGCGAAAGTATTCGGCCCCCTTGAACTTTGTGACCTTTTGCCACATTTCAGGCTTCAAACAAAGATATAAAACTGTTTTTTTTTTGTGAAGAATCAACAACAAGTGGGACACAATCATGAAGTGGAACGACATTTATTGGATATTTCAAACTTTTTTAACAAATCAAAAACTGAAAAATTGGGCGTGCAAAATTATTCAGCCCCCTTAAGTTAATACTTTGTAGCGCCACCTTTTGCTGCGATTACAGCTGTAAGTTGTTTGGGGTATGTCTCTATCAGTTTTGCACATCGAGAGACTGAATTTTTTTCCCATTCCTCCTTGCAAAACAGCTCGAGCTCAGTGAGGTTGGATGGAGAGCATTTGTGAACAGCAGCTTTCAGTTATTTCCACAGATTCTCAATTGGATTCAGGTCTGGACTTTGACTTGGCCAATCTAACACCTGGATATGTTTATTTTTGAACCATTCCATTGCAGATTTTGCTTTATGTTTTGGATCATTGTCTTGTTGGAAGACAAATCTCCGTCCCAGTCTCAGGTCTTTTGCAGACTCCATCAGGTTTTCTTCCAGAATGGTCCTGTATTTGGCTCCATCCATCTTCCCATCAATGTTAACCATCTTCCCTGTCCCTGCTGAAGAAAAGCAGGCCCAAACCATGATGCTGCCACCACCATGTTTGACAGTGGGGATGGTGTGTTCAGGGTGATGAGCTGTGTTTCTTTTATGCCAAACATAACGGACATCTTGTACACAACATTAGATCCAGCCTTTGGAACTTTGGTTTTCCTAGATATGGTGACTGTGATTGCTACTGTACATCCAATGGATTTGGATATTACTTTACAGCATATTTCTGCAGCATTAGTAAGATGTGATCAATACATGTGGAAGATTTCATACCTGTGCTGTTTGTAAATAACCTGGTAGGTTGTCTGATAACCTGAACCAGGATGCAGACACTGGTTACAATTTGAAACTTTTTCTTGAGTGGGCAGCTTGACGAAAAAAATATACCTCTCGGTTGATTTCACACACATTATCAAGCATTTCACACATATTATCCAGATAATGACTGTTGGCACTTGGTAGTCAATAGCAACTTCCTACAAGAATGGGCTTAAGGTGAGGCAGATGACCCTGTATCCATATTACTTCAACAGTATTTGACATGAGATCCTCCTAAGCTTTACTGGAAAGTGGCTTTTAATATAGACAGCAACACCTCCCCCGTTGGCATTTCTGTCTTTTCTGTAGATTTTATAACCATGTATTGCTACCTTATCATCAAATGTATTATCTATCATATTAACCACTTTTCAGACTCAAATAAGATTCCCTCAAGGTTGGTCTGATGTCCAAAAGATTTAAAATTGAAATTTCGTGACATGTAACTTTTAAGTTGCATGTATTTGGAAATACAGATCCTTCGAAAAGTATTCAGACCCCTTCACTGTTGTCACATTGTTATGTTACAGCCTCATTCCAAAATTAATTAAATAAATGTTTTTCTTCATCAATCTACACACAATACCCCATAAGGATACATCGAAAACAGGTTTTTAGACATTTTTGCACAAACAGGAATACCTTATTTACATAATGATTCAGACCCTTTGCTATGAGACTCGAAATTGAGCACAGGTGCATCCTATTTCCATTGATTATCCTTGAGATGTTTCTACAACTTGATTGGACTCCACGTGCGGTAAATTCAATTGATTGAACATGATTTGGAAAGGCACATCCCTGTATAATTAAGGTCCCACATTTGACAGTGCATGTCAGAGCAAAAATCAAGCAATGAGGTCAAAAGAATTGTCCGTAGAGGGTACCAAAAAATCTCTGCAGCATTGAAGGTACTCAAGAACGCGGTGGCCTCCATCATTCTCAAATGGAAGACGTTTGGAACCACCAAGACTCTTCCTAGAGCTGTCCGCCCGGGAGGTGAACAAGAACCAAGAACAGGACAACTACCCTAAGCACACAGCCAAGACAACGCAGGAGTGGCTTCGGGACAAGTCTCTGAATGTCCTTGAGTGGCCCAGCCAGAGCCCGGACTTGAACCCAATCTAACAGGGGGGATCTGCAGAGATTAATTGGAGGAACTCCCCAAACACATTTGTGTATTTTTTTAGTTTATTTTACCTTTATTTAACTAGACAAGTAAGTTAAGAACAAATTCTTATTTACAATGACAGCCTAGGTAGAGTGGGTTACTGCCTTGTTCAGGGGAAGATTGACAGATGTTGACCTTGTCAGCTCAGGGATTTGATCATGCAACCTTTTGGTTACTAGTCACACGCTCTAACCACTAGGCTACATGCCACCCATGGGTGCCAAGCTTGTAGTGTTATACCCAAGAAGACTCGAGGCTGTAATCGATGTCAAATGTGCTTCAACAAAGTACTGAGTAAAGGGTCTGAATACTTTCCGGATTCACATTGGTCAGTCCAAAATTGCTTTTTAATTCTGTCATGGAAATGTATTTCCTGTTACCAAGTAATTTACAGTTTCCATGGCATTAGTTTTCCATGTGGACCAATTTATCTGTGAATTGTTCCATAGGGTTGTGATTTTAGGGAGTCGTATTTGTTCTTGTAGAATATGTTCAATTTTCTTCCATATTGTTATAGTGTTCTTAACTATGAAGTTGTTAATTAATGTTCTTAGCTTTATCATTTGAAAATTGACATGTCAAAAGTGTCTGGGGATGAGCATGCGCATCTTCAATTTGTACTCACTGTTCGTCTTTGGTGCATGTGTCGCAATTAAAAGTCTTGGATAGCTAGTTGATACAATTCCAAGGCTGGAGGGTTAAAACCACCCTCACACCTAGGAAGATGTAAAACTTTCCTTATTCTTGGAATTGTATTTGCCCATATAGTCTTATGACCGGGTATTCTTATTTAAAGAATGTCTTATGTGGGGTAATTGGTTTTACTGAAAATAGTTATTTTTGATAAATCTATATCTAGTTTTTTTGCATATTGTATTAAACTGAAACATGTTTCTACGTGTCTAGTTTTAATTAACCTCTGCTTGATTGATATGTACCATTCTATTGCTTATAATCTTTGTTATTATTCATTACATGTATGGGTCTATATTCAGCAGGGGACTCTGGATTTTCCTGGTTCTAATATAACTGTTTGATACATGGAACAAGGAAGTACTGAGTTGAGTGACATGTCACTTGTGTAAATAGGTGTAACGGCTGTTGGAAGGAGAGGATCAAGGTGCAGTGTGTTATGTGTCCATATTTATTAAATGAACACAGAAATAACAAAAATAACAAAGCGAACGACCGAAACAGTTCTGGCTGGTGCAACAAAAACACTCAACAGAAAACAACTACCCACAAATCATACTGGGAAATGTGGCAAAAATGTGGCAAAAGGTCGCAAAGTTCAAGGGGGCCGAATACTTTCGCAAGGCACTGTATATATATATATATATATACCATTTTATTATGTTTGCAATCTCAACAAATAATCTTCTCAGACCCCAACCAAGGATCATCAAAATTCTCGGACAAGCCAAAGATTCCTAGATGCCCTTCCAGACTCCCTCCGTCGCACCCCTAAAACCAAAAAACATTTCTCATAAGAAACTATCTCCCTGGTATACAGAAAATACCCGAGCCCTGAAGCAAGCTTCCAGAAAATTGGAACGGAAATGACGCCACACCAAACTGGAAGTCTTCCGACTAGCTTGTACCGTGCAGTATCGAAGAGCCCTCACTGCTGCTCGATCATCCTATTTTTCCAACTTAATTGAGGAGAATAAGAACAATCCAAAATAGATTTTTGATACTGTCGCAATGCTAACTAAAAAGCAGCATTCCCCAAGAGAGAATGGATTTCACTTCAGCAGTGATAAATGTATGAATTTCTATGACGAAAAGATCATGATCATTAGAAAGCAAATTACGGGCTCCTCTTTAAATCTGCGTATTTCTCCAAAGCTCAGTTGTCCTGAGTCTGCACAACACTGCCAGGACCTAAGATCAAGTGAGACACTCAAGTTTTTTAATACTATATCTCTTGACACATTGATGAAAATAGTATTGTCCTCTAAACCTTCAAGCTGCATACTGAACCCTATTCCAACTAAACTACCGAAAGAGCTGCTTCCTGTGTTTGGCCATCCTATGTTGAATAAAATAAACAAACTCACTAAAAGTTGTATTAATAAGGCCCGTATCCATTCCTCTCAAAAACATTTTTTTAAAGATGTTGCGCAGCAACTCACTGCCTTCCTGAAGACAAACAATGTATACGAAACTCTTCAGTCTGGTTTTAGACCCCATCATAGCACTGAGAGTGCACTCGTGAAGGTGGTAAATTACCTTTTAATGGCGTCAAACCAAGGTTCTGCATCTGTTCTCGTGCTCCTAGACCTTAGTGCTGCTTTTGATATCATCGATCACCACATTCTTTTGTAGAGATTGGAAACCAAAATTGGTCTACACGGACAAGTTCTGGCCTGGTTTAGATCTTATCTGTCGGAAAGATATCAGTTTGTCTCTGTGGATGGGTTTGTCTTCTGAAAAATCAACTGTAAATTTCAGTGTTCCTCAAGGTTCCGTTTTCGGAACACTATTGTTTTCACTATATATTTTACCTCTGTGTGATGTCATTTGGAAATATAATGTTAACTTTCACTGCTATGCGGATGATACACGGCTGTATATTTCGATGAAACATGGTAATGCCCCAAAATTGCCCTCCCTGGAAGCCTGTGTTTCAGACATAAGGAACATGGATGGCGGCAAATCTTTTACTTTTAAACTCGGACAAAACAGAGATGCTAGTTCTAGGTCCCAAAAAACAAAGAGATCTTCTGTTGGATCTGACAATTAATCTTGATGGTTGTACAGTCATCTCAAAAGGACCTTGGCGTTACTCTGGACCCTGATCTCTCTTTTGACGAACATATCAAGAATATTTGATGGACAGCTATTTTTCCGTATTCGTAACATTGCAAAACTCTGTCCAAACATGATGCAGAAAAATTAATCCGTGCTTTTGTCACTTCTAGATTAGACTACTGCATTTCTCTACTTTCCGGCTACCCGGATAAAGCACTAAATAAACTTCAGTTGGTGCTAAACATGGCTGCTAGAATCTTGACTAGAACCAAAACATTTTATCATTCTCTCCAGTGCTAGCCTCTCTACACTGGCTTCTTGTTAAGGCTCGAGCTGATTTCAAGGTTTTACTGCTAACCTACAAAGCATTACATGGGCCTGCTGCTACCTATCTTTCTCATTTGGTCCTGCCGTACATATCTACACGTACGCTACGGTCACAAGACACAGGCCTCCTTACTGTCCCTAGAATTTCTAAGCAAACAGCTGGAGGCAGAGCTTTCTCCTATCGAGCTCTGGTGGTCTGCCTATCCATGTGAGACGCAGACTCTGTCTCGACCTTTAAGCCTTTATTGAAGACTCATCTCTTCAGTAGGTCCTATGATTGAGGTTAGTCTGGCCAAGGGGAGTGAAGGTGAACGGAAAGGCACTAGAGCGACGAACCACCCTTGCTGTCTCTGCCTGGCCAGTTCCCCTCTGAGTCACTGGTTTACTGGTGCTCTTCCATGATGTCCCAAGGAGGGGTGCGTCACTTGAGTGGGTTGGGTCACTGACGCGATCTTCCTGTCTAGGTTGGCGCCCCCCTCGGGATAGTGCCGTGGGGGAGATCTTCGTGGGCTATACTCTGTCTTGTCTCAGGGTAGTAGGTTGGTGGATGAAGATATCCCTCTTGTGGTGTGGGCTGTGCATTGGCAAAGTAGGTGGGGTTATATACTGCCTGTTGGCCCTGTCCAGGGGTGTCGTCGGACAGGGCCACAGTGTATCCCGACCCCTCCTGTCTCAGCCTCCAGTATTTATGCTGCAATAGTTTATGTGCCGGAGCTAGGGTCAGTCTGTTATACAGTGGGGCAAAAAAGTATTTAGTCAGCCACCAATTGTGCAAGTTCTCCCACTTAAAAATATGAGAGAGGCCTGTAATTTTCATCATAGGTACACTTCAACTATGACAGACAAAACGAGGGGAAAAAATCCAGAAAATCACATTGTAGGATTTTTTATGAATTTATTAGCAAATTATGGTGGAAAACAAGTATTTGGTCACCTACAAACAAGCAAGATTTCTGGCTCTCACAGACCTGTAACTTCTTCTTTAAGAGGCTCCTCTGTCCTCCACTCGTTACCTGTATTAATGGCACCTGTTTGAACTTGTTATCAGTATAAAAGACACCTGTCCACAACCTCAAACAGTCACACTCCATCCACCAAGAGCATCTTTTTAAGTGGGAGAACTTGCACAATTGGTGGCTGACTAAATACTTTTTTGCCCCACTGTATCTGGAGTACTTCTCCTGTCTTATCCGGTGTCCTGTGTGAATTTAAGTATGCCTCTAATTCTCTCTCTCTCTTTTTTCTCTCTTTCTCTCTCTCTTCTCTCGGAGGACCTGAGCCCTAAGACCATGCCTCAGGACTACCTGACCTGATGACTCCTTGATGTCCCCAGACCACCTGGCCGTGCTGCTGCTCAAGTTTCAACTGTTCTGCCTGCGGCTATGGAACCCTGACCTGTTCACTGGACGTGCTACCATGTCCCGGACCTGCTGTTTTGGACTCTCTCTCTATAGCACCTGCTGTCTCTAACTCTGAATGATTGGCTATAAAAGCTAACTGACATTTACTCCAGAGGTGCTGACCTGTTGCACCCTCTACAACCACTGTGATTATTATTATCTGAACCTGCTGGTCATCTATGAACGTTTGAACATCTTGGCCATGTTCTGTTATAATCTCCACCCGGCACAGCCAGAAGAGGACTGGCCACCGCTCAGATCCTGGTTCCTCTCTCGGTTTCTTCCTAGATTCTGGCCTTTCTAGGGAGTTTTTCCTAGCCACCGTGCTTCTACATCTGAATTGCTTGCTGTTTGGGGTTTTAGGCTGGTTTTCTGTACAGCATTTTGTGACATCGGCTGATGTAAAAAGGGCTTCATAAATACATTTGATTGATTGTGTGTGTTTATGAGTCTCTCGCTCTCTCTCTCTCTCTCTCTGACGAAGGCTTCCTAGCAGCAGTAGACCTCTCAGGATGAGCGGAGGCATGAGACCAAACCTTTTCCTGCCACCCGGTATTCCACAATCCATTCACCATGCACCAACCCCATCCGCCAACCACTCTCCCTGCTGTAGGGGTGGCAAGCACTCATACCCTTTAATGTACATTAAGCAGGGCCCCGGTGTACAAATAATACATGGGGAAAAAATGCTAATGTGCACAAAGCCCAAAGCCCCGGTGATCGCTGGCGCCATCCAGGTTTGGCACGCGTCGTGTGTGCGTTCCCAGTAATATCGGAGGGGGGATACGATAATTGCCACAGCTTCATTTGCGCTCGCAATTTTACACCTGTCTCTCCAGAGTGGGATCGTGCTTTAATCATTTCAAAACAATCAAATTAGGCTGTGATCATTTCAATGTGCTTTTCGTTTACCGTATGATGGAATCCTGTGATATTGAAATCATACAATAATGGCGTTTATCCAGCAAAGAACTCACTGGGAATTTATATTATGTTGAACATGAGAGAAACTGAAGTGGTGCAAGAGCTTTAGGTAATGAAAGGGAAGGCCGACTTGCAATATGACACACTACAACGATACCTTTTTCACATTACTGAGCATGAGCTAAAATGAGCCAAGCCTAGATTTACTGCGCTGACCTGGTTACGAATCCACCAGTTGCTGGAACTGTGCAGGGAAGGACAATGTGAAAGGAAAATACCTGAGCCAGCACAGCACAGTTCGAGTCAATACGATAGTGTGCACAAGTGATTGAGGGACTGGGTTGACCTTTACATTATGAGCATTGGGACACCCCACTGACTGGAGCAGAGGCCTTTGGGAAAAAAAATAGTGGTATCCTTGGGCATATCTGAAATGGCACCCTATTCCCGACGCAGTGCACCTCTTGACTCAAAAGTAGTGCACTATACAGGGTCCCATTTCCGACTCAGTCATGTTTAAATAATCTATGCAGAGTGCTATGGAATATGCCAGAGCAGGTTCTAGAGTCGGGTGTATGGTTCTAGTGGGGTTTGAGAGCTGGTTCTAGAGTTCCACTCACCCTGGCGCTCTGTCCGGCGATGAGCTGGTCGTCCTCTGTCTGGACACTGGTCCTGCTGCGGGCGTCGTAGTCCTCCTGCTCAAAGTCTGAGTCATCCTCCAGCTCCTCAGGTGTCTACAGAGAATGGTGTGGGGGGGGGGGGGGGGGGGGGTGTAGAGGGGAAATAAAGAGATAGAGAGAGAGAGAGAGAGAGAGGGGGTTAGAGAGGGGGAGACAAAGGGGGGAGAAGAGAGAAAGAAGGAGAAAGTATTAGGGAGAGAAGGGAAAGGTGTGTGTGGGAGATGAGAAGAGAAATGAAAGAATAGTAGATGTAGGCGAGAGAGAGAAAGAGAGATCGATATAAAGAGAGAGATAATAAAACATGATGTCTATTAGGTCAACAGCTGCAGCGTCACACGACACAGATATTTAATACATCAGTCCTCAGACACATCTCTATCTCCACACTCCCTCTACTGTACGTCTCCCTCGCACACTTCTCCTTCTGCGTCCTCGGTTGAGTCTGTTCTTAGTCAGAGTCTGAGTGCAGATAGGCCTTCCCGTCACGTGAGGGGCGGCTGGCGGGAGATGTCACACAATTAGCAGCAAGTCAGATCTCCCTGTGTTGAATTATTATAATTTTTTGTAAAAAAAAATGATACGCTTGCTCTGATTTCAAGTCCCTTGCATCATTGTTTTGAAGAAGTCTCGGTGGTGGTTTACACCGCGCACCATAAGAGCACCATAAAGCTCGCTGAAATCGTGGGATCAAACGGCACAAAGGGAAAAGGGCGGGGAGGGTAAATGGCCTCAAGAGATTCCGTGATTTTGTTTTTTCTTCTTCAATCTTCAACTTGTGTCTAACTGCTATCTCACAGCGAGACAGGGTGGGGACGTGACAGATGTTCTAGACTGGCAGGACTCAGGGACGAATCAGTTCATGCGTTCGACCAATTAAGAGCAGGGATCTGGGGCGGCTTCCCGGGCCAATCGGGAGGCAGTTAGCTGAAGAGAAGAGTGGGATGAGTGGCTCAGTCGCCCATCTGTCTGTTTGTCAACAATGTTTGTCAACAATATCATCCCGGCAACACTGTAAACATCGTCTATACCGTCCTCATCTCCAGACATAACAACCTCCTCTACAAGCTGAAGAGGCCACTAGTCCAAAAAGCTGGATTTTATTGAAAACAGCTTTGGAGGCGCTTCTCTCGAAGACAAACCGATTTCTCGCAAACCCACCACACATGAAGAAGTTACAGTTATGCGTGTCTACATGATACAAAGGCAGGAAGGATAACAGACTCTATATCCGACAAATGTCAATATCTTGCACATCTATTCTTTGTGTGGTACATAGTGGAAGACGAGGAGAAGATGGTGATGTGCGTGCGTTCCAAATGAATGGGAGATGGCGCTAGTGTACAGCGATTGTTTAACGAGCTCCTGACAAATGTTGTGTGTTTTTACGCGCTGATCTGAACCTTTTTTAAAAAAAAAATGTTTACATAATGTTTTCGCCATCGTTTCCATTGACCGATCGTTACTCATTGTATATCTATTATTACTTCCATTACTACGTGTCTTACTTTTCTATTATTTCTCTATTCTTTTTTTCTTCTGCATTGTTGGGAAGGGCCCATAAGTAAGCGTTTCACTGTTAGTCCACAGCTGTTGTTTACAAAGCATGTGAGGAATACAATTGCATTTTATTTGATGGCAGCCCATTCCCTATAGGGTGCGCAACTTTTGACCACAGCACTATGAGCCCTGATCAAAAGTAGTGCACTATAAAGGGAATAGGGTGCCATTTGGGACGCATCCTGGGTGAGGTTTGACTTGCATGCAGCTTAATCATTTCCCCTTTGTTCCCAGAAGAACGGATATGTGCTCCCTTTGTGTGTGGAAATGAGTGTGAACATTGAAGCCTTTTTTTAGTTGAATTGCGTGGCACGTTCCATTTTCTGGAGGCGACATATAACAGATGTCTTCGGACGTTTGTACTTGAGTGTGTGTGTGTGTGTGTGTGTGTGTGTGTGTGTGTGTGTGTGTGTGTGTGTGTGTGTGTGTGTGTGTTTGTAATGCTATTTTATTAACGCTCTACACACACACACCCGACCATACTCAAATTCAGAAATTAACACCGTGTGGAATTGCCCCCATAATCCCTTGCTGTTGTAGGCTACAACTAGGCCCTGCCAGCAGGTTCTAAAGAAATCATTTTCTAAAGAAATCCATGTACACCAGTTTACATGGAAGCAACAAAACAAAAAGGCACACCACAAAAACATCCTTCAGACGTTTGATATGAAAGGCGACACATTGTATTACGGAAGTTAGGCTACACGACGACGAGAAATCACAGATAGTCCTCCAAGTCTCCAAGAGTCATTGAACTTGGAAATAGATTATGAGGCTGGTGGGTCGGTCTTGGTCCGTTCAAAGCCCCTGTTTTACATGATTTACCAACATCAAATTATTTCCCCGTAATTAGATTTTTCTCGCCACTGCACTGGGAAATTTTCCAGCAGTCCAAAATTGAATAAATTAATTTGCACGGTGGTGTTGGGAGAAGGGGGGTACGAGAAGAGAGAAACAAATGCTAGACAAACACCATCTAGTAGGCTTACCATACTGGATACAGTCTATAAATGGCTGAGTCTATAAAAATGACTCCGTAATAGGCTTTTTTTGTAACATCAATACAAAGTCCAAGGAACTAGCCTTACAGTATTATGTTATATGTAAACAAGTCTTGTCAGAGCCAGAACAGCCCATAGGGTAGCAGCCTAATTCGATTTTCTTAGCACCCCCCTGGCCAGGAAGCTAGTCTATCTCAGGGCCTTACCCCTAATCCATCTCCTTTATGCTGAGTGGCAACCAGAGAGGCATCGGGTACTATTTTTAGAGTCTGGTATGACTCGACCAGGGATTGAACCCCTAACCTTGCAATCTCAGGGTGGATACTGTAACCACAAGGCAACTGAGGTGGTCTATTCCTACCAGCCCTAAAGTCTTATGTCATGTTACACTGCACCATAAGGTTTCGTATGAAGCGTGAAGTTCTTTGTAATTTAATTTCCATGTCATTTAATTTCTCATACCTTGACATCAAATCAGGGAGATTGTTTGTGATACATCTTGGGAAAATGAACGTTCCATGTGACCTCACGCAGGGCACATTCTTGGAATTGGATAATAATGAAAAAGAAAATTAGAAAATAAGGTGAATCCCAATGTCAATGGGAGAATAAGTGTGTCTTCAGATGGCACCCATGTTCCTATATAGTGCACATCTTTTTATGGGCCCTGGTCAAAAGTAGTGCCCTAATAATGGGAACAGCCGGTGTAATTTGGTACGGAGTCTGTTCCCAGCATGCTTTGAGAAGTGTGAGAGGAGGAAATGAGGAAGTGGACATACCCTGATCATAAGAACGGCTTTCCGTATGTCACGCACGCCGTCGTAGACCAGGCGGGACGCGTCGATGAACTCGTTCTCCTCAAAGGGCTGTGGGGGGTTTGTGCTCAGCGCCTCAATGGCCACCTCCACCTGTTCAGCGAAACGGGGCATGACTGGAAGAAGGGATAGAGAGAGAGGGAGGAAAAGGGTGAGAAATAAAGAACAATGAGAATGGCAACCAGAACTTACTTGACTCAGGTGCACTCACTTAATTTATTTAAACATTTTAGGCAACATGTCCTACTAGAATGTTTCACCGTGTGCCTTCCTCTCTCTGTGTGTGTGTGTGTGTGTGTGTGTGTGTGTGTGTGTGTGTGTGTGTGTGTGTGTGTGTGTGTGTGTGTGAAACAGACAGAGAGAGCAAGAGAGAGAGAGAGAGAGAGAAAGAGAGATAAGGATAAACAAAGGTGAAAAACAAGAAAAATGTTTAAAAAAAACATCCCTCAAATGTTTCTTTCCCCCTGGGGGGACGGGCACATTGATTTGAGAGAGGTGGAATACCACAAGAGACATGTGTGTGTGTCAATGTAAGACAACGTGTGTGTGTGTGTTCTATTCTCAAACCAAGGACACACACTCTGCGTGTCAAACACATCTTCTGAAGCGGGGGTCCCAGACTCTGTCAATCTAAAAAAGACGAGATGTCACCAGAAATCTGGCACCACAGGGATGGGGTGCCCGAGCGCCCTTTGCACGCCAATTAGCCGTTTCACCTTAGCTACACTACCCGGGCGGCGGAAAGCTCACTGCGTGAGTGCTAGGCTGCTAATATGCTAGCTTTGGTTGGCAGCCATTCACCTATTAGTGTGTCAGTTTTAGCATGCTAAGGCGCTAGCTATGGTTGACAGCCACTCAAGTTAACAGGCTGAAAATTCATTGCCAAAACAAAAGGCTGCAAAACAAAAAGTAGCTTACTCCGACAAAAACAATGACTGGCATTTAGCGGGAATATTAGTTTGGCAAGCGTTGCCAACGGAGCATCTGTATGTTCTTTGTGCGTTCACAGAAGGGGTGTTGAATTTGAGTAAACGCCAGGGCAACCGTGCCAAATATATTCATGTTGAATGGGACAGCTACATAATCATCTTCAGATGACTCGTGATGATCTGATGCAGGCAATGTTTAAAGGTCCAATGCAGCCATTTTTATCTCAATATCAAATACTTTCTGGGTAAGAACTCATACTGTGATGTTTTGAATTAAAATGGTCAAAAATAAACTAAAATAGCTTCTTAGCTAAGAGCAATTTCTCAAGCAAGAATTTTGCTAGGACTGTCTGGAAGTGGTCTGAGTGGGGAGGGGAAAACGGAAAACTAGCTGTTATTGGCATAAAGGTTTGGAACTCTCTTTCCTATTGGTCTATTAACTAATTTACCACTTGGTGATGTCAACAGACAGGCCAAAGCTCCATCGCACCAAAACAGGCTTTTCAAACAGCTCCTACACTAAAAGACCATTATCATAATTTTCACAATCTCAACAGTATTTTTCCAACCTCATAGGAAAGCGTGTTTTTGACTGCACTGGGCCTTTAATAATTGTTTTAATGCTGTGGTTCTGCTTGAGCAGTAACAGCTAAATCAATGGGTTACGGTTAAACTACCTGACTGAGAGAACAAACTGAGAGAACAAAACAATATTTAGGTGGATTGACATGACCTTGTTTGACCCAGTCTTGTGTTATTGAATTGAGCCATGATTAGAGCCGGCCTGTTCCAATTTTCACTGTCAAGTGGACACCGGGGACACACGCACAGCACACACACACACACAAAATCACATGCACGCAGACACACACACACAGAGTACCCGATCCGTGTGGATGTCGTGCCGCCTTCACAATTTCCGATTCAGCAGCAAGCGCCTCGGTCTACAGCTTGTACTCATTATCTGTCTACACTGAGCCGTCGTCCCATTCCAGAGGAGAAAAGGGGGCCAGTACAACAAGACGAGAGGCACTCGCAAAAAGCTTCTGATGCATATAGAAAATACAAAAAACCTGACATAATATTCTCTGAGCGGCTGTTGAAATACATTTCAGAGAGGCATGATAAAACAAATACAATCAGAGGGATGGAATTGGAGAGGGGGTTGAATTTGGGCTCCGGATCACTGGTGAAGAAGAAGAAGAAGAAGATGCACGTCTAATGAGAATGCTGGAAGGGAGGGTGAAAACAATTAATGGAGGAGGGGAAAAAAACGACAACAATAACAAAGATTTAATGTGCTAGTGGATATGCCCCCGACAAACACGCTGTGTGATATTATTGGAATTCTACTCTCTTTCTCTCTCTCTTCTCTGTTCACCGTGAAGTGGCGAAAATCAATTAGAAGCTTAAGCCAGAAAGGTAAATAAGAAAAAATACACAAACGTATGTATTAAAAACAATGGGGCTGGTTATTACACAACAAACATAAAAGGTGCTCCAAAAACTGTTTTAATTTTTCTTCTCTCAAGTTATTTTAGTTTATTTTTAAATTTCAGTTTAATCCACTTACTGGATAAGCGTAAAATAGGCTATTGGGAATTTTGTGCAGGGCTAGGGTTTTTAAATAAATGTTCTCCGAGACGCTTAATGAGGAATGTTGCTGATGGTAATGGAGCAATTTCACTCATTCCGGCTGAGAAATGATAAAGGGAATTAGACGTGACCACGTTTCTCCCTCTTCCTAAACCCAACTATATAATCAAGAGAGAAGTCATGAAAGTACAATGAATGAAGTGAATGCTTAAATATTTGGTAAAGTTCTTTGTGGCACCACGCAGCCAACAAAGACATCCTTGAGGCCTAAGATCACACAGGGACAGCTCTGCTCGCATTGTGACATAATAGACTCCTCATAGGAAAACAAAAAACACTTCCCACTTCCGCAACAAACAAACAAAACGGCTGTAAATCGCAGAGCGTACCATTAACCTTCAAACCGGAGCCGTCACTGTGATTTGTGTTTTCGCCTCTCGGAAGGGAGGGAGGGAAGGGAGGGAGGGAACAGAGGGAGGAAATGGAGTGAGGGAGTGCATTGCCAAGTCTGACCGGAAGTATCTCCAGCCCCCACCCACCGCTCTCTCTCCATCAGAAACATGCACGCATACAAGTACACACACACACACACACACACACACACACACACACACACACACACACACACACACACACACACACACACACACACACACACACACACACACCCTTTTGATTTAGCTGCTGCTGAGACTTCTTCCTACAAGTCTCTCTCTGGGCGGTCTAGTTCGCCCCAACCTCAGCTAAACTGTCTCACCTCGCTGTACATCTTATACTGCTGATTCCTACTCCAATACACTAGTCAGCTTTTATTCGATACCACCCACCCACTGCTGCTGAAGAAGCTTCTCACCTCCTCTCGCTCTTTCTTTCTCCCCCTCCCCCTTGAATGGCCTCTCTGCCATTCAATACAATATGACATTACTTTTAGTGTGTGTGTGTGTGTGTGTGTGTGTGTGTGTGTGTGTGTGTGTGTGTGTGTGTGTGTGAGTAATTACTCTCCCATATTGTAGACATGCATGACCAAACCTTGAGGAAATTCAATTTCCAGCAACATGCGTAATGACTAGGGTTGCGATCTTTCAATAAATTCCCTGGTTTTCCCCTGAAATCCCGGTTGGAAGATTCCCAGAATCAGCAGGGAAATCTAGAATCATCCAACCAAGATTTCTGGAAAACCAGGGAATTGATGACATTTTAGTCATTTAGCAGACGCTATCACCCAGGGCGACTACAGGAAAAATGAGGATTAAGTGCCTTGGTTAAGAGCACATCGACAGACTTTTCACCTAGTTGGCTCGGAGATTCGAACCATCGACCTTTCGGTTATTGGCCCAACACTAGGCCATATATCAGCTTTTTAATCTACCTTCTCTGGGAAAAACCTTAATGATCAAGTTTAAAAATAAATAAAACATTCTGGGGCTGAAGATTAGTTTAAATGCAGGTGGAGAGAGAGAGGAGAAATACAGAGAGAGAGAGAGAGAGAGAGAGAGAGAGAGATAACCCCTTTCCTATGAGGCTATTGATTTACACCCCCTCCTTCAAGGACAAGCCTCAATCCCCAGGTCTGTGTGTGTGAAGTAGAATGTCTGTCAGGAATCTATTGCTCAGCTTAATAGAGTTGTGCAGTCTGCCTGTGTGTGTGTGAGTGTCTTTCTATGTGTGTGTGTGTGTGTCTGTGTGTGTGTTGTGTGTCTGTGTCCGTGTCTTTCTGTGTGTGTGTGTGTGTGTCTTTCTATGTGTGTGTGTGTGTGTGTGTGTGTGTGTGTGTGTGTGTGTGTGTGTGTGTGTGTGTGTCTTTCTGTGTGTGTGTGTGTGTGTGTCTTTCTGTGTGTGTGTGTGTGTGTGTGTATGTGTGTTTGTGCACGGTGGCGGCACATATGTATGTGCCCAGCCCGACTGCCTGTACTATCCCAAACTATAAATCTATCTGGGCCAATACGTGACAGGGGTCAAAGGTGAGACACTTGTAATAAGCAGAGCATGTTGGACAGCTTGACCATTTGACACCTGTCAAAGGGGAGCACACAGAGATGCATAGGCACAAAAGCTCACACAAACACATACGCATAGAGACACACAGGCAAGCATGAATATGCACATGCACGCAGACACACCTAGACTTGGGCTGGCTTCTCTGGAAGACCTCAGCCAGGCAGGTCAGAAGCTGATGGACACACTAACTAGCTGGCAGTCCTACAACAAACACAAACACACACCACACACACCTGGCTTTAGTTTACACAAAGTGCAACACTGGCCCAGGACACCACCTGTTCAGTCCTCCTCCACTGGCTCCTCTCCTCTCGCTCTCCTCTCATCCATTTTATATCCGTTTTTCTTTTCCCCTCTTCACCTCCACGTCTCACTGTCTCTCCACCAGATTTCAGGAGGCACCAATTTAGCCTCTGACAGAGCAGGCCCCAGGCCAAAACATGCCACAATGCCACCTAAAGTAGAGATTAGTCTGTTGCCGTATGTGTTTGCATGTGTGTTTGCATGTGTGTGTGCGTGTGTGTGTGTGTGTGTGTGTGTGTGTGTGTGTGTGTGTGTGTCCCCGCTGTCACACTGCAGTGGACATGTGCAGTCAGGTGGACAGGGCCTTCCAATTACAGCAAGCTTATGTCACGAACGGTGCCCAATTTTCTTTTTGTTTACTCCTTTTGACCAGGGCCCATGGTTAACAGTAGTGCACTATATAGGAATAGGATGCCATTTTGGACACATTCCAGGTGTTGCAGTGGAACAGTCAGTGGTTTGACAACTCCATATGTGGCGACTTCTATTTCCTTGTATGCTTTTAGACAGGGAGTGAGATCCTTTGAAATCAGGGAATGAACACAAATAGTGTGATCCAACGTGCTAAGCCCAGATTGATTAAGGGCTCAATTCAATCAGAACCACTTTAACCGGCATCCGCAAAGCGGTTGTTATCGCGGTGTCGGATGTGGAACTGCGTTCGAGCTGGGAAATCCAAAAGTGGCTCCCGGCATTATACCTTAAGCGGACATTGCCTTTGGCTGCATGGCGTCGCATTAAAATGAAATCCAATGCAGCCTTGTGTGTACAAGTTTGAACACTAGAATGTGAGATGTGATCGACACATAGATGAGGCTGATCGAAACCGCCATTATTTTGTAGCCTACACTTTCTCGTTCTGAACTGGGACGGGTGTGGGCTTCCTGACAATGATCAAGAGCTGCTTACCGATTCGACAGCTCCAACGCAGTAACACCTCCGACACTGCCACAACATCAGCTACGCGGGTGTCGGCTATCGCCGGTTAACCCTCGATCTGATTTAATCTCGGCCTAAAATCACGATGCACCGCGGCGGTAGCAAACTGTCCAATTCGCATGCTTCACACTTATGCAATTTTAAGGATACCGGGTCAACCAAGGACGAAACTTGATTTATTCTTAGCCTTGGAAGTAAAAAGAAGAAGAAAAGGCTAAACATCAGAGTAAACAAATGGATAGAGGCGGAAAGTATTACCTGTGGTCCACTCTTAGTCTCGTCCTAGCACACTGATCTTGCAAGGTTATATAAAATAGGTTTCACTATCTATGCAAGCTCAGTGTGGTAGCACGAGGCTAATCCACCCCTAGAGATGAGTATCAAACCCGACCCCATTCCTCCGTCCTCACCCTGGCAGCCCCGTCCCGCCATCGTTCCTCTCCTCCATCTTTCCCATTACAAGTCATTTTAGCAGGGTGGGAAATCCATTGTCGCTCTGTTTATTTCCCCTCTGCCGGGATAATGAAAGAGACCATCAGCATTACTCGAGTGCCCCTCGCCGCCGGAGGCGATAAGTCACAAACAAGCATTAAACAAGTCACACACAGTGCCATCGGGGCCAGCTGTGATAGGCTAGGCTAGCCCCGTTGTTTACACACAGAACAGAACAGAACAGAGGAACCTATGGCCTGGCTTCCTGGACCAAGATTAAGCCTAGTCCTGGAAATTGTTCTTTGGAGATTCACCATAAAAAGTGCATGAGTGGAATGGAGTGTGTGTTTACCCAGACAGACTGCATGTACTACCCCAAGCTATAAATCTGACTGTGTTCGTTGTTGAGGAAGGGGGGGGGGTGACAGTATCTGGCGTTGAGGTTGAGCACACACTAATAGGCTTGCACGAGTGCACAGAGATGCATAGGCACACAGGTAAACACAAATACACAATAAGCACACACACACTTGGGCAGGCCTCTCTGACGGACACTCTAACTTGATGGCAGTCCTACAGTACACCCCAGAATGCTGGCTGCAGTTTACACAGGCAACAGCAGTCCATGAAGCCACCTGTTCACTTCTCCGCCACCGACTCCATCCTCTCCTCTCATCCAAATGTCATCTGTTTTTCTTGTTCCCTCTCCACCTCCACGTCTCACTATCTCTCCGCCAGCTTTCAGGAGGCACCAATGTAGCCTCAGACAGAGCAGGCCCCAGGCCAAAACATGCCACAGAGCCACCTAAAGTAGAGATTAGTCTGTTGCCGTGTACGTGTCTCCTCCATGTTGAAGACACACACTGCAGTGGACGTGTACAGTCAGGTGGACAGGGCCTTCCAATGACAGTAGGCTTGCATCCCAAATGACTTACGTCCCTATTCACTTCATAGTGAACTACTTTTGACCATGGCACATAGGGCTCTGGTCGAAAGTAATGCACTTTATAGGAAAATGGTACCATTTGGGATGCATTCCAGGTGTTGCAGTGGAACAGGGAAAGGGGGATACCTAGTCAGTTGCACAACTGAATGCATTCAACCGAAATATGTATTCCGCATTTAACCCAACCCCTCTGAATCAGAGAGGTGTGGGGGGCTGCCTTAATCGGTCATCCACGTCACGGCACCCGGAGAGCAGTTGTTGTTGGGGTTTAACTGCCTTGCTCAAGGGCAGAACGGGGGATTTTTTTTCAACTTGCCGGCTCGTGGATTCCAACTTGCGGCCTTCGGTTACTGGCCCAACGCTTGACGACTCCATACGTGGCGGGTTCTATTTCCTTGTATGCTTTCAGACCAGGAGTGGGATCTTTTGGAGTCAGGAAATAAACACAACAAGTTTGTTCCAACAAGCTATGCCTGGATTGATTAAATCAAGGATACACTGCAGAGTAGCAAACTGTTCAATTAGCATGCTCACACTTATGCACTTTTAAGGGTATCCAAGGACAACACTTAATTTATTCTTAGCCTTGGAAGTCAAAATATGAAGAAAATGCCAAAAAAATAAGATTAAACAAATTGATGTTGGCGGAAGGTATTACCTGTGGTCCAACCCTAGCCTCGTCCTAGCACACTGGTCTTGCGAGGTTACATAACATAGGTTTCACTATCTATGCAAGCTCACAAGCTCAGTGTGGTAGCACGAGGCTAGTCCACCCCTAGAGATGAGTATCAAACCCGACCCCATTCCTCCTTCCTCACCCTGGCAGCCCCATCCCGCCATCGTTCCTCTCCTCCATCTTTCCCATTACAAGTCATTTTAGCAGGGTGGGAAATCCATTGTCGCTCTGTTTATTTCCCCTCTGCCGGGATAATGAAAGAGACCATCAGCATTACTCGAGTGCCCCTCGCCGCCAGAGGCGATAAGTCACAAACAAGCATTAAACAAGTTACACACGGTGCCATCTGCCCAGATGTGCTGTGCTAGGCTAGCCCTGCTGTTTACACACATAGAATAGAGTAATCTATGGCCTGGCTTCCTGACAAAAACTAAGCCTAGTCCTGGAATAGAAATCATGGTATCTGGAGATTCACCATTGAAAGTACTTTTAAATCAGGACTAGGATTAATCTGTGAATGGGAAACCATCCCCGTGGGCCTACGTTCTGAATATGACTATGAAACTGTTGCTAGAACTGACACCAACCAACCTATGTCAACTCAGTTTAGTTGGAAACTGAGTTTATGAATTGGGAGAAAACGCCCATCATTTTCAATTAGGGTTTATTCTTATAATTTCAATAAATTCTCAGTTAACTCCATGGTGTTGACTAGGTTCAAATGAATCGTCCCTGTTGAATCCATCGACACTACACCACAGAACAGTACATTACAGTACAGTACTGCACAGCAAAGCCTTGTATCAGTGTACAAGCATCACATTGTGCATCACATTGTGATGCTTTTGCAAAAATATATGAATCACGGTTACTGATCCGTAAGACAAGACATTGTATTCAAGTACAGTAAGTAAAGTAGTACAGTAAAGTACAGTAAGTAAAGTAGTACAGTACAGTAAGTAAAGTAGTACAGTAAGGTACAGTAAGTAAAGTAGTACAGTACAGTAAGTAAAGTAGTACAGTAAAGTAGTATAGTACAGTAAGTAAAGTAGTAGAGTAAGTAAAGTAGTACAGCACAGTAAGTAAAGTAGTACAGTACAGTAAAGTAGTATAGTACAGTAAGTAAAGTAGTATTATACAGTAAGTAAAGTAGTAAATTAAGTAAAGTAGTACAGTACAGTAAGTCAAGTAGTACAGTACAGTAAAGTAGTATAATACAGTAAGTAAAGTAGTATTATACAGCAAGTAAAGTAGAACAATAAATAAAGTAGTACAGTACAGTAAGTAAAATAGTATAGTAAAGTAGGATAGTACAGTAAGTAAAGTAGTACAGTAAGTAAAGTAGTACAGTAAGTGAAGTAGTAAAGTAAGTACAGTAGTATAGTAAGTAAAGTAGTACAGTAAAGTAGTACAGTAAGTAAAGTAGTACAGTAAGTGAAGTAGTAAAGTAAGTACATTAGTATAGTAAGTAAAGTAGTACAGTAAAGTAGTACAGTAAGTAAAGTAGTGCAGTAAGTGAAGTATTAAAGTACGTACAGTAGTATAGTAAGTCAAGTAGTACAGTAAAGTATTATAGTAAGTAAAGTAGTACAGTAAAGTAGTATAGCACAGTAAGTAAAGTAGTACAGTAAGTAAAGTAGTACAGTAAAGTAGTATAGCACAGTAAGTAAATTAGCATAGTAAGTAAAGTAGTACAGTAAAGTAGTATAGTACAGTAAGTAAAGTAGTACAGTAAAGTGGTATATTACAGTACGTAAAGTAGTACAGTAAAGTAGTATAGTACAGTAAGTAAAGTAGTACAGTACAGTAAGTAAAGTAGTACAGTACAGTAAGTAAAGTAGTACAGTACAGTAAGTAAATCAGTACATTACAGTACAGTACAGTGAAGAGTACATGTTCACATCTCCGGCCAACAGGATTAGTGCCTGTCTGGGAGATACTATACGGTACTACAACTCCCCACAAAGTCACTTTGGGGGCTGCCTAAAAAAAGACTGGATGACTAATGATATAAATTCATAAGGATGTGTTCTTCCCTTATCAGAGGTTATTACAGGCTAATGAGAGTCAAACCACACTCATGTAGGAGCCACTCTTCCCCTGTCCCCCTCCTGCCTTCAGTGAAATTAATATAAACTGCCTGCCTCGCTCCTTTTATTTAAGGTAGAGAAAAAAAGAGCAAAGAAAAAAGCATGGGAATGTCGAGTTTTGAACTGTTCAAAAGCATTAGTTAGCGAACGCCAGCTCAGTCAAAGGAGGAGATGTGTCGCACATTAACCTTCATGGGGTCTAGTTGCGGTTGCATGCTCAATTGATGCTGCTAATTGAAATGTAGAAGGCGAGGGGGAGGGAGGTTGGAACTTACTTTGACTGGGGTCTTATTCGTCCTAACTATATTTCTCTTTGACGGAGGGCTGTTTTGTTGCTTGTTCCTCCCCTCCTTGTGTTTTAGTGGCGGTGGTGTTTGTTAAATGCTGCCATGCACGTCTGATCTGCACCATAAAACACCTCTATTGATCCCTGGTGAACTTTATCCATCCCCCTCTCTCTATCTTCCTCTCCATCCTCCTCTCCCCTCTTCATTGTCCTCCCCCCATTATTCTCTCTCCATCCTCTCCCTCTCCCCATCCGCCTCTCCATCCTCTCCCTTTCGCCGTCCTCCTCTCCCCTCTCTCCATCCTCCTCTCCCTTCTCTCCATCCTCTCCCTTTCTCCCTCTCTTCCTCCCCTCCCTACATTTCAGCAGAACGTAAGTCTATGGATTTCAGCTACATACCCAGCGGAATGTACATATGAGGGAAAATACATAAAGAGGATGGAATATAGGATATATACTGTATGTTGACATTATTTATACCGCATCAAATCCAATCAACTAGACACAAAACATCTATAGCTGTGAGTGTAGGCCACTTATCAGTCCTCATGTGTGTGAAGAACTCTATCAAACAGTTTGGCTTAGTCAGATTCCATGTTCCCATGGTGTCCACTAGTTTCTTTTTCATTCCTCTTCAATAGGGCTGACCTCATTTAGTCGACTGGACGATTGTTTGGTCGATAGGTTGTTGGTCGACCAAGATTTTTTTAGTTGAGCAGTGGCAAATATACTTTTTAAAAAAATGTGGCCACATTGTCTGACTCACGCTTGTCTGAGTGGACTAATCCATTGCGGAGGCCAACGGGGATGGCACACCAGTGTCACCAGTAGTACATTTACCGTTAATTACCATCATTTCTCATCTCCAATGTTTTTTGAGGTTACGCTAATTTCTGTTAATGCATTCAATATATTATTATTACACTCTGCCATTGTAGGAGTGGACACGTCGTTTGCAGAGGGCACAACCTAGGCTATACAAGTTTTGGTTTATTTCATTCCAATTTGTTCATCGTCTTTTGTTTGGAGCACTCCTGTCAATCTTGAGTAAGGATACGCACCTAATTACACATAGAAGTAGGCCTAGGCTCCCTGGTTTGCACGCAAATGTAGGCTTATAAATGTGCCCGTTTGGATATGTGGTACTGTTTCTGATTGTCTTAACTCACCGTCACTGTGGAGCTTCTCAAAGTCATTTTTATCTTCGCCTCAAACAGCAAGTAAACAAAGTCTGTTTTTACATCCATTGAGAATGACACTAGTGCCTCAACGTAGCCTATTTGAAAAATCTTTCCAGCTCTCTCCCTTTTACTAATAACTCAGCATCAAAGGAGGAAATAAATGTCATGCTCTGATCTGGTGGAAACATCATAAAAAAGGCCTACCTGATTACTTGCACAAATAGCCTACAGCTGTGTCTGTCTGTCTGGAGTTCACTGGTGTGGGAAACTGAGGGACAGAATATTTTATACAATGTTGCAAGTTTGCTAGCACCCAGCTTTCCCCAAACCTAGTTAATAGTTGATACACTGTTACAAGTTCCTTGCAGACAGGCCATGCGTAGCCAATGTGATTTATAAGATGTTTATTTTTCTCAGGATATTTTCTGCCTGCAGGCTGCAATGTTTTTATTTGTTGGCTTTATGTAGGGTATTTTTACAGATTGGCAATGGCAATAGATGTTACTTTTAGATTTGTATAATTTGATATAATTTTGATTAACCACACGACAAGACTTTATTATGAATTAAATGAAACTGTTCCATGAAAATGTGCATATGATCAGTAGAAATGGTACGATATTTGAACTCCAAATGTAAAAGGCTGCCGACCGCTGGTGTAGCCTATTATCGGCAACTTCAGGAGCTTAAAGGCTGAATCTGCGAAGACCAGCAGCAGCGGGAAGATTTTTTTTTTCTTCTTCTGGTTAGGCTATATTGATCTCTGGCTCCCTCTTTAGTAATTTGTATGTCTTCATTTTTAATCGCAGTGCTTAAAGCATCAGACAAGCTCAGTAGCCTACCTACAGCTGATATATTTTTTTATCATGAGCATTTTATCATGAGCATGGCCTTATTTCTATTACAGCGTGTTGGATGACTGTCATTCATATTCCATTCGCCAAGTAACTAACTACATGATACTCACATTTTCCCTATACCCATCATGAGGTTGCCACAACCTAGCCTATGAATGACATTTTACAACGCAGGTGAACACAAGTCGAGAATTTATTTGTTTGATGACAGACAGAGACACAAGGACAGACAGTGACACATTCAATAACGCCTTGCACACTCTTGCCTGCATCTAGTTTATCTACGGTGTAATCATTATTCCAACAGTTGCAAACAAGAGTTTTTATCGCCATTTCATTTGCTTCCATATTGAAAACTGTTCAACTATTGTCATTCTCATTGAGTCAACTACTCAACACATTGTATACACTGCAGTGCTAGCTAGCTGTAGCTTATGCTTTCACTACCACATTCATTCTCTGATCCTTTGATTGGGTGGACAACATATCAGTTCATGCTGCAAGAGTTCTGGTAGGTTGGACGACATCCTCTGGAAATGGTCAAAATTACTGTGCAAGCCTATGGAAGTGGGTGAGAATCAAGAGCCTCCTAGGTATTTGTACTGAAGTCAATGTACCAAGAGGAGGACGGGAGATACCTGTCTACCGGCTACACCATGGTGCTACCCTACAGTGCTGTTGAGGCTACTGTAGACCTTCATTGCAAAACAGTGTGTTTCAATCAATTATTTGGTGACGTTAATATATTCAGTATAGTTTTATCGAAAAAGGAAACATTATCATTGTTTTACAATTTTATTTTTATGAAATTCACTGAGGAGGGTGGTCCTCTCCTTCCTCCGCTGAGGAGCCATATACGTACGTACAACGCGCATGCGTGCGTGTGTGCGTACACTACGACCAACTCACCGGTCTCAGACAGCAGCTTGATAGACTCCAGAACGCGCTCGGTGTAAACACCTGGCTCGTAGTTCTCCATCTCCGCATTGATGATGTGAACGACGCGGGCCGCCCGACCCCTGATGGCGCCCGCCGTGCGGTCCAGGGTGTCCACGTCGCCTTCCTGCAGGGCAATCACGCACTTGTTCACGTCCTCCAGAATGTGGTTTTCTGTGGGGTAGAGATAAAGGGGCGGGAGGGAGAGAGAGAAAGAAAGATAAGGAGAGAAAGGGAGGTAGAGACAGAGAGGGAGTAGTAGAAAGAGCGAAAGGAGAAGGAAAGCAAGAGAGAATGGGAGAGAGAGAGAGCGAGAGGCGCGGTGGGGGGGGGTCAGTTTGGTGTTCATTAGGCACAAACATGCTTCATGGATGGGTAACTTGAGGGTCAACTGCTGTTTGATAATACAATCCTTCTAACCCTTTCATTGACAAGAGTCCTTGTGGACGACAATATAGACAGTTGCAGAATGAGTTGGTAGTCCTTCAAAAGACTCCACCGCAGAGTTTCCCAAACTCGGTCATCAGGACCCCAATGGGTGCAGGTTTTTGTTTTTGTTTTGCCCTAACACGACACAGCTGATTCAAATAACCAAAGCTGTATGATTAGTTGATTATTAGGGCAAAAACCAAACAAGCACCCCATGTTGTTCGTGAGGACCGAGTTTGGGAAACAATGCTACCATAACGGTGACCTGTACTGCGTGTGTGAACGTGTATGCTCACGTGTGTGTGAGTGCTCGCATCTCTGTGTGTGTGTGTGTGTGTGTGTGCATCAGCATACTGTATGTGTGTGTCAGCATGTGTGTGTATGTGTATTCCCCTCTGTTGAAAGTGAGTCATTTTGAACCAGGAACCTGTATTCGTCGCCTCTGTTACCCAGACTACTGTAGCATTATTAACAAGCGCCATCAAAGTAACATAGTGAGTGGGTGACCCCATCAAGGTTGTCCGCCGTGAGGGTGTTGTCCCCCCCCCCCCCGCCTCCCCCACATGGCCAAAAGTAGTGCACTACTGTATATAGGGAATTCGGTGCCATTTGGAATGATCCCTAAACAACCGCTAACTTCCCTGGGAAAGCGCGTTTTTGTCCTGGAACTGCGTCAATAGCCCCTTACCCATTATGGCCTACAAAGCTTAAATCCTGTAAAAGCAGAGAATATTGTGTTCAACCGTTGTATCTCCTAATGACTAAATCACTTAATAATCATGGTAATCTGTATTCAATTAGATCACAGTCATCATCATTAGATACCGTGCCGGTATCGACAAGAAAGCTTTCTCCTTTCTCTAAATGGGAGCAGAAACCATGTCGGATAAATGGTGGAAAAACACTGCACTTACCTATACACGGTACACACACACATATTCTACTTTATCATCTCGGGCTTTATGTATCAAGCGTCCCAGAGGACGAGTGCTGATCCAGGATCAGGCCCCGCCTGTCCATGTGATCTTTTTCATTTTAAACGGAAAAGGTCAAACGGATTCTTAAATCAACCCTCCGACTCTGAGACATTTGATACATACGGGCCCCAGGTGTCAAGAACTATTATACAATAAACAGTTAGAATCCGAGAGACTATATGTTGGTGGCAGTGGAGGCTGGTGGAAGAAGCTATAGGAGGACAGCTAATTGGAATGGCTGGAAGGGAATTATTGGAACAGAATCAAACGTGGTTTCCATATGTTTGATACCGTTCCATTTATTCCATTCCAGTCATTACAATCTACCCGTCCTCCTATAGATCCTCCCACCAGCCTCCTCTACACTAACTAGTTTTAGTGTTAAAAAGCACTTCCTTTTAACAGTGTACAACATTGTACAGTATTTTCTAATCTTTCCCAATTCCATACCTGACACGGACAGGAAGTCATCCACAGAAGTGATATCGTCGACGGCCTCGGTGAGGATGCGCACCTGCTTCTCCCATTGGTCCTTGAACACGTCCATGTTGTCCTGGGCAACCTTGCTCTGGGGCCGAGCAGCCAGGGTGAGGGCCGCGTTGATCACCTGGGTGGTAGAGAGTGAAGGTTGAGAGAAAAGGTGTGTGTGTGTGTGTGTGTGTAGGACCACCACAATTAAGGGGATCTCCAAATCCAGTCCTGGAGTGCATACAGTACAGGCCGTGCAGGGTTTTACTCTAGCCCAGCACTAACACGTCTAATGAAGACAATCCTATAAACGTTCTCCTTTCCAGACTGAAGACCATGTCACGTGGAATCAGGTATGTTATTGCTGGGCTGGATTATGACCTTGTAACTCTCCAAGACTCCTGACTTCAAACCCTTTACCTAGATTAAAAGACTGAAGTGCCTCCTAAGGAAATACGACTAGCTCGAGGCCACGACCAGGACTGTACTTCGACGATTAACGCCCTTGCTATACACATTAGAGTAATTAAGTAAGTAAGAAGCCTTGCACGAGCCTCGGTTCACCCGCTAGATAGAGGGGAGGATGTGAAATGGACCACATCCGCGGGTACAGTAGGCTACAGCACAGTGGACTTCCCTTTCTGCAGTCGGTTTCCTTAAGCACATTAAAGGGACAGTACACCCACATTGAAAATGACATGACCGCCATTACCCATTGTGCAGTCTATAGTCTACAGACTAGGTAAAACAGCAATCCACGCATTGGTTTTGTTTATGTCGTTTTGTCAAGATGCCATTTTGTAATGGGTGATGGGGGGTTGTTCTCTGGGTACATTTCCAGCAGATTGAACAGCTCGTTTGGGAAACTGGACGTCTTCGTAGGAGACAAACCGTTGTTAATCCCAGGAATGAGAACTAATGATCTACCAGATAGACACTGTTCCAGCCCTGCAAGTGTCCATTACATGGATAATATCCAGTTCATATGTTCATGTTTATTCAACAACGAGTGGTAAAGCAATTGGCAGGGTGCCATTACTACTGTAGGCATGTATGACTGACTAAACCAATTAAGATTGTATTTTAAAAATATTTAAGTCATTTAGCAGACGCTCTTATCCAGAGCGACTCACAAGTGCATTCATCTTAAGGTAGCTAGGTGAGACAACCACAACTTCCCCCACCACCTTCTTTAAAAAAAATGTCTCGCCAATTTCGATCTTGTCCCATCACTGAGACCCCCGGCCCAAAGAATCAAGTAAAGCCCCCTCGTCCAAACCCTTCCCTAACCCAGACAGCACTGGACCAATTGTGCACCATTCTCATGGGACTCCTGGCCACAGCCGGTTGTGGCGCAGCCCGGGAATGAACCTGGGTCTGTCGTAACGCCTCTAGTACGGCGATGCAGTGCCTTAGACCGCTGTGCCACTCAGGAGGCCCTGATATTTAACATTTGTAACAAAAGTTTTGCCTTGTTTTCTACATACGTATGGTGCTATCAATTCATCCAGAACGTTTAAAAAAAAAGAAGTCCATTAGCTTGTTAAAGCTTGGAAAACAAGGTAAAAAAAATAAATATATTTTTTAAATATGCCTGGGGTAGGTTGAGCGGTTAAGGACGTGGCCCCTAAGCACATCTGCAATCCCTGCCTGTGTGAGATTGAATCCTGGACCCACTGGCCTTCCCACTATGTTCCATGCATCTTTCTACCATTTAATATCGGTTTAAATAAGGAAAAAACACGGTTGAAATAAATGCAAAAAAAGTGAATTGAACCCATTTGCTTTTACAGTTTCTACTTTTTGCTCAATTAGCCTAAAAGAGTCTGATCTGGGATCAGGGTTTGACAGCCACTAATGATTCCTGGCATCAAGCAAAGCCGGTCATCTAATACACTAAACTTACACACACACTCATCTTACGTAACCCTCCTTTTTTTTAGTTCTATTCCCTGTTCTCTTTCGTCTTTAATAACACCCTCTTGTCAAACCGACCTCCTGTCAAAACACAAAAATTTCAAAAAAGCACTCACACACCTGAGTCATCTTATTGCATGTGCGTGGGAATAATGTGATTGGTTAAAAGAAAAAGACAAAACTCGCTCTTGCTCGTATCACGTTTCTCATTCAAGCTCACGTGTCGGCCTCTTGGCCCTCGACAGGGCTTTTTCAAAATGTCAAAACGACCATCTATTTTGCCCCCCCACCTTTCTTTTTTCTTTCTTTGAGTCACTTATCCTCTATTGCTCTGCGCTTTCTCTATGTTGCGCCGTTGCCAAAGAAAAGCGACAGCTGGCAACTTAAAACTTGCAATCCCCTTCCAAAGTTTTCTAATGCTAGCCTTGACTCAGTGGAGGTCAGTTTATCAAAAAGTGGGTCTCGGTGGGTGCAATGTGGCTGCTTGTCGGGCCCCGTGTGAGTCTTCGAGAGGCTAGCACCTTGAATGTTAAGAACTGCCCCTTCCCTCAATCCCTCCTTCCTCTCCTTTCTTCACTTCCATTAGTGAGCGCAGGGTCCCCTGTGAAAATGCCCCGAACCTTAACCTTGGAAACAACGTATCGATTGCCACCTACTCCTCTATTAGACATCCAGAGGAAGCCCGCTCCGGGAGGCTAGAGCTTCCATCTGTATCTCTCTCCTATACCCTTCCCTCTCTCCTGCTCTCACTCTGCGCTCCCCCTTTCTCTCCTCCTCTCACTCTGCGCTCCCACTTTCTCTCCTCCTCTCACTCTGCGCTGCCCCTTTCTCTCCTCCTCTCACTCTGTGCTCCCCCTTTCTCTCCTCCTCTCACTCTGCGCTCCCCCTTTCTCTCCTCCTCTCTTTTTCTCTCTCTCTGCCCTCTCTCCCTCTGCCCCCTCTCTCTCTCTCTGTGTTCCCTTGGACATTAGTTTTACCCACACAGACACACACAGTACTAAGATGAAGGACGCTGCCTGCCGGCAAAGTTGCGTACTAGAGTTTTACTACTCTGTCTTCCTCACCATGTACCATTACTGTGTGGGCTTTCTTTAATCATTGTTAAAACGTTGCTTTTAGAGTATAGTGATTCAGAGAGATATTTAATAACATATGCTTACTCTCTATTCAATGGCACTTCCCAATGCAATGGCATGGCAACCAAATAATACAGTGTGTTTAAAAAAAACAACTCTAAAATAAATGTAAGAGAGCTGAGCCGGGTACCTCCAACGGGTGGTGCTAATACCAGGGTCGTGTTCAGTAGGGCGCACCGTCACAATCCCATTTTGCAACGGGGCAAAACACCAATTCCAATTGGTTCAGGTAGGTCACCCTCCCCCCGTTTCACTCATTCTCAAAAGCGCATTTCCTCTCTACTAAACAGGATCCAGGACACCCAGTGAGGGGATGCCTACCTGTGGGCAGAGGCTGTCGATCTGGGTGGCGGCCATGCGCACCAGCTTCACACCCTCCTCGTTGTTGGAGATGGAGCAGGCCAGGTTAGCCACCTGTAACAAGAGAGAGAGGACACAAAGACTTAGCTGCTGTTTTTGGCATGTTCATTAGACGGTAACAAACGTCCGACGAGGCTAAGTTCTTCAATGGGTCTTTCAGGACGACGACAGGCTTTTAAATCATGTTATTTCTCCCCCACGATGCACGTACCCTTGTTATTACCATGAGCGGTGGTCTGTTTAGCGCTCACCCGAAACCCAGCACAATTTCCCCCACTAACGCTCGCACTGCTTTACCTCTTGTAATGTGTGCAGATAGTGACTCCTGAAGGAGACTGTCTCCACCACAGCCTTAACTCGTGTCTGTAGCTATCTGTTCCCGGCGGCAGGGGATTTAATGCTTGGCTAGTCAAGGAAATGTTGGGGCAAAATATGTACCGGGGTTTAGGCTTGCTCATCTGTTTGATTGGTATTTGTTATTCCCCTGTGTTGAGACCTGGTGAGTGTGCCCCCCCCTCTCTCTTCGTTGCTCTATAATTTACCAAAAATATTTGAATTATTTAGATCACATATGGACTATAATGTGAGTTTTCCATTTCCATCTCAAGGGCATATTTTTCTGAGAAAGAGGGAGACATAAAGAAACTGAGAAAAAGAAAGCGAGAGATTGGAGAATAGAAAGACCAGCTTTCTTCTGTCCTACTGTGCTGACAGCACTGCTGTTAAGATGGTGGCAGGGTGAGGAGACTGTACTAAATTAATCCTTGTGAGTGGCAAACCCCCTCCGCTGCTCTCCACTCCTCTACCACCCTTTACTCTTTCCCTCTCTCTCTCATTTCTGGAAGAATCACTGTTTTTTAAAATTATTATTCAGATCGCATACGCTCTTAGAATGAAAGGTGCTGTCTAGAACCTAAAAGGGTTCTTCGGCTGTCCTCATTGGAGAACCCTTTTGGTTCCAAATAGAACCCTTTTGGGTTCCATGTAGTACCCTTTCCACAGAGGGCTCAACATGGAACCAAAGAGGCTTGTACCTAGAACCAAAAAGGGTTCTGCTATAGAGACTGCTATAGGTACCTTTTCTCTAAGAGTGTTCATTTTCCACTGGACTATCTCAAGTGTAATATTTTTCTGAGAAAGAAAAAAGAAAGTGAAAAATAATAAGAGAGAGAGATTGGGCAATAGAAATAACAGGTCGACCAGCTTTGTTTCTACTTCTACTCTGCTGGCAGCACTACTGTTAAGATGGTGGCAGGGTGAGAGACTGTACTAAATTAATCCAATGGCTGCTTTACAAAACATAATTACCCGGAAATGTCTGAAGGGTACATGGAGAACTCTGCGTTAATTGGCAAAAGAGCGGCGGCCATTTTGCCGAGGCCTTTATACAATGGAAACCTTCCTTCTATCAGAACCAAATGGATAAGCCTAAATGGGCACCTGTAAGGTGGCAGTGTCATGTACGTAAAGAGTCTCAGTCATTAGTGGTGAAATACTCAGAGTGCCTTGAGGTTCATTACCGGAAAGCCTGAGTGTGTTTAAATCATTAGCCCGGCTTATTGGTGCAAAAAGGCTCTTCCTCGTACAATTAGGATGCCAGGTGGCCTTTCTGATGGAACACCTCTTCGGTTTAATTTACGCCTGCGTATGTACAGAGGTGCGCTCTCTCGCTCTTACAACTAAAGGTAGTCTCTCTCTTCTACCTTCACTTCCCAACACGTCTTAGCGGTAATATCCCTCTCTTTCCCGTGTCTCTCTATCGTGCCTACAAGCAGACATTCATCAATTCATTCTCTCGCTCTTTCCAACAACTAGAGGTAGGCCTACTCTCTGTCATTCCCCCTGCTGTGGATTCCCAATATCTCCACTAGCTGGGAGGAGGAAGGGAAGAACCCTCTGATTTTCTCTCGCTCTACACTATTTGCCCAGCTTACAATAATATATATTTTTTAAGCAGACCCATTAAAGACAGTCAATCCACTACGTTGGGAGTTTGATTACACTCAGGCATGTGGCGACACACACACACACACTGCACTGGAGGTGCACTGTACGCATGCCACATACACACACACACACACACACACACACTGCACTGGAGGCGCACCGTACGCATGTCACACACACACACACACACACACACACACACTGCACTGGAGGCGCACAGTACGCATGTCACACACACACACACACACTGCACTGGAGGTGCACCGTACGCATGTCACACACACACACACACACACACACACACACACACACACACACACACACACACACACACACACACACACACACACACACACTGTACTGGAGGCGCACCGTACGCATGTCACACACATCACATTCTCTACCTCACCGTGTTTACTTCACGCCATTTCCTTGCCATAACTGACAAATTCGGTGTAATCAATCTAATGTTGCCCTAAAATGAATTAGGTTGGCAACACTACGGGAAGACGTTGAAGCTAAAAAAAAGACATGGACGCCTGTTGGCGGCAGGTACTGCCAAGGCGTATCGACGCTCCTTTTGCTCACATGTCACTTTTTGAGGCAAATTGAGGTAAATCAAATCTATGTTAGAAGATCCTCGCTCAAGGCCCTGTGTCTCCCTTTACTAGCGACAGCTATGAGTGACTCGATGGATTGCACTCCTTTGTGTGAGTGAGTGTGTGTGTATGTGTGTGTGTGTGAGGAAACACTGTTTCAAAAGAAGCTACAGTATGTAAACAATGTTCCAACAAACTAAAAGCCTCTCATTGTATCATATTGGCACAGAGAGTACTGTACCTTTATACATAAATAAACCATAAATCTGAACCATACCTCTAGCTAAACCACAACTCTATACCCGATCTCTGTCCTATACCACCAGTTAAACCACATCTCTGTCCTATACCTCCAGTTAAACCACATCTCTACACTCTATCTCTGTCCTATACTTCCAGTTAAACCACATCTCTATACCCTATCTCTGTCCTATACCTCCAGTTAAACCACATCTCTATACCCGATCTCTGTCCTATACCTCCAGTTAAACCACATCTCTATACCCTATCTCTGTACTATACCTCTAGCTAAACCACAACTCTATACCCTATCTCTGTCCTATACCTCCAGTTAAACCACATCTCTATACCCCATCTCTGTCCTATACCTCCAGTTAAACCACATCTCTACACTCTATCTCTGTCCTATACCTCCAGTTAAACCACATCTCTATACCCTATCTCTGTCCTATACCTCCAGTTAAACCACATCTCTGTCCTATACCTCCAGTTAAACCACATCTCTATACCCTATCTCTGTCCTATACCTCCAGTTAAACCACATCTCTGTAATATACCTCCAGTTAAACCACATCTCTATACCCTATCTCTGTCCTATACCTCCAGTTAAACCACATCTCTGTACTATAACTCCAGTTAAACCACATCTCTATACCCTATCTCTGTCCTATACCTCCAGTTAAACCACATCTCTATACCCTATCTCTGTCCTATACCTCCCGTTAAACCACATCTCTATACCCTATCTCTGTACTATACCTCCAGTTAAACCACATCTCTATACCCTATCTCTGTACTATACCTCCAGTTAAACCACATCTCTATACCCTATCTCTGTCCTATACCTCCCGTTAAACCACATCTCTATACCCTATCTCTGTACTATACCTCCAGTTAAACCACATCTCTATACCCTATCTCTGTCCTATACCTCCAGTTAAACCACATCTCTATACCCTATCTCTGTCCTATACCTCCCGTTAAACCACATCTCTATACCCTATCTCTGTACTATACCTCCAGTTAAACCACATCTCTATACCCTATCTCTGTACTATACCTCCAGTTAAACCACATCTCTATACCCTATCTCTGTCCTATACCTCCCGTTAAACCACATCTCTATACCCTATCTCTGTACTATACCTCCAGTTAAACCACATCTCTATACCCTATCTCTGTCCTATACTACCAGTTAAACCACATATCTATACCCTATCTCTGTCCTATACCACCAGTTAAACCAAAATCTCTATACCCTATCTATGCCCTATACCTCCAGTTAAACCACATCTCTATACCCTATCTCTGTCCTATAACTCCAGTTAAACCACATCTCTATACCCTATCTCTGTCCTATACCTCCCGTTAAACCACATCTCTATACCCTATCTCTGTACTATACCTCCAGTTAAACCACATCTCTATACCCTATCTCTGTCCTATACTACCAGTTAAACCACATATCTATACCCTATCTCTGTCCTATACCACCAGTTAAACCAAAATCTCTATACCCTATCTATGCCCTATACCTCCAGTTAAACCACATCTCTATACCCTATCTCTGTCCTATAACTCCAGTTAAACCACATCTCTATACCCTATCTCTGTACTATACCTCCAGTTAAACCACATCTCTATACCCTATCTCTGTCCTATACCTCCCATTAAACCACATCTCTATACCCTATCTCTGTCCTATACCTCCCGTTAAACCACATCTCTATGCCCTATCGCTGTACTATACCACCAGTTAAACCACATCTCTATACCCTATCTCTGTCCTATACCACCAGTTAAACCACATCTCTATACCCTATCTCTGTCCTATACCACCAGTTAAACCAAAATCTATACCCTATCTCTGTCCTATACCTCCAGTTAAACCACATCTCTATACCCTATCTCTGTCCTATACCTCCAGTTAAACCACATCTCTATACCCTATCTCTGTACTATACCTCCAGTTAAACCACATCTCTATACCATAACTCTGTCCTATACCTCCCGTTAAACCACATCTCTATACCCTATCTCTGTCCTATACCTCCAGTTAAACCACATCTCTATACCCTATCTATGTCCTATACCACCAGTTAAACCACATCTCTATACCCTATCTCTGTCCTATACTACCAGTTAAACCACATATCTATACCCTATCTCTGTCCTATACCACCAGTTAAACCACATCGCTATACCCTATCTCTGTCCTATACCTCCAGTTAAACCACATCTCTATATCTCTGTCCTATACCTCCAGTTAAACCACATCACTATACCCTATCTCTGTACTATACTTCCAGTTAAACCACATCTCTATACCCTATCTCTGTACTATACCTCCAGTTAAACCACATCTCTATACCCTATCTCTGTCCTATACCTCCAGTTAAACCACATCTCTACATTCTATCTCTGTCCTATACCTCCAGTTAAACCACATCTCTATACCCTATCTCTGTCCTATACCTCCCGTTAAACCACATCTCTATACCCTATCTCTGTCCTATACCACCAGTTAAACCACATCTCTATACCCTATCTCTGTCCTATACCTCCAGTTAAACCACATCTCTATACCCTATCTCTGTCCTATACCTCCAGTTAAACCACATCACTATACCCTATCTCTGTACTATACTTCCAGTTAAACCACATCTCTATACCCTATCTCTGTACTACACCTCCAGTTAAACCACATATCTATACCCTATCTCTGTCCTATACCTCCAGTTAAACCACATCTCTACATTCTATCTCTGTCCTATACCTCCAGTTAAATCACATCTCTATACTCTATCTCTGTCCTATACCTCCAGTTAAACCACATCTCTGTCCTATACCTCCAGTTAAACCACATCTCTACACTCTATCTCTGTCCTATACCTCCAGTTAAACCACATCTCTGTCCTATACCTCCAGTTAAACCACATCTCTATACCCTATCTCTGTCCTATACCTCCAGTTAAACCACATCACTATACCCTATCTCTGTACTATACTTCCAGTTAAACCACATCTCTATACCCTATCTCTGTACTATACCTCCAGTTAAACCACATCTCTATACCCTATCTCTGTACTATACCTCCAGTTAAACCACATCTCTATACCCTATCTCTGTCCTATACCTCCAGTTAAACCACATCTCTACATTCTATCTCTGTCCTATACCTCCAGTTAAACCACATCTCTACACTCTATCTCTGTCCTATACCTCCAGTTAAACCACATCTCTATACCCTATCTCTGTCCTATACCCCCAGTTAAACCACATCTCTATACCCTATCTCTGTCCTATACCTCCAATTAAACCACATCTCTATACCCGATCTCTGTCCTATACCTCCAGTTAAACCACATCTCTATACCCTATCTCTGTACTATACCTCCAGTTAAACCACATCTCTACATTCTATCTCTGTCCTATACCTCCAGTTAAACCACATCTCTATACCCTATCTCTGTCCTATACCTCCAGTTAAACCACATCTCTACACTCTATCTCTGTCCTATACCTCCAGTTAAACCACATCTCTATACCCTATCTCTGTCCTATACCTCCAGTTAAACCACATCTCTGTCCTATACCTCCAGTTAAACCACATCTCTATACCCTATCTCTGTCCTATACCTCCAGTTGAACCACATCTCTGTACTATACCTCCAGTTAAACCACATCTCTATACCCTATCTCTGTCCTATACCTCCAGTTAAACCACATCTCTATACCCTATCTCTGTCCTATACCTCCAGTTAAACCACATCTATACACTCTATCTCTGTCCTATACCTCCAGTTAAACCACATCACTATACCCTATCTCTGTCCTATACCTCCAGTTAAACCACATCTCTGTCCTATACCTCCAGTTAAACCACATCTCTATACCCTATCTCTGTCCTATACTACCAGTTAAACCACATATCTATACCCTATCTCTGTCCTATACCTCCAGTTAAACCACATCTCTATACCCTATCTCTGTCCTATACCTCCCGTTAAACCACATCTCTATACCCTATCTCTGTACTATACCTCCAGTTAAACCACATCTCTATACCCTATCTCTGTCCTATACTACCAGTTAAACCACATATCTATACCCTATCTCTGTCCTATACCACCAGTTAAACCAAAATCTCTATACCCTATCTATGCCCTATACCTCCAGTTAAACCACATCTCTATACCCTATCTCTGTCCTATAACTCCAGTTAAACCACATCTCTATACCCTATCTCTGTACTATACCTCCAGTTAAACCACATCTCTATACCCTATCTCTGTCCTATACCTCCCATTAAACCACATCTCTATACCCTATCTCTGTCCTATACCTCCCGTTAAACCACATCTCTATGCCCTATCGCTGTACTATACCACCAGTTAAACCACATCTCTATACCCTATCTCTGTCCTATACCTCCAGTTAAACCACATCTCTATACCCTATCTCTGTACTATACCTCCAGTTAAACCACATCTCTATACCCTATCTCTGTCCTATACCTCCAGTTAAACCACATCTCTACATTCTATCTCTGTCCTATACCTCCAGTTAAACCACATCTCTATACCCTATCTCTGTCCTACACCTCCCGTTAAACCACATCTCTATACCCTATCTCTGTCCTATACCACCAGTTAAACCACATCTCTATACCCTATCTCTGTCCTATACCTCCCGTTAAACCACATCTCTATACCCTATCGCTGTACTATACCACCAGTTAAACCACATCTCTATACCCTATCTCTGTCCTATACCTCCAGTTAAACCACATCTCTATACCCTATCTATGTCCTATACCACCAGTTAAACCACATCTCTATACCCAATCTCTGTCCTATACCTCCAGTTAAACCACATCTCTATACCCAATCTCTGTCCTATACCTCCAGTTAAACCACATCTCTACACTCTATCTCTGTCCTATACCTCCAGTTAAACCACATCTCTATACCCTATCTCTGTCCTACACCTCAAATTAAACCACATCTCTGTCCTATACCTCCAGTTAAACCACATCTCTATACCCTATCTCTGTCCTATACCTCCAGTTAAACCACATCTCTGTACTATACCTCCAGTTAAACCACATCTCTACACTCTATCTCTGTCCTATACCTCCAGTTAAACCACATCTCTATACCCTATCTCTGTCCTATACCTCCAGTTAAACCACATCTCTACACTCTATCTCTGTCCTATACCTCCAGTTAAACCACATCTCTATACCCTATCTCTGTCCTATACCTCCAGTTAAACCACATCTCTGTACTATACCTCCAGTTAAACCACATCTCTATACCCTATCTCTGTACTATACCTCCAGTTAGACCACACCTCTATACCCTATCTCTGTACTGTACCTCCAGTTAAACCACATCTCTATACCCTATCTCTGTCCTATACCTCCCGTTAAACCACATCTCTATACCCTATCTCTGTACTATACCTCCAGTTAAACCACATCTCTATACCCTATCTCTGTACTATACCTCCAGTTAAACCACATCTCTATACCCTATCTCTGTCCTATACCTCCAGTTAAACCACATCTCTGTCCTATACCTCCAGTTAAACCACATCTCTATACCCTATCTCTGTACTATACCTCCAGTTGAACCACATCTCTGTACTATACCTCCAGTTAAACCACATCTCTATACCCTATCTCTGTCCTATACCTCCAGTTAAACCACATCTCTATACCCTATCTCTGTCCTATACCTCCAGTTAAACCACATCTCTACACTCTATCTCTGTCCTATACCTCCAGTTAAACCACATCTCTATACCCTATCTCTGTCCTATACCTCCAGTTAAACCACATCTCTGTCCTATACCTCCAGTTAAACCACATCTCTATACCCTATCTCTGTCCTATACTACCAGTTAAACCACATATCTATACCCTATCTCTATCCTATACCTCCAGTTAACCACATCTCTATACCCTATCTATGTCCTATACCACCAGTTAAACCACATCTCTATACCCTATCTCTGTCCTATACCTCCAGTTAAACCACATCTCTATACCCAATCTCTGTACTATACCTCTAGTTAAACCACATCTCTATACCCTATCTCTGTACTATACCTCCAGTTAAACCACATCTCTATACCCTATCTCTGTCCTATACCTCCAATTAAACCACATCTCTATACCCGATCTCTGTCCTATACCTCCAGTTAAACCACATCTCTATACCCTATCTCTGTACTATACCTCTAGCTAAACCACAACTCTATACCCTATCTCTGTCCTATACCTCCAGTTAAACCACATCTCTATACCCTATCTCTGTCCTATACCTCCAGTTAAACCACATCTCTACACTCTATCTCTGTCCTATACCTCCAGTTAAACCACATCTCTATACCCTATCTCTGTCCTATACCTCCAGTTAAACCACATCTATGTCCTATACCTCCAGTTAAACCACATCTCTATACCCTATCTCTGTCCTATACCTCCAGTTGAACCACATCTCTGTACTATACCTCCAGTTAAACCACATCTCTATACCCTATCTCTGTCCTATACCTCCAGTTAAACCACATCTCTATACCCTATCTCTGTCCTATACCTCCAGTTAAACCACATCTCTACACTCTATCTCTGTCCTATACCTCCAGTTAAACCACATCTCTATACCCTATCTCTGTCCTATACCTCCAGTTAAACCACATCTCTGTCCTATACCTCCCGTTAAACCACATATCTATACCCTATCTCTGTCCTATACTACCAGTTAAACCACATCTCTATACCGTATCTCTGTCCTATACCTCCAGTTAAACCACATCTCTATACCCTATTGCTGTACTATAACACCAGTTAAACCACATCTCTATACCCTATCTCTGTCCTATACCTCCAGTTAAACCACATCTCTATACCCTATCTATGTCCTATACCACCAGTTAAACCACATATCTATACCCTATCTCTGTCCTATACTACCAGTTAAACCACATATCTATACCCTATCTCTGTCCTATACCACCAGTTAAACCACATCTCTATACCCTATCTCTGTCCTATACCTCCAGTTAAACCACATCTCTATACCCTATCTCTGTCCTATACCTCCAGTTAAACCACATCTCTATACCCTATCTCTGTCCTATACCTCCAGTTAAACCACATCACTATACCCTATCTCTGTACTATACTTCCAGTTAAACCACATCTCTATACCCTATCTCTGTACTATACCTCCAGTTAAACCACATCTCTATACCCTATCTCTGTACTATACCTCCAGTTAAACCACATCTCTATACCCTATCTCTGTACTATACCTCCAGTTAAACCACATCTCTATACCCTATCTCTGTCCTATACCTCCAGTTAAACCACATCTCTACATTCTATCTCTGTCCTATACCTCCAGTTAAACCACATCTCTATACCCTATCTCTGTCCTACACCTCCCGTTAAACCACATCTCTATACCCTATCTCTGTCCTATACCACCAGTTAAACCACATCTCTATACCCTATCTCTGTCCTATACTTCCCGTTAAACCACATCTCTATACCCTATCGCTGTACTATACCACCAGTTAAACCACATCTCTATACCCTATCTCTGTCCTATACCTCCAGTTAAACCACATCTCTATACCCTATCTATGTCCTATACCACCAGTTAAACCACATATCTATACCCTATCTCTGTCCTATACTACCAGTTAAACCACATATCTATACCCTATCTCTGTCCTATACCAGCAGTTAAACCACATCTCTATACCCTATCTCTGTCCTATACCTCCAGTTAAACCACATCTCTATACCCAATCTCTGTCCTATACCTCCAGTTAAACCACATCTCTACACTCTATCTCTGTCCTATACCTCCAGTTAAACCACATCTCTATACCCTATCTCTGTCCTACACCTCAAATTAAACCACATCTCTGTCCTATACCTCCAGTTAAACCACATCTCTATACCCTATCTCTGTCCTATACCTCCAGTTAAACCACATCTCTGTACTATACCTCCAGTTAAACCACATCTCTACACTCTATCTCTGTCCTATACCTCCAGTTAAACCACATCTCTATACCCTATCTCTGTCCTATACCTCCAGTTAAACCACATCTCTACACTCTATCTCTGTCCTATACCTCCAGTTAAACCACATCTCTATACCCTATCTCTGTCCTATACCTCCAGTTAAACCACATCTCTGTACTATACCTCCAGTTAAACCACATCTCTATACCCTATCTCTGTACTATACCTCCAGTTAGACCACACCTCTATACCCTATCTCTGTACTGTACCTCCAGTTAAACCACATCTCTATACCCTATCTCTGTCCTATACCTCCCGTTAAACCACATCTCTATACCCTATCTCTGTACTATACCTCCAGTTAAACCACATCTCTATACCCTATCTCTGTACTATACCTCCAGTTAAACCACATCTCTATACCCTATCTCTGTCCTATACCTCCAGTTAAACCACATCTCTGTCCTATACCTCCAGTTAAACCACATCTCTATACCCTATCTCTGTCCTATACCTCCAGTTGAACCACATCTCTGTACTATACCTCCAGTTAAACCACATCTCTATACCCTATCTCTGTCCTATACCTCCAGTTAAACCACATCTCTATACCCTATCTCTGTCCTATACCTCCAGTTAAACCACATCTCTACACTCTATCTCTGTCCTATACCTCCAGTTAAACCACATCTCTATACCCTATCTCTGTCCTATACCTCCAGTTAAACCACATCTCTATACCCTATCTCTGTCCTATACCTCCAGTTGAACCACATCTCTGTACTATACCTCCAGTTAAACCACATCTCTATACCCTATCTCTGTCCTATACTACCAGTTAAACCACATATCTATACCCTATCTCTGTCCTATACCTCCAGTTAAACCACATCTCTATACCCTATCTCTGTCCTATACCTCCAGTTAAACCACATCTCTATACCCAATCTCTGTACTATACCTCTAGTTAAACCACATCTCTATACCCTATCTCTGTACTATACCTCCAGTTAAACCACATCTCTACACTCTATCTCTGTCCTATACCTCCAGTTAAACCACATCTCTATACCCTATCTCTGTCCTATACCTCCAGTTAAACCACATCTCTATACCCTATCTCTGTCCTATACCTCCAGTTGAACCACATCTCTGTACTATACCTCCAGTTAAACCACATCTCTATACCCTATCTCTGTCCTATACCTCCAGTTAAACCACATCTCTATACCCTATCTCTGTACTATACCTCCCGTTAAACCACATCTCTATACCCTATCTCTGTCCTATACCTCCAGTTAAACCACATCTCTATACCCTATCTCTGTCCTATACCTCCAGTTAAACCACATCTCTATACCCTATCTCTGTACTATACCTCCCGTTAAACCACATCTCTATACCCTATCTCTGTCCTATACCTCCCGTTAAACCATATACGGTGCCTGTAGAATGTCTACAGCCCACTTGGATTTCTTAACATTTCATTGCGTTACAAAGTAGGATTAAAACAGGTTTAATGGTTTTTTTTTGTCAACTATCTACACAAAATACTCTGTAATGTCAAAGTGGAGGAAAAAAAAAAAAAAAAAAAAAAGATGAATGAAAAATAAAACACTAATATACAGTACCTTGATTAGATACGTTTTCACCCCCCTGAGTCAATGAGTCAATGCACGTTAGAAACACATGTGGCAGTGACTACAGCTGTGAGTCTTACTGGATAAGTAAGAGCTTTGCACACATATATTGCAATCGCCACCATGCTTGAAAATAAGGAGGCAGTTACTCCGTAATGTGTTGTGTCGGATTTGCCCCAAACATAAGGTGTTGCATTTAGGCCAAAAAGTGTTTGTTTTTTCTTTCAGTATTACTTTAGTGCGTTGTTGCATGTAGGATGCATGTTTTGGAATATTTTTATTCTTCTTTTCACTTCATCATTAAGGTCATATTTGTGGAGTCACTACAGTGTTGTTGATCCATCCTCAGGATCTCATGGTGACATCCCTAAGCAGTTTTTTCCTGTCCTGCAGCTCATCAGTTCAGAAGCACGACTTTATCTTTGATGTTTCTAGGTGGTTTACGGTATACATCATCCATAATTGTTAACTCAACAATGCTTAAAGATATATTCAATGTCTGATTTGTTATTGTGACGCATCTACCAATCACTGCCCTTCCTTATGAAGCTTTCTAAAAGGTCCCTGGTCTTTGTAGTTGAATCTGTGCTTGAAATTCAATACTTGACAGGGGGACCTTACAGATGATGTATGTATGGGGGACAGAGGAAGGGGTAGTCATTCAAAAATCATGTCAACCCCTCTTATGTCACGGAGAGTCCATATCATTTATTGGGGCGGTTTCGTGGACACAGATTAAACCTAATCCTAGACTAAATTGCACTTTTAAACTGGATTAACTGAAATGGCATTTCTCAGACATGGTTTGAAATAGTCTCAGACTTGCCTTAGTGTAGATTTAAAAAGTCAGATTTCCAGAAGGATGATTAGATTTAATCTAGATCTAAGAGAAGCCTTAAATTAAACCTGGCCAGAGACAGGATTAACATCAGATTAATGGATGTTGGCCCCCAGGATGAATTTGCCAATGAGAGAAACTGGATTACCTGGACTATTTCAATGATGATCAAAGATCACCACCAAGGCCTGACAAAAGGACAGTATAGACCGGAGCAACCCACTGATTTTGATCAAATCAATTTCTGTGACCGTTTCCGTATGTACAAAGAAAATGCCGCTGACATTTGTTTGCTTGAGCCAAGGCTTTCATCAAGCATTTCGCTACACTCGCAATAACATCTGCTAACCATGTGTCTGTGACCAATAAAATGCTATTTGATTTGATTTAGGGAAAGGCCCATCCCTCTTTTCCTACAAGTACTGATTAGCTTGAGGTTTTTGGCATCTGGAACCTTCCACCGTTAAACAGGAGATTTGTGTGATCTAAGTTACTCGACTGTATGCAGAATAATCCACAAAGTCTGAAATGAAAGACAATTGCATCAAGTTCCCTGATGCTGCTGCCCAAGCCAACTGCAAGGTAGAGTCATCTGAATATGGGAACTTCTCTGGAGTCATTGGCTGTATAGATGGATGTCATATTCCCATCAAGTATCCCTCTACAGCAGATGTCGAGGAGTACAGGAATCATAAAAAACTGGTTCTCAGTAAATGTACAAAGTGTGTGCACTCCCAATTTGCAGTTCTCCAACATTGTTGCACGTTGGGAAGGTGCAACTCATGACTCAATGATTATCCAAAACTCCTCTTCGGATGCTCAGCTTGAAGGAGGACAACAGAGTGGAATCATACTCGGTGACAGTGGGTATGCACATACCGACTTCTTGTTCACCCCCTATCTTCATGCAATAGGACCTGAGCAACAACAGTACAACCAAGCTCATATCCGTACCAGAGGTGTAGTGGAGTGCATGTTTGGTGTATGGAGTCGTTTCCAGTCTCTCAGAAACACATTGTGCTTTCAACCAAGATGCTGAATTGTCATAATTGCAAATGCAGTGCTACACAATGAACTCGAACCTGCATGGCTGCCTAGATCCTCACATTGAAGACGATGATGACCCAGATGTTCCCGTCATACACGTCAGCTTTGACACACGCCACACTTTATGTAGTGTCATTACGTCATGCACGTCAGCTTTGACATCGGTTTTGCACACCGGCGTTAAACTAGACATCGGGCCGATGTGCATGACCGATGTCAAAGCTGACGTGCATGACGTAATGACACTACATAAAGTGTAGCGTTACACGTGCGACACATCATTCCTAACTTAGCCCACAATGTCTGCTGTGTGGATCGAGCAGTCAACAAGTCGAGCAGTCATTTGAAAGAGTAAGACATTTCAGCAAGACAAAGGCGAAACCCATTAACGCCAAGATAATGGAATTAATTGCCCTTGACAATCAACCGTTCTCTGTCCTGGGTGTTGTTGGCTTTCGCAAACTAGTCGAGCACCGGTACACACTACCAAGTGCGCTATTTTTCAGATGTTGCCCTACCGGAGTTACACAGTAATTGCGTCACTGCTATTAGCTTCACGACTGACATTTGGACCAGCAATGTCAGCCCCATGAGCATGCTGAGTCTGACGGCACAGTGGGTCGTTCGAGGATTTGGTACTGAGGAAAGTCATATTGCATGCTCATGAATGTGCTGGTTGTGCTACCGCTGCTACCTTTTCAATGGCATTTGAGAACATGTTTGAAACTTGGAAACACACTAGCTACCTCCATTCAAACAACTGACTGGAGAAATAAGCTCATCAACTGCGCCTGCAGCAGATGTGATACCCTCTGTCACGGCACTGAAACACCTGCTCGCCACCATGCTCGATGCTATGTACTGCACAAGGACCGCTACTTCGATGCAGACAAGAAACAGGGTTTACGTGAAATGTTACATACACAGATGGACAAGATGGAAACGGACACAGTGACAGTGAGCACCGAGGAAGAGAGGCCTCGGACAGAGCTGAAACTTCACTGCTTGACACGTATGATGAAATCCTGGTTGAGAATGAAACGACTGAACAAATGAACAACAAAACAGCACCCCAAGTAAGTGAAAGAAATAGGTTTTGATTATGTTTTACTGGTAATGGGGACATACATAAATGCCAACAAAATAACTTTTTGGTCAGTGTAGTGTATGTAACCTTTACTTAACTTGGCAAGTCAGTTAAGAACAAATTCCTATTTACAATGAGGGCCTACCCCGGCCAAACTCAGACGACGCTGGGCCAATTGTGCGCCGCCCTATGCGACTCCCAATCATGGCCGGAAGTGATACAGCCTGGATTCGAACCAGGGGCTGCAGTGATGCCTCTTGCACTGAGATGCAGTGCCTTAGATCGCTGCATCCAGGTGTGTGTGTTCACTATTTAACTTTTAGAATGTATCGGTTATCAGTATCGTTTTTTTTTTTGTCAAGGAAAATCCCGGATATCTGTATCGGCCAAAAATGTCATATCGGTGCATCACTATTTGTTGTGAGAAGGATAGCTCAAGTGATAGACGCAAACAATAGCCATGGATTGGTAACAAAAAGGTTCTTAATTCACAAATGGACATTTCGGAACCCCGAACTGGTGCTGGCTTTCAGAATAACATTGGTACTGTTGCTGCGTCGCGTTTCTCTCCTCCTCCCTTCATAGCCAACTCAACATGAAGGATTTGCGTCTTCATATCATGCTCTTTTTTGAAATCCACTAGTTTGCGCTTATGAAATTCCATGGCCAGTTTCCCATGCATGCTCAGCCTCTTCGTCTTTGTCCTCTGGCCTGGGTCAGTGACACAACCTTCTCTCCTGGCTGCTGCAGCTGTAGCGGGCTGATCTTGATCCTGTCTTATTATCCCCTCCAAGCCTCTAGGAAATGATTCAATTGCTGCATTAGAGAACATTATTTCCTCAAGAGTTGAGTTCCTCCCATAATTTGTACTAATGGGAGTTCAAGAGTTGACTGACAAGATGACATATTCCCTGCAGTCCGGGGATGACACATGTTGAATGAATGTGTCCTACTAATTGAAATGTTCAAATGGTCACCATTGGGGATACCTTCCAGGAGTTGCTGGCTATTACTTATCCCGGGTCAACAAGTCCCCCAGCTCATCTGTCTCTGGTCTTACTCGGGGTCTGCCACCGGTCTTGAAACACTCACTACGAGCAACAGCATTAGTCTTCTTTAAGTAGATTTGTATGTTTTCCCACAGGATCTTAGAAAGACAAGACAACATGTAAATAATATGAGTAATTATGTATGATATGTGTGTAACATTTCTGTCACACAAATACATTTCGACCCCATTGTGTTGTGTTACAGAAGAAAACAAACATTTTAAAGTGACTCTGATTTGTAAAAGTTGGCCAACAATAAATACAGTACCTTACCTGAAGTTGTTGTAGCGTCCTCTTATTTACTTTTTCGTTTGAGTTGAATTCATAAAAAAACGGTAGGCCAGGCCTTCTTTTTTCTTGTTTTCTGTTGATGAATCATGCTGTTTGTTCTCGATAGTTGGGGGGGGGTTTGACACAATTTGCTTCAAGAGAGTCACTGACATTCTCTGAACGTTTTCTTTGACCTCCGTCCATTGTTTGGTTTAGGTGACTTGATCCAATTCCACACAACGCTTATGTATTAGTATCCCATCCCTGTTTTTTGAAGACTCCTCAGTTCAGGACTAAGTGCATATCATTAATCTACACTGAACAAAAATATAAACGCAACATGTAAAGTGCTGGTCCCATGTTTCATGAGCTGAAATAAAAGATCCCAGACATGTTCCATATGCACAAAAAGCTTATTTCTCAAAAATGCTCTGTGCAAATTTGTTTACATCTCTCTTAGTGAGCATTTCTCCTTCGCCAAGATAATCAATGCAACCTGACAGATATGGCTTATCAAGAAGCTGATTAAACAGCAGGGTTATTACACAGGTGCAACTTGTGCTGAGGACAATAAAAGGCCACTCTAAAATGTGCAGTATTGTCACACAACACAATACCACAGATGTATCAAGTTGAGGGAGCGTGCAATTGGCATGCTGACTGCAGGAATGTCCACCAGAGCTGTTTCCATATCATTTAATGTTTAATTTCTCTACCATAAGCCACCTCCAACGTTGTTTTAAAAAATTTGGCAGCAAGTCCAACCAACTTCACAACCGTAGACAATGTGTATGGCGTCGTGTCAGCAAGCGGTTTGCTGATGTCAACTTTGTGAACAGAGTGCCCCATGGTGGCGGTGGGATTATGGTATGGGAAGGCATAAACTACCGACGACGAACACAATTCCATTTTAATCGATGGCAATTTGAATGCACAACAATATCTTTCTTTTCACTTTGACACTATGGAGAATTTTGTGTAGATCAATCACAAAAAAAAAATACAATTCAATCTATTTCAATCCCACTTTGTAACGCAACAAAATGTGAAAAAAAATGAAAGGGAGTGTATACTTTCTATAGGTTCTGCAGCTGACCCATCTGAGGCTGTGGGCCAGAGACCCTTCCAAATGCTGGCCCTCCGCTCGGCTGGCCCTGTATGTCCTGTCTGTTTCTGCCTCTCTGTCTCTCTCTGCGACCCCAAACTACTGTGAACTGGACCTGGGCCAACACGCCATGTCCGGCCAAACAAATAATTACAACTATCTAAAGAAGGCTGTGGGCCAGAGGCCCTTTCAATTGCTGGCCCTCCACTCGGCTGGCACTGTACGTCCTGTCTGTTTCTGCCTCGGTCTCTCCCTGTCTCTCTGTCTCTGTCTCTCTCTGCGACCCCAAAACACAGCGAGCTGGACCTGGGCCAACACGCCATGTCCGGCCAAAACAAATAATTACAATTATCTAAAGATGCAAGTGTGTGTGGGTGGGAGAAAGAGAGAGAGAGAAAGATAGATAACTATTGATTTTGGCTCTCGTAATCACTTCAATTCTAATCTGATGAAGGCTCCCTTCCCTGCATGCAATTGGGAATCTACATTGAGGGTATTCTCACGTACGCTGTCTCAATACCACAGTACTCACACTACCCAGTACTGTACTGAACGCCTTAGAGCATGATTTTGAATCACTGCTATCAAAACCTAAGCATGGAAGGTGATAACTCATTGGAACTCTTATTGTGATCAAGCTTAAGCTTGACTATATCCAGATTGTATCACAATCGTCCGTGATTGGGAGTCCCATAGGGGCACAACAAAAAAAACAAGCCAAGCATCACACTGTTTTTCTCCCTAAATACCATTTCCCCTCTGTGTCTCATTCACTCAATTGCATTGCGACCACTCCTTCCACACACTCGTTCTGAGGGCACACACAATCTCCTGTTAGGCTTACAGAAATAAATGACTATAAAAGCGTATCTAACTGATGGGAGACACAAGCTACATTCCTTGCCAAATGATGACAGTCCTATCACAAATTCAAAATGGACTGGTTGATTGAAGTAGGAAAAAATGTGTTCCAACAGTGAACTGTGAAATAACAGTGAAAAAATACCATGCTATTGTTTGAAGAGAGTGCACAACGACAAAAAACTTTTATCATGACAATTGGTTTGATACATTCACACCTGAAGGTAAATAATGTACTTATACATTCAGTCATCTTGCTCTGATTTGTCATCCTGAGGGTCCCAGAGATAAAATGTAGCATAGTTTTGTTTGATAAAATCCATTTTTATATTAAAATGTAGGAACTGGGCTCTACAGTTTGAACCCCTGCTGTCTCTGGCTCCACACCCACCCCGCCCGGCCATCTAGATGTGTGAAAGTTGGTGTATAAGCTAAGTATGTATGACATTCCTGGGAGGCTGTCAACTTAAATGTTGTATTACCATAAAAGTGTTGTATGTTCTCTAAAGTTACATACTAGAAAATGTATCAATTAACCAATTCGGCACATTTGGGCAGACTTGATCAAAATATTGTCCAGTATTGCAATGCTTCACTGGATCAATCTGAAACTTTGCACACACACTGCTGCCATCTAGTGCGCCTAAACTGCAATATTATATTATGGCCTTTCTCTTGCATTGCAAAGATGATAAAAAAAATATTAAAAAAACACGTTTTTCTTTCACCAGATCTAATGTGTTATACATTAATTTCACATTTCCACAAACTTCAAAGTGTTTCCTTAAAAGTGGTATCAAGAATATGCATTTCCTTGCTTCAGGTCCTGAGCTACATGCAAGTTAGATTTGGGTATGTCATTTTAGGCGAAGATTTAAAAAGGATTTTGCTACTTTGCTAACTGCTAGATCCATTTAGAATTGGTTAGCCCAGGATATAACCTCCACCTAAACACTGACAGGTACCACACTGTAAATTTGTAAAAACAGTTTGATACAGACAAAAAGTGTATTTTCGTCATAATCATTAAGCATATGCCTACTCACCAAACAGATTTTTCGCCAAATTGAGCCCCGTTTCAAATGATCACACTTTGTGACTAACTGTTCAAGGCACGAGATGCACATCACCTCAGATTAGAAAATGTTTTCATTTGGAAAAATATTATGTTCCATTTTATTCTGCTATATTACATCATGTTTTTCTAAACTTTTTTTGACTGAATATTTATGGGGTAATTTAGCAATTAGGATGTGTTATCTGTAACGGTTATGATAAATTAGGCATTGTTGCGATCTGTTGGCATATTTTTTGTCAAGTGTGAGTACTCAAACAGTCAAAAAAGGTCAAATGCCCAACCTTACAGCACTCCTGATTAAATCAGCACTCATTGCTTTATTTGGAAGCTCAATGGGGCCTTTACACACAGGGGGCAGTGCCCAGAGAAGTAAACGAGGATCTGTCACTCTTTTCCCCCCCTTCAGCCAGCCTAAACCCCCTGCCTCCTCCACCCCACCTGGCCTCCAATCCCTAGCTTTGCAAGGAGGCAAGATAAATCACACACCTCCTCTCCCTCGTTCTCTGGAACAATTAATGGACTTCATGCCAGCCAAAGTGATGGGCTTAAGCAGGATTCAGAGCCTCGGGATAGAGGGATGAGGCAGGAAGTGAGGAAAGAAAGGAGGAGGGAGAGAGGTAGGTGGAGGAGAGGGTGACGTTGAGTTATGTCACCCCAAACGGAAGCACTCTGTTCTATTAAAAGACCTTCAACTAGACGTTTACTTTTTGAAGGGTGGGCTGGGAGCGTGGGTCCAGGGGGTTAGTGACAGGGGGTCTGTCCCTACCCTGTAAACACACACACACACACACACAATCTCAGAATCCTGATAAATCTCCCTGTCAACACGAATGGGGGAGAACACTCGACAAGGGAATAGTACAGTATACAACACACAGCCTGCTAAGTGCAGCCCCAGCACCACCCCTCTCTCCCCTTTCACCCACCCTTTAAGAGGGGGAGAGATGCAAGACATATGGGCCTCCTTCCTGGAGAGATGGCAGCTTAGTGTTTGTTTAAATAATGTGGTGTCAACTCCCTCTGGTAGCCTTGTGCACGATAGGCTGGTGAGCAGGAGAAATGAGTGGCTGATGGCTGTGCACTCAGAAAGTATTCAGCGGTTTTCTGAAGTCAACGCTGTGAACAGAGGTGGTTGTGGGGTTATGGTATGGGCAGGCATAAGCTACGGACAACAGAGGTCAGTAGTCCAGAGCGGAGTCGGAAAGGTACAGAATGGTAGGCAGGCTCAGGGCAGGCAGAAGTCAGTAATCCAGGGTGTTGTGACAAGTACAGAACGACAGGCAGGCTCAGGGTCAAGGCAGGCAGAAGTCAGTAATCCAGGGTGTTGTGACAAGTACAGAACGACAGGCAGGCTCAGGGTCAAGGCAGGCAGAAGTCAGTAATCCAGGGTGTTGTGACAAGTACAGAACGACAGGCAGGCTCAGGGTCAAGGCAGGCAGAAGTCAGTAATCCAGGGTGTTGTGACAAGTACAGAACGACAGGCAGGCTCAGGGTCAGGGCAGGCAGAAGTCAGTAATCCAGGGTGTTGTGACAAGTACAGAACGACAGGCAGGCTCAGGGTCAGGGCAGGCAGAAGTCAGTAATCCAGGGTGTTGTGACAAGTACAGAACGACAGGCAGGCTCAGGGTCAAGGCAGGCAGAAGTCAGTAATCCAGGGTGTTGTGACAAGTACAGAACGACAGGCAGGCTCAGGGTCAGGGCAGGCAGAAGTCAGTAATCCAGGGTGTTGTGACAAGTACAGAACGACAGGCAGGCTCAGGGTCAGGGCAGGCAGAATGTTCAAAACCCGGGAAAGCTAGAAAACAGGAACACGGGAAACAGGAAAACAGGGGCACGGGAAAAACCGCTGGTAGGCTTGACGAAACAAAACAAACTAGCAACGGTCAAGCAGAGGGGGAGGTGTTAAGGGTTAAGGGGGATTAAGGTGTTGGTCAAGATTGCGTGGAAGTTCACATTCACATGTGAATTATACTGAACAAAAAATATAAAAGTCAACATGTAAAGTGTTGGTCCCATGTTTCATGAGCGGAAATGATCCCAGAAGACACATTTGTTAAAATCCCTGTTAGTGAGCATTTCTCCTTTGCCAAAATAATCCATCCACCTGACGGGTGTGGCATATCAAGAAGCTGATTAAACCACATGATCATTATACAGGTGCACCTTGTGCTTGGGACAATAAAAGGCTACTATAAAATGCAGTTGTCACACAACACAATGCCACAGATGTCTCAAGTTGAGGGAGCATGCGATTGGCATGCTGACTGCAGGAATGTCCACTAGAGCTGTTGCCAGAAAAAGCCACCTCCAACATTGTTTTAGAGAATTTGGTAATACTGCAGAACACATGTAACTATGCCAGCCTAGGACCTCCACATCCAGGTTCTTCACATGCAGGATTGTCTGAGACCAACCACCCAGACAGCTGATGAAACCGTGGGTTTGCACAACTGAAGAATTTCTGCACAAACTGTCAGAAACCGTCTCAGTGGGCAAATGCTCAACTTCGATGGCCACTGGCACGCTGGAGAACTGTGCTCTTTTTATGGTGTTCGGTGGGCTATCGGTTTGCTGATGTCAACGTTGTGAACTAGAGTGCACCATGGTGGCGGTGGGGTTTTGGTATGGGCAGGCATAAGCTACAACGAACACAATTGCATTTAAATCGATGGCAATTTCAATGCACAGAGACACCATGATGAGATCCTGAGGCCCATTGTCGTGCCATTCATCTGCCGCCATCACCTCAAGTTTTAGCATGATAATAAACGGGCCCATGTCACAAGGATCTGTACACAACTCCAGGTAGCTGAAAATGTCTCAGTTCTTCCATGGACTGCATACTCAAACATGTTACCCATTGAGCATGTTCGGGATGCACTGAATCGACTTGTACGACAGTATGTTCCAGTTCACGCCAATATCCAGCAACTTCACACACCATTGAACAGGAAAGGGACAACATTCCATAACATCAACAGCCTGATCAGAAGGGCCTTGGTCAGGGAGGTGACCAAGAACCCAATGATTATTCTGAAAGAGCTCTAGAGTTGTATGTGTATTGACCAATGACAAATGCCCGCAAGGGTGATTCTTATACTTTATTTACTTGGCTTTATAATAACATGCCGATGACAACAAGACTCATGCCGATGACAACAAGACTCATGCCGATGACAACAAGACTCATGCCGATGACAACAAGACTCATGCCGATGACAACAAGACTCATGCCGATGACAACAAGACTCATGCCGATGACAACAAGACTCATGCCGATGACAACAAGACTCATGCCGATGACAACAAGACTCATGCCGATGACAACAAGACTCATGCCGATGACAACAAAAACCAACAAAAAATATGTTGGGATATATAAAGTCAAATAACGTTTGAAATAACCCTTTACTCTACCATTCTATGGGACTACACCATATAGTCTTATGCTAAGTAATTCATATTCATATTTTATATGAATTAATAATAGTATTTAGATATTTCCATTACAAAAGCTAGTGGGTCAATGCGGTGACGGCAGAACTAGTGTAATCAACTTAATATGAGTACTGCTATTATATGATATCAGTACTTGTTGCATTTCCAACTCCTGTCAACTGATTTCAGCCGGTGTATGGCTGTGGATTGAAAGCATTGTTTGAATGGAATATTGGCAGTTCATTTGACAAATTAATGGCTGGCTGGCTGGCTAGCGAACAAACATACAGTTCAGATAAACTCTTCAAATTCATTAGTTTACACAATAATTATCACAGCACTGGCAAACCATGATTGATCAACAGTCTGACCAAAACGGCTGACCTTCACCCCATCATAAGAAGGTTCATGTCCATTCTAGTATTCAAATTCCTAATCTCAGTCTTTTTGCTATCAATCCAGCTGTCCAACATCTCTTATACTTTAAATTAAATAACTGCAGGCCTTGCACACACACACACACACACACACACGCCCCCGCACACACACAAACACTAGAGTCAGGAGAGCCACCAGCCCAGAGGCCAATCCTCTTCAGCTACACTGCACTAGAGCTGGTATGTCATCAACTTCTTCTCCTCCTACACATCTCTCTTCTCTTTTATTCCATTTCTTAGTACTCCGTCGGATTGACTAGTCTGGGAGTTGAATAAGGTGAGGGGCTGGATTTAGACTCTTTGAACTGCACCATCGATGGCTCTGTCCCTGTAGCTTCTAGAGCTGTAGCAATTGTGACTGTTGTGCAATATCAGCTCTCTCTCTCTCCCCTCCATCCCTCCCTCCCCTCCCTCTCCCTCTTTCATTCCTTCCTTCCCTGCCTCCCTCCCTCTGCTCTCTCTCTCCCTCACGCTCCCCCTCCCTCCCTCCCTCTCTCCCTCCCTCCCTGAGACAAAGCGGGCCCAAATAGTGTCTGACTGTAATGCACTAAGGACCCAGTTCCTAAATCACAATGAAGATGAGCTTAAAGTCGTTGTTCCCTAGGTGACGGGATGACTAATTCAGGGGGGAGGTACTGGGTTGGGGAGATACACTCCTCTGCACACTCGGGGGAGTGGGTTCAATGCCCTCACACACACAGACAAATACGCACACAAGCGCACACACACACGCATGTGCAGGAACACACACATTCACACACACACACACATGCACTTTGGCTTATCACGATGGGCATAGAGGCTTTCTGAGTTCGAAAAACACACACGCACTCAACCTCGACAAACTGAGTCACGCTGCCAACTAAGACGCTTATTTCCTGGGAAACCTGTGGTTCTGAATACAAACACACACACACACACACACACACACACACACATACACACACCCAAACACGTGGCGCCACAATTAAGTCCTCTAAATGGTAAACAAAAGTCTGCAACAAAGGACTAAGCCAATAAACAGTGTGCAAACGACTGAGGCTGTGCCTGTTTCTCTTGAGTCTTTTTTAAATGTCAGAAATCTCCTTGCTTTTGCTTTAGCTGTCGTGTCAACAAGTGGATGGCAAGTGTGTAGAATAACTCATGACGGTTGGTAGTGTGTGTGTGTGTGTGTGTAATAAATAAATAATAAACACAATTTTTATAGCAGAGATGTATTATCATATGTATTATTTAGTGCTGCAGCTTAAACAAAACTGCAAATCATACCAGCGCTCCTCTCAGCAGAGAACCGAGCCACGCCACGGAAAATAGATCCAATCCCTGCACCGTTGTCAAGGAGACAATGCAACGCTGCGGTGCTCGTTGTGTGCTGTTTTTCAAAGGCTTCCTAGAGCTTTGGATTCAAATAACCTCTTGAAGACACTTGACTAACTATTGAGGCACGTACCACCCATCATAATGAATAGGAAATAGTGAATGTGTTTTGTAACCATTCACTAAGTAGATCTCTCTTAACATGTTTTTTTTTTTTAAAGACATTGAGAAAGAAAAGACACTGTGGTGAATGTTGCTATTCAAATCACCCACACTGGAATCAATATGCAATCTGGGCTGATATCTATTGTGTTGGCCCAACTGAAAAACACTAATTGGAGCCACAACAAGGCTCTACATAAGTGCTGTGGAGAGGACATTTACAGTGTTGCCATTAGGGCTACAATGAATGGTGCACAGCTACATAGTCTATCCATAGACATGTAGGAGAGTTAAAATGGTTATTCCATCTAACTTCTAATTATTAGAATAGTACACAACGCAGAAAAGAACATCCAGGTTAAGGGTCAGTGGCCCAAGCCCGCGAACAGGAATATTCCAAGTTCAAACTGAAGGGGGGGAGTCAGACCGCTATGATCGCCAGGAACTTTACTTTTGGTTTATATTTTCAATCGTTGCGCTATTATTACTGCCTGTTGATGTGAAGTAGGCAGCTACATTAGCAGGATGATATTAAAATATTCTGGTTTTATTTAATTAAATGTGCTTTATTTAATCTGGGTGCTTACGTCACCTACTAACACCATGGTATTACCCGTATCTCCCGTTTTCCTCAGAGAGGAGAGGAGAGGAAGGTATGTTTCGCAGATGACTCCTGTGAAGAAGTCCACAACGTCAAATAATTAAAGTATACCAAGGTTAATGCTATTGGTATTGTTATAAGTGAGTGTGAGACTATTGAAACATGTAACATTCAGAGTTGTATCGTTGTTATTGATATAGTTTTACAGAGTGCTAGTTAGCATGTCTTTCTGTGATGCAGCTGTTCAGCTGAGCTGCCTACTTATGCTAGCGTTGCATTGTGGGAGATGTAGTTTTAGCCCTCTTAAGGTCTGAATGGGATAAATGCGATTTCACGTTGTAGCTTGTTTGTATTAGTGTTTTTGTACATGAGTTGTTGTATTTTAATACGGTCAACACTGAAAGCACCTAGCATTGTATTGGCTATGTGTTTTACCTTTACCTCTTCATGCTCCTCCATAGAACAACTTGTCGGAGTGCATTGGAGACTGATGTATTCCTGTCCTGTCTTTTCATAATATTATTGCAGATCTACATAAAAGCCCAAAAAGACAGCCGTGGTGTTGCTCTTCATTTCTTGGTTCTTCTGTGGTACATATAAAGACCGCTACAGACATACAGGTACTATTTAGAAAAAGTTTTTTTTTAAATAAAGGAGAGCCGCACAATCGCGTTGCTCAAATGCAAAACTATTTATGTCCAACGACAGACACGCTGTCTTCATCAGGGTATACTGACAAACACTGCGGGATGACTCATTTATATAGTGTCAAAAGACACGCAGGTGTCTGTAATCATGGCCGGGTGTGGCCTGATATCATTGGTTAATTCTCATATATTAAAATGGCATACAATAAACAAATGGATAGCGTACGATCATAGATACAATTTGGCTACATAAGCCTACAAACATTTACAATAGCAAAATCACAATCACAAGAATGGCTTCAGATCAAAGTCTACATTGAGACCGAAGGGAGCAAGCGTCTTTAAAGATCCAAGCAGCCTCTCGTTTTAACAATACATTTTCGAGGTCACCCCCTCTCCTAGGGAGGGTGACATATTCGATGCCATTATAAAGTAGAAACGAAATCGAGTGGTTTTCTTCCTGAAAGTGGTCCGCAACTGGGTAAGTCGAGTTTTTGCACCTAATGGTGCTACGACGCTCCGAGATAAGTACTTTTAATTCGTGCTTTGTTTTACTCACAATTTTTACCACAAGGACAAGTTATAAGATAAATAACTGCCTTAGTGGAGCATGTGATAACATCTTTGATTGGGATCTATTTCCCTGTTTGGAGGTGTTTGAAGGATCTACATTTATAAGTGCCATTGCATTGAGCACAGCCATTACACTTGTAGTTTCCATCCAGTAGGGGCGCATTGTGTAGGGATATCTTGGGGTGGTAAATCAGAGTTTACCAGTTGATCTCTGAGGTTTCTGCCCCACGAGAATATGACCAAGGGAAGGTCCGAAAACACATTACCAATACTATCTTCGGATCTTAGAATGTGCCAATGTTTGTGAACGATTCCCTTAATTTGTTTCAGAGCACTTTGAATAGCGGGTAGTTAGAATGCAAGAATGCTTATTTTTTGCGAGACTGACCTTGGAAAAGGTCATGTCTTGTTTTGTTGTGAATTTTCTCAATGGCAGTATTAATCTGACCACTTTTTTGGAAAACTGTCATGTTGGCTCCAAACGTCCCATGACATTGGCTGAAATCCATACGACACCACATTTTTCTATATAGTGCATTACTTTTTTACCAGAGCCCAAGGGTACCATTTTGGACCTCTCTAACTATAGCTATTGACACCAATATGGCGCCCCATGAAATGACATATATATATGTGTATGGTTCTGGTGCACACCACAGGCCTGTATACAGCACTAACTAACAGAGCCTACTGAAGTATATATCTAGCCTAAGGGTTTGGCGCTAAGCTAACGCTAATGAGCTTGACTAACTATCTCCTCAACCTGTTTCTAAGAACATATGGGAGGCTATTGTATAGCATGCAACACATCTCCTGTCTGTTCATGTGGTATTGAACATGCACGCATGTGCACATACACGCACAGCATACAGTATATAGCATTCTATTCCACAAAGACACCACGGCTTCCACGGACATCATGTAGATCATTTTGCTGTCCTCTTTAGCCCACCATTTCACGTGTTTACTACAGAGTTTATGTGTGGCTAGTTCACCCTGTCACTGGTGCTAAAAGTCAAGGACCAGCGAACCCCCCTTCCTCTTCCTCCTTCCACGTCAACAACTCATAAAAGCCTATTATCATTGTACGACTTCACAACGTGATTTATTTACATTGGAATGTGGTAATACCTGAATGACGTGAGAATGAAGAGAGGTCAGGGTAAAGGAGATGGGCACCGGGAGAATAATTCCCAGTATATTAAACTTTATTGAGCTCAACAAGGGACACGCTGAGGTAATTGAAAACAATATTAACAATCCATAAAGCTAGGCCGGACAGGAGCTGCTGCCTTTGGACTGAGTAGGGGAGAATGTGGTGTGTGAGTGAGTGAGTGAGTGAGTGTGTGTGTGCAGTAGTCCAATTAGACTCCTGGATATTGGATTATCTTGTTCACACTGGCGTGAGTAACAAAACAGTGAAAGTAAAAGAGAGAAGAGGAGAGATGGAAAAACAAATGTCCCGGGAGTAGAGGGCAAATACTCTCGCTCTATCCGTCTATCCGAGCCAAGCAGTCGGTCTTGTCACGGAGGTTACAATTATGAAAATGGACAGCGGTGTTGTTTCTTTTAATCTATCTGTATCATTCCACAGTCCCTCTCGCCCCATTTAAAAGCCACTGTTTCAAGAGAAACTATACATTTAAACCCGTTCACCGTAAAATAGCGGCTCGCTGATTGTTGTTGGGACATCAGTCGCTTTGCCCGTTTGACTAGAGTGTGAGGGATGAGGCGGCTATTTTTAGAGCTAGTTCTTCGGGATGATTTGTCGTCCATCCATCCGTATTCTTTCTCTCTCTCTCTCTCTCTCTTTCTCTCTCTCTCTCTCGCTCTCTCTCTCTCATAGAACTCTCATGTGGCAGTGGTGAAGCAAACCCACTTTCTATAGAGACAATGCTACATGCTATTGCTGTTGTAACAGCTATATGAGAATGCAACAGAAAAATCGATGTTCTTATTGGACAATGTCAGCACTGATAATGTTTATCTCCATCTAACCCATTAGCCACTAGCAATCTCTCACACAGCCTGTGTGTGTGTGTGTGTGTGTGTGTGTGTGTGTGTGTGTGTGTGTGTGTGTGTGTGTGTGTGCGTGTGTGTCCTAGCTAGATTGCTGACATTTCTACGCTGCTCTGTTTTTCCTCCCTCTCATACGTACATATGCAGAGCAAGAACTTATGCATTATTAGCTAGCCCAGATAGACAAGCGTCATGATAAATGTCAGCTGTTGTCAGCACTTTAATGCCTTGACCTTTCCACTGTGAGGGACAGGGAGAAAGTGTTTGAATTCCTAAGCGTTTCACTGATCTGAATGACACATACCATGAGTCTAATTCCACATCCTTAATCTTTTTTAAAAACGTACAACTGCTTACAACTGCTACAGTGCAGCCTGTTGTCCTTACAACGCAGATGAAGAAGCTCTATTAGCATTGACATATTTCTCCACCCTGTTCTGTACTCGTCGCCATGGTACATTTCAGTTGCATATGAACAACAACAACACAAGCTTGAGCAGTAAATATCTCTTGATGAAGTATACAGGGACACACTGTACCTCTCGCTCTAATCTATCGACAGTGATTGTGTCTCTAGGAGCAATGGTGGCGGCGGTGCCAAAGCAAAATATCACACGTCGACGCCTGTCCTTTCAAATGAACACTTGGCTGTCATCATCTCCAGACGTGGACGCAGTGTGAAGCCAACGAGAAAGGCCAGCGTGTGTGTGTGTGGGGTGTGAGTGTGTGCCGTCTGACCAGCTGCTAGTGTGAAAATAACGACACAATTAGCAAGGTTCATGCTCATTATTAGGAGGGCCACTGCCCCCTTGTGTCTGAGAATTGTGTAACTACAGTACGTGTGTTTGTGTGAGTGGAGTGTTTGTTTATGTGTGGGGGATCTGAGTTACCCTTGCAACTTTGACAGCGAGGACTTTACGGACATGACAATTGGGATGATACGAGGAATAATGTCCACTTCTATGTGCCAATGAGAATAGACAACTCATACAACTTGGAGTGAGCTGCGTTGTTATTACTGTACAGTCGTGGCTAGGTCTTCCAGCTGGCAATCATCAGAATCTCCTCTCATTTAAACCTCATATGACCTCTATTATCTTCAGTAAACAAACGCCTCGATGCCTCGTAAACCTCTCAGTGTTCTACGTGACAACAGACGGTTTGACTACATCCCAAATGGCACCCTATTCCCAATAGTTTTGACCAGATCACTATGGGCTATAGTACACCACAAAGGGAATAGGGTGCACTTTGGGACCCTATTTACAATAATTGTATTTTCTATAGCTCGTTCTTCACTTATAAGTTTACAAGGTGGAGTAGAAATGCCCACTTTGCCACTAAATGCCACCGGACGTTGCTGATAAAGAGTCTCAGGACCAGCACCAAGGATGAATGCATCCCAAATCGCACCCTATTCCCTATATAGTGTACTATTTTTGACCAGGGCCCATAGGGGACACACCCTATGTCCAGCAGGCAAAGTCAAAACAGCAATCAGCGTGAACCCCTCGGTGCGATTGCTTAATTTATCTAATTACTTCATTAAGGGAACACAGATAACTTCTGGCCCACGGGTCTCCAATTAATATGACAACTCGGAGCCAAACGTTTTTATAGGTGCTGCTTTCCTTACCACGCAATAATAAACTATACATTACGAGTCCAATTAATTTGGAATTGGTGTAATTAAGGCGATGGGAAGTGGCGAGGAGCGGCAGACCTATTGCTCCTCAGGGAGGGTGAGCTGCCTGGACATGTCCACAGTAAATAACCATAGCAAAGAAAATAAAAAAATCCAACAACCTTCAAAATATCCTTTCGGCTCTCACATACGCATAGATGGAAGTCATTTAGAAGCTAGAAGCTAGGCACTTTTAGTTGCTCTTGATTCCATTTCCAAAATGCACTGGATTGATTTATCACAGCTGTGGGTTGACTAGCCTATGAAGTTAGTCAAGTAGACAGTGGGCAGGAAGTGGGCGGGATCTGGGTGTATTCAAATGTGCCTTAACGTCTGCTAGTGTCATTAGTACACTATCATGGTCAGTTTAGCTTCTCTGAGGTTCACCCTTTAGATTAAGGTCTGGGATTGGCTTCCCCTTCCTCAATCCTAACCTTAACCATGGCTGGTGAAAATGCAAAACTGAACCAAGGTCAACCTCTAGGGGCAACTCACTCTACTCCCTTAGGTTCAAATTAGGGGAATTAAAAGTATTAAAATCTAAAGGTTAAATGCTAGGCCTGATGGTGTTTAGGGGTCACCTGTTCTAATTCACTGTTTGACCTTTGACCCTGAATAGGCTCTAACCCTAGCAGTCCACGTGATGGTACAGCACACAAGGGACACTTTTGGGGTTTCAAAAGAGTTTGGAGAGTTTGGATGAGAAGCAATAGCCTGTTGAACCAACACGAGTTGAAGTTAAAGCAAAGGTTTGAGATTCGCTTCTGTATAAAATAGAACTGTGGAATTCCCATGTTGCTAGCATGATGTGTTGATGAACATACAGGAAGAGCTATACAGGACATACAGTAGCGATCCAGTCTTAAGTTTTTCATGAATACACATCAGGCAACTCTCCACAAGCCCTGTCAATGACAGGGTTATAACAGTGTGATACAGAGGAGGCTGGTGGGAGGAGCTATAGAAGGACAGGCACATTGTAAATGGCTGGAATGGAATTAATGGAACGGAGTCAAACTTGGTTTCCATATGTTTGATGCCGTTCCATTAATACCATTCCAGCCATTGCAATGAGCCTGTCCTCCTAAAGCTCCTCCCACCAGCCTCCGCTGGTATGATGCCAATAGCTTGGGGACTGTTCGTAGGAGCTTCATGAAATGGGTTTCCATGGCCAAGCAGCCACACACAAGCCTAAGATCACCATGCGCAATGCCAGGCGTCGGCTGGAGTGGTGTAAAGCTTCCCCATCTGGCAGTCCAATGGACGAATCTGGGTTTGGGGAACGGCAGGAGAACGCTACCTGCCCCAATGTAGAGAGCCCTGACCTCAACCCCATTGAACACCTTTGGGATGAATTGGAACGCGGGCTACAAGCCAGACCTAATCGCCCAACATCAGTGCCCAACCTCACTGATGCTCGTGGTTTAATGGAAGCAAGTCCCCGCATCAAAGTTCCAACATGTAGTGGAAAGCCTTCCCAGAAGAGTGGAGGCTGTTATAGCAGAAAAGGGGAGACCGACTCCATATTAATGGCCATGATTTTGGAATGAGATGTTTGGCGAGCAGGTGTCCACATACTTTTGGTCATGCAGTGTATATAGAGTATGCCAAACAGTACCACACATGCATTACATTGTACTGCATTAAACAGTTTTCAGTTCAGTTGTACAAAATTCAACATTTTGAACATATTCCAAATCTGTACTAAACTTGTGTATCAGCGAGAAAGAGAAAGCACGTTGCTTGACGTTGCCTTCTTTTTGCTCCGAGAAATGAAAGTTGTATGATTTTCCTGTTGGTTATACATAATTAATCTGCATCCATCTAGGAGTTGTTTCTTTTACCTCTTAGAAGAAATAAGACACGACAACAGCATTAATTCTAACCGGTGTGTAATCATTTTACAGTTGCTGTCAGAGGGATGGTGGTTTATGAAGACACAATCCTGGAGCTCCATTAGTTAGATTTCCCTCCACTGAGACATCAAAACGTCCCCACAATACATAAGGTATGTCAGTTCTGCTCAAAGTGTTCTGGTAAATGCAAGAAAGTACCGACAATGTCAGCTCCACACACAGCATCCTCAAAATGCATCTCAGGTCACTGTCAGTCATTTTCGGTCACAACTTGTAGACTTGTTTACGTGCTGCTGTGGGTTTTGTTGCTAACCTTACTTTGCTACCTGCCAACTTAAAAATGTTTTACATTTTAATTGCCGTACCATATTTTTTGTTTTTCCCTCGCTCAACTTTTTTTCATTCAAAACTTTTCACTCCGAATGCTTTATCGGGACGTGGTTTGTCAGGACCTCCAACAGCCGAAGCTAAGTAGTAACATTAACATGATACCTCATGATTGCGGTCGCTGTACTCATGATATACAGGAGAACGGTCGCCTTACGGTGAGGATAGCTGTGCTGCAAGCCCAGCTTCAGACGCAATCGTCGGGCAAGGGTAATTTCAGTGTAGAAAAGGATGAAACAGCATCTGTGCCACCAGTAAGTAAAGATGGTAGTAGAAATTCCCTCGCACAGTCCCCGCAGCCGGACAACATTCTCAGGCTTCTGGAAGGAAATGCTGTAGGAATGCTCAACCGGTGTCGCTCATTCAGCCGTTCTCCCCATTAAGCAGCGAGTCGGAGTCAGAGGCCGAGCCTTCTCTTGTCTCTACTCCTCCCGTTACGGGGTCTGAGACACCGAAGCCTCCCACCATTAGCTCTGACACATTGAAAACCTTAGTCATTGGTGACTCCATTACCCGCAGTATTAGACTTAAAAGGAATCATACAGCGATCATACACTGTTTACTAGGGGGCAGGGCTACCGACGTTAAGGCTAATCTGAAGAAGGTGCTGGCTAAGGCTAAAACTGGCGAGTGTATAGGGATATTGTTATCCACGTCGGCACCAACGATGTTAGGATGAAACAGTCAGCGGTCACCAAGCGCAACATAGCTTCAGCATGTAAATCAGCTAGAAAGATGTGTCGGCATTGAGTAATTGTCTCTGGTCCCCTCCCAGTTAGGGGGAGTGATGAGCTCTATAGCAGAGTCTCACAACTCAATCGCTGGTTGAAAACTGTTTTCTGCCCCTCCCAAAGATTGAATTTGTAGATAATTGGCCCTCTTTCTGGGACTCACCTATAAACAAGACCAAGTCTGGCCTGTTGAGGAGTGACAAACTCCATCCTAGCTGGAGGGGTGCTCTCATCTTATCTATGAACATAGGCAGGGCTCTAACTCCCCTAGCTCCACAATGAGATAGAGTGCAGGCAGCCTGCCAGCTTAGTGGAGTCTGCCACTAGCATAGTCAGTGTAGTCAGCGCAGCTATCCCCATTGAGACCGTGTCTGTGCCTCGACCTAGGTTGGGCAAAACTGTTCGCTTTAGCAATCTCACTGGAATAAAGACCTCCTCTATTCCTGCCATTATTGAAAGAGATTGTGATACTTCACATCTCAAAATAGGGCTACTTAATGTTGGATCCCTCACTTCCAAGGTAGATATAGTCAAAGAACTAATCACTGATCATAATATTGATGTGATTGGCCTGACTGAAACATAGCTTAAGCCTGATGAATTTACTGTGTTAAATGAGGCCTCACCTCCTGGTTACACTAGTGACCATATCCCCCGCGCATCCCACAAAGGCGGAGGTGTTGCTAACATTTATGATAGCAAATTTCAATTTACAAAAAAAAACAGAAGTTTTCGCCTTTTGAGCTTCTAGTCATGAAATCTATGCAGCCTACTCAATCACTTATTATAGCTACTGTTTACAGGCCTCCTGGGCCATATACAGCGTTCCTCACTGAGTTCCCCGAATTCCTATCGGACCTTGTAGTCATGACAGATAATATTAAAATTTTTGGTTACTTCAATATTCACATGGAAAAGTCCACAGGCCCACTCCAAAAGGCTTTCGGAGCCATTTGTCCAACATGTCTCTGGACCTACTCACTGCCACAGTCACACTCTGGACCTAGTTTTGTCCCGTGGAATAAATGTTGTGCATCTTAATGTTTTTCCTCACAATCCTGGACTATCGGACCACCATTTCATTACGTTTGCAATCGCAACAAATAATCTGCTCAGATCCCAACCAAGGATCATCAAAATTCTCAGACAAGCCAAAGATTCCTAGATGCCCTTCCAGACTCCCTCCGCCCTACCCAAGAATGACAGAGTACAAAAAGTGTAAGCACACACAGAATCAGCCAAAACAAACAGTTTGTAACCCCATTTGGTTGGTTTGTTACGCATGTATTGTTTGATGCTGATTCTGGCCTTTGAGGCTACCATCCTCTCATCGATGGACAGGTTCTGGGCAGGCTGAAAATAGGTCTTGCAGGCCTCAACAATGCTGAGGTAGAGGTTTGATTCTGCAGAGCCTATCAAACCTTGCTGTGCCTCTCTTCTTGTCAATCTCCCCATCAACATTTGGGTCACTGATGTGAAGCGCCCGTGAGATGTATCAGTCAGTTGATAGAAAGGCAGTTGATAGAGCGCTGACGTTTTCCAGTAGTCCCTCAGAGTTTTCAACTTCACCAGCCCCATGTAAATGACCAGTGAAAGAAAGCAGAAAAGGTCTAACATGGAAATAGGCTTCCATGCCTTTTTCTTTCCTGCCTGCTTCTTAGCCCCGTACTTATTGGCGTTCGCCACCAGGGAATCAACAACTGATGAGGTGAAAAACAGTTGAAAAAGTTGAAGGGGGCTGTACTTTGCAGTCATTGCAGCCAGAGTTTACGACAAAGGCTGGTCTTTGAACGTATAACCATTACATATTGCCATTTACCTCAGCTCATTGGCTATCTTCCAAGCTAGATTTCAAGATGATCAGTGATCATTGGGCCAAAATACAGTCAATCAACGATAGACCGCTCCTACCATTGGTGCGCAATGAGGTCATTGATTGGTGTCTTCAAATTGGTTTGTTTTGGTCAATACGTCCCGGGAAAAGAGCCATCAAGTGTGATTGTGTTACTAACAGAGGATTGCAATGAAACCAACCATGACTGGATAAACGTGTGTTTATTGTGTGTATTTACCACAAATGTTCCGTCCAAAGTTGAATGAGACGAAGCGGTTTACAAATGTTTCATGTTAGGCTATAAAAATAGATTTTATCAAACAAAACTAACTTTCACTGTGGAGCTAGGACAATTGCCATTGCCACCAGAGGAATATTTTCCAAGGTAAGCGATTTATTTTATTGTTATTTCTGACTTTTGTGATGCTAATTCTTGATTGGAAAATGCTAGTAATACTTTTGTTAGCTGGGTGCTCACCTCAGATAATCGCATGGTTTTCTTTTGACGTAAAGCCTTTTTGAAATCTGACACAGCGGCTGGATTAATAAGATGTTAAGCTTTGAAATGATGTAAGACATATGTATTTACAAGAATGTTTAATATTACGAATGGTGTATTTAGAATTTTAGCGCTCTGCAATTTCACTGGCTGTTGGCCAGGTGGGACGCTACTGTCCCACTGGTGCCAGAGAGGTTAAAGAGAAGTTTATCTATAATTCCATGCATAACACTTGTATCTTTTATCAATGTTTATTATGAGTATTTCTGTAATTTGATGTGGGTGGCTCTCTGCACTTTTACAGGATGTTCGTTTGAGAATGCATTTCTTAACTTCTGGACGCTACCTATCCCGTTAGCGGGATAATTGTCATCAACAACCGCTGAATTGCATAGCGCCACATTCAAATAATATTACTAACAATATTTATATTCATGAAATCACAAGTGCAATATAGCAAAACACAGCTTAGTATTTTGTTAATCCACCTGTCGTGTCAGATTTTGAAAATATACGTTACAGCGAAATCAATCCAAGCGTTTGTGTAAGTTTATCGATCACTAGACAAAACATTATGAACACCTAGCATCAAAGTAGCTTGGTCACGAAAATCAGAAATGCAATTTAATTAATCGCTTACCTTTGATGATCGTCGGATGTTTTCACTCACAAGACTCCCAGTTACACAATAAATGTTTATTTTGTTCCATAAAGATTATTTTTATATCCAAAATACCTCCGTTTGTTTGGCGCGTTATGTTCAGAAATCCACAGGCTCGAGCGGTCACGACAACGCAGACGAAAATTCCAAATAGTATCTGTAATGTCCATAGAAACATGTCAAACGTTTTTTATAATCAATCCTCAGGTTGTTTTCAAAATATATAATCGATAATATATCAACCGGCACTGTCTCTTTTTCAGTAGGAGAGGGAGAGTCAATGGCTGCCCCACTGTGTTGCGCAAGCACAACTCATGCGAACACCCAGCTATCCACCGACGCGATGTTATCTTTCTAGCTAATTTTTCAAAATAAAAGCCTGAAACTATGTCTAAAGACTGTTGACACCTTGAGGAAGTGATAGGAAAAGGAATCTGGTTGATATCCCTTTAAATGGAGCAAAGGCAGGCTATGGAACATGGAGCTTTCAAAATAGAAGCCACTTCCTTGTTTGATTTTCCTCAGGTTTCGCCTGTGGCTGGATTTACAAGAAGTTTATCTTTAAAATAGTGTATAATACTTGTATGTTTGAGGAATTGTAATTATGGGATTTCTGTTGTTTTGAATTTGGCGCCCTGCAATTTCACAATTTCGCAACCGTCCCACATATCCCAGAGAAGTTAATGGCGTCACACCGAGGCTTTGCATCTGTCCTCATGCTCCTAGACCTTAGTGCTGCTTTTGATACCATCGATCACCACATTCTTTTGGAGAGATTGGAAACCCAAATTGGTCTACACGGACAAGTTCTGGCCTGGTTAACCTCTTGGAACTCCCCATACCGGATCCGGTATCAGGAATACAGACTCAAGCTCATTACCATAACGCAACGTTAACTATTCATGAAAATCGCAAATGAAATGAAATAAATATGCCATCTCGCAAGCTTAGCCTTTTGTAAACAAAACTGTCATCTCAGATTTTCAAAATATGCTTCTCAACCATAGGAAAACAATAATTTGTGTAACAGTAGCTAGCAAACAAAGGATTTAGCGTTAGCATAGCGTTAGCATCCAGCACGCAACATTTCAACAAAAACATAAAAGCCTTCAAATAAAATCATTTACCTTTGAAGAACTTCTGATGTTTTCAATGAGGATACTCTCAGTTGGATAGCAGATGCTCAGTTTTTCCAAAAAGATTCTTTGTGTATTAGAAATAGCTCCGTTTTATACATCACATTTGGCTACCAAAAAAAAACCGAAAATTCAGTCCTCAAAACGCGAACTTTTTTCCAAATTAACTCCATAATATCGACTGAAAACATGGCAAACGCTGTTTAGAATCAATCATCAAGGTGTTTTTCACATATCTCTTCATTGATACATCGTTCTTGGACACATGCTTTCTCCCCTGAATCAAATGGTAAAGTGGAAGCAGCTGGCAATTGCGCACCGAATTCGACGCAGGACACCAGGCGGACACTTGGAAAATGTAGTCTCTTATGGTCAATCTTCCAATGATATGCCTACAAATACGTCACAATGCTGCTAAGACCTTGGGCGAACGACAGAAAGTGTAGGCTCATTCCTTGCGCAATCACAGCCATATAAGGAGACAATGGAAAACAGAGCTTCAGAAATTCTGCTAATTCCTGGGTGATGCATCATCTTGGTTTCGCCTGTAGAATGAGTTCTGGGGCACTTACAGACAAAATCTTTGCAGATTCTGAAACTTCAGAGTGTTTTCTTTCCAAAACGGTCAAGAATATGCATAGTCGAGCATCTTTTCGTGACAAAATATCGCGCTTAAAACGGGAACGTTTTTTATCCAAAAATGAAATAGCGCCCCCAGAGATCCAACAGGTTAAGATCTTAAGATCTTTGTCCTCTGATAAATCAAATGTAAATGTCGGTGTTCCCCAAGGCTCCGTTTTAGGACCACTATTATTTTCACTATATATTTTACCTCTTGGTGATGTCATTCGGAAACATAATGTTAACTTTCACTGTGGATGGCAGCTGTACATTTCGATGAAACATGGTGAAGCCTCAAAATTGCCCTCCCTGGAAGCCTGTGTTTCAGACATAAGGAAGTGGATGGCTGCAAATGTTCTACTTTTAAACTCAGACAAAACAGAGAATTTAAGTATACTCCCTCTAATTCTCTTTCTCTCTCTTTCTTTCTTTCTCTCTCGGAAGACCTGAGCCCTAGGACCATGCCTCAGGACTACCTGGCCTGATGACTCCTTGCTGTCCCCAGTCCACCTGGCCGTGCTGCTGCTCCAGTTTCAACTGTTCTGCCTGTGGCTATGGAACCCTGACCTGTTCACCGGACGTGCTACCTGTCACAGACCTGCTGTTTTCAACTCTCTAGAAGAGGCAAGAGCGGTAGAGATACTCTGAATGATCGGCTATAAAAAGCCAACTGACATTTACTCCTGAGGTGCTGAACTGTTGCACTGACAACTATGATTATGATTATTATTATTTGACCCTGTTGGTCATCTATGAACATTTGAACAAATTGGCCATGTTCTGTTATAATCTCCACCCGGCACAGCCAGAAGAGGACTGGCCACCCCTCATAGCCTGGTTCCTCACTACGTTTATTCCTAGGTTCTGGCCTTTTTAGGGAGTTTTTCCTAGCCACCGTGCTTCTACACCTGCATTGCTTGCTGTTTGGGGTTTTAGGCTGGGTTTCTGTACAGCGCTTTGTGACATCAGCTGATGTAAGAAGGGCTTTATAAATACATTTGATTGATAGTACCCCCAATGTTTTTTGAACTGCCTGGACATCTGAAGCTGTAAAATACCATCGACCATGAACTCCCAGATCCCTACATTTGTTTTTGTTTTCAAAGCGACTTTGAGATTCTTGTTTGTAATGAAAAGCGCTCTATAAAATACATGTATTATTAATTAACGTCAGCTCTGCACACAGCGTCCTGATAATACACATAAGTCCCCACAATGTCAGGACGACACACATCCTCATAATGACTGTCTCTTCGATGACCTAGCCTCCGCATTACACCCACACTTTGGATTTTCAGAAACTTATCATGGTTTCTTTCTCTCAACCCGATGCCAGGCTTTCTTATGCTTTTGTTGTCGCGGAGAAGGAGACTGAGGAGAAGAGAAGCCGGTGGGGCAGAACTGATGCAAATAAATGTGCCGTCTGCTACTAGCAGCTGCTGATAAAAGTGGGAGCGGAGAGAGAGTGGGGGAAATGCAGGGGCCCGGCAAGGCAAAACAAATGGAGTGATTAGGACACCGGTTGGAAACGGCGTGCAGGCAGGACACAGATAGCACCGTCTGCCATTACCCAAACACTGCAGGGGGGAGCGCAGTCACTTACAAACACACAGGCACAAACGTACGTGGGCAAAAGCAGTCACACACACGTGCACGCATACACACACATACACACACAGTCACACATTGCAGGCTGCACTATTGCATCCCAAGTGACACCACTGTACCTTCCCCAATCAGGCCAGATTCTACTGTACCTATGGAAGAGGGATATGGTTGATAGCTCACAATAAGGTGTCCTATAATGAGATGGGTAGCCAGCGGCCAGTGAGACGTGTTGTCTAAAGGTTAAATGCAGCCCAACATCGGGTTAGGAGATACATTTTATCATAATCTATACCCCTTTTGAATCCTCCCTTTTCGGTCCTGGTTACATTTCTAATAGTACACACTTCCAGCACACACACAAATGCACGCACACACACACACTCACACGCACAAACACAGAAGCACTCCCACAGGCTGACAGTCACGCAGGCATGCACACACGTACAGTCACACACAACATTCATCACCTAACCCGATATTAGGCTGTTTTGAACCTTTACTTAACATGCCAAGGAGAGTGATGGAGTGCTGCATCAGATGACCTGGTCTCCATAATCACCCGATCTCAACCCAATTGAGATGGTTGGGATGAGTTGGACCACAGAGTGAAGGAAAAACAGCCAACAAGTGCTCAGCATATGTGGGAACTCCTTCAAGACTGTTGGAAAAGCATTCCTCATGAAGCTGGTTGAGAGAATGCCAAGAGTGTGCAAAGGGTGGCTACTTTGAACAATCTAAAATATATTTTGATTTGTTTAACACTTTTTTGGTTACTACATGATTCCATGTGTTATTTCATAGTTTCGATGTCTTCACTATTATTCTACAATGTAGAAAATTGTAAAAATTAAGAAAAACCCTTGAATGAGTAGGTGTGTCCAAGCTTTTGACTGGTACTGTAGATGCAGGCACACACGTAAGCACACAAGCCCACTGACACAAGGTAATGTCTGTCATGCTGTCCAGTATTTATGAGAAATTACACTCTATTCAGTCCAAGAATAAAGGCCCTAATCTCAATTAAACCAAAAACACCACTCTTCTACCAGTGATATTGGATATGTGGACTCACGCAGTCAACAAAGCTACGTAGTGTGAAGAGTATTGATTCTTAACATGGACTTGCTATGAGAATGCTGTTGTCAAAATATTGCTACTGACAATTACTAATTTTGAGTAGAATGTGGAGTCTACAATATCATAGTAGACTCCACATTCTAGGTGTCACGGATCACGGATCACATTAGGTGTCACGGATCACCCCGGTACTGATGCTCATTCTGTTCACCAGTTCCGGAGGTCTACGTCACCGGCTTTCTAGGCTTCACTGTACGGGATTCATTACCACCAACCCCGGACTGTCTTGTCTGATTACGCACACCTGGTTCCCATTTCCCTTGATTAGTATGTTATGTATGTTCTCTCTGTTCCCTCCGTCTTTGTCGGTTATTGTTCCCATGTCCGTGTGACCACCTATGCGTTGGTGCAGCTGTAATGCTGCGTGCTTTATATATATTGTGTATTACGGGTATCGTCCCATGTCGTTCAACGAGGTTTACCCTCGCTCTTTTGTTTGGTTACAGCCCAGCGTTTTTGTATACGTGTTTGTTTTGGGTGTATTAAAAACCCCTATTGTGTATTCCTGCGCCTGTCTCCAAAATCCTTTATACCAGCGTGATATTAGGTTGGTCTAGTGAGTTTATGGAAATCATCAAAACATCCCTTTTTCAGGTCTCATTCAAAAGCTAACGTGCTAAGAAAAATGCTATACACACACAAGCCAACCTTGACTCAAATCACTCGTATATATCCGGGTATTCAAGGTTGACTCCGCAATCAATATCCTACCTTGTACTTCTGCACGTAACACAAACACAACTAATCTAACTGCAAAAAGAAAAAAATAGACGACTTAACTCACAAACTTTCAGAGATGACTATGTACAGTAGCTGGTACTTAGCTCTTATAAAGGCTTTATGAAGACTGTATGAATGCATACTTAATGGGGGCTACAGTAAAGTGTTACCTGTGACGGCAGAATATTGGCAGGAGTAGTTGTCGCCGAGATGAGAGAAAAAAAAAACAGGTTTATGGCTAATTGGCTGCGAACAACTATGTGGATGGATGAGTTTAGGATTACTGTCCATGGTAACACAGTTCTTTCTATATCTTCCCTCCTGCTCACCAGATACACAACTTGATTCTACAGTGCAGGTCTTTATCACCAGAGAATACACCAAGGCTGACAGACAAATGAGGAGGGTGTATGTACGTGTGTGAATGTGTATATGCGCATACGTGTGAGTGTGCATGTATTTGTGAGTGCCATCGTGCATATCTCTCTGTGTGTGTGTGATGGCAGACACAATTCGGGATTTGGGATATGTGTGGGGGCGGTTCCCTTTCCCAAACCATCTTCGGTGGAGGGCTGAGTCATAACCCTCCCACTCCTCCCCCTCACCCCTCCTAAGAGAGTGAGTGAGCGAAACAAGAGTGAGTGAAACAATGGGAAGATTAAATTCCATTGGTGTCCATGGAGACCGCAGGACATTCCACATGTCGCACTGATAAGGGGGGATTAATTGTATAGAAAAGTGTGTCAAAATGGTGTTAACCCTAAAACCATTGAGCTGAGGTACCGCAAATCCCCCTCTGAATCCTTATCTGGGCTTAGAAATGGGACTGCCGAATGTCAAGCAAAAGAAGAGAGTGTGAGAGAGAGGGCTACGACTATATCTATGCCAGTCAAAGCATAATCAAACTGTGTTCGAAACAAGAGCTTGGATATAAAAAGCCACAGGCTTTCAGATATGTACCAAGTCTCAAGGGGCGTTAGAAGAGCGCAAGAAAGAAAGAGAGAGAGAGAGCGAGAGAGAGACCTTGACAAATTACAGACACAGTGAACACAGCCTTGCCATTGAGAAGGGTAGACACAGGAAAACATGTCTCCCTGTAGAGGAAAGGCTATGCAACCTCTGCACCACAGCAGTGATGTACCCAAAATGTTAAAAAATATATAAAACATTTAGAGTGTAATTTCCCCAAATTTGAAACCCTTATTCAAGGTGATCTGAAACATTAACTCCGCCGTCTGTGCTCTCATTCTCCCTAAAGACCGTCACTTGAAAAATGATGAAAAGCACCAACATCACTGTTTGTCTCTCTTGAGCCACCGTAGCAACGACATATAAAATAGTCCAAATTAAATCAAGAAATGTGTTATTAATTTTGACGTTTTTGCCAAGGAAGTCTTAATAGCGCAATTTATATCTAGCTAAGATATTTGGTTCAGTATGTCTCAAGTGAAAAATTTTGCATGGTCTCTCGTTGAATGACGAAGGGGCGTAGACTTCGGCTACCAAAATTGGAATTGCCTGAGCAAAAAACGTGTGCACGAACAGCAAAAAAAAAGAAGATAAAAACGAACAAAAACGTCACTAAATCTCTTCATAATATATAACGGTTTCAACTGGGAAGCATGCGGTAAGCCTAAAGGATCGCCTGAAGCAGGGTTGTGGTTCTCTCTTTCCCTATCCCCTCCCTCTCTCTCTCCCTCTGTAAAACCTGTGATTAGAGGAAATGTATGCCCTGTCTCTCCCTCATCCTCGACTGTTTATGTTTCCAATGATCAGAGAGCAAGCAGACTTCTATGAAGAATATGCTACCTTGTGTGCTGTGTGTGCAAGCCTACCTACATGTGTGTGTCTCCGTATGTGTGTGTGCTGTGTGTGCGAGCTTACCAACGTGTGTGTCTCCGTATGTGTGTGTGTCTCCGTATGTGTGTGTGCTGTGTGTGCGAGCCTACCTACATGTGTGTGTCTCCGTATGTGTGTGCTGTGTGTGCGAGCCTACCTACATGTGTGTGTCTCCGTATGTGTGTGTGCTGTGTGTGCGAGCCTACCAACGTGTGTGTCTCCGTATGTGTGTGTGCTGTGTGTGCGAGCCTACCAATGTGTGTGCGTGTGTGTCTCCGTATGTGTGTGTGATTGCGTGCATACCTACATGTGTGTGCGTGTGTCTCCATATGTGTGTGTGTGTGATTGCGTGCATACCTACATGTGTGTGTGTCTGTGTGTGTGTGATTGCGTGCATACCTACATGTGTGTGTATCTGTGTGTCCGCGTATGTGGGTCTTTCTACAAATAAAGGGGTCAAAGTGTGACATCACGGTCAACATTTCTAAATGGTTTGATATGCATTCAAATATGATTTTCTTTCAGCTTCACTTGTGTAGTTCAAGGATTAACAGTCTAGACAGCCACAATGAGACTATAACTCCACCTAGGAACCACAAAACCTCTACATGTCATTCAAAATGTCACGTGAAACATGGACACCGCATGTTTCTTTGTCATGCTTAGTAGCCAGGTCTGGTTGTGATATAGTTAACTTCTCTATCATTAGCCATGCTAACCTTCCTGCAGAATGAAAAATATCAAATATATATGTTCTGTTTGTTTTATAGTTGACATGATCATATAATACAATGGGTTCTGTCAAGAAAATCATTGACAACAATAATAATCAATAATGAAATACACTCTTCAAGCTGTGTGTGTGTGTGTGTGTGTGTGTGTGTGTGTGTGCGTGTGTGTGCGTGTGTGTGTGTGTGAGAGAGAGAGAGTCTGTGTCTGAAAGCTAGCTGTCAAATGCTTTCTTCGTCTTTCCTTTTTTCCTTCACTCCTTGCCGCCCTTTGAAAGTGCATTGGAGCCCGAGGGGAAGAACCATCTCACCTCTCCCCCAATGTGCTTTTAAAGGGAGGTGAGGAATGGAGGAAACAAGGGGAGAATCTCAATTGCATTTCCGTAATTCTTCACGTCCTCTCTCCTCGCCTCCTTCTCAAAACCCAATCAATTAGAAAGTGAGAGGGGTGGGACCCCTCCTGGGGCGGGACCTCTCCCCTCATGATAGTCTTTCATGGTTGAGGGTTGAGGAGAATTTGACTACTTCTCTGCTAGCCTTTGAAAAAAATAATTGTGTATTGAAGTATTTCACAGCTATTAACATTTTTAGACAGCACCAGAGTCAGTGACTGAGTGAGTGACTGAGTGAGTGAGTGAGTGAGTGAGTGACTGACTGACTGACTGAGCTACCATCAGTGGTGTAAAGTACTTAAGTAAAAATACTTTATAGTACTACTTAAGTAGTTTTGGCGGTATCTGTACCTTTACTATTTATATTTTTGACATCTTTCCTAAAGAAAATAATGTACTTTTTACTTCACACATTTTCCCTGAAACCCAAAAGTACTTTACATTTTGAATGCTTAGCAGGACAGGAGAATGGTCCAATTCACACTTATCAAGAGAATGTCCCTGGTCAACCATATTGCCTCTGATCTGGCGGACTCATAGCACACATGATTGTTAATACATGATGTCTGCACAATTGAGAGCATCCTGCCGGGCTGTAGCACTGCCTGGTACGGCAACTGCACCGCCCACAACCGCCGGGCTCTCCAGAGGGTGGTGCGGTCAGCCCAATGTATCAGCGGGGGCACACTGTCTGCCATACAGGACACCAACAGCGCCCGATGTCACAGGAAGGCCAAAAAGATCATCAAGGACATCAGCCACCCGAGCCACTGCCTGTTCACCCCGCTACCATCCAGAAGGCGAGGTCAGTACAGGTGCATCAAAGCTGGGACTGAAAGACTGAAAAACAGCTTCTATCTCAAGGCCATCAGACTGTTAAATAGTCATCACTAGCCGGCTCCCACCTGGTTACTCAACCCTGCACCTTAGAGGCTGCTGCCCTATATACATTGACATGGAATTACTGGTCACTGGTCACTTGAATAATGGAAAACTATTCAACTTTAATAATGTTTACATACTGTACTGCTTTACTCATTTTATATGTATATACTGTATTCTATTCTATTGTATTTTAGTCAATGCCACCCCGACAATGCGGTCCTAATATTTATATATTTCTTAATTCCATTATTTTACTTTAGATTTGTGTGTATTGTTGTGAATTGTTAGATATTACTGCACTGTTGGAGTTAGGAACACAAGCATTTGGCTACACCTGCAATAACATCTGCTAAATGTATGTATGTGACCAATAACATTTGTTTTGATTTGAGTGTTGTAGTGCGCCCTTGGCTATCTGTAAATAAATAAAAAAGGAAATGGTGCTGTCGGGTTTGATAATTGTAAAGAATTTTAAATGATTTGGTTTGATACTTAAGTATATTTTTTTAAATTACATTTACTTTTGATACTTGGAGTATATTTCAAATCAAATACTTTCAGACTTGTACTTTTTAGGTATAATTTTACTGGTTGACTTTCAACTTTTCCTTGAGTCATTTTCTATTAAGGCATCTTTACTTTTACTCAAGTATGTTGTTTGGGTACTTTTTCCACCACTGGCTACCATGATGGCCCTGGCCTGAAACAACTCCTAGCCCCTACCCTCCAGAGTCTAGACACCTGTGGAGATCTGAGAAGGATTGATGGGTGGTAACATGGTGAGAGCTCCACCTTACCCTTGGATAGGCTTGGTGGAATTTGGGCAGATCTCCACAAGTGTCTACGGGTTCGGGGCTGGCTAGGGGTTGTTTCTGGACAGTACCCCAGAACCCTCCGGGTTTGTGGTGGATCTTCAACACGACACTTGAGGCATTAATTGGATGATTCATTCCCATTGCTAAAACAGATTTGCACAGGTGTCAGCTGGACACACACACTCTGCACCCTCAGGCTGACCCGTCAGTTCTGGTAGCTTGGGACCTTGTCTACTATTCACATCCTTGCTTCATTCCAGCTAGTTAGATGTGCAACCACTGACTAACTATATCTACGGGCATATCTCTAGTCTAGCAATAGACACTGTTGTTTCGGCTGTACGGCATCATTGAATAAGATTGCCAATGGTTGGCTAGGTAGTTATGATATATCTGTCAGCTAACCATGTACAGTAACAGCAGTTCCATAAACTGTTCATCTTATTGAGAAATCTCCCCTAATCTTGGCATGTATGGGCAGCTATTAATGGATTAATTAATAGATCCTAGATTCATAGAATGGAGTTAGAAGGGTCAACTCCTACTTTGAAAGGACAGGAAGTGTCGGCTGTGCGCTTGACCAATGGCAGGTATTCCACATTTAACCCCACCGGCATGCGATGATCGAATTATCAAGTCGTTTATTTGTTTTATATATAAAACCAAGGAAACTATTTAATTTTATATAGTCCGTTTTCACGTTCCCGATTGCTCCATTTCAACTCGTAAAACAAACAATCAAAATGTACACGGACCGTCGTTTTACCTCAGGGATCTTGACTTCATGTTGTCCACGACCTAGGCTAATTATCTTGACCGCTGTAACAATGGACACACAAATGTTCTGTCAAGCCTCGGGATAAACACTCGTTCGCACACTTTGGCTGTTGTTCAACCGCGTGCGGTATCACACAAGCTCTTCATCACTTGCCTGTCATTCAGAAAATACCTTTCCTGAATCAGCAGACATCAAATGCACGCCATACAACCATTATGCATCGTTATTGAAGAACGCCATTGATGGCGGTATACATTTTTGTTTTATTAGTGATGTTAAGGTTACTCTTTCTGTTAGAAGCATTCCATTTTGCAATCGCACACACTATTTGGGAAATGTGAGCAATGGAAACTGTTCCGTTGGGAGATATGAAATGTTACGAGGTTACTGTGCACTTCTGAGATCTACATACAAGAAAAGAGTCTGACAGCAACATCCAGGGATTGTACAGGATCACGTTCAATGTGTAATCCAATCGCTCAACGCTTAGTATACAGTACGTTAGAACAACAAACGACAGTATCATAAGTGTAAGGAAAGAAAGGTCATGTGTTTTTTTGACACAAGAGTTTTGGCAAATCTATGGAGACTCCAAACACGAGAAAGAGCTTAAACATTTGTTTTTGATTTCAACTCACGAATTATATTGAATGTGTCTACGCATGTTCCCCCTTTATATCTTAAAGTATTCACAAACAGTTGTCCACTACAAGAAATGCTCACTGGTACCCTAGTTTGTAGAAAGACCCGTGTGTGTGTGTGTGTGTGTATCCTTACGTGTGGGTGAAACGGAGATAATGGCCATCCTGCTGCAGGCATTCAAGGACGTCGAATCTAAAGCAAATATGGTAATTTATGTTGTTGGCATTGTGCGCTTAAATAAACAACACCATGTCCCTGTATCTCATCTCAACCGATACGTCACCATGGTTATGCTACCTAGCAACAAGCGAGTGCGAGAGCCTATTTTAGCTTCAGCTGTGGCTGTACAGTCGCCTCTATGCAGGGGACACCATTTTTAAAGACCTTGAACATGCTAAAATGCTTGCCTTCTCAAACAGCACAAGTGGTGGGCCTGAATAGCATTATCCGAGCTACACCAACCCTCCTTCCTACCTACCATCTGCAATACACAGTGTGTGTGTGTGTGCCTGTGTCTATGTGTGCGTGTGAGGGTAAAACAGCTTTACCCTTTGAGTCCATGGTCACACTGAAATGCGCCATAGCAGCCTCTCTGAGGATTTTTTATTTTTTTTTACCTTTATTTAACCAGGCAAGTCAGTTAAGAACAAATTCTTATTTTCAATGACGGCCTAGGAACAGTGGGTTAACTGCCTGTTCAGGGGCAGAACGACAGATTTGTACCTTGTCAGCTCGGGAGTTTGAACTTGCAACCTTCCGGTTACTAGTCCAACGCTCTAACCACTAGGCTACCCTGCCGCCCCAGGGCAGGAATGATCGTGCAGTACACGGAAAAGGCTTGTTAGCATGCTATCCCATGATCCAAGCGAATAATTCCATTCCCGATTGTTGTGTCTAATCTAGTAGGCTAATGTTGTTATAGCACCCATGCAAACCATCAACTCAACTTAAAGACCAGAGAGCATATATGTAGACACAATGACTATGAGGAAAAATTGATGTTCTTTTTCACAGTTTGCACACACTAGTGGGAGCTGTCATCATCTGACCAGTGTGTACTGTGTGTACTATCCAGGCGAGCTAGTTTTTTGTTGTTTAGTTTATTAATTCGACCATTTTAAAAAACAAGCGCTCATAAAACTTGAAAAAGCCATACATGCACATGAATAAAATCATCGAGGATAACATACAATGAAGTCTGGGACTTATTTCCATTGTGGTCCTCTTTAGACAAGATGGCTAGACAGGATCAAATACAGTATGGCAGTGAAATAATCAAACAAAAACAGAGAATAGAAGAACATCTATCTCATCATTCCAGTTACATCATAGGGGTTATTCATATGGGCAAAGAAGACATAAAACATATTTTTACTTCATTTTTAAAGCTGTCCAGAGAGGACATTGTTTTTATAGGCAGAGGCAACTCACTCCATTCTGAGGCTCCAGTATACAAGAAAGTTCCTTTTCCAGCATTACTCCTGAACCTGATCTGGTGCTGTCATTGTGTGCATCCCTAACACAAGGAAAGTAATCACTTAGATATCTGGGAGCAGGACCATAAATACTCCTGTAAACCAAACCGAGTCTAATCTGGGACACCCTAGCTTCAACAGGCAGCCAGTTTAGTTCCTGAAAGCAGCTCCTGCCTATGTGAGTACGTGGACTCGCCTTCAATACTACCCTGATCAGCTTATTCTGGGCTATCTGGAGCTTCCCCTTCATACGTTTAGATAAGCCCCAAAACCAGGGAGTACTAGCATAGTCAAAATGGCATTGAATGAGGGCAGTAGCTAGCACTTTCATGTAGTCCTTATCAAATCAAATGTATTTATATAGCCCTTCTTAGATCAGCTAATAACACATTATCAAGCAGCTTGGACTTTCTAGCTAATAATGCATTTGTCGCACATACTGTATACACATTTGAAATTGAGGAAAATCACACAGTCCAGCACATCCCGGTAGCATGTAAACAAGACCTTGTGATCCTTAGCAGATTTGATTCTGTTTACAGTACGGTTCAGGCTTATGGTCTGACGAGCCAACAGAAGGGACAGGGCTCATACTGAACAGACTTAAGGTCTGGGGACATCACACACTGTGTCTGGAAGGTGAGGATGTGGTGCATATGTGAGAGAGAAAGAGACAGAGAGAAAGAGCGAGTGTGTGTATGGGTGGGTGAGTGTGTGTGGGTGTGTGTGCGTGGGTGGGTGCATGAGGAATGGTGCGTGTTGGTTAAGCATTCCGGGCACTACGAATGAAATGTTATTATTCTTTTTGGTTTTATTATTATTATCATGCCAGTTCAGCCATTAAAACACAGCCAGAGTGATAGCCTGTACAAAACAAACCTGTGTGTTCACCTTTGACCCTGAAACAAAACTACATCTTATCTACTCTTACCCTACCCACTCACCGGAACAAAAGAAAAGCGAGAGAGAAATATATAAATAAAGAATAAACAAAGCCGAAAGTGCTGAGGAGAGAGAACACTACACTCCAGGTCATGGAGGGAGGGAAGGAGGGAAGAGAGGAAAATTAAATGAAGTACGTCGTGTTTGTGCTCAGCTGAATTCATGCTTCTTCTCCTTTTATTTATTTCATCTGTTATAAAACCGCACAGCAGCAGAAGCATCAGGCGCAACCCTGTGGCTCTGCAACTAACACAAGAGTTCACAGGTGTGAACAGTAGGCCTCCATTGTAGCTTGCCACAGGCCCAGCTGCACACAAGCTATCCAATTTAAAGGTGCACACAAGCTATTCAATTTGCAATTGAGCCCTAATCCCTTTGTGGAAGTGTCAACACTTCAGACGCAGTGCTGTCAATCATCAACTGAGGTGGACGGTGTTAAAAGTCACGCCATTAAAGACTCTCACATTGCAGACATATGTGTGACTCGTTTCAGGAAACTAGACGTATGTTGCGCGTCACTACTTCATAGAAAAGCCATTTAAACGTAAACTTTATTTTACATTTTTTGGCAGAAATGCCTTCTGGAATATGTGAACTTTTATGTGCCTTAATAACAAACTTGTATGCCATCTGTAAATACAACTACCATGATTGGCTGAGATAATGAGTGGGCTGGATATGGCGAGAGATGAGTTCGGATTGGTCTGCCGTGTAGCGCACTTCTGTCTATAACATGAGCTGGTCAGTATGTGTAGGTAATCAATCAAATTCAATCAAATGTATTTATAAAGCCATTTTTACATCAGACGATGTCACAAAGTGCTGTACAGAAAGCCAGCCTAAAACCACAAACAGCAAGCAATGCAAATGTAGAAGCACGGTGGCTAGGAAAAACTCCCTAGAAAGGACAGAATCTAGAAAGAAACCTAGAGAGGAACCAGGCTATGAGGGGTGGCCAGTCCTCTTCTGGCTGTGCCGGGTGGAGATTATAACAGAACATGGCCAAGATGTTCAAACGCTCATAGATGACCAGCAGGGTCAGTTAATCATAATCAAGGTGGTTGTAGAGGGTGCAACAGGAACACGTCCAGTGAACAGGTCGGGGTTCCACAGCCACAGGCAGAACAGTTAACTTATTTGAAAGATATCACATAGCAGAACTACATAAGTGTTGCTCTCCACTTTCTGGAGGACCGAGTTTTGAAATCAGTGGAATTAGAGTATGATAGCTAAGAAGATGGAGAAAATTCTGGCGTTTGATTGAAAATATGCAGACGGAGTCGAAAAGAGAACACACAGAAGACTATTGTGTAAAACACCTGTCTCCGGATTACATCTTCAAACTAAGGGCAGCCATGGCATCCATGACAGAAAGCGAGAAGTGTCCATCCATGTATATCCATCCACGTAAGATAGTCTAGCTAGCTAAATGTTTTAGATATTACACATTTCTAACTTGTCAGAAAGTCATTTTCATTTCAAGCTAACACTGCGTTTACAAACGGCCAGAGCGCACTCTGAGCACACTCTGGCACACCAGATTAAATTTACTAATACACCCGTAGTATAAACCAGCCTTTAGTCTTGAAATCTTTGGCCTCGCATGTGAATCCTTAAAGAGATGGGTGGGGCTAAGAGGCTTTAGAGGGTGTGAACGATGCTGAATGGTGTAGACAAAGAAGAGCTCTCCAGTAGGGACATTTTCTCAAAAGTGGGGTTACAAGTTTATCAACTTTCAAAGCAGAATTACTTTCTAATTTTTCCTCAACTGGCATGATGTACCATTTTCTATTTCTGAGTCTTAACTTTTATCCAATGTAAAAAAACACAATTTCACATTTTGCTACATAAGACTGAATCGAACCGGTCGGTCACATATGAGGCCTACCCACCCATAGCACGCGCTCCAGCAGGTATATTTCACTGGTCATCCCCAAGGCCAACACCTCCTTTGGCCGCCTTTCCTTACAGTTCTCTGCTGCCAATGACTGGAACGAATTGCAAAAGTCACTGAAGCTGGAGACATATCTCCTTCACTAACTATAAGCATCAGCTGTCAGAGCAGCCTACCGATCACTGCACCTGTACACAGACCACCCAACTACCTCATCATCATATTATTTTTGTTGTTGTTGCTCTTTTGCACCCCAGTATCTCTACTTGCACATCATCATCTGCACATCTATCAATCCAGTGTTAATTCTAAATTGGTAATTATTTCGCCACTATGGCCTATTTATTGCCTTACCTCCCTAATCTTACTATATTTGCACACACAGTATATAGATTTTTCTATTGTTATTGACTGTATGTTTGTCTATCCCATGTGTAACTCTGTGTTGTTGTTTTTGTCACACTGCTTTGCTTTATATTGGCCAGGTCGCAGTTGTAAATGAGAACTTGTTCTCAACTGGCCTACCTGGTTAAATAAAGGTGAATTTAAAAAAAAAATGGGGCCTACATGGAATGGAATCCAACCAATAGTGCTTAAAGGTGCTATACTTCAGTGTTTCCTAAACTCGGTCCTTGCGTGCACGTTTTGGTTTTTGCCCTAATACTACACAGCTGATTCAAATAACCAACTCATCATCAAGCTTTGATTATTTGAATCAGCTGTGTAATGCTAGGGACAAAACCAAAACGTGGACCCAAGGGGAGTGCGGTCCACGTCCCGCGCCGGAGCCGCCACCATGGACAGATGCCCACCCGGACCCTCCCTATTGTTTTGATGTGCGTCCGGGAGTCCGCACCTTAGGGGGGGGGGGTTCTGTCACGCCCTGGTCGAGGTATTTTGTGTTTATCTTCATTTATTTGGTCAGGCCAGGGTGTGGCATGGATTTTTGTATGTGGTGTGTTTTGTTCTGGGGTTTTGTTAGGTATTGGGTTTGTGGTTTAGTGGGGTTCTCTAGCAAAGTCTATGGCTGTCTGAATTGGTTCTCAATCAGAGGCAGGTGATTATCATTGTCTCTGATTGGGAGCCATATTTAGTCAGCCATATTCTTTGAGTGTTTCGTGGGTGATTGTTCATGTCACTGTGTTCGTTTGCACAAGATAGGCTGGTTCGGTTTTCACATTATGTTTTTGTATAGTTTGTGTTTTTGTCTTCATTAAAGATGTATCGAACAAACCATGCTGCATTTTGGTCCGATCCTTGCTACACCTCCTCGTCCGAGGAGGAGATAGAAGAAAGCCGTTACAGGGGGGGCCCCAGGCTCGAGTTTGGGAAACCCTGCTATACTTAACAATTAAGCGATAACTTAGTTATTTTGTACCTTACATATATAATTGTATATAAATGGACCTCTCTTTCACCTAAACAAAACACAGGAGCAGTCAAAAGGGGGGAGACATTTTGAAGAAAGCCCCATCCCTCCCCTTTTTCTTAATCTTCTTTCAAATTCAGGCACAATCTAAATTATAAAAAAATGGCTGACCCCAATTATCTATAGTGCTCTCCGGTCTGGATTAAAGAATCACCTTTCATATCCTGCCAAAACTCTCCCCCCACCCTTTGACTCCCCAAACCATCTTCATATCTGACTCGGACCAAATTCCTCTCTCCATCCCATCCATTCTAGACATCTCAATCAACTTCTTTTGCTTATAGGGGGCTCACTAAATATCACTGCAGTGTTCAAAAAAAAAATCACCCCCCTCCAGTCTATTTGGCACACAGGGCTTTTTATCATACATGAATAATCGTTCACTCTGATTGATTTTTAAGAGTTGTTGTAAAAAAACAACATTGCCAGTAAGTGGGTGCACAATTTACTTAACGCTTTTTCAACACCTGTTTTTTTAATATTTTTTTATACTAGACTTTTCTGACACTTGAGCTGTTTGTTTTTACACCTTCAATATATTAACATTAAATCATTATTGTGGCCAATGCCGCTATCTAAAAATACATATTCATAGAAAATCTACATCTAGGGCACATACCTAAGAGCAGTACCTCACGCATTAAGGGAATCGACGCGTGCTGCCGTTAACCCTGAAGTCTTACACTATGAGAGAAGCAACAATCAATATTAGCCACAGTGTGGGATCTTAAGAATTGAAGTCATTTCTGCATGAAGTCACCGTACACTTCGTGTGACATGTACTAATTATGACCGAGAACCTTCAAAGGTCAGCGGGGAGCACCATTGATGATGCAGTGGGCACACAATACTACAGCCCTCTATTGATCACAGCACCCGCAAGCTCACCGACTAGGCGAGTCAAAAGGCCTCCTGCTGAGACGGGGGCCTGGGATTAAAAATAAAAAATAAATACAATAACACACATCACGACAAGAGAGACGACACAACACTGCATAAAGAGAGACCTAAAGACAACAACATAGTAAGGCAGCAACACACGACAACACAGCATGGTAGCAACACAACATGACAACAACGTGGTGGCAACACAACATGGTAGCAGCACAAAACGTGGTACAAACATTATTGGGCAACAAGGGGCAAGAAGGTAGAGACAACAGTACATCACACAAAGCAGCCACAACTGTCAGTATGAGTGTCCATGATTGAGTCTTTGAATGAAGAGATTGAGATCAAACTATCCAGTTTGAGTGTTTGTTGCAGCTCGTTCCAGTCGCTAGCTGCGGCGAACGGAAAAGAGGAGCGACCCAGGGATGTGTGTGCTTTGGGGACCTTTAACAGAATATGACTTGCAGAACGGGTGTTGTCTGAGGAGGATGAGGGCTGCAGTAGTTATCTCAGATAGGGGGGAGTGAGGCCTAAGAGGGTTTTATAAATAAGCATCAACCAGTGGGTCTTGCGATGGGTATACAGAGATAACTAGTTTACAGAGGAGCATAGAGTGTAGTGATGTGTCCTATAAGGAGCATTGGTAGAAAATCTGATGGCCGAATGGTAAACAACATCTAGCCGCTCGAGAGCACCCTTACCTGCCGATCTATAAATTAAGTCTCCGTAATCTAGCATGGGTAGGATGGTCATCTGAATCGGGGTTAGTTTGGCAGCTGGGGGCGAAAGAGGAGCGATTACGATAGAGGAAACCACGTCTAGATTTAACTTTAGCCTGCAGCTTTGATATGTGCTGAGAGAAGGACAGTGCACCATCGAGCCATACTCCCAAGTACTTGTATGAGGTGACTACCTCAAGCTCTAAACTCTCAGAGGTAGTAAAAAGACCTGTTGGAAGAAGGGAATTCTTCTTACCAAACCGCATGACCTTTGTTTTGGAGGTGTTCAGAACTAGGTTAAGGGTAGAGAAAGCTTGTAGGACACTCATGAGCCATCCTCCCCTCGGCAGCCTCCTGTGATGTTTATTACCAGTGTTAGAGAGGATATGCTAGTTTCATTTTGACCGAACGCTCCTATCCGTATTTACAGCTCGTATCTCATTAATTGCACACACTTATCGGGCAATGCTTTTTCAACAATTGGGGATAAAACAATAGCACCGGTGCATGGTTTTAATAAGAGACGGAGAGAGAGAAAAAAGGAGAAAGAAAGAAAGAGGACAAATATCTGCCTAGATGGACAAGCGTTGTTCGGGAGGTAGTGGATAACACATACCCTTCTGCTGGAAGCGGGGCTAATATTTTCTCGAAGGACTCAACCTCCAATAAATTACGCTCACATTTAATAAGCTATCTTGGGCCAAATCGCAGACTCCTTTAGCATCTATTCATTCACCTAATTAATCAGGTACCCATACATTACTAGCTTGTTTTATTCCATATTTGTACCCCGGTAAAAAGAAGAAGATGAGCCAAGGCCTCTAATTAGGAATGATTATCTATTTTCCGTAATGAGAATTGATGGCTTCTCTTCTGTTCAACAAAGCCCTTTCTTTCTTTCTCGCACTCTCTCCTCTCCTTCTTTCCTCCCACCTAACCACAAAGACACCCCTACGAGTGCAAATCAGGGCCCTTATATAAAATGAGAGGCTAAATCAGGCACTATATGATTAATGGACATAATTTCCGGAGGCCTTGAGTCGCATGCCAACGAGCCCACTTCACCTTGCAAAGCTTTCTGATGATTCGATTTAGACGGTGTCACAGAAGTCAAACAGCTTACCGACGAGTGTCGTCTTGTACCCCCCACCGTAGCCCCTAACCCCTTCTGCCACTCATGTTCCTCTCGAAACCAGGAGAACTTAATTAGATCACCTAACTTCTCATCTGACTTCTTACCTCTTCAGGTTTAATAAAAAGAGGGAGATTGAAAGAGCTGTGTAATAGTGGTAGTGGAACAAAAATATCTAATTCAATGATGTTCTTCCCTCCTTGTCCATTGCATACCAAAATAAACAGTAAGATGGACAGTACTGACAAACCGTATCTCAGAAAGGAAGACAAAGAGCAATAAAGAAAACGACCTACATTTCTATTTCTATTACCTTATGTTAAGATTTCCCACTCCAGGAGAGCCCTGGAAAAAGCCTAAATTAGCCCCCTTCAGAAGGTGTGAATAAGCGTACAGTAATCCAGTGACCCCGTGGGGGTCATTCTCCCTACCTCCCCCTTATCTGTGAACACCAAAATGGCCACACTTTCAATGTCTCTCTCTGTGTGGCATGGCAAGCCCCTGTCTAATGTTATGTAAACAGCGTACTGCCGCCGCTCGCTGATTTAACAAATGTTAATATTGCATGAGCAGCGCTTGGGCCTCTTTGATGATAAAAAGTGAGGCAGGCAGCACCAGCTCTCAAAAAACTAGGTCTTCCCCTAAGGGGACGGGCGGATGGAGCGACTCCTTGAGGACTTCCGTTTGTTGACTTCTACTTTTTTTTTACGCCACTTCGGGGGTTTGGCTTAGTATCGTATCTCCACGGTGACATCACTGCAGTCAGAGAGGAGGATCGTTTTTTCCCCGGTTGAAAACAGGAACCACCAGCATAGTTGAGAGATAATCTTGCAATAAATGCTGGGGGAAAAAAATAAAGGAGAGGCTTGAAAATGTAAAATGCATTAGTTAGGGGGGGGGGGGGGGGGGGGGGGTAGGCATTACTTATGAATATGATTGAAGGGGCCTGTTTGAAAATCATTGAAAATCAGATATAATCAAATCAAATCATTGAGAACCATTACAAATCATCACAGTCGTGCTTCGGTATCGAGTTTGACACAGTAACTAATTGCTATTCAGGGCAGACATTTTGGGCCGGGAAGGCCATCTGCAAGTCCATGTTTAAAAGCAAACCCTTTTGACCCGCCGCTCATCTGGCATAGAGTAACACACACCGAGTAAATGAGGAAAATCTTGTGGCATTCAGACCATCACACAGCTCATTATTCCTTCATTGTCAATGATTTTGAACACAACCCCTTAGAAAGGGAATCCTGCGTTGACTTGACACGGACGAGAAAAGTGAATATTCTAACCGACTGTACATATTGTAGTATGTGAACTCCGGTGCATTTGATATAGAAACATACACAGGTTTCAGTGCAAAGCACTTACAGTACAAACCTCCCACATGTAATGGACATTTGGGGTCAAAGACAAAGTGCATTTCAGTTGTCTTACGGCATTTCACAAAGCAACATGAATACAGTATCTTTAAATGTCTCAAGGTAGCCATTCTGTCCTTCAAAATGATTGAAGAGCCTTGAGATGTTCCCCGAATCCCGGAAATATTTGTCAATGGCAAACAGCGACTGTCCTCTACTGTAGGCTACTGTTTGAAACTCCCAATTGAAATGTATACATGAGAGAGGAAGGGAACGCAAGCGAGAGAGAGAGAGAGAGAGAGAGAGAGAGAGAGAGAGAGAGAGAGAGAGAGAGAGAGAGAAAGAAAAAGAGACAGTGTGCGTGTGTGCCTGTGTGTGTGAAAAAGAGTAAGCGTTTCAATGTTAGCCTACACCTGTTGTTTACGGAGCATGTGACAATTATAACACTTGATTTGATTTGAGATAGACAGAGAGAAAGAAGAAGTTGTCCGATCTAAAGGAGAAAGATCTCAGAGGTGTACCCTCTTAACAGTACTCCCTCCTTCAGCCGGATGGAGAGATCACAATATCTCTCTTTCTCCTCACCTGTGCTCTGCTTTACCTCTATCCAATTTTCCATCAACCCTCCATCTGGAGCCTATTCTCTTCATGTGTCCACAGGGACCGGGCCTTCATTAGTGGCTGTACCAGCACCTGAGAATCCCACATGCACCTCTGCTTCTCACATCCCATCACAAGAGTGTGTGTGTATGTGTGTGTGTGCACGCCACAAGACAGTCCAGGCCAGAGGTGATGGAAACCGAAAATTCCTATGTCTGTTATCGCCCACCTCCAATCTCCCATCTAGTCTCTCTCCCTTTAAAGCTCTTCATTAGGAAGGGTCGCTCGCTCTCTCTCTTCACCCCTGGTTGTCAGAAACAAACTGGCCTGTCAAGTGGGTCTTGGATGTCTTTACTGGTAGCTATTTTGGAAGTTTTGCTGAGAGTATAGACGCAGAGGCATACGGAAAGCAACAAGCACACTCACACCGTGAATATCTACAGACACGCACACGGGAACACACACACACACCCACACAAATACACACACACGTGTCCTAAAGACAAACCCAGGGGTCTGAGTCAGCAACGGGGTACTGCAGACTGCAGTTAAGTGGATCACACTCACGTGACCTTGAGAGAACTGTAGAGAACTGCTTCTGGTAGAAGTACAGATTTTTTATGAACCATTGACCTTGTCGGTCAAGGTAAAATGGCGGTTGGGACGTGGTTTAATTTGCCCTCATAAAATGCTTGTCATACAGATGAGAGTAAAGGAAAGCTCTACGCCCTAGGTTCGGTGGCTATGTCCCAAATGACCCCCGACTCTCTCTTTAGTGCAATACTTTTTACAAGAGCCAATAGTGCCCTGGTCAAAAGTAAAGCACTAAATAGGGAATAGGGTGCCATTTTTGACTCAGTCAGTATGTTAGAGATGCAGTTGGAAAAGGGGGAGATCGATATTCCCAATCAATCTAAGCTTCCGGAGAATCGGCTGCCACACTCGGCTACAGACCTGGCTCACTAGAATCCATAAAACTAATAATGTATGGCTTGTGCAGTTCTTGGGCGAAAGGAACACTCCCATTACCAAAGGAAATCATATAGGATTTCCTGTCAAGCTTCGGTTTTTGACATTTGATTTAGTCCCAGTGATTCAGTGTGTTATTCAAAACAAGGTGAATCACTCAAAGACAATAAAACGTGGGAACTTCAAATCTGCAACATTAAAGATCATTTAATTGTTTTTAAGATATTTCTTTCTTCCTTTTTTAGTCCTTTGATTTAAAATATCAGAGATATCTATCAGAAGATAATTATACAGTTGAAGTCAGAAGTTTACATACACCTCAGCCAAAATCCGTTTTTTCACAATTCCTGACATTTAATCCTAGTAAAAAGTCCCTGTCTTAGGTCAGTTAGGATCACCACTTATTTTAAGAATATGAAATGTCAGAATAATAGTAGAGAGCATGATATTTTTCAGCTTTTATTTCTTTCATCACATTCCCAGTGGGTCAGAAGTTTAAATACACTCAATTAGTATTTGGTATTATTGCCTTTAAAATGTTTAATAACTTGGGTCTGTCACGCCCTGACCTTAGATATCCTTTTAATGTCTCTATTTTGGTTTGATCAGGGCGTGAGTTGGGGTGGGCATTCTATGTTTTTCTATGTTTTGTATTTCTTTGTTTTGGCCGGGTATGGTTCTCAATCAGGGACAGCTGACTATCGTTGTCTCTGATTGGGAACCATACTTAGGTCGCTTTTTTGGGAAGAAGGAGGATTGGACATGGGAGGAGATCCTGGATGGTAAGGGGCCCTGGAGGCAGGCTGGGGAGTATCGCCGTCCACTGGAGACAGCTAAGGCAGAGCGGCAACATTATGAGGGAACGGGTGGAGCCAGCTCTGCGCTCGAGACCGCCAGTGCGCCTCCACGGCCCAAGGTATCCGGTGCCTCGGCCAAGGAAGGGGCCTCCTGCATGTCTCCCCAGCCTGGTGAGTCCTGTGCCTGTTCTCAGAGCCAGGTCTCCTGTGTGTCTCCCCAGCCTGGTGAGTCCTGTGCCTGCGCCCAGCCCGGACCCTCCAGCAATGCCCTCCAGTCTGGAGCCTCCAGCGTCGCCTTCCAGACCGGAGCCTCCAGAGGCGCCCTTCACTCCGGAGCCTCCAGCGGCGCCCTTCAGTCCAGAGCTTCCAGCGATGCTCTCCAGTCCGGAGCCTCCAGAGGCGCCCTTCACTCCGGAGCCTCCAGCGACGACGGTCGCCAGTCCGGAGCTTCCAGCGATGCTCTCCAGTCCGGAGCCTCCAGAGGCGCCCTCCAGTCCGGAGCCTCCAGCGACGACGGTCGCCCAGTCCGGGGCCTCCAGCGACGACGGCCGCCAGTCCGGGGCCTCCAGAGACGACGGTCGCCCAGTCCGGGGCCTCCAGAGACGACGGTCACCCAGTCCGGGACCTCCAGAACCATGCTTAGGTACCCTTTTTCCCACCTGTGTTTGTGGGAAGTTAACTTTGTTTGATGGCACATAGCCTTAAGCTTCACGGTTTGTTTTGTGGTGTTTATTGTTTTGTCGGCGTCATTTCGAATAAAGGACAGCCGTGACAGGGTCAAACATTTCGGGTAGCCTTCCACAAGCGTCCCACAATAAGTTGGGTGAATTTTGACCCATTCCTCCTGACAGAGCTGGTGTAACTGAGTCAGGTTTGTAGGCCTCCTTGCTTGCACAAGTTTTTTCAGTTCTGCCCAAAAATGTTCTATAGGATTGAAGTCAGGGCTTTGTGATGACCACTCCAATACCTTGACTTTGTTGTCCTTAAGCCATTTTGCCACAACTTTGGAAGTATGCTTGGGGTCATTGTCCATTTGGAAGACACATTTGCGACCAAGCTTTAACTTCCTGACTGATGTCTTGAGATGTTGCTTCAATATATCCACATCATTTTTCTATCCTCATGAGGCCATCTATTTTGTGAAGTGCAACAGTCCCTCCTGCAGCAAAGCACCCCCGCAACATGATGCTGCCACCCCCGTGCTTCACGGTTCGGGATGGTATTCTTCGGCTTGCAAGCCACCCCCTTTTTCCACCAAAGATAACGACAGTCGTTATGGCCAAACAGTTCTATTTTTGTTTCATCAGACCAGAGGACATTTCTCCAAAAGTACGATCTTTGTCCCCATGTGCAGTTGCAAACCGTAGTCTGGCTTTTTTTCCCCCCATGATGCCAAGCAAAGAGGCACTGAGTTTGAAGGTAGGCCTTGAAATACATCCACAGGTACACCTCCAATTGACTCAAATTATGTCTATTTGCCTATCAGAAACTTCTAAAGCCATGACATCATGGTACAGTCAACTTAGTGTATGTAAGCGTCTGACCCACTGGAATTGTGATACAGTGAATTATAAGTGAAATAACCTGTATGTAAACAATTGTTGGAAAAAATGACTTGTGTCATGCACAAAGTAGATGTCCTAAATGACTTGCCAAAACTATAGTTTACAAGAAATTTGTGGAGTGGTTGAAAAACGAGTTTTAATGACTCCAACCTAAGTGTATGTAAACTTCCAACTTCAACTGTATATATATATATTTTTTGTCGGTCATATTCTTTTCTGTTTCTATGGTGGCCTGTCCTATTATTTTTTTGTGATTCTAGACCTAAAATCTCAGAGGAAATCTATCTATCATCGGTTACAAAATAAGCCATTTTCCCTTTCGTACAAGCTCTCTGGGGTCTAAGTGCTTTCCTCATTCATCCATCCCTCCCTCGCGCCCTGGTCCGTGGTTGGTCAATTAATTTTAATAGACAAAGGGATAAAGAGGAAATTGAACATTATACCACATATTACACAGAGAGGTATCAAGGTCTTTCTAAAACGCACAACCACTGCTGATATTATTTCTCCCTTAGTATGTTTCCTATTATCCAGCATCTATCTCCTCACAGTGATTGTCTTTTGTAGTGTCAGCGTAAACCCAGATGACTGAGGTGTGGAATTAGGATGCAGTGTGTGTGTGTGTGTGTGTGTGTGTGTGTGTGTGTGTGTGTGTGTGTGTGTGTGTGTGTGTGTGTAATATTGAGTCTGTCAGAGAGTGATTTGAGGGATTGATCCGATGCGAGAGGCAGATGTCTTTGGGGATGCCTGCCGCTGTAGTCAGGTGTGTGCAGTCTAGCGTGTGTGCTACGGTGTAGGTATATATATGGTCCTGTATGACTGTTTGTTTGTGCCTGTGTGTGTGTATGACAATTAGGGGAGACAGAGGGCCCCCTCTTCCATCTTTCACTGGGCCATGATGAAATGGAGATAGACTTTAATTTGAGTTTTATGGCAAGCTGGAGGAGAAGGCGAGGGTGGAGAATAGGCACTTGGGGGGGCCTCCAGAGGCATTAGCATTGTGTCTCCTATTTACTTCCCCGTTTCAGAGCGGGGGCTCGACAAACCCGGGTTCAAATAGTATTCAAAACATTTCAGACATGTTATCTATGCTCAATTGGCAAACCCCGAACCCCACCCATCGTACACTTACGGCAGGCTTGAGCAAACGCTCCAAAGGCTTTGGGAGGTTTCAAATGTTTTTTGAACCCTGGTGTGGCTGCTGCTTCCTGTCACTAACGTATGAACATTACCTGGGCCATGTCAGCAACACGGTGGAACATGTGTGCATCCTGCCATCGTCAATCACTGGGAATAAGAACAGGATGTGATCGACAGATAGGCCTGGGAAACATGTAAGCATAGGAATAGAATTAACGGCAGTGTACCCATCATGGTACATTGAGTTGAATGCGAATGTCCCCTCGAATAATTCTATTCCTATGCATGTAGCCATCACACATTGTATGTGGCGCTGTCACTGTGTGTCTGCTTCGCTACACAAACCAATTTCCGTTGGTGTCTGGTCGCAATATTTGGTTTACGTCCTGTCTCGGTTTTTTGGGGGGGTAAAACATAAGGACCCACGTTGAGTTTCTGATGTCCTTGAGTCATATGAAGCGACAATTGTGTTACTACTCAACCAGCCTCTTCACATGAGTTCTGGTCTGTCCCAAATGAAACCCTATTATTATTATTATTATGGGCAATGGTCAAAAGTAGTGCACTATAAAGTGAATATGATGCCATTTGAGACACAGCCTGAGAATGATGTTTCATCCCAAACACACTATGATCCATCGCTGATGAGATTAAACAAATGGCTTTTGAAAGCCTTGACAGCCATTAGGAGAAAACGTAACATGTCTAGACATGGGTACTGCACACCGCAAGACCACACCAACCCCATCTTGAAAGCACAAGCAACTATACGTTAATCAGACCCTTTGTTGTACTTCATCTCGTATAATCCACTTAGTGTCATATCGGCAAAACATGACAGGAATTCGGCGTGCATTCGTTGCAGACGCGTTTCCACACTAAAATATCCTTTAGAGGAAAGGTGTCAACTGGAGGTGATATTGCTAGCTGGGATATTTCTGGGGGAGGACTGGGCTGATATACTGTAGCTCATGCAGTCGGGACTCTCCAGGAAGAGTTTCCCAGAGCCAACATCTGGCCAGATCTCCAGTAGTAGGCTGATTTCTCCCTCCCTCTCTGTCTCCATCCCAATACTCTTCCCATCCCATCCTCTCTCTTCCTCCCTCCCTCTGACCCCTCCATCTCTTTCTCCATCCCAAACCTCTCTCCCTCCCGACCTCTGTCTACCTCTCTCCCTCTGCCCATTCTCTCTCTTTCTCTATCCATCCCTCCCTCCCTCTGCCCTCTCTCTTGTCCCTGCTGGTCCACAGGGACCTGGGCAGGACATAATGGGCTAAGCAGCAGTTTACTGTATTCTAGACTGGAGATGAAAAGGCTAATTCCGCGGGCCGGCCTTTCAATTTGGGACTAATCGTTCTTTACATCTCAAAACCCTGTGGCAATGCAACACTGGAACAGGCCCGGGTGGTTTGGGTTCCCTTAATTGTTTTAGATATCTAGGGAAAGGATACTAGTAGACTATAAATAGGTTGAACATTGTACCCTCTTCTTCATATTAATCAAATTCATTAAGAACGCTTCAAGTAATGAAGACCAAACTTTCCTAAAATATACATCAATTAGCTGTGTTTGTTCCTGCATTAAGGTCGCCATTATACTTTTCTAAAAGTCATGTAATAATGACAGATTTCTCCTTATAGATGAATCAATGTTAGGTGTGTTTGTTCCTGCATTGAGGCTATCATTATCCAGTTGACCTTGCGTAATGAAAGTATTCCCTGCCACTTAAAAGACCTCCTCCCACACACGGGGACTATAGGAATGCACAGTTCACATCAGCGACAGAGCAAAAATAACATGTCTGACTTAGACAGGTTCTATCGCTCAAGGCTAAACAAATGGACGTGAATGCCTGGGGACTGTCTGAAGAAGTGGTGGTTTTCAAACGGACATATTGAAGACTGCGATCGCTCTATAACTCTGGATTCTGCTAACTTTCCCAAATTCCCAGGTTTTCCAGAAAATCTTGGTTTGAGGACTCTTTATTTCCTACTTATTCCCTCCTGATGCCGGGAACCTTTCAACCGGGATTACAGGAAACCTTGGGATTTTTTTGGAACGTCAGTCAGTCGGTGTTGCTGATAGCCATGTGGCTGTTCAAGTCCCAATCCCAGTTGCAGCGATTTCCACCCCAGCTGCGACATATTAGCTGTAGCCTGCGGCTTTATTGATCTGATTGCCCTACATCACAGTTAAATCACATTAAACCTCCTATTAATCCACAGCTGTCACCTATGATTGCTGAGCACGGGAGTTTTCTGACACCGTGGATCTAGTTTGTGTTTTGAGATATATCTATCCCCCTGTAGGGTCGTAGGGTCAGTATCAGGCGACCGCAGGTCATCTGGAATACAGGTGTGACCAGTGGCGAGACGCCAATCTAATAGAGTTATTTTTCTGATGACTAATTATTTTAACCTCGGAGCAGATCAAACACATCTTAAAATAGCATCTTTAGCGAGGGAGGGGGAGGGGTGTTGATGTATCTCTTTCTCAATCCCTCCAAAAGCTGTCTGCTGCATCCCATCTCCTGCACCCAGATTTCCTCTGAGGCCCATAACTCCTGAGCGGAGCAGGGATTAACCATTTGCCCAAAGGTCTGGGTCATCACAAATAGACTTGTTCCAACAGCCATCCATCCCCCCCCCCCCCCCCCCCCCCCCCTCCCCCCACCGCTTTCTCCTGACACGGCAGCTTAATGCACTCCGCACCCCGGGATAATATTTACTGCCGCAGTCAGTCTCGCGACGCTCCGAAGGCCGATCCGATATTGGTTACATTCAACTCCCATATCGATTCTGCATAATCATTGAACCTTTTTTTTCTTCCTCCCTTCGCTTGTCTCCGGTCTCTCTTTCCCTCCCATCCCCGAGTAAGGTCACTGCTTTAAATCTAAAGGACGGCGAGTTAATGAACTGATGCAGCAGAAATTAAAACAGCGTTTCAAGTCCTCTCGCGAAAGGGGGGCAATATTTCAACAGTGCGCGGAGAATGGCACTTAACTGCTACTTTGAAATTGTAAATGGGAACAGTGTTGGTGGCATTGGTAGGTCTTATTACTGCTGATTACATAGAAAATGGACAGGGGAGATGTCCGCTTCCATGTACTTGTAAGATTACAGGTTACAGTCTATTAGCCTTTGACTGCTTTTGGTTTAGTCCAGGTTATAGTATAAAGAGAAACACCAATGAACAACATGGTGTAACGCTTGTCGTCTGGGGAAGGAGAGGAGGACCAATGCGCCGCGTGGTAAGTGTTCATATTTTAAATATTTTAATGAACACTGAAAACAAAACAATAAACAACCAACGAACAGTCCTGTAAGGTGCAAGCCAACACTAAACAGAAAATAACCACCCACAAAACACAATGGAAAACAGGCTACCTAAATATGGTTCTCAATCAGGGACAACGATTGACAGCTGCCTCTGATTGAGAACCATACCAGGCCAAACACAGAAATAGAAAATCATAGACAAACTAACATGGACAACCCACCCAACTCATGCCCTGACCATACTAAAACAAAAGACAAAACAAAGGAACTAAGGTCAGAACGTGACACATGGACAGCTGCTTTTCACTTTTCACTTGTATGGGGCAATGAAATCCATTTAAGACACGATTCTTAAAGGTCGGACTAGAAGTGCAGGAATAACTAAGGCTAAAAATACATAACTATTTTATGGTTTCTAAAATCCCAGCGATAGTAATCGTCTATGATAAAAATCAAATATATTTTTTTTTAACTAGGCAGTGCCTTCCAACTTTATTAAAATCCACTCTTTTTAAACTGGGCCTATTGTAAACAATGCATTATTAATAGGAGCTAGCGTTCAAATATTAAGAAACAGAGAAACTAAATTAAGAGTAGGGGCGAAACAAATGCTCTTCAAAGCAGATAGTTAAGGGACAAAAGCACTACAAAGGGGTGCAATGTTATCATGGGACGTCGTACTACAAATAAACCACAGATGAAACCAGGGACCATTGAGACATCCTATTAATGAGGACAGGCAGGGGAACAAGACAGAGAGAGAGAGAAAGTGAGAGCGAGAGAAAGGGACAGAGAGAAAGAGAGAGAGAGATAGGGGGGGTAGAACTGGTGAAGCAAATGTGGCTGCTTTGAAATGGGAGTCAAGAGTACAAGAAAATGGGGGAAGGAGGTGAAAAAAAGGGAATATGGGGTGGAAGAGGGGGTAAGAGAAGGGTCATGACTGCATGTGGTCCAAGAAGGGAGGCTAGGGGTCAAGTTCAGGGGACACAAGGCCAGAGAAAGGGATTTGTCTCAGGATTTTAACCACCATAAGTCCTTTTTAACCGGTAAGCACGGCATGGCTGTTAGCTTTAAACAGGTTGTATCGTGTATCGTATCGTGTTGTCCTATTGTATCGTGTTGCGGATCATTTGTGAGGGAAAAACCCTAACCTATCTCATACACCTTATCTGAATGATTCAGACTGGAAAGGACGGGACCGTGCACTAATACTGACCTTGACCCATTGTGAAAAAATAGGTGAAAGAAAAATAGCAACACATACTAGAATTCTTTCAGAAAGACAAAAGGAGTACAGAGGCAGGCACTGATTGGTTAGTATAGAGTTGAGAGAGAAGAGGGCAGAGGTAGCCATCTTCAGAAGGTCCTGCACAGAAACACAAAGGAAAAAGGCCCTAAGGATGGGACCATAATGAGTCTCTCTCCAGAGTGGCCTCCTGCCAACATCGAGCCAAGGTCAGGGACGGGACCTTGCTTTAACATTGGAATAGTGATGGACTGCAACGTCCTTGTGATGTCCAATGGGGGTAACGACCAAGCTAATATACTACCGCCTCACAATAATAATAAAATAAATGTTTCCCCCAGAACAGAAGACGGGAGGCAATTTGATAGCCGGGACTAAATAATGTTCATCCTGTGTTTCAGTTAATGAGAGCGTGTCAGGGTTTTGGTCAGCGCTAATATAATGGAGACTGAGAGCCTTTATTGTTTAATGAGGGAGAGATAATTAAGAGGGTATCAACTATAGTGGAGGAGAAGGAGAGAAGGAGAAGGGGAGGGAGGGAATAGCGGCGGCTTTGGTCTTTGAAGACGGCCAAGGCTCTCCTCGTTGGAAGTCTTTCTGGGATGGCGGGTCAGGGAGAGGTACGACTCATTACGGGAGTGTTGGGATTTGATGAGAGCTCTGTAGCCACATAATTAGCCGGCCCTAACATAGGCAGGGCAGCTGGCCAACAGGACCCTAACACGGGGAGTGTAGCTGGCCAGGGGTAGGAAAACAACTAAATTGTCATACTTGTGTAAAAGTAAAGATACCTTAATAGAAAATGACTCAAGTAAAAGTGAAAGTCAAAAGTAACTGGAATTGCTAAAATGTACTTTAGTATCAAAAGTAAAAGTAAAAGTACACATAATTTCAAATTCCTGATATTAAGCAAACCAGACGGCACAATTTTCTTGCTTTTTTCTATTGACGGATAGCACACTACAACACTCAGACATAATTTACAAACAAAGCATTTGTGTTTAATAAGTCCGCCAGATCAAAGGCAGTAGGGATGACCGGGGATGTTCTCTTGATAAGTGTGTGAATTGGACCATTTTCCAGTCAAAATGTAAGGAGTACTTTTTGGTGACATGGAAAATGTATGGAGTTAAAAGTACATTGTTTTCTTTCGGAATGTAGTGAAGTAAATGTAAAATTTGCCAAAAAATATAAAGAGTAAAGTAAAGTACAGACACCCCCAAAAACCTACTAAAAGTAGTACTTTAAAGTATGTTTACTTAAGTATGTTACACCACTGTAGCTGGCCAACAGAACCCTAACACTGGATGTCTCTAATAGTTTATCTCTTTTTTTTCTTTCTCTATATGTGTCAATCTTTCTCTGTCACTGTCAATCTCACTATCCCTCTCTTTCTCCTTCTCTCCCCGTCTCTCCCTATGAATAAGTGCCTACTATGGCTGAAGTTGGGCAACTGGCAGTACAACATCACAATGATGAGAAGTGTAGCTAAAGCTTGTCATACACCGTATATTCCAAACCCCAGCCACAGCCAGTTAGGTCCTATTCCTTGGCCAACTCACAGAGTAACATTTCCCGCCTGCCAAAAAGCTGTCCCATTCCATAATATTAAGACCAGAAAGTTGAAATAAAGAGGCTGATGGGGGGTGGGTGGATGTTGATGGTGAACCAGACAGAGCGAGTGTGTTCCTAACTCCAAAAGCCCCAATCCAATTTGGGCTAATTAAGTTCATACAAAAGTTCATCATAAATATTTTCCTTTCTACAGCGCCGAGGTCTATTGCATTATATTCACCATGTCTTCTCTTTCCCTTTGTTCTCCGGTCGTGTCCTGTCTCAGCCAATCAAATGATGTTGTTGGTAATTAGTGGCTTCCTCTGCCTTGGTCGGGCAGGTGCTAATGAGGGTGATGCGATTAAGGGGGGCATGGGGGAGAGGTTGAACTTGGGACTGTGCAAGGTGATCAGAGGGCCCGGGGTTAGGGGGGAAAGGGGAAACTTGGGGCCCGAGACAGACAAGATCAAATAGAGACACAATAGGCTTGACGAAGGGCAGATCCAGCATGGCAACAACCCGTTTGATACTGAACACTGATCAACGTTGACCTCGGTGAGTGAGGAGGGAGCAACCCGGCTAATAGCTTACACGCATGCCTCTCCTTTCTTCAGTAGGATCTAACAGCATTGGCGTCAAAGAGTGATGACGAAGATGATGACGACGACGACGACAAATGACAACGACGGCAAATGACAATGACTTTTGATAACACACAACTTTATTAGGGAAAATGGATGCGTGGGAAATTTCTGCCAGGTATGTACATCATCTATGGATAGCAGCTTCTGACGAGATCACAGAGACACAGCGATGAATACATGAGATCTAATTAAATCACGCCAACACACAGCCATCTATTTGAACATAACCTACTTCCATCACCATTCGGTGCTATCAAACGCATCTAAAGCCAGGTGTGCACACCATGATTTTGGCCCCCGATTTAGCTGTCCCAGACACGTTTTTGAGACCAAAAAAAAAACCATGTCGTCGCATACTCGGGGGCACGTGGCCTTGACTGACACTCGTTTAATGTGAGCAGGTCAGAGACACAATCTGAGGGCTACCGATCTCGTGACAGAGCAGTCCCAGACGTCCCGATGTTTCCGAACGTTGGATTTTATCGGCACACGATCTGCAATGCTCTTGTGGCGTTAATGTGCAACGGCAGGTTTCGAGAGCGGTGATCAGCAATAGCCAATGAGAGCTCGCCAGAGCAAGAAGCCAGTGAGATGATGACGTTGTTCAGCATCACCCAGAATGTGTCGACTCTCAAGCAGAAGCGATGACTACTACTACTAGTATGCGTTTGTACATTAACAAAAGCCAAAGTGTCAAATTGTTACAGCTCTGAAGTTCACAGGAAATGTCACTCATTTCAAAATGGCGGCTAGACAGTTCAACTCTGTATGGCAAGTGTGAATGTCTGACTGACTGAGGCTGCTTTGAGCCACATCTCATTGTAGCTATGTTAAATCTAATCGCATCATCACATCATTGCTTTCGCCAAGACAGCGTGGTATCGACAATCCTCACGACCAAGTGAAGAATCTTGGTGTGTGTGATCCCCCCCCACCCCCCACCCCCCAGTCTGTGCCACATCGTTCAGTGTGCGCACCACTATGTTGGCAACACAAAAAAAACTACAGGAAAGATGTTTGTTTAACGTGAGAGGGTCAGCAATATTAGGATTTTGAAAGTCGTGTAGTGTACACAGCTTAAGTGCGTATATGAACATACCTTCATTTAAACTAATAACACCACATGCCACTGCCCATTCATCCATGTGTATAATGCACACTTAGAACATACTGTGCCATCCAACAGAAGGGAAATGTGTATATAAACACTGTCATTAAACTAATATGGTGTGTGCGATTTCGATCCATTTATTTGTACATGATGTGCAGTACTTTCAGACACAGTGCTATCAAATGCGACTAAATACACTTGAAGGAACCTACGGTGAACTAACACGTTAAGCCATCCATCTGTATGGACATAATGTGTGTGTGTGTGTGTGTGTACATTGGGTCAAATGCTGGCAAAGACTACATCCCAGGACTCCATAAATGACACTTCATTAAAAAAATCCATGAACCCCATGACACATACTGTAGGTGGTACGTATCTTTAACATCCCTGTAAGTGCGTATTTTTTTTGACTCTTTATTTAACTAGAGAAGTCAGTTAAGAAGAAATTCATATTTTCAATGATGGCCTAGGAACAGTGGGTTAACTGCCTTGTTCAGCGGCAGAACGACAAGATTTTCTACCTTGGCAGCTAAGGGATTTGAGCTCGCAACCTTTCGGTTACAAGTCCAACGATTTATCCACTAGGCTGACTGGTGTTTCGAAGCTAAATGCCCTTCTAATAGCCCTTCATTTCGGCTCCACTACAGCAACCGCAAATCATTTAATAACCTTCACTCCTCCTTCCCCCTCATTGTCTGGGAAGGAGCCATTGATATGTCACGTACTAGTAGAAGGCCAATGAATGTGTGTGTGTGTGTGTGTGTGTGTGTGTGTGTGTGTGTGTGTGTGTGTGTGTGTGTGTGTGTGTGTGTGTGCGTGTGTGTGCGTGTGTGCGTGCGTGCGCGAGTCTTTAAGGAAGGGGACCAAGCTCAGATGAAAACAAACAGGTTATACAACCACATTATCATGTTAATAAGGCTAAACTGAATCCCAAACGGCACCCTATTCCCTTCACAGAGGGTGCCATTTAGGATACAGATTTCAGTTTCTCTCCCCAACTGCCCTGAGTTGATAAAAACACTTGAAGCAGGATCAACTAACGGGAAAAGTTTCTGTTCGTAAAAATGATATAATAATATTCACTGTATAATGGGATGACCTTGAATGTTGCCTGCCCGTCTATCAAAGAGCTCCACCTGCATTCAGTTTCAATAATTTCTGTATTCCTCTATTACATTACAACGAGCATAGAGGGAACATCATGTAAACTCAAGCCCAAATTGAACTGAACATTTCTCGGGAAGAGAAGGAGTTGTGGAGTGCTCGAACCCTCAGAGAGAGAGAGAGCGAGAGAGACTAAGACAGAGAAAGAGGGAACTCAACCTCAGGGGGGGTGAATGATTCATTATTTTTTATTGGGATCTACTTTAGCCGATGCCAATGGTGACCGACAGCTAGTCTTTCTGGGGTCCGACACACAACAAAAAAGACATTGCAGACAAAAAAAAAACTATTTACATACATTTTCAAACATTAATATAAACATTACAACTAGGTCAGATTGGGGAGAGGCGTTGAGTTGTGAGGTGTTTTATTAGTTTTTTTTTTTGCTGTTTGCTTGAGTAACTTGATATGTGATCATGGCTCTGTGCGTTGTCTTGAATTCGCTCTGGATTTGGGGACTGTGAAGAGACCCCTGGTGGCATGTCTGTTGGGTAAGTATGTCTGTCAGAGCTATATGTAAGTTGATTATGCAGACAATTTGGAAATGTAAACACAATAATTTTTCTCACCAAAAAAAGTATTGACGCAGTTAATCTAGTCAACCCTCAACCAGGAAAGACTGGCATGCATGTTGGTGATGTTAGTTCTGTATGTGTTTTGAGCCAGCTACAGCTTTGCTAGGTCTTTTGCACTTGACCACAATACTGGACAGTAATCAAGATGGGACCAGGGCCTGAACAACTAGTACAGTTGATTTTTGTGTGTCAAAAACACAGAACATCTTTATATAACAGATCTACCCACTTTTTAAAAAACATTTTAGTCATTCAGCAGATGCTCTTATCCAGAATGATTTACAGTATGAGTGAGTGCATACATTTTCATTTTTCATACTGGTCCCCCGTGAGAACCCAAAACCCTGGCGTTGCAAGCACCATGCTCTACCAACTGAGCTACACAGGACCCCTCCCCAGCTTCACACCAACTTTTTCAATATGACTTGAACATGATAATTGACCATACAATGTTATACCTAGGAGTTTAGCTTCTTCAACTCCAGTTGAGCTTTAGGTCTTTGAGAATGTTTTGGAACCAAATACAATGCTTTTACTTTTAGTTGTAGTTACTTTTAGTTACTTTTAGTTTTACTTTTATTTAAGACCAGTTTATTATGAACACCCATTCTGATACTGACTGTAACTCCTTATTTAGAATTTCAGTGAGCTCACTGGCTTTGGGTGCTGACATGTAGAGTGTGGAATCATCTGCATACATGGTCATACTAGCTTTGTGTAAAACCAGTGGCAAATCATTTGTAAAAATAGAAAGGAGTAACAGCCCAAGGCAACTGCCCTGAGGGACACCGCACTGTTCATATCTGATGTTAGAGAAGCTTTCATTGAATAACATTCTCTGGGTTCTATTGGCTAAGGCTGCACTTAAATCTAACTACACAGCTCCAACTACCATCTTATTACCCATATCTTTTAACCAATCATCTGTCATCTGAGTCAATGCAGTACAAGTTGAGTGCCCTTATCTAAATGCATGCTGGAAGTCAGTAGTTAACTTGTTCTCTGAAAAATAGCATTGTATTTGGTCAAACCCGATTCTCTCCTTCAGTTTACTAAGAACACGCAGCAAATTGATTGGGCAGCTGTTAGAGCCATCAAAGGGTGCTTTATTATTTTTAGGCAGCGGAATTACTTTAACCTTGCCAGGCAACCGTGACTCAGAATCGATCTTCGCCCTCCAATCAGATGGCCCAAGACTGGGTATCCTGGCCTAGCTTTGATGACTGGCTATTTTGAGACAGACCAGAACCGAGTGCACTTTGCCTGGCTGTCCGAAAGTGGTTCCGTCCCAAATGGCACCCTATTCCCTACATAGTCCACAGCTTTTGACCAGGTCCCATAGGGTTAAATATATATATAGTGCACTACATAGGGAATAGGTTGCCATTTGGGAAGCACACATGAGCTGTCTGGCAGCCAGATACTCTTTGATCTAGACATAATAGAGAGTGTATGAAATGTATGTGTCTATGTGAAAATCGTGAGTAATAGCACTTATGTGTGTTGTTTGACCATGATACATCAAACAAAGGTGTCTGTTCCTTACTAGATCAAGGCTGCATCAAGCTGTGCCTGGGGCCGGTCTAGTGCTAGTGCTGCTGACCCCGGACCACATATGTTCCTGGAGTCAGTGGTTCGAACCCTCATTCCGCCACCCAGTTTCTCTGCTATCCTACAGATTTATCCTTAATCTGTTGATGAAACTTGAAAACCCCTTTTAAAAGGTATATGAAGACTGGACCCCATAGATCTCTTATTGAATGTCATGATAGATAGGCTTTCTACTGGTAATGTATGCATAGTCATGCAAAAATAATTATCTTCTGAGTGTGACATTTTGAACGCTGACAAACAAAAATGACTGACTAACAAACCTTTCATTTTGATCTACAGTCGCTAGGTGGAAGCTTCCTTGACATTTTCCTGCCCTCTCTTGTACTGCCTGGGAATGCATTATTGACCTCCTACACCGCCACATGGTGTCTCAGATAAGCACATCACGACTCTGCAGTACAAGGGGAAATGAGACTGGGGGGACCAGGGGGGAGGGGGAAATTGTGACTTGCCTCGACCAGCTTGTTGGCGTGCTCCCGGAACACCTGCGCATACTCCTTGACCTCCTTCTCGTTGCCACTCTTGGCCGCCTCGATGAGCACCAGCAGCGGCACGTTGGTCTCCAGGAACGAGTCGGAGATGTGGTCCATCACCGCCTTCCTCAACTGGAGAGAGAGGGGACAGAGACAAATTGTGTTTGACTTTGTGTTTACTAAGTGTTTTAACTTTCCATGCCAATGAAGTAAAACATATTATTGAATTGAGAGCGGGGGGCGGAGAGAGAGAGAGAGAGCGAGGGGGAGAGGGGGAAGAGGGAGGGGAGACAGAGCGAGGGGAGAGAGACAGAGAGAGAGAGACAGGGAGAGCGGGGAGATGAGGAAATGGAAATAGAGGATCAGCAGCAGCAGGAGGTCATAAAATAGTAAAATGGCTGCCCGCGAGGTGTCATTTTCCCCATGAGACTTTTCACGAGGCCAGTACTTTGCGACTTATATATTTGTTTATGGAATCATTTTGCAAAACTGTCAAGGAACACAGCCTTTTTCCCTGCTAAATGGACACTGATTGTATTCACAGTCTCTTCATATCGGACAGTGTAACAGACTAGTGGGAATAGAGTCAGTACAATGACAGTAGACAGGTGCTTTATCTTACTAAGAGAAGGAGTTGAGCATATGGACCCTTGGAGACTAACACACACACACACAAACACACACGTGCACACACACACACACACACACACACACACACACACACACACACACACACACACACACACACACACACACAAACACTCCCATCCAGTCAAATGCCTTTGGAGTAGCGGTTCAAAGGAGTCAATTGACAAGTCTTGTGAAGTTTAATTTCACGACTATCAGACTGAAGCCATTTGAATGATTGAGCAACTACTGTGGGGACTTCACTTTAGTTTCTGATGCAATCATTCATAATTAGGCTATAAAGAAAACATTATTGCACCATGTTCCCGGTGTTAAAGAACTAAAGATTTAGAGGGGCAGCGAGGGAGATATGGGGGTGCCGATGATTGACAAGGGCGTTTTGCTCCTAACCAGCAATAATCATCAGTCAGTCAAGCTCGTTCACACGCACGCACGCACACACACATCAGTCAGTGAAACACGCACACTTGCCCCTCCACCGACCAATTAAAATCTTAACTGCCAAGCCACAGTGGAGGGACAGTAATAATGAATTATGGTTTGTGGAGGTTTAATCCATCACGCTGGTTCTTTGAGGGGAGACTAGGAGTCTGCCTCCAAAATTGATATTTTGGTGCACTACTTTTGGCCGGAGCCCTATGGACCCTGTTCAAAAGTAGTGCACGACATAGGGAACAGGGATCCATTTGGGAGACATACTAGAAGCCGGCCAAGAGCTGTAGGACATGACAGGCCTACATAAGCAACTCAGCTATAGCCAAAATCTTGTGCTGGGTTCAACCGCTTGGCCTTTCAGTCTATAAGTACCCGCAAGAGAACGTTGTCGGGCGTCCTCTTTAGCATATGCATCAGATGCACATCAACTTGCAAGGTGCAGCAAACCTAAGCACCAACGCTTGATAAATAGTGCATAAACAATTATAAAGGATTAATTGCAGGAGGAAATATTTGTTTGAAATATATCAATACACGTTAAGTTTTTTTTACAACAACAGTTATTTGTTTCGATAGAGACAAGGATGTGTCTTGTGTAATTCTACGAAGTCCGAGAGAAAACATAGGCCTATTGCCTATTTTCCTTTCCCTTACAATAAATACAGTACAGTGCCATCCATTCGATCAACTGTACTTGTAGATTCCATTAGTAATCGAGTTACAGAAATGAATCAAGTCCAGTTTCAGCTTCTCTTGACCAAGTAGAAAGGAAAAAGATAAAAGTGGAACCAGCCAGGTGAACAGGTGAAAGGATTTGCTGTGTTCTTAAACAAAAGCACCATTGCACGAACAATTGTAAAAGATGGATTGCATACAAATATATAGAACGTTATAATTTAAAGTCTATCATGTTACTCGTTTTTGCTTTAGTTGCCAGAGCAATGCTGCCGCGCGAGTGGCCATGAAAGCATTGACGGCACGGATATTCTTGGAAAAAGTGAATTATGAGAGTTATTTGACAGGTAAGTGTCATAGAAACTGCAGAATATGCTCTTTCTGATACTATATAGAAATCAACATGTTTTACCTGCAAGTGACAATGAAGGAGGATTTCCCTGCATCTATAAACTTCAAGATGCGCCCATCTCTTCATGTACAATTTGACAACTGATAGGTCTAATATTATCACTCATCAGATTATTGTCATTTTAATCTTGTCTATAGGCTGACTCTTATTATCTGTGAAATTCGTTTTGGTATAGTTTACGTGTAGTTTCGATGGGTCGGCTGTGCAGGCTGACTGGTTTGTTTTCCGCTTAAAAAGGTTGGAAAGAGTCAAGTACACGTTTTGCATTATTCTAAAGGCCTACTGCAACGCATAGAATGTTTTCATTTCCCTTACAATGCATTTGATTAGTTATAGAGCTTACTTTTACAAAGTAAAACATTAAAGAGAATGGTATCAACAACGCAAGTCGCACAGTCAAATTATTAACATGAGTGCCAATGCCGATTAATATGGATTACACAAACTCATCATTACACTACTGTTGTTCTAAATTAAATCAACCTCTTTACCCGCCTTATCATTCAGTTAGGCCTAATTAAAATGTGATTGTGAAATAACTTGCACAATTATCGCCCATTCCATCCATTTGTCATTCATTCAGTGGGGTGTTATTGTTTGCTTCGCTGGAGCGAATCAAGGAAACAGTGGCTTGCGAAAGTATTCACCCCCTTGGAATTTTTCCTATTTTATTGCCTTACAACCTGGAATTATTTTTTTTTTATAGGTTTGTATCATTTGATTGACACAACATGCCTACCACTTTGAAGATGCACAATATTTTTTCTGAAACAAACCAGAAATAAGACAAAAAAATTGAAAACTTGAGCGTGCATAACTATTTAACCCCCATTGTCAATACTTTGGTAGCAATTACAGCTGCATGTCTCTCGGGGTATGTCTCTATAAGCTTGGCACATCTAGCCACTGGGATTTTTGCCCGTTCTTCAAGTCAAAACTGCTCCAGCTCCTTCAAGTTGGATGGGTTCCGCTGGTGTACAGCAATCTTTAAGTCATACCGCATATTCTCAATTGAATTGAGGTCTGGGCTTTGACTAGGCCATTCCAAGACATTTAAAAGTTTCCCCTTAAACCACTCGAGTGTTGCTTTAGCAGTCTGCTTAGGGTCATTGTCCTGCTGGAAGGTGAACATCCGTCCCAATCTAAAATCTCTGGAAGACTGAAACAGGTTTCCCTCAAGAATTTCACTGTATTTAGCGCCATCCATCATTCCTTCAATTCTGACCAGTTTCCCAGTCTCTGCAAAGGAAAAACATTCCCACAGAATGAAGCTGCCAACACCATGCTTCACTGTGGGGATGGTGTTCATGGGGTGATGTGAGGTGTTAGGTTTGCGTCAGACATAGCATTTTCCTCAAAAGCTTCATTTTAGTGTCATCTGACCAGAGTACCTTCTTCCATGTGTTTGGGGGGGTCTCCCACATGCATTTTGGCGAACACCAAACGTGTTTTTTTCTTATTTTCTTTAAGCAATGGCTTTTCTTCTGGCAACTATTCTGTAAAGCCCAGCTCTGTGGAGTGTACGGCTTAAAGTGGTCCTATGGACAGATGCTGCAATCTCTGCTGTGGAAATTTGCAGCCTATTCAGGGTTATCTTTGGTCTCGTTGTTGCCTCTCTGATTAATACCCACCTTGCCTGGTCTGTGAGTTTTGGTGGGCAGCCCTCTTATGGCAGGTTTGTTGTGGTGCCAAATTCTTTCAATGTTTTAATAATGGATTTAATGGTGCTCCGTGGGATGTTCAAAGTTTCGCATATGTTTTATAACCCAACTCTGATCTGTACTTCTCCAGAACTTTGTCCCTGACCTGTTTGGAGAGCTCCTTGGTCTTCATGGTGCCAATTGCTTGGTGGTGCCCCTTAATTAGTGGTGTTGCAGACTCTGGGGCCTTTCAGAACAGGTGTATATAGTTGAAGTCGGAAATAGACATACACTTAGGTTGGAGTAATTAAAACTTGTTTTTCAACCACTACACACATTTCTTGTTAACAAACTATAGTTTTGTCAAGTCGGTTAGGACTTCCCTCTACTTTGTGCATGACACAAGTCATTTTCCCAACAATTGTTTACAGACAGATTATTTAACTTATTTCACTTCCAGAAAATGATGTCATGGCTTTAGAAATGTGTTTTGTCTCCTAGAGATGAGCGTACTTTGGTGTGAAAAGTGCAAATCAATCCCAGAACAACAGCAAAGGACCTTGTGAAGATGCTGTAGAAAACAGGTACAAAAGTATCTATATCCACAGTAAAATCGATTCCTATATCGACATAACTTGAAAGGCCGCTCAGCTAGGAAGAAGCCACTAATCCAAAACCGCCATAAAAAGCCAGACTACGGTTTGCAACTGCACATGGGGACAAAGACCATACTTCTTGGAGAAATGTCCTCTTGTCTGATGAAACAAAAATATAACTTTTTGGCCATAATGACCATTGTTATGTTTGGAAGAAAAAGGGGGAGGCTTGCAAGCCAAGGAACAACCGTGAAGTATGGGGGTGGCAGCATCATCATGTGGGGTGCTTTGCTGCAGGAGGGACTGGTGCACTTCACAAAATAGATGGCATCATGAGGATAGAAAATTATGTGGATATATTGAAGCAACATCTCAAGACATCAGTCAGGAAGTTAAAGCTTGGTCGCAAATGGGTCTTCCAAATGGACAATGACCCCAAGCATACTTCCAAAGTCAAGGTATTGGAGTGGTCATCACAAAGCCCTGACCTCAATCCTATAGAAAATGTGTGGGCAGAACTGAAAAAGCATGTGCGAGCAAGGAGGCATACAAACCTGACTCAGTTAAACCAGCTCTGTCAGGAGGAATGGGCCAAAATTCACCCAACTTATTGTGGGAAGCTTGTGGAAGGCTACCCGAAACGTTTGACTCAAGTTAAACAATTTAAAGGCAATGCTACCAAATACTAATTGAGTGTATGTAAACTTCTGACCTACTTGGAATGTGATGAAAGAAATAAAAGTCATCTTAGTGTGTGTAAACTTCTGACCCACTGGACTTGTGATACAATTGTTGGAAAAATTACTTGTGTCACGCACAAAGTAGATGTTCTAACCGACTTGCCAAAACTATAGTTTGTTAACAAGACATTTGTGGAGTGGTTGAAAAACTAGTTTTAATGACTACAACCTAAGTGTATGTAAACTTCCGACTTCAGCTGTATGCATGCACCATTTTTCAATTGTTTTTATTTTTTAGAAGTCATTTTTTTTATTTCACTTCACCAATTTGGACAATTTTGTGTATGTCCATAACATTAAATCCAAATAAAAATCAATTTAAATGACAGATTGTAATGCAACAAAATAGGAAAAACACCAAGGGTGTATGAATACTTTTGCAAGGCACTGTATGTTTTGCATAATTCTAAAGGCCTACTGTATGTTTTCGTTTTCCCTACAATACATGTGATTAGTAATATAGTTACAGTAAATAAAACCGTCCCATAACAGCTTTTTTACAAAGAAAAACATACAATTCTCTTTTATCAACCCCCAAGGAGCACGGTCAAATGATTTGCTGCTGATAAATAGGCATACCACAAACTCATCATGACACTATTGTCTTTCTAAATCAAATCAACGGCTTCACCCTCCTTATCATTCAGTTAGGCCTAATTGAAATTCAATTGTGAAGTAAGGTGCACAGTTATCGCCCGTTCATCCATTTGTCATTCATTCGGTGAGGAGATAGAGACACATTAGCGCCTGGCTCGGTGCCAACGTCCTACAGCAAATTGTCTTGGCGGATTAAGGAGTAGGTGTGAAAAAACAGGTAAAAAAAGACTCAAAAATACTTTTCTGTTTGCGATTTAAATTTTTTTGACAAATGAGAAGTGTAAAACACTAACAATTAGGAAAAGTAATGGAAGGAGAAGGATTTTTTGGGGGCAGATTTTTTTAAATGTACAAAATCAAACATCAGTGGCCTTCGGCCTATGGCGGGTTCTAGTGTCCCATGAGAAGATCAGATCTGGTTTCACGTTGCAATACTTTTTGCTACACTGTACCCTACAGCATACGGTCTAACACCCAGAGCTGCATACTTGTGAGTGTGTGAGTGTGTGACGAATGGTCAAAGACTCCAGCCACCCCAGTCATAGACTGTTCTCTCTGCTACCGCACGGCAAGCGGTACCGGAGCGCCAAGTCTAGGTCCAAGACACTTCTAAACAGCTTCTACCCCCCCCAAGACATAATAATCCTGAACATCTAATCAAATGGCTACCCAGACTATTTGCATTGCTCCCCGTCTTCCATGCTGCTGCTACTCTCTGTTATTATCTATGCATAGTCACTTTAATAACTCTACCTACATGTTACCTCAATTATCTGACACCGGTGCCCCCGGCACAATGACTCTGTACCGGTAGCCCCTGTATATAGCCCTGCTAGTGTTATGTACTGCTGCTCTTGAATTATTTGTTATTCTTATCTCTCACTGTTTTTAGGTATTTTGTTAAAACTGCATTGTTGGTTAAGGGGTTGTAAGTAAGCATTTCACTGGAAGGTCTACACCTGTTGTATTCGACGCATGTGACAAATAACAATCGAAAAGAGTGTTAGGAAAGAGACTTCCTTTGTAATGTAATCAATGTGCCATGTTCATTTGGGTTGCGGGGTACCTGTGCATGAAATTTGGAGAGAGACGGGAGCGCGCTCCTCGTTAATGATCCATCTCCCCCTGTGCTAATAATCTCATCTATGACTTTTAATGAACTCTAGCCTACTCGTTAATAGCCTTTAATGAGAGTTTTAGATTTTTTTTAGGACTTTTCCCCATTGTCAGTGTGCTATAGTCTTGAGTCTGATTGAATATATCTCATAATTTATCTGTATATACACACTACAACATATATATCATGTATCCATAGGGGCGGTGTCCCGGACACAGAATAAGACTAACCCTGGACTGAAAATTGAGAATATCAATAAAATAAAATTTCAGGATTAGACTGAATCTGTGTCCAGGAAACCGCCACTTGATGTTGTAATATTCATGTTCAATAGTAAATGTTAAATGAAATAGTATTGAGAAATCCCTCAAAGTGAATTTGAGGTGTTAGACTGAGACTGAAAGAAGGGATGATACAGTAGAGTAATTTTCCTCCTCTTTCTCTCCTCTCCTCTCCTCTCTGCACCATCAGCATTGCAATGCCTGAACCCTACAGGACTCCCACTTAAATCTTTCAGCCATCTCTCTCTCTCTCTCGCGCTCTCCCGCTCTCTCCCGCTCTCTCTTGCTCTCTCACACGTCCATCTGCACTCTTGATCTATGTAGGCTCATCACAAGATAACTAGTGGCCTTGTTGGGTACTTCAGATTATCACAGGTGTCTGTAATTACCTCTGGCCCTGTGTGTGGCCTTATCACATGTAAAATACATAAAATAATAAAGTAAAATACAAAAAATAGAATGACAAAGCTGTAAAACATGATTCTAAACAGAAACCATCAACATAGTGAACAGCATTGGTGTTTTAATGTAAGGGTTTCCACTTGAAGATATTTCACTAGGTAAATATGTCTTTGTTGTTAATGCATTGGCACCAAACTGGTGGCGATTGTGAAAAAGTCAATCGTTGGAAAAGTTGCAGAGTTCATTGATAATAATGGTGTTGTTGATTAGACGTTTATCTCATTATTAAGCTGTTTTCTCTTGAACCATAGCGTTTATCCACTAGAAAACCATAGACAACATGGATACAGAAGTAAAAAAATGAACACCATATGTTCGTATATTTTCTAAAGTTATTCAAGTATAAATTACCAAAGTTACAATAGATGACATTTTAATAACCAAAATGACTGAATGTCTCCCTCTCTCTCGGCACTCTTATTTCAATCCAGCCCTCCTTCTATATTTGACGTCCTCTCTTCCTCCTAAGTTATTTGGAGCAGGCACTACTAACTGTACTACTACTCTACTACTCTGGTACTATTTCTACTGTACTAGTGTGATGGCCAAAATGACGGTGTTCTGTATATCTTTATCATTGTACTGTACATTTGGATAACTCAAGTACTATATCATGCGTGGTATCATACATATGGTATCACCACAGAGATGAGTTGGTGTTGGACGTTACGTTGGTATAAATGACATTGGACTACACTGACTCTATCGTGCCAACCTGAACTGAACCGTACTGTGCTGGCTCGGATCCATTTTATTTTTCAGCATCAACTATGGTATCTCGGACTCGGTTCAGTATCGTGAAAAGGTTATTTGTCCATCAGCCACCTTCGACCTATGTCCTGATGTCATATCATCATATGAAATGGGTGACACTGATGAAACACAATTGCAGTGACTTCAGTCTTCCTTCCCTTGAATACTGTGATGTCTATTGTGTAGTAGATGGAATCTGAGCTAGAGTCATGTAATCTTGCTGGTAAATTGGAAAGAAAAAACGAGTGGAGTGCGCCTCTGATTTCTCCTGCTCGGACTAGGAAAACAGCGAGTGGAAAATTGGAAACACCAAAAAGAGCGAATGAGTGCTTTAGCTCAAATTGCTTTGAGCGTCGACCAAAAAGTTTGCTGGATTATGAAATACCTGTTCTCTCCCCCTCTCTTCACCCTCCCTCTCTGTCTAATCCTCTACCTCTCTTCTATCTTGCCATCCACACATCGAGTTAAGAGCCCAGGTGAACCCACTGCGATTCACACCTAATTCTAAAGCTGGATAAAAGCATGGAAAGGAATGCTGTGAAATCATTTGGAAAGCATATTTAGTTAACCAACAAACAAGGGGGAGATTAATATCCGCTTGGCTGTTTGCCGATAAGCAGAGGGCCGTGTGATCTTCAAAGATGGAGATGAGCGTTTGCTTTACAAATGAGCTTTTTTAATGGTGGAGAGAAACTGTGTTTTTTTTTGTGAATTAGACACCTGCTCTGACACAACAAAACAGATGTCTGATGGTGAGAACTGTCGCAAAGATCCCCTGTGTGTGTGTGTGTGTGTGTGTGTGTGTGTGTGTGTGTGTGTGTGTGTGTGAGAGAGAGAGAGAGAGTGTGTCTGTGTGTGAGAAAGAGTGTGCCTCTTCGATACGATGCAGAATGTTTGACTCATCAGCGTTATGTAACAGATCGGCACGAGGATTGCAGATTTTTACACCGGCGATGATTTACTTTACCCACCCCCCCATCCCCACCTTATTGTCGTCCCCCCCCCCCCCCCCAAACCCTACCCCTGTTCCCCGTTCGTTTGCGACAAGAGAAATAAAGTGCATCAAAAAGCTAAAAACAAATATGCAAATTATAAGGAAGAAAATAGAGAATCCAATTGTGAAAGGGCAAAAAAATCGTCGGGGTGGTCTGGAGTCGTATTCCCCCGCTCCCCCGTCTCCCTTGTGAAGCGCAAGCATTTCGCTACACTCGCAATAACATCTGCTAAACACCTGTATGTGACCAATAACATTTGATTCAATAACGGACCATAAAACGTTACCCCCGGGGGTTTAACTTGTTCAAATGTCACCCCCATCTCCAGTTGAGGTTTCCTGTAGGTCGAAGATGCTTTGAACCAAATACATTCCTTTTGTTTAGATGTACTTAAGACCGGCTCACTGTTCATCACCCACTCTGACACTGACTGTAACTTCTTGCTTTGGAGTCTCAGTGAGTTCACTGTGCTGTATGCTGCTGATTTGCAGAGTGCGCAATCATCAGCATACACAGTCATTTTAGCTCCTTGTCAGACAAGTGCCAAATAAGTCGTACAAATAGAGAAGAAGAACAGCCCAATAAGAGTGGGCTTGAGGATAACCACCCAAAAGAGGACACTGGAAAGCCTTGGTTAGACTGTGTCTGCCTCTGCAGTCTTTCTAGAAAGGTGTTTTATGGTAAATGACACCCGCTGGCTAGTTACTATAGCAGCTACACTGTGCCTGAATAGTTCAATTCACCCAAACATGTATGCAGAATGTGTAATAACACCCTATCAGTTAATGGCTTGTGCACAGCTGATGTAGACTAGATAGGTGCAGCACGGCTGATAATACATACAGCGTGTGGACCAGCAAGGTACAGGACAGTAGATGACGGCTGGAGATGGATTTTCCAGCAGTCTGTAATGAGTGCTGACATTAAAGGGACAGTGCAATCAAAATGTAGTTTCTCTGTGTTTTGCATCACAACTATTGTACACCAGCGGATGAAACTAACACTGTGAAAGTGTGAAACAAATGTGATCAGTGTTATTTCCTAAGAGTTGCTAGTAGAAAATAATACAATCTACACAGCAGGTTTGCATGGGTGTGGTAAACTGGATAACAGACCAATAAAAGGAGACTTCTAAACCTCTCTGCCTCTCAGCTAATTTTCCGTTTTCCCCTCCCCACTCAGACCACTCATAGACAGTTCATTTGTTTTGATAAAAAAGCTATTTTTGCCAATCTTAATGGAAATCTATAACAGTAAGGTACACTACATGACCAGAAGTATGTGGACACCAGCTCATCGAACATCTCATTCCAAAATCATGGGCATTAATATGGAGTTGGTCCCCCCTTTGCTACTGTCGCCACTCTTCTGGGAAAGCTTTCCACTAGATGTTGGAGCATTGCTGCGGGCACTTTGCTTCCATTCTGCCACAAGAGCATTAGTGAGGTCGGGCGTTCTAATTCATCCCAAAGGTGTTCAATGGAGTTGAGGTCAGGGCTCTATGCAGCTTAAAAACAGATTCGTCCGTCCGACTGCCAGATGGTGAAGAGTGATTCATCACTCCAGAGAACACGTTTCCACTGCTCCAGAGTCCAATGGCGGTGAGCTTTACACCACTCCAGCCGACGCTTGGCATTGCGCATGTTGATCTTAGGCTTGTCAGCAGCCTACCTGCAATGGGTTTCCATTGCTGCTCGGCAATGGAAACCCATTTCATGAAGGTCACGATGAACAGTGATTGTGCTAAGGTTGCTTCCAGAGGCAGTTTGGAATTCGGTAGTGAGTGTTGCAACCGCGGCCAGACAATTTTTACACGCTACACGCTTCAGCACTCAGTTCTGTGAGCTTGTGTGGCCTACCACTTCGCGGCTGAGCCGTTGTTGTTCCTAGACATTTCCACTTCACATTAACAGCACTTAGGGTTGACCGTGGCAGCTCGAGCAAGGCAGAAATTTGACGAACTCACTTGATGGAAAAGTGGCATCCTGTTGTCATGCCACGTTGAAAGTCACTAAGCTCTTCAGTAAGGCCTTTCTACTGCCAATGTTTGTCTATGAAGATTGCATGGTGGTGTGCTCGATTTTAAACACCTGTCAGCAACGGGTTTGGCTGAAATAGCTTAATCCACATACTTTTGGTGATGTAGTGTACTTAACTGTACCCAGAAATGATTTGATATTTATATAAAAAAATCTGTACTGGGCCTTTAAGGGTGTCGTGGGCTCGTCTATCAGCCTCCCTCCTCCTTCCCTTTCTTATCAGTCCTTTCTGGTGGCAGGCCCGGGTCCCCGTGGTGAGGCCACAAGAACGCCGCCCGTAGAAGCAATGCCACAGGATTATCAGGCAGCGATGGAGCCCGAGCGAGTAGCCGGGGGGAGAGTCAGTGGAGGGCAAAACGACTGCTGACAGCGTTAACGACTGACCGTTTGACACCATACCTGTCACGCTGACTGCAGTGTGGGGGTCATTGTCAGCCAGCTAGATACTGTGACTTGCCACTACGGAAGCATTTGTAAGTTAAACAGCGATACTATATTATCGACTTGAATCGTCTTTTTGTGCCCATTGTTATCTGTCGGAAGTGAAACACTGACAGAATTACTGATACCAACCTAAATACTAAGTTTGTGCTTGCTACCAGCCGACAGCATTCAAAGATCAACACATACATTGATCTCCTGCAGAACGTATAGAAGGAAAGAACACACACGCTTTCGTTTATAGACCACAGTGATTTTGCATTTCTCGTATGGCTAATCAACGAGCCATCTGTCACAATACGAAACAGCTGTTCCTCTGATTCCAATTTCCCTGCACTATAAACAAACAGCAGAATTAATAACCATTATAATGAACGGGTACTGTAGCATTTGTTGCGCTGCCGCCACCGGGGAGCCCTGCGATCAGCCGTCAGTTAAGATTGGGAGCGAGCCCCGGTGAAGAAGTAACTTGACAACAGGAATTCATAACAAACAGGAGGACAAGGCCAGGAACACATGGCACGTCTCTAGGCAACCCCTGTCCATTAGTAACGCACTACTTCTGACCGGAGCGCTATGGGCCCTGGTCAAACTTAGGGCACTATTTAGGGAATAGGCTGTAAATGGGGACGTAGCCTGTGGCGGTAGCTGGCTATCAGAGGAATAGTAATTTCATCGAGCCGAGACATTTGAGGATATTAGCTCGGCGCACAATCAGCCCTTCTCTTTCCCCAATTAGGGCTATTAATCAACTTTTGGAACAGCTGGGACGCTATTTTTACAGTTTCAGATTCAGCCTCTCTCTCCAACCCTCTCTTTTGTTCTCTTTCGCCCATATTGTCTCTCACTTTGTTTGATCCCTTTGGCCTTAAAGCAGCTACCGGCAGTACCGCGGCATTATTGCTAGTCACAGAAAGGGACTGGCCATAGGGCATTTCGGGCATATGCCAGATGGGCTGGTTCATCTTTAGCACAGTGGGCCTGTCTAAACATTGCACAGAATTATCTGGCTAATAGTGTGGGCCTCCTTGTGTGACGGTGAATAACCACCTATGGCCTCAGATCTAGCAAATCAAATTTGATTTGTTACATGCTTTGCAGACAACAGGTGTAGACTAACAGTGAAATGCTGACTTAGGGGTCTTTTCCAACAATGCAGAGTTAAATATGAGATAAAACATTTCATAAAACATCGAAATAGTCACACAAGGAATAAATACACACTGAATAACGAATACAAATAATGAGTATTGTTGTGCTGTCTTCGCAACTGTGTTTGTGTTTGGACCATGATAGATCCTTAGTGATGTGGACACGGAAGAACTTGAAGCTCTCGACCCGTGCTCTGCCCTCTGTTTTCTGTAGTCCACATTCAGCTCCTTTGTCTTACTGATGTTCAGGGAGAGATTGATGTCCTGGCACCACACTGCCAGGTCTCTGACCTCCTCCATACAGGTTGTCTCATTATCGTCAGTGATCAGGCCTACCACTGTCGTGTCGTCGGCAAACTTAATGATGGTGTTGGAGTCGTGCACGGCCACGCAGTAGTGGGTGAACAGGGAGTACAGGAGGGGACAAAGCACGAACACCTGAGGGGCCCCCGTCTTGACAGTCAGCATGGCGTGTGTGTTGTTGCCTACCCTCACCACCTGGGGGCGGCCCGTCAGGAAGTCCAGGATCCAGACGATTCAGTTTCAGAGGTAGATGTTCAGTCCCAGCTTCTGATAGGCTAATTGACATAATTTGAGTCAATTGGAAATTTACCTATGGATGTATTCCAAGGCCTACCTTAAAACTCAGTGCCTATTTGCTTGACATCATGGGAAAATCAAAAGAAATCAGCCAAGACCTCAGAAAAACTATTGTAGACCTTCACAAGTCTGGTTCATCCTTGGGAGCAAATACCAAACGCCTGAAGGTACCACGTTCATCTGTACAAACAATAGTATGCAAGTATAAACACCATGGGACCACGCAGCCATCATACCGCTCAGGAAGGAGACGCATTCTGTCTCCTAGAGATGAATGAGGAGGCCTACAAATCTGGCTCAGTTACAGCAGCTCTGTCATGAGGAATGGGCCAAAATTCAACCAACTTATTGTGGGAAGCTTGTGGAAGGCCACCCAAAACGTTTGACCCAAGTTAAATAATTAAAGGCAATGCTACCAAATACTAATTGAGTGCATGTAAACTTCTGACTCACTGGGAATGTGATGGAAGAAAAAAAAGCTGACATAAATCATTCTCTCTACTATTATTCTGATATTTCACATTCTGAAAATAAAGTGGTGATCCTAACTGACCTAAAACAGGGAATTTTTACTATGATTAAATGTCAGGAATTGTGAAAAACTGAGTTTAAATGTATTTGGCTAAATTGTATGTAAACTTCCGACTTCAACTGTAGGTATTACAGACTGGGTCAGGGGTAGGTTGAAAATGTCAGTGAAAACATTTGTCATCTGGCCAGCGCATGTTCTGAGTAGGCGTCCTGGTAATCCGTATGCGGCCTTATTAATGTTAAACTGTTTAAAGGGTTTACTCACATCAGCTACGGAGAGTGTAATCACGCAGTTGTCGGGAACATCTGGTGCTCTCACGCACGGTTCAGTGTTGCTTGCCTTGGAGACGGCATTTAGCTTGTCTGGTAGGTTCGTGTCACTGGGCAGTTCGGGTTTCCCTTCGTAATCTGTGATAGTTTGCAAGCCCTGCCACATCCGACGAGCGTCAAAACCAGTATAGTAGGATTCAATCTTCGTCTTGTATTGACACTTTGCCTGTTTGATGGTTGGTCAGAGGGAATCTTAGTAAAGAGTATAGTCTACAGTTTATCATGAGGTATTCTAACTCAGGTGAGCAGAACCTCGAGACTTCCTTAATTTTAGAGATCGCACAACAGCTGTTGTTGTTTTTTTCACCTTTATTTAACCAGGTAGGCTAGTTGAGAACAAGTTATAATTTGCAACTGCGACCTGGCAGGGAAATAAAAGTCTCCAACTTCAGCAATTTTTGCAATTCGTTCCAGTCACTGGCAGCAGAGAACTGGAAGGAAAGGCGGCCAAATGAGGTGTTGGCTTTGGGGATGATCAGTGAGATATACCTGCTGGAATGTGTGCTACGGGTGGGTGTTGTTACCGTGACCAGTGAACTGAGATAAGGCAGAGCTTTACCTAGCATAGACTTATAGACGACCTGGAGCCAGTGGGTCTGGCGACGAATATGTAGCGAGGGCCAGCCGACTAGAGCATACAGGTTACAGTGGTTGGTGTTATAAGTTGATTTGGTAACAAAACGGATGGCACTGTGATAGAGTGCATCCAGTTTGCTGGGTTGAGCGTTGGAAGCTATTTTGTAGATGACATCTCCGAAGTCGAGGATCGGTAGGATAGTCAGTTTTACTAGGGTAAGATTGGCGGCGAGAGTGAAGGAGGCTTTGTTGCGAAATAGGAAGCCAATTCTAGATTTGATTTTGGATTGGAGATGTTTAATATGAGTCTGGAAGGAGAGTTTACAGTCTAGCCAGACACCTAGGTATTTATAGTTGTCCACATATTCTAGGTTGGAACCGTCCAGGGTGGTGATGCTAGTCGGGCGGGCGGGTGCGGGCAGCGAACGGTTGAAAAGCATGCATTTGGTTTTACTAGCATTTAAGAGCAGTTGGAGGCCACAGAAGGGGTGTTGTATGGCATTGAAGCGCGTTTGGAGGTTAGTTAGCACAGTGTCCAAGGAAGGGCCAGAAGTATACAGAATGGTGTCGTCTGCGTAGAGGTGGATCAGGGAATTGCCCGCAGCAAGAGCAACATCATTGATATATACAGAGAAAAGAGTCTGCCCGAGAATTGAACCCTGTGGAACCCCCATAGAGACTGCCAGAGCTCCGGACAACATGCCCTCCGATTTGACACACTGAACTCTGTCTGCAAAGTAGTTGGTGAACCAGGCGAGGCAGTCATTAGAAAATCCAAGGCTATTGAGTCTGCCAATAAGAATACGGTGATTGACAGTGTCGAAAGCTTTGGCCAGGTCGATGAAGACGGCTGCACAGTACTGTCTTTTATCGATGGCGGTTATGATATTGTTTAGTACCGTGAGTGTGGCTGAGGAGAAGGTACGGTGGGATTCTAAATGGTCAGTGATCTGTTTATTAACTTGGCTTTTTTTGGAGTTAGAGCTACAGGATGCAAATTTCTGCTTGAAAAAGCTAGCCTTTGTTTTCCTGACTGACTGCACGTATTGGTTCCTGACTTCCCTGAACAGTTGCATATCGTGGGGACTATTTGATGCTATTGCAGTCCGCCACAGGATGTTTTTGTGCTGGTCAAGGGCAGTCAGGTCTGGAGTGAACCAAGGGTTATATCTTAATTCTTAGTTCTGCATTTTTGGAACGGAACATGCTTATCTAAGATGGTGAGGAAATTACTTTTAAAGAATGACCAGGCATCCTCGACTGACGGGATGAGTGTCAATATCCTTCCAGGATACCCGGGCCAAGTCGATTAGAAAGGCCTGCTCGCAGAAGTGTTTTAGGGAGCGTTTGACAGTGATGAGGGGTGGTAGTTTGACCACGGACCCATAGCGGATACAAGCAATGAGACAGTGATCGCAGAGATCCTGATTGAAAACAGCGGATGTGTATTTGGAGGGCAAGTTGGTCAGGATAATGTCTATGAGGGTGCCCATGTTAACGCATTTAGGGTTGTACCTGGTGGGTTCCTTGATGATTTGTGTGAGATTGAGGGCATCTAGCTTGGATTGTAGGACTGCAGGGGTGTTAAGCATATCCCAGTTTAGGTCACCTAACAGAATGAACTCTGAAGCTAGATGGGGGGCGATCAATTCACAAATGGTGTAAGCAGGGCACAGCTGGGAGCGGAGGGGGGTTGATAGCAGGCGGCAACAGTGAGAGACTTATTTCTGGAGAGGTTCATTTTTAAAATTAGAAGTTCAAACTGTTTGGGTATAGACCTGGAAAGTATGACAGAACTTTGCATGCTATCTCTGCAGTAGATTGCAACTCCTCCCCCTTTGGCAGTTCTATCTTGACGGGAAAATGTTGTAGCTGGGTAATCGAAATCTCAGAATTGTTGGTGGCCTTCCTAAACCAGGATTCAGACACGGCAAGGACATCAGGGTTGGCGGAGTGTGCTAAAGCAGTGAGTAAAATAAACTTAGGGAGGAGGCTTCTGATGTTGACAAGCATGAAACCAAGGTTTTTTCGATCACAGAAGTCAACAAATGAGGGTGCCTGGGGACGCGCAGGGCCTGGGTTTACCTCCACAGGAACAGAGGAGGAGTAGGATGAGGGTACGGCTAAAGGCTATCAAACCTGGTCGCCTAGAGCATTGTGGACAAAGAATAAAAGGAGCAGATTTCTGGGAGTGGTAGAATAGTTTCAGGGCATAATGTGCAGACAGGGGTGTGGTGGGGTGCGGGTACAGCGGAGGTAAGCCCAGGCACTGAGTGATGATAAGAGGGGTTGTATCTCTGGATAAGCTGGTTATAATGGGTGAGGTCACCGCATGTGTGGGAGGTGGTACAAAGGAGGTATCAAAGGTATAATGAGTGGAACTGGGGGCTCCATTGTAAACTAAAACAATGATAACTAACCTAAACAACAGTATGCAAGGCATATTGACATATGAGAGAGACGTGATGATAGATGATAGTTTCGGTACTGGGTAACTCGGTGGGTGCTAGCTAGCTGTGAAGATCAGGAGAATGGTCCAGAGATTACGGCAGGAATCCGGTGTTGTAGTGGAGAGACAGTCTGTTACTGGTAGGCTGGCGAGTATTATCCAAGCTAAAAAAAGGGCTGGTACCTGTGCAGAAGGTAAAGGCTGCTAGCAGTGGCTAACAATGACTAAATAGCTTGTAGCTAATTAGCTGGTTAGCTTCTGATGGCTAGGTGATTCTTGCTATAAGGTCTATCACATTGGGTGAGGCAGGTTACCGGAAGGTATAATTGAACTAAAATGGAGAAGAGATTGAAAATAAAATTGAAATATATACAAAAAAGACGGAAAAATACAAAAGTACACGAGAGGAAGAACAAAACATGTCTGCACTGCTACGCCATCTTGGAATCGAACAAAGAGACATACACCCCTGCCCTTGAGTTTACGAGATGCTGCCGTTCTGTCCTGCCGATGCATTGAAAAAGCAGATAGATTTATATTAACCATGTCCTCATGCAGCCATGACATTGTGAAGCATAGGATAATAGTTCTTTAGGTGCCATTGGTAGTATAGTCTCGAACAAAGCTCGTCTAGTTTGTTCTCCAGTGATTGTACATTCGCCAATAGATCAGAGGGTAGAGGTGGTTTCTTTACTCGCCACGGGAGTTTCATCAGGGTGCCCCCAAGTCGGCCTCCATATCGCTGTCTTTTCTTCTTCCAAGTGTCGGGGATTAGGGCCTGGTCCTGGGTGAGCAATACGTCCTGCTCGGCTGAGTCATTGACGTAGAATTCTTCATCCAAATCGAGGTTAGTGATCGCTGTTCTGATGTCCAGAAGCTGTTTTCGGGTCATAGGAAACTATGACGAAAACATTATGTACAAAAAACAGTTAAGATCAGTGCAAAAAACACAATAAATAGCATCATTGGTCAGGAGCCCGTGAAAAGGCTACTGCCTGTCCCAACGCCAGTCTACTGTCAACGAAGGGATTGAATGGGTAGTCATTGGTCACACAATTTTCTTTGGTTAGAGCTACCATGTGTTGTTGAGCAAAATAACTACATACATACATACATACTGTACATATTCAAGTAAATTAAGATAAAGAAAGTTAAATGGCACCCTATTCCCTATTGTGCCACGGTCAAAAGTAGTACACTATATAGTGAATAGTGAGCAATTTGGGATGCAATCTTTATCCTTCAAAATCATACTTTAGAAGTTGTCCTCGCCTATGCTACTCTCAGCCTCTCCGTCTCTTACTGTAGCAAACAGTGAAAGCATTAGCCTGTAAACAAGAACAAGGCCCAGGCAGTCTCTCTCTAGTGGCTTTTAGGCGAGCAGAAAGCGGGCAGGGCCCTGCTTATTCATTCTGGCCCTGCTAATGCCCCATTACCTTTATACAGAACCCCCTTGGCAGGCTGGGTGACCTGTCCGGCTTAACAGAAGGCAAAGCGGGTGGCGCCAAGGTGTTAAGAGCCTTTATTTTCTTTATTGTGTTACTGACTGTATATTTGTTCATTCTATGTGTAACTCTGTGTTGTTGTATGTATCGAACTGCTATGCTTTATCTTGGCCTGGTCGCAGTTGTAAATGAGAACTTGTTCTCAACTAGCCTACCTGGTTAAATAAAGGTGAAAGAAACTAAAAAATAAATACATGTATTGTAATTAACCAGAGCGACTCATCCCCCAAGTCTCCACAAACAGACATGGGTTGTGTCCCAAATGGCACGCTATTGCCGACATAGTGGCATAGTGGCCCATAGCACTTTGGTCAAAAGTACTGCACTATATATGTAACGGCCGTTGTTGGTGGAAGAAGGTGAGGACCAAAGCGCAGCGTGGTATGTGTTCATGATGTTAATATTTAATGAGTCAAACTGAACACTGAAATACAAAACAACAAAGCGAAAGAACAAACCGACAAGGAAACAGTCCTGTCTGGTGAAGACACACAACAGAAAATAATCACCCACAACTCAAGGGTGAAAACAGGCTACCTAAGTATGGTTCTCAATCAGGGACAACGATTGACAGCTGCCTCTGATTGAGAACCATACCAGGCCAAACACAGAAATCCCAAATCATAGAAAAAAGAACATAGACTGACCACCCCAACTCACGCCCTGACCATACTAAAACAAAGACAAAACAAAGGAACTAAGGTCAGACCATGACAATATAAAGAATATGGTGCCATTTGGAATGCAAACACAGAGTAAGCTTTCACCACGCATGGATGTCTCATCATTCAATCAAACCCAATGACATTTGATGACGCATGTCAGATTAACTGGGGCAATGAGTCGTTTTCCCAGAACTCTGACAGACACACATGCTGTCAAGGAGAAGAAAAATATTGGAGGAGAAGTGAGAGCACTTGTGTTCCAGACGAAGTGTACACGTGGAGTAGAATAAGAAGAAAAACACAGGGGAAAAACAGATTTGTCTATCCCAAATGGCACTATAGTCCCTATATTGTGCACTAAATTTGTCCTGAGTCCTATGAGCCCTGGTCAAAAGAGAAAGTGGACAAAAAAGTGAATAGGGTGCCATTTGGGATGCATTCTTTATTGCACAACGTGTTTTGGCACTGCTGCATTTAGTCTCCGTTTATTGGAATGTCATGAACAATTATTGTTTATGGTCAATTAGATCAACTTCAATACTACAATTCTCCTTTATAGAGTAAGAAATCATCTTTTATAGATGTTTTGAGTATGGTATGTGAAGACTGCATGTATGATAAACTCAATCCGAATCCACTTCACAGATCTTCATTGCAAAGGGTTTAAACATAGTTTCCCGTACTTGTTCAATGAACCATAAACAATTAATGAACATGCACCTGTGGAGCGGTCGTTAAGACACTAACAGCTTACAGACGGTAGGCAATTAAGGTCACAGTTATGAAAACTTAGAACACTAAAGAGGCCTTTCTACTGACTCTGAAAAACACCAAAAGAAAGATGCCCAGGGTCCCTGCTCATCTGCGTGAACGTGCCTTAGGCATGCTGCAAGGAGGCATGATGACAGCAGATGTGGCCAGGGCAATAAATTGCAATATCCATACTGTGAGACTCCTAAGACAGCGCTACAGGGAGACAGGACGGACAGCTGATCATCCTCGCAGTGACAGACCACGTGTAACAACACCTGCACAGGATCGGTTAATCCGAACATCACACCTGCGGGACAGGTACAAGATGGCAACAACAACTGCCCGAGTTATACCAGGAACGCACAATCCCTCCATCAGTGCTCAGACTGTCCACAATAGGCTGAGAGAGGCTGGACTGAGGGCTTGTAGGCCTATTGTAAGGCAGGTCCTCACCAGACATCACCGGCAACAACGTCGCCTATGGGCACAAACCCACCGTCGCTGGACCAGACAGGACTGGCAAAAAGTGCTCTTCACTGACGAGTCGCAGTTTTCTCTCACCAGGAGTGATGGTTGAATTCACGATTATTGTCGAAGGAATGGGCGTTACACCGAGGCCTGTACTCTGGAGCGGAATCAATTTGGAGGTAGAGGGTCCGTCATGGTCTGGGGCGGTGTGTCACAGCATCATCAGACTGAGCTTGTTGTCATTGCAGGCAATCTCAATGCTGTGCGTTACAGGGAAGACATCCTCCTCCCTCATGTGGTACCCTTCCTGCAGGCTCATCCTGACATGACCCTCCAACATGACAATGCCACCAGCCATACTGCTCGTTCTGTGTGTGATTTCCTGCAAGACAGCAATGTCAGTGCTGTGCCATGGCCCCCGGATCTCAATCCCATTGAGCACATCTGGGTCCTGTTGGATGGGAGGGTGAGGGTTAGGGCCATTCCCCCCAGAAATGTCCGAAATCTGGTGCAGTCTATGAGAAGGAGATGCACTGCAGTACTTAATGCAGCTGGTGGCCACGCCAGATACTGACTGTTACTTTTGATTTTGACCCCCCCTTTTTCTCAGGGACACATTATTCCATTTCTGTTAGTCACATGGCTGTGGAACTTGTTCAGTTTATGTCTCAGTTTTTGAATCTTGTCATGTTCATACAAATATTTACACATGTTAAGTTTGCTGAAAATAAACGCAGTTGACAGTGAGAGGACGTTTCTTTATTTGCTGAGTTTATATAAAGCCTTTATACATTGTAGTTCGTTTAAAGTAGAACACTGTTTTTTACAGTAAATTGATTGATTTATTTATTATAAGGTTTTCAGATCCCCAACTCAAAGGCTAATAAGACACTGCATTTTCATATTCTCTCCGTAATGTTTAGAGTTTGGATTCCAACTCAGGTGAGGCCAGGTCTGATAGGGGTTGAGTACAATATTGCCCAGCACGTTGACACTAGGTGTGATCAGCCTTGTAACACTGGAACCATTTCAGAGTTGTTGAGAGTTGTTCTTGAATGAATTAGAAGTGATGGTTCAGAATTACTGGGTCGAAAATGAAATTGCGGCAGAACTCCCTCGCACAAGTAAATCAGGACTATTAAACACTTTTCATTTCCTTTAAACCACTTTACTGTACCATAAAACGTGAGGAGTCACGCAATAAACATCTCACCTCGGTTTAATACCGCGATAGATAATGAAATAAATGTCTTAAAAGGATTAAAAAGTGCATGGCCTTGCAAATCTGTAAACAGCCACCTTATTTTTTGGGTGTGTGTGTGTGTGATGGGGGGGGGGGGGGTCTAACATCTATAATTATAATACACGTGTCGGAGAGAGTTTACTGCTTTCCCAATATTGTTGGAGTAACAAGGCCACAAAAGCACACCCAAGGACGGGGCGGGGCGCACACTTGGTACAGGGGGAGGCGGGGGTAAAAAGTTGAACAAGGCAGAGAGAGAGAGAGATAGAGAAGGAGGGAAAACGTGGGATGTACGATTGAGTGCCTGATGTAAACCGTGTCACAGCCGCTGCGATATTTACAACCCTGCGCCAAGGTGTGCACAGGATTTTAAAAGGCGTTTTCTAATTACGTTACTAGGCCCCTGCCGTGCATCCCAAATGGCAGCCTATTCCCTATTGGCCCTGGTCAAAAGTAGTGCACTATACAAGGAATAGGGTGCCATTTGGGACAGGCACATTGCCTAGCGGAACTGAGTGGCACATTGTGGTGGTCGACACGCGGGATTGGCTGGTGGCTCACCATGTGCATTGCCTGGCAGCAAAGGTGGCAGAGGGATACACAAGTGATGTACATCTATGGAAAATCCTAGGTCCTCGTGATTAACGCTGAGTGTGAAGAAAAGCAAACAGGCAGTCAGGCTGTCATTTTGAACCTGGGCGGGAGGGCGGGTTGCTTTATGTGTTGTTTGCACACACCTTTGATTTACTCAACATTTAATGCACGATCTTGAGTAGGCAATCAAACGTCCCATCTATGCATGTTTGATGAGGGTAAGTTGAGATGCTAAGTGTTTGTTAATGTGTGTACGTGTGTGTGTGTGTGTATGTATGTGTGTGTATAAGGGCCATAGTGTATAAGCAACTGTCTGCAAAATGATTATCTGGGCCTACATGTTTATATATGATATACTGTATGAGTGGGTGTAAATTACACATATACCATATGTTAGACTTTATGTGTTCTGCGCTCAGAGAAACTGATATAAAACAGGTAGAGAATGAAATGACTATCTGTAGGCCTACATATGTATATGTGATATGTGGTTGGGTGTACTGTATCTCACACACACAGGTGTAGGATCTTAATCGGATCACTCTTTTGATGCTGAGAATTTTCCCGCACCGGTGGAGATGCAGACCAGCTTGGTGATTTTACATACATTCTAGAGCTTGAGGGTTTGAAAATAGTTTCACTATTCGAATAGTATCATACATTGTTGTCAGATGTTCAAAAGACGTGCGTTTATTTTTTTACGTAAACGTTTCACCTGAGCACTGCTGCGCGAGGGATAGGCTGCTCTTTTGCTCTATTACTGCAGCTGGGGAAGTTATAAGGGGCGGGTAGCGAGCAGACGGAGGGAAAGAGAGAGACGCCAAGGCAACTCGGCTACAGCAACCACAATGTTATTTATCATCCCATTTAACGTTAACAGGGCATGTCTTGACCAGAGTAGCCTCGTTAGCTAGCTAAGTTAGCCACCTGTAGATAGCTAGGCTAATTGAGGCCAAACCCATTCGGATAAAACAACAGCCTACCTGTTGGTTGGTCGTTGTAGCCTACTCCTTTTAATTTCGCTAACTTGCATTGCATTAGTGAACTCTCACTCCACTTGCTACACATTGAGCCCTCTCTGCCGCTTTGATTGGTCAACATAAACAACAAGTTAAAAACGGGAAGGCTATCGGTTGGCTCCCAGTATTTTTACGGGGCGCCCCTGCAAGTCATAAACAATACATTGAATAGTTTGTTTTATTACATTAATAAATGGAAATGTCATAGTATATCCTTGCATGTAATATTGTAACATGGATATTTTAATTTAATTTAGAAAAAAGCATTTTCAGTGTTATAATCGTTTTACAATAGGACTATAATTTAAATACTTGCAAAAAATAATACTCTGTTCTGTTTATTTTCTATCCTGAAAAACTCCCCAGTCCTTAATGGTTAAAAACACCCCCATAACATGATGCAGCCACCACTATGCTTGAAAATATGAAGAGTGGCACTTAGTTATGTGTTGTATTGGATTTTCCCCAAGCATAACACTTTGTATTCAGGGCAAAAAGTGAATCTCTGAGCAGTTTCCTTCCTCTCTGGCAACTGAGTTAGGAAGGCCACCTGTATCTTTCTAGACTGGGTGTATTGCTACACCATCAAAAGTGTATTTAATAACTTCACCGTAGCTCAAACAGATATTCAATGTCTTTTTTTTTTTAACCGTCTACCAATAGTTGCCCTTCTTTTCGAGGCACTGGAAATCCTCACTGCTCTTTGAGGTTGAATCTGTGTTTGCAATTCACTGCTCGACTGAGGAGTCTTACAGATAATTGCATGTGTGGGGTACAGAGACGAGGTAGCCATTAAAAAATTACTATGTTAAACACTATTATTGCACACACAGTGTGTATTCCTGACAGCTGTCACTGTCATTGTACTCATTCTCTCTCTGCCATCTCCCGTCTTCACAACGACACAAAGGTGTCAACCGTTGTGTGTGTTTCTGCATTCTAACATGAGATGGCTGCTATACACAAGGGAGTATGACACACACACACACACACACACACACACACACACACACACACACACACACACACACACACACACACACACACACACACACACACACACACACACACACACACACACACACACACACACACACACACAAACAAACAAACAAACAAACAAAGTCACTTTACTCAGTTCCCCTCCCTCCTGGAAGGCCTAGTGTCTCTTAGCACCATTGAATAGCCTCCTCTGGGGCTGTTGTGACATAATTACTATATCAGACCCGCTGTGTAATTCCTGCCTCTCTGCTCCTGTCTTGCCCTCCCCCTGTCTCCTCCATGGCTCCACTATGTCTCCTCTATGTCTCCCCTCTGTCTCTTCTATGTCTACCCTCTGTCTCCTCTATGTCTCCTCTATGTCTCCCCTCTGTCTCCTCTATGTCTACCCTCTGTCTCCTCTATGTCTCCTCTATGTCTACCCTCTGTCTCCTCTATGTCTCCTCTATGTCTCCCCTCTGTCTCCTCTATGTCTACCCTCTGTCTCCTCTATGTCTCCCCTCTGTCTCCTCTATGTCTCCCCTCTGTCTCCCCTCTGTCTCCTCTATGTCTCCCCTCTGTCTCCTCTATGTCTCCCCTCTGTCTCCTCTATGTCTCCTCTATGTCTCCCCTCTGTCTCCCCTCTGTCTCCTCTATGTCTACCCTCTGTCAACTCTATGTCTCCTCTACGTCTCCCCTATTTATTAATTTTTAAATCTTTATTTAACCAGGTAGGCAAGTTGAGAACAAGTTCTGATTTACAACTGCGACCTGGCCAAGATAAAGCAAAGCAGTTTGACACAAACAACAACACGGAGTTACACATGGAGTAAAACAAACATACAGTCAATAATACAGTATAAACAAGTCTATATACGATGTGAGCAAATGAGGTGAGATAAGGGAGGTAAAGGCAAAAAAAGGCCAAGGTGGCAAAGTAAATACAATATAGCAAGTAAAACACTGGAATGGTAGATTTGCAAGGTAGAGATATAAATAATGGGGTGCAAAGGAGCAAAATAAATAAATACTGTAGGGGGAGAGGTAGTTGTTTGGGCTATATTATAGATGGGCTATGTACAGGTGCAGTAATCTGTGAGCTGCTCTGACAGCTGGTGCTTAAAGCTAGTGAGGGAGATAAGTGTTTCCAGTTTCAGAGATTTTTGTAGTTCGTTCCAGTCATTGGCAGCAGAGAACTGTAAGGAGAGGCAGCCAAAGGAAGAATTGGTTTTGGGGGTGACCAGAGAGATATACCTGCTGGAGCGCGTGCTACAGGTGGGTGCTGCTATGGTGACCAGTGAGCTGAGATAAGGGTCTTGTAGATGACCTGGAGACCGTGGGTTTGGCGACGAGTATGAAGCGAGGGCCAGCCAACGAGAGCGTACAGGTCACAGTGGTGGGTAGTATATGGGGCTTTGGTGACAAAACAGATGGCACTGTGATAGACTGCATCCAATTTGTTGAGTAGGGTATTGGAGGCTATTTTGTAAATGACATCGCCAAAGTCGAGGATCGGTAGGATGGTCAGTTTTACAAGGGTATGTTTGGCAGCATGAGTGAAGGATGCTTTGTTGCGAAATAGGAAGTAAATTCTAGATTTAACTTTGGATTGGAGATGTTTGATGTGAGTCTGGGGAAGGAGAGTTTACAGTCTAACCAGACACCCAGGTGTTTGTAGTTGTCCACATATTCTAAGTCAGAACCGTCTAGAGTAGTGATGTTGGACAGGAAGGGCAGGTGCAGGCAGCGATCGGTTGAAGAGCAATTGGAGGCCACGGAAGGAGAGTTGTATGGCATTGAAGCTCACCTGGAGGGTTGTTAACACAGTGTCCAAAGAAGGGCCAGAAGTATACAGAATGGTGTCGTCTGTGTAGAGGTGGATCAGAGACTCACCAGCAGCAAGAGCAACACTATGGCTCCACTACGTCTCCCCTATGTCTCCCCTCTGCCTCCCCTCTGCCTCCCCTCTGTCTCCCCTCTGTCTCCTCTATGTCTACCTTCTGTCTACTCTATGTCTCCTCTCTGTCTCCCCTCTGTCTACCTTTTGTCTCCTCTATGTCTCCTCTATGTCTACCTTCTGTCTCCTCTATGCCTCCTCTATGTCTCCTCTATGTCTACCCTCTGTCTCATCGATGTCACCTCTATGTCACTCCTCTGTCTCCCCTCTGTCTCCACTCCTCTACATCGAACTCCAAACGTTTTGGGACAGTGCATTTTTTGTTTGTTATTTTGGCTCTGTACTGGAGCACAACAACTATGGGGGTTAAATAGCAGATTGTCAGCATTAATTGTAGGATATTTTCATTCATATCGGGTAAACCATTTAGAAATTACAGCACTTTTTGTAATCCCCCATTTTAGGGGAGCAAAAGTATTTTGTCCCAAATGTATAGCATGCAATGACTACAATACATCAAGCTTGTGACTCTACAATGTTGTTGGATGCATTTGCTGTTTGCTTTGGTTGTGTTTCAGGTTATTTTGTGCCCAATAGAAATGAATGGTAAATGTGTCATTTTGGAGTCACTTTTATTGCAAATAAGAATATAATTGAGACACCAGTCTCAACGTCAACAGTGAGGAAGCGACTCCGGGATGCTGGCCTTCTAGGCAGAGTTGCAAAGAAAAAGCCATATCTCAGACTGGCCAATACAAATAAAAGATTAAGATTGGCAAAATAACACAGACACTGGACAGAGGAACTCTGCCTAGAAGGCCAGCATCCCAGAGTCGCCTCTTCATTGTTGACGTTGAGACTGGGGTTTTGCGGGTACTTTTTAACGAAGCTGCCAGTTGAGGACTTGTGAGGCGTCTGTTTCTCAAACTAGACACTCTAATGTACCTGTTCTCTTGCTCAGTTATGCACAACTTCAGTATTACCTACTACAGGCTAAATAAAGGTTTTTATTATTTTATTTGTTTGTTGTTTGTTTTGTTATTTTGCTCTTACTGTAGTAGTGTACCCCACTCCCGACCGATCACATTGTACAGCACCTGAGTGGCGCAACGGTCTAAGCAGTGCAAGCTGTATTGCTACAGATGCTGGTTCAATACCTGTGCCGTCCTTGACTGGGAGACCCATAAGATGACAGTAGGTTTTTAGGCTTCTCTCCCTCTAAAACCAGAAGTCATTCGAAATAACAAACTGGCTTTTTTTTACAAATTAGTAACAATGTCTCACCACATGTTCAAGAATGGCCCTTTTCTCGCTTATTTGAAAACAAAATAATCTAAACAAAACAATTATTATTATTAATTTAGAACGATATAAAAGCCCCTTGGATATTCTCACAGATATATTATAACCCGGTTATTAGCAAGACTATATGTTGATCGTGGCTCCCAATTTGTGCACAATGGGATTGCCCAGCAGTTCTCCAGCTATATCCAAAAAAGCGTGTGAGGTTCAAGGCACGAGGGCAGGGGGCATGGAATGGAATGTAGAACCGCCGCGCACAGAAGACGGACCTAGCCCTAAGGAAATGGAGGAGGAGCTCTGTGCTACCCCGCCACACTGGGTAGCACAGAGCAACACTTTAAGGGGCATTGCACTAATAATGGAGCTGACTAGGGAAACATTCCCACTGTTTTTAGTGCCAGTTGGCACGTTCAAACTAAAACAACGTAACAATGTGATTGGTTGCAATTTCAGTTTATTCCACCAGAAAAGACAAAACAAATAATACAACAAAAAGTATTATTATTATTATTATGTATCACATCCGACCGTGATTGGGATGCAGGTTCGATTCCCGTGCCGGCTGCCACTGGGAGACCCTGGGTGACCCATTTTGGTTTTAATTTAGAATCCTCCAATCCTCTATATGTAATTATTGGCGGAGAGTCATGTCATATTTTTTTCGATATACTGTAGGCCTACCGTAGGCGACATGAGTCTCACTAGTGTTGAGTAATGTGCTGTTACGTGGTGTAGGTCATATTTATTTAAAGAGCATATTGAAGTTAGAAGCAATAGCCTACAACTATTTCAGCACCGTTTCACACTGCTTTGAGACAAGCATGGGGACTGCTCTTGATAAATCAATGAGATTTTTATTTTGACTGAATCTCCATTTGGGTATTGGTTTGACTACAATTATTGTGTAGAAATGTCATGCTCTTAGTGTAACCTTTATTTAACTAGGCAAGCTAGTTAAGAATAAATTCTTATTTACAAGGACAGCCTAAATTGAAAACCTAAACATAAAATGTGCTATATACACAAACATCTGCCACAATAATCATATTACTTATTACCCCTCCCTGTCGGGGAATTGAACCATGGTCTCCCGCGTGCACGCAAGTACTGTAGCCTACTCCCGACCGTCACGTTGTACAGCACCATATTATCCATTTCATCCTAACGGTAACCGAGAGGGTTTTTAGTTGTTCTTGGAACAGAAACACCATAATATTAATCAAATGAATTAAGCAACATTTCTTAAAATCAGTTCCATATACTATGTTCTTACAAAAAAGGTTTTAAATTCTCTCGTACAGCCACTATTGAAGGATATCAAATGCTTCTCAAAGATGCCCTCTGGTGGTCAAACTAGCACTAACTAGCATTAATGTTACCAGTGGTTGGCACTTAAATAACATGCCACAGAATACGCTGCAACTTTTAAAGGACAAACCACTGTATGTCTCTTATATGTTCCCTTTGTCTCCTCTCTGTTTCTTCTACGTCTGACTATATAGTACATTGAGTACATATAGTACATAAGACCCATAAAGACTTCCTGTATCTTAGGGTGGAGACCATGTTCAGTCTGCGTTGAGCAATCTCTGTTTTCAGTTAATTGGTTATTAGACCAATATTTAAGTTATTAATGGCTGTGGTACTATAGGTCATTGCCATTTTAAAGATATACCGTAACACGGAACCCAAACTGGCTGCCGGCGTGCGCCATCGTGCGCCATCGTGCATAAATGTATTTTGTCCCCCCACACCAAACGTGATCACGACACGCAGGTTAAAATATCAAAACAAACTCTGAACCAATTATATTAATTTGGGGACAGGTCGAAAAGCATTCAACATTTATGGCAATTTAGCTAGCTAGCTTGCACTTGCTAGCTAAATTGTCCTATTTAGCTAGCTTTCTGTTGCTAGCTAATTTGTCCTGGGATATAAACATTGAGTTGTTATATTATCTGAAATGCTGAAGGCCCTCTACTCTACCAATTAATCCACACATAAAACCGTTAACCAAATTGTTTCTAGTCATCTCTCCTCCTTCTAGGCTTTTTCTTCACTTGACTTTACATTGCAATTGGCAACTTTCATAAATTAGGTGCATTACTGCCACTGGCCTCGTTTGTCTTTCAGTCACCCACGTGGTTATTACCAATGAGGAGATGGCACGTGGGTACCTGCTTCTATAAACCAATGAGGAGATGGGAGAGGCAGGACTTGCAGCGCGATCTGCATCAGAAATAGAACTGACTTCTATTTTAGCCCAAGGCAACGCAGACGCTCGTTGTCGCGCGAGCAGTGTGGGAACAATAATTGAACAATAATTTCTACATTTATTTTTGCAACGCGATGCAACACGATTTTTGCACACGATGCGAGCGGTGTAGTCAGCCTGTAAGATGAACACTTGTTTGGCATCTAAATACTGTGCAACAGAGCAGGTGAACTACACCCCTGAATAAAAGTGAATGAATAGCTTTTAGGTTACCGTGACTACCATTCGCCTACCATCACCTGCATTTTTCTATGAATTATACGGTACAACAACAAAAAACATATTTTCATGGGTAGAGAGGGAGGGAGGCAAAATGAGATTGCCTTCCCAAAGAAATCAATTTTACTTTGATTACTATAACAAGATGTAACACTACATGAAGTGTCTCCTTTTGGGCCACTAATGGAGAGGAGCATTGCAATTTGGGAGAAAGTAATAGCTCCGAGCTCTCAGCCTCTATACTCCCCGGGATTCATGAAATCAAGTGTATACGTGTAAAGATCGGGTCGATAGATTTCAATGACAGAAACACATTTGGCTCTTTAGCTCGGTGTTTGTAAAGTGAATAGCAGTCTATGCAGGATGGAGAGTCAGTCAGTGCAATGTGTAAGTGCAGACCCAGAATCAGGTATTATGGAGGGATTGGCCATCATATAACCATTTATGTCAGATTTGGGTTCCGGCTAAATTGGCCAAACTCTCTCCATGTATAGTATGATTGCCTTTCAGTGAAAATATGGTGTGTCTATTATAGCCAATCATGTCAGGTGTTGTTTGAAGCCAAGTTGGAAACACTGTCCATATAAATTGCATTGGAGCGCAAAAATGGCATCTTTAGCCAATCAAGTCCGGTTTTAGTTGGAACTGAGTTGGCTAAACTATGTTCATGATACGATTGCCTTGGACTGCAAAAATGTCCTCTTTTTATCCAGTCATGTCCGGTTTGTGTTGGAACAGAGTTGGCCAGACTGTCCCTGTACGATTGCCTTTTTAGTGTACATATGGCGTCTATAGCTAATCATGTAAGGATTCGTTTGGGACCAGGTTGGCCAAACTCTTTGGTGCAAACATGGCGTCCATCAAACTCAGCTTTGGACACTGCGACCCACCTGTCTGCGCAGATCCCTGGTCTTCTTGGTCATCTTGTCGATGGCAGAGTTCAGCGGGTCTCCTTTCTCTTTCCTGCCAGTCTGTAGAGAGAGGTAGAGGGGAACACAGAGACACAGTGTTACCTCAGGGTTACCTGTGTAACATCACTAATTCATTATCACACACACACACACACAAATGCTCACATCAAAAAGTGCATTATGCTTGTACTCCACTACAGGAGGGAATGGGAGCACAAAGGTTTGTACTGCAGTTAAAAGGGATTAGAGGAGGGGAAACATTCCTGGAATACTCTCTGCCTCCGCTTTCTCATAAGTGACTTTGGATGTTCAAGATGTAAGAGAAAGTCGCAGGGCTGGATAAAATAAGAACTTGAGGCTACTGCAATACACACCGATTGAGGAGAGTACTGAGCAAATAAGATGGTGGTGACAGACATCAGATGAAGACGACTTGCAGGGGAGCAACTTCGGAACCGTTTCAGAGAAATTCCGTCAAGCATGAAACCAAGTAAAGCAAGTGAAGTGCTGTGGGCTTTGGAGTTACACACGCAATTGTAACTAGGTGGGTTTCTGAACATGCTAACTAGGCCACTTGGACTTAAAGCTCTCAACAAATGATGCCCGTTGTTGTTAGTGAATGAGTGACTAAAAATACAAAAATATAGCTTCTTTCTCAAGGGTCTTTAGCTGTCATCGAATAAAACCCCATTTTGTTAGTGAGTAAGCAACTAGAGAGACAAAACAGATAGAGAGAGAGGGGTCAATATGAGACCTTGTCTTGTTGGAGAACAATTAGGAGTTTCTGTGGTGTTAGCGGCAGCTAGCCCTTCCTTCTGCCCCCTCTTCCCTCAGGCCATCTTAGACAGCCCGCAGCTGGTTGCAGTCACAAGTGTCACCTCACGCTAAATGACAATAACATCTCTCTCTCCCTTTCTCTCTCTCCCTCTCCCTGTCTTTCACTTTCTCTTTCTCTGTTTCTTCCTTTTCTCTATCTCTCTCTCTCAAAAAATTGAAAAATGAAGTGGTGGCCATTAAATATTGATGGCACACCAAAGGCGAGCGATGTTCCATTTCAAGCGACACGGGGCTGCTGTAGGTGAGATTCCATCTATTGCCTCAGGGATCGACGAGGAGGGGGGGGGGCAAACAGGGGACAGGTGACATGCAGCGTTCCCTAGGGGGCCTGGGAAATGGACTTGGACATGCCAGGCCGGGCGGTTGGCTGGTTGGCGGTTGAATGCATTGTCATGCCTCAAGCTGCGAGCAGTTAATAGGTATAAAACAGATTGCCTATCAGAGATATAAAATCCATTACTGCCTGATGGAATCAAAGGAGAATCACTGCCAGAGAGAAGGATAAACAATTTATTGTTTATGGGCTACGGCGAGCGTAAATAATGCTGAAGCTGAGACTGATATTCCAAAGCATTCTATTAATTACCTTAGTAGACTCCCTTTCATTTTCGCAGTGACCCCTTTGGAGCGTATGGGGTCCCATTTGGAGGCCTATGATGATGAAAGCGGAGATAACCTTTACGCCGGGGGCTGCCATTAAATATGACATAAAGATGCTATCATTAATGTTGTGTTATGAATTTGTTTTGGATGGCTTAATAGGGTGATTAGGGTGGGCGATGAGGCGGCTTGATTCCTACGGGCCGGGGTTAGATGTCAGGCGTTAGGGATCGCACACAGCTACACTTCTTAACCTCTTCTCAGACAGGCGGGAGGGATGGACGGAGAGGAGAAGAGAGAGGGGGAGGGGAGTAAAGATGACAAAAAAGGGAGACGAAGAGAACGAGAGATAAATAAATGGCACAATATATGGCAAAAATGAAGATGAGTGAATGCAAAAAAAAGAGGGAGAGACAAAGAGATGAGGGGAGCGAGAGGTGAGTGAAAAATTGGGAATACGGTATGTAGGGGATTTAAATAGAATCCTTGAATCCTTGAACATAAGGGGACGTAAGAAGGCGGGTTTAAACAAACACCCTTTAACAAACTCTGTTTGTGGCATTCAACATGAATTCAGTTACAACCAGGTGCTGGCTACACTGACGGTTCGGTCCATTAGAAGTCGTCTCTTTACCGCAATACCTTAGCGCATCAAAGATCCAAATCAACAGATTGTACAGAGACACCGATGATACACCAGTCAAAGCAACAGTAGAGCATACAAAATTAATTGCCCGGTTGCCATAGCAACTCCGTTCCAATTCCACCCTACAGTGGAGTGTGTTAACATCATTATCTTGGTGGGAAGAGAGAACAACCTAACATTTACAGACGTAGGATCTGAATTTGATCACACTTTTGTCGCTGAAAATTTTCCTGCACAGAAGGAAATGCAAACGTGTAGTTCATTCGAGATTTACAAAGGCTTCTAAAGTTTGTAATGCCAAACTTGACTTTCTCCAATGAACAATGTATCAGCCTCTACAAAAATGTCCATTATTTAGAATATACATAATAATTCACATTTCCTGTTGCCGAAGGATAATATCGCTGCTGTAGCAAACTGGCTCAAATTAAGACCCTACATCTGTACATGCTCTCCCATCCTAGCCTTGCAAAGAAGCAGTATAATACTAATATGGAGGGTAGTGTAGATACTGGACATGCCAACGAGTGGTACGGACGATCATTTACATCAACGGTTAGACCTGTCTTGGATGTGAACACCATATCCTCATTGTGTCACTATGGGAGCGTTTCACAGGTCTCGTCCACTCTATTACAGAGCCGGCGCAAGACTACAGCCACTCCGTTATACAGCGCTAGATACGGGAGACAATGGTGAGCCTTATGGCCTCCGATGTGACGTTCCCCATATTACAGGCCTACATATCGTTGTGTATGTCCTTGGCTAGATCACTTCAGTCTTGTTGGAGTGTTCATCATTTGCTTTCCAATATGGGACCTGGTGCTGCTGTACAGCTTAAATTACACTTGAATAAATGTTTGATTGAATATTGAAAGGTCCCAAATGACACACTATTCCCAATATATTGCAATACTTTTAACCATGTCTCTGTTGACTGAACTATAGATTTCTTAAAGGAGATGATGTGCTAGGGAGGATGTATGTGTCGTGTTACCATTCTCCTTATGATACTGAAAGCAGAACAGAACACTCAACGTCATCTGACGTCTATTTGTCTATTTCGTGCCCCAATCGGAATTCAGATCAGACCTCTCCGACTCCCTTCCTTCCTTCTTTCATTCTTTTGTTTATTTTTTTGGGGGAGGGGGTCGTTCTCCGTGCATGGTGCCTCGATGGTTCTGTCACTCTCAATGTGTTTGTCACCGCAAAAGGGCTATAAACATTATTGTTTCCCATTAGGCCTGAAATTGCTTCCCATCAAACAAGACACACAAAAAATTGCGAGAGGGGAGTGCCCCCAACAGATCACACTAAACGGCGATGGCCCCCCTCTTTAAAATCACGCCTCCACCGCCCGAGAGCATTCTCTGGCCAATCATAGCAATTTAAACGGTGTCCGGGCCCCTAGAGCCCCTCTGTCTGTCCACATGGTCTTATTTGGGTCCCTGGGAGAAGTAGGCACAGGCGAAGGTCATGACCCAAGGGTTATACACTCCAATAGATCTATTAAAGAGCAGGAACAACTTCCTGTCCAATATAACAACCAATCAGAGACCTCTATTTACAGACTTGTAACAATGGAGTGATGAGCTACTTTAAGTGACAGCCTTAAGAGTTGGCAAGAAAGCACACACAGATCTAGGATCAGGCTAACGGAGTGGACTGTTCAGCCCAGCATTTTCTTACCTTTATCATGAGGGTTTATTCAAGTGACACTCTTGTCCTGTTTTTTATTATTGTTACTGTTTCGAAATATTGTCTGGTCTGGTTCAAGAAGAGTGAGATCTTGACAGACACACTTAGCATATGGGTTTATGGGGAGACTTGAATAGGTCCCTCTTGTAAAAGAGACGTGGTCTCAATGGGAATAACCGGTATAAATAAAGAAATGAAAACACTGCTCTCCAATTCCCTTGGGTATTGGTCTGTTCAAGACGATTGAGATCGATGACAACCCATGGCAAGCAAACGTCTTTGTATGCAGCGAGGCAGTGAGTGTCAATGACTGAATGGGAACACTACACAACGTCTACATCCCTAGGCCTATTTGGGGCCACGGCCAGGTCTAATAGTTCTGGCCTCTGAAAGAGAATGAGAAAACAGGAAGTCCATTGAAATAGATATGATTCCTCCCATTCATGTAATGTATTGCTGTTATGCCCTTGGGCCAAGGCCCCTGCAACCAGAGGAAGCATGGATTTTCCTCCATATAGATGTTGAGCAGCATTAGGAATGAATGATTTCACACACACACACACACACACACACACACACACACACACACACACACACACACACGCTCCTCAGCCTCGGTCCTAATGGTAATAGAGCACGGTGCACCAAACAATGAGGAGAAACCCTCAGTCTCATAATCTGGATGGATAGGCCAGGGCTGCAAGCCCATATTTAACTAGGCTTGGGGAATGCAACAAAAGGCAAACCCATCTGGCACACACACAAGTGTGTGTTTTAAATTGTTCTTCAGCTCTTAAGGTTTCTTGGAGAACTCTTTCCCAATAAAGAGTCCCACCGTAACGCCGGCCCCGTTTTGGACTTCTTACCCTTTTTAAAACATGTGTTTGAGCTACAGACTTCTGGGTTGTACCACTGGATTTGTCTATTTCCATTAACGGTGGCTGAGCTAGAGCGGTGTTTGTGAGCCAAGGGCAGATCCCGAAGGGGTCCAGGGCCGGGTCTTTTTACAAAAATGTAAAAAAAAAAGCTGAATGTCACAAACACACACATTTCGCTCTATGACGCTCACGAGCTACACAGTAGTCAGTAGAAAGTAAGAGGTTTTTCCACATTCCCAGGACAGAGTGTCTATAATACTGTAGAAATCTCACTAATTTGCTGTCACAAACTCCATACTTCACGCAGTTGTCACTGACTAGTTGGATTTTCATTTCCCGCTATGCAAATCAATTCTGTAGTTACAGTATTCATATTAATTCATGTTATCGGGTTTTTGGTTTAGTGACCTTATATTATGTCAACTCGTTTTGTCTTCTACTTGTAGCCATGGTTGTTCTGAAGATAAAATGGGGAAAATCTTAATTGTGAGGCTAAATATAAGGGCTGGACATACAGATACATTCTTAAAGGCTCCGGAAATGTAACATTTCTTGTGTTGGGTCAAGAGTTCAATTAAAACTGTAAAGAGTTAAATTAACACTGTAAAAAGTTAAATTAACACTATAAAGAGTTAAATTAACACTCAGTGGTGTAAAATAAACTCAATGTTAGTTTATTACAGTCAAATTACCAAATCGCCCTCTAGTGGCCTCATTGGTGAAACATTAATATATTTTTTTCATTTCAGAAAATCTGGTGTTTCTATGTCAAAATAGGGTTTTTCTTTATTTTTTACTATTTTTTATATTGTAGAATAATAGGGAAGACATAAAAACTATGAAATAGCACATATGGAATCATGTAGTAACCAAAAAAGTGTTTCAAAAAAGATTCTTCAAAGTAGCCACCGTTTTGCCTTGATGACAGCTTGCACATTCTTGGCATTCCTAAAGTCTGTGAGTATCCATAGCAACGGCTCCTTCTGGGCTGCTCTGCTCCATGAAGAGCGGAGAGAGCAGTTAGCTGTTAGCTACTTTTCACCTCACTCCAAATTCCAACAAAACTCAAGGAACATTATTATTTTCTGTGATATAATCTCTCCTATTCTTATATAAATTAAAACACTTCTGACACCATGTTATGATCTTAGTCATATATGGCTGTACTGCACAGCAGAGCCAATGCAAATTGCTCAGCTTAAAAATGTTAGTGATTCATTAAGTGATACCCGAGCCCTGCCCACACCCTAGTTATTGATGAAAAAACAGGCCCTACCCGGTCCTAACCCGATGTATAATGTCCGGGCTCGTCAGGCTGGTCAGGTAGCAGAGCTCTACCTGTAACTTGGCCCTGAAAAGAAGCCCTTATTAAATATGTAATGTATTGTCTTAAATAATAACAATTTTATGACAACATATTCACTTACGATATCACTTGAAGGCCACAGGACAGAAAATGAAAGAATGCAACAACCATGTCTCTGTCACTAGCAAACACAGTCATGGGTGGTACTGGTGACACAAAAAAAATCACTCGACAGGCACCCTGGGAAATATGCAAATAAGGATTTAAACCCTACAGCAGGGCCTCCTGTCTGGGTTGGCGCCCCCCCTTGGGTTGTGCCGTGGCGGAGATCTTCGTGGGCTATACTCGGCCTTGTCTCAGGATGGTAAGTTGGTGGTTGAAGATATCCCTCTAGTGGTGTGGGGGCTGTGCTTTGGCAAAGTGGGTGGGGTTATATCCTTCCTGTTTGGCCCTGTCCGGGGGTGTCATCGGATGGGGCCACAGTGTCTCCTGACCCCTCCTGTCTCAGCCTCCAGTATTTATGCTGCAGTAGTTTATGTGTCGGGGGGGCTAGGGTCAGTTTGTTATATCTGGAGTACTTCTGTCCTATCCGGTGTCCTGTTTGAATTGAAGTATGCTCTCTCTAATTCTCTCTTTCTCTCTTTCTTTCTCTCTCTCGGAGGACCTGAGCCTTAGGACCATGCCTCAGGACTACCGGGCATGATGACTCCTTGCTGTCCCCAGTCCACCTGGCCGTGCTGCTGCTCCAGTTTCAACTGTTCTGCCTGTGATTATTATTTGACCATGCTGGTCATTTATGAACATTTGAACAAATTGGCCATGTTCTGTTATAATCTCCACCCGGCACAGCCAGAAAAGGACTGGCCACCCCACATAGCCTGGTTCCTCTCTAGGTTTCTTCCTAGGTTTTGGCCTTTCTAGGGAGATTTTCCTAGCCACCGTACTTCTACACCTGCATTGCTTGCTGTTTGGGGTTTTAGGCTGGGTTTCTGTACAGCACTTTGAGATATCAGCTGATGTACGAAGGGCTATATAAATACATTTGATTTGATTTGGTCCTGGAGGGCTGAAACATTTCTGGTTTTGTGCGCGTGTGTGCGTATCAGGTGCACGCGCACACATACACACACAGAAGCCAGTATCGCAGAGGAGAGGGCATAACGACATTAGTCATCCAGGCTGCCTGGAGAACCACATGCTAATGTGTCATTTAAGCGCTGTAGGGAGGCGGAGGATTAAGAGATCATGCCACCCAAAGTTAAAAAAAAGAGAGCAGAATCAGAGGATGTTCAGAGAGAGAGGGAGCTTCTCACTTAGACACCTGTGACTTAAAGGGTCAATCTGGGATTCCAACGACGACAAAGAGTCAATAGCTATACGGCTATTCATTTAAATGAAGTCCAGAAATAGATTTTCCAACCCTCGATTTCACTGTGAATTAGGACCTGCATGTGTTATATGAGTTTCACACTAGGAGAAATGAGATAAGCAAAGACGAAAAGATAAGAGAGAAGACCATTGATAAGAGACCATAAACCATTGTGTTCTATTGCATTGTCATAACACACATCATGGCGGAAGAGTGTACTATCAAAGCCATGACTTTGTATTCAAAGTCAAAACCCCTGTCCGCGCTTTTGTGTTTTTTTTCTTCTTCCAGGAATTGATAATCGCCCTGGCCTAGTTGCCAGCTAGAGCTCTTCCAAATCTGCATTACGTAGATTATGAAACGGTGAAACACAGCGGCCGGGATTCTAACCAGGGAGGGAAAAAACCCGTCAATCACACTAAACCTGTTATAGCAGGCTCGCTCGGGCTCCTAGTAGAATGCTGGATACAATCAGTCAAAATCGGGTGACCATTTGAGGCACCCAATTCTCTCCCCCCCAAACCCCACTGAATACCTCAGAGCTGAATATGTATCCTATAGTACACCACTTATAGATGTGTATCTGCGTTTCATGTCTAGTTGGGTCACGTCAACACATTGTGCCATATACACTGGGGCAAACGGTTATTACTAACACTGCCATGCATAATCAGAAGCTTGTCGGATCCAACCTTCATACACATGGTAGTTAAGTCAAATCAATGCATTGTGCCATATACCCTAGTGCTAACTGTTATTACCACCATTACAATGTACATTATAGTCTTCGTAATTGTTACAATTATATAAATATAGCTATGTCACGTCAATACATACCATACACCCTAGTCACTAGAGCCTAGTGCTATAACTAGCTAATATGAAATATTACTGTCGTTCACATCATTACATTGTATATCATTACACATATATTTGCCTGAACTCCCTCACATCAAGCCATGGAGAATGTATTGCTCGTAATACAATTGCTGTCAGAACGTCATCGAAATGTTCTCTCGACGTTGGCCCTACGACGATGAATCATAGGTTGCAGTGGTTGAATCCTATGCCTCATGTTTCCTCAAGGCCAGGTCACAGCTGTGGTCTCCCGGGTGTGTGTGTGTGTGTGTGTGTGTGTGTGTGTGTGTGTGTGTGTGTGTGTGTGTGTGTGCCCACCCAGGGTGTGCCCACACACCTTCCCACACAGGTCCATTATCCACCTTGACAACACAATAGGGAACAGCAACAAACAACCCCCCCATCCATCCATCACTATTCATCCATCCATCCGCCACACACGGCATCATGCGTGTATTTCGCGACACAGACCACATAGCAGAGTATGCAGGTTGGGGTTTCGTGGTTTCACTTCTATCTCCCCAACGTGTTGTCAATGGCTTCCATTCACAGACCGTAAGGGTCTCCCATCTGCTCATTGTTTTCCCGATTCATTCTCTAAGGGGACTCTTTCCCTTCATTCATTTTCTCTGGTTCTGGGTGGCGTCGTGGCTCATAAGCTCATACTCCTCTCTAGGTACGGCGGCGGTTGGATAATGGAAGCGGTAATGGCCAAGTGACTCCAGCTCACCCAGGAGGCTGGCTGGCTGGCTGGCTGGCTGGCTGGCTGGCTGGCTGGATGGATGGATGGTAGAGACAGCTACTAAGAGTGCTCGACGTGCAACAGCTGGGACCAACATGCGGTTCCTTTGCCTCTCACTCAGTCCCCGCTCCAATCACTCATGTATTGTAGTGCACTCAGCGCAAATTGCTTTGCCGTGCTCCGCCGTGCACCGTTCCCTCCTCCCTTCCCCACTCCCTACCCACTAATAGCGGAATAAGACGTGCAATTCTCGGGCCGAGGCAGACAGAAAATGATATGGATGTCTAGTGCAATGTGAGAGAGCAGGGTAAGGGAATGAGGGGGGAGAACAGAGGAGGAGATGATGATGAAGGGATCTGCGTACAATAAGGGGGGACGCTGGAGGCAGACAGCCAAAGAAAGAGAGAAAGAAAGAGAGGTAGAGCAGAAAGAGAGAATGATAGAGAGATAGAAAGAGAATTGAAAGATACCCTGTCTATTGGAGAGAGAGAGAGAGATAATAATAATATGGTCAGACAACAAAAGAAGAGAGGGGAGAGAGCTTTTCTTTTTTGGTTTGGCACAAAGCGCCCGTCTCATTCTCTCAAGATCAATGTGTTAAATGATATCAATTCCGGCTCCTTGTCAATTCAATTAAGGCCCAATGCAAGGAACAATTACTGTCCAGGTTGGTTACACTGACTCCAGGCTTAGAGAAAGAAGAAAAAGTGAGAGGGAGGGGGGACACTGACTCCTACAGAAAGAGAGAGCGAGAGAGAGGGAGAGAGAGAGAAAGAGAGAGGGAGAGAGAGAGAAAGAGAGAGAGAGGACCCTGACTCCAAGAGAGAAAGAGAGAGAGGGAGATAAACCACATTGGGTTAACAGTAGATAATGGCTCAGCCGGATCCTCAATAAGATAAGTTGAGCTGCTCTACAGCGGTGTGTGTTTGTATGTGCGTGTGTGTGTTTGTATATGCATGTGTATGTGTGTGTGTGTGTGTGTGTGTGTGTGTGTCGGTGGTTCCAGGGATGAGCAGCAACCATTTGACTTGTTCTCATTAAGTGGAGCTTAAAGAGCTACAGCGAAACTGCGATCATCAACCTGGTTTGATTACAGGAAAATAAACCAGGCTCTCCATGCCTCCCCAGTGAGCCTCTTTAAGTGTAGAATGTGGTGAGATGAGATGAGAAAATATGATTATACTGGGTTTTATCCTGGAATTAACAAACAGATTAACCAGCAGAAAATGAGGTCTTTCGAACTCAGTTTTTCTGATTAGGTATAGGCATATATTCATCACACCCTAGACCCTAGACCCACTCCAATATGCTTACCGCCCCAATAGGTCCACAGACGACTCAATCGCAACCACACTGCCCTAACCCATCTGGACAAGAGGAATACCTATGTGAGAATGCTATTCATCGACTACAGCTCTGCATTTAACACCATAGCACCCTCCAAACTCGTCATCAAGCTCGAGACCCTGAGTCTCAACCCCGCCCTGTGCAACTGGGTCCTGGACTTCCTGACGGGCCACCCCCAGGTGGTGAGGGTAGGTAACAACATCTCCACCCCGCTGATCCTCAACACTGGGGCCCCACAAGGGTGAGTTCTCAGCCCTCTTCTGTACTCCCTGTTCACCCACGACTGCGTGGCCACGCACGCCTCCAACTCAATCATCAGGTTTGCGGACGACACTACAGTGGTAGGCTTGATTACCAACAACGACAAGACGGCCTACAGGGAGGAGGTGAGGGCCCTCGGAATGTGGTGTCAGGAAAATAACCTCACACTCAACGTCAACAAAACAAAGGAGATAATCGTGGACTTCAGGAAACAGCAGAGGGAGCACCCCCCTATCCACATCGACGGGACAGTAATGGAGAGGGTAGAAAGTTTTAAGTTCCTCGACGTACACATCAAGGACAAACTGAAATGGTCCACCCACACAGACAGCGTGGTCAAACTCAGGAGGCTGAAGAAATTTGGCTTGTCACCAAAAACACTCACAAACTTTTACAGATGCACAATCGAGAGCATCCTGTCGGGCTGCTCCGCCCATAACCGTAAGGCTCTCCAGAGGGTAGTGAGGTCTGCACAATGCATCACCGGGGGCAAACCGCCTGCCCTCCAGGACACCTACACCACCCGATGTCACAGGAAGGCCAAAAATATCATCAAGGACAACAACCACCCGAGCCACTGCCTGTTCACCCCGCTATCATCCAGAAGGTGAGGTCAGTACAGGTGCATCAAAGCAGGGACCAAGAGACTGAAAAACAGCTACTATCTCAAGGCTATCGGACTGTTAAACACCTGTCACTAACTGCCAACATACTGACTCAACTCCAGCCACTGGAAAAATGTATGTAATAAATGTATCACTAGCCACTTTAAACAATTTATATAATGTTTACATACCCTACATTACTCATCTCATATGTATATACTGTACTCTATACCATCCACTGCATCTTGCCTATGATGTTCTATACCATCACTCATTCATATATTTTTATGAACATATTCATATTCATTCATTTACACTTGTGTGTATAAAGGAATTGTTGTGAAATTGTTAGGTTAGATTTCTCGTTGGATATTACTGCATTGTCGGAACTGGAAGCACAAGCATCTCGCTACACTCGCATTAACATCTGCTAACCATGTGTATGTGACAAATAACATTTGATTTGATTTGATACTTCAGTAAAAGTAAAGATACCTTAATAGTAAGTGACTCAAGTAAAAGTGAAACCCAGTAAACTACTACCGGAGTAAAAGTATAAAAGTATTTGGTTTTAAATAAACTTAAATATCAACAGTAAATGGAATTGCTAAAATGTACTTAAGTATCAAAAGGAAAAGTATAAATCTTTTCAAATGTCTTATATTAAGCAAACCAGACAGCACAACTTTTCTTTTATATCGCCAGGGATAGCCAGGGGAACACACAGACTTCATTTACAAACAAAGCATTTGTGTTTAGTGAGTCCGCCAGGTCAGAGGCAGTAGGGATGACCAGGGATGTTCTTTTGATAAGTGTGTAAATTTGACCAATTTCCTGTCAAAATATAACAATTATTTTTGAGTGTCAGGGAAAATGTGAAAAAAGTACATTATTGTCTTTAGGAATGTAGTGAAGTAAAAGTTGCCAAAAATATAAATAGTAAAGTACAGATACCCCCAAAAAACGACTTAATTGGTACTTTAAGGTAACCATTGGTTAAGTTTGTTAAAGGTGCAGTGGTATTACATAACCAAGTAGGCCCATAAAACTCACTGGAGAAAAGTCACAATAAACATGCGTGTGGGGGTCATAGGTTATAGATCAGATATGAATACTTACCCTTAACCTTTAGTCCGACATTGAATACCGACAACTACTGCCCGGCCCCAACACACAAACACACACACACACACACACACACACACACACACACACACACACACACACACACACACACACACACACACACACACACACACACACACACACACACACACACACACACACACCAGTGTGGTTTCCACTTCACTACATTGCAAAAGCATATGCCTTGGCTCGCCTGGTTTGTCTCAGTGTCTGCTGTTTACATGGCCAGTAATGGTATCACAACGCCATGTTGTTTTTAAATGGGTTCTCCTGCCATTCTGGTTTAGTGTAGCTCCCATAGCTGTATGTCTGAGGAGGAGCAAGCCTTCTAACAGGCTTTATGCATTCTCTTTCAATTACACACACACATGCAGGCGCACGCACGCACACACACACACACACACACACACACACACACACACACACACACACACACACACACACACACACACACACACACACACACACACACACGCACAAGCACACACACACACACAAATGCACACACAGGCACAGACACTTTGGAGCTGCTCTGTGCTGTCTGATGGTATTATGGTCTGTGGCCAAGGGACAAGCAGTGGACACATAAAAGAGTGGGAATCCTAAGCTAATCATGAGCTATATAGAGGACATGTGCAGAATGCGTGGATTCATGTACATGTGTGATGCGCATAATGCTCAGACATGTTATTTTTTTTTAATTTTTATTATTATTATATCCCAGAAAGATTTCTGGAAACCAGAATCGTGCAACCAGGGATTTCTGGAAAACCTGGGAACTATGGAAAAGTTACTGGAATTTTGCAAACGTCAGTATGCACGCACCAAATTGCTGATGCAAAAAGTTAAGTTAAATCTGAGTGGAGGAGGAAGTAACTGGGTTCACCTACTTGTTCCGGAATCCTCTCTTACATTAAGAGCATCACTTAAGCAATACTGACAGCTCTGTGTTCTTGTGGCATAGCACTATAACAATGGGGTCAAAGAGCAATTGTACCTAACAAAAATAAAAATACAATTCTGTTATATCCAACATGGGGAAGATATATTCAATTTGACTGCTTAAAGGGGCCATCAGATCTGCAGTTGCTACATCCACTTTTGTACTCATAATTTGATGATATGAACCCATTGGCTCTTGAAGAATATAACGTATCAATGCCTCATGAACTTAGTTCAACTGTCGTACCCCATCAGAACCTAAAATACAAGCTTGCTTTTACAGTACATCGATGTTTGTAAACAGAGAAAAAATAAACAAATACTGTATAGCCTCAAAACATGTTTAAAATGGATGGTCGGTCATTGCATCCATAGCTCTGTCTATGAATTTGAGAGTGGGTATATTTATCCAGCCCCATCCGTCAGGTTGTTACCGAACTAAGGGGCAGGGGAGTACACTTTGTTAGTGTTTCTACTGCTGATTGCCGCTTTAACTGATGTATCCTTACTTGATGAGTCGTTCCTGAAAACACACTAAATCCTTCACTGAGCAGACCTAATGTAACAGGCTGCAAAGGTTTAAAAATAGAAGGCAAAAGAGGGTCGGAGAGGAGAGGGAAACAAAGAGATAATATTAAGTGTGTTGGGCTGAGGGCCAAGGTCTGCAGTATGGAGGGAGGGAGAAGGACGAGGAGGAGGAGAAGGAAGAAGGCGTTGAGGGGGTGAGGGCTGGCTATCAGGCTGACACAAACCCCCTCCAATTCCCGCTGCAGGAGAGGCAGCGAGACAAGAGCACCGGCGCTGCCTGCAGTCTGCATGCTCCGAATGGCAAGTGGTTCGGGAGGGAAAGGAGGGAGTGGAGAGAGAGAGCGTGTGCGAGAGGCAGAGTGGGTTGGAGACCAGAGAGGGTGATAGAGAGAGAGAGAGAGAGAGAGAGAGAGAGAGAGAGAGAGAAGCGAGAGGGGGAGGTGACACTCCTCTCAGCAGTGAGGGAGAGAGAAGGGGGAAAAAATGAGGGAGGAAAACACGGAAGAGAGAGAGGGGGAAAGTCCCAACATCACTGACGCACACTGTTTCACCGAAAGGCCAGTAGATGCCTATTTATCAAGCACAACGAGGGGCTATTTCTGGCTCTCCGGTGTGGAGGGGGGTCCGTAGCACCAGCACCGCATGACCGACAAACACAGAAATAAACAGGAAGAAGAACAACAAGCAGTTATCATGAACACATTGTGATTAGTAACAAGCAGCAGCAGTACGAAACATGCATGACTTTCTCCCATTAACACCTCTCTTTATTTTCCCTACGGCACCAAAGTGGTTGAATCTCAGTAAACAGTGCTGCCAAGCTGTGTGTGTGTGTGTGTGTGTGTGTGTGTGTGTGTGTGTGCACGCTTGCCCACGTATGAGTGCGTATGACTTCACATCTGTACGTCTGCCCGGAGCTTGCTAAGAAATGTGCTGTTTTCCCTGTGAAACCCCTGCATCGCTTACTGTGTACCTATGGAGCGTGAGTGAGATGCAGACCAGATAGACAGCAACTTCTGCAGCCCCAGTCAGACACAGACCAAACCTGGGCAGTGAAAAAGTTAGGCACAAATATCATAGCCCCAAAAATGCTAACCTCCCATGTTATTTTAATGGTGAGACGTTAGCATGTCTCAGAGGTATGATATAAAATGCTAACCTCCCTTGTTATTTTAATCGTGAGACGTTAGCATGTCTCGGGGGTATGATATAAAATGCTAGCCTCCCTTGTTATTTTAATGGTGAGACGTTAGCATGTCTCGGAGGTATGATATAAAATGCTAACCTCCCTTGTTATTTTAATGGTGAGACGTTAGCATGTCTCGAAGGTATGATATAAAATGCTAACCTCCCTTGTTATTTTAATGGTGAGACGTTAGCATGTCTCGGAGGTATGATATAAAATGCTAACCTCCCTTGTTATTTTAATGGTGAGACGTTAGCATGTCTCGGAGGTATGATATAAAATGCTAACCTCCCTTGTTATTTTAATGGTGAGACGTTAGCATGTCTCGGGGGTATGATATGAAATGCTAGCCTCCCATGTTATTGTAATGGTGAGAGGTTAGCATGTCTTGGGGGTGTGATATTTGTGTAACTTTCTCACTCATCATTATTCACGATTCATTCAGGATTATCCATAATCATGGTAGCGTCGACATTCAGGTAGAAGTGTTCAGAAACATATTCTATTCTTCTTTACAATACAAATTACTCCAGAATTACACAATACATTATTTACCATTAATTTACATTGGGCACAAAATAATCTGAAACACAACCAAAACAAACCGCAAATGCATCCAACAAGTATGTCGAGTCACAAGCTTGATGTAGTCATTAATTGCTATGCATATGGGACCAACTACTTAACTTTTTACTACTTGAATACACATACTGTGCAAGTGGATTTGTCAAAACACTTGTGGTCCCCTAAAATGGGAGGGGACTATGAACAAAAAAGTGCTGTAATTTCTAAACGGTTCAGCTGATATGAATGAAAGTACCCTCAAATTAAAGCTGACTGTCTGCACTTCAGCCTCATAGTTATTGTTGGATTTAAGAGCCAACAGAATTAAAAATGCTTCACTGTCCCAATAATTACAGAGGCCACTATAGTGCACTACCTTTGACCAGACACTTATGTGGGCCCTGGTCAAAAGCAGTGCACTATGGAATAGGGTGCCCTGGTCAATCCGTTTAAGGAATTGTTCTCTATACTGGGCGATGTAATCCCATTCCATCATCGTAGTTCTCCTTTCATTTATTAGTTAATTTTATTTCCCGCCCCTCAGTGATGGATCAGCTAGAGTGATCTGCCGTCGCGTTTAGGGGCGGCGAGAGATTTCCGTGCCCTGTGGCGGTGGCCCCGGGGCACCTGGGAGACATCGTGGCGGTGAGTCAGACAAAAATCGCCATCAGGAGGGGGCCACTCCATTAGTCTCAAGCCCATACATGACCCCCAAGAGTGGGGAGCTGAGCTGAGGGGGTAGGCTATATCTTAGATCATTCAAATAAGCACACGAGGCACTGAATGTGGTTCTTAAAAGAAGCACACCTGCAAATACAAATGTGTAGTAGCACACACACGCACACACACACGCACACACACACACACACACACACACACACACACACACACACACACACACACACACACACACACACACACACACACACACACACACACACACACACACACACACACACACACACACACACACACACACACACACACACACACACACACACACACACACACACACACACACACACACTTAACTGCTGTGGGTCAGGAGGGTGTGTGTCTGTAACCCTACCCACCCCAATCCCACTCACTTCCCCTCTCCATGGCAGTGCCTGTTGACACATTGCTCACTGTCTCCTGGTCTGCCTCCCCACCTTCCCACAGGTCGAGTCATGGTGACCTCCAGTCTAAGTGATACTGCACAGCCAGGCCACAGCCAGGATTAAAACTCAGCAAATTGGCACCAGCTAGAGCCCCGGAGGGGGAATTGATATCACACTACCACACTCTTCTGCCTGTTTCTCATTTTTCTCCAAACATATTTGCTGTCTTTCGCAATCCACTTCTCACCAAGTGGAAATTTTCTCTGGGCCCCGTTTGGTATGTTTTTTAACTCGGTGTCTGTGTAAGCCACGATCAGACTGGTCCGCTCTGGTTTCGCGAAACTACTCTGGAGGTTGTCCCGGTGCATGTTTGAACGCACACACTCGTGTGCTAACAAGTTCAACCTTCTATTTCCATGGAACTCACAGAGGGCAACTAGTGCTGCCACGCCGTTCCCTCTCAAAAGGCCTGACATGGACTGGGAAAAAATGTGGATGTTGAAAAAACATCCCGACTTTTGACCGTGTGTAAATGTCGGGTGGTGTGTTTGTCGTGTGAAGGTAAGAGAGAAGAGAGGTGAGAATCTCTTCCTTCCCATTTTTGTTCTATTTATTGAAAGTAATATCAGTAATATACTTTCAAAGGCGACTCTCTGCCCGTGGTGGGTATTCATGGATGCCAAAGGGAAGCCAAGCTTCCCTCCCCAAACATTTTTTTTTTGGGGGGGGGGCATAATTTTCCTTCAATTCACAAGAGGCAAAATTTACACTACAAAACCAAATGTATGTGGACACCTGCTCATCGAACATCTCAATCCAAAATCATGGGCATTCATATGTTGTTCCCCCCCTTTTCTGATATAACAGCCTCCACTCTTCTGGGAAGGCTTTCCACTAGATGTTGGAACATTGCTGTGAGGACTTGCTTCCGTTCAGCTTTAATGCTATTGTCGTGTCTTTCTTCTTCTAAGAGGAAAAAGAAACAACTCCTAGATGGATGCAGATTAATGATGTATAACCAACAGCCAAATCATACAACTTTGATTTCTCGGAGCAAGAAGAAACCTGCTTGCTCTTTCTCGCTGACACACAAGTTTAGTACAGATTTGGAATATGTTAGCATTAGCGAGGTCAGGCACTGATGTTAGGGCTGGCGTAAGCCAGTGTTCCAATTCATCGCAAAGGTGTTTGATGGGGTTGAGGTCAGGGCTCTGTGCAGGCCAGTCAATTTCTTCCACACGATCTCGACAAAGCATTTCTGCATGGACCTCGCTTTGTGCACGGGGGCATTGTCATGCTGAAACAGGAAAGGGCTATACCCATACTGTTGCCACAAAGTTGGAAGCACAGAATCGTCTAGAACGTCATTGTATGCTGTAGCGTTAATATTTCCAAACTAGAAAAACAACCCCAGACCATTATTCCTCCTCTACAAAACTTTACAGTTGGCAATATGCATGCAGGCCGGTAGCATTCTCCTACCGTCCACCAAACCTAGATTCGTCCATCGGACTGCCAGATGGTGAAGAGTGATTCAACACTCCAGAGAACAAATTTCCACTGTTTCAGAGTCCAATGGCGGTGAGCTTTACACCACTCCAGCCGACGCTTGGCATTGCGCATGGTGATCTTAGGTTTCTGTGTGGCTGCTCGGCCATGGAAACCCATTTCATGAAGCTCCCGACAAACAGGTCTTATGCTGACGTTGCTTCCACTGGCAGTTCGGAACTCGGTAGTGAGTGTTGCAACCGAGAACAACTTAGTTTTACACGCTACGTGCTTCAGCACTCGTCGGTACTGTTCTGTGGGCTTGTGTGGCCTAACACTTTGTGGTTTAGCTGTTGTTGCTCCTAGAAGTTTCCACTTCACAATAACAGCACTTATAGTTGCCTGGGGCAGCTCTAGCAGGACAGAAATTTGACGAACTGACCTGTTGGATAGATCATATGGAAAGATCCTGCATCCTATGACGGTGCCACTTTGAAAGTCACTGAGCTCTTCAGTAAGGCCATTTTACTGCCAATGTTTGTCTATGGAGATTGCATGTAATGTATTTCACTGGAGAAATGATCCGAGCGACCGAAACAGCGCCCCCCCCCCCCCCCCCCATGTCTCTGTATGTATAAGCCATCTATCTGATGCTGTCTGGTCAAAAAGAGTATGACATTGTTGCTGCCTGTAGCATTAAATGCAAGGGCAGCCAGCGAGCATTGATTTAAAAAAAAGTACAAAACAATAGCCAATCGCATTGAGCTAAACTGAGTGAGCTCAACTGTGAATGGTACTGGCGCACCAGAGAAAGTGTCAAGGGAAGCCAGTTTGGATATGGCTTCAATCACATCCCATCGAGAGCAAAATGTCATTGACAGAAACAACTTGAATTATTGCATCTCATTGTGTTGTTGTCCTCTGGTGGCTAACTAGCTAGCTAAAATTGTCCCTTTCCTAAATTAGCCATGTATGGAGATAGGGATTTGGAATCGTGGTTATACTTAATTATCTATACTGGCCAATGATTATAACGTTGATTCTGATTCAACCATAAATTCATACGTTGTATCCCTTGGCCTGAGAGGATAGAAGTTAAATATGTAGCTAGATGTAGAAGGCTAACGTTAACTAGGTAGCTAATCATTGCCCATGAAGATAAGTTAGGCTAGCGAGCAAGCATTTTAGCAAGGTACCCGAGGAAAACAAAAAATAAAAAGCGTGTAGACCATTTTGTCAACATGAAAGAGAGGACGATGACATTGTCCTTTCTCTACAAGTAGGGTGAATCAACAGGTTGTTTTCTACGAGTATGCATGCACACTAGGTCGCAATTGTAAATTAGAACTTTTTCTCAACTTGCCTACCTGGTTAAATAAAGGTGAAATAAAAAAACACGCACGCACACACACATGCACACACACACAGATATCAGCACCATGGACAGCCACATCATTATTTACCTTACGTTGATTGAACTAAATTGTTTTTGGTATCTTTTAGTGGTCACTGTGTTAGACTAAGGATAGCTGATTTGATGTTGAAATGTTGAAGTTTAAAGAGTGCTGGAATAGTGGAGGCAGCTCCTGTTTTGCGACTTGCGGTAACTCTCCGTGCTTCTAGATGAATAGCTGTTTAGTAGTAGTCAGAAACATTAACCTGCTTGCAATATGGCTTTTCCCTTTAGAACAATGACGTATTCATAAAAATAAAAAAAACAGACTCTTGGCTGCAGACAAAAAAACAATCCAGCCTCGAAAATTGAGAGACAACCTCTCGGATTCTGAGGAAAGTCGATAAAAGCCTGCATCACACTTTCTCCTTTAACAGCCTTCACTCAACGTCTATTGTATGAATAATCAAACGTGTGACGTGTTAGCCTTCAACCAACTTTTCACAAAGAGCCGCTTCACCAGCAAAGAATATCATCAATAATGTGTCATCTAAAAAGCACTGCACTTTCCTCCATAAAGTACACATAACAGTGGTGCTACAAGGATGTCTACAAATCTTTCCAGAAGTTAAATCCCTTGATAACCTTGAGTACTACCCAAATACTGTATCTTGCTGATGTACACACACTGTCGGAGGATGATGAGATCATCAGCAGGTCCCATGTTGGCCTGGCCAGCAGCACCAGCTGCTACAGCCTGGAAAACAGCTGGAGAAGGCAGGCCTCCGACCAGCATGGCAGAGCCCTACGAGGAACCTACTGGGAAGTAGTCAGGGTTGCCCCAGGGATGCCTCCTGTGCCCGTTACACTTCATGAGGGTCTGACAGGGTCAGGGCTTCACTCTGGAAGATACAGTACAGTCTTAATTATCCAGGGCCCCCTCTGAAATGGAAGGAGTGAGAGACTTGTGTACGAGCACAGACCATTGCTAATCCTGCTGTTGAAGCTGGTATGTTATTCGCAAATGTTAGCGCTAATGCTAACTAACACTTTCATATACACCACATTACTGCTTCCAATATTGCTGAATTGACAGCTGGAGCTATGCTATGCTTCACCACTAACACAATCGCTAACTTTCAAAAATGGTATTGCTAATATTTCAGATTGCAGCAGAGAGAGAGAGAGAGAGAGAGAAAGAGAGAGAGAGAAAGAAGACAGCTTAGCATTGGCAGAGCTAATTCTGAGCTAATTTTGTTGCTAACCATTGATTTGCCTCTAAATGGTAGAGGAGGATGCTTAATTCTGAATATTAAACAGAGCCGAGGTAAACAGCAACAAGGAAAAGAACGTAAAAATACGCTCCACTTGTCAATGTTTGGCACCAAAAAAACGAAAGAGGCTTTCCCTCTGTGTGCCTGCAGAGGGAAGTGGAAGAAGAGAAGAAGCATGGGGCTGAGGATTTATTTGGTCTTGTCAGAGGGATTTACCTTCTGCTGATGGGTGCCAAATCAGACAGGCCCAAGGAAAGCAGAGTGGTTTTTACTCAATGGACTATAACAGGGATATTTCTATTTACTGTGTCTTTATGAACTAATATGTCAAACTCTTACCTGGCGGCAAAACTGCTTGAACAATCCCAATGGGTTGCGGTTTTGCCCAGTTTTACCAACTGCGTAGCATTATTAAGTATGGTTAATGGGATAATACAGTGATTTTGGACAATGACAAATCGATATCATGACATTACATCCACCCCTGCAACATGGTATCATTGGTACGCATCACATTATAATCATTTTATAAAAGATGTTTCATGCTCCTGACGGAGATGCAAATTGGTAAGAGCATACAGTCGACTATGACATTGACTGAAGCTCTGACATTGTCTGTGCTCGAGGCCCAGGAATTACCAGTATTCTTCTTCGTTTTGCCATTACCTCCATATAAGTACATATTAGAACATTAGGATCCTAGCAACATGTCTAAAAACCATCCACTACGGTAAAGGAACATGTTGATCAAATAGCTCATCAAATATAAATATAAAGTATTGTGTAAACCAGTGCATTTCTAGACACAGTGCCTTCGGAAAGTATACTTTTTCACATTTTGTTACATTACAGCCTTATTCTAAAATGTATTTCATTTTTTTTGGAATCCTCATAAATCTACACACACAATGACCAAAACAAGTTTTTAGATATGTTGGCTAATTAATTAAAAAAAAACTGAAATATTACATTTATATGAGTATCCATACCCTTTACTCAATACTTTGTTGAAGCACCTTTGGTAGCGACGACAGCATCAAGTCTTCTTGGGTAAGACGCTACAAGCTTGGGACACCTGTTTTATGGGTTGCTCCCACTCTTCTCTGAAGATCCTCTTAAGCTCTGTCAGGTTGGATGTGGAGCATCGCTGCACAGCTATTTTCAGGTCCCTCCAGAGATGTTCGATCAGGTTCAAGTACAAGCTCTGGCTGGGCCACTCAAGGACATTCAGAGACTTGTCCCGTAGACACTCCTGCTTTGTCATGGCTGTGCGTTTAGGGTCGTTGTCCTGTTGGAAGGTGAACCTTCACCCCAGTCTGAGGTCCTGAGTGCAGGTTTTCATCCAGGATCTCTCTGTACTTTGCTCTGTTCATCTTTGCCTCGATCCTGACTAGTCTCCCAGTCCCTGCCGCTGAAAAGCATCCCCACAGCATGATGCTGACACCACTATGCACCACCACAAGGATGTCGCCAGGTTTCCTCTAGACATGATGCTTGGCATTCAGGTCAAATTATTAAATCTTGGTTACATCAGACCAGATAATCTTGTTTCTCATGGTCTGAGAGTCTTTAGGTGCCTTTTAGCAAACTCTTTTCTTTTACTGAAGAGTCACTTCCGTCTGGCCACTGAACCATACAGGCCTGGTTGGTGGAGTGGTTTTGAGATGATTGTCCATCTGGAAAGTTGTCCCATCTCCACAGAGGAACTCTAGAGCTCTATCAGAGTGACCATCAGGTTCTTTGTCACCCTACTGACTAAAGTCCTTCTCCCCGATTGTTCTGCTCTAAGAAGAGTCTTGGTGGTGCCAAACTTCTTCCATTTAAGAAGGATGGAAGCGCTGTGTTCTTGGGGACCTTCAATGCTGCAGAAATGTGTTGGTACCCTTCCCCAGATCTGTGCCTCGACACAATCCTGTCTCGGAGCTCTACGGACAATTCCTTCGACCTCATGGCTTGGTTTTTGCTGTGACATGCACTGTCAACTGTGGGACCTTATATAGACAGGTGTGTGCCTTTCCAAATCATGTCCAATCAATTGAATTTACCACAGGTGGACTCCGAACAAGTTATAGAATCAATAGAAACATTGATTTCGAGTCTCATAGCAAAGGGTCTGAATACTTATGTAAATAAGGTATTTCTGTTTTCTAGTTTAAATACATTTGGTAAAATTTCTAAAAACGTGTTTTCACTTTGTCATTATGGGGTATTGTGTGTAGATTGCTGAGGATTTTTATTTTTTATTTAAACCATTTTAGAATAAGGCTGAAACATAACAAAATGTGGAGAAAGTCAAGGGGTCTGAATACTTTGAGGCACTGTATTAATAAATACATTTATAAAATAAAATCATTGAAATTAATAGGATCTCTCTCTCTCTCACGCTCTAATAAGTATTTACAAATCAACACAAAGCACATAATTGACAAACATACAAGTGTTGAAAATCTAAAGGAAGCTCTCTCTATCCACCACTTTCTCTCTCTGTCTTCTCTGACATATCTCAAGTGCCAGATGTCACCGTTTGGCTGTTGTCAGTGTCATTTTATCAAGTGCCAATCACATTTTTGATCTATACTCATCCCTCGAATGCCCTCTATGTAAAGCGACTGAAGTTGAAAATACTGCAATTTGAATCTGTTTCTTCCGCAACAGCAGCTATCATCAAACAGCGCTCTTTTCCCCAGTGTCCCCTTTGCTGTTCCTGTTGATTTTCCATGACATGACGAGACTCTCGAATGAAGTGTGACTCGGGCTGAATGATTCATGGTGGGGGAGAAAAAAAAAAACATAAAAAGAAACGACTTCAAAGACAAACAAAATTCCTTGGCACCCAGAGGCAAACTATATCTCACACACCCGAGGCTTTTAACACATTCAAAATGAGATGAATATTAAACGTATGAAAGGGGTCAAGAAAGACAGCCTTCCCTTTTCCTGCGCCCTTCACGCCAAGCCGTTGCCCTGACAACGGGCAAGCCCATTCCCAAAAATAAAAACAAAAACCAAAACATACAGGATTACGAGTGTGACAAAATGATTGCCTCAACTATAGGTGAGAAACGACATTGTTGTGGAGGCAAATCGATGCCATGTCTGCTACAACGTCATTGGCTGACACATTAAGGGGGAGGTGTTCGTGCTCTCATTGACATTTCCACGGATCAAACATTTTCAATCTCTACCTTCAGCTGTACCTATAAAAATATAATTCACTCTGCCTTGTATTTGACAAAGAACTAGTCATTTTGAGGCAGAGTACTGTAGTAGCTAAACGCTCCTTTAAAACCCTGTATATTTTATTCTGTACCTGTTGGGCAGTGAACCCCAACACATGCACAACTATATTGTCTTGTTCCCAGCCTATTGCCATGTTCCCAGGCCATTACAGCACTAATGACAGCGCTGTAGCCTAACAAGCAATGCTGGACATTGGGCCTATATACAGCAATACACTCTTCACGCTTCCACCGCCACACACTCACACACACATACACACAATCACACACACAGGAGTGCAGGGCTGTGTCTATACTACTCTATAGTACTGTAAAGAGAGCAGTAGGTCTGAAGCCAATGTCACAGGGGAGCAGGTCATCACACACACACGCACACACAGACCAATGGCATTATTAACCCATGAAAGCCAAGACACAATGGCCAGCTCTCCTTGCCAACGGTGAGCCTGGGGACACGAGAGCCACACAGCCAGAGCACAGTACACACGGTACACGTACATGTCGCGTGCGGCCTGCGACGTGAACAACGCAAGACCTGATAGAGGCCTTAGGGTCAAGACACTGTCAACATGTCAAATGAAAGTCAGGGGAGCAAAGGAGCATAGACTACAGTTTGCATCGTCTATTTGACCGTCTGTGTTCGCATTGAACAATGTAAGACGCATACCGGAAGAGAGATAAACCAGGGTCCTTATTGATATAGCGTTTTTTTATGAACTGTGCTGGGTCTAGGATCAGGTCTCGCTGTCTTACCCGTTATGATTTAGAGGACAAAACTGATCATAGATCAGCATGCCTACTCTGAGAAGATTTATGAATATGGGCCCAGATCATTTGCTGAGAAAGGCAGGTAGCCTAGCGGTTAAGAACATTGAGCCAGTAACTGAAAGATCACTAGTTTGAATCCAGAGCCAACTAGGTGAGACATCTATGTGCCCTTGAGCAAGGCACTTAACCCTAGTTGCTCTGGAAAGAGTGTCTGCTAAAATGTAAATTAGGGGAGCTCTGGCAGGCAGGGAATGGTTGGAGTTGGGCAGGTGACTGGGGGGGTACATTTTGGGTGGCAGAGAGTGCAATGCTCTTCCTCCCTCTTTTCTAGGCGAACTGGGCCATCAGAGCTATCAAAGAGGTACGCAAGGAGGAGCACAGACTGAGGGGAGAGGGTGGTCCAAAAAGAAAGGTGTGCCTGGCTACTCACACAGTGGGGGGTGGGAAGGTGGTGAGAGGGGTAGTCTCACTCATCTGACAGGCAGACCAAAGTTCCCCTTGGTCGACTGGCACGAGGCACCAAGGACAGCAGCACAGACTGCGTCCCAAATGGCGCCCTATTCCCAGCCAAAAGTAGTGCATTATATAGGGAATAAGGTGCCTTTGGATGCAAACACAGTGTTTGATGTGGGGGTTTTCTGATGCCCGGTGCTATTATAGCCTAGCGCGTCGCTGGGATGCAGACACACACAGACACTCACAACAAGCAGAGGGACACATTCATTCATATACACTGACTCACACACATACACAGACAAAGGGACACATACACACACGCACACACTTACAAACAGGAAGACATTTGCCTGAAACAGATAGAACATCCACATTTAGGATGCTAGACCACAAGGCACTGAAAAGAGAACAGCCACAGACCCACACAAAATAACACATGGGCTTCCCCTCCACTGGTGTAACCCCCCCCCCCCCCTGCAAAGTCGGAGTTCGGGCCCCCCGGAGATTGCTTTATTATGCAGCGTAGCCTACTATCTATAGCTATATACCATATTTAGTTGCTATTTATAAACTTTTTTCCAAATGAAAATAATACACGAAATAGTCTAACAACGTAGAGGCCCATAGTAGCTACAGTATGCGACGCGTCGCACAGCATTTTTGTGTGCCAATGTTTCCACCGCGGCCTGTGGGTCCAGGTTGCAGGCCCGACTATTTTCGATACGGAGTATTGCTGAGACATTTTTGTGCATTATATGTTCATTGCACTGCACACAATTTAAACTAAGTCTCGAATGATGCGTGCCGATATACACTCGAGATAAAAGGACTGTTGATATTGCAACCACACAACTCAAACACCAGTTCACCGGTATGCACAAAATTCGCAAACCACTAAAAATGATCGTCTGTTCGTGTCTGCCAATTGATTGGGTGTCCATTCTCCAGACGACCTGTCCCCAGTGCTTCCTATACACTTCCTCTCTTTCCATAACGTGTTGAAGCCGGCAATTAAGGAGAATGAGATGGCTCAATTAAAGACGTTTCAGAACTGCTGGGTTTGAAGTACCACACCCTTCTGCTGACATCTCCCTTCTCTGATGTTGCTACAGCAATCATGCTATTTATTTTTTACCATCCATATAACTGTCGCTTCTGGAGAAATTGTTTTCTAAACTAAAACTCATAAAGAACTACCTAAGAAGCATTAGGCTCTCAGTCTGATATGAGCTTTTGAACACCTGAGTTAACTCCACTCATTACCCTGGTGCCGTTGTAGCCTTGACTACGGCATTTGTTTCGCCGATATCCCCTTACTTACTGAACCCAAGAAACAAACACTTTAGCTTCCTCGTAGATATGGAAATGAAAAAGGTTGATGAATGACTCTTTGGAGGGTTACTGTCAAATCGATATATTACATTTAATGACAGGTGCATAGGCCCCCAGAACTTGTGGTATCTCACATGGGCTTTTTAAGTTACCCTCAATAACGACTTAATCATGGCCTTTCACTGTTGCTAATTAGGCTACTGACGAAACAAATCTTCTCATATTAGTCATTTCCTGCATCGTGAATGCATCAATGCGTCATGGATTGAATAAACTGTATTGATCTGCAGAGAGGAAACAGTAGTGGTCATTGTTATCATGGATGGTGAACCGGGAGGTGGTTACCTGCGGCGACAGGCTTGTTCCTGTCGTGACATGCTCTGGTTGCCGCTGAGGCTCCCGTGTTCCCGTTGTTTTTGTTATCCAATAAGAAAATGTTGTTAAAATCTTACAAATCCTCATATTTCACAATAAGCAACCAAAGGAGGGCCTACAACAAGCAGTAGAAACTCCTCACCCATCCAGCCCAGAGCTGACCAACTGTAGCCTATAACTGGGAGCTGTGAATGGAATTGCCATCTGCTGGAGGTTACCCTCCATTGCAGCCCCCCCCCCCTCTCCCTGCATACTGCAGCCTCTTTCTGGGTAGCTCTGTGCACTGACCCCCTTCCCCACCCGTCCTTCTCCTGCCTGTCCACATTATCTCAGCAGAGGGCCAATTAGCCATCATCATCTGGCCTGTTTTGTCGAGGCGCGTCAGGAAGCCGAACTCCCTCTGATCCAATAGTGGATTTAAATAATGGATCTGTAATCAGGAGACTGTTAATTATGAGTCTCTGGCGAACCTTCTGTCAACTCAATCTGATGACGAGACAGGCCGAGGCAGACCCCTCTATCAACGAAATGTGATGCTGACAAGGCGGAGGCAGAATGAGAGACAAACAGGGAGGACAGTGTGGGTGGACTAAGTGACTAAGTGAAGGGAGGATGGGAAGAGGGGGATATGCATGGAAATCATGCCTGTGTGTGTCGCTTTAATGATGTGTCGTGTTAATAATTGAGTGTGTGTGTGTGTGCGTGTGCGTGTGTGTGTGTGAGTGCATGCGTGCGTATTTGCGTGTGTGTGTGTGTACATGTGTGTGAAGTCCTTCTACATACAATTTCTACAACTTCGATAGTTTGTCTAGTCCACACTTTTCCAGATAAGGGATTTCAAATGTTTCTCTTTGATTCTCAAATACATTGTCCCACTGACAATTGCCACGTTCCATCACACTGGAAAGAACATAATTGGGGGAGTATAATTGGGAGATGTGTATTCGACAGACATGCTTCGCGGGGTTGACTAGAGCGTTGAGGACAAACCTCTTCCACCGCCATGTAAGAGCTACTGCCACGAGGACTAGTTCACTGTCAATACTGTTTTCACCAATGAAAAGTCACAGCAAGCAGATCTGATGGCACAAATAGCATCGTATCCCTCAATGCCACAGTTGGGAACCAAAAATTAAGAGTACAGATAATTGTTTTTATATATATGTATTGGTTCTCTTAATTTTGATAAGAGAGATGAAAATGTAATGAGTTTAATGTTGCCATTAGAAGTTGCCATTGGGGTGGGGTGGGGTCGCCCGAATTGCTGGCAATTTCTGGTCCCAGCTGAAAAAGTTATACCTCTGCTCTAAGCTAATAAATGGCAACACTTGCACTGAAGAGTTAGAGGCTCGCATAACAATGCTGACATAAATAAATCCTACCAAAGAAAAGGGATGATGCTAGGTCTCAAATGACACCCGATTCCTTTTATAGTGTGCTACACACAGTGGAGTAAAAGTAGAGAGGATAGGGTTGAGTTTCATAGATTTCCACTGATAGCAGACCTCTTCAGACAGTGACACTAACAGAAGAACAGGTGGAGTCAAGTGATCCCTTACTGAGTACGAATGCACTGAGTACTATAAGACATAAGCATACACACACACACACACACACACACACACACACACACACACACACACACACACACACACACACACACACACACACCAAATTGCACCTCCCTTTACGCATGGACCGAGATACAGAAGAAGGCAGCCTTGGCCGTAGAGCCTTTTGGGTCGGTGGGACTCGAGAGTCAGCCTGAGCCAGCTGTGGCCTCCGACAATAAATTACTCACTGGAAATGGTTTACTGCCAAGGGCAAGAATCAATAAGAAGTCACACTTCTACCCATTGGATAAGTAATAGAATAGTGAGGAAAAAGAGGCGGAAACAAAAAGAACGGGATGCATCTGATGCTGCTATTTGTTGACCCTACTCAGACCCCAGTCAAGAGGCTTTCAGCAGTTCTATCAACCAAGAGGAACGAGCTACGGGCAGCTAGCTATCCGTGCGACGGGGAGGTTTTGTGGCTCTGGAACTATTCAAAATCTGACATTGGCCAGGAACATAGCAACATGCTTTTACAGCAGCAGAAACAAATCTGAGACAGCCAACCAATTTACTTTTCAAACGAGATACACCAGACAAGACAAAGTCGATAGGGGGGGGGGGGGGGGGATGTTGTGTTCATCAGGGGACTCTAAGAAAGGCAAAGGACAAAGGCATTCAGACGTAGCTGTAAACAAAGCTTAAACGCTGATCTCTCCTCTAGCTCAAGTGTAATTAGCTTGCGGAGAGAATGATTAACCCGAAACCACCACCATTGCATAACGCCTGTAATTCTTCGAGAGGTACTTATAATTCAGCATTTCTATGGCTCGGCAGAGCCAAGGTGACTAAGGATAAATGAGGCAATGGATAATAACATTCTTCTACTATCAAAAACAGCCTTACCAAAGTAGTGTACGGTGCATAACCAAAGGGCAGCGTGTTTAAAAGGCCACCCTACTTTCTGCACTACTTTTGGCCCAAGCACCCTATTCCCAACATAGGTCACTGCTTTTAACCAGACCATCCATTCTCTAGATAGTGCAGTAGGGTATCATTTGAGACGAAGCCTTGGTGGTAGTGTAGTGAGAAGAGTAGCCAACGTATTGCCAAATGGGAATACGTTGGCTATGAGTACATCTAGTAGCCATGTCCAGGTGTGACGTATGATGAGGATTTATGAGATTAGAGCCGATAGCCATTAATCTGGAGTTATTAATGCGTTGAACCAGGTATACTACCAGGCTACCAGGCTACTGTCTATAGTGAGTGTCTGTGGTCTAGTCCATTCAACCACAGAGGATCTGTCGAGCTCCAGCCGCTACAATGCCAGGCAGTGGTGGCCATTTTGATTTTTGATTCTCATCTTCACTCTTGGTAAGGAATGAACTCCCATCTATCGAGCTCCAGTTGAAGTGGGAAGTTTACATCCACTTAGGACGGGTCATCTTTCACTCGTCTTTCAACCACTCCACACATTTCTTGTTAATTAACAAACTACAGTTCCGGCAAGTCGGTTAACATCTACTTTGTGCATGACACAAGTCATCTTTCCAACAATTGTTTACAGACAGATTATTTCACTTATAACTGACTGTATCACAAATCCAGTGGGTCAGACGCTTACATACACTAAGTTGACTGTGCCTTTAAACAGCTTAGACAATTCCAGAAAATGATGTCATGGCTTTAGAAGCTTCTGATAGGCTAATTGACATAATTTGAGTCAATTGGAGGTGTACCGGTGGATGCATTTCAAGGCCTACTTTCAAACTCAGTGCCTCTTTGCTTGACATCATGGGAAAATTAAAATAAATTAGCCAAGACCTCAGAAAATAAATTGTAGACCTTCACAAGTCTGGTTCATCCTTGGGAGCAATTTCCAAATGCCTGAAGGTACCATGTTCATCTGTACAAACAATAGTATGCAAGTATAAACACCATGGGACCACGCAGGTGTCATACCGATCAGGAAGGAGATGCGTTCTGTCTCCTAGAGATGAATGTACTTTGGTGTGAAAAGTGAAAATCAATCCCAGAACAACAGCAAAGGACCTTGTGAAGATGCTGGAGGAAACAGGTACAAAAGTATCTATATCCACAGTAAAATGAGTCATATATCGACATAACCTGAAAGGCCACTCAGCAAGGGAGAAGCCACTACTCCAAAACTGCCATAAAAAAGCCAGACTACGGTTTGCAACTGCACATGGGGACAAAGATCGTACTTCTTGGAGAAATGTCCTCTGGTCTGATGAAACAAAAAAAGTTAAAGCTTGGAAGTTAAAGTTAAAGCTTGGTCACACATGGGTCTTTCAAATGGACAATGACCCCAAGCATACTTCCAAAGTTGTGGAAAAATGGCTTAAGAACAACAAAGTCAAGGTATTGGAGTGGCCATCACAAAGCCCTGACCTCAATCCCATAGAACATTTGTGGGCAGAACTGAAAAAATGTGTGTGAGCAAGAAGGCCTACAAACCTGCTCTATCAGGAGGAATGGGCCAAAATTCACCCAACTTATTGTGGGAAGCTTGTGGAAGGCTACCCGTAACATTTGACCCAAGTTAAACAATTTAAAGGCAATGCTACCAAATACTAATTGAGTGTATGTAAACTTCTGACCCACTGGGAATGTGATGAAAGAAATAAAAGCTGAAATAAATCATTCTCTCACCTATTATTCTGACATTTCACATTCTTAAAATTAAGCGGGGATCCTAACTGACCTAAGACAGAGAATTTTTACTAGGATTAAATGTCAGGATTTGTGAAAAACTGAGTTTAAATGTATTTTGGCTCAGGCGTATGTAAACTGTGGGTGTCAAGAATGAAACATTAAAGCGGCAAGGTTTTATGGCTGGTAGGCTGGTGAGTGCAATAGCGTCAGAGCTCAGTATTTGTGCAATAAATTACGCAAGTGAGATGTTTGCTGACCAGCCAGCGTCCTTAGTAAATCCCTTGTGTTCGCATACTGTAGTTCAAATTGCCAATACAGCAGAAAACATGAAGGGAATATAATAGTATGTTGATTAAGCATAACCAACTTAAACAACACAAGCACAATCTACGTTTAATTAACAGTAAGTGCTAAGTTATTAAACAGCTAATTCCACTTCCTCAGTAACTGCCTTGCTTGGTTTTCATTGATTTAGCCTAGCGATGGGCACAAGTTATACCTACTTACACAAAACAGAAGGCCAATGAAGGTGGATTTCATGTATGGAGAAGAGAGCCTCTTTCAGAATGCATAGCTGCTGTAGTTGAGCGCAACAGTGCAAACAACACACCTGACACGTTACCAGCGGTTCAGAGGGTCGGAGCATGGTCAGAGCACATCAGGGTTATGGGTTGAATTCCAGCATGGGCAACATCAACTGAATATATCTGTCAATGTTGACAGTTCAGTGATTAGCTTGTAATGAAAAACATCTGCTAGAGGACATTTTGTGCTTGTGCTCACATATTCACATGCCTTCAAAAGACATTATCTTTAAATGGGGCGAAGGGACTCTTGTCACGGACATCTGTCTACGTCCCCCAGATGCCCACTGTAGCCAAATGTTGACCTTCCCTGGCCGCCCATGGGTAGGCATTCACAGGAGGATGAGTAGGCCTCTCTGCGCCATGACGATCCGCTCTGGGCTGCTCTGGGCTACACTGATAGCGTGACAACACTTTTCAGAATGGAAGGAAAGAAAGGAGAGAGGAGTGAATCACAGCATGAAAAGTCTCTCTCTCTCCCGCTCTCCAAAGTTGAGTCGCCCACACATTAGTTCCACGAAGATGTCGATTTCACTCGAGATGTTTTAATTTGTTCTGCTTTTTAATCTCTGGGCTCACAGACGGCGTTCTGTCATTTCAGTCTCGTTTTCCCGGGGATGCGGAAGTCCCCTCAGCGAAAGAAGCATGCCATGTTCTCTCCACACAATTTTTTTCCCCCAGTCGAATATCCCCCTTTTCCGAAATAACACAGAAAAATCATCTTGGTTTCTTTGAATGTTCATGAATCAAAATAGAAGGGGAGGGAAAGGTAATGCCCTAGTTTCCCAAATTCTGCTATCCTCCCTCTAGTCTACTCTAACCTACCAGAAGCAGCAATGACGTGGTTTTGAAGGAACAAATTAAGGTTATTGTTCAGACGAGTCGAGATTCCTACCTGCACCTACCGCCCATCGTTAATAGGAGTGTGTTTATGCGTGGGTATGTGTGCATGCATGCTTGTGTGTGCATGCATGTGCACGCACGCACGCACGCGTGTGCACGTGTCTGCCCTCTCCACAGCCACAATCTCTTAAATAGTTTAAAACGGATGACCCCGGTACTCCTATCTCCTGTCTGCTGTGTTAAGTCATTATGGTGCTACCAACTCATTAGTTGGTGTAGCAATCCATCCATTACAGGGCTGAAGAGAGGCGGGCTGAGGTAGACGAGCAGGAACGAGATATGTCTGACTGGGAGACGTCGTCCACGTCCCATAGTTTTATTTCTCCCCTCACGGTGCATTATTATGTCTTCCCACTGTGGAAGCTTTGCAGAGGCAGCCTTCTGAAGGCGTGAAAACAGCATTACACTAACCACAAGAAGGTGAAAGGGACATGTTTCGTTGGAGCATCACTAACGAGTACTCAAGATAAGTCTTTGGCATTCAGAGCTGAAAACAGCGCTGCTCCTTCAGAATGGTTGAACGTCAGTTGCAATAGCTGCAGTGTGAATATGTCCGTCATGAATTTAAGTTAGATTGGTTACTTAATTATGAATGACAAATGAGTGACCGTGGAGGTAAAGCAAAGGTGAGAGTAGGTTCTCTGTCGCCGTCAGACCATCCTTTAACTGTCGCTAGTAAACCCCAGGTCTCGGAGCTGTTGATGGCTTTCCTTAGACACATATTCATTAAGGGTTTCGGAGTAGGAGTGCAGATCTAGGATCAGGTCCCCCCTGTCCATATAATCATCTTCATTATGATACAAAAGGCAAAAATTATCCTAGATCACCAGTCTGTCTATTAAACACTTTATGAATACGGGCCCTGGAATAGTAGACAGGCCGACACGCCAATTACCAGATGAGCCAGGGCCGACGTGGCATTTTTGACTTCCTGACTAAATCCACAGCAGAACACTTTAGCAAGGAGCCATGATGTAAAAGTTATGTCTGCTGTCAGAAAGGAGGGAGGGGGGAGAGGGAGGGAGGGATGGCATGTTTGCGTCATGTAAAGGACCGAATCATCAGATTCGTCACAGCTCATTGTCATTTGAAATGAACGGGAGTGAGATGACAAGGGTTGGGAGAGACGGGCGGGGTCCGTGAACCAGGGAACCCTGGGAGCTGGGAGCGTGGGGACCTCTCTGAGAGGAATATATTATGTTACACTGTCCGTCTCTATGTGGCAACAGATAAAATCTGTATTCACACTGGACAGCCGGGTCCTCAAACAACCGTGAAAAAGAGACCAGGCAGGCAGCATTACATGTTACCAAATGCCGATGTACTTGATCTAGTTTGGTTTGACTCTTTTCCGTTCAATGGACAAGGAAATAAAAGCTAGGATATATCAATGCAAAGAGCTTAATCATAGTGCGTGAATCGTAGAGTCGGCAAACCCCCATGACCCCCATCTCACCATGCTATGGTCATTGCACTTCTGTTCATTAAAAGAAAAAAGGAAGACAAAAAAAATGTTTTGACCAACTGCCCTTTTAAGCATACATTTCTGGTCGGTTTGGTCCCTAAAAACAAAAGCATCCATAGCAGGGTAATGTAGGGTAATGCTGCCATTTATTGTGCATTCGCAAAGTATTCAGACCCCTTGACTTTTTCCACATTTTGTTACGTTACAGCCTTCTTCTTCTTCTTCTTCTTCTTATTTACATTTAATACATTGATTTTTTCCTCATCAATCTACACACAATACCCCATTATGACAAAGCAAAATCAGATTTTTTGATTTTTTTGCAGATTTATACAACATAAAAAACTTTACATTTACTTAAGTATTCAGACCCTTTACTCAGTATTTTGTTGAAAGGGGGATACCTAGTCAGTGGTACAACTGAATGCCTTCAACTGAAAATGTGTCTTCCGCATTTAACCCAACCCCTCTGAATCAGAGAGCTGCGGGGGGCTGTCTTATTCGACATCCACGTCTTCAGCGCCCGGGGAACAGTGAGTTAACTGCCTTGCTCAGGGGCAGAATGACAGATTTTGACCTTGTCAGCTCGGGGATTTGATCCAGCAACCTTTCAGTTACTGACCCAATGCTCTCTGCACCTGTAACGTGTATGCTGGGAGTCGGGAAGCAAGTGCAGGGAGTGCAAATGTAATAATAAATAGAACATAGTACAAAACAAGAAACATGGAAAGCATACAGGCATGAACAAGAAAGAGAGTCAATAACGCCTGGGGAAAGAACCAAAGGGAGTGACAGATATATGGGAGGTAATCAGGAAGGTGATAGAATCCAGGTGAGTGTCATGAGGCGCAGGTGCGCATAACGAAAGTGGCAGAGAGGAGGAGCGGAAGTAGACGTGACAGTACCCCCTCCCTGACACATGGCTCCAGCCCGCAGGACGCCGACCAGGGGGACAGTCCGAGGACCAGGAGTGGGCCGAAAGCTTCTGCTGAGGCGCGGGAACCTGTAGAGCCAGCTGAGGCACGGGAACCTGTAGAGCTAGGTGAGGCATGGGAGCCCGACGAGCCGGCTGAGGCACGGGAGCCCGTCGAGCCGGCTGAGGCATGGGAGCCCGACGAGCCGGCTGAGGCATGGGAGCCCGACGAGCAGGCTGAGGCATGGAAGCCTGACGAGCCAACAGCGTCTTGAGAACCTGTCGAGCCAATCGAGGCTTGAGAACCTGTCGAGCCAATCAAGGCTTGAGAACAATCGAGGCTTGAGAACCTGTCGAGCCAATTGAGGCTTGAGAACCTGTCGAGCCAGCTGAGGCATGGAAACCTGCCGAGCCAGCTGAGGCCTCACCGGTAGCTTCGGTAATGGAAGCTTGACGAGCCAACAGAGGTTTGAGAACCTGTCGAGCCAGCTGAGGTATGGAAGCCTGACGAGCCACCTGATGCATCCACGGTTGCTTCGGCAGCCGCCCTTGGATGTGACATCACCAGTAAGAAAAATAAATCTCTGTTACTTCCCTGGTGAGTCGTTATTTTGTACAGGGAGTGCAAATTAAATAATAAATAAAACATAGTACAAAACAAGAAACACAAAAAGCATAGACATGAAACAGAAACAGAGTCAATAACGCCTGGGGAAAGAACCAAAGGGAGTGACAGATTTACTCGGAGGCAATCGGGAAGGTGATGGAGTCTAGGTAAGTGTTATAAGGTGCAGAAGCACGTAACGATGGTGGCAGGTGTGCGTAATGATGAGACAACTAGCGAAAACGAGGGCCAGAGAGGAGGGGCGGGAGTAGACGTGACAGCATCTTTGGCAGATATTACAGCCTTGAGTCTTCTTGGGTATGACACTACAAGCTTGGCACACCTGTATTTGGGGAGTTTCTCCCTTTCCTTTCTGCAGATCTTCTCAAGCTCTGTCATGTTGGATGTGGAGCGATGCTGCACAGCTACTTTCAGGTCTCTCCAGAGAAGTTTGATCGGGTTCCAGTCCGGACTCTGGCTGGGCCACTCAAGGACATTCAGAGACTTGTCCCGAAGCCACTCCTGCATTTTATTGGCTGTGTGCTTAGGGTTGTTGTCCTGTTAAGGTTATTGTTCAGATGAGTCAGGACCCCAGTCTGAGGTTTTCATCAAGGATCTCTCTGTACTTTGCTCTGTTCATCTTTGCCTCGATCCTGACTAGTCTCCCAGTCCCTGCCACTGACAAAGATCCCCACAGCATGATGCTGCCACAACCATGCTCATCACAGGGATGGTGCTAGGTTTCCTCCAGAGGTGAGGCTTGGCATTCAGACCAAAGAGTTCAATCTTGCTAACCTGTTTTCACTTCGTCATTATGGGGTATTGTGTATAGATGTCTGAGGATTTTGTTTATTTAATCCATTTTAGAATAAGGCTGTAAGGTAACAAAATGTGATAAAAATCAAGGGGTATGAATACTTTCCAAAGGCTCTGTACACCATATTCATATGAGGCCCAATAAAGTGTACAGCTGAGTCATTTACCATTAAATGTGTCAATAAGTGTGTATAATCACGGCATACAATAACATTGGTTCGATCACAAATCATGAATATTATTATTATTATTATGACATCTGTATTGTTATGTAATTATGCAGCATCAGCCCCATCGGTTCAGCCAAGAGTTTGGAACATTTCTCAGCTGGAGGGAAAGAACGCACATAGAACACCCTTTCAATCATTAGTGGAATATTAGTCTGCAATAATGAGGGAGACTGGATTCTACAAGAAGAGAAGAATCAGATATTGTAGATGGCTTGTTTCAATTCATTACAGGGAGGGAGGGTGAGTGAGGAGAGAGAGAGAGAGAGACAGAGAGAGAGAGAGACAGAGAGACAGAGAGAGAGAGACAGAGAGACAGAGAGAGAGAGAGAGAGAGAGAGAGAGAGAGAGAGAGAGACAGAGAGAGACAGAGAGAGAGAGAGAGAGAGAGAGAGAGAGAGAGAGACAGAGAGAGACAGAGAGAGACAGAGAGAGAGAGAGAGAGAGACAGAGAGCGAGACAGAGAGAGAGAGAGAGGGAGAGAGAGAGAGAAAGAGAGAGAGACAGAGAGCGAGACAGAGAGAGAGAGAGAGAGAGAGAGAGAGGTTCTGTGCTTCAATAAAGCCCCAGTTTTTAAGCCCGGCCCCTTTTGAATATGGAAACGTTTCAAACACTGAAAAAAATTGAGCGAGAGAGTAAGAGAGAGATAGAGGAAGGCAGAGGGGAGAGAGAGAGAGTGAGTGAGTGAACGAACAAACCCGAGAGAGAAAGAGAGAGAGTGTGTGGGGCCAGTCTGAATTGTGAGAGGCTTACGACACTCAGTGAACAGACGGTGCCTCTGCATGCTCTGCCAGTACACTAGTCTGCTGCAAGCGAGGGATCGAAGTGAAGAGTGCCCTGCCTCTCCTCTCCATCCCCGTCACACACCGCCTCTGCCTCCCTACTAGCAGCCTCCTCAGCCTCTCAGCTGTCCAGCCTCAACCAGCAAACTCCCTCCAGCCGACCAGGGGAAAACACCACTAACAACACAAGTGGATATGAACAGAACCCAAAAGACAGGAGGACGCAGGAGTCAAGGGGCTTCTCACAGGAGATAAGTGGGGATCTGAAAGAAGGATACTAAAAAGAAAGGAAAAAATCAAAGGGGGGAACAGAGAGAGAGATAAGAGAAGGAGAGAGACCCTGGCATTACCCATCGTTATTCTTCCAATACATTCTTTCTGAAGCTCGCCGGTCGCTCACTGAAATAATAATGACAGAGCTGACTGGATTTAAGCCGTGCAGGTCAGTGATCACTTCAAGTGGCGGACGATAATTTGTGTTGACAGATCGGCCACCAGTCTTTATCGAGAGGGGGTAAGAAGAAGAAAAATAGTTTTGAGTCATTTTTTCCTCTCCTTTCTTGGTTGGCTTGGTTTTTCTCCGGGATCATCGCAGTAGCAGTGACTGCAGAGGAGCAGGAGGGCGAGAGAGCGAGAGAGAGCGAGGAGGCACGGCACTCATGCATGCAGCCGAGCAGGGAACTTGCACTTCCTAACAAGCATCCTTGGGTCTTTTCTGGCTTCTTTCACTCGAGGAGAACTAAGACATTGTAAGCCTGCCAGGATCTGGTGTCCTGGCTGAAAAGGACGAGGGGGGGGGTGGCAAATTTGTACCACACTGGGGTCCTTTTTTAGATTCGTACATAATTAGTGCGGGCACAAAGGGAGTCGCTGAATAGGGGTTGTCCGTCTCTGGATAGGGGTGAGTAGGATTCCTTTCATATGCGATCGCTCGACGAAGAAAGCATTTTTTACCCCCCTCCGCTCGCCTCTTGCCCTCTGATATCTAACATGAGCAAAGTGACTTGCCCTTTATCCCTCTCCCCTGTTCTTTTCTTTTTTTTCCCCACACTGGATTCCTCCTCCTTTCTATAAGTAAATACCTTGGGGGAAAAAAAACACACACGCGACACAATTCACTACAAGAAAGGGAATACAAAAACAATACAAGAGCTGGTTTCCTGCCGGGGAGAGTTTACACATTACGATGTGAACCATGACAGAATAATACCGGAACGATTCCAATGGACATTTTCTCTGAGGATCTATCAAAGGATTTTCAGGCTGATGGATTTCCTTCTAATTGGTTTGTACCTAAAGTGGCCCCTGAGGAAGCCCCCTGGGTTGATACTGTTGCTGTGGTGCTCGCTGGGCATCATGCTCAAAATGGTCCCCTCGGTGGAGGGCGTCTGCCCACGGTTATGCCGCTGCGACAGCAAGCTGCTCTACTGTGAGGGGCTCAATCTCACCGACGTTCCGCGCAACCTGAGCAGCGCCCTGGGCCTGTCCATGCGCGAGAACAACCTGACGGAGTTGCGCGAGGGCCACTTCGCTGGCCTGTCGCAGCTCACCTGGCTCTACTTGGATCATAACAACATCGACGTGGTGGAGGAGGGCACCTTCGACAGGCTGCGCCGAGTCAAGGAACTCGACCTGAGCACCAACCATATCGAGAGCCTGCCCAATGGCACTTTCAGGCCCCTCCCCAACCTACGCATCCTGGACCTATCGTACAACAGGCTGCAGGCGCTGGAACCCGACCTGTTCCACGGCCTGAGGAAGCTAACCAATTTGCATTTGCGCTACAACGCCCTCAAGTTTGTCCCTGTGAGAATCTTCCAGGACTGCCGGAGCATGCAGTTCCTGGACCTGGGCTACAACCAACTTCAGAGCCTGGCGCGGAACTCCTTCGCCGGGCTCTTCAAGCTCACCGAGCTGCACCTGGAGCACAATGAGCTGGTCAAGGTCAACCTGGCCCACTTCCCCCGCCTCATCTCACTGCGCACGCTCTACATGCGCAACAACCGAGCTACCGTTGTGGTCAGCACCCTGGACTGGACCTGGCCCTTCCTGGAGAAGATCGACCTGTCGGCCAATGAGATCGCATACATCGAGCCGCACGTCTTCGAGAGCGTGCCCAACCTCAAGGCCCTCATGCTGGACGCCAACCGGCTGACGGCCGTGGAGCAGCGCATCCTGGATTCGTGGTCGTCCCTGGGCAGCATCACTTTGGCAGGCAACGAGTGGGAATGCAGCCGCAACGTGTGTGCCCTGGCCCAGTGGCTAAGTGCCTTCCGGGGCCAGCGGGACAGCCAGCTGCTGTGCTCAAGCCCGGACGTGGCGCAGGGCGAGGACGTACTGGACGCGGTCTACGCCTTCCAGCTGTGCGAGGACGGCGGCGACCAGTCCACCACAACCATGAGCTGGTACCCAGGCTACACCGCCAAGGACCAGGCTTGGGGCGGCCCCACGGCCAATCCCTACGATCCGCCAGCCGCCGAGGGCGGCGCAGTCATCACCAATTCCTTCACGGTGACCGTGGCTAACCTCGACGACATAGAGAGCACCATGCAGATCCACAAGGTGGTGACAGGCACCATGGCGCTCATCTTCTCCTTCCTCATTGTGGTGCTGATGCTCTACGTGACCTGGAAGTGTTTCCCGGCGGGCGTGCGGCAGGTGCGCCAGTGCTTCAGCAGCCATCGGCGCAAGCAGAAGCAGAAGCAGAGCATGCAGCAGATGGCCACCATGTCCACGC